>NC_046612.1:15140799-16390799 GCF_900324465.2 Anabas testudineus
TATCCACAGGGGACTGCACAGGGACCTGTCCAATAAAGGCAAAATATAACAATGGAATTGTTTCATAAGTTTCTCTGTTTTGAATCACCTACAGGCTGACACATTGAAAGAACGATACCAGAAAATTGGCGATACAAAACGAAATACTCCCATTGAGGTCCTCTGTGAGAACTTCCCAGGTATACTGATTAGACTGTACATCTGGATGCTGGCTGTGATCTCTGTCTCTGTCTCTTACTCTCTCTCTCTGTCTAATTTATTTTACTAGTGAGTTGCTTAATAAAATAATAATGTATGATAATGATAATAATATAAAAATGTTATCCACATCCAAATTAAACCATTTGCATTGTGTTTTGTTTGTTCTGTTCAGAGGAGATGGCGACCTACCTGCGATATGTGAGACGATTGGACTTTTTTGAAAAGCCTGACTATGAATATCTGAGGACTCTGTTCACTGAACTGTTTGAGAGAAAAGGATACACCTTTGACTACACTTACGACTGGGTTGGCAGACAGATAGTAAGTACAGAAAGTTAACATCTACATTTTTAGGTTGAAATCTTTGAGCAAGCTGCTTGACTGCTTCATTTGTTCCCCTCAGCCTACACCAGTAGGATCTGTCCACATAGACTCTGGAGCATCTGCTGTCACAAGAGAAAGCCATCCTCATAGAGATAGGCCCTCACAGCACCCACCAATCAGAAATCAGGTAGGGCCATTTTGTATTTATTTTTTATTTTTTTATATTAAGAGGCAAGTGTCTGTGTCAACATAGCGGTGGGTAATTGGACAATTTTAGGTCATGATTGATCTTTTTTGGCCGCTTCGTCCACCCCTAATAGGCCCTGACCCCATTAATTTTAATTATTTGTGTGTTATAGTTATATTATTGTGATTTCAGATCAGTTTTCTGCTGACTGACAAAAGCATACATGCATTTATATTAGTGATGCACCGATCGAGTGGCTGGAGGTCAGACTTGTCTGGTTTTAATCTTGTTGGGCTATGTGACTGGCTGATCACATTTACAAGCATATAATGCTTCAAATTGCGCCCAAGAGTACAGTAGAGTGGTGAGAATTTCCTCTTCTCGCTGATGGAGCCGTTTGAATAGGGGAGTGAAGCTGGCAAAGCTATCATTCTGGATTGGGTTTAGCAATATCCAAAGTCAGCTTTGCTCGCATGCTCTGTTAAAAAAAGTGATGTAAAAGTAGAATAAGAATATTTGTGTATACTGTTAATTATAGTTCTTCAAAAGACAGGAAATCTGAATTGGCTCAATTTAGAATTGGCAGGTCAGAGATTAAATGAAAAAACGGCCAAGAAATTTCGGTGCATCTCTAACTGATAGGCTGAGATATTTCTTTATAATCACTGCCATACTCATCATACCAGTGAAATGATTTGATCACATTTAGACTGAAACGGGCGAAGCTGTTAGTCTATGTGCTTTGTGGTATATCAATGGTCCAGTCAATCCTTGCATATCTTTTTGTGCAGTTGCCCTAAAGGCAAAGTTTGTCACATTCTGCTTTAAATTTTTGCCCCACTTAAGTTAAATAACATGTAAATTTAAGTTAAAACAATAACATTTGAACATTTCTGCCAATGAAGGACTTTTGTAACTTTTTCTGTGAACTGTCAATGTTGGTTGCTCCACAAACACTTTAAACACTTTAAACTTGTAAAGGTTAACAATTCTGCTCTGTAATTTAGGTTAATTCATTGTGTCATTTAAATGTTATTGAGATTACCTCAGATTTAGTTGAAGTGTACTTCCATGTAGCTTCAGGCACATAAGTTTCAGTTCCAGTTCTTTGGCTGAAGCCTTGCTTTGATTTTGATTCAGTCTTTTGTTTTGTTACGTTTTATTTTTCTTCTTCATTTCTCATGCTGCTTTGCATGGTACCTGGCCACACACCCCCAAATACCCATCTTTCCTTACACAATTATTTCATCACACACACCCCTTCCCTGTTCCATTGCACCTTCAATCCAACTTCTCCTCTCATCACTGCCCCGCCCCCCGCGACTCCTAAGCAGACAGCGGTCTCAGATCGTCGAGGAGCATGGGAGGTGCAGCCCACACGCCAAGCAAACTCCTCCTATCTGACCTCCCACCTAGCAGCGGACAGGCACGGGGGCTCAGTACAGGTATACATCCCTCACCTGATCAATCAGCAGCCCCCTCCCAGTCTCTATGGAGTCAGATCTGTCTCATGGATCTAGTCAATCGCTCAATCAATACATTTGCACATGTGGTCTTATTACAGGCCAAGAGCACAAAGGCTTTTTGTGTTGTATGAATTTTAGTATAGTTACCTATCATTTGTATTCAAAACTGAACAATAACAATACAGACTTATCATGATCTCTAATGAATTAAGTCTTTACTGGAAAAGTGACATAAAAAAATGATATTTCTGAAATAACTTTTACTTAGGTTAGGTTTCTGTACGCACGTAGGCATTTTACAAGAGCATAACACTTGTTTTGTATTTTAGCTTTGTGGGTGAGACAGATCTGCAACCATATACCTTCCTTCACCCCTTTAACCCTGGCTGGGAAATGTTATTTTTTCTGCACCACCATATGCATGTCATCTGGTGCCACCCACTTCAGATGGTGAAAATTTGATTTTTAGCTTTACGCCTAGTTGTGGCATTTTGAACTTAGGTTCCTCAAGGTTTCATGGCGCTTGGAAATTCCTTGCAAGATCAAGAAGCCTTTTGCATGGCAGGATAAAATGGCAAAGCCAGCTTAGTGCATGCTCTGATATTTTAAAGGGTCATTAAAGGAACTTTCTAGTGTAATTTTGTGAGATTGTCTCTGTCTTCAACAAAATTTGTTTGCACAGGTGTGTACACTGTATGCTTTAGTAGATCCCTATTCATTCTACTAAATCCCATTTGTGTGGTGGAGATTTAAAAGTTGCCCAACATAGGTAAGTATTTCCATATACCAGGCCATGATTCCTGGATGTTAATGACAGCAAATCCACTCTCCAGGTTTGATTATACTTTGACTGCAGGATCAGTACTTTATAGGTCGTGGCCCAAAAAGACTTCACCTCAACTTGTTACAAAGATTGTAGCAATAATATCTTGAATCAGTGGTGCCTTGCAATAGAATATGAACCCTAAATTGGGCATGCTATGGCCATTTTAACAGTTTCAGTTGTATCAGATAGTGGCATTAGTACAGTGGTTTATTGTAAAGTTGTACAGTGTATACACCTATGCACACAGCACAACATGCATTGTAGAGTAATTACAGTGACATTTCTTCTACAGGTGAATTCCTCCATGTCCATCCTTCATTAGTAATTTTTTTACATATTGTGATTGTTACAGATTGTTGATACTTGTTTTTGTCTTACGCTGTAGAGGTGGTGTTGATGGTGTTATTCAAATGTGTAAAAGGCCTATTGTTTTACAGTTGTTTTTTTATGTTAAGTGTTAAGTTTGCTTCAAATCGAAATTTTATTCATAAAAAGAGCAAATGGTAATAGATAAGTAACTTCACTTATAACAGCTTGAATATCAATATATTTTAGACTGAAAAATTAGACTTGTGACTTGGGCTGAATTATAAATAATTTCCACCTTAAATCCTGAACTTAAATAAAATAAAGATGCAAAGTATTTATGTAAGTAGTCTTTCCAAAATCTACCATGACCCTTTAAACATCTTACAACTCATTGCATTGCATATAAAATGTTTAGGTTTTTCAGTCTACACCAGACAACCCATAAATGTGCTAATTTATTAACGTCCAAAACCAAAATCTTACATATTTAATTCAATTTTATTTGTATAGCACCAGGTCCCAACAGAAGTCATCTCATGGCACTTACAGTGTTTAGGACCTTAAATTATTTAACTGAATACAGAATTATATCGAAAACCCAACAATCCACAACATATGACCTGAACCTGAGGATAACCCTGAAAATGTTTTTGCTGAGAGAAGTTGATATATTTACTGATATTCTAATGCATTTTTCTAGACTTCTCAAACTCCCTCTACCTCTTGTTATTTCAAATGAACCTTTTCACACATTTGCTGTAAAACCCCAGTGTGGAGTATTTGAGCATTTGTGACATCCAGCAAATCATGACAGACTGGCTCATTAGTAACGGATAAAAAGTACTGACAAGAATATGCATCAGCAGTGTTTTTTTTTTTAACATTTTATGCAAACACAAACCACTAACATTTCCATTTCTGTTGTTTACATGTTCTTTGTTACTGTGAGAAATAATGTGATAACCTAACATTTGATTTAACCCAGACGTGCTTTCTTATCTCAGCAGTACTTGTTTTTCTGGCCAACAGACTCACATGCATCTGATGTGTGGATTGATACTAGAATTTGTGGATTGATTTGAGCTAACACCTGTCTGTGCCGCAGGTGGTCAGTTCAACCAACGGGGAGCTCAATGCAGACGATCCCTTGGCAGCTCATTCCAACGCTCCGATTACAGCTCAGGCAGAGGTGGAGGTGGTCGACGAGGCCAAGTACGTGTCATACACTCGCCACACCTCTCCTCTGTGTCCATCTGTCGCTTCCTCTCTTTTCTCGCCCGTCCTCTCTACTGCTCTTTCTCTCTCACCACCTTTTGCTATGCTGTGGATTTGTGACAGCCCCCACCCCCAGCTGTCATCCTGCTCCTGCCTCTATTATCTTCTGACTGTGTGGGTTTTTGATCTTGACTGCTGCTTGTGTCTATGCTGTTCTCACAATTTGATTTTTTTTTTATTTTTTATTTTTTTTATAGAAAGAAAGCCAATATAGATTAAATTCAGCTTCTGTAGTTTGAGCACTTAGGAAACCCTCGCAGCAGCTGAGGATGTCCTTTGTCATCTTAAAGAAAAACACCACAACGCTGTTCATTAGCATGACGCCAGTTTATTCAACTGTAATGGTGCATATTCTAGACTCCTATATAAAACTTATGCTCCTCTCCCCCACAAGAAGTAAACATAGTGAGGGCTGTTATGCCACTGTCCAGGGACAAGGAGTGTACCACATGAGATAGAAAAAAGGGTCTCCAAATTAAACCCTAAATACCAGATTTAGCAGTTCAAGTAGTGGCTGGTGGGCTTCTCCTTAGGCCTCTAATCGGGCAGGATGACCTAAACTGTTTTCACATACAAACTCTGGAGAATCGGGTCCGGGCATTGTGTGGAGCTGTGCTTCACACACACAAGATTGTCTGAGTCAGATGTGTTCTCACATGGGCAGAAATCCTTCTTAGTGTGCACAACGCATAGTGTCACACAGTGGGGATTATAATCTGACATTATGTGGACTTTGTACTATACTAGAGATCTCATAGGATAAAGTCACAGTAATCTTTGGGCGATCTCTGCCTGGGACACTTGCATTCTGACATGTAGCTCACCCTGGATCTATATTCAGGGTTCCAGTGCAAGTCTGAAAGCAGCTGTAGATTGCCACACAAAGCAAAACATATAAAACAGTCTCTCACTTGCACACCCAAACGGAGGCACACCAAACAAAACTAGAAAAACAAATAAATGACGCATAAGGACAGGGCCAGAAGCACTTCCTATAGCACTGCTTTCATTAACTCAGCTTTAGCTTATCTTAACTGTTGTTTCCAGTCTTCAGCACCAGTCGCTGGAGTGATGCCATGCTGCATGGCTGGCTGCCCTCTGCGCTGCTGGCTGAATGTCTTGTCGGTCAGCAGAGAGAGTGGAGCTCTGCGACAAAATATATTAGTAGAATACTTTGCAGTTACAATTTAAAACTGTTGAAAATTACAATAAGCAGATAGTTTATTTGAATTTAAAACAACACTTTGTCTAAACTCCTCTTGTTATTCCAAGAGTAGACCTCGATTGAGGGAGAGGACTGTCCTGATTTGGCTCCATCAACTTTGTTACCAAGCAAGACCATAAAAGTATAGATCAACCCAGTTATTGTGAACCTGCAAGTTATAAAGAAATAAAATACTGGACAATTTGTTTATCTATAGCAATTGTAAGCTGAATTTACATGGAATAAATAAAAAATAGAAATTAAATAAGTGGTCTTTTCAGCAAATGATGGCAGATCTGTCATCGCTGCACCTGGTGATCTTGAAATGAGGGAAAATTAATTTAAAACAAGTGAAGGAAAATGAACTCAGTTTTACTATTTACTAAGGTTCGATTTCATATGTAGTATTGTAATAACTTCTATGTTTCTCATTATTTACATAAAATATATTACAATATATAATAATATAAATAAAAAAATCATTTACATTATTTATTTCTACTATTTTACTTAATATTGATGCTGATCAAGTAAGCAAAGACTCTGTAGTGTGCTTGTCACCCTGTCACTCCTCCTACCCCAGAGCAGTGCCCTACCGTCGTCACCACCAGTAAAATCGAATTCTTTGGGAAGCACTGTAGAGTGTATGGTTTTGATTTCTCTTGTGAGCAATAGTTTCTTTATGAACACCGTCTATAGACATCATGCAGTGTCCTTCACACTGTCTGCTCAGTCACTGAAAAAACACTTTTGAATTCTTATTTCTTCAGGTAGTTGTTTTTTTTTTTTTTTCTCACTTGAAGCGTCATGACTTCACAGGTAAATTTGAATCATATTGCTAAAAGTTTTATCAGCTAAGACTTAAGTTTTCGTGCTCCTACCAGATTCAATAACTGTAGCTTGTTTTAAATTAGATGCTAAGAGCTTAATAGTGACTTCACACACAAATACCCAAATGGATTTACACATATCTTGGTCACACTGATCCTTAATATTTTGATTGTTGTTCTTGTTTTTGTTGTTTGTTTGTTTTTTTTTTTTATTTCAATTGTAAAAGTATAAAATACCTTGCAGCTGTATCAGCCGTTCCAAAACAGTGTAACTCCTTCATACCCATGTATTTCTGGAGACACAATAAGCTGCAGAGTAGATGATATAACTATAATCCTTTCTCTTTTTAACCTCTCCGATTTGTTCCTTCCTGTGTCCACCCGTTTCCTGTTGGTGTGTTTGTATGCACGTTCGTGTGGCATGTGCCCGGTCCCATCATCTTGGTCTTGCTGTATTAATCTATCTTTCTTTTCTCTTTACACTCTTTCCTCTCTCTTCTTCTGTAGCTGCGTGAAAATGCTCAACCTGTGGTGAGTCCCTCTCTGCTAGTCCACATCAGACTCATGGGACAGGGAGTGGACCAGCCTAGGCTTGGCCCAGTGGAGTTACTTACAAAATTTAACTGACTCTCACTGGTACAATAGTGCCATATACCCCAGAGAACACTGTGTACTATGTTTACTATCAAGTCTCTGCCCTATTTTCCTACTATCGCTCAATATTAAGTAACAGATGAGTAAAGAATATTGTAAACCGTACTGCAATGTGAGCAGCGAACCGTCTTTAATGTGACCCCTGTAGTATTTGAGAGCAGTGAGATACTGCCCCATTTCAACAGCACATTGGCCTCAGATTCAAGGTTTTTACACTCTTGTTGCATGGTAAACTGTTATTTATCACTGATGAGTAAATCGAAGAGTATCCAGTCACTGTCCTATGTCTTCATCCACAGCTTTTTTTTTTTTCTTGTCTATGTATGTTTTATTAATCACTGAGGCTCACTATGTCTTGTGCTCTTTGTTTGCACTGCTTAATTTGTTTGCATAGGTCAAATTCTTCAGTCTACTACCACAGTAGTTTGTATTTAAGTACAGAAAAATGTCAGAGGACTTGATCACAAACTACTGTATGAGGAAAAGGCATACAAACTGCTGATGTTTTTTTTTTTTTTTTTTTTTTTTTTTTATATGTTTTGGCAGCTGCAGTTCAAAACCTGCATCTGTCCATATTTGGAAGACGCAAATTAAGCTCTTGTGATTTTTAACATAAGCAGTCCGCTCGTGTTTGTTCTTTCTTTTGCTTCATCTGAAGCTTCTCTCGTCTACATATCGATTTAATGTCTGTATCTTGTCTGCAGGTGTTGCTGTTTCTTCAAGCGAAAACGGAAGAAGAACACGCAGAGGCACAAATGATCGTCCACCACTGGCCTGAACGTTCCAAGTGACCGGCTCAGTTGATTGTCATTTCAGAAATCAATAAGGTCCCATTCAGAATTATAAAGGGAGACAACTGAAAGATCTTGATTGACTTGTCCTCTGGAGGGACCAGTTCAAAATGGGTTGTTGAGATGTACAAGACACTTGTCTTTAGATGGGAGTCATTTTTCTTTTTCTTTTTTTTTTTTACCCCTTCTCCAAGACGTGTGGGAATGTTTTGCAGGCCAGTCTGCCAAACGGGGAACGTTTTTGTTGCAGAGGATAATCCTGAAGACACCCAGCATTTGTAATTTTTCTCTCTTCGTTTTTGGCAGATCTTCTGCTCATCTTTTTCTTCTGTCATTTTGCAAAGGAAGAGACAGATCTTCCTGTGGAACCTTGCCACCTTCAACATGTTCTGTGCTACGATTTCCTTAGTTTGACTCACAAAATAGTTTTCGTTTCCCCTCCAAGTCCCAGTCTGAAGTGGTTTGCCCATTGTTAGCCTGCAAACTCATTTTGACACAAAGCTCTTTTTGGTCATTCCTGACATGGGACTGAATGTAAACCTGAACACACGAGGAGCCAAGAGTGCAAAAGCCTATATTCACTTACAGGCGCAGAGAGCATCCGTTTGCCATTTGGCTCGTGCACCTTTTTTCCTCCTCCAAAGAGGTCAACCATGGCACTGGGACCCATGCCTGAGAGAACAGAAGACCAGAGATGCCTCCTGCACTGTGTTCTCTGAGGATGTTTTCTGCTCATACTGCTTGGTTAAATCACTCCCCTTAACCACACCACTCTCCAGACACACTACAGTCTCTCATGCAGTTTTGCTCCTGTTGGCTTTGTGATGATGAGCGGCGACCTGACACTTGTAGATGGGGCTGAAAAAAAAAAAAAAAACTATTTATGCTATTTATCTCTTAGTTGCCACCAGTTTTCTTACTAATTCTAAAACATACACACTGAATGTATGGACAGAAAAGTAGATGATTTTGGAGCATTCATTTAAACCTTCGTGCACATGGGAAGGAGATTGCAGTAAAGAAGTTTAAGGCCAATGTTTAAAGAAAGTTAACAAGTAAGACCAAAACTAAGGGGATTGTATGTTGGGTGGATCTTCTGTGACATTGATCTTAATAATGTGATGGGTAACTATGCCTCTACACCAGTAGACATCGGGGGATGATGCTTTGGAGCGACAAGAGAAACTGGCGAAGAGTCTTTTGGCGATTGAATCACAGCTTCTTGACGCTACTGTCCACTGCCTTAACCCCAACCAGGTGACCACCACATCACATGACCAGTTGGATAAAGTTGGTAGCATGATCGGTCATTTACAGCGCAATTTATAGGGTATCCAGAAAGCCCAAGGTTGTGGACTGTTCCCAGCTAGCTTCAGAGCAGTTAATGACTTCCCTTGTAACTCTGAAGATGTATTTACATGAAAGCAATGCCAAATGGGAAAATTTGGTGTAATAATAATCTGTAACGGTGTTAAGACTTCCCTGCCCCTGCCTGTCCAGTCTGAAGACCCCCTGTGCTACAAAGCGATGTTTGATGTTTGGGTCTCTCTCTTGGATGGTGAGAGAGGAAACCTAATGTCAGTGTGAGTGATGGCGGATAAGTGAACGTGTCCATAGCATTTTTATTATTTAGTGTCATGGAGGACTGCCTTGAAACAATATCCTCAATACATCAGCTTGCCTATCCTCAGCGAGTGAATCACCGTACATGTGTTTTAATTTTTTTATTTTGTATTTTGCTAATGTGAATTTCTTGAATGCAATTTTTGTTTCTCCATTCCAAATAGCCATGGTTTTATGGGGAAAGAGAGGGTAACAAAAAAAAAAAAAGCTCAAAACCATGTCTGCACTACATTTGTTGACCCTGGCTTTCCCTGACAAGACCCTGCCTTCTTAATACTGTACTTTAAACGTGCTTATTACTTTAAGTGTAGCTGCCTCGTGTGTTAGGCCTTCCCTATAGGGTGCAGGGAATACTTTAAATTGATTTTATCCCCACCTGCTTTTTTTTTTTTTTTTTTTGTGCCATGACACCCTCCTCCCAATCCCTGTCTGCACGCGCACACACACACACACACACACCCGCACGCACGCACGCACGCAAGTAAGTCCTACATGAATCGATGCTCAGTCGATTCTGCATTTTGGGGACCTGCTCCATTATCTCTGGAAATACAATGTTGTAGATGTTGCAAACTATCTCAATGAATCAGTATGTAAACCTGCTTGTTGTGTGTATTTACACTGAATAGGTTTTGGTTTATTCTTTCCCTTGACATGTCACTTGCTCCGGGGTCTAAGTTATTGTGTTATTGAAAGTACTTGAATATAAAAATCTACGGGACCTTGTCTGTTTGTTTAACTCTTTTTGTTGTTTTTTTTATCTTCTTGGTCATTATCATGGTAATTCCTCACATAGGATTTAAGGGGAATGGTGGGAAACCTCTTGAATGGCTATTTGAATGACTGGTATCCGTTTCTTTGAGATGTCTTAGTGCCTCGTGAGTATGTTGGACAGGTGAGGTTTGTCTCGCTCACCTCTTGAGTCCTGTGCCAGCTGGTAGAAACGACAGATTTTGGGTTATTGGCTTTACCCAGGAGAGGTACAATTAGATGTAGGTTTGGAGGTTGAAATCTCTGTGAAACATTCATTATAATGCGTGTTTTTTTTTGTTGTTTCTGACACCAGACCTGTGACATCTGCTGCCTGGGATTCTCCCTATAAAGCATCAGCGGCACCTGGACTGTTTCATTCCAGCCAACTGAGAAAAGTTAAAAGTATTCCTGTGTAGTGAGATGAATATCAGGACTAAACAGCCTTCAATGTTTCCCTCTTCAATTCCCCGAGTGCCATTTCTGAGACTACTGCTAGCCCATGCCTTTTACCTGTGCCAGGAAAACATAGTTGAATGTTTTTTGTTTATTTTGTTTTGTTTTGTTTTTTTTTCTTTGACCGCTGCATTCCACCTTTACTTAACATGTCCATAATCTCACAGCAAAATGGTTCAATCCAGTACCAGGAAGTGTTGGCAAAAGTGTTTTATTAGTCATTTCTGATGGTTTCTCTTGGTTATAACTCATAAGAAACTGATGCCATTTCATCAACAATATTTATTACTTGGAATTTGTGGCTGGTCGTCTTTGCATCATCTGCTTTGTTCCTCAAACTGGGTCGTCTCACTCATTAGCTCGCAGCTGAATTGGTAGATATAGATATATTATTCTGATGTACCTACTTTTTACTCTCTGGGCCTTGTACAGAGCCATGTAGGAGCACTCTGTATGATTTGTATCTGCATGGCTTATTCTGGAGACGACAGCAAGCGGTCTCTCTCTCCAGTGAATTTTCTCACCTGTACGGCTCATGTTCCATTGGGTCAGTGAGACATTACGGCTTCCAGTCTTCATGTGAATTAATAAGTTTCATGTCTTCTCACAGCACATTCCATTTCAGTTCCCGTTATAATTTTTTTTAAGACTACTTTAGTTGGACTTGTTTATGGCTTAGGTTGTGTGTTATTCATTCCTGTGTCAAGGTTGTGCAGATGAACGGACAGTTCAAGTGTGAATGAATGGCTTAGGTCTTTTTGGGTTCTCTGGCACTTTTTCCTTGTTGCTGTACTGTAGAATTGTCTTGGATTACTGTATATTTTTCTTCGAGGGAGAGGGGTTTAGGGTGACATTTACTGCAATATTGTGGTGATTATTTGAAAATTGTAAATTGTACAGCGTTCACAATTGTAGTCCTTGTTTTTTTTTTCTGTTGGGATTCATATAAAAGATGTATTCTCCCTTTTTTTTTTTCTTCTTCTTCTTCTTCTTTTTTTTTTTTTTTCTCTCAGACTGTGGAAAATCAAATTGTACAGCTCCAAGAGTTTATCCTCCCCTCAGCATTTTTTTCAGAGCTATGATTAAGTGAAATCTTAAAACTGTAAATAAATATTATTGTGTTGAAATATGAATGTCACTTCAAAAATGTATTTGAATGAGTTAGTCAAGGGCTTCAAGAATGAAGGACCCACATTTCCTCTTTTTATGGTTTCATGCTTTTAATTTGCAGAAAGGTAAAGGTCCTTTTTATCTGAAATGCCAGTTTGTTTGTTTTTTTTCTCCTTTTTGGCCTCATAAAATACAATGTGTCACACATGAACCTTATAAAATCACTTTTTATTCCCTCCACACCTAAAGGGAAAATCCAGTTTGCACCCTTTTTTATGTAAAATAAAAGATCTCTCCACCTTGTGTCTTTTGTGCGACGTTTTTGTACTGATCACATGTAAAACCTGATTATGTTAAAGCTACAGTGGTTAACTTTATTCAAATACTTTTAGTCAGAATTTGTTTATTGTAATTTTATAATGATTTGAGTTACAGATTTGTAGCTTTAACATTATTGAACGATGATGGATATAGCTGGTGTAGATAAATGTTGGAATAGATTTACAATATGAGATTCAAATGCACAGTGACGCATGAAGTTCAGGTTGAATATAAAAATATGAATGTTGTGTAGACACAGTAAATACTTAATTCACTTGTGATTATTTGTCCAGTGATCCCTGAGTAATGAGCTGGTGCCCTCCTGTAGTGTATTGATATACATACTGGTTGTACTTTTTGTGATAACTTTCACATTTACCTGACTACAAATCAGAGACAAATATTTAAATGAGCATGTGATTGTTATAATCACAGATTCATCTATTGGTTTGGTCTTTAAAATGTCAATAATCACGGATTCTGATCTCAAACATTTGCAATTTGATATTTACATTTAGAGGAGGTCTTGCCTAAGGACCCCTACTGGTGGTAGGCCACGGGTGGGATTTGAACCCCCGTCTCCCACATGTTACCACTATACTAACCAGCCGCCTGATATAATTGTTTTGGCTTTCGATTTAAAAACCAAATCAATTTCATTTTTATCATCTAAGACGAAGAAAAGCAGAAAAATCCTCACATTGTTGAGAGATAGATTTAGAAAATGAATGAATGTTATTTAAACCAGCTAATGGATAATCCAATCACTGCCTATCGTTTTACATTCAATAAAATAAGTAACAGTCTTGATGTTTCACATTTGATGCTTGATATTTACATAATTACTGACTTTAATATTTGATTCAATACAATTTGTAGGAAATATTTTGGCTGAGCTTTGGTTTTGACCACACGCAGTTTCACCTCCCGCCGCCGGGTGGCGGTGTTTGCCTGCGAGGCGCCAGCGAGCCGCCTGTTTACTATAAACTTCCGGTATGACGCTCCGGTGCCTCTCTTCCACTGGTCCGGGCCAACATGGTGGGTACACAGAGAACATCTCACTTCACCTGGGAGCACAATCCTCTTTAATCATCACTGTGTGTCTGTTCAACAGGCTTTTTCAATCATCCCTCTGCTCACAAACGGCGCAAAGTATCCTAAACGCTGGGTTTTGATGCACTTGGTTGAAGTTTAATATATGTAAACACAGGCTGAATGTTCCCATGTTAGCTACGTTAGCTTCCCGGCCACTAGTCTGTTCGAACAGTCGGAGAGACTCTGGTACACATGTTTTAATGTGCAGAGATTGTCCAGTCACGATATTCTGCTTTTCACATTTCACTCTAATGTGTTGGTGTCAGATAAAAAGCAGCGTCTTCTTCTCTCGGGTTAACTGTCGCTATCAGGCTAATGTTAGAAATGTTTCTGTGTTGTGATTTTCTGCTCAGAAAACTGTGGATAACTGAAACTGAACTGATCTTGTAATATTTCGTGATTAATTTGAATTTCAGTTTGTATGAAAAATGTATTAAAATACATTAAGTGGAGTCGTAGGCAGAGGAGAACAGATTAGATCCTCAGGTTTGTGCACTCACCTGTGTTCGGATTAAAGTCTAACTTACCTCTCACACAGGTCTTTATTCATCAATAATTAAACACATTTATCCGCAGAAAACCTGTTTGAGTCACATATTGACACTTATGTTAAGTATGTGAATCAGTTAACATTTTAGTTTGTTCCTCCCCACTGATTCATTCCTAGCAATGGAAATGTGGTCTAGACCCAAATAAGTAGCAGAAAATGAATAAATGAATGTTTCAACCTTTCACTTTTTACAAACACACACTCTCTCAACATGTCTCTACTCAAACGTGTTATGATGATAGTTTTACTATCTGTCTTTTCATGGGGCAGAGGCACTTTATCATTAAATAATTTGTAAAATGTTCTCTCACATTAAAAGGTTTCCAGTTTGTCCACTAGATAACGTGATTCCTTTTTTTTTTTTTTTTTAATACTACACTACACATGCCTCCTGTTGCCAGTTGTGTATTTATCATTGTTTCTCTCTCTTAACAGGGTCGAGTCAGGACCAAGACAGTCAAGAAGGCCGCCAGGGTCATCATTGAGAAGTACTACACACGTCTGGGCAATGACTTCCACACAAACAAGAGGGTGTGCGAGGAGATCGCCATTATCCCCAGCAAGCCACTGCGCAACAAAATTGCAGGGTAAGTGAAACTTCAACAGTTTTCTGCCTTTTCAGTTCACCTCAGGTTTGGATGAAACATTAAAGTGTTCTTCAGCAGCTCTGTAGAATAATCATGTGAGGGCGGTTTTGTAATTTTATCTGTAAGTTTATATAGATTCGCTGATAACCTGGCTGACTGTGATCATGTCACAGTAACACAGAGCAGAGGAGCTTTTGTTTCCTGATCACTATTTAGAGCTACAACAATTAACTATTGAGCCAATGTGCCTATGGGCAGGAAATGACTCTGCCTCTTAATAATCTTTTGATGCTTTCCCAGTTATATAATGTAAAGAGAATAAGAGCTCACGGGGCTCTGCATTGCTGTGCTACATCATTTGCAGAGTTTCTAGTAAGGTTTGTAGTTGGAAGACCTGTCATTGCTTTAAGCTCAGTTGTTCATACAGTGTCTATAAAAAGTATTATTCTTTGCAAAACTGCTCAAGCTCTGTCAGGTTGTGTAGGGATCAGGTGTGAACAACCCTTTTCAAGTCCATCCACAAATTCTAACTGCCTCAGAGTAGTCATCGGTGTGTTTGTGGCCTCTCTCACTAGTCTCCTTCTTGCACGGTCAGTTTGTGTGGACGGCCTGTTCTAGGCAGATTTAGACACGTGCCATATTCATATATTCATCATTTCTTGATGATGAATTTTACTGAACTCCAAGGAATGTTTAGTGCCTTCGAGATTTTTTTGTATCCATCCCGACTTATGCTTTTCTTTTTACATATTTTTATTTATATTGGCATTACTTTGTGGAAACCTGTTTTCACTTTGACTTTAATAAGGGTATTTTTCTGACATTTCTTTGTCAACTTTTATTGACCATGATTGATTGATGTCAAAAAAGGATGAAACATCCAAGGGGGTGAGCACCCTTTTATAGGTGCTGAAAATAACCATGTGTTCCTGTTTGTGTCTCAGGTATGTGACACACCTGATGAAGCGTATCCAGCGGGGTCCAGTCAGAGGAATCTCCATCAAGCTGCAGGAGGAGGAGAGAGAGAGGAGGGACAACTACGTCCCAGAGGTTTCATCACACTTTATTTTTTCATGCAAAAGTCTTACTTTGGTTTAAAAGCTTGTGTATTTCTTTCTTTTAGTGCTGTGGCAGTTGGATAATGATTTTTGCTTTGGTGTATCTGACACAGACTGAGCACTTTTTTAATCTTCCACATGTGGCTATTAAATGTACATTTATGAAAGATTGAACATGGTAGAGAAGATTAGGTTTATGCTTAATTTGTTGTTTTTTATCTCATTCTCTAGATTTCTGCTCTAGACCAGGAGCTCATCGAGGTGGATCCAGACACAAAGGAAATGCTCAAGATGCTTGTACGTGTAAAACTTATTTTGCTTTTTATAGTGCTAATGAAATTTTCTATCAGAATATCAAACTGTCAAGTACAATTTTGGGAAGTAGAGAAAGTAGATAAGAGTAAAAGTCCTCACTTTTACTCACAGGTGTAAGGATGAAAACTCAAGTTGTCCTGTAACATAAAGAGATCTTTTTATTGATTCTTACGAGATAAACATAAAAATTTAATGTATAGCTTCTTACATTAAAGGATAGGTTCACAAATTTTCATGTTGGTAGTCAAATACACATTCAGATGTTTGGAGACAACATAAAGCTTCCACCTCCCAAATTGGTCACATTAAGTGGATTCGTTACAGACTTAAGTGCAAAATTCTCTGTGTTACTGTCAAGGAAATAGAGGAAATTATAACCTAAAAAAAACCCTCTGAAGATGATACCAGTGTCTAAAACCTAAGAAACATACTCAAATTTCTGTAATCTTACAGCAAGGAGATGCAGTAAATTCTCAAATGGAAGATATTTGGAACTATTGTAGGTAGAGCTGAAACAGCTGGTGATAAATGGATCACCAGGAAAAATAGGTGTCAATTCTTTTGTTCACCGAGTAATGTATATAATATAATCTGGTTCTTAAAACAAATGAGGAAAAATATCTGAATATTTAGCTGCTTTTGTTTTGATATTGTTGCAGACATTTAGGTGGTTTGAGAAACAAAACGCCTTTTGATCATTTAAGACCAAGCATAACTGTAGACCAGTAACTGTGTTTTACTGCTTGTGACTTTTAATATTTCTGTCTGCATGAATCATGAATTTATTTTCCTTGTAGGATTTTGGTGGCCTTTCCAACCTTCAAGTCACTCAGCCAACTATTGGAATGAACTTCAAAACACCGCGAGGACTGTAAAATCATGTGTGAAAAACTTCAATAAAGATACAGATGGTAGCAGGCTTGGATTTATTTTGTTACGTGGCAGGTGTTGGACATTTTCACATCCAGATGGTGCACGGAGCAAAGCCGAGTGTCAAACTGATGAAGGGATACTTTTAGCAGCAGTAAAATACTCGGATGCTTCATGTGCTAATGTCAGACAAATGTGAAGTATATTTTCCTCTAATATAAATACAGAGTAAACATACACACACTACTTGGAATAGTTTAAATCTGAATTCAGCTGAATGAAATTTAGGATTTAAATTATTTCAGTCAGCTGCGTGCTATAGCAAACATGCATGGTGCATGCCCTGGCTTTAAATCAAGCTGAGTGAGAAAGTTACCAGAAAAATAAACCCTGCCATGTTGTACCAGCTGAATTAGTGTTTGAGATATCTTCAATTAGTTTTCCTATCAGCAGTGGATTCCAGATAATTACAGAGTTCAGTTCAATTGCAGATACCTTCAAGTTGGCACATTTAAAAGATGTATACAAAGAATACTATTCAAAATTCAGTTATCAAACTGAAGTTGTGACTAGTCAAAATGTAGCTTCATGTATCTTAAATTTTAGTTTTGACTAGTCAGAAATACATTGCAGCTATTTGTCATATTTGAGTTCATTTGGACATTTTTCACTTTTATCCAAAATATTTAAAGATTTGACTGGTTAAAATTCAGTTAATCTCAAACTGAAATTAGTCAAAATTGCAAATATCTTGAAATTCGTAAGTTAAATTTCATCAAAGATATCTAGAGTTCACATTGCAGATGTCAACCACAGTTTTGGCCAAGTTAGTTTACCCGTTCAGATTAATGAGCCATTCTTAAATATTCAATATAGAGCTTATTAGAATTGTGACTTGTCAAACCAAGTGTCTTACTGCACCACCCAGAACTGAAACAGCTTTATGGGTGTGAAACTAAAACTCAAGTCCCCTTAAACACAGCTTATTCCATTCTAAACATCTGAAAACTTCACTTCATAAAAATGTCCTGTATGCAGTAAAAAGCTTTAAGACTTGATGGCTTAACATTAAAATTGAACTCTGACTTCAAATTGTCAGTTTCCCATTACAGGCCTATTTAGAGTAAAAATTTAATAAGATTGTTTAAAAAGCTGAAACTGTCACAAGGCACAAAGCCAAATCAGTCCAGGCCCAGCATACACATCACATTTGACTTAAAGTTCTTGTTATGCTTTTAATCTTTAAAGCAGCTTGAGAACACAACTAGAAAAATGTCTAAAGTGACAACTTCTATTTAATTCTTACATTTCAAAATGTAAACCCCAATACAACAGAAGAATTAAAGATCCACACTCTGCCATAATGCTTAAACACCTTTATTGTGCCCAATCTGAACATACTCCACAACTGTAAGTAGCAGCAAACTTGGCAGACCACAATGAGGTAGACTTTCAAAACTCTAAAAAGCAGCTGGGCTAAGGGACAACAAGCTCAGCATGACAAACCTAATGGATAAAGAAAAGACACTTCGTCTTTGGCACACAGCTTATTATGCATTTATGTCCAACTGGAACAAGTAGGCAAAAATGGGGTAAGAAAGCATGGAATCATTTACTGGGGTCTACTCAAGCTCTGGATAGATTAATTTATCATCAGCTAAGTGGAAGTTCTTACATTCAACAGGAAACAAACAGCTGTTCCAACATAGGCATGTCCCCCTGCTGATGTACAAAAGTGATTAAAAACCACTGCCACCTCTCCACACGTGCAAATTAAAAAGTGCAAAAATCAAACCATGTACAATTAGATGTTCAGTCACTCCAGTCAACAGGATCCATCAGATACTTGAGAAGTGATGAACTACAAGTTGAAGCATATCCAGTACTACGGTTACATTTAATATAACTGGACAAAAAGTTTAAGTACTTCCAACTTTGTGCCCATTCAGTTGAGATTTGGGAGGGCAAATTAAAAAGAATAGCCACAGAAAAATGTATGAGAAAAGAAAAATAAAAAGGGGGTTTCCCATAAACAGCCGCCTGGTAGAATTCTGTTCAAAATTGTCATGTCAAGACTTAAAACCGTTTGTGTACAAATTAGTAAAAAACTGCGTAAAATGTCTGAAATGCGACTGGTTAAATGAAGCCCAACATTCAACTCCCAAAAGTAAGAAACACCGGTTGGCTTGCACAGGAAAAACAGATGCCAACGGGGGTAGGGGAGGGAGGGGGGAAAAAAAAATAAAAATTTAAAGGCACTGTATGGCGTTTGCCAATGAACGGCAATGAGACTTGCGTGATTGCTCTTCACTATGCAACACATGTAAACAAAAAGGAAAAAAGGAAATTGCATTTTCATCCACTTCTTAACCTTAGGCTGACTCCCATCTTTCTGTCTGGCCACAAGTCTGGAAAATGCATAAGTGTGAAGGGCCCCTTGTCTGTCCCAATAAGGTCACTGTGCATAGTGCCACTGTGAACAACAGCAAAAATGTAGCAAGTGCAAAAGTGAACATTTTCTACAGTGATATCCCCAGTGCCTGGTAGAGTGCCATGGTGCCCTCGTATCGAGGGCCGTCCGGCACACGTGCTCTCCTTGGCGGGCGGCCTCGCCCCACAGAGAGGGGCTCCTCCTTGTGCCCTTCAGCATGTTTAGATCCATCTGCTCTAACTGGAGTCCCTGTTCTTCTGGTTGCGCATGAGGGGCCGGTGGTTACTCAAGATGTCCATGGAGTGCTGCCAGTGCCAGCAGGAGCGGCAGTAGTACTTGAAGCAGGCCTAGTGTCAACAAATAGTGACTTAGTGTATTATAGGCTACTGTAGCTGATGGTTTCTGAATCACTTTTAGTTGCTTGCTACGTCACTGTTCTAGATCAACTTTGTACAAAGTTAGCATTAATATACAAAACTACAAAGATTACAGCTGTAATCCAACCACAACTTAACCAGTGTTAATTGACATTTTCTTTGAAACAAGATCAGACGTTTAACTGCATTTAACATGTACTAAACCACACATTTCCATTAATGCATTTAAATTGTTGGATCACTGGTTTATTCCATTTATAGTCTAGTCAAGCTCACAAGTTTAGTGTCAAAAACAGAAAAAAAAAAAAAAAAGGATTTTTGAAAATATTAACCTAGACTTAATGACAAACTACTGGCTAATGCCCTGGACTGATCAGAATCATCTTGTTGATAAGGTTTGTTGCAACAGTTTGCACTGACCTGGTCTCTACAGAAGAAAGGCCCAGGTTGACGAAGGCAAACTTGACACATTGAGTCTTCCAGGTAGGGGTCAATCTGGACCTGAGAGAAGAGACAAAGCATGTTTACAGCTGTTCTAGTGAGAAGTCACATTTACACGCTAATGTAGCACAGATTAACAAAAGCACAAGTATTGCAGGTTACTATAAGTTTCCATGTGGTACTTTCAGATACTGAAGGCACTTATTTTTAAACCAGAAGAGGGCTCAGCAAGATTACCAGCATCTCACCAGATTGTGGGGACACTGATCTCATCACTCCAAACAGATCAGCCATTGTCCTCAGTCATAATTTCCCCTTGTTTGAAGCTGAAGTATCAAACATGTTTCAGTTGCACTCTGTTGTATTTAGTCTGATACATGAACCCACCTCAGGCAAGCAAGAAAACTTTGCCATTTTGCTTGACTGAGGTCAATTTTGTAAGATGCATGAAACTTGCATAAGAGTTAGAAAAGGTCAACTGTCTTTTAAAACCTCCAGTGCCTTGCAAAGTAATACAGCCTTCATTTAACAGTGCTTACAAGCTGTTCTGCAGGTTTCCCCTCATGCAGATTTCTATGTTTTTTCACCATTTAAATTATGCTGTTTTAGTTAAAACACTCATTCCAGCTGCACAGAAGTCAGATTAGAAATAGACATAATGCATATCTTACCTTCTTTGTAAACTTGGGGGTTTTAATCTCCACAAATGCTGCACAAACAGCCTTCAGATAACTGCGCTGATTGTTAAAAGTGACACGACCAGAGCCTGCAAGAAAGGTTTTGTATAAACAGTGTGCATAGCGGGTTAATATGAAACTGCTCATGACAGCTTCAGGTATTTTGGACCATCTAAGCCTACAGTCTCACCTATGGGGTACTTGTGCTTGTCTGTGTCAATGCCAGCATACATGACTCCTCCAAACAGGTCATTCATGATGCTGGCCAGCGCCTCTGCATTCAGCATACCATGCAGCGCGCCAACAAACACCGTCTTACTCGGGTCCAAACGCTGGGCAGGGCATCGCACGTAGTTGCTGTCAGAGATCACCCAGGGAATCACCTGCACCTGTACCAAGGTGGACAAAATAAAAATCACAAGTCTTAACAGATTTCAGATCCATTTCACATGAGCAAATGCACTGAAAATACAGGATTAGTCAGTAGCAAATAAATGCCTCAGACAAACATATTGCAGTGCATATTGTTTCTTGCATGTGTAGTTTCCACTTACATCCTTGCATCTCATTCTGCGGCTGGACATCTTGAAGTAGTACTCCCTGTTGTCCTCGGGGTGAAATGGGTCCTGGGAGCAGGCATGGAGCAGTGCCCGCACAGACTTCTCATTTTCAAACACCAAGTAAACATAGCCTACAAACAGAAAAATGCAGTAAGGTCCCTGTAATGTAGTTTATTTAAACTAAAGGTAAAGATTCTCCAGATCCACCCTCCATTTGGATCCTTGTGTTGGTGCTGGGTTTTATCACCAAACATTTGCTATATTAAGCACCGACTGTACTCCAAAGGGGCTTTGAAACACTGATGGTCCACACCCTGTACTGTACTGTACTATCCCTGAACACCTCAGAGATACAATTGACCATTCATGCTGTGCCCTCAGTCAAAAGCTGCAAAAATAAATAAATAGGCCAAACATTCATATTTTTGGGATTTTAAGTTGAATTTGTAGGTAGCTGTGTTCATGTGCAATGACATGGATGAGGTTGGACAGCAGGGGTAGCATCACATCACCACATGACACTGAATGCAAAGGCCAATAATGCACCACAATTGACCCAAGTGTCATTCTCCTAATTTAGACTTTCAAAACTGCTTTCCTGATGTTTGGAAAGCATGAAGACCCATTACCACCTTACAAAAAAAGCTGTTGCACAAGATAATTTATAACATCCAACGTATTTTACGTAAAATACGTATTTTACGTAAAATACGTTGGGACAAAGATTCCAAAGCCAATATAAATTAGAATAAAAAAACATCTGGGCATCTACACACCAGGTGCTGTTAAATTATGTTTATACATTTGATGTGCACACTGCATTCACAACAGAAACATTAGCTACAATCTCCTAATTAAAACAAGATGGGCTCAATATGTGACCTAGTAATTCCCACAAAATGATCTCCGAATATAGAGTCTAGATCGTATATACACAAACAAGAACTATTCAGGTATTTTAGAGATAGCTGTCAATGTCAAACAGCAGAGATTGTAACCCAGTGTAAACCAAGAAACTTCCATGTTCTTCAGGGTTGGTTTATTGTGAGGCGTGTCTGTGTTCCACTCCTCGTTTTGTGTCCCAGCTATGCCCAAAAATCACCAACCTAGCGCCCCGGTCCTACAGTAACTCACCAACATGCCAAGTGCTCACCACAGTGCCACCCTGAAACCATGAAGAAAAAAAAATATCCTACCAGCTTGTTGTTACCTTTGGCCACATTACCTTTGGGAGGGCAGCGAGGGTGCTTTCCATCCTTACCCGGCCACTCCACTGTCAGTGGGCCATAGCCACTGAAGGTATTGATCAGACCAGCTGAAATAATGAGAAAGGATGACGCAACCAAAAGATGTATATGTAGATGTTTATATTTGCCACAACAAACAAGTATTTGAATCAGTTTCCATAGTTTACATTAGTGTGTAGTCTCAATTATGAATATGAAATGAACTTGTTTTATAAAATGCCCGGGCTGTTATAACTGCATAACTTGGTCTTATGACAGTTGCTACAGGTCAAACCATGATGTTACCACTGGGGGAAACCTATAGTAACCACATCACCACCTGTAAGGTAACTTCACTTCCTAAAGTTAATACAGTTTCAACTATATAGCTACAGGCTGTCATGTCTACATCTCTTCATCCAAGACCCAAATTGTACCCAGCCTTGTATTTTTTCATCCATTTGAGTACACTAAATATAAAACCATGGAGCCACAATATAAGCTGTGTAAGTTATTGTTGTTGTCCATATTTGGAACAAGATGCAATTTCAGGTCTGTGCCGTTTGAACTTTCAGTCAGGTGTCCTCCAAATATGACAACTTGTGGCCTTGCTAGTCTTTTGGCATGTCCCTGCTTTGTTGATGTCGCTCTACAATATCGGGCACAACCTCGAACCAAAAAACTAAAGTTAAGGGAGCATGGATTTAAAGTTTGTCACAAAAAGGTTGTCTTCTTTACTACAAACTACCCTTTTAATTTAGGCTTTAAGAAGGGGGGGTGACCCAACACTGAAATCAAAACAAAACCATAAGTTTGCAGTAGAAGTTACCTTCTGTGATGTCCCAGGGCACACCACCAAGAAACACCTTGCAGGAATACAGAGGATCCTTGTTGTTTCTGGGCGGCAACTGACCGCTCCAGGTGAATGTGGCCTCATTCACAGCTGATGAAAAAGAAAGGAGCCAAAATTCAGAGCACAATTCTATCCACATAAATTTATGCCAAATGGCAAGTATTTTTGATTGATGTACCTGCAGCCTGCCTGTGCAGGCGGGCCTCTCTCTCAATGCTGAATGCATCATCTGACTGGTCTAGCATGCTTGCACCAGGCCATGGAGAACTGGTGCGCCAGCGGCGGGAAATGGCTGATGAAGCGGGGCTGGCACTGGATGGTGGGGTCATTGGAGAGCTTGAGTCCTGGGGGTCCAGACGGGATCCCAGTCGCAGAAGGTCCTTCTGCATGTTTGATGCGAGATAAGGCAGGGGAGGGGAAATCCGCAAAGTCGACTGGAGAGAAACATTTCCAGAGAATGAGAAAGTGTCAAACCCAAAAACCAAAGCTGACAAAATGCAGTTGCACAAATTGTGTGTGTGTGTGTGTGTGTGTGTGTGTGTGTGTGTGTGTGTGTGGGGTGGGGGTGGCAGCATTACTTCATAATGATCTGTTCCTTCATCCAGCTACTTCCATCTGCTGAAAGTAGAGTGGCAAGTGTCTGCAGCCTTTATCATGCATAGGCATGCTTGTAAAAAGCTGATGTAGCCTGGTTACTTAAGTGTATGTAAATGCACCTCGTGGGTAGATGTGCAAACAGTCACCACCCCTTAACAAGCCTGCAAACAAAACAGTAACAGAATAAGTATTGCGTGACTTACCAACATGTCACAGAGATGGTCTGAGCCAGAGCTAAAGCCGCTGGTCTCTGAGTCTTCAGGACTGCTGGAGCGAGAGTCCAGAAAGGAGCTTGAGTCCAGTCGGTTTGCCATGCGAGCCATGCTGGGGAACTTCTCCAGGAAGTCTGCAGTCATGCTCATGGACTCAGGGTGCAGATAGCCTGATGGTTTCCCAAGGATGCTCCTGATGGGACTGTTCAGTATACCAAGCACTGTAGAAAAAAAAAAAAAAAAAAATGCATATAAGAATGTTGCAGCATGCTACATTGCAAATTCAGGTTTCCAAAATGAATTAAATGAGCAAAGTGAAGGAAATTGGGTCCGCATGCTGAGTCAGACATCGATTTGTGAGAAGTGAAACGCAGCAACGTAAACTTAAGCTTCCAAAATTTGCTTGTAGAAGATGGTACAGAATGTAAACTAGTTGCAACAGCAAACTGAAAAGCTTGAGTCAAATGCTAAGCATTTTCAATTTTACATTTGAAGACAATTTGAAACATAATCCTGCCAAAAGAAGCCACACACACTTCCCATAGAAAAAGTTACTGAAGATGAATTCAGAAAGTCTAGTGACTCCTATTTTAACAAACACCTTCAGACATGATAACCAAGTGAGTCAGCTGGTAATTGACATGTCCTGCAATAGTGAACACGAGGCTCTGAGGGGATTATTCAGCTGTAGGCCGCATTCAAAGCTCTGTCCCACTTTGTTGCAAGCCCAGTTTAGAAAGCTCTAAATGAGTATGCCAAGTTAGTTTAGTCATAGGGCAAAACTATAGCACTACAAATGGGTCAGGACAAATTTGGGAGTGATTATACTCAGTCCTAAGTCTCTACAGAGACACTTACCTCTGAACTGTTTGACTATGTGTCATGTTTCTGTAGCCTTTAGCCAGAACTGTGCATTCAGTCTGAAAAACATCCTGTCATCATTAACTAAACGGCAAATGGGTTAAGGTCTGGGAAAACAGAAGTAGCTTTACTGGGTTGTTTGTGCCGGTTGGAGATGCAGCACAGCAAAACTGCCACATCATCCTCCCTAGTGGCGCTACAGATTGTTCCAACAGACCGACACTGTTAACCATCCATCACATTTCAATATAAATGAGGGTCACACAAATCAAGACACAGCTTCAGCTGTTCTAATATCTACAGTCATATCAAAATAAATTGTGCCACGAGGAGACACACTTCATGATACATAATTATCACCCCAATCACACTGGGACATGTATAAAACAGAAGACCAAGCATATGTTTTGCTGCAAACCCTCAACACATTTAAGTAAACAAGAGGCCTGGTACTTACTGGAGGGTGAGCTGGTCTGAACCTGGGAAGGGGAGGCATGTGTATCAGTCTCCTGGCTGCTCCATGGTCTGTCCCAGCTAGAGAGACTAAGAGATTGGAGGCCCAGGCCCAGGTCTGTGACACCTGGTGGGCCCCTGGATGAAGGCATCTCCTGGGAGCCGGGCATGCCACCACAATTGGGGAAGAGCATCCTCCTGCTGCCCACAGCAGCCAGCTCTGACTCTTTTCGGTCCAAGATCCAGTTCACAGATGTAGCAAGAAGAGAAGTAGTGTTAGACAGCAAAAAAAAGAAATGTTTCAATCTGCGTTACATAGAAGAGCAGGAAAATCTTTCTCACAACACAATTTCAATGATGAGAAATCTCAAATCTTTTCGCCCGTCTCAAAAAGAGTAACTTCCCTCATCATATCTCCCCTTCCCTGGCTGACAGGGGAGCTAACCTGCTGCCTCTGTGCCCGGTGCAACTGCCATGCATCTCCGTCCGCATCACTGACCCACCTAACAGCACGTGACATGGCTGCTGATGCACACACACCCCTGCTAATGACATCAGCTCCCCCCCACCCACCCACCTCCCTGCTTCCTTGCCTAACAACTGTGTAATGAAAAATTCCTGTCGGAGCTGTTAGCTTGTTGATATAAGTACTCCCCTCTCTGGTGGGCACAGCACGTCTGACTCAGTGGGAAAACAGTCGCCGCTGCTGCTGCTGCTGCTGCTTACACCGTGTCTTGCCTTGTTTCCTGAGTGAGCTGACAGAGGCAAGAGGGAGGGGGAGCGAAGGGCAGAGCTACAGCAGCATGGTGGGAGGCAGCATGTGAGATGGGAGTAAATGACTCAGCAGACTCCAAGTACTTCAGACTTGGAGAAACTCCATTTAATTTAAAGTCTTTTCACTGCTTGGTTGTAGAATTCTCCTGATGTTATGCACATACAGTGATGAAACCGGCATGTGGCACCTCATGGGAGAAGCAGCTGACTGATCAGATGTTGACGACAGAGCAATATGCACCACCAGCTCCTCCCTTCCCTATCTAGGCCTGGAAAGCATCCAACTGCCAGTAGCAGCCCTGATTCAGCAACACCAAGCTGGGGTGGATGGGGTAGAGAGGCCATACTAGACGTTTAGCTCTATCTGCATTAAGAACCAGTTTACTTTTGCCTCACCCAAGATAAATAATTTGGGTTGTACTGCTGCTCATGTCAAACTGAGCACAGTTCACCGCTGCACAGTACCAATTACATTTTCTGCTGGTCACAAGTGCAGACATGCTGTAAGCAAATTAACAATTCAAAGGAAGGACACAGGAACTGTGCTGAGCTTAAGTCTTGGCAAATCTCGCTCATGAGGCATAAAAGCAACACTTAAAATTGCTGCAATGCTGCAGGCCAGTGATGCAGCATGAATCAGCTGCTGGCAACAAATGTTAATGACAAGGTGGCAGAGGTGTAACCAATTCTGGCAGAGAAAGTAGAAGTGTCTTCTTCAAGCCTTCAAAACACAGACAACTTCGTGCACGTAAAACTCTGCTGGGTAATGCAACAATAGACTTGGGGAATATAACTCCAACTTGTCTTTTCTGGGAAAGGAAACTATAGGAGGATGTACATTTATAAACAATTTAAGAAACATTGAGCCGGTTTAAAGTCAATTTGACTACAAGTAATCCACGATGACAAAGAAAGATGCCACATGAGCCTTCTTGGAAGTTGAGTGGCATTTTTAAAAATAATTTTAACACTTTAAAAACTAGACAATGACACTAATGACATTGTATATTGCAATTGTTTCACCAAAGTTTTATTTTACATTTTTTATGCAAATTACTGTTAATTTTTGAAGCTAATCTGTAAATAAAAACCCTGTAGTAAAGAGAAATATAATTTAACTGCATGTTAAGATTTCAACATTTATTGCAGAGGTTACCTTTATGTACGATTTGCTAAGTGCGGGCCAAAACTTAACTTAAAACAAAGTTACTAAATAAAAAATTCCAAGTAATTAATCACTTCATTTTTGGGGCCTGGTCAGAGTTCAGATTCAGGAGAGGGACTGTCCAGCAGTATCAGAGTAACTATGCATACACACTTTGCTGTAGTAACCAAATCCTCCATGTTCAGTGGTTGAAGTCAGCATTAAAGTGCATGTCATGGCGCCCACTCCTTTGTGAGTTGCATAAACATTAATCCAACGAATGTGTTTATTTTAGGGCTGAATGACCATTTACTGACTTTAGGCCAAATTCACCCACACAAGTGTAAAAAAAAAATAATTTAAAAAGACTAAATAAATAAATAAAGAGTTTACCACACAGCAGGTCTGGCTTTCCTTTGGTGTTCGGTGTGGTGCACACCCCGGTGAAGTCCAGAGCGTTGCCCAGCATCGTGTTCATCCTGCGGAAGATGTCTGCGTTGCTGCAGGTGGACAGGGCCGGAGACTCGGAGTCGGGGTTCTCCGGCCTGCGGGGATCATTTCTCTGCAGGAGAAACCCAGAAGAAAGGACACAATTAATTCTGAAGTTAAGAAGAAAAGAGGTCAGGGTGAATGTTCGTTTAAATTTAGCAACATGAAACGGAAGTTTTCGACGGTTATGAGTTAAAAAGTTAAATTAGACGAACAATAAGACGTCGGTGGTGGTTTATGACACACCAGAGGTCAACGCCGGACGAGCTCCTGTTATTATTATTCCTAGTATTGCATGAATTCAGCTCGTTGGTTTGGTTTGGGACTCACCAGGGAAAACGCCATGATGCTCAGTGTGACAACAACAACAAGCAGCGGCTCGAGGAGCTCATATTTAAGACGGCAGCAGCCGCTAATTAGCCGCAAGTCGAAGAACGTGCGCTCGGCTCGCGGCCCACGGTGTGTTCACGTGCCTTCAAATCAAGCAACAGGCCGCAAGAGTCAAAAACCACGTGCTCGAGCATCTTCACCTGAACCCAGATCAGAGATCAGAGATCAAAGATCAGAGATCAGAGATCAAAGATCAGGGATCAGAGATCAGGGAGCAGCACAGGATCCAAAGCAGCTGCAGTGACTGTGATGTTATATTTACTGATGCAGCTGTAAAAAAACTAAAGTTAATTATTTGATGATCATCGTTTTGAATCGTAACATTTACTAGATAATTCTAATTACTTTAAATACTGAATTTCACATTATAATAAATAAAAATGTAGTAAATGTAAATGTAGCTACTTAGTCGTTATGTAAATGCAAATTATATATATATATATATATTTATTTTATTTTTTGTCATGTTTTTTTGTAATGTCAGTAGCGAAAAAGTGAAAAAACATTTCACAACCACAATTCTTTCATGCACCCTCACCTGTCATCAGTTAACCTACTGACTTACAAATCATCCAGAACAGTGCCTTCATAAATATTTTTGGTAACTTTTTAGTTTTATGTCACAACTTTTTGTTGCACAGACCACACTCTAAATGTGCTTATATTATTAAACACTGAAATCATTTTGAATTTACAAATCACAGCATTATGAATTTACAGTATCCAGTTGATAACAGGTTGTGTTTTCCAGTTTGACCTCATGATGATGCTGTTGTCTCAGTGTGAATACGTAAGACACATGATGAAGAAGACTTTTTTTTTTCATTGACTTACAGCTTTTACTACTGTGAAAACGGCGGCACCGCCTCTGGGAGGTATAGAACTAGAGATACATGTGAAGCTGCTGGTTATAGGTAAATCAACTGAGCTGTTGACATACATCCAGTTAGTCCCAGGTACTGCCTACAGGTACCTCAGCTGCCTGTTATTGTTCTTAATGTGTTTTTAAGAAGACTACAAGAAAAATGATTTTACGGTTATTTGCGAAAGTTTAGTATGTTTGGTGTTTGGAGTTTTGAAGAAAAACACATGAAGAAGTATTCAGATCTTTTACTTCAATTAAAGTACTAATACCACTCTTTAAAATCACATGTGGAAACGCACACAGACACAAAAAGGAAACGAAGGAAACTCGACACAAAAGGTCACCCAGCCAACCTGTGGATTCAAACAAAGTGAAACTCTCACTTATCACAGTAACTGAGGTGGTTGTCCCACCCAGACATCACCATTAAGGTCGTTAGTCAAGGTGTGAACATTTGTGGGAGGTGTCAGGACTGCATTGTAAAAGGATAATGAGTGGTGTTGTAGACCACCTCCTGTGTTGCCTCCAAACACTATCAACCAAGTTGTTATTAAACTTCACACAGGTTAATTTACCCTCCTGGACATCAGGTCTTATCTTAAGATTTGACAGCTGGAACTCTGGAAGACATCACCAAAAGCTGGGTTTCTGCCCTGGTGATGCTTGTTGCCAACCTTTTGAAGCCTCTGGTTGAATCTAAGCAGATCATATAGATAACATAGGTTTAAATACTTCAATTCATCTCGCTGCTTTTTCATATGGCATCATGAACAGATTCCAGTTCCTCTGCCCACAGCACAAACTTCCTAATGCTTCACAGATCATGAGCTGTTCCTTCCTTTCTCCAAACTCTTCTCATTTTTGCAGTACAAGTTGATGTGGGTCTCATCTGTTCATAGAATGGTGTTCAGAGTTCGGTCAGAGTTCGGTCTGAACTCCACCATCTGAACACCATAACCTGGTCTTCATGCTCTTTGGTGCTCACCAGTGGTTTACATCTTGTGTTAACCCCTCTGTATTTTGAAGTCTCCTCTTGGCTATTGACTCTGACACTTATACATATATCTCCTGGGTGGTGTTCTTGATCTGGACCACTGTTATAAAGGGGTATTTCTTCTTTCATACACCTCAGCTGTTTTTTGTGTCTCTAAGTTCACCACTGTGTTCCTTTACTCTCTTTAAAGAAGGGGAACACTGCGATGTCCAAGTCACTCACCAGATCTAAATATAAATGAACTGCATTTCACTTCCTGATGCAGTCCTGTCCCACCGGGAGGAGGCCCCGGGGAAGACCCAAGACACGTTGGAGGGACTATGTCTCTCGCCTCGGTGTCCCCCCGGAAGAGCTGGAGGAGGTGTCTAGGGAGAGGGAAGTCTGGGCATCTCTGCTTAAGCTGCTCCCCCCGCGACCCGGCCCCGGATAAGCGGATGAGAATGGATGGATATATATTATAAATAAAATGGTTATAATTCCAAGATGGTTCCTAAAATTTATTCAAACTTGAATTAAAATTGGCCCTCAATGGAAAAATGAAGGTATGTATGAGTATGAGCTTCATCCCTCCATCCATTAACTACACTGTATAGCTGAGAGTTGTTACGGAGCTGGACACTCTGAAAGTTGCTTTAGACAAGTTAGAAGCACTTTCAGCGGAACAACAAGGGTGTGGATTATTTCTGTCATTAATCACATCTGAGAGGTCACTGCTGTCTTCAACTTAGTTGAATTTCCAGTTGATTTCCATGAGGGGTCAGCTGGCTCACTCCAGCTGCTGTTGATGTGGATGTTTTGCCCATAGAGGGAGACAAAGTACTGCACAACGAAATCTCCAGGCCTCTATGCTGGATCTCCCTTTTGGTTTATTGCCAAATAATAGAAGCAATGTTTTTCTTTCAGCCATATTTAAACACCAAATTGGCATTATAAAAAAACTGGAAAGACTATTTATTTGCTGTTTTTGAGACCGTAACAATGACATGAAGCACAGTTAATTGTGAAGTGGACACAATGTGTTGAGAAGCATACAAGTATAAATTCACACACACAATTCATAGATATGTATCTGACAGCATTAGTTAAAAAAAAAAAATTAAATACAAAAGAAAATCTATTGTTTTCCTCCTCATATCTCTTAAGGGCAATGACCTTGACTATTTTAATTATTAACAATCCAGAAAATTACTGTAAGGTTTTATTTCATACCATGATGAGAAAACCGATGCCTCCTGTGTCTACAAAGGGGGGCTTCATCCTTAAATAATGTCTCCAACTAATGGCAGAAACACAGAAATATAGAAATGCCAACTTATTCATGCACTAATTTTTCTTTGACTTTGCTGTAAGTCCTGAATTATTGGTTTTGAGGCCGATTTATTTTGATGTCTTCATTTAGAGCCACTACAGCCTGGGAAAATGGCAGCTGTAATAAAGACATTATAGGAAATACTTATCTTTTTGCTTTATAAATAAAATACCCCAGACTCCCAGTTCTGAGAGAACAAATATTATACTCTCAGTAACAGAAGGTGTACTATGTTTAGGTTTATATCTGACTCTGATATATCTGTTCTTTCAACACATAACAGCAGAAAAGAAATGTTTTTTCTTCCAACTCATAGCAACCCCCATCTTCACACACTGTATTGATTTTATGTCAATCCAAATGTTCTGTGTGAAAGTGATGTTAAATGACCTGTTTTTTCCCATGAAGGGCAAATTTCTTGATTTTCCTCTTAATTCTTGGAACCATTTTTTTTTTATTACCCACTGTATATCCTGCTTCACTGTATCTATTAGTTTTGTTCGACCTCCAGTGACGCATTAAGGGATGCAAATATATTATTCTCAAATCTTGATGTTTGATGTTAAAATTACAATATTAAAGCTTTTTATCTTCAATGTCAATGTTTAATATACACCAATATGTAGACTTGAGCAATATAAATTATTCATGAAATGTGTAAAAAGCAACACTTGATGCAGCATCGATCCAGTATATGCTATAACTTAACTAGCACAATATGGACAAATGTTGAACCACCAGGATCGTCACAGTTACAATTAGGCAGCTGGTTGTATTGAGAACAGTCACTTAAGAGTCCCTGGAGGAGCCGACACAGTTGGCTGAACAGAGCACGTTATCAGCTGATGAGGGCAGAGTGTGGAGGTCAGCGCCACACATGATGCAAAGAGACACTAATGCAATAGATTCTTACAAATGAAAGGTTGACTGAATTATTGATGTCAAACATCTGATGTCCACAGAGTTCACTTCTTTGAGTTAGAATACAGTGTCTGAGCACTTGCCAATTTTTTTTTTTGTGACCAATCAAAAAAAAACAAACAAAAAAAACAAACCAAAACAAACCACCACATCACAGGTGAAGACAAAACACAAACACAGAAATGCATTCACTTCTTTTATTCATAAGATGGGATTATTTATTTTTTTTACGTTTTTATTTTTTACATCTTATGCACAGCAGATACAAAGACAAACATTTTCTAAACCACAAACTAAATTCCTCCATTACTCTAATCCTGCTTCCCATTTCAAGATGGCCCCCCCAAAAACAACCCTATACGTTTGTAGTCCAGTTTCACATTCTGACAGATCGTTTTACAGCAATCTCATTTTAGCAGAATGGCACAAGCCACGTTCAGTATACTTCAATTTTGACAGATGCCTACATCCCCTTTAAACAAATTGCACTTTTTTCTTTTTTTAAAACTACTCCAACAGGATTATAGGTTCAAAAATTAACACCAAAAACACAAGAGACTACTAAACATCCAACTTATACAGGTTCATTATTTAGTTGCACAAAAATGCATAAATATACATTACACAAAAAAGTACAAAAATATTTGTACTTTTCCATTTTTCAAATAATGACAGACATTGATATGATCATAAAGGTCTGGGATTGTCAGAACGTAGGGATGCATTCACAAGGTCCATGCGAGATAAGCCATTTACACAACAGCCTAGCTTTCACAGAGGTAAGACCAAGGTTCTACAGGAAAACAAAACATTTCGCTGTCTAGTCCAAGGTAAAGAGGCAACACAAACACTAAGAAAATTAGGATACACAGAACTCTGCGTTCTAAATTCATGCCAAAAAGACTTTAACATGCAATGACTCGATGCTTTTAAACCTCCCAGGAATAATAATCCATGGAAGGACTAGCTTAATAACTGTAACTTCAATGCGTCGGTTGTCCTCAGCAATTATGATCCGTGGTGTTTGACTGGGCTTTGCATGAGGTTTTTAGAAGTGCCAAGATGGTACCGCAACAGTTGCCAAGGATAAGCTCAGATTGTCGACAGCAAGATGGTTTCAACTCAGACTCCCCCCAGAGACATTTGGAAGGAGATATAAATACTGTTTATAATAATGCACATTTGTCCATTAAATAAACCTGATTAAATTAATGATGAGCTTGGCAAACCTCACTTCAGCTGGACATAGGTGTGGTTTCCAGAAGCCTGTAGACAACAAAAGGAGTTAGAAAAAGGTTTCTAAGGATTAAAAAAAAAGTTAAACTAAGCTTATTGTGTATACTGGATATTTCTTACTGTCATATTCTATGAAAGCACTAAAACCAACCATGTGCTGGTCTCCGAGTACTTTGCAAATTCCCTCTGCTGTGGCACTCAGCCCCAAACTGATTGGTTTAAGATGTAAATCTTAGTACAATTCACAAATTCATGTTAAAACAAGGTTCACAAGTTTCCCTGAACACCTGGGCACACTTATTTCTAAACTGCTATGAACTAATTTCCGATGTGAATTAAAACACATTGTCTATGGCACAGGAATAAACTACATTCAGCCATTTTACAGCTGTTTCTTTACATCTTTAGTGCAAATAAATTGTCTTGGATGAGTGACACAGACTGGCAGGGAAGTCAGAAAATACAGACCAGTCACATGTTTAATATCTCTTTTTTTTTTTTTTTTTTTAAAGTCATGTTAGTTCTTGTCATTTGAGTCAATTTCATTTATGTTTTGTTAACCTGCAGTTCACCATTGTGTTGGTGTTATTAGGCAAATTTCAGGTTGCATGACATCGCGCTAGCAGATAGTTATTAGCAAATATTAAAAATAAACATTGTTGGACCAAAGGTTACTCACTAAATATCTAACAAAACTGCCGGGATTTCCATCCAGGCTGGGAAGTCTCAGAGGGAGTAGGGTACCAGCGCATCTAAAGAAACATAAACATTGTCACGTACACCAGACCAAACCAAGTCTTCAGTGTTTCAAGCCTCAATTCTGCAGATTTCATCCATTAACATTTGGAAATTGACTTTGACCAGCAGGTTTAGAATGACTGTCCCTTTAAGGCCTGATCACTGAAGCCATGAGAATGTGGGTTGCGTAGCAGCTCATTGAGGACAATAGCCCTTGAGTAATTAACAGGCATGGAAATGTGGAGAGTTGGACTTCTCCTTGCGTTAAACATTTCCACTAGGTAAGTGCTCATATGCCTGTACCTTTCCATACCAGTGACTAAACCCTGTGGCAGAATGAGGCCTTTCATTCACACGCACTAAAACAGAACAGAGGCTAAAGAGCTTATTATACTCAGGAGGTTATCAACAGTTGTTTGGAGACTCTTAATGTGACACTGCTGTGTCATACAGTCAAGCTAACAAAGACAAGGGTAAGTGGCAGGAGAACTCAGGGTATTTTAAGGATCTTTCATCAGATTGTAATCAAAAAGGCTTTTGCCCCCTTGGTGTGGCTACACAGTCAGCTTACGTTCCAACAGGAACATGCACAGCAAGTTGGCACTTCCAAAAAAGGCCATCACATTTGACAATTTCTCCAAGCAAATACTTCACATTCCTGCCTCTTGTGGCTGATAAAATGTCCTATGTCATAGCTGCCCACTTTTCATTGTAGTATTCCTGTGCTCCTACATTGCAGGAGGAAGTTAGCTCACAATGAACTTTAAATGACCCAATGAGAGAAATATTTTCCATTGCTATTGTTACAAAATTCCCCGTCCACTGCCTCAGAGTTAGCTGCACTTTTGCTGTAGTATTTAGAGTGCAATTAGTTTGCAGTGTAAGCCCATGGCTCTGACTAATGATTTGATGAAATTAATAAAATGAATTGTATATTTGCAAACCAAAAATGAATGAAGAAAAGACAATATGTCAAAAAGTTGAAAGAAGTAAAACTGCATTTGAAGTGCACCTAGCCTAAATGCAAACTCCATGCAAGACTTTTTCCTGTAATTTGTAGTTTCTGCCTCTTTAGATGGCGTAAACCAAACAGCAATTTTTTATTTTTTTTTTTTTTTTTTTTAAATCAACAAGTATGTTTTATCTCCAGCACACCGACAGGATAGTGATGCACAGAGTCCATGTCTTGGACTTTTAAGGTAAGTGCACAGTAACGTTACACTACACATCGGAGTATGTCAAGACCTTCCATTTCAAAATGACAAATCTTTGTATTGTGATAAAATTGTAATTTTATCTGCCAATAAGCTCCCGTTTCATAATGTTAACACTAGCCACGGGTTGTGCAGCCCACAGCAACATGCAGGCGAGATATTTGGATTGGCTTCAGCAACACAGGTTTTGTTACTGTAATACCTCAGGAACACTGGGGCTGTTTCAAGAATCTGAAACTCTGCTTTCAACAGCAATCCATGTTATCAAGTTTGACAGTGCAGTGGTGCATACCAAATTATCTCATTTGTTAAAGTCATAATATCCTGAGTTTTGTTGCTTCGAAGGACAAAGATAAAGTAAAAATAAAATACTGCAACACGGTTACAGAAATGATGTGTTCAAGTAGCGTACCCAGTTGCAGACAGTAAGTTAGTGCCCCTATCAAGGTTTCCTGTTTCGTGTGCTAAAGGATACTTAAAAAAAATAGAAGATGAGAACACACACCGGTTGGTCCCTCACCTGGGCGTGGAGGGCTGCAGCAGCGGCAGCGGCCGCTGGATAAGTGAAGGCTGCGTGGGGGAGGCCTGGGGTCAGCTCCGTGGTGTACAGGGGATAAGGGGTCCAGGCATCTGGTGATGCTGGGATCAGTGCTGCCCCTGTCAGATCATCTGGGGAAGTACAGAGCGGGGGTGGGAGACAGAATGCTGACTGACCTACACTTTAACATACAGGCTTGCATGGTTCGTAATGTACAAAGGCTAAATATATTTGATAATGTGTAATTAAAAATTCCTGCATAGAAGTTTTCTTACTGCTGTGAGTTACCACAGTGTGGCTTTCTGGTTTACTACCGACTAGTAATTAATCTTATTGTAGGAAAAATACAATTTATATGTTACCTAAGTTTTTTTTTCTAACCCTAAACAGCCAGAACAGATCTCACTTGCATGCATTTATGTGGAGGTAAATGCATGCATAAGTGACAATTACTTCTGGATCTGAACTCGCTCAGGCTGAACATTACATTTTTATTATATTTATATTATATTCTTCTGTACAAAAAAAATGTTTGGATGCAGTGTATAGAAGGTCTGATAATTACTATTACGATTTACTATACTCCTGTTTCTAGCCTGCTAGTTTGTCTACCACCCTATCTGGTTCCCCTTCTGCTTTTTGCCACACCACACCAGTAAATTTTGCCAAACTAAATCTAGGCTGAAAGAAGATCTGTTAACCATAACCAAATCTAATGAATCGCGCAGGTGTTACGGCAAAGAGCGCAGGGCTGTCACTGCTGACTAAACCCTGTGAAAATGGAAATATCCCAGTTGGACAGAAGCAAAGCAGCATCAGAGTCAAGATGACACATGCATGTGGAGGTGAGTTAGTCTTAATTTGTTAGATACTGGTTTTTAAACCCCTGCCCATTTATCTTTAATACCACTAGATCCTAAGATTAAAAACAAGGGCAACTGAGTACTGGCATTGCCAAGGTGAGAGTGGATGAGAGCCTAGAGTGGTGCAGCCGTACAACTTACATGGGTCCCGTGCAATGAAGTGTGCTCCTAGAGCAGGGTGGATATTTGTGGGGTTCGGTGTGGCCATCAGCTTACTCTTTGCCATCTTCGTGTTGGCTTTAGCAAACTCTAAGCGCAGGGTCTGGGGACTTTCGGGGTCAAAACGGATACCCTGGGGGAGAGACGGAGGAGGGGGACAGAGTATCGTAAGGGAGGTGGGCTGAGTTTGAGGGGCTGTAGCTGTAAGCTCAGTAGTCTTGTGGCCTCCTTTCCTAAAGCTGTGTTTCAATACTCAGGATGTATCCTTCAAGCTTCCCTTCAAAAACGCCATTCAGTTCTTCTGTGGGAGAGGTTAACAAACACCTTCTCCACCTGACTGCGTTCACTGAACCATAACTGTCCATAAAGGTCGACAAACAGAAGGCAGACTTGAGGATACACTCATGAAATATTTCAACTCGCTTGCATCTCTTTTTCCTCATGACAAAATCAAGAGCACAGGCGACGGGGGAATTCACCCAGGCTCACAAGCCAGGAGGAGAGAGAGACGAGGAAAAGGGCCACTGGTGAGACCGACTAATTTCTTTGAGGTGGTTTAACCCTGCTTGTGTTCTTGTGCCCTAAGCGTTGTGCCCACATGCAGGTGAGTAGTATTTTGGTGTATGTCTGTGTTTGTGTGTGTGACTGCTGGTGTGTCTAAGAGGTGATGCTAATAAGGAAGGCTAGACTATGAGAGAGAAGTGTTAGATACTGCCAACGTGGGCTACTGGTGACAAAATAGGGGGTTATACTACTAAAGATGTGTCCAAATAACACTACACATGTGGCTAGAGAACAAGTATTACAGTAAAGCAGTGAAAGCTATACCAGACTGAGAAGGATGTGTATCAAGGTCAAAGTAAACTACCGTAAGGCTACGGGATTCTGGCCTCTTTCCAAAAATGGCCCTGCCATTGAATTATAAAAGACAAAATGGGTTGACTGAAGAATGTTTTACGCTCCCAATCATTTAAGGTTTAGATTTAAACAAAAGGTTAGAACATATCTAGGAAATACAAAGCAACATGTTTTAAGTGGATTTCTTAAAAGGGGGAAATGACAATAGACTCAAAGACGACACGTATCAATAAAACAAGGCAATGCTTACATTTAGTGCATTTTTGGCAGCTTCAGCTCCAGACCGACTGTCAAAGGTTACAAAGCCAACAGGCTGGAAGACAAAGGGGAGAAATAAACTGCAAGCAACCAACAGGAAGCTCATCTCAACACTCAAAAACAACCGGCTACATTTAAGACGCATATAGAAAACCATTTAACAAATAAAATGAATAAATCACTTTTCTGCCCTTTGTTTAGTATTTTAGTATAACATTAAAGTGGTGGAAGGAATCTCACCTGTTTTGATGTTAACTTAATCAGTGACCCTTCATAACCCTGCAGGGAGAAAGACAGCCCGTTATCCGCCCTGGAGTCACATGCAGGAAGTCAGGCATGAATGCCTCTTGCTATATCCAAAGAAACCTGCTTGTGTGCACCTTCAGCTTAAGTTTTACAGCAGACCATCACAGATCCTTCTGTGACAGTGTGGTACTTACATGTCTAAGTTAGTTAAATGAGGTGAAGCTTGCGCAATCTCAACAATAAAGCTTTTACTGATTTAGCAACAGATTAAAAAGTATAATTATTCTCACAGCTGTGGGAAAATAAAACCTACCTAACACTATTTCTTAAGGGGAGACCAGCACATGTTAGTTGTGTGAGGGCCAGATTAACTTCTGGTCACTAGTCTTTTAAACCAAGTTAAAAACAGCACATGGATCAGTTAAAGCATGAGTGAATTCCTGAGAAACAAAGTTGAATTTTGCCTGAACAGAGTATTGATAGATGGGATCTGTCCTGATCCTGATTTACAGCCATGGAAAATTAAACAACTTCCACTGGCTGTGATAAAGTCCCTGCTAGAGTCCAGACCAGGTTTAGCTTCAACTCAGGAAAAAACAGTAGTATATATAAAATATAGTTTTATAAAATACTAAAAAGGTTTGTCTCAGAAACAGAAGAAAAAAAAAAAAAAAAAAAAGGTTTTACTGGAGGATAAAAGCAGCAATAAATAAAACAGTGATTCAGTGAATCAGATTTAATCCCGTTTTAACACACACAGTGCTGTGTTTGCCTACTGTTAGAATAAAAAGTAACATGGTTACAATGACTTAAACATTTCAATGGTTTCACAAGGGCCGACTGTTACGAGAGGAAACAAATTTCCCTACGTGTTGGCGAGCTGGGTCACGGAGAGGGTTGGCTGGCCAATCGTGAGGGCTACTCATTTACACATTCCACAAGATCATCCATGTGTGAGAGATACCACTTTCAATTTGGTTAGTTAGGACACGGGTGGGAGGGGTGTTTGTAGAACCGGAGTACAGTCGAAAAACAGTAATGGACAAATAATGAAGTGGCCTCATTTCCATATATGCAAATATTTGGACTTTCAACAACAATAAAAAGGAGCAGTGGCAAACATCCTACTCTATGAGCTGAAGCCAAAACGGTTTAAAGGATTATCTGCACAGTGTATTACAGTGGCTTCATCGATACCTTCAAACTCTGAAGGTCTTCCTCTCTGTGCAGATAATCCTTTTAGAGACATTTTCCATGACCCTTTTTCAACATGACACACAGTAGCTACCTTTGTTTTATTTTTAAGAAGGGAGAAAAACACATTTCATTTATTTATGCCTCAAAAATTTAAGCTGTGCCATACAGGGCTTTACCATCTGTTAAGATGTACGTCTTTTTCTTTCATGCTGTGACTTACCTTAAAAGGTCTGAAGAGAAGGTAAAGCTCCCGTGGTTTGATATCGACTGGTAGGCCACTGACAAAGAGGGTTCGTACCTGCAAACACAAAGGACAACTCTATTTTGTCATCCTGTCAAAAACCAGAACACCAACCTGTGGTTAGCAGCTAGAATTTACCTCCCTCGTAAATGATGACGCATTTCAAAACAATGTTCCTGAGCCCTTAAGAATGCTAAGAGCTGAAACCATGAAGATCTACAGTGCAGAAAGACTTGACCCTTTAAAGCACCTTACATTCAGAACCAGTGTTTTTGTTGACTCTTCAGTTTGCACAGTGATTATGCCGTCGCTCAGTTTGAATACAGCAATAAAGAGTGAAATTATCCAGCAATTAAAAGGATTTTAAATATTATTAGAGCCCCATGTTGTTAACCCTTTGTCCAGACCTAAACAGACGACCACCTGCTAAAACTGATTTCTGTCCCCTTTGATTTCATTTGTCACGACTCGGCACAACTCGTCATCTATGGTGAAACCTGTGATATTTAATAAAAGTAATATAAAACATGTTACAAGCCAATTGGTGAAGATGAAAACCCTTCATCTTGCTGGGGACCCCTGGGTTTGCCCCGATCAGACAATGAGAACCAGTGCTGTGTACAGTCCAGTGTGGCTGCGGAAATAAACAGTGCGGCGCGGGGCCCATTAGTTCCCAGCCAGTGGTGAGGCCCTCAGTACAATGGGGCTGCCAGAGGAACAGCACTGGACAACAGTGCACAGCGTGACACCATTTCCTTCCTCTGACCCACAGCCCCAACCCTGCCGGCCCTTCGGCAATTTTCAGGTGCAGCACAGCAGCAATTCTCAGCCTTTAAAGTCAGCACATACAACAATACACAAACTCAGTGGAGACGTCTTAATCTGTCCTCCGACTACTCATTGATCGAGCCGCTCTGGCACAGAGTGCAAAAACCTGAAGCAGTGGTGCAGCTCGTTTAATAAAATCTAAAATGCATGAGTTTCATATTTTGAATTTCCAGAAACAATTAAAACTACTATTGACAAACAGCATTAGATTTGTAGGGGAACTCTCAGCTTTTTAAATTCCTGGTTTGTTTGCTTGATCTTTGCTCCTAATTACAATGCAGAAAAAAAAGACCCCAGCAAATGAAACTAATAAAGTCAAGTGGCCACACAAGGCTTAGGTACAAGATAATGGAACAAAGGAGGACCAACAAAAGGCCCAGTACTCCCCTCAGTGTCTCCCAATAAGGAGTTATTAAAGAGGAAATATAGCTGGGCACATAGAAATGAAGAGTGACAGCTGTGTAGAAATAAAACAAATAGATCAATGTAGGATATAATTCAATTAATGAAATTAATAATTATTGAGGATAATTTAGATGCAAATAAAAAAATGTCTCCTAACAGTTGTGGCATCCATTTTAGGTTTTAATATGATGAGGACATGAATATCCTTGAATCTGAAGCACAGACACTCTTTAACCTGCAGATTTTATTTTATTTTTTTGGGGGGGGCACTTTAATGCAAACACACACACGGGAAATATCACGGCAACAACCTGAGGATGATCAGGAAGAGGAAAAAACTAATTCTAATTGTAAAAGAAGCAGCTCTGTGTGTAACATTAGTTCATTTCTTCCCTACGATTTGATTCATTTAAAGCATTTAAAAGAACATTTTTTTTTACTAAATGCACATTTTAACCTGCATGTGTGTGTATGTAGCTGATATAAATAAAAGCTGCTGAATATTCAGTTTAGTAGTAATATCCTGCAGAAAAAGACAAGTGTGACATCTGAACGGGACCATATTCATGGCTGCTTGTTGGAGCTAATAACGCGCACCTGGAGCTCCTCATTTTAATCTTTAAAAAAAAACACACGTCGCTGACACATTTAGGAAGAAATTAATAACCCACACGTTGAAATGCTTTTTTTTTTTGAGATATCCGCAGACTATTGTCACTCATGATCTAACTTTTTGAGAGACTCCACAGGAGATGCGCCCACGTTTCCTCCTTTAAGTCGCGTCTTCCTTTTTTTAAAACAAACAGCTTCAGGGGCGAAAAGCCAATATTTAAAAAAAAACAACAACACACAGCTGGAAAACAAATCTTACAAAGAAATGTAATGTATGGCTGGAAAGGCTGCAAGGGGACATGAGCAAGATCGGGTGAAAGTCCGACGCTGGAACCAAATCAAACTTTTCCCAACTCACCTCCTCCTCGATGGAAACGTTGTTGTTCGGCTCCGCGTCAGCTTTGAGACTCATGTTGACGGTGGATTCAGCTGCTGCTGCACAAACTATCAAGTTTTTCTTTGTCGTGTGAAATTTCCCCCAAGTGCGTCTGAAGCTACAGTGAGAGTCCTGGTGGCGTTTGAACTTCAGGAGACAAGAGGTGCCGAGGTGAGGTCGTGGTGCAGACGATGACGGCGAGGTATCCGCAGACAATTTAGCAGGAGGACTGCGAGAGAGAATCATTCATAAAAGGAAGGAAAGGAGGAAAAGAAAAGAAACACGTACACGCACTAAACTAAAGGTGAGAAGGTGGATTTGTGCTCCGTGTGTGAGGGTGAAAGATGGGGGGGAAAGAAGTGCGCGTAAAAACCAGAAAAGCCTCTGCGCTCACATCAATGCCCTCAGCTGTGGGAGAGTGCGGAGGAGGAAGAACAAGTAAACTTTTCTCATTGGAGCGCCTCTCTCTCTCTCTCTCTCTCTCTCTCTCTCTCTCTCTCCTCCTGTCCGTGTGTGAGCCCCCCCCCCCCCCCCCCTCCCCCCCCTCCCCCCCCTCCTCCTCCTCCTCCTCCTCCTCCACCTCCGCCTCCTCCTGCTGCTTTTCAATTAGGTCATCAATTATGTTGGAGTCTGCTGTGAGCCCTAATCAGGCTGCAGATCCGCCTCAGCTGTTGCAGGAAGACTCGGCCCCTGCGCCGCTACATCACCGTTTCTATGGGACCCGGAAGGGCCAATGGTCATTTAACACAATATTCAAGTAATGATTATTATTATTATTATTATATTATTATTATTATTATTATTATTATTATCACAGAGCAGCCAAATATGCATCAAACTGTATTTTGTTGCAATAAGAAGCCTAATATATATGTTTTTTATGTGATATTTCATATGAGAGGAAGTACCGGTAGTTTATTTGTTTCTGTTCATTTAATTTAAATGTATTTTAAGTGGTAATGTTTGACATCGCAATTGCCTAAATTACGTATTTGTTCACGTATTAATAGTAAACATCCAAATATTATAACATATATGACTGCAGCCTTTTTTGAATGTTTCTGAATTCAGGACTTTGACTTATAACTAAATATATTAAAATTTAATATTAACTTCAGTAAATATAAATATAAATAAGACTCAGAAATTACACACACATGATTAGAATTGAGTGTATTTTGTTAAATCATATTTGCATTTTGGCTGATTTTCCTCGTGTATCAGAGTAGAATTCAGCATTTAGGGTTTTTTTTTTTTTTTCATTTTAAAACAAGCTTCATCTTGATAATCTGCAGCCAACTGGGATTTACATCCTCAATAAACACACACCCAGAAATACAAAACACATCACTTAGTACCACAAAAACATCCCAAACTGCAAAGTGTACTTGTAAACCAAGAACATATGCTTTACTTATTTGAGGATGTGACAGGTCAGCTGACAGTGATATTTACAGAGAAATTAGAGAAATCATTTTTAAATGTACTGCAAATAATAATAATAATAATAATAATAATAATAATAATGTGCCACGGCTGGAGAAATGGGCTGTGTTGTGTATTGAGGCTCTGGACGTGAGCCCAGCACGCAGTGTGTTTCCTCACAACAAGGCAGGTCTCAAAGGCCAGGCAGTTTCCTGACTTTGTATAGGAACACAATCAAGCAGCTGAGTGAACAGACATATTCTCAGTGTACTCCTTCAGCAGTCGGAGCTAAAAATAGTGACGTCCACTGTGTTTTTGACATGTTTTGTACATAGTGAACCAAAGTGGTGTAATCTGTGTAAATACAAAGACTAAGGGTGATTGAGTCAGTTGCTGAGAGGAAATCTGTTTAAGCAGACGCATGCACAAGGCTTTAATTTCAGACAAAGCGTTAAACAATGAAAACTAACTAATATTGCAGCATTATTGACCTGTAATTGTATTTGATTGCAGCAGTGAGTTCATACTTCGGAGATGCAAGTCAAAGCAATGACTACACGTGTTAGCAGTAATCGTCAGATGCAGTCCAACAGGAAATTATGTGAAAAAGCAGCTCAGTTAGATTCACTAATGTCAGATTTATACACACATCTAAATGATTTTATAAGATAATGCTGGATTGGAATTTTAAAAGCACGTCTGTACACCTGTCTGTCTGTTGAAGGATGGGGGGAAGCGGAAGGCCTTCTTTCAGAAAAACAGCCGCTGTGCTACTAGCATCCTCAGAATTGAGGTAAGCATTGTTGAACCAATAAAGATAAGAGTGCTGATAATGGTGATGTTGTTTTAAGGATACATGATGATGGCCGGATGATGTTTTAATACTGGTTTCACATGTTTTATTATATGCTATGTCAAGTCATTGTGCTGCAAGACACACATGACCCTAGGGAACGGTAAAGTTTAAGTTGAAAGTAAATAACCCAAAATACAGAAAATCTGCAGAGATCTGGGAGTGCATTGCTTTCAGTCAGCAGCTGTTTTACACTTGAGCTTTAAGAATGTTAAAGAATGACATATATTACGCTCTGTTTGTCATTTTAGTTACACTCGCTGCCTATGAAATATTGACTGTGCTGCTGAGTGATCATAAATTAATTCACGTACAGCCTGTGCAGTCTGTGCCATGAGATTGTAACTTGCAGGAGGCCCTCATCCTCCTCCATGGATTCACAATTTATCCAACTGCATCTACTCTAACATGTGACACTATTATAATATGATCTTAGCCAGTTTTTGCAGCTGCCAACATTTTGTCATGTATTCCAAATGAATGATCCAGAGCAGTTCAACAGTGTATTTTTGCTTTTGTACTACAGTGAAACACAGTTCATTACTTTAAATTAAATATCAGTTTATTTAATGTTTGAGTACACTGTCCATATTTTGTATATCAGAAAATAATATTGTTAGTGTTAAATAATGTTTTTCAGCTCTTTTTGCCACTTTAATGAAGGATTTATTAGAAACAAAGGCAGATTATTCAAATTGTTTGGCATTAGAAAAATATATATGTACACCATAAATAAATCTAATTTATTATTTTGCACAAATTAGATCTTTTATTAAATCTATAAAAATCTAATATCAAATAAATTTCCAGCATCACAAATATATTTATATTTTGTTTATTCTCTGTTTCTTCTTTAATGCAACTGTTAACAAATATGAAGCCCTGGTATAAAAAGGGTTAAAAACCAAAGATGAGTCACTGAAGTTCTGAATCTCTTATGGATGTCAGTGACATCTTCACTGCCAAAAATAGATTTGTGTAGATGTACTGTGCAAACTACGTCTCTGTGGTTGGATTTAAAGGATTTATTCATGTTGTTTGGAGATAAACTCACAGCATCTTTCTTTTAAGTGTTCGCATAGACGCTTTATATAATCGAGGGCTGAGGCCGTTATAGCTAGAAAATAATCAAGAGGTGTTTCTTTGAATATGTTGATTGAATATGTTTGACCTCACAACTAGTGCTATATGTCTCCAACATCACTGTTGCCACTTTGGAAACACTGTAAATCCACCAGTTTTCATAATAGAATCGTGGTATTTCAAAATAAAATACTATTATGTATGATTCTAATGGAAAACATCAGAATTTCTGATTTTCTGTTAACTCTCCTGCCCTGATGTCTCTTGTAGTTTTTTTTATGATTTTATAAATTCACATAAAGCTTCCTAAACATCTACGTTCATCTAGAAGCTCAAACGAATTATGTACTACTATTAGAGTGGAACAAGATGGTTTTAACACCATTTAAACTACTTTAGAGGAAAGTAAAAGTGGGAAAAGAGGATTTTAAGGAGTTAACGGGATTGTGCATATTACAAAAACCTTATATTTCACTGAATTACCCAGATAATCCAAACAGTTTAGGAGCATTAAATCAGATTCCCCTCTTCCGTTTTTTCCACCAACAAACACCTGACAGAAACTGAGACTGTATAGTTCAGAGGCTCTGGATAAGCCTCATGTTTTATTTGCGAAAAGCGGCCCCATTGTCCCATAAGTCACCTCGCACAGCACTCTTCTGCTTCACGCCACACTGAGCCTGTCCTACTGCGTTAGCATCACCCCGCTGCTAAAGCACTTAGCTTGTGTTCTCCGTATCCTCTGTGGTACAGCCAAACATCCATTTGGAGGTCCTAGGAAACTTTGAAGCTTTTTCACCCACACACAGAGTGAGGGAGGTGTGGGATGCATTTATGATGTTTTGTGAATACTTTGGCCAATAAATAGCTCTCTTTATAAATACATTAAAACTAATCAAAGACATGTAGCTGTCGTCTCAGCTTGGATTATATGGTCATGATAGAAGATCTGTCTTTGTTCAACTGGGTTATTTTATTGGAAGAGTTTTAACTAATAATATCTGTGAAACTCTAGCACCATTTGTCCATTTGATTGTCACATTTTATCTGTTGCCCTTTGCTAACACTTGTCATACAGTGTCACACCTGCTGTGACAGCACTCACATACTGCACTGCTGACACAGGCATCAAACACAGCCCTGTTTCTGGTTATTAGTAGAACATATATGTGTATTACTGTTGCATAATTGGCCATAGTCACCATAGGTCACAGCAAGTGAAGTGATTATCCACTCCTTGATTCACTCACTCAATGCAATTATAACAACCACAGCAACGTTTGCCATTTTGAAGAGGTTGTTTTGTCAAAACTTAACCTTAAAGCTGCAACAATTGACTTTCTGACCACCTGGGGGCAGTAGAAAAGGGCTGCAAACATTAATATACAGTATTGGCACCTTTTAGGTTGACATTGTAAATTTGTTAGCTTTGTTTATTTAAAAATCTAGCAGTTGCAGACCAAAATCATTCATTTGAAATAGTTTTTTAAAAATAGTGTAAATCGTCTGTTAAGTATTGTATCCGTCTCGATCTAGCTGTTAAATGTTCTAATATGTTCACCAGCTGGTTGCTAACTGTGTCTGTCTGCTGTTTGGTGCTGAGCATGTAGTGTGCAGTGGAAAACAATGAGAGCAATGACAATGAACCAAAACAATAAATGTACTTATCAGACAGCTAAACAATGAGCTGAAACTTGGTATAAAGGTCCATAAAGCCAAAGGCAGATTCAGATGATAATTCTCTGTAGGTTATGAATAACTTTTTTCACAGTCATGTTATTTCTTATTGTCACTTGACACTTTGTAAAATATTGATTATCCCAACTTTAACAGTTGGTGTCTTGTAATGTAAGTATCTTTGTAATCAAAAGCAACTTTTTTCACTTTACAAAAAGTTACTTAATTCAGCATTGATAGAAAAATATGATTTAATGCAGTTTTAAAGCAAATATGTGGACTGGAGAACACTGAACCAGTTAATGTTTAAGATTAAACAATCAAATCAAAATAAATCAGCATTTATGTATATGTTTACGGGCCATAACATGATGATTTCTTTGTGCTCTATGGGTCTGTGAAGATTCTCTGTCATTCATAACCATGGCAATGATTCATGATTTCATTTCCCGTGAATGACTGAGCATCTTCTGGTGCAAGAGTATGAAAGAACATCTAGAAAACTTACAGACTTCAGGAACCACTTACTTTTCTACTTGAGGTACAGATAACACAGGCTCATCACAAACAGCTTTCACCTAAGCTCCACTGTGAAAGGTCGCAGAGTCGAGAAGATTGTACACAAGGCCCAGTACCAGCTTGGAGAGAGTAAGGCCAATTCATTTCACCATCGACACATTGTCAGGAAACATAGACCAGACTCTTCAGGAAATTAAATTGCATCTACGCAGTGCAGTCCTGGAGGAAGTGTCACATTTTGTAGAAAAAAGCACAATAATCACAGTATTCCAAGAGTTTGAGCTCTGTATTTTAATGTGAACTGTTTACGTTGTGTAAACACTTTCTCTAATCCTCTGGATGATATTTATCAGTGACACCGTTGATATAAACCACTGAATGCAAGCAGGCTGTGTTTGTGTTTTGCACATCAGCATTAATCATTTGTAAAGAAAAAAAAAAGTGTCTTGGCTGCATCAAAACTTGACTCAGGACAAAAATATCTTCCATTCGCCTTCCTGACATTTGTTGAACACAGTAACCCTAGTTCATTGCCTTCATCACTCCTGGATCTCAGAACTGTTATGTTTTCTACAATGACAACAGAGTCAGTGCCAGCAGCGACTGTGTTTATTGTTTCATACAAAGCAGAAAACAAAACTATGAGCTAAAAAATGTTCCAAACGACTTGCCAGACTGGAAGACTACTGTGAGATTTGGTGTTACATATTGTTTGCAGCCCAGAAATAAAAACAAATCTTTCTTTTATTTCTGGCAATCTTAATCTCGTCTTTCTCACACACTTTCTTTTGGATCTTGGAGAAACAAAATGACAGAGTTTGAGACTTAAAGTCAGACTTAATATCAAAGTATTATGTGTCCTATTACAATGAAGCACTCCCACTCTGAACATTCCCACCATGAGGAAATGCTGAAGACCCAAAGGGACTATTTGAGTGCTCATTTTCTCATAAGTTAAACTAGCATGTAAAAAAGAAACTCCTCAGAGATTTTTCTCAACATGGGAAAAACATGCATAAAGAAACCCCAAAGCACAAAGTCATGTAAAATAAAAAAGGAATTATTCAAAGATATAGTGTATTTAATGTAATAAAGAATTAAAGTAACTAAGAAATGAACACAACAAAGCAGCTGATGTGGGGTACTATGAAAGTAATTACAAACTACAAAAATAAACACTCTTACAACAACCTCCCTCTGCAATAAGGTCTTCACTTCCTGTTTGTGTATGGAATATGGGCCACAGAGGGTTATGCTATTTAAACCAAAGGGCAGCAGATTCCCAGCTACCAGAGGTCAGTGGGATCTGAAAGTCTGCTGCCAGTTTCTCAAGGGGGCTTGAAGTGGGTGGGAAAACGCAGAAAGCAGTAAAGAAAGAAAAAAGAGATAATGATGCAGAAGAAAATGGAAAAGAACATGGAACGTGGACTTGTCAGGCAACGGTGATCCAGAAGTCAAGACATGATGTGACTCTACCCCTCAAAGTCTAAACTGCTCAATCCTGAGATATTCATGTAGTTATTATTCTACTCCACCACAATTTGGAGGCAAACATTGAAAATTTCACTCCAGCTGCTTCGTAGATGCAGGATAATGATACAAAATACAATCTACTAATAAGTTATGATGTGTTACCATGACTTATTGACCATGACAGACTCCAAAAAGGCCAGAAGTGTTGAAGTAACTGCAGTTTTGTTGTTACTAAGAAACGTCATGAAGCACCGAATTCCTCTCTGATAGAAGGCCACTTACACAAACAGTTTAACATGTTTTCTTCCCAAGAGTCAGATTAAAAAAATAAAAAAAAAAAAAGGTGTGTGTGACCATTTTGGCCCCTATCAGAGGCTCTCCATTTTGTGTGTCTCTCACATGCAAGCGGGTGATGCAATGCACGTTGCTGCTTAAGTGTTTACATGATTCCACTGTTCAACAGGAGGCGGTAATGCAAATGCACAAAAATAAAAATGCAGCAATGCCTGAACAAAGACAGTGAGAAGAAGAAGAAGAAGAAGAAGAAGAAGACTGCATTCTAGTATAAAATAAAATAAATCTCAACATGGCACCTTTAAGTGTTCTACTAAAATCAGGACGTGGCCAATGTAGCTTAGACTGAAAGACTGAAAGCAAAAGGGAACAGTTAGTTTACCGACATGTCTAAAGCCCATTAAAAAGTTGTGTGTTGTCCGACAAAGATTTAAAATGTCCACGTGTGCTTATTTGTTTTTTGGAGGAGTCATATAGTCACTGTTTGTTGTGATTAACTGCTGGGCACGAGGCCTGTGCACAGCTTCTTGAAGTCGTCACAGGGAGGTTTCAGCGTGCTTCTACACAGATCATAATGAAAATCAGTGAGTGTATCAAGCAAACTATGCTGCCGCTGCTGCAAAAGCGCTGGACGGATGAATGGACTGATGAATGGACAGCGGATGACAACTTCAAAATAATATTATATTCAAATACGTTACACATAGATTGGTATTAATATTTTCATTTTTCAAGTACACCCGGCCCATACTGTAAAATCTTTAGATCATTGAAACTACTAGAAGGACTACAAACTAGAAAGTACTTTGGTACTAAGGCAGAGCAATCTTCTGAATATGTTATTTTAGAAAATGTTTCAAAATACATGTGACTGTAAGCAGTTGTGTGATGCCAGTGTGGTTTCTGTGTAACGGGAAAACAATCAACACTTTCCAAAAATGTCTCACAATGTTATCCTATAATGTAACAGATATTGTGCTGAATAACAAACTGATAAACAGTTGGGACCAAAACCAAACCTCCTCAGTAGACATAACTGAACGGTGAAAATATTGTGAAACGTAGACTTCAGTGCTGAATATGTGGACAGAGGAAAGAACCACTTTGCTGCTTCCTCTGTCCAAGATTCCTGATCTGTAAATAAACTAGATGCACTTGATAAAACTGAAATCTCTGCAGCTTAAATTAAAAAGATTGAAAGAATGTAAAAGCGAAAAACTGGATTTCTCTTGCTGGTTGCTTTAATCTGAGTTTTCTGTGCTATTGTATCGCACAAATCCGTAATATATAAATTATATTATGAGGAACAATGAAAGTGTAGCAGCCTGCAGAGATTCAACCAACGCCAGGATTTCAAATACAGGAAGACCTTTAGATAACAATCAGACTCGCCTGTGACTGTGACGCCCTGCGCCTGCAGGAACTTTCAGTGGCACCCACAGAGCAGACAATCCTCTACAGCGAATTTAAGTTGTGTTTGGACACTTTTTGCTCAGCTTTGAGACGCGGCCATGTTCTGTTTTTTGGGCAGAGTCTCTGGAATGTAAACTACCCTCCAGCCACTTATAAACACACAGCTTCATAACAACTGTGTAGTGATGCTAGGTCTAATAAAAAACAGCGAAAAGCTACTTTTTCACATGCGAAACTCCCCAAATCATGTGATTCATAGAAGTGATTGAGTTCTGCACGTTCTGTTTTGAGTCCTAAGTGCTGCCGGACTTTATTTCTCATGGGGACTTCTTTATGGTCACTCCCACTTATTGGATTAACAGTGTGTGTTTGTGAAGCTTTTATCAACACAGACATTCGAAGTCAGATGTGTGTTCATTATGTTTCTATCAAGTGTGTCGTGCTACAGACTTCAGCCACTGGCCTGAAGCAGCCAGTCTTTTCTAAACATGTTTCTCTCCTCTGTTCTTCACCTGAGGACAGATTCATAGACTCCACATGTTTTGTTTGTCTCTGTGCAGTAGATTAAAACCAAACAAACCTCAAAACACTAATGATTTATTTGTCCTACAACTGGCCCGTTTTATGAGAAATGGAAGGAAACCAAAATATTCGGCGTAGTCTAAGACCTACACTGCAACTGTGCTGCAGAAATACGTCATGCTTTTGATTTTCCTTTTATATAGACTGACCATAAGAGGCTTTCAGAGCACTGCAACGACAGTTAAGCATGTTTTTGCCGGAAATAAGTGCAGGCTAAGAGCGGCCTCATGCTATTTTTGTGGTGTGAGAGATGAGGCAACAGTGGAGACAATATTAAAGTTTCAGCAAATCATTGTGGACTCTAACCTGTGATGCGATGGTTTATATCCAGAAACATGCGAGAAACATTAAATAGAGAACATAACTCGACCCACACCAAGCTAACATGATGAACTTGGTAAAGATGACATATGTTAGCATTACTGTTGTCAGGTTCGCATGATGATGTTAGGCTGCATCTTATATCAGATGCTCAAACAGCAGATCTTGAATCCTAATTTCAACTTGTAAATGTATGTGCATAGATAGACAGATAAACTGAGAAAATTAAATAAGAAAATGTCTTTTTGACTGTTTCCTGTAGAGCGGTTTTCAGTGCAGTCAGACCAGTGATCAGAGGTTACGGAGCATCAATCACTAGACTCCAATCCAAACATGAGTTAGACTCACATTCTCCTGTTCCCTCTGTGCTCCGCGGATCCGAGGCATGGCTCTCATCTAATGGACAATAACAAGGAAGTTAATAGCAGCTAGACGTAGTTCAGTCCCACTCAGAGACACTAAATCAATCTGTTCCAAATAAACATCAGCCTTTTAGGCCACTTACTCATCCTGAAACTTTAGTTTGGAGGGCCATGTTGATTAAAATCGTAGGAGAAATATTTCTGACTACATTATGTCTAGTTAGAAATATTTCTCCTACATTTGTAATTCTTTTGGATATTATCCACTTGAAGCAAATAAAGAACTACCTAAATGTTTCATGATTATGTGAAGGCATAGACAGCACTTATGGTTAAGGTTAGGAAATGACTGTGGTTTGATTTAAGACTAAAAAACTGACTTGAAGTGTGAGACATGGTGTAGTTAATTAACATTTAACCAAACCCACAACCTTAACCACATGTTTTTGTGGCTTTATTTAGTGTGTTCTTTTAGTGACCAGCTGGGGCACGCAGAAGAGGATGTTGATTGAATATGAATGGAAAAAATGTTTTAACAAATCCGAGCCATTGTTTAACTTTTTATCTGAAATGTTATATAACCGTAATTTACCTCTACAAAGGTCAAAGACACATTTAGGCATCTTCAGCCTTTTGGGGGAGTGGAAACGACGTATTTAACCCTGCGTTTCTGTTCTTCTGTTTTGTTGTAAACAGCTAAATTCATTAGCTTTTATTAGTTTTTCTTTTATTTCCGCCTGACTAACAGCTGCTCTGTGCCTTTTTAAGAAACCTTTCTTCTGATTTCTTTTCCTCTTGCACACGGGTAAACACACAAACACACGTGTGGCATACTTTGTCTCCTTCAGGACACTTGCTCAGGTTGAAGCTACCTCTTGTGAAAGTTGAATAAATGTTTCACAATAATTGTTATCAGTTCAACAATGAGGCTGCTGCCAGAATCAATATTTTCCAAAGGAAGAATAGAATAGAATAGAATAGAATAGAATAGAATAGAATTCAGTAGCTTGAAATCGTTACTTATTACAGGTGAAACACACTAACCATTAACTATAAAGGAATATTCAGGTCACAATTATGGACGAGGAGGCATTCAGCAGAGTATGAGCGCAGAAGCAGTGAGCAGAACTAATTTCATCAAATATTAAACTTGGTTAGGAGACTCAGCTTTGCAGCGCAGGAGTCCAGAGGGATTTCCCTGGGGTCCTGCTGCATGAGGAGAGCAGACAATCATGTGACATTTAGACAGGAAGTGGACATTTTGTGGTAGCCATTTTGAAAAGTAATTAAAGCACATTATGCAGCATGATGACATCACTAAAATCAGAGTGCACTTGATAACTTCTTACCTTCACTTACACTGTTGCCTTAGAGTAACAGCTAAGCTAAAGCTGTGCACACAAACAAAAAAGTATGCCTTCCATTAGCACTTTACTCTAAGCTTCTCTATTTAGCATTTAGAAGCAGTATGCAAACATTTAATAAATGGTTTATACCACACAATAATGTTATTGAAAGCAATGTAATGTACAGTGTTTACATACATATATACATATACAACAAAGCTGTAATGAATTAATAATGGTTTACATTTAGATATACTGATTATAATGCTAAAAAAGAATTAAAGCACAGTTCAGAGCATCTTATTCAATAAGTATGAGTCAGATTACAGTCATGTGCTTAAATGCAATGCCTAACTACATAAGAATGTGTGTTTCTTGGAAGGTGTCTCTGAATGGAAGTGTTGGACCGGTGGTTATTCTATGTATCTTGTAGTGAAAATTGGAAATTAGAGAAAAAAATAATCTAGTACAGATACAACACTTTCAGTAAAGTGTTGTATCTGTACTAGATTACATACAGTGGCAAGAAAAGTTTTGTTTTTTCAAGTCAAGAACATTAACTAATATGATGGGCCTAAAATAATAACACAAAAATAATTCCACAACAAGCAAGTCTACAACAGAATGGATTCAGAAAAACAAAATCCACCTTTTGGAGTGACCAAGTCAGAGCCCAGAACTTAAACCAACAGAGATGCTCTGGAACGACTTGAAGAGAGCCACACACGAGACGTCCAGAGAATATGAGATAAAGCAGGAAGAATTATATTAAATTAATTTGTTAATATTAAATTGACTTAGATGAAGATCAGTTCATGTTTTATGACAGATTAATGTAGAAAACCATGAAGTTCCATGAAGTTTCTTACCACTGCGTACAAAGCTTGAAAACATTAAATAAGAAATTTCTCATTGACCAGCTATGGCACTTACTTTACACTTTGTGTCATTTTCATATTACTGGAATTATCAATGAAATTATAAATACACTAAGATATAACCAGAGAATAAAAGCTAAGTAAACTACCAGATAAGAAACATATTGGGATAAGCTGTCTGTATGTTCAAAACCAAATCTATTTTCAGCCCTGTACAATCTTTTTTTGTAATCCTGCTCTAAACACAAACTTCCTGCAGAAGCCAAGACGCTGAATTAGTACCTCTGAGAGTTTTCAGTCTGGGTCTGTACTTCTTCATGCTGAGTGACTCCAGTTATACTTTTTTTGTAAGACGTACTTGATGAGTATCAAGAAGCCTAAATACCTATACAATATACGAACATGATGAAAGTTTGAAACATTTAAATAAAACAGACTGGCTTCACTGTTGCACAGGACATCTACAGTGAAAGTGATCTAAACCTGAATCATTTTGGAAAATCCACCTCACTCCAGCAAAGTGCAGTCTATTACAATCTATTAGTCATCCTCTGCACTCCCCTGCTGCAGTACGACTGCATGAATTTTATTTAGGAAAGTGGAGGTCCTGTACTTCAGGTGGACATTTTAGGACTGTGGCAGGTGCTGTGTTGAAAGGCGGGGGCTGTAATGGGGGAATGTTTTTGGGGGCAAAGTGAAGTGCATTACCCGCAGGCAGCCAATAGGTTGGCACTATCCCATCGCCCTCCATCGCCTCCACTCAGCTCCTGCAGCTGAGGCATACTTAGCACCATTCATAATGCATGTTCACCACCCCCCACACGCAAAGGCCTGTCATGGCTTGTTCCCTTCGACAGCTCAGCCCAGCTCTACTTTTGCCCCTAAGAGGATGCGAACGTTTGCATAATTTAAACGCCGCCCGCTGTTTTCTGGGCTCATCTCTTATCAAAATTGTAACAGACTAAGTTTCTAGGGGAGCTTAATCTAAGGGGGGAGATGGAAGATGTTCTAGCGGAGACAATAGACACAGGCCTGGGCCAAAACTTCTCCAACTTTTTCTCTGCAACTTTTCTGAAACCTGACTGGATGAATACTGAGATAGATACAGGACATAACCCTTGACGCAAACAGAGCCTGTGCTGCACATTTAAAATCCAAAATGTTAATTAATTATTTAAGTAAGAAGACTAGTGAGAGAATCGTGTTTTAATTAACGTCTTTGCTGGTATTAGTTTACTACATTTACATGAAGATCTTGATGGATTGCTTGGTTATGTTCTATTATTTTCTACTACATTACTACAAGTATCATTTTAAGTCAGATATTGATTTTAGTATTAGTATTTTGATATTATTGATATAGTATTACAAGTACAACACATTTAATAAATCACAGTATTGTTTCAGTAGAGTTGATAAAGGGAAACAAAAGACTCATTGAAGGTAACTTGTGTAGCCGGTGTGGCCAGCTGCAGTTGGACAGGTGAAGGTGAATGAGGTCACAAGGAGAAGAAAGATATTTAAGAGAGGGGACGAACACCTGCTGAAGAAATGTGTAAAGTACAGACATGGGTCACAGCCTTTTAGCTGATGTGTCTTTACTTAACTTGCCTCATTGGTGAATACAGAGTGGCACTGAGTTGGGAGAAATATATGAGTGTTGTTGTGTTTGTTTGAAAATGTGCTTAAAAAATCTCTGTCTCATGCAAGCTTCATTAAAAGATTAACTAAATACAATGACCCTAAACATTAAGTAAGTATACCACAGAATGGCTTAAAAAATATAAAATCCATCTTATAAGATTGCTACTGGACATTGTGCAGGTCTAATCCACAGCTACAGGAAGAGCTTGCTTGAGGTTATTGCCGCCAAAGATAGTTCAACCAGTTATAAAAAAAAAAGCCAATTGTTTGTTATTGTGTATTCAATAACATGGCATGAAAGATCACAACTGTTTGTGTTTTATCAGCTTAGAAATATTGTGTTTGTTGATGTTTGGTAAAAATCAGATCACATTTCATGACTAATTTATGCAGAATACCAGGAAATTAAATTTCACTTACTTTTTCTCGCAATGTGTAAATTCTTTAATGGAAAACATTCTGCAGTTATGTTGCATAAGGGGTTAAGTTGCATGTTGTGTTCTGGCGTGCACTGGAAGAACATGCAGTTCACATAGGAAAGAAGACAGACATTATGCTTGGCTTGTTTCCCATAAACAGAAAAGACTTAATGCTGGTGCTGCTGCTGTCCTGCTTTTAATGAATCATCTTCACTCTTAGCACACAACTGTAGCTCTTTGCATGCTACCTTCTATACTGTAGCATGAAACCTACACTTGTCATAGTGAATGACTGTGATTGAGCCCATCATGGCAGTAGGTGACTTGTGTGTAAGCCTCCACGTGAACCATGACATTAGTTTAAGGCAAATTATCATAGCAGAGGTTTATATTTTACAGCGGTCCAACAGGATCAGCCTGAGAGGTTTGTAAACCAACACACGCAGGGAACTGACTAAAGCTGGACTCCTGGTTTTTATGACAACAATGTATTATTACTTCAAGACCATGTAAATATTTATCCCAAAATCTGATCATGCCAATGTGCTGTACCACAAAACCGGCAATTGCACGACAGCAGCAACAATAGCTTCATATACCTGTCCATACTTGGTCATATCAGCCGCACAGCTGGTAATTACTGTTTACTGTGACTTTGGCTCCATTTATGGTGAACTGTCTTGATCTGGTGGGGAGCAGCAAGCCTGTAATCTCAAGGATTTACAGGCTGCTCACAAAATTACTGACATGGATGAGAAGATTATTTAATTCCTGATTCCTAGTAAGGTCAGGATTTCACACACCAGTGAGTGGCCTTGACTTTAAATAGGAGCTTGGTTGTAAGTGGTAAACTCAGTAAGAGGCATAATACTGAGTTGCTCACACTTGAACACTGTGCTCCCTCTGTCACCGTGCACTGCAGTCTGACCACAGGGTTTGCTGTTTAAGAATCCAACGTCTTTATTCTATTTATTTATTTTTTGGGAAAACGTTTATAGTTCATAAATAAATATTAGTCTCGCACAGCATGTGTAACTTTTAATAATGTGTAGTATAAACACAAACCAGTCATTATGGCTATTATTCATAAACGCTCGCTATGGACATGGCAGCTGAGAATAGAAAGTCTTATTGTCATACACTGACATTATTTCTTGTTGCCATCACGGCCCAGTGAAAAACTGGCTTTGCAAGTTAGTTGTTTGTAGCTAGAAACTCCCTTAATTTACCTGATCTGAAGAGGTTCGCTTCAGTAGCTTGAAGATGAGTTACTAAAAATCAAGGCCTCTACACATTTACTTGTTGGTGTACACTGTTCATGACCACTTACAGTTTCTCTGATGCTGAATGCACTGTTGTTGAGACAATGGGATTTTACATGTAAAACATGTAAAAATTAAAATAAAATGAAATAACAAGCACTATTATAAGTTTCCCAACCAGTAGTTGTATAGGGTTTGACCATGGTCCTACCTGGCACAGGCCTGAGCACCTGAACGTTCAGGGGTTCACCTGCAAAACATCACAACAAAGAAATAATATAAGAAAACATTATTACAATAATATGTATATGAAGGTTCACAAAGCAGATTCAATAAAAAGCTCAATAATAAAAAATGCAGTGGAAACAACTAAAAACAATAAAAAAAAAGTCCAGTAAAACCAGAATATCAGCACATGCTGATATTTTCATACAGACAAAATCACCTTGACCATCAGTGGAAACACTCACCTGCAGCTGCTGTTGATACAGGGTGGATTATTACAGGATTGGATACAAAGCAAATATCAAAATCACCATATTACCATAAAAACAGGAATAAAAAGATGTGCAGCTGTCTGTAAAAAGCTCTGATGCCTTTGAACATACGTCTCTTTGCTGCAGGGGTTGTATTTACTTCTTTTCACTTCAGAAATCTTTTGATACAACTGTTTACTGCCTACATACACATGTTAAGTAACAATCCTGAGCATTTAATGGCCACAGAAAGTGTCTCCTGTGCTCTAAACTATCTCGGACTTGCTGTCAGTGATATGTGGCTGAAACTCGAGATCAGTGACGGGATCAAAATCCACTGCATCGAAATGGCAGCAAGTCCCATGTCATGTTTCCCCTTGTACCCTAACTGCTGTTTTTCCCTTTTGGGACTGAAGGAGAGATGGGAGGACGATTGCATCGTAGCGACACTTCTTCTTGTTCCTGTCTGATTCAGCCCCTCATACTCTCCTCCATTTGTCTCTTTTCACTCATCCTTCCGCCTCGGTCTCCTCCTCCTCCTACCTCTTGCTGCTCCTCCTCCAGCGCTAGCAGGATAACATACCGCCTGCCTCTTGTTTGGATAAGTTAATGCTGAGATGTCAGCCTTGATTCTGATGTATACCACCTGCCTTGGCCTCCAGCTGACCTCGTACTCCAGCTCCCACTACAGAGACATTCCTTTGCTTTTCTGGGACTGTGTTTACACTGAAGCGCTGCCTTGCTCTCCCTATCTGCTTCATCATGCTGGACACGGGTTGACGTCCAAATCTTTATCCAGAGTCATCCCAATAAACAGGGTATAGCTGGCTGTATGGCCGGCTAATGTTTTTGAGACCCTCAGCAGGATGTGTTGTGTACCAGATTCAAAGACAGAGAAAAGGGGGAGGTCAGCGGACTGGTCATCTCTGTTTCTCTGTTTTAGGCTCGGCCTCAGGAGGGGAGACCTGAGAGTGGCTCCAGTCATTCAGATGCCAAGATCCTCCCACTCGACGCTGTGAGGGCTCATGTGAACACCATGACCTCACTGCGTCTGCCCTTTAAATGAATTAGTGTTGTTGATTTACAGTTTAAGTCCATGTAAGACCCTAACCGACAGATTGACGTAAAATGAAAAGAGGTTTTTGTTTCAGGAGGCTGGTCAAGACTTTATCTTGGATGCAGCTCAGATATCTCAGTCACTTACAAAGAAACTAGGAAAACTTTAGGAAAAGTGAGTAACTCTGTACTTTATGTTTAGTATAAACAGTTCATGAAGTACTACAAAGTGGTTGTAATCAGTTACGAAAATGATGGAGAGGCAAAAAGTAAACTGTTGACAAATAATAAACACATTATACTGTGCTGTCAACCATTTAATCAATGTTTATATAATGTGTAGTAATGTTAGATAGGAGAGCATAAATTAGTATTAATGAAACATCGTTAAGTGTTAGTTTCTATAAAAGCCAATGTTCAGTCCAGTATGCTGTTGCTATAGCAACCGGTGACAGGCAATCTTCGATCCCCTCTCCAGATGTTGTTGTGTCATTATTTGTAAGTATTTACTGAAACAATAGCTGTTTACTGCTGTTATAATAACTACAGCAACATTAGCAGTGTGGTGAAGAAATAACGAACGTTCTGATTGGTTAATAAGACGAGCTCGCTGCTGTACTGCTGTCAGGATGTTTAATGGTCACACACACCTCTACTGTCAGCATCAGGATAACTTTCAGAGAATATTTTGACTCATAAAACATCTTAAAAAGTTACATACTATAGCTTTAATGTTACTTTTTTCAGCTGTTTTAGGAGTCTGAGTAGCTAGAGCTAGTTCCCTTGTACAAATACTTAACAATAATTAAGGCAGATCACAGAAATCACCATTATACATATAAATATGATGATTCTAATGATAGTGGAGTTGGAACGAGTGGCTTCATACCGCGCTGCAGCTTCAATCGAGGACACTGAGGTCATGTCCACAGCTTGTTTCTGGGAATGTGGGAGGGTGAGGGGAGTTGACATTCTACTATTACACACAAATACACATTATGGGTTTTTAAAGGCAGATTTATGTAGTTGTTGGGCTCAATATCGTATATTTGGCTGTAGAAAAAAAAAGAGGATAAGGTTTCAATAAAAGAAAGGAATTTACTATTACTCCTGCAAAATGACTGCATGTGAGGTGCAGAAGGCTTAAACGGATCATTCTGTCAGGAGATAAATGTGCAGAAAATATTATGAAGCAGTCACTTTATTAAAGCACGTTTAATGTTGGTTAATGGGGTTGTGCTGGAGGACTCTGGACTCCTGTTTTGGTCAAATCTTTTCCTGTGGTGTCACGTAACCAATCAGCATTCTCTGCTGCCAGAATAATTTCAGGAGCGAAACCACAGTAAAAAGAAGTTAGGCACAACGTTTTATGTTCTTGATGTTCTGGTAGGCATTTCATTACTTTACGCGCTACAGCATTAACAGCAGCTGGTTTCAATTCAGTCATGACCACCTACATAGTGTGTAACTGAGTGCCTCTCACTGATAGAAGACAGTTGTGGCCACGTTACAAACACCTGCTCTTTGACTGCACACAAAACTCACCAAATGACATTTAAATCACTTAAAAAAAAAATTTAAATTGAGTTTGAATACACACAAAGTTGATGTTGAAGACGTTGATCTTCATATGGCGTGAATACATCTAATCCCTGAAGAGCTTGTGTGATTTAGATACAAGTGCCTGTAATAAATATAAAAACTGTACACATCACGTCTGCTTTAACCCGTTGTAGTAATGATGATTTCTGGCTTTAAACGTTTTCTATTTTTCTTAATTCAGTGAGCTATCTGTGCACGATTTGGAAATAAAATACCTCAATTATCGAGCTATGTTGTTATTGTACAAGAATACTCAAAAGCACATTTTTTCACACAGGATATCAGCCAGAGGACATTTCAGTTCGATTACCACACTTCTCATGTGGTAAGTAGAACAAATGGGAATCAGAGATGGGAGACCGGAGGACATGATGTTGACGGTCACTGAAAGAATGTGTTATATTAACAGACAGACACAAAGAGGACCAATGCTACAGGAAACTGGTTTGGTTTTCTACATTTATAAAGGATTTCTAGAAATGTCTTCAAGTTTCAGCTGTCACACAAAACCTTCTGTAAAATGGTGACTTGTTTCTGTTCATATCCAGCTTCTGTTGGATTTTGATGTCTGAAGGTCAACAGAGGTTCATTTTCTATTTATAGCACAAAGGTTCTGTTAAACATTTTTAAATACAGCACAACTGATTCTAATTAAACTGTAGGTGAAACGTGAGAAATATCAGGAAGTTCATTTTAATTAATTAAAAAACAAATCAGGCCTTCAGTTTTAAGTTGTTACACATAAGAAACTGTAAAGGTACATCCACAAGACTGATAGCGCCACCGTGTGGCAGCAAAAAAAAAAGGAAAGAAAACGTATTCAATCGTACCCTCTAGGACCATCTGAAGTCAATAATCTATACCTGCTTTTGAAACTTGTAGGGTCCATAATGAAGCTTTTTTTATGTTATGTTATAACACTGTTAAATGGTGCGAAATTTAATTTTTGTAACAGTCATTTTTTATAAGTATAGGTCCAGGTTTAGGTTTAGAACGCTTTAGATTTCACCTTAGATCTAGACACAATCAGTTTCCCCACAGAGTCCCACACAAGTCAGGTGTCACAATGAGGGATGGAAATATTTGGGAAAAGACATCACCAGATGCATCCGTAACTGATGCAAATTATTGCATTTCATTCATCATCATAACACTGTTCATTTTCGAGTTTGAAGTCTGCAGTGTCGACACAAGTTGAAAGTGATGCCAGACGGGGCTTCGTCTTCCTGCTGCATCACTTTAGGTAATGTATACAATTTGTTTTAAAGAGGTGTAAAAAATGTGTAACAAGAATACACACAACACTCCCATCACTTTCCAACTTTTAATGTAAAAGACAAAAACATGGGAATCAGAGATGGGAGACCAGAGGATAAGATGACAAGAGAGAAAATAATTATTTTGCTCATTTCTCTTTCTCCTTCTCCTTCTGCTCCTTCTCCTTTTTGCTCTTTTCAGCTTTGGCCTCTTCAGCCTCGTGCTGCTTGATGAGTTCTTCTACTTCCTTCTGTTTCAGCACTTTGATTTTGGTTTTCCCGTCTTCTCGGGTCAGGGTGGCAATCTCCACTGAAACAGTAAATGTGAAACAGCATTGTGTTATTGTAGTATTTTAAGTCTACACAAAGATCCGCTGGCAACAAGGCACATTATGAGAATTTTTATTTCCTTTATATACACACATTCAAGCAAATCGTATCTGGTCTATGTGACATTCTGCAAGAAGAGTGCTATTCTTAAACCTCACCTTTTTCTGCTGAGAGCTTGCTGACATCCATTGTTTTGTTGAGGACTTTGACAGCCAAAGCCAAAGCAGAGGACAGTGTCATCTCTCCCTCTTTGTAGTCCTGCTTCAACATGGACACTGCAGCCTGAGGCCAGGAAATCAACACATCAAACATCATCCAGGGGAAAAATGTACCTGAACTAAATTTTAATGTTGGGCAAGAATTTATAGTGCAATAACTCTACAACATGTTCGGGTGTATCTATTGAGATAATCTCACAGTGATTTTGGACTTACAGCACTGTTGTTGCCGATGCAAGTCGCCTTCCAGCCTCCATAGTTGCCGCTGGGGTCACTCTGATACAACTGGAAGCCGTAGTGTTTGTCCCAACCCATGTACAGCAGTGAAACACCAAAAGGCCTCTTTCCTATTAAGACAAACAACACAGGTGATTCAGAATAAACAAAACCCATCTGTGAGGATACTAATATGACATTTGTGCAGGCTGTAAATGTGCAAACTGACAGGATGCTGCTCAAATCATTCAGCAGCATGAAAGAATATGAAGAATGTTCTAGATGAGGAGACAACTATGCATCTTACCTCCAAACTGTGTGTAGGCTTGCTTGATGTCACACAGTGCTGTCACCAACTGCTCGCAGGGTATTGGCTCCTGGTATTGCAATAAATTTCTGAAAGAGATTTAGACTGGTCACAGGTGGTGGTGGTGGCTATAATCAACTGAAACAGAAGCACAAGTATGTAGGAAAAAACTGGATATTCAGACAATCAATAGACAGATTTGTTTATTTATGGATTAATGTATTTTAGCTCATCTAATCCAAAAGTTGACTCTGTCCTGATTTGTTAAACACAATATTAATACGCAATATTAAAGTACTACAAGTTCTTTAAGCAAATTATCAAATTTACATAGAGACAATATTTAGGGATGTCTAAGGAAATACAATTAGCCCTAAAATTTTTATGGGTAGCAGGTTTCCCCTCTGAACTTACCTCTGTGCAATTAGCCGCAGCTCATTTGTCAGTACATTAGCATCAGATGTAATGCCAGCAACACTACAAGCCATGTCGCTGAAAGAGATAATTGACAGAACCACACTACAATGTTAGAACAACTGCTGTGTTTATATACTATATGAGCAGATGTATGGACTGGGTTGTAGATGGAGGAGTTCCCCTGTAGTGTAGTTCACTCACTCATTAAGCTTGTAGATCTTCTCAGAGAAGAAAACTTCATCAAGCAGTTTGTGGATGTTGCGTCTCTCTGCTGCTAACAGCACTCCATCGTTTGCTAGAATCCCCAGACATGTTCCAGCATGACCAATCGCCTCCATGGCATACTCCACCTGATACAACCGCCCTGTAAATTACAGTCGCAAAGTTCATATTAGTCTATAATCTTTAAGACATATTAAGATTATAAGGAACACACAAAGTAAATTTCACAGATGACATGACATGGAAATCCATACAACAGGTGCGTCCATCCTTACAAAGCCATCAAGGGAAAAACATTGTCTTACTAACAGAACACGGTTGTAAATTCTAGTTATTTTTAGATTTAGTTTCTTTGACAAAAATAAATAAAACAATAATAATAACACAATCAAAATTTGTTGGTGCCTGTGACTAAATATAAGAAATGGGAATTATGGTTTAAAATTTGATGAAGTGGCAAAACAACTCTGTTGTTGTTTCTTTCGTCTCACATCCCTTCCAAAGTTAAAACCACTGCTATGTGTTAAACACGAGCATATTTCATGTTTTCACATCCCGCCACCAGTCAGTCTTATTCTGCCTACTGGGGCCAAGAAGAGAGACCACATCTCCACTATACAGGCCTTATTTTCGCAGGTTACTAGCGAAGTACCAAGATTGACCGACCAGTATCTTGTTAGTTTTGACTTGTTCTCTGTACGATGCTGTTGAATTTTTAGGATCTTAACAACATATTTTATTCCTGATCTGTAAAGAACTAAGGTTAAAATCTGTTGTTTTAAAATGTGCTGTGGCTTCACTTCTAGTGTGGTCAAAATAAGAAACATATACAATTTGATCATTTCATTTAATACTGAAGTGTTTTTAAAAATAAGGAAAGAGAGCACTTACCTTCAGGAGAAAATATGGTGGTTCGGGAATCATATCTGCGAGACTAAACAACAAGAAACACTAGTTTCAACAGATGACAAAGTACAACTAATGTTGCATACTTTAAAAAGTAACGTTAAAGCGGTATTTGTGCAGTTACCTACCATTTTTCAGGTCACTGGAACTATCCTGTAAAAAACAACAGATATTGTTAAAAAAAACAACAGAGGAAACGAGCAGCAACCAAACACTTGACAAGAAACAATATTCAGTCTGTTTGTTTTGATAACATGTTAACTTCCAAAAGACAAAGATGTGATTATCTCTTAATTCATATAACAATTAACAGTGAAACAAGCCAATGAATATAATTTCTACATATAAGATCTTATAAAACCGGACGTGTTTTGATAATTCACTTTTCTCAGCGCCTCAGTGTATAAGAGCTAAAGCTAAGTTAGCTAAGTGCTGCTGTACAGAATGAATCTGCAATATCTGAGCATGCTAGCTAGCTAGCTATCCACTACACAACACAGAGAATCTTCCAGCTGGACCGTAAACAAACGGATCTCATCATCAAAATAATGTTAAAACTAAACAACCTTGTAGTAAACAGTAAAACATTGATTTGTTACCTTGGATAAAAAGGTCTAAATTGACGTACTTGTGTCCGGGCTGAGAGCTCCACTACTTTCAGTTTGATGTTTCCCCTCGGATACACCGGATTCTACCGCGGGGAGTTTGCGCTCAGCAGCGCCACCTTCCGCTGGAGGACCGATCGTTTCTGACAGGTGTTTACACAGGTACTGTACCCAGAGTTGGCATAGTTGTAGTTTATTATTTTTTTATTTCAGAGAACAGAACTCTCTTAGCTGTATTTTGAGTCTGAGGATAATGGAGGATCCATGACCCGCAGCTGAGACACACACAGACATTTAATTTCCCTCCAAAACCCATTTATAGTTTTGAGGCTTTAGGATTTCAGTGTGCACTGCACAAACTGCTAGATGGTGCAAATAAAACCGAACCCCCTCCATGTTAATCAGTAGGTGAAGTGTTATTTTATTTAATGCTTATTTTTCGTTTGTGAACATAGATCTGATATGACTTACCAAAAAGCTGCATTTTACTGGTTTTCCATTGGCAGCGACTGTGATAGCAGTTTGTTGATATATCTGCAGATTCTTCATCAAGTGGTACATAGATAGTTACTGTAGTCGTTATAAAGTCCTGATATCATGTCTCCAAGTGTTAAATACAAGTCGCAGACTGATTTAAACGATGAACACCGGCAATTCCGCTACAAATGAGATGACGTGAACGCAGCATGTACGCCATTGGCTGTTGTTAGCAGCATGGCGTTTGAATGGGAACAGGAAGCCGGAAGTGGTAGCGTGCTGACTAGCTAGGAGGTTGCTAACTAAATACATATGTTGTAGGTAGGCACCTGATGACGTTAGCTTGAATTTCTCTTTTTAATCAGCGGCTGAGATGGCGTTTCCAGGTCTAAACACATGAGGCTGAAATAAATATATTTCAGAAAAGGTAGGTCCGTGGTAAACTATTTTAGTAAGGTTAAAACAATGCTAGCGCTGAGGAACTCAAACCTAGCTAATGTAGTTAAGTCACCACAGACTAGCGAACGACACTTCCTTATAAGTTACATAACTGGTGCAGTACTTTAATTAATCCATTGTGTGGTCGTTTGACTTATTTTGTTAAGTTTAATACCCTAGCTGTTATTAGTAGCATTCAGCCCCCGGCTCGGGAACATGGTGTCCTCTGACCGGTTTTCCTGCTGGGGTCAAGCACCTCATCAACACGTGTAGTACTGTTTAGTTGATGTTAGCTCTTTAGTTTAGCAAATGGATGACCAAAAAGAGATATTTGTAACAACACGGACTGGAAATCGGATCTTTAGGTCAACGTATTTAGCTTTAAGTTGCTAAGTTATATTTCTGCACGACCTTTGAACTCTCAATTTGGATAAGTTGTATTGTCGACGAAGTTCCATGTTGTTTTGAGTTTAAATTTAAGTTTAGTTTATTTTCTGGGATTTTGTGAGCCCAAGTTGACATCAAGTTTGACCAGTGCCTGAAACAATTAAACCAACGCCTTTATCTAGAAAGCCCTAGGGATATAAAGCTTTGTAGGTTTGAGGCCTTTCCTCAGTATAGTAAAGACAGATGTGTAGATAGAATAGGCTACATTTCATCTGTGGGTTTGGGTTTTTTTTCTCTATGCAACATTATCTGCGAATATTAATTAATGTAGTCTGTTTAAGTTGTGTTACATTTTTGTACCGTCATCATTTAAATGTGAAAATGAAGTTAAAAAGTACAGTTTGCATCTTGTTGCAGACTTCAGGCTATAACTTGTAGATTAAGTAAAAACTAATTCACTGACGCCACTGTTGTTGATGCTGTTGGGCAGGAATCAGTCTGATGAGGGGCTCCCATAGCTGGCAGGATGCAGCAGAAAAGGAACATCCAGATCATCGAGTGGGAGGACCTCGACAAGAGGAAGTTCTACTCCTTCGGAGTGTTCATGACGATGACTATCCGGGCTACCGTTTACCCGGCCACACTCATCCGCACTCGATTGCAGGTGCAGAGGGGAAAATCGCTTTACAGCGGCACCTTTGATGCCTTCTTCAAGATCCTGCGGACTGAGGGTGTACGAGGCCTGTATCGTGGCTTCATGGTGAACACCTTCACACTCATCTCAGGCCAGGCTTATATAACCACATATGAGCTGGTGAGGAAGTATGTCTCCCAGTATTCTGAGGACAATACGGTCAAGTCGCTGGTGGCAGGTGGCTCAGCCTCCCTCGTTGCTCAGAGCATCACTGTTCCTATTGATGTTGTTTCTCAGCACCTGATGATGCAAGGCCAAGGGGAGCACCTCACTCGTTTTCGACTCGGTTCTAACGCTGAGACTGGGAAACCTAAAAAAGTGTTTGGCCAAACCAGGAACATTATGGCTCAGATTTTTGCTGCTGATGGTTTCCGGGGCTTTTACAGAGGATACGTGGCTTCTTTATTAACTTATATCCCAAACAGTGCTGTGTGGTGGCCTTTCTATCATTTTTATGCAGGTAAGCAGCAACACTGTGCCTGATGCTTTTGTACAAACAGTATGTAGTTAGAATACATTTCACAAGTCCTTGCTGTGTAGTTAATGCCATATCAAAATGTGTAATGTTTTACAGAGCAACTCTCTAAAATGGCTCCCAGTAACTGCCCTCATCTGATTCTACAAGCCATGGCTGGACCTCTAGCTGCTGCTACCGCCTCAACCGTCACCAACCCAATGGATGTGGTCAGGGCCAGAGTACAGGTAAGCATCACTTGCTGTACAGCTTTCAGTGCTTCTATGTTAATTTGATGGTTCACACAAATTCGGATGATTATGATAAAGTAAACATTTCATCTGTCACACAACAACACATGCTCTGTTGTGTTTAGGTCGAAGGGAAGACATCAGTCATTGAGACGTTCAGACAGCTGATCAAAGAGGAGGGCTTCTGGGGATTGACCAAAGGACTGTCAGCACGTATCATTTCATCAACACCCACTGCCATCGTCATGGTGGTCGGCTACGAGACGTTAAAAAAATTGAGTTTGCGACCAGAGCTGGTGGATTCGAGACACTGGTAGAACACATCTGAACAGACGATATACGGACCATGTGCCATTTTAAACCCCAAATTAGACGTTCTGTGAAAACACTGGACAAAAGTTGGTTTTAAATTAACCCTGGAAAGCAAAATGGAATCAGGCCACTTTAAACACTAACTATGAGTTTACATGTGAATTGGACTTCTTAGTTACAGACCCCTTGCCTTGTAAACTCATACCTAGATTTGCAATATGTTTGTGTTGCTGCTTAATTAGGGTTTTTGCTTTTTAAATGAAAGTGGTGAATGCATTTCTGTTTTAAGACTGGAAAATGCAGTGTAATTGATGCAACTTTATTGGTTGCATTTTTGTAATGTTTAGGCAACAAACACAAAAGCAGCACATGCTCTAAAGTCAGGTTTAAGGATTTTTGTGCTGTTCTGTTGCGTTTGTCAAGCCCACCTAATAATTTTAATGAGAACGATCATAACTCGGGAACATGCATTAACATCAGCAGTACGCAACATTTTCCCAGATTCCTGTTTCCATGCACTCACTAAACTGGCTCCTGTGTTTGTTCGCTTTTCTTTTCTCTTGGCCTTTTAAAGACCTTTTTGATTTGACTGCTGATATGTGTGAGCAGAACACTAGGTATTAGTCTGTGTAATGTAGCAGTTTATATGTTATAGGTATATTTCTTTTTTACTGTTGTCCTGTGTACTGCACAAAGTCAATGATAAAAGAAAAATTCCAAGCAAATCATTATACTTACAATATTTTATTAGGATTTTTGTGGTGTACTATTACGCTGTTGGGTAATAAATGGCCACTTGTGTGCAGGTAACTACCTGGAAGTTGTATTTCTATTAAGCTGGGCTGCCAGAGAAAATCTGTGAGGCAACAGTGATTGAAGGGAAGTAAGTTGCTTTGCTGTTCGGTACATGTTTGAGTGCAATAAGATGTGAAGATGTTTTATCCTGTGTATCACATGTGATTGTATCTTTTCTGTGAATTGTGTGATTAACATGTTTTAAAAAAATGTGTTATAATTAATTTATTTGTTTGCATTTTGGGAGTTTCTTTATGTTTTTGGGATCATGACCACATTTTGAAATTTCCGTTTCCTTTTAAGATGAATAACATTGAGTTTTGTAACTCGTGCAGTTTGAACATTGTTTAATTGCTTTTTAGGGAGGATAACTTTGAAAAAAAAAAAAAAAAAAGATATTTTAAGTATAACATCAGATGTGTCTTGGCTCATCTATTTGATCAATAAAACATCCAAACTGCTAAAGAAAAACAATTTTTTGTTTTGCTGTTTCAACCGCGCTGCTGTTTTCACTTCTGTACTTCATTGTTCACTTTTATGTTAACACTTGATGATCAGATGTCATGTTTGGGGATATTGGCACACAGACAGGGTGTTCTGGAACAAAGAAATGCTAGAAACAAAACTTGTGTAACCTGTTGCTTTGGCATCTCTGTACGGAAATTTCTAATCAGCATTGTTTTTATTTGCCTTTAATACACTAATAATACGTGTGAAGTGTGTGTGTGAATTCAGTTTTCACACTTTTTAATCACTCAAGTAAAATTACTCTTACTGTGGTGAAATTTACTTGATTACTAAATGTTACTTGTTACGCTTTTGGTCTACCACAACAGTCGATACAAACAAAATACTTCATTATTTTAAAGTGTAGTAAATTTCCGGAACCGTGCTTTTATTTTGAATTACTGTTTCCTGTAGAGCCACTTATAGGCAGGTACGTGACAGATCAGCAACAAACGCAAGTAGCCTGCATCAGTGGATATGTTTGACTTGGTTTTACTTATAACAAAGACAGAAAAGGAGAAATGCTCTAACTGAAGTCACAGAGGCACATAAACTAATACATAAACTGCAGGACAAATGTAAAAACTAGAACAGGGGTGGCATCCTGCTCCTCGAGGGCCACTGTTCTGCTTATTTTACAGCCTTTCCTTCAATCACAGCTGCTGATTGGCTGAACACACCTGATCCAGCTAACTTACCTGCACAGACACACAGGTTTTTGTAGACATCTAGCTTTACATTATTATTACATAACCCTGTAAATAAATACTATTCTCAAACATTAAAACACAGTCTGCTGAGTGTCTCCAGATTCCTTGATGTACAAATAAAACAAGAATATCATAGTCATGTTTAGCAGTGTGTCACTAGGTATGCAGGGAGGGGCTTTGAGTGATTACAACATTTAGAAAGAAAAAAAAACACGTCAATATTCATTCATTCTGTCCTCAGGGAGTTGGTTCATTGTGCAGTAAAGAAGCTCTGAATGTGATTCTGTGCCCTGAGAAGTTAATGTGTTTCCTTGACGTTCTCATAACCGTGGGGCGTTCATGCATCTTATCAAAGGTGACACTCTGACATCAAAGGTCGTGTCTCATTATGTTAGGTAATGAGATGAAAAAGCCCAATTGAGGCAACATGGTTTCAATGCAGCATCTTTCCTCATGGGGTTTATTTGATTTGACCATAAGTAGGAGTATCATGCAGATAAGGGTGAAATAAAACGTTCAACCCATAATTCATCATTGGTGATTTTGGTGCTTGTGGTGGTTTTGTGATGAATCCTTTTGTTCTTCTGGACAAACAAACTACACTTAAAAAAAAGAAACACTGCCCTAAGAACAGAGATAAGTAACCAAAATTATTAAAGCCATAAAAAACACCACTACCATAAATCTTCAAAGACCTATTTTTCACAGGACAACAGATGGCAGCAGACGGCTTTCAGAGCTCAAACCTTCCCTCCACACATCCTTAAACTTTTCTATGCTGCACCTAAACCTTCACTTTCCCTCTTGGAAATAAAATCACCCAGAGACCAACAGAAAAATGTCCTGATAAATGAAAATACAAAGAGGGCGGGGGGGAGGACGGTGGAGGCCCACTTTGAGCTGACAGATCCTGGTGCGATGACAGAGTGCTCCCTGCTCTGCTCTATACATTAGTTATCAAGCCGTGTCTGGAAGGCACTTTGTCAGAAAGACTGATGAGAGCCTGTCAGGGAGGGAACAAATCTGACTTGGCCGAGGTTAGAGAAAGGGCCTCCCATTCTCATGGGATGTAAGGGTGGTAGCGGGACAGTCAAAGCACAGACGGGATCGACATGCAAAGTGTACTGAAAACAACGAGTTGAGTAAATTCTGAGATTTGAGAAGCAGCAAAGGGCAGAATTAGCATTAATGAAACGACAAGAGTGGTGTTTAGTGAATTCATCATTCGTTATTCATTTAAACAAATGTTTAATCTCTGAGTCTGACTTAATACAGCTCTCACATGCTCATGTGTTCACCGGTTGCTCTAATCGTTTCATGTAACATGCTACCAATGCTTTTACGTGTGTCAAAATACCCTTGGTTAGTTTAACCTCCTGAGGGGCCCCGGGGAACCAAAACTAAACATACTACTGAACTCCATGAAAATGTATTCAGCCAAAGTTTTCTTGAGTTCAGGGAACATTCCTGTGGACGCCCAGTATTCATGTTAAATTACGCTTTGTCACATATTTGAGCCCCACAGTGAATATCAGGTCGTGTCATGTGTCTGGCAGGCCCCACGATAAGCAACACAACTCTCCAGTCCTAACCTTTAACTTTTCTGACCTCACCCAAGCAGAGAGTAAAAGCTCGGCAGTATGAGCAAGCTTCATACCATGTAAAAAAACAAAAAACAAATGACTGGGCCACAACCCAGTCCACTGTGCAACACTAACTCCTCCTTATTCAGCCCGGCCGGACCCAACTATAGATACCAGTTACGTTGTTCCATCCTCTTGTCCTTCTGTCTGCCTGAGAGTGCTGCTCAGCTTCAAGTAAGTGGTAACATGGTCAGACTGAAGCCACCACGTGGCCCTGCCTCCCCAAGGTTCCACTTACTCTCTGATAACACTGATGGTAATGTTCTCGTCTGGTAAACTGGGTATCGCTAAATAACCTGTGTAATTTTCTAGCATTTTAAAGAAATGATTACAGACGATAATTATCAGGTGGAGTAATAATAAAAACAATTGTTTGTTGCAGACTAACAGTACATTTATGATGGAGTTACGCAACCCCCCAGGTGTAATAAAAGTAAATCAATGAATTTTTAGAATTAAACTGAAGAAACAATAACATGCCAATGTGACCGTGAGGACATATGAGTATTAAAAGACTTAAAATATGAATGTATGCTTTAAGTATTTGTCTTTGAGCTAAAAAAGGACCACACACAAACTGAGAAAGCATTAATTGAATTGTTGATTCACCCAAAAACAAACTACAAACAAAACTCTGGTGGTACGAAGCCATCCAGATCATTTAGGTCTTATTTGCCCCAAACCTGAGCAAATATCTGTGCTCTGATATATCTGATGTTTTCCTTTACAGCCGAGGAGGATGGACTTTTTTTTTATGGCGTTCAAGCATTTATAAAAACACTGTGCCAACATTAACACTGCCCACCACAACAAACTGACATGAAAACAAGCTCTGGTGATTTTTATTATTATTATCTTCTGTTTGAAGAATTTTAAACTGATTATTCAAAAGTCTAAAACTCTCCATGTGCTGCAAATAGAAAAATAGATAAATTCATCTACCAAGAAAAACAATTTCTATTACTAAACATTTGAATAAATGCACCATTAAGTTCCTCAGTCAGATCAGATGACTGATCGCAACTGAACCATCATTTAGCTCTGTCATTAAAAAAAATCTCTAATGACAATGAGCCATTACTGATGTGTGTGTGGGTGTGTGTGGGGAGGTGGAGGGGGTTTGGCCTGTTGTGTGGGATCACTGCACACAGGGAGGAGAGAAGGAGGGAGCACAGGGACGGACAGAGAGAGAAAAAGAGCCTGAAGAAAAGGAGCAGAGGAGACAACGGCTGACAGGAGGAGAAGGCTGACACGCCGAAACCACCAAACAAGGAAAATGGCCAATTTTGCAGGAACCTGGAAAATGAAGAGCAGCGAGAATTTCGATGAGCTGCTCAAAGCCCTGGGTGAGGAACAAATGTATTTCTTCAATTAAGGTTCGGATGATTTTCAAATGATCCAGTGACTGAAGATAAATTGAACGTGGTTGTATATTATCGGCTGTGTGGACAACGTGGAACACATAGGTTAGACTGTAAGGTTTACTGAAGGTTTACTTTTCAATGCATGCAGGCTGCTGTTTAATTAACAGTACAAATATGAGACCATACAAAGGTACAAAGAAGCATTTCTTTGTGCAGGTTTACTTCATATGACAGATCTCAGGGGACCAATCGAACACGTGTGCTGCCTGGTTTTAATTACAGGCCGAGAACACAAACTCATCCTGTGTGTACGTGCACAGTGATGCGTTTAAGGGTCTACGTGTTGAGGAGGATGGATAAGAAACAGACTCATCGTTCTCTCATCTAATTGCTCGCAGTGTAACTGTGTGTAACTGCGTGACTGAGAGGGTTAATAGGTTGTTTCTACTCATTTGAAGGACACAATCTATCAGGATCTAAAGCAGAACTACACAGCACCAGAATTCCTGTCTCTCATCACCTTGTCACTGCACCCTCAATATTAGCAACATCTGGTTGATAAGTATCTCAGTTACAGCTGCTGTAGGGGCCTTTTTAAATATGAAAACCAACACCTTCATAGGGTGATATCATCGCAGGACAACTTAGAAGTGATTTGTTGTTGCTGGGGGCATGACTGTGTGAGATGGAGATGGATACCCCTACCTTTCTTCAGATCTGGTAAATGAGCCAAGTTCTATCTCAGAGACGGGGGCACTGATTTTTTTTTTTTTCTTACCACCCGTTTGGCGCCAGAGGCAGATAGAAAAATGTGAGGTGACTCAACTCAATGTCAGATGATTCAATATGGATACAGCGGGCTTCGTAGTTAGTGGCAATACACGGGAACAAAAAAGTCTGGGCTAGAATAAGGTCCATTTGAATTGTGTCCATTTGAACTGTGTCCATTTACTACAGGCTCATCAACCCTTCTCAATATTTGCACTGTGGGCTCACGGGTGGCTGTGTGCGTGCTTTCAGGTGTGAACACCATGTTGAGGAAGGTAGCGGTGGCGGCTGCTTCCAAGCCCCACGTCGTGATAAAGCAGAACGGTGACCACTTCTACATCAACACCTCCACCACAGTCCGCACCACGGAGATCAATTTTGTCATTGGTGAGGAGTTCAACGAGGAGACGGTGGACGGCAGGAAGTGTAAGGTAACTGGTGGTTTTAAATATGAACAGGTCTTCCTGACATGTAAGAATAAGAAAATATGGACATGGTATGAAAGGAAGATTTAGCATATTCCCACCTTACAACTCTCAGAAAGAGAGGCAGCACACACTTTTATTAACTATCTGAAAGACTCCAGTAGCTGCAAGCTGATTTTCAATTGGTATTGGGACTAATGAAGCCCAGTCAGTACCTGCACACACAGACACACACTTTAAAAAAGTGGGTTAAAGCATGTTAAAGACTGTGGGACTGACCCTTCAAACAGTTGCGGGCTCATTTCTCCTCTCTAACTTTGTTTTACGGCTGACATCCTGTTAACCAGGTGACACCGAGGATATAAATATAAGAAACCTTATTAAAGTGACACTTTTCTACAGAGCTTGGCCACTTGGGAAACAGAAAACAAGATTTACTGCAAACAGACTCTGCTTAGCGGGAATGGCCCAAAGACCTTCTGGAGCAGAGAACTCAGAGGGGACGAGCTCGTTCTGGTGAGTACTTTAACATTACAAACTGATCAAGTGCACGAAGCATCGATCGTGATAAAAAGTGTAGTTCTGTCATCTCTGCGATCACCTCTCACTTCAGGATCATCCCTTTTGTTTGTCTTTGTAGAACAAAACGATTCTGTGCTTTTTTCTTTTATTAAAATTGTGGCTCCCACATGCACACGTCCCATCAGACTGGAGAGGGATGTCTACACAGAGCCTCCTATTTTCAACCAAAGTCTCTCAGCAGAGCAAAGAACAGATGTTTGGAAGCTGATGAGGCGGCAAATTTGGAGGTCTCTGTCTTTAACCACATTGATCATTTTCTGTTTCTGCCAATAATATTCAGGGGATGGGCTGAAGTTGTGGTACGGTGGTGAAGTGATTAGCCCTGACGCCTCACAGCTAAAAGGGACCGGGGTCTATGTCAGCCCATCTGATCCACTGCCGTGACTTGGAAGTTATCATTTCCCAACGTCTTATAGACTAAACAATTATGAAAATAACGGTTAGTTGCAGCCCTGAGTGCCATCAATCCTCTCACCCAACAGCAGAAACCATGACCAGACAAGTGGTGAAGCGAGGCCATAACTGGGTGGCGACACCAGATGTGAAAAATCTCGGTCTGCTCCGTGGTTTTCCAAAGTACTACATAGTTTCTAGGAAATGTTCTGAGCTCCCATGAGCACTTGGAAACGTCATTCACTTTTCCTTCTTTCTCCAAAACGAGGGTGTGTATAAACATGCTTGGTCTGTGAGACAGCACATTATCATAAGGCATTGAGGTTTTGAGGGTTATTTATTCATGTTATGCTAAAAGGATTCACTCACAGACAACTGAACAAAGGCTGAAATGTGGACCAGACCTTTTACTTGGAAGACGTTTGTCTGAAGACACTATTGGCTGCACAATCATTAAGCCATAATTTAAAGGCTAAAAAGTGGTGAATTATTTGTTACAGTTTGCAGCAACACTTCGTCAGGGGCTCCACGAGGAAACTTCATCTCAATTTCAAAGGCAAAGACAAACATTAACGTTTCACCGCCATATGACTGTAGTTAGAGCCTGCATTCCACACAGCACATGATCTCGCATCCATCAGAAACAAGATCACTAAGACAAAGAAGTGTTTCCTGTAAACATCTGGGATTTGCCATACTTGAATTTACTGGCCAGTAACAACTATGTGGAGTTCAGTTTGACTGTGATGGAGATCTCCTCCTTTACTGGCTGTGACTCTTCTGCAAAGAGGCAATCAGGAAAACATCTGAGAGGGGCGGTAATTAGGACTAAATGCAGACATTTCAAACTGGAAACTAAGCTTGTCCAGTAATTGAAACACGCCGACCTTGTACTACAGCTCAGATAACTTTAAAGTCCGAATGATGTTGACAAAAAAAAAAAAAAATCACCAACGGTCTGGAGATGTCCAGTTTCAAAGTTTCTATAATATTTATCTAATAATATTTAGATTTCAATTCTCCTATCTCTCACATTAACTGCTCAGACATTTATTTAATTATTTAAATCTGATATCTGCTCATTTGCAAGGAGCACGTTGGCAGGTGGTATATTGGTGCTGATTTGTTACATAGCTTGTCCACTAGGGGGCGCCATTATGATTCATATTTAAGTTGATGTTTTATGATACTAAAATCAACTTTCAAATATATTGATGATTATCAATCAGCCTATAATTTCCAGTGATGAGTAGCTCCTCCATGAATGCATAGCGCTGTGGCACAACACACTAAATAAACATAGTTAGTAAATGTGTAATTGTTGATGTCTCAGGTACAAACTAACAATCAAATTAGAATAATTTCACGTGTCATCATATAGACCCATCTCTATGAAACACTGTTTATGTTATCTACTGTATATACTGCAACCCTCCAATGTCTTTTTTACTGTTAGTGTGTGGAAAGTACCAGTTTCTTGTTTTCTATTCATCTACAGTAAAAACTAACATCTCATTTTCTCCTAACATGAGTTCACTTTTCCACAGAGGGATTCCTCTGTTCAGAGGAATGTGAGCCATCCCTCAGTATAAACAGAATAAATAAACTAGAATAAAAGCACCAGCCCACAGATGAGGAAATTAGACTCTCAGGGAGAGACAGATGGATGTGGAGCTTAATGGAGACAACATGTGGTGGCTTAATGCACTCACTGTGATCTAAGATGGGTGGACTATAATGACCATTTGAGAAGAGCACAGTAAAGAGAGGGGAGCTGCCTGAACGGAGAATAAAAAGCTGCTCTATTAGTTGTCCATGCAAGCCAATACACACAGCCAAAAAAACAGTCACTCTTTGTTGAACCGCCTTTAGCTTTGATTATAACACTCATTCACTGTGGCTTCGTTTCAATAAGCTTCTGCAATGTCTCAACATTTATTCACTTCCAGAAATATTCGCCAAGATCTTGTATTGAAGACGGGAGAGTCAGACTGCTGCACAATGTCTTCTCCAGCACATCTCAAAGATTCTCAGTAAAGTTAAGGTCTGGACTCTGTGGTGGCAAATCCATGTGTATAAATGATGCGTCATGCTCCCTGAACCACTCTGTCACAATTTGAGCCTGATGACTTCTGACATTGTCATCAGGAAGAAAAGAAAATCCATTGATGGAATAACCTGGTTATTCAGTATATTTAGCTGACCTCATTCTTTGAAAACATAACGTAACATAATGTTGCTGAACTTAGACCTGACCAACTGCAGCAACACCAGATCATAACACTGCCCCCACAGGCTTGTACAGTAGGCGCTAGACATGATGGATACATCACTTCACCCTCCTCTCTTCTTACTTTGATGCACCCATCACTCTGGAACAGGGTAAATCTGGACTCATCTGATCACATGACCCTCTTCCATTGGACAGTTCTTAACCCAGTTTTAGTAGTTTCATTAGTCTCTTTAGATGTTTTCTTTGCTTGATTCATGTCACTAATTTGACTCTTCTGAATCAGATTAACATCTTTTCCACGACCACAGGATGCGTCTTCAGACATGGTTGTTTAGGAAATGAGCTACTCACTGCATCAGTTAGGGTTAAAGTGTATCTTGACCTTATTAAAGATTCATGCAGTTCTGCATTGGCTACTTTGTGATGAGACTGGAGTCCGATAAAACTGTGCCAGGAGTCCATATCTGTGTGTCGCCTCCTGTTGGGCTTTAAGTGGTCCCATTGATCTTGCAGTTGTGAAATGCCAGTGCACCCTGGTTTTACCTCTGTTTAATAGCTTCCCCGGAACGTTGCCCAATGCCAGTAGGTGCCATGCAGCTTCATTTTTCAGAGCTTTTCCTGTCCTGTGAAAATTAGGCTCAATAGAAATTAATTTTATGTTGATCGCCTAATCTGTAAACTGCCGATGCCCTAAAGCAGCTGGATAGTGTAGTGGTAAGATCGCTGTCTCCATGCTACCCTTGTAAGTTGCTTTGGATAAAATTGTCTGCCAAATGACTAAATGTAAATGTAATGAAAAAAACGTACAGACATGACTGAGAAGATGATAATCACTTTTTCCTCAATCTCCTTTCAGACTTTTGGGGCCGATGATGTGGTGTGCACACGGGTCTACATGCGAGCATAGCAGGCGTCCATGTCCTGAGTTCACATTTCCTCCAACAAAACATCTGTCAGTGTGAGACACTGCATAAAAACTGAATGTTTTGTCAGTGTTTTGCCATAAAAATTCAGTTTTAATAATTTTGTGCACACATTTTTTTTGAAAAACTGTGATCTAAAAAATAAATGATCAAAGTGCAAAGTTTCTGTTTGTTCCATTTATGCTTTCGAGTTGGGTCGGCATGAGATAGATAGATAGAAGAACTTGCTCATGAAAATATTCACTATTCAGAAAAAGAAACACACACATATATATATATACACACACATATATATATATATATATACACACATATACATATATACATACATATATATATATATATACACACACACATATATATATATACATACACATACATACACACACATATATATATATATATATATATACACATACATACATACATATATATATCTATATCTCTCTAGTTAACGTCCTTTGTTATATCTATATATTAATATATATATATAAATATCTATATATCTATATATAAATATAAGAGATTTATGCATTTATTTACATTTGCCAGTTCTTACAGTTATGTTAAGAAATATTTGGACAATGACAGAATTGTTATTTTTTTATTCCAAATACTTAATAAAAAAATGGCTGTAATCCCTACATGGTAAATGCCATATTTTGTGAAACCTCTCAAAACATAACTGAAAGGCTACTCTTCTATCTCTATTTCTATCACTCATTGACTGACTATTTGCCTTAAACCCATTCTGATAGTGTATAAAGGCAAAATCTTCCAAAAAAAATAAATAAAAAAAGTTCCACCTTTTCTTCATGTTTCTAATAAAAACAAATAAAAATTTGAAATAAAAAATAAAAGTTTTTTTTCTAAATTCTGCTTATAACAGGCTAGAGAAATGTAATATTTCATACCTACATAAATTAAATGTAAATGATGCTTAAAGATCAGTTAAACTCAGCACATAAACACAATGGACAAACAACAAAAGGTGGTCAACTGAGTTTCTGTCTATTCAAAGAATAGTTTAATGCCAAACACCATACTAACACTCATATACAACATCATAAAAGTCAAGAGAAGAGACACATTAAACGAGGTACAAACAATCTCTTTATACACAATGAGCTCCTCGGGTCTATCTGTGGTATTCCTTATTAAACACAGTAAATATAAAAATTAAAACCCCAAGTAATAAACTGTTCCAAGATTGTCTGTAGCTGGTTATGTTACTGACTGCTCCCTTACACACAGTTCAGGAGATCGCTGAAGGATGAAATTTGTCTGGCACCACCTGTGTGGCCATTCTGCACTTTTCAAACTGAGCTTTTTGTGTGAACGTTACGATCCACTGGTGAAAAATTACAACAATCTGACTCATTTCCTAAAATTAATATCAGATTTAAACACTTTACAGCATTTAGTGTGATGGATATTTTCCCATTCAACCTTAACTACAATATCTACAGGGCCAGTTGCAGTTTTATTAAACAACCTGCAGAGGAGAATAGGCAATACAAAATCCTTAGTTTACATCCCTATTTTAAGGGAATACAACATTCACATTTGTATTTCACCAAGAAATACAAACTGATAGCTTTGATAAACTGCGACTGAAGGAATTATTGCTTTCTTGTACACAGGTCACATGGCTGACATTCATGTATAGACCTACTATACATGCAGTCGTCCTCAACACTGGGCATAAAAATTAAACAACTCATATATGTTTTAGATTATGAGACCACTGAACATTTCATACAGACTCTAACCATTGGGTCAAGTTTAAATAGAAGAAAACGTTGAAAGTACTGTGAAGACTTCAGTACTCTGGAACAAAATGGACATATACTGTACTTTGAGAAATTGCTGCTCAGCTACATTCAATAATCTTAAAACCACAAGTGATACTAATCCCAAAGACTGAAAGTAGAAATGCGCAAAATGGGCTGAAAACATGTATAAAATTTAATTTCTACTAAACAAACAGGGGACAACATGTTTAACAGACCACAAACAAACAAAAAAAGGTCTCTAGTTAACATCCTTTGGTAAAAACAGTTAAAATTCTCTTAATAAACGTCTCTGCAACCTCTAGCTAAAGATTGATACTATGTCTGTGTTAATGTACGCTACACATAAATGACATTTGATTAAAAAAAACAAAACAAAATCTATAAACAACATATTTACACAAAGTGTTTGGGCGGTCATAAATTATTGTACTTGATACACACTGCTCAGCCAAGCGTCTACCCAGCAGTTGCCAGAGATGATGTATATATAGTGGACTACTGCAACTTCACCACCAAGAAAGAAAACATTCACAGGCTATACACGTTTACAGCTTCAAGTCCAAGTGTACACATCTGAAAAGAAGTAACAGGATACTTGTTCTTGCTACCTAAAGAGAAAAGTTGAGGCCGTTTGTTTTTATTTCCTATAAAATGATGAGTAGATGTTCAAAAACACTTATTACTGAGTTGTTGTTATGAAATGTTTCATTACTTCTTGAGATAGAAGATACAGCAAGGAAGGAGTGTTTTAAGCTTGTTTGAAAAATGTGGAAAAATTTACATCTCATCTAAATCATGGACTGACAACCTCTTGGCAACTGAGTCCAGTAAGTATGAATCTACTGTACGTCTTCACCTCTGGCAGTTTTTGTTTTGTGTAATGATGGCCACTACCACAGTTTATCTTTCAATAAGAGAGACTACAGTGTTCGGTACTTCACCCGATACTTGTTAATGTTGAGATAATGGAGGACCTCTGGGCTGCAAGTGGTGGTGCAGGACAACAGGCCTTCTTGTCCATCTCCCATCAGCCACTTGTGGTTGTCAGCAGCCATGTCACTGGTCACGTGCTCTTTGGCCCAGGTGTCCAGCCAGGTCTGAAAGCGTGTGTGCAGGCGCGTGTTCACCTGCTGGTGGGACTGGAAGAGAAATCAAACACGACGACACAGTTCAGCTACTGAGATACCGGGAAGAAAACATCTCCACAGAGAGGTCATCTCATTCATTAACATCGACACTAAGTGTATGACAGTGGCTAAAATATCAAGATTGACACCACTTTTCAACAGACTTCAATTTTTTTCAGAAAAATCTATTTTTTTTTCCAACTTTTGCAAAGACATAAGTAAAACCCACATTTGTGTACCTTGTCTTAAAGTCAGACTCTTGAAAGTGATCTAAATAAGTTTCTCAGACTGTCTTTTTGACATCTCTTCAGGTCTATAATACACCCATCTTTTTGACAGATTGGGGTTATTTTACAGTAAAAACTACAAACTTGTTTTTAGCTGTGATGAATTTGTTATCTTTGTGATGAGAACACACATTACATTAACCTTTAGAAACTTAAAACATGTTTGAGGGCGACTGGGACTCACGGTAAATGAAAATGGGAACCAAAAACATGACCTTAAATAAACATCTCACATTACGAACAAATCCAGTGGACTGTAGAAAACTGAAGACTATGCTGTGACTTTTGTTCTTTTCGTTTCTTCAGCCTTTATTCTTTGAGTATTAAAGGATGTCACTCCTCTAGTTAATGAAGACATGCTGTATCTGAGACCACTTGTGAAAGCATCATAAATTATTTGTCCATGTGTATTTAGTAGCGGCTGTTGTATCAACACAGGATGAACTTCTTGTCTCTGTCATTAAAAAAACTGCAGGTACATTTAATATTTTTGGATATGACAGTTCTGTTCTGAAATCCAGTTCTGATCCTATCAATAATGAATCATGAAGAAAGAGAGTATACAACTAGGATTTACCTGATGAGCCCGTGTGAGTGCTGTGTGTCTGTACATATAATCTTCTGACTTGCAGACATAGACCATCTTGTAGGAGTTGAGCTTGAACATGCACTCCATCTTCAGTTCACTGGTGCTATCCTGTGACTTGTCTGAGGGGCCCTTGGTCATTCTCTCCTGCTGCAGCTGCTCCCATCCTCTCTGACATTTCCTTACCCGTCTCAAATTCCTGAGAGCCAAAAGAGATTGACCACCATGAATAATAGGGAATGAGTCAAGAGAGATTACTTCACACATCAAACATCACATTTACAGAGAAAGTGAGCACAAATGTCTAAAATCTAAAAACTTTTTCTTTTCACTTGAGCATGTTACATGTCACAATATTGTTTTTGATGGCATGTACTAAGCAATTTTAAAGCCTAAGAGGATACGGTCAGGCATAAAACACGACATTAAGCAAATGTGCGAACAGTATAATCAAATTTGAGAGGACTGTCCCTTTAAACAATTATTTTTAAACCCATGCATTGCAACTCACCGGGTAACAGAATTAGATAGGGAGTCAAATCATTCGTGGGAAATGTGGATCTATAAGAGCAGCAGAGGCAGCAGTCGTAATATTTCTGTACAGTGCACTTCCGTTGCACAGCCACACAAGTTCAGATTAAAATCAAATATGTTTGCCAAATAAATACTTATTTGAATTGGAAATTGATCCCACATATGTGCAGGTAGAAAAAAAAAAATTACAATTATTCACCCCACCTGAATGAAAGTTTTAAATGTGTACTTACCACAGAGGTTACAGGTGAGCGAGGACTGAAACCATGAAGCATATTTTTGCATTCAGGGCTCCACTTAAAAGACATGACAGTAAGGCCAATTTCACGTACTGTTAAATATATACCAGCTGAAAATACTTTGATGCGCACATACTTTTCACCAACAAATGTACAGTGTTATGATCATGAGATGAAGACCCAACACAAGTGAAAAAGAAACTGCTGGAATTTCACTGCCACGGAATAATTTTGTGAAGAATGGTCAAGTGTTTTGACCTCTGGTGCTGCTTATGTCTTACAGATTAAATGAGAAAAGAAAAGAAAAAAAAGAAAAGCCACAAGATGTGGGTGAGCCCAGTGATAAATCATAGGTACCTGATTTATGCAATGGGTTAATAAATAAGACAAAACTAAGAGCAAGATTTTTGTGTTTTAAAAAAATCCTTTTGAAATGCTTATGGTAATGGACAGCCATCTCAAAGTAACAATCAAACAGAAAGTGCCAAAAAGCAGTAACAGACAAGATTTGATGTGTAACACTCGCAGATTTACGACAGAACAGACCCAACCACTCCTCTGTGCACACTTTTGAGGCAAGAGGAAAAAAATACACCAACATATGAACATACAATTAAGACGATCATTTTATTTACAAATCCTATTCCTCTGTACAAGTGGTGCAGATAATGTGCTTGACTAGATTTTTAAAAACTTTATGAGCACTAATGTCTGTCAAACCAGTGGAAAATCCTCACCCACAACCAAAAGTTGCAACGGGAGTGCACTGTTTCCACTGAAAATTATTACAAACATAACACTGAGTATAACAGACTTAAACAAACGACATTTGAACATTTACAGTAAGAAAACAGTGAGTAAGTCACACACACAGGACCTCTGATCTTAATACAATCACAAACAAAGGGCATGATAAAATAGAAAAGGAAACTACAACGTCACTGTTCTCTCTTTCAGATCCTACGCAAGAGCTTCAGTCTCTTCAACTAAGTCAAAGACACAGTAGAAAATAAAATAAAAAGGACAAAAGGTGGAACCCATTTGTTTTGCTTTCAGTTTGTGCATTCAGTGAATTTAGTTTTTCGGTTAAACAATGAAAATCATCATTTAAATTCAATACAGCGTGAATAATGAAACCAAAAGGGGTCAATATAGCTGTGTCTGAGGTGGAAATACAAAACCCAAGATCAAGCCTAAACTAGTTAAAACAAATCTTACTATTAATAAATAAAATTCCCATTAAAAAGGAACTTAATCAATGAATAAATAAATTCCATTTCTTAAAATGATGGCCATGTAAAGTGCAACCTTTCATCTGAGGCAGAGGTCTGAAACTCAAAAAGAAAAGTGTTTAAATAAATGCTTTTGGCCAATTTGATTATTAACAGACAAGAGAGAATTCAGGCACTGCACTTCACTGTAATCATAGTTCGAGTTATTATTTGATCCATCTTCTCAAACCTTTGCCGTTTGTCTGTTACTATAAAAGGCAGAACTCTCAGAGAGTTTTCTAAGTCAGGCTTGTCCAGAAGTGCCACTGTTTCTAACTCTAAAAAAAAACAAAAAAAAAAACTTCTGTCTGGCAGCTGGTTCAGTTTTTCAACAGTGGATTGCCAAGCTGACTAAAGCCTCATCACAGAAGCTTAAAATTGTGCAGACAAGAGGGGAACATGGCTGGAGCCTCACCTTGGGAGGAACACTGGCTTCTGGGCCAGATGCTCGCGCAGCTCTGGAGATGCAGAATCTGAATTCAGGTATCTTCCCACGTAGTCTGACCACCTCTGTAGACGACATAGCAGAAAAAAAAACTTGTATATAATTGAATGCAATTTAAAAATACAATCAACATTTCTGGGCTTCTGTACTGAAATTAATGAGGGTGTAGGTTAGTAGGTGAACTTAGTAAACTAATGACTAATGAGTCTTACCTCTGCCTCCACTGGCTCGTCAGAGTTCTCCTCTTCTGTGTCCAACAGTTCCATGGCCAGACTGACAGATCCTCGGCTCTTTACAAACATCAACTGGACAAAAACAGGCGATCAGAAGAAATTTCCAATAAACGCACTGTATAATAATTTAGACTGATATACAACATTATCGTTATTTGCTTTGTTTTGTGGTACCTTGAAACAGTTCTCATCTGACATAAGCTGCTCTGCTTTGCGCTGGTAGGTGATCTCTGCTGAGGCCCTTAATGTCTGTGTGGACAGTGTGCCCCCTGTGGCTTTATTGGCACTTTCGCTCAGGTATGTATCCAGTATACGTGCACATCCATCATCAGTGACGATGTGCTGGAGCTAAGAAAGCAGTAGATTTAGAATTAGATTTAGTATATGTCCACAAATGCAAAAATTTGTACCATTTAGAATTAAACCCCATTGGCTTGTTTATAGCCATATATAGTTTTTACACAGAGAAGGTGACTGATCTTTAAGATGCCCTAACATATTTACACTGCACTTTAAAACACCACGTTAAAGATGCTCTGGTGTTCATTTTACACAGGTATTGACATCCCAGCTTTAGCAGTGTGATGTTTAACATGACATATGATGATGTGCTTTTTCATAATTTTAAACACATTTAAGACAGGATTTAGACTTAAACACAGTTGATGCATACATAAGCATGAAGCATTATGTTCACATACTTATTTTCCTGAAGTAATGTGCAGGTGATTAAAAGCTAAAAGAGAAATGCAGCTCAGACTGCTATGATGTGCAGCTCTGGAGTAGGAAGGAATTATTGATGGGATAATGTTAGAATTGAAGTAAGCCCGGGGTCTGGTTAAGCATAATATACGGCTGGTTTGACTTTGTCTGTGCTTGCTAAAGTCAGACTGCTTTCTGACACATTGTTAGTTGTTCCTCTGAGGTGCTGTCTTTTTTCTACCTTGTTATTTCCTTTTCAAAATGTGCTTTAGTGTAAAAGACAGGTCACTTTAAGGCAGCATTTTTAAAACTTCTTTTAATGAATTCTGTACTATTTATTCTCAGTATGACTAAAAACATTATTCACAAGATTTAATTCCGTTTGAAGAAAAATTTACATACAGTGCAGGAGTTAATCTCTCTGAAGTCTATTATAATAGGGAATGTACTGACCTGCCGAACAATGCTCTGGATAAGTTTGTCCATGGTGAAGGCAATGTAGGCATGGATAGTAAACATTTCCCTCAGGGAGTCCTCATAATGAGCAGGCTCCATGTTTCCATCCAAAAGATTCCGCACCATTTCCAGAAACACTGAGTAATAGTCGTCTACATCAACATCCACTGCAGGTACAACATGGGAAATATGGTCAGTTAGAGAGTATGGAGGAAAAATTATACAATATGAGCAGCATGGCTCTTTAAGTGACTCAAAGTTCAAGACTCAGCAAAAATGAAACCACTTCTTGTTTGTTCACTTACTCGGCTCCTTCATCTTTAGTTGTATTGCTGGATTTTCATTTTTCTCCCTCTTCAGTCCCAGCACCTCTCTTTCCCACTCTCGCTCACGGGCATCCTCTTCAATCTGCTTCTCTGCTTGAGTGTAGATTCGCAGCAGACGAGAGCAGAGGATGTGATGAAGACGAAAGAATACATACCAGTAGTTGTTCACAAAGAACAGATTATAGGCATCATCGCTGCCCCGCAGCTTCTGAGCTGCTGTGTTGCTGAAAAGAAGCTTAGACTTGGATGGGCTGCTGCCTGGCAGGCCATTGTGCTTCCTGGGGCCGTCTTGATCCATCTCCAAGTCTTCTTCCTCCTCTTCTTCCTCCTCCTCCACATCAGAGAGCTCACCTCGCCGTGCAAACAGCAGATCTGGGATGAAGTGGTGGATAATCTGTTTGATCTTGTACTTGTCTTCTTTCTGAATGCCCACCTGTCTTTTGACATGGTGGATGATGAGGGCAGCAGCATCTTCCAGGATTTGGCTGTCATCGTAGGTCAAAGTCATGTGTGGGCCGCTTGGTGGTGGGGTAGGCGTTTCCTCTGATGCTCGCTCCTGGCGCTACAGGACACAGAGAAAAGTCAACGAGTTTACCTAATTAAAAGTAGCATTCTATATGATCTATCTAGACATGATCTGGTGATCCAAGCCTATGTTGTGGAAATGAATTACTGTACCAAAAGCACCACCAACAACCATCAATGAATCATTACGTTTTCCTTCCTTCCTTCCTTCCTATGTATCTATCTATCTAGCTATCTATTTATCAAATTATTGTTAAGACAACATGGTTCCTTACATCATCATACAGCATCTCTATTTCATTGAGCAAGGTCTTTGAGCGCAGCACTTTGGTGTCATTCTGCTTGAAGTTGATGCCTTGATGGTCAAGTGACTTCAGGTAATACTTTTCATTCTGCTCCCGCCAGATTTTGTTGAAACCTCTCTGGGATTCTCTCCACTCATCCTCCTTCATTTTTAATCTGGAAAAAACAAAAAAGCAATGCATAGTTTAGGTGGTGATAATTTATTAAAAAAGCTAAACCTTGATTAGAGAGTAATTAAAATTGGGCTATTAACCTTTTCAGCACTATGGGTACACACACAGCTGGGTTCCTCTTGAGACCGTCAATAATGTCTTGGGCCTTGTCCCCGTATATCCTCTGGATAGCTTTACGATGAATGACCTCTGATGAGCCACCCAGTGTGTTGTCGAGCTTGAAGCGCAACTGCTCCTCAGCTGACATGCGGGAAACTTTCCGCTGCACTGTCTCCAAGGCTCGTATCGTGGAAAGGTTGGTCTCCAACACAACATCCAGCTAAACAGGACACAATCACATTATTTACAAATGAGTTACAATCTCTGATTATGGATGGTGGTGTCAGCAGGACAGTCTTCCTTGAATATTTAAATCTTTGCTCTGGTATTTTGAGATGCTGCACAAATCTAAACTACAAAGTATTGTGAGCATCTTTGGGCACATACCATTGCTGAACATAGACCTGATCAGAACCAGAACAGATTGACATATTTTCCACGACCACAGGATGTGTCTTTAGACATGGTCGTTTAAGAAATGAGAAGTTACTCACTGCGTGAGTTTGGGTTAAATAACTTGTTGCCAGCTGAAGCATAATCATCCATGCAGTAATTATTCAATGGAATAACCTATTTGCTCAGTTAAACCTTTTTTGGGACGGGCAGTGTTCTTCACTTCACTTGTAATAATTCTATAATATGAGAGCTTAACCTTTTGAATAAAATTATATTAAAAAAAAAGTTTAACAGTATTCTAATTTGTTGAGTTGCGCCTGTACTTTACTTTAGAGATGAGTGGACTCAGTATTCCTCACCTCAAAACGCTCATCTTCACATCTGTAAATATGCTCCTCATATTGTGTCTTCTTTGAGCTCACAAATGTAGAATCCTCCGACCATGATGGAAATGACACCCATGTGTCATTTAGAACCTGCAAATGGACATTTATGTAAAATCAAATTTCTGTTTAAACAAAGTATTCATTATGAAGGCCCTCATTTGCAATAATGTCAAGCTGATAACAGACACCACAAAATAAAAAACTGGGTCGATGTTTAGGACCAACGCCTTTATCTGAGTTAATGACGAAACCATAGACCCTGAAAGAAAAAAAGTTTATCAATAGGCAGACTTCCCTCAATGACTCACCTCTCTGCAAAGTGGCGTCCTTCCTGTGCACTTGGGCTGCTGGTAGCTCTTTGGCAGAGCTCTGTAACTAGACCCCAGCCTCTTACAGGAAGCATAGTCAATCTCCATGGCGATGCCCTCTGTTGCCCGTTCTTTGGGTAGACTCTCAGCATGGCTCGACTCTCCATGACTAGACTCCCGGTAGCCCAGGAAGTTTTTAAACCAAGTAAAAAGCTCTGGGAATTTTCTGTAAATCATGCCCCATTATGTGAGAAACAGAAAGGTGAGACTACGGCCCAGTGCCTTACATGTGTGATTTTTAATAGAAGTATTAAATATGATGCACATGCTGATGCTAAAACCTGTGAGAGCAATACAGCGTTTCATTAATAATAAAGCTTAACATTAGAAAATGATGTAGCAATGTGCAGCTGAGCATTGATTGTGTGTATGTTTTTTTTTTTTTTTTTTAAACTCACCCAAGAAATGGTATGACTAGCTGCACCAGCTCAGCACGCGATATTACTTCTTGATTGAAGATGTGCAGACAACGCAGGAAGTTGTCATACGCCTCAGAGCTCCGAAGGGCCTTCTTTACCTGTTAATGTTGTCAGTGATGACAAAATGAAATTAAACGTGTGGACATGATTTAATTGTATAAATAGCATTTTAGTAGTTGTTATCTCCATCTTGTTATCGCAGTAACCTAAATACACTCGTGTGATGAATAAAACAATACTAACCTTCTCAAAGAACATAGTTTCAGTGCTGGTGCTGTGTTTGCCGACTTCAGTCATACCATGGTCCTTCTCCATTATTTTGGGTTTCTTCTAAAATGGCAATAAAAACATAACAAAACTACAGTCACCCCATGTATATAAAAATATGACCTGTTGCAAATATTTTTTACTGGATGCAAAGAGGCAGACAAGAATTAATAATAGTAATTTATGTTTATCGCTTCTTAATACAGAAATCCCCTCAAGCATGTGTGAACTACCATCTGAAGGTCTCTCTCTATTTCTATGGATTTTGAGTCTTGGCTTTAGCTGGGTCACTCCACAGACTGGTCCCAAAGTCACTATGCAGCATTGTCTTGGCTGTATGATTCAGGCTATTTTCATGCTGAAAATATTCTATAATTTTTCTACTCTGTCTTCCTTTCCCCTGCTGCTGAGATACACTCCATGCAGCATGATGCTGCCCTCACCATGATTCACCATAGGGATGCTATTAGCAGGTCATGAGCAGTGCCTGTTGTGTCAGATATAGTGCTTTTTTTGAGGTTTTACTCCCGAGAAAAAAAATTTATCTTCACACATGGTTTGATTCCTTGTGTGAAGGTCTACAGAGAGTTCAGGACTTGGTTTATGTCTTAACAAGCAGTGTGAATTTTATGACCATATATACACAGTTATGTACTTTAATCAAACTAAATATATTCACACAGTCAACATGGAGAGTGGCGTGTACCTTGACAGGTGGTGTGACTCCCACTCCAGCCGGTCTTCTAATCAGCAGGCCATTCTGGGTCAGTCTTTGTTTGTTGTTCAGCAATGGCCTCTTTACTGTGCCACCATGATCATTACGCACCGACTCTGCCCGGTCTGGCGTAGTCTTATTCAGCAGCTGAAAAAGATATTACATGTCACAGTCTCACCAAAAAGGTCCCAATAGGTGACAGAAAAAATTAAATTAACATTTAAGATTTAAAAAAGGTTAATGATCAACAACTTGCTGCAGATCTGAACCAAAACTAAATCTTGAGGATTATTTTTAGTGAGTTGCAATGTTATAATGTTATAATCTGCGTTGGAGAGGGTCACAGTAGAGACACCTAATATCCCATTATATTAAAATCTTTAACGGAAAGACTTTCACACTTCTAGATTCTTATTAGTAAAATAATGCCAGTGAAATTGGTGTAATAACATCCAGTTAAGATGTAGTGAGTGTATTCACTGAGACTCACCACTGAACTGTTTGCATCTGGCAAAAACTGTCCAAACTCTGAAAGGAGGTCCTCCTGGTTCTTAAAGAGCCTTGCCACCTGAGTGTACACCTCCTGCTCAGTCAGTGCTGGAGTGTAGTTACCTCCTGCCTCTTTAGCATTTCTCTGTTCCTTCTGGAAAATGTAAAAATAAAAAAGAGGTAGTGAGATTACAACTGGTTGTATGCCATTTTGACACACATATTTATGGTGGGTACAAACACAGTACCTAATTTATTTCTATTGATATGTTATTCATTACCTGGTATGTGTGCAGGATTTCCAGGAAAGATTTATACACATCTGGCTGACCCTGAAAGCGGTTTTTGATTTTATTGACATAGTTTATGGCGTGGTTGAACTCCACTGGCTGGTTATTCTGGAGAGGCGGTCCAGCAGATGGCGTGCTGCTAACAGGGGCATGGGACTGAACAGAAGGCGATCTTGGTGAGGCACAGGACGGGATGGATGGATTGGGCTGGCTGGTGGGTGTATGGGCTGGAGACTGAATTGGCTGTTGAGAACAATATAGGCACACAATGTGACATTATGACACACAAGGTCTGTTTAGGAAACATGACAACTAAGCTAATGAAATGTCTCTACCCTTCTATACCCAATTCATGGCAAACTGAATTTATTTTACCTTGCTGGTTTTAGTTGGAGCTGGTTGAGTGGGAATGGGCGAGGTGGTGGTAGTGTGAGGGCCAGCCTGTGGTATACTCTGGTGCTGGTGGTGGCTTGCAGGTTGGCTGGATGCTGTACTCACAGGGAGGTTCTGAACAGAAATACCATGAGGGGTGATGTAGTGGATCTGACCTGGTGTGGTCACATTGACTAGATCGTTGGTTTGAACTTCAATCTTATATCCAGGTGGCAAGAAAGTGTTAAAACCCATTATGAGGTCTGGATGGCCCTTGAAGAGCTGAGACACACGGTTGATGACTCCAGGAGTGTCAATGCTGTGATAAGAGAATAAATTAAAGCAATTCAATATGTGATGACCATTAATCACACAGAGAAATATTAGCAATTAATTTTTTCCAGATTTTCCCGACAAAATTATAACTCACCTCTGTGATTTGAACTCTTTCATAATATCAAGAAAATCATTATAAACTTGTGGCTGATTCCCAAATTGCAGCTTCACTTGATCCAGATAGGACAAGGCATCTTCAACCTAGAAAGGAAAGAATGAAAAATCAGATTTCTGCAGATTTCTGCTTTCATAATCAGATATTTTTCAACATCTAAACATGAAATTAACATGAACTTACCAGTCAAAAACAAACAAACAAACAAACAAAAACACCTACTAGGTTAATATAGTGTGAAATAAACAATGTCCATTTCATTAGTGGTAAAAACGTATAATATAGCATCACATTTGACACAGATGAACTATTTAATTAACACTGATGAGGGTACTGTACTTTAAAGTTTGCTTATTTGTCCATGTAGCAGTACCTTCAGTCGTTGAAACTGCTGCTGTCCTTGGGTTGATGTCATGGGTGCAGGTGGATGAACATGGGCTTGGACCACTGCAGGACCCTGAGACTGAACTGCTAGACTGTGTGCGTGGGGACCAACATGAGACGCAGTATTGTTGTGCCCATGTCCACTTGTGCTCTGAGGCATTGTAGACACCTATGAGAGAAAAGTACCAAATTTAGGATTCTGCAATTTATTTTTAGTATTGATAAAGTAGCATTTTGAATTCAGAAATGTGGTGCTTGATAAAAGTTAGTCTAAAACACAACTGAATACTAAAACAACTCATGTACTGCTGTCTAAGCCAACTACATTGATACCATCATACCTGGTAGCCCTGGGGGAGAGAGTACTGGATGCCGGTAGATGGCTGCATGGTGTCTGTGGCTGCCTCTATCACAGTAGGGGCCGGGGCAAGGGCCCGGTGCTGGAAACTCTCTGCTACACCTTGAACCGGGGGACGGCGTGGTTGCTGTTGCTGGGCTGCAAATATCGGTTCTTGGTCCTCCACACGCCTCTTCATTGTATACACATACTCAAAAGAACTAAAGGAGACAAAGACAGATGGAAAGTTAAGAGAGTGACTTTGGACTCTCATGAAATTGAAAACATATCTTCCTATAGCAATTTGCTTTAATGTCTCCTTGACTCAGATTGTTTACTTGTCTTACACCCGAATTGTAAGTCCCTTTGGATAAAAGCATCTGCCAAATAACTAAATGTAAATGTATAAAATAAATCTGACATATATACAAAATATATTTGTATATAAATATATGAATGTATATTATCGACAAAAGGAATGACTGACCAGGAAGTCAGTAATACAACTGAAGGCCATGTGGTTGTTGTTAAAGTTATGTTTGTAAATAACTTTTAGAGTGAAGGATCACAAAAAACATTAATGATGATCAGTATAATTGATGCCTACACAAACATTCTTTGCCAACAGATTTTACCACTGTTTGGAAATAGTTTGTTTGTCTTTTTATTTTAAACACCGAACTGTCATAGGTCCTGTTGAAGTGTCTGTATCATGGTCACGGTATACTTAAGTAAAAATGTCACAAATAAACACATAACAACATAAAATGTAATGCAATGTGATTCATTAAACGTAGAAATAAACATTTACTCGGTGAAGTGTATGAGCTTTATTTAGACACCATCAAACAGATATGCGCACGATTTTGCATAACAGAGCTCTGAATGTAACCTCAAGATTTTCAGTCTCACGTTCCTTCCGGTTAACACAACATAACATCTGAATTATTGGCCTCTGTTGGTGTTACCAGAACTAAGAGTGGTAGGGAAATGTCACCATGTCAGGTATAAAGGGGGAGTTCCAAAACTCTGTTAGCTTTAATAAAAAAAAAAAAATAAAATAAAAAAAAAAAAAAAAAAAAAAGGGAAGAGGAGCGGTGGAAGACATAATTACATTAGACATAGAAACAATAATTTTCTCTATAGTGGCCTACATATATGAAATGTTTATATAAATTAAAAAACTGAATAAATTTGATTTCCAAAGGAAAAAAACGGGTCGTTATCAATTTAACTCCCCTTGTAAATATACATAAGTAGACTGAACAGTCTAGTCTAATTAGTTGCAAGAAAAAGTAATAGCACTGTTTGCACTTTCTTGGATTTCCTGTAAAAACAACGTACAGGAATTGTGATCTGATCTTCAGCAAAGTCATAAAAAACAAACACAATATTTCTAGTCTATTAAGTCTATTAAATACACAGTCACAAACATATTACCAACAGTGTTTTAATAACCTTTGGCAGCAATAACTTCAAGCAAGTGCTTCCTGTAGCTGTGGCTTACACATGCACAACATCCAAGATCAACATTAGACAGTGTTCTTTACACAACTGAGGTCTGGGCTTTGACGTGGCCACCATAAAAGGCAGATGTTGGGTTTCTGAAGTTGTTCAAGTGTTTTGTTAAATCAAGGTAGTTCTAAACCACAATACTAGACTCATTGAATGGACTCCCGTTGGAGTTTCACATCAGAAGCCTAGTTTTACTTTCTTTTCCCCTATCATCATTCTATATGTTTAATGGGTGTGTTGAATAAAAACATGAAAGATTGTGGCTGTGTTTTGTCAGCTAATTTTGTGTGTTGATATTTGCGACTTTTGAAAAGATCAGCTTATATTTCATGACTAGTTTATGCACACACCAGGTAACTGAAAACGCTGCCATTACATTTTCTTGCAACTGCATATGAATGATCCTGCCTCCACAATGACCATTTCCTATGTTCAACAGAAGGAGTAACTTTTAATTAAGCTTTATGTGCACTATATTTACACTTGGAGCACATATAGATGAACAAGAGCCCTGTTAAACAAGTGTGCTAATAGAAATCAAAAATACAAAAGGGAAAAAGAGAAAGAAAAGGTGGGCACAATGCAAAACTAACTTACTGTATGAAAACAAAAAGCTATCATGAACGCAGTGGACTAAGTGCTTGCCCATGACTCCCTAAATAGACGTGCTATTATTGTTAAACAGAATGGCTGTGGTAGCCAGTTAGGGGCTGTCAATAAATTGTGATGGATCGGTGTGAAGGTTTCTCATTATAATGCAATAAAGTTGCCAAAGTTCTCGTGTGTAATTTAACAAACCAGCCAGATATTTGTTTGTGGAGTTAATTCGAGTAAATATCTGAACAAATCATAGACACGTCCATGTGGCTCACTGCACGCTCCATGCGTGTCTACAGAGACAAGCCATTTACCGTAGGTCCCCCGGTAAACGTCATTGCATTTGGTTAGCGGAGAGCAGACATTGTGCCTCACTACCCAGCTCCACCGATTACGGAAAACACGGTGTCTGAGCGCACGGTCTTCAGTTACCGAACTCGTGTCTGTCGCACGTCCAGGTTAAATGCTATTTGCCGAAACGCGAAGCAAATAACGTCAGACAGTAAAAGACAGCGACACTGGTTCGGTAGCGCTACAAAAAGCCACCATTTCGCTGTCAGCAAATACTCCACAGGCATGTAGGCGCTGTCTCTGTCTTTCGCTCGCTGTAGCCCTGCCTCATCCCCTCCCCCTCTCCGCCAAACATCGAGCTTAACGCCATCCGTTCTCGGTGAGCTGTCCGATTTCGCTTGTCTGATGGCTGACGTTGGCTTTCCTTTCGTCCTAGCTTGAAGTGATGTGGCAAGCGGGCTAACCTTTACCATCTGCAGATTAAATGATAGCAGGCTGAAAGAGCCAGGGCGGGTTTGTGTCTGCCGGGTGCTTGCTGACAGTCCTCAGTACGTTAATCGGGACTCTGCTGCTCCAACATCTAGACGAACTGAACACGTTGGCTACCCTTGTAGTTAGCCAGAACATGTCCAAAAGAAAACAGACACTTGTAATCGCGACAGCACAGTCGGCTGCATAGTTTCTAACGTGGCGGCCAACGTTACACCCGGGTAGTTGAAGTTATGCTGCCAGTAATTAATCCAAGCTATGCTAGCTGTTAGGTCAGGAAGACCGCTAGTTAGCCAGCAAGCTAACGATAGCTTCTACCCACCGTTAACGTCGCATTGACGTTAAGTTACGCGAGAAGTTCGACAGAAAAAGATTTAGTTGTCATACAAACGTGTTCTCTGCAAGCCACGTTTGTCACATAACAACCAAGAACCGGAAAGTTACAATCCGACAGAGCAAGAACAAACTGAAAGAAAATATCCGTGCTGTTAGGTCAGTCTGCTTAGCTTTAGCATGTCAGCTAATTCATGGTCGCCGCTCCTAGCTTGCTAGCCTCACTTAGACTAGCTGCACTAACTTATCGACCCCGCAAGCTAACGTAGCCGCCGCTTAGGTTATTTTATTGGAAGATTAAAAAACACCAAAATGTTAATTCATCCCAGAAAATCAGCCGGTATTCGCTTGCTGTCTGTTTGACAAGGCTATGAATAGCTGACTAAATGGTACGTTAGCACAACAAAATAACCTCCATCAGTACAGGGTACCCTCGGCTAACTAGCTAACATTAGTTCAACTTAGCTTACCTCACAGGACTGCCACCAGCAACAACTTCAGTCACCACTGTAACGGGACCCAAGCAGTAAACCGCTACTCGTGCATTCGCCTGCCTGTGACAAAAAAGTCTACTTCTGAGAAGTGGTAGCAAATGGAAATGTCAAAAATGAAATTGTCCGTAGCGGCTACGTCGCTAACAACACTGTATGTATGGAGCGGTGTTCCTTGAACATAGAGGCGTGTCTATGATGAAGGCGGACTAGTCTCCTCCCAGGCTGAACTGGGATTGGTCAGATCTCCAGAATGAAAACAAATACAGTAAACGCAGCGAGCCAGTGACTCTGGTTCAAGGCTTGTAGTTGTGTGGTCATGCCAAGTGCATGTTATCTGCACTCTGCATCACAGCCTCCATGTTGCCCGTCGGGTACCTTCCAGGGGACTTGTTGGGCCCCTTTGTGCATAACAGTTTCATTGTTTCCACAGGTATCCACAAACCAACCAGCACACTGAAGCTGGATGACACAGCTGGCAGAAAATAGATCACAATAATTTGGACAACTCATAAACAGAGAGAAAGAAAATGTACTAGTTACAGGCTTAATTCATTTCCTTTGCTTTTTAAATGTTGGTCAGAAAAATATGTTCACCGCACCTCCTCTGCCTCATCATTCAAGATCATTTCTTTATGCTGCTGATGCAAAGTCGTCAGACATGCAGATGACAAGAATCAAATAGTCAGACAAATGCCAAAGTCAGCGCTTTTAACATTATCACGAGCACTTAGTCAAATAAGACAATAAGACGTTACTCCAGAATAAAATATATTCAAATCATTGTGAATTGGTGGGAATTTAAACACGTACATGTTTTGGGATGTTTCACTGCAAGCAGAAATTTACATACAGTTGTTCACGAAGTGTCAAATTCATAACAACACAGATCAATAAAACTCGGTTTGCAGAAGCGATTATTATGTTTTCTTGTTACATCAACATTTTATTATAGATAAGAGATAGTTTATTTTTAACATTAAAATAGATGCACAGTATACAGTTATCAGTTCTTTTGCTCCCAAACTGTTTTTGAAGGCACAAGACAAAATGTATTAATTGGATCACATGTTTAGCGGGACAAAGTGTGTGTTTGATAAAAATATTCGAAATAAATGTTATTTTTCCAATCCACTAAACATTTATCAACAGAGTTTTAAAAACAATGAGCAGCATTAGTCAATAAGAGCTCACAAAGAGAAGAAAGTTTTTGTTGCCCTCTGCTCAGTAGTCATGAACATCCAAAAATGCAGGTTCGTTAGATACTGTGACATGATTTTATTATTTGGTCATTTTAATTTTCCTCAAATATTGTATGCTGACAAAATGCTCCTTCTAATAAAGTAAAAATATATAATAGTGCAGAATGATTCTCTGTGTATTTTATATAAGTAAATTGCTTCTTATATTACATACATGTATACAGCTTGACAGAAAGCGAGAGGATGACAGGAATAATGACATACAACACTGTCCCCACACTCAAACCAGGCATGTTGTAGTAACACAGTCAACACCTCAGATCACTGACTAAAAAGAATATTTTATTGTGTCAGCGCTTATTTGTGCCACATCTCATATCTCATTTTGCAGCAGCATGTTCAGTAAAGGAAGATATTTTGAAAAAATATGCCAATAGTTGTCAAAATCACTCCTGCTGCCATTCCTGACGCTCGTTTTGGAGCTGCAAAAGAAGAGAACAGATGTTACAGAGTCAGATCTGTAGGTTTACACATTACATCAAACATAAGCTAATTAAAAATAATAAAGTGGCCCAGAATAATAATGTCTTATTATTAAATAAATAAGACATTTTAAAAGTTTGTAGTAATACTCTTACAACTTGAAGTCACCATGCAATTAATAGTGTAATTCATACATCAGCTGATTATCACAAATGAAAATAAAAATAAAACAGTGGCTTGTTTACAAACCATCTTACCATATGAGGTGGTGGTTTTCTGTACTGTTGTGGTTTTTGTATTGGTAGCAGTCGTGGTAGCAGCAGTACTACTAGCAGCAGTGGTGGTAGTAGTAATACTAGAAGCAGTGGTGGTAGTGGTACTAGTAACAGAAGCATTAGGTGGAGGCAGTGTAGTTGTGCTAGTGGTCGAAATAGTGGTGACAGGTGTTGTTGTGGATGGTGCAGGAGTGGTGAGCACAAGGCTAACTCGTCCCGAGGTGACAGTGTAAGATCTGGTGAACACACTGTTAACCAGTGAATTCTGACTAACTGCGCGGGTGCACAGATTAGGACATGTCTGAGAGGGCATGGTGGTAATGCACAGATTGACTGTGCACTGAACAAACATCTGCACAAAGCAAAACACATAGATACAATGAGCATTGTGAAGAGACAGCTCAAAAATCTTTCCTAACAGTTTATAAGACATGGCTGACAACTGGTTGATAGATTATTATACCACATTTAGGCACGGTTTAAGTAAAATCAATACAGTGATCAGTCTTCAGACAACCAGACAATGTTAGCAGCTCTGTATTTATATACTGAAACTATACTAAATACTAATGTAGGCTTAGAATGCTGCTTTAACATGGCTGCCATAATATTGTTTTCTTTAGAAAAAGCCCAGTTGTGGCTTGTCTTTCTGTATTTAGATATTGTACACATGAAAGGGAAATCTGAAAAGTGTGTCGTATGTCTGTGTAATGTAAGAATACAAACCGTTGATCCTGTTGGTGCCAAGGAGCTCAAATCAAGTCGATAAATCTTGACGTTGGTTTGTGGTGTAAGAATCTCCAATGTGCCATTGGAAGCCAAACACCTGAAACATAGAGTGACAGTGAGAGAGGTGCTGGAATATATGATATGCTTCTTCTTCTGAAGACAAAACAGACTTATTGTGTGGCTTATAGTATCTTTCCTCTTTTAAATGGCCTATAGCTAAATCAAATGAGTTAATTAGGACAGGACTGACCCTTGCTGTAAAACGGGGGTGGATTGTGCAAAGTCCTCTGTCTCAGACTGAACACATTGGCTCACTATCAGCTCAGCTCGATTCACGGTGCAGTTGGACAGCACATAAAGGTCCAGCTGGCTGATCCTGGACCCAGTGCTCCCACTGGTAGTGTTGTCAGTGGACCTGATGGAGATGCTGTGGCTCCCCGATGGTGTTTCTGCTTCTCGACGCCTTCGTCCTACCAACGGCTGGAGACTCTGAAATGTGGGGGTTCTTGTGTATTTTGACATTGGCCCCTCTCCTGGTAGGTAAAATTCCAACTGGAAGTCAAACACCCCAAAGGTCTCCTTCTCTGTAGGCATAGTGATGTTGAACTGAGGTCCCCTGACCTGGATTCCAGGGATCCGGCAGGCCAAAGGAAGGATGAGGGAGGGCTTGCGGCTGACCATAGTGTAGGGACGCACACTTTGCAAGGTGTTGGTGTAAACTAGCTCTGAACCAGCTTGCTGGAAAACATAAGAAAGTGAGGAAGAGGATGGTGGGAATTCATAGTCAGTTAAAAATCTGTCTGCAAACTTAGAATTTCTTAACAAAAAGTAATCTTACTAATAAGAAAACTAACACCAGACTGCTCTTTAATCACCCTGCGTCAGACGTGTGTTATTGTATTGTGTATTTCTACTTCTTATACATACAGAAAGAAATAGTAATATCTGCGTGGGCTTTTTGTCAGGTTTCAGATATCTTTGAGCAATTTAAGCAAAAAGCAGTTTCCTCTAACAGTTTGAGGCAAAATGAGGTAAAAGTATTCCTTTATTTCACAAAAATCAACGATGTTTGGTTCCCGTGTTGGAAACAACTGGAATTTAAAGTTCAAATGGAGCAATCCCATTCTTTAATTAATGAATAGAGAATTTTAATATTTGTAGATATTAAAATATACTGTAATAAATATATCATATATTATATTTAAGACTGAACAGTTTCTTTCATTCTCTGGTTCCAGCTTCTCTTTTGTAGTGATATGTTGTTTTTCCTAAATTTAATATGTTTGGGTTTCAGATTATTAGAACAAAACAAGTTAAACCCTTAAAGTCTAAATCAAAATACAGGCAAGACTGAAAAATACAGACAGAAGAGTGGGGACATGTTACCACAGTTTTGGTGCCGCAGCCACTCAGGGAGATGTGTGCAGTCAGGTGTGTGCTGTTATAGGTGATGGGACAGGTGGGGCTGTTGAGCTGCAGTTCTGCCAAGTTGATGTTGCTCAGGGAGGTGACAGGGAGCACCAGCACCATCTCTGTCTTCTCACACTTCAGCTCTGCAGACAGACAGCAGCAGATTCTTCCATTATTAAAACATCTTATACTTGACAGAAACTTGATGCATACACACACACACACACACACACAGACACAAAACACCTTAATAAAATTAAGTGTAATATTTTCTCAACCTGTTCCAGAAGGTAGTGTCTTCATCTCCCCTGAAAAGATTAAGATAATCATATTTAATAGTCAGTAGTTAACAGTCACTATTTTCTGAGAAGCCTTGCTACACTGTGAGCGGAAGTTAAACATATCTAACATTATTATGTTGTTTCAAGGAAGCTCAAGCACTTACTTTGGTACAGCCACACGCATCTGGGCTCTGACTGTAAACTGGAAAAACATGAAGTGCAAACCAGACAGTCATGTATTAAAGCTACTGTGTACAAGACCTTTAAGTGACATTGTAAGTAAATGTGCATGTGAATAACGTTATATTTAACTTATACTGGACTTACATGTTTTGAATAGCTCAGTACAGATAAAGCAAGGAAATGTGGGCGACAGAGGGGGTAATATAACATGAAACTAGTTCCCGCACCAGAATTGTAAAACTGAATGGTATGCATCTCGACTGGCAGCGCTAGAGCCACTCAGTTCACAGAACAACCTACCTTATGGTATTTGCAACAAAGCAGATGGGCAAAAGGTGTGTCAGATTGTTTTCGGATCTGATCCAGGCCATGGTCATAGTTGCCAGGGGGCCAACTGACAAGAATCCAGTTCTGTAGAGTTCAGGGGGTCCAACCACTGCTATCTCTGATACACTGCAAAACAGAGGGAAACTGTTAATTGCAATGTACATAACTGTATTCAAGGTTCTTTAAGTAAACAGTTAGTTAAGTTTATGTATTCCCCTTAATAAACCAACACAGGGGATTGTACTACATTCATGAAATGTGAAAAGAATGGGAAAATTGGCATTGTTTGCGCACTATGTCAAAGTGGTTATCCTTAATAATCACGTGTTGACATATAGTGGTGCAAGTGTTTAATTAGATTTAGTCATTATCTGAAGAAAATATTTAAAAATTCTATCAATACATCAAAATAAAATAGAAAATAATAAAAATGAGCTAAACTTTAGCTGTACCTACTGAGTTAATATACAGTTACAGTCAAAAGTCTTGAAATTCATCTGTTTGCAATGAACAAACTGAACAAGAACAATTTAAATAGCTCCACACAACTAATTTTACAAGTGGTTCCTCCAAATTCAACTCAAAATGCAACTTTTAAAGACTACTGCAAAGAGGCTAGGTGCTGGATAATGTTTGAGTCTATTGTCCCAAAGATTATTCAACTCCTTCATGACAAGCATGTTCACGACTTAATAGAGCATAATTTAAGCCTTTATGCCCTTCTGCAAACATGGCAACACCAGGCAAAGCTGTGGACTAATTGAAACATTACTGTGTTTTGTATACATAAGCACAGACTACATTAGTTCAGGTGACATAAAAACGGGACACACCTCTCTAGCTGTGACATGAAGTAAACGTTGAAGTTCACCTGCTGGTATGGCAGGACAAACAGCGTGGAGCCGTCTTTGGGCGTACCATCATTTACCATAGGTTCATCATTGCAACTGGTGGTTGACGCCTCCACTAGAAGGAAGGAGAACGAGAGATGTTTTAATAACTTTAAATTAAAATAGAGGAAAGACTAAAATGGGATAATAGTTGAGCTTTTATGTTTTATTATGTACTAGGGTCAATGTACCCCACTGACAAACTCACCAGTGAGAGAGAGCTGCACAGGGATGGAGCTGAGGGGCGTTTGGCCTGTGAGGAGTCTTACTCTGGGGGAAGGAATGAAGTCTTCTGCCATTAGGTAGATGAAATATTGGCCTGTTTGTGCTACTCCAGTGAATGTCAACGTACATTTCTCCTGGTAAAAGAGTTTAGCAAAACAAAAATTAGCTAAATCTAAATTTTTTTTTTCTTTTTTAGAAATAGTTTGCCTACTGTACTGTACTGTGCAACACATGACTCATCTATGAAATATAATGCTTTGTTGGTTCAAATTAACTCCCTTGGCCAACTACAGCTGTTCACAGCTAAGTAATAATAATTTAATAAACACATTTATAATATTACAACACTCTGCATGTGGTAATTCTACCTTTCGTACCTTTACCTATGTAAAGGATCTTCTTCCACCATGTTCTATACTATATCACATACTATAAATACATAGATTCTTTTTTCCTTAATACTGTTACAACTAGGAGATAAAGCTGATGCAATAAAGATGAAGAAGAACCAATAAAGTAACAACAGCTCTTTTAACAAGAAAGAGGGCTTTTTAAAAACGGGAAATAAAACTAGCCAGACTAAGCCGGACAGGGGTTTGTACTGCCCAGAAAACATGCTCAAGGAAACGTAGAATTCAGACTCACCTCATCCAGTTCTATAAAGGAGTACCGTGTACAGTTGAGACACTCTCCCTGCTCAGGACGGGCATATCGACATTGAACCCGGTCCCCATCCAGGTCTTTAATGGACAGAGAGAAGTCGTGAGGACAGTTCACGCGAGCTCTGAATTCCATAACACAACAAGGTTCAAAAACAAAGAAATAATCAGTTACTGTCACAATAAAAGGAAAGTGGATACAAATAAAAATCATCACATTCATTATAACAATACATGTATTTCTTTGCAGAGCTTCATACTCTCTCCTGACTTTTGCACTAAGAGTAATTATGTTTTGTTAGACCCACAATAACTGATGTTCTTGGTCACTTGGCATTGGGAACACGTTATACACTTTGACATATGATCATCACCTTATTGATACAGAAACTTGCTAAACTAAACAGTTACTAATTTACACACCCAGCAAATGCTCTACAACATATAGCATTGAGTAGCTCTGTTTGTCTGCTGTTTGGTGCTGAACAGGCTAGGGTTAGTGATTTATGTTAAAAACAGCTGCCTGCTGCTGCTACTAAATACAAAGCTATGGCAGTAAAGTTGCAGCCGGACAGCTAAACAAGGGTCTGAAACTCCCTATAAAGCTATAAAGCTAAGGGGAGCTGTAAATTTGGATGGTAATTCTCTGTTGCTTTATCACTACGAGCAACATTTTCACACTAAACAATTGTTTTCACACTGTCATTACCGATATAAATTATAGCAATTTTAAAGGTATAGCTTTTTGCCATGACCACCCTTCTAAAAAAGCAGCTGAACAACCAAATGGTTTAAAAGTGTAAGTGCGACTGTGTTCATAACACAGGTTTTCTGCTTTAGATACTGATATGTCAGTTCACTTTACTATTAACAATACAGAACTTAACATCTAAATAAGTGTTTTATTACAAAACATGTACTTTTGGTGACTGGATTTCAGTATTTCCACTAGTGTCTTTTTCTGATTTAAGGATCAAAGTTTCTCATCATGGTGCAGATTGTGAAGTTTGCTGAGGCAAAGTTCATCTTATTTTTTTATAATAAATAAGTAGTTTCTATGCCATTTTAAAGAACCTTAAATTTCATTTGTGTATAAAAGATAGATAGACAGATAGATAAATAAAATGGACTTGACTTGTAGCTTATGTGTATGTCTATGTGTGTGTGTCTATTCATTACCTCAGTGGAGGAGGGAGAGCTACATAAGGTGGCTGGTTGAGTTTCCCAGTGTTTTCCCGAATTGTTGGTCCTGCATTCATTGAGACATACATTTCTGTGGACCTAGACATTCAACAGAAAAAAATGTGTGTTAGAGTTATCATAAGTTAGAAATGAAGAATTAATTATTTAAATTATATTAAAAGATTTCAAAAACCAAATCAAGCAAAACAAGCAACCTACTAGGTCAGTGAAGGAAGATGAATATAAAGTATAACAGAGTAAAACTTTTAAAATGTTTAATGCATAGTACACAGTGCCTTACACTGTATGTATAGACAGGATTACTACAGGAATGTTAAACAAAAATGCCGAACACCATACAAAACAGGTCTCAAGATAGCGTGGATGAGAGTATAAAGAACATAAATAATAATGCAGAAACTTCTTTCTAATTAAAAGTCACTACTTATAAACCTAAATATAAGACATATCCTTCATCTCAGCTTTTTATATTTTATAGCTAGGCACTCTTTATGTTTTTATATTAACTATAATTCTTGTGTGAATGTGAAAAAAGTCATAAATTGCTGCAGAAACTTCAACAGAGTTTAGTAAAATGTTGTAATAGAGTCTTTCTCCTCATCAACACTGTTGACTTGTGAGCAGTGATTGTTGCTCTGGATATTGTTTACTAATGAGAAAAAATGTAGGAATGCAAATAAAATGAGGAGTGGGTGTTTGTCTTCAAGAGTCTAGACAGTGTATCTGGGTCTCATACCCTAATGTGATGAAGGAATTGTAGTTGCTCGGGACAATTTTCTGCCACTGGCGGACACACCAGCCAGGTTTGGGGTTCATGCCGGTGAACGGTAAAGAGGTAGGGTAGACCTGACAGTCCTCTCCTGCAGCACACAAGTCAGACAAAGCAGGACAAGGGCTGGGGGCAATGGCAGTGAAATGAGCCCACGCCTGCAAGAAGCAACGCCACAAAATGACAGTTCTTTTGAGTTTAGTACTGAGCAGAGTGAATTCAGGAACCTGTAGAGTGAGTTCAGTGTGTCAGGAACATGTCATGAAAATAAATCATGACACAATATGCAGCCATCATATAGTTCAAGGTGTTAGGAAATGTATTTTGACTGTGCTTTAATTCAGACTACAAAAAACAGAAAGGAAATAATTGTCTTGTTATGTGATACAGACAACATAAAGCAAACACACTGTCCTCCATTGAGTTGTTCGATCAAAGGTTATCATTTAGTTACTATAAAAAAGTAAGAAATATTAGTTAGTAGTATTACAAGGATTACACTAGGATTAGTAATTGTTTGAGTCTGGCACAAGTTCAATGGGATGTTATTGGATTTAATATGAAAGTCAAGTCATTAATAAAACAATACATGAAACTCATTTATAGAGCGAATGTTTTTTTTTATATTTTAGAGATACAAGTTGTTCAATACGTGCTTCCTTTCTCCACGAAATTTCAAAGTAAGTAAGATCATGTAAAAAAAAAGTTTTACAACATAAAAAAAAAGACATAAAATGAATCTCCGTGATTGCATTTTAATACATTTTAGTAGAAAGAATCATTTTACAATAAGGCAAAATAAAAGAATATAAAATAATAAAATTAGAGTGGAAATGGTGAGAAATAAGAGTAGTTCCCAGTTTTCATCCATATTTCATTGAAGCAATAGATAATAACTTTAAACTTTTAATCAGTGGGAAATCAGTTTACTACTTTACAAACAGAAACCTCATTTAAAGAAATGAAAGAATTTAATTTTTCTTTGCTCACCGTTTTCCCTCCATTGCTGTCCAGGGGCACAGCGTAGACTGCCAGCCCCAGAGAAGAGGCTTTGCAGGCCGGGCCAAACAATAACAGAGTCAGGCCCCCCAACAGGATCCTCAGGTTGAATCTATGCAGCATCTCAGCCAAACAGCAAGAATGAACCTTTATGAAATACAAATGCAGAAACTTTAAACACTCTGAGTATGTCACATATACTACCAGTAGAGGATGATGTCAATACTTTTCTCGGTTTTTAGTTATTAGGGTTAGCAGACAGGTACTGGCACCACAATTCACTGTATGTACTACAAACCGAGAAACAATATCATCATAATTTCACATAATAATGTCACATCAACATTTTAAATCAAATCTTGCCTAAACTACTCATTTATGTCATTTATCTACAGGGTTTTGAGCAGTCCAGAGGTGGTTGAGTGGTCTTTTTTAGTTAGCTTGTTGGTTTTGTGCAGTAAATGTCAACATTTCATTGAGGGACTCAATTAATGACTGAAACTATTGTTTCACTAACCAACATACTGTAATTATGGCTTATGAATAATTGATACACCATATGTGACTAGCCATCATGAAAAGGCTTTTTGATCATGTTTCTTTCCTTTTAAAAGACATTTTATATTTGTTTTATAGTTTTTTAATATTTAGTAGTTTCACTCCAATTACTGTAAAATTATAGCAGATCCACTTCTTTAATGTTTTTATTTTATAATTCACAAATAGCTGTTTACTAAGAAATTTATGTTAAATCTTGATTACTTAAACAACCAAAGGGTGCCACTTCTTGACACTTCTTTTGCTTATCAGTCTAAAGAAAAGGCTGATTAAGTTTTAACTTTCTGTTTGTTATCCAACTTAGGTATTAGGCTTGCTTCATTTTACTTTACATCCTGTACATGACTAACATGTAAATAGTTCGGTTGGCAAATCATAATTGAAAGTACAGAAACCTTCAGATTTAGATAAATGGATCAGTTCTTCCAGCTTGGAAAGAGACATAAAAACATTTGGTTGATATAAATCTTCACAGCACCCATGAAATGAACATAGGAACAAAGGAAATGTAAAGGAAAACATACCCAATACAGAAGTTAAATAAATAAAACCCATTACCTTAAGCCACCATCCACTCTTCTTTCTAAACCTTAGACCTCTCAAAATGCAACCAAATACTGAGTTAACAAACAATAGCAGTAGTTTTCAGTAAATGTGATCTTCCTAAATTAGGGAGTTAAGGTGGAGCTCTGAAGCAACAGAATGGAGTTAAACTGGCTCAACCAGAGACTGTCAAAGAGGTATGACAATAGCTGCATGTCGAGAGGAGAGCTCTGACGCTGATAAGAATAAACCCAGCTTGTGACAGAGCTTTACTGTTGTGTGTGTGTGTGTGTGTGTCTGAGACCTGTCAGAACCCACTGATCCATTACCAAAGACAAAGACCAAGCAAAAGAACATAAACAACAAAACTGACCGTGACGGCTGAGATGTTTATTTATTGAAAGAGCAAAATGTTACAGTTTGAGGAATGATGGTCTTTACAGTGGTCTATTGCCAGTCGGCAGCAAAATTGCGGTCCATTCTTGCCAAAAAAAGTGCTCATGGTCCTCTCTGGTCAGACATGACACATGATAACTACTCAACAAGACTAAACCAAGTCTCATTAAGACATTTAATCTGCTAAGTTGTTCATTTTTGTTCCTTTGTGGAAGGTCTCCAATATTAAATATTAGACTATTTTTCAACAGCTCCACGCGCACATTAGCATCAACCACCATTCATGTTTGGTCAGAAAACAGGGTCAGTCCCAGCCTAAGAGACGAAAAGGTGTCCATTCACGAAGGAGGTCACTGGAGTTTGGTCAGATAAGGAGAGGGAAGGCCGTCTGGTGCTTTGGACCTTCTCTCGGGCAGATAGGGACAAAGAAAGCCGTTTCCCCACACGCTTATATTTCTTGTCAATGCAGCTGAAGACAGCAAGCATCTCCTTTACTGGCCGTTTTTCACGTTAAGCATTTTCTCCTGTGATGGAAAAACAGTAAGAGATAAAGATTTAGGAAAAAAAACAAAAAACAAAAATTAAAAAGCAAAAGTAGGTTTTAGGCCGAAACGTGCAGACAGATCTCTTACTTTGATCATGGTCTCCAACTTGATGGCATCAGCAGCAAACTTGCGGATGCCGTCAGACAGTTTCTCCACAGCCATGCGATCCTCATTGTGCTGCCAGCGGAAAGACTTTTCGTCAAGGTGAATCTTTTCCAGATCACAGGCCTTTGCTGCAAAAACAAAACCAGCAAAGTCAATGCTGCAATATGCTTTTACTTTTCAGGTTTTATCATTTTCAAAAGAACAGATTTGGAATGTTCAGAGAGGCTCAGTATCTACCATTTAATCAGCTTTCCCTTTGAATCATAAAATTTAATAATATTATTATTATCAACAACAACAACAACAACAACAACAACAACAACAACAACAACAATAATAATAATAATAATGGTGCTGTGTGTACTACACAATTTTCTTTCCCATGTCTCTATGCTCTTTAATATTTGGTGATAAACACCCGGCACTCTCAATGTTGCACTCCGGCCTTGCAGGAGGGAGTTCGGTTCGGTTCAATACAAGCTTCACATCAACCTGTGCAAATAAACTGCAGTTATTCGTTTTTTGATTTAATAAATGTACATGAATTCAGTAAAATTCAACTAGGTGTCAAAAATCAGTCTGCCATTATCTACCTATCAACATTCTTTGCCCTTTGTTTCTACTTCACTGAACCTGAATGGTATAATGAAAATAAAACTTTTGAGTCACAGGATATTACCTTTCTCTGCGGTGAGCGTCTCCGTGACAACACTGTGGTCCTGGCTGAGCTCTGCCAGCAGCCCAGGGGAGATTGTGAGCAGGTCACAGCCGGCCAGGGCTTTTACTTGTCCCGTGTTTCTGAAGGAGGCACCCATCACCACGGTGTTGTAGCCAAACTTCTTGTAGTAGTTGTAAATCTTGGTCACACTCTGTACACCTGGATGGAGAAGAAAGGGAAGTTAAGGCATGGTGGAAAATATTCCTCCAAACATCACTTAAAAACCATATGTCTGGTTTGCCAAACCACCACGATGGAGGTACTACTCAGTGCAGTTCACATGGACAGAGGGAAAGGATTTGTCAGTATCTGGCTGCTGGAGTCAAGACCTTCATAACTCTCTCACTATGCCATAAAACAGTTGGTTGCCTTGAAGAAGTGTGTGCAGCTTGTTAAAATCATAAACATATCTTGTTCATTACTTTGTTCATTTTAGGCACTCGTGCACTGCAGTGGACGTGGAAGGAAATGAGTAGTGTGAGTGTGCAAGGCGAATGCACTGATGCTCAACCAGCTGGAGGTTAACAGTTCTGTAGACCCACACCATCTTCTGTGACATTTACTGCGCGTCACATTTAACGTTGTTCCCTTTTATCTGCAGTTAGTCTAACTTTGAGTGACACACATATTGTTGCATGGCAGTGACACACCTTTGAGCCACAGGTTAAATCTAGTACAACCAGAAAAAAAAAAAAAAAATCTTTTAAGGAAACTGCAGACTTCTCCACTCTCTTGCACACCTCACAAGTTGGTTATGCATTTGTTTTCAACAGTCTCCCTTAAATACCCTTCAAATTTCCATATTAATGGAAGCAATGTTACAACTCAGTTCAGGAAGAACTAGCTTAACACCAGACCATTCTTAATTTTATTTAAATGCAATTCAAATGTACTCTTTGTGTAGAATAATGCCATTTCAAATAAAGATGTCGATTGCAATACATAGAAAACATGGGGACAAACAAATTGTAATTGTGTCCACATAAGTCAGTTCAATCTAGATGGACCTCATCTGCAGCATATTTTTGTTGCACCTGCACTTTATTTCCCAGGTGAGAATATTTATTTCCTGGTCCAAACTTCTTCATCTTTTAACAACTAAGTAATATGACTGGCCTCAAACACTCCCTCAAACACAAACTTCCACGAAGCTGATCTCCCTAAAACTATTCAGATTTCCAATGGCTACAGAAAGAAAACACAACACTTTTGTATTCAGAATCACACACAAAACGAATATTGTGAAACTAGGCCGACTACGTGATGAAAGACGATATCTCAGTACTAGACAGTATTTGAGCCAGCACTTCTGAGAACAGATAAATCCTAAAAGCAGTCATTCTTTTAGCCACCAATGTGAAGGAGGTTTCTGGAATCAAGTTCAGTTACAGAAGGGGAAAATGCTGCCTTATCCAATTTGAGTTGTTTTCAATGATTACAGGTTTCGTAACACTGAAGATGGCCTTTAATACCTGGGTCTTCATGTGGCTCATAGCTTTTGCGGTCTGTATTCTCCTTGTACCAGTCCAGAATGCGTCCAACGAAGGGTGATATAAGTGTAACCCCTGCTTCTGCACAGGCCACAGCCTGAGCAAAAGAGAACAGCAGAGTCATGTTGCAGTGAACGCTGTGCTTCTCCTCGAGCTCCCTGTACAAAATGACAACAAATATAAATATGTTAAAGATCACAAACAAACTAATAAAACCAGGTGTGATTCTTCCTCAGCTTCCCAATTCAACTAGAACCTCCTCTAAAATGGGAAGACACCTTTTCTTGATAAATTGAATATTCAGTGTCATCATTTCATACTATACACAATAATGTTTACATTTAGTTATTTGGCAGACGCATTTATCCAAAGTGCCTTATAAGTGAGGAACAAAACAAGCAAATATCTAAGCCTAGAATATGAACTTCAAAGTAAAGTGTTCTAGAAAGAGTAGTTTCAGTTTCATGGGGAATAAGTGCAAGATTTCTTTTATTTTTGGTTAAGTGCAGAGAATAATTCGAATAAGTTCTGTTTACAGTTTAGGTTTTTGATAGTTGAGGGTGAGGCTGCAGAGTGTACACAGAGCTGAAAAGTTTCTCTTCTCTTCTCTTCTCTTCTCTTTTTAGGTGAGGGGAACACAAAGAAGCCTTTGCTTGTAGAGCGCAGTGGGTGAGAGGGATTGTAGACCTGTATGAGGGAGTTCTGGAGGGGTTTTATGTTCATGCCTCTGACATTTATCAACAGAATCAAATTTAACCATGTGTTCTTGTAATTTTTGTACATTTTAGAGAATTTGAAATTATACTTCTACTGGCACTTTTTAGGCCCTGTTAGTACTTACACATTTACTGACGTTTTTGTGTACAGATTCATCTGGTTAGTTTCTTCTCATATTGCCATATAGGCTTTATCAGGGAAAACTAAATTATTTTTTAATAAAGTAGACAGCTTAACAGCTTTTCATCATCTCCCACGTTAATTCTCAGCAGCAGACACCAGCTCTTTTGTGCCTTTAACAATTAGGGATATGACCATGTCAGTGTCCATGCACACACTGACAATTATGACAGTATCAGGTTTTAGAAGTTTATAATTTCATAATGTTTATTGGTAATTAACTTAACAAGTAACAATCACTAAGATAGGCAGCGGTTGAAACCTGCATACAACAGGTTTCAAACTAATTCACTCATCATTTTAAACAAACTGATGCCGACATAACCAACAAGCATCCCTAGATGGAGCTTACACTGCATACTCACTTGCCAGCCTGGATTCCTTCCCATGTTGATGACAGCTTGATGAGCACACGCTCTTTGCTGATGCCTGCCTCTTCATACAGAGCAATGAGCCTCAGGGCCTTGGCAACCATTTCATCTTTATCAAACGATAGTCTGTTAGGTGAAATAACAGAGTCATTAAGCCAAAACGCTCTTGTTAATTTAAAGACAATATTGTGAAGAAAGAATAAAAGTCTATGATGTGGCAGTAATTCTCCAAATAAATTAAATGTAATCAAGTCACAGAGTGACAACACAACTAATACCAGTTTACTTCCACATTCTACAGTAGTTAAAATTGAAAAGGAATCATAATAATAAACATGTTTCCCGTCATAATTTATCCCTACCTGGCATCCACTTCGGTAGAAACTCTGCCCGGGACCTTTTTCAGGATCTCTAGCCCAAAACTTACAAACAGCTTGTCCATGGTGTTAGCGACCTGCTCCTCTTCAGTTCTGAACAGAGAAGGGAACATTAGGATAATGGAGGTAAATTTAACGTCCAGGTTAAACTTAAAGAAATTTTATCAAGACATTTTCCATAACACAGACATTGTGTGGTTGTTATGTTATTCTTTAACGTGTTTATAGTTTTGCTAGTCAACCAGCATGTCCAATCAACTGTTCCTGTGTGTGGAGAAATTTTACTTTTAATGTTTATCCATATTTATCTGAGAGGCCACTCCACTAACTCAGGTTTAAGCAGGGAAAAAGATAATACAATCAACTTCCTGCTGTAAAGTAAGGAACTGTGCAAACACCTTGCAAAGAGGAATTGTGTACTGTGCAACAGCCACAAAACCACATTAAATATTTCCATTAATTTGCAAATTACGGACTTCAATGCTTTGAACGGCAGTGTAACACAACAGGTATAAAACTAAAGGATTTTATCATTTTAAAGAGTTTCCTTTAGTTCTTATTTGTGCGCAACCTCTTACCCGCCTTTGGCTATGCCGTATTTAATGGCCTGATCCAACAGCTGCTGGTAGGCTGGCATCTTCGCAGCAGCCAGGATAAGAGATGGGTTAGTGGTGGCATCCTGAGGCTTGTATTCGTCAATAGCTGTAGGATGGAAAGACAGAACAAAGTAGATCACATACGCGTAACTTGCATTCTCATGAGAATGAGTGAGAATTCATCATTTGTCTGCATTTTGATATTGAACGTCAGAAATATCATGGAGAGATTTCAGGCATGTTCAATCTATAATATGCAGGAGTATGCACCTTCTGCTGTGGAAAAACCCTTGAGGAAAAGTCTGAGTAGAGCAAAGATGAAGGCTTTAATAGTGTTGTTGTAAAAAAGTTGATTATATGCTACTGGGACTTTTTAGACTTCCATACTTGGTAAAACAGCTGATGCTGCACCCAAAGTGAACTATGACAAAAACAAAATTTAAAAACTATGACAAATGAACTCATAATATTAAAATAATGCAATAATGATAAAAGTTGTAATCAACTCAATATAAGAGTTATGTCTTTATGATCTGCAGCATAATCACAAGCCACCAGGTTTGTATTCATGTGCTCCATAACCTACAGAACTTTGAAAGAATTGTATTTTAAAAACATTGTGCACAGTTGAAAGACTAAACTGCACATTTTAATTTGATATGCATGAGCAGCAGGGCCCATTCATGGAGCACAGTGGTTTTGTGTCTGCCCTTGATTGGAGCAGCTGAGTCCAGTCAGTGCTGCCAGCTCTTCATCCTAAGAACAAAGGCTGCCTCTGTTCTGTAACCAGTTATCTCTCACACTACCTCCAAATATGTGATCCTTCTGTAGGTCAGCAGGTTTGGACTGGATAGTAGTGATTGACATTTCAATAAGATATCACACAGTTAAAAGCGCTGATTACAGCAGCATGTCTAAAAGACTGGGTCCAACATATGGACTATAATAATAGCCATGCCAAATTATCACCTCCACTGCAAATATGTGCTAAAATTATTACTTTAAGTTATGATAAAAACACAAACTGCAAATTACTAGATTATACCAGATAAACGTGGTTGTAGCTTTGCAACATCTGCAGTTGATTTGGTATCTGGTTGGAGCATTGGGTTAATGTCCAGAGGGCTGTGTATAAGCAGGAGGCAAACTGTCCAATTAGCCGTTAGTCATGTCATGTTTGTGTACAGAAAGGCAACTTTCCATAAAAGTCACTCTGTGTGCACTGTGAGGAAACACTAAAAAGACAAAACACCTTTCAAACTTTAAACAAAAGTTCACACATAATGGACTCAAATCAGACAGACTGTCTCTTTAATCTAAATGTGATATTAGCAGCATGTAAGGAGGTTGTGACCAATTCTGACATTTCACATAAGAGCTGCTGTCATTTCATCTCAAAAGGTATCCTAGCTAAATGTGCAGTATGTCTTCTTTATACCATCACTATTCATGCAGGCAGTGCAGTCAGCCAGTTTCCCCTCAATTTACTTTCAGAATATTCCTGAGACCCTTTTTCTCCACATACATAAATGAAGCAAGATTGGCATTGCACCACGGTTCTGTGGCTCTGTGTGCATTTCTTATGAGAAGCAGAAGTGCTGCTGCTTGATTTGAACATGTCTAAACTTGCAACAGGTAAAACCAGAGAAATGTTACAACATTAATGTAAAACAGACATTACATTAACTAGACATACAAGTGCATTTTTTAAAAATTCAGCTTCAAAAAGCTTTAGTAACCACTCTGCATTGATTTTCCCCTACAGTGCTGACAGAGCTATTCATTACAGGTGAGATGGTTTGATAACACGTGGCATGTGACAGACATTGTTGATTTATAGGATACTGTAACATGAAAAAGTATGTAGTACTAGTTCTCACCATCTAGCCATTGTTGTAATACATCATATTCAAGCTTACGGCTGAAAAAGATATTTCAATTTAGTCAGTCTGTAAGTAATGTTTTTTTATTCATGATTTAATCTAAAAAATCTCAACAAGAACACAAAATCCCTATCAGCACCGTCCAATTGGTATCTTCAAATAGTCTGTGTTGTTTTGCTCCTTGCATTTGCAATTTATAATAATCTTGTCAGTCACTAGTAAAATACTTAACTGCACTAACTTGGATGTAAGATGGTATAGATATTATGAAATACTCAGAAATTTGCCAAAGAAAACCAAAGTTTTGAGAAGCTTAAGTCAAATAATGTTTGATTTATCTTTCTTTTGAACTTAAAACAATTATGCATGTGTAATTTCCTTATCTGCTGAACAATTAATAGATTAATCAGATTACAATTTCAGCACAGGACTGCAGTGCACAGCAGTTTGTGTTCTTCTGTCCATCTACTATACACAGTATAAGCCATTTGTCTATAGTACAGAAAACAAAGTGCAGACATAGTATTCAACAAATGGTTGATGAATCTATTAATCAATAACCTATATTTGATTAACTATAAATAAACTAAATTTGAAGTCATTTTTTTAATATAGAAAATAGTTCATGTTTTGTAAGTTGACTGTTTTTCTTTGTTGTACACAATAATATACAGAATAGTTTTGTTCAGGGACATTTAAAGATGAAACCTGGCTCTGTGGGAGAAACTGAAACACTTCCTTATGTTTTATATACACAATCCAGTCAGTTAATCAAAGAACTAGCTTGCAGACTAACTGATAAGATAAGCAATTGTTAGTTACCAAGCAGCACCACCCTTACTGAGTAATGAGAAGACTAACACCAGCTTTTCAACAGTCCCACCTGGCTGCAGAGTCAGGCACCAGTTCTGTCATGTCATCCTGAGTCTGCAAGTTGTGCATGAGGAACTCTGGTTTGCATCACAGTGTAACAGTATTACTGCACACTGTTGCCCATTCACACCTATTGAGAAACATGACCTTTTTCTCTGTGGCATGACAGGGTAAAGGATGAAGAAAAAGAGAACTCAAACTTTTCACATTACTGAATCTTAACTCCGGGGACACTGTGTAACTTAGTTTAGCCACCACATCGTCTATGTTTTTACAAAGGCTCAATAAGTTTAAGAGGTACGTTAGCTAGCTAGTTAGCTAGTTAGTTTCAAGACAGGTTATGGGTGAGATTATTACGAGGCAATGTAAACAAATTGCTTTAAGACTCAACTTAAGTCGCAAATGACGCTACACCACGTTAGTTAGCTAGAACTTGCTAGTGGTGCTAACTCAAAGTAGCTACCGAGTTAGGTACCGTTAATAACAAATTATCGGATTAACAGATTGTCTCACATACTAAATTAAACCTACGCAAAATAACATATGAGCGGGCTAGCTCGCTAGCTAACATAAGCCAGCCGCTGTGGATGGAGGGATGCTAACATTTAACCGATATTGACACGGCGGTCATTCACATTAAACTAGATCCTTCCTGGTCCTTTAGTTAGCATGCTAACCAGCTAGCATGAGCGCCCAGTAAAAGCTGTTTACCGTTAAAATCCCCCGTGTCTGCCACCACCACAGTGTGCTTCTTCAGCTGCGCCAGCGCTGACTCCATTTTTCGCCGTTTGTCTGGTGACACACTGGACATGATGAAGACAGACTGGGACCCTTTTATACACAGAAAACACGTGAGAGAGCAGGCGGACAGGCAGGGAGACGGGAGCGCGCACAGCAGAAGGAAGGAGCCACCGGGAACGCGCGCAGAAACTTCAGAAAGATCGTGCAGAAAAAGGAACAAATAAAAAATATATAGACTAAATTATATTAACAAACAATATCTGTGTAAGCCATTAATAATACACCGCCTATTTTTATTTAAGCTACATTTTAAATTCAAAACTCTCATTTATTATGGATTATTATATTGTAGTATTGCTGATTTTTTCTTTATATAAATTATGTGATTCAGTTTTTTTTATGTATGTAATTTGTTTCACTCCTTCACATCAGCTATGTACATGCCAGAGTTGATCTGTGAAGCAGTTGACATTGAATCACAAAGCTTTACCTTGAGAAAGACAAAATAATGGCTATATGTGATAATATTTCTACTTGAGTGTTTTCATTCCTTCCAAGAACTATGTGTATGGATGGCAGTCTGCAAAAACAATCCAAATGTTTTAGCCAACCAGGCTTGACAGCATTTCACTGTCGCTGAGATGTGGCCGTACTGTCATGCAAAGCCATTTCCTTCTCAAATAAACAAATAACATTTCTTTTGCCAAAAGGCAAGGACGCCTTGTTCTTTGTGGCAAGAAGAGGAAATGTTACAACAATCCAAGTAGGAGGTGTCATTTTTAAATATATAACTTTATTGTTGTTTTAAAATTGTTTTTCTTCTCTATGACAACATTTTTAAGATTTAACATGTCATTAAAGTCTCTTCTCAACAAGGTAGTTTAAATATCATTTGCTACCACTCTCTACATTGCCAACAATTCTAGGGATGGAATATTTAAATCACTTTTTTATTTTAGCATGCAAATGCAAAATACAAAGTGATTTCAAAGACCTTAGAAATTCACCAGCCTGATGTTAGGCCAACAATCTACAAATGGAGACACTTTGGAACTGTGGCTACTTTACTAAGAAGTGAGCGGCCAGTCAAAATGATCCCAAGAGTCAGTGAGGTCAAGTAAAAACACAGAGTGAAAGCTAAAGAATTGAAGGCATCATTGGAACTGGTTAACATCTGTGTTCATGAGTCTACAGTAGGTAAAACATTGAACAAACAGGGTGTCTATCACAGGACACCACAAAGGAAGCCGCTGATTACTCAAAAGAACATTGCTGCATGCCTGAAGTTTGCCAAAGAGCACATTGACACTCCACAGCGGTATTGGCAAAATGTTTTGTGGACTGATGAAACTAAGATTTAACTATTTGGAAAAAAACACATAGTACTACATTTGGTATAAAAAGGTCACTGCATATAATCAAGAAACCAGCATTCCAATCATAAAGTATAGTGGAGGAAACATCATGATTTGGGCCTGCTTGGGTGCATCAGGGCCAGGCCAGCTGGCAGTGATTGAAGGGAAGAGGATTTCCCAAGTGGGTCAATTATTCAGAATAATGTGACAATGTCAGCTGAAACTCTGTAGAAGTTGGGTGATGCAACAGGAAAAAGACTCAGAATGAATAACAGAATGGCTTCAGAATAACAAAATCCACCTTTTGGAGTGGCCAAGTCGGAGCCCAGACCTCAACCTAATAGAGATGCAATGGAACAACTTGAAGAGAGCCACTCACATGAGACGTCCAAAGAATATGACAGAACAAAAGTAGTTCAAGGAAGAATGGGCTACAATTCCTCCTGAACGATGTTCAGTAATTAATTCCAAGGGTTCACATACTTTTTTCCACTATTATTATGAGGTTTTTATGGTTCTTAACAAAGATCAGGTATTTTTTATTATTATTTTATATTGCATTATATTTGTTAATACTCTGACTTAGATGAAGATCAGATCATGTTTTATGACAAATTAATAAAGAAAACCAGGAAATTCCAAAACTTTTGCATACTTTTTCTTGCCACTGTACCCTCTTGCCCTCCAGTTAACAAACACATCTAAGTTCTATTTGCAATATTATGGGGACAGTTTAACTTTTTTCCATAACATTTGATGTGATGTATGCCTTTTGGCATGTATGCCTGTAATTAAAAGCAATACTTCAACCATCAGGTTTGACATTATGATAATTTCACATACTCCATTGCCAACATTCTAGGTCTGCTTTTCGACATATTCACATTTAACAATATCTCACAGTTGATATGTGACACAATGACAAATGGCAGACAGGAGTCAGCATCAATCAGGTCTCATAACATTATAAATAGGAGGTGTTTACTTGCATACCTTTATATTTTTCCATTTGGGGAAACCATCCTTCAAACAAACAAAAGCCCAGCAGTACAGTTAATGTCAATAATCTTATATTTAGTTTGGGAATCTACAGTAGTCTGACTTGTTTTGAGTACCTGATAGGTAAGAAGTAGACAAGTTGAATTATCTATCAGTGAATATGCAATGGTGTTTGATTCAAATGTGTTTGAGTCAAATTGTCTTAATTTACAGCTTTATCTTATTTGGGGGGCACATATGTTTTAAATTCTAATGTTTAAAGACAACATCTAATTTCAACTTTTAATCTTTTGTGTGCACAATAGCATATTTGTGGCAAAATATCTAATTTCAAGATTTAGTATTTTGTTCAGGAGTTCATTTTTTCAACTTGTAACGTGCATTATACCGATAACAAGTACAATGACTGCTGCTGAACATCTACAAGGTGCATTTGTCCTAATGCAACTTGAAATGAAAAATTCACCCTCATGGTGGAGCTAGAGAAAAAGCCAGGGGATCACCAAAGACATTTGAAGACACGAACAGAATTTAAAGGCAGTCCTTGCCATAAAAATTGTATTGACACAAATTGGTTTACTGCACTGGCTGTCACATTTTCTTATTACAAGCCAAAAAAGGGGGCATGACAGACATTTTTACAGTCCACATGGTCTCTACACTGACAAAAATTCTTTTGTAGTTCCTGGTTTTATAGTCAGAATGTCATAGTTGTTAGATCATGTTTATTGGGCTATCCTTGCTGTTAGTTTTATTTTTTTGAAAACTGCATTTGAAGCTCAAGAAATGAACGAATGACACTTATTGACTGCTCTTTTCTTTTAGCACTGTTTAGAGTAAATGACAGATGTGAGAAGGATTTTTCACACGTCTTCACTGAATCAAAAATCATTTGAGGTCTAAAAAACAGGTCCTGTGTAATAGCTGCAACCATAAACTATCTTACTGTAGAGAACTTTAATTTACTTCATAGTGGAATATAAACATTGTGCATTAACATGCACTTAATGTATCTAAACAGACAGAAGATGCCATGTTTACTCACACAGTATGTGCACACTGTTACAACCCTAGGGCCTTGGTCAAGATATGTGTGTGTTGTGGGTGGGACTTTTTAATTTTATTTACTGTTTGTGTGTGTGTATATGTGCATAACTTCACATCACTTAGACTGTTTCAAGCTACAAACACACAGTATTTAAATAAAACCAACTTTAGAGGGGAAAGGTCTCTTCGGTAGAACTGCAAACTCCTCACAGGCGAGATATATCACTAACTCAACACTGTTTTTGTACTGTATACTCAAAAAAAAAAAAAAAAACTCAACTAACAAAAACTGTCAAATAAATGTAATAGGAAAAGGTACAATATACGGTTTCCTATCAAATATATCAAAGTATAAAGTAACAGAAAATGGAAAATACACAACCACAACGTTATCCCTTGATACTGCCCGTGATCCCGGCTGCCATTGATAAAGAGGTGGGGGACGTCTATTACGGGCTGACACATAAAGACACTTCATTGTTACGTTGACATCTACAGGCAATTCGGATACAACAATTAACTTGCACGTCTTCGGATTGTTGGAGAAAACTCACAAGGTCAACATCTAAACTTAATTTATTCCACCCTTTGCCTTTGCAGTGCCAAAGCATTGTCCTGTGTGCTCGACTATAACCAACCAATATTTTTATTGGAGAGCTCAGTATAGACCTGGCTTTTGAAATATACAAATAAAATTAATATCTGTTAACCAAAACATGGAAACAATAATAAACACCTGGTGTATTTGCCTTTTTGGGGTTGGCTGTGGATCTGAAGGTAGAGTGGGCACTGTCCTTCAGCAAGACACTGAACCCTGAGGTCTCGAATGGCAGCTCTGTAACCCTTAGTGTGTGTAAATGTGGGGTACATTCATCCAGTGGGGATCAACAACAGTTTTTACCATGGCGCTCCTTAGGAGGTAAGAGCGACTACAATTGGTGCAGATCTTTATGCTGCATTGTTAAATCCAACAAAGAGTAAAGAACAGTAGACATAAAATATTTAATTAAAACATTGACAAATGTCCAATAAAATATTCACACAACAGTGCCAAGATGAGATGGCTGTCCTCCAGTTCAAACTCTGGAATATTTTCAGATAGCATTATGTTAACATTGCATCACCAGCCACGGGCAACATCACAGTCCTACAGTATTTGAATGAAATCTACGTCAAGATGTAACTTAATAGCGAAGGCTAGAATTAAAAAGAATTTGCCTATAAAACACCAAATGTTTGTGGATGGTCAAAAATGGCCTTTATTAAAAATAGCTAGTTGTGTTTATCTGGTGTTGGTTTTAAATCAGCCTGTAAATACTATTGGAAATTTTCGATGTGCCAAAACAAGAAAGTGACTGTTGAAGTGTTGCAGCTGTATTCACCACTAGATGTTGCCATTTTGCTGCCTGATGGTTCTGTGACACTCACATGTGCCTCCATGTTGAGAGAGAGATGGAGAGAGAGAGAGGCACAGAGAGAGAGAGAGAGAGAGAGAGGAAGCCTGTGGAAAGGAACAACTTGAGAAGTTTTGTCATACACTGAGGCTAGAAGAGGAAGAGCCGGGAGAGAGTGTAGAGTGTGAGATAAGTGAATGGTAAGTCATTTCCACATTTCTCTTACTATTCAAATGAGATGTATCAACTAACAGGCATCTTGGCTTCTCTACTTCTTACATTTCCTTTGTAATTCTGTATTCTAGCTCTAACACAGATGTCAGTGACCTTGTTGTGGAGATTTAATGTTGATAAATGGGGGGCTTCCGTGGGCTGGGTTTGTCTAATTAGAAGGGATAAACTAAATCCTGGCTCCATTTATCTTGTGTGAATCCATTAATGAATGTTGGACTTGACTGGAGAGATTAAATTAATCATACGTGAGCTCATCATTCGCCAGTACTATGATTTGCTCATAAAGCCACGGGCTGTATTAATTCATGGTGTTGTGGTTTATCAGCGGTTTTATCAGTATGTTGTGATAGTGGAAATGTGCTGATGTGCGATAATGGACCTTTCTGATTGGCTGGGGAGTGTTTCCGTGGACCTCAATGGAAGACAGAAATAAACTTGTGGAGAAGAACAACATTTCAGAATACCAACCATTCCTTAAGATATTCCCTCCCATCAGTTTTTTCTTTTTTTTTTTCTCTAGAGGGGTTACAGGAACTCAAGGCCTCACTCACTTCTCAAAACCATGCTGGCTGGCTGGCAAAGAGCAGATGAACACCCTACAATGTGCTCCTATGTTAGCGGAACGCTTAAATACCCCCTAGTAAAGCTGCTCTGTGTTACATGTTGCACATTAAAGATTAAGTGCAACTTTCTCAACTTTAATGAAGCCCGTTAGGCTGAATTAAAGGCAAATCTATCCTAAAAACAGTTCAAACTGGAGCGGCTCTTTGGATTCCTGCCTGTACCCAATTGGTTGCCTTGTGGTATATTTGTCTTATTGTTGCATCAGTGAGATTTAAAAGCACAGGAAAAAAAAAATACAGCTGTCCAAACACATCAGTGCTAAATGACAGGTTTTGGCAGCAGTTCCTCAGAATCAAAGCACAAGATATTTTTATAGACTTTACATTTTGTGCTGATTCTCAACAGTCATACATGTTTAAATACATTGTCGCAGAGTGAGAAATGCCATTTTATGCACAGTGACAGAAACCACAATAGAGCAGGATGCAGTGCAGCTGCAATACATTTAAATAAGAGAGATCATTATGACATTTTCTCCTCTAGAAAAACTCTTCCACTAAACACATAGGAACACATACGGTGTCCCTCTTTGTACAGTGTTGAAACTGACTTTTCATTTGGAAACAAACTCAGCTCATGTTTTATATATAACCTAATGACTCCTCGTGGTTCTTAACAGCTCACAGGGACAGTCTGGCACATTCCAGGATGTGCACATTGACAGTAAAGAGAAGGAGGCAGCTTCCTTTTCCCATGTCCTCCCACATTTCATCAGCTTCCAGTATGGCTGAACTGATGAACTGATGGCTCTGGACAGTTGGCAGCTGCCTGCTGTTTACACTGAGCCTGCAAACACTGGCCAAGACCTAAGCCGCTACACAGAGTTTTCAATCTATGTATTGTTTTTTTTTGCTGTGCACATGTCATCTAGCTGTTTTGATAAAAGCTGTGAAAATATGTTTTCGAGAGACGATGTCAAGTGTTTTCTTTAATCGCCACAGCTGGTGCTGTTTGCTATAGCTCTGTGGTCGACTTGTATGCTTCTCTAGGTGTGGCAACTCTCTGGGTAATTGCCCTGAACACTGGCTCTACTCAAGGTGGCTATAACAAGACTACATTGTACTGCTGCCTTCAGGTGTGTGTGTGTGTGTGTGTGTGTGTGTGTGTGTGTGTGCATACATGCGCTGGTCTGCTCTAAATTGACTCACCCAATTTTCCCTCAGTGCTGTGTTGCTTCAGTGCATTTTTTGCCAGATTTCAGCCGGCCCTTTCTCCCTTTCTTCCATTAGTATGTAGTGCACAACATCACTATGTGCATTTACTAACATGTTAAATAATTCTTACTGAATCTGTGTAACATAAAAGTGTTTTGTTTTCAATAACTGCAATAATAATAATAATAATAATATATTTTTAAGTTAAAGTTAAGGGTATTTAAGTTTAGGTGTAACTGTCACTGGGCTGATATATACAGACAGCTATGGGCAATTTAGAGTCAGAGTAGAAGTATGAAACTAGATTGAAACTTCATACAGATGGAAGTGTGGTTTGGGGGTATAAGAAGAGCTATCCTAGCTGTATATCGTTTTTCTTTGACCTGGCGAGAACTACCATAATGAAAACACAGAGCCAGCCATGAATGTGAGTGTGCTGATGTGAGGCTGAATGAGTTACTATGATCTTTCTTTAGTTAGTGATCCTGATCTTTGTTTCTGCCAAAGCTGAAGTTATTGCATGACAACAGAAACAAAAATGATATTGTATCTTTTGGCTAATGAGGGTTAGGATAACATAAGATGATGCAGGATGGATTTCAGCACCAACACAATACAAAACGAAGTAAAGCGATATACAGTAGTTATAAACCTCGGATGGATTCGACACAGCAGACTATTAATTATCAGGACAGTAAACCACAGATTATATGAGACACTAGGATATTATCAATGCATTATTTAGGCAAGATTAGATACGATAGAGAGAGACACATATTCATGGTTCTACTGGATTAAACTAGGTTTCTGCAACAGAAACAGTCATACATTTAAGTAAAAGTATTAGTGTAATAGTTTACTGTAAAATTATTAAGAAGTAAAAGTCCTGTATTCTAAATTTTACTCAAGTAATATAAGTAAGGAAAAAGTATAATAGAAAAAATATACCTGTATCACAGTATTTAAAAAGCGGCTATGTCATAGTTGGTGGAGTATTCATCAATGAACCAAAGAGTCAGTAATTCGGCTGCTTGTTCCTGAGTGTAGCATTGTCCTTGGACAACACACACTGAAACCCTGCAGTGGTACCATCCTAAACATGTGCAGCGGTCTAACGACACCGTCTCTGTGCAATGTTCCCATCATTATTCTGCAATAATCCCATTCAGAATGTATGTATGTAAACGGCTGCATTAACGTTTAGAGTAAACCAAAGCAATTCACAGGCTGAACTTATGCTGCATATTAAATATTTATCTGTAAATAATTAAAGCTGCCAGATAAATGTGATGCACAAGTCTGTGTGTACAAGTATCTCAGAGCAGATTAAATGTACTTACAGTGGTAAAATTAGATTAAAGCTAGTTAATTGTTCCTCCTTAAGCAGTTTTGTGTCTTTTTACACACGCATTAATTATTTTGCTGTAACTTACACCAGAACACTGGCAACAATTTAACATTGGTCTGGTAAAGTTTGCTTAGATTAACATTAAGACTGGAAACAGGTGGAAACGGCTCAGTTCAACAAAATCCACCTGCTAACACCTCCAAAGCTCGCTGACGTAACACGCTGTTTGCTTAATCTGTAGAGCAACCGCATTGTTGAAAATAACTATACGTGGTTATGCAGGCTTTGTCTCTGTATTGATCACGCAGCGTACAGATTTGTTTAAGTTTGCCTTCAGCAACGTGAAAAGGAAATCAAGGTTGAGTGCGTCTGACAGCCATGGTCACAATCACACCTTGCTCTTAACGGCACTTGATGTCACACATGGACGTTGTTTTATTTTTCAGCTTGTCCTCTCAGCATGTGCGGCACCAGCGCAGCCTCTTACATTTTGAAGGGTCTGTTTTGTCCCCTCTGTTCCTCCTAGTTGAGAGCTCTGCTGAGATCTTAGTGCCGAGTGAAAACCACAGGCCATAACCACACTCTTTCACTGCTGCTGACTCTCAGTCTCACGCCCAGTTTAACACAGAGCAGTGTGTTTTTTTTCCTCACTACATTTCTTGATGTTTCCTCCCTGCCTCACACCCTTTATCTCACTCTGCCTACCATAATTTACTCCCCCTTGCTGACAGCCATATATTCCATTTAATGTTTTGTTTAGACTCATTGGTTTTCTTAGTAGATGATAAAAATAGCTGCAGACATTTACATTGTGTATAGCGGACTCTTTTTAGCCTTCTGGCGTAGACTAATCTTTACATAACATGTCATTTTGCACGGCATGAGGTATTCTTTCTTTCTTCAAAATATTTCCTATACATTTCTGCTCATGTGGCTGAAATGGTCCTTTCTTTCCTCTTGTTCTCAAAGCCGTCTCTCTCAGTTTCTCAATGACATTTTCCTGAGTTGGGTCTAAGCAGCCTGAAGCATTTGACAGTAAGAGCTTGATTCCCATTTACATACACTCCTGACAGCCACTCGTAGTCTTTGCCGCTCTTAATAGATTTAGTCTAACTTTATAGAGGCTGACTCCCTGGACGCGGATGTAGCTAAGACCTTAGACTGAAAATCAATTTCCATGACTTTAAAATGGAGAGCATCTGTCTACTTCATTTGAAATACAATGATTTCAGAAAGTTTCCAAACCCCAGTGTGCCACAATGAATACAAACTAAATTTTGTTGTTTGCATTTGTTGTCGTCATTCAACAGAATGTGTTATAATGAAAATGGAACGCAGCTTTGATTTTTTTGTTTTTCCACTTTAGTTTGAAAACATTATCCTATTATATAGCAGCCATTTGCGGCTAAAATTATAGCTTAAGCTCTCCTCAGATGTGCCTTTGCTTGCTTGGAGAGTCTGGATTTGGGGATTTGTTTTCTTTTTGCTGTTTAAAATGTGTAGTGGTTACCACTGTCGCCTCACAGCTAGAAGAACCAGGGTTTGAATCCACTGGTGCCTGTTCTCCCTGAGCCTGCGGGAGGTTTTCTCAGAGTACTCTGGCTTTCTCCCACACTCCAAAGACATGCAGTAAGGTCAGGTTAGGGTTGGGGTTCACTGGTGACTCTGAATTGTCCACTTGTGCGAATGTTTGTATGTTTATGTCAGGATTCAGTCAAACCTTTCGTCCGGCATTGAAGCTGCTCCATTTTCCATCTCATGCACTTTTTAAATCTAGAAATCTCTACCACATAATCAGCTGGGCATTCTTATTCCAGTGTAAAAGTTTGCTGTCATCATCTTGATCTGATGTAGTTGTCTTAATGTGAATAGGCGACTGATTAGAATAATTTCATGTTGCCATGGATAAGATGTAAATTCTTCATTTTCTCTTCTGCAAAGTAAATTGGCGCTCTCAGCGTGAACTCAGTGATGTGAACATCTTTCTGAAGGGATGTTTTTAAGTTTGGGTTTGCTGTTTATTGCTGCTGTGGCTACACATTACTGTCAATAAGGCAAACATGATGCAAATGTACTTCTTAATATATCCACTATGAATCTATATTAAAATTAGGTGTGGAAGAAGATGACATTAATCATTAATATTAATATACAGTAACTTAATACACCTATATTACAGGATACTGACACACCTTGTAGTACACCTTTACATCCGATAGCAAGGTGAGAACCCATTTAAGATCATGTAAAAGCTGCTCTATACAGATACTGGATGAGACTGTGTTTAATGCAAATTGGGTTCATGCAACTTTACATTGCTTTTCAACTTTCTAGTTAGTGTATTGGTTTGTTTCAGTTCATTGTGCCCATTCTGTCCAACAATTCTAGTCTTTGGTTCACACTCACAGCTCTCAGGATCATTTCAGTAAAAACAAAGCTCTAAAAACCCTGCTGTACGCTACCTACTCCTCCTCGTGGAGAATTTAGCAAATGAAAAGTCAAATATTTATCCCTGGAGCCTGTGGAAACCAAAACAAAGATTAAAAAAAAAAAAAACTGTGAACATTGGACTCAACTCACCACATGAGATGAGAAGGTGATAAAATGCATTTGTTTTGTTCACAGCTGGTTCTTTCTGTCCCTAAGTGGCCAGAATGAGTTACTGCAGTTTTTAAATAGTTGGAACATTTGAGTGCAACACTGAAATTGAACAAACTGTCTGATTTGTATTTACTTTTGGGCAATATTATAATAAACATTAGTGACCGAAAAAGAATTCACCAAAATTTAAAGGATGTCTTTGGACGAAGTCACCATCTGTTTGGATTATTGACTATTTTTAGGTTCAGTTGCGTGCTGATTATGTGGTGTCACCAAGAGAAGAGTAATGAAGTTATTGTTTCTTAAACACACACATAGCGACATTCCCAGTCTGTAATTAAAATAGCTGTTTCATTACAGCCAAAACATTCCATTTATGATTTATTTTCATGTTGATTATACCACTTTTGGCTTGTGGTTTCAGACTCTTTGATCACAGTCTGCAGGCTGCTGGTATGACCCCCTTATTCCAGCTGTTACGTCATGGACACTTTACAGCCCAAATTTGAAAAATAAACTGTTTGTTGTGCTTTGGTCAAGATTTCGCAGCACATCAAAGTGACTTCTTCTCTCTTCCTTTGCAACTCTTTTCTTTCTTGTTGTTCAGTTTGTTAAGGCAAACAACACTAAGAAGAATCTGTGCAAATATTTCTGAACAAATCCACCCGCCCACTGTGCACGTTCAAATTTTTGTGTCTAACAATTGGTTCTTGTGCCATTTGTGTGATTTTCATTGCTCTGCTCTGTCATTGCTGCTTGATTCACCGCCGTCTGTGAGAACATGCATGTTATGTTTGATTTTAAACCACGTCTAGCTCTTTCAAGTGAACACAACTTGACACGTTAGCCAAGTTGCAGAAAATCTAAAAGACATTTAAGGCAAATTGGATGCGCCCAAACTTGATTTGAAGTGTTGCAGCGTGGCTTTGAAAGATTATTTCCGTGAAACATTTCAGCTTTCCATTTGTAAACACTTTTAAAAAGAGCACACTTAAACACACACACACACACACACACAAACACACAAAACACCTGCTGAGTGAACTGAGTCTGGCATCATTTTAGGCTTTTATTTTTATCAGAACTACTGTGAGCAGTACTACTCCTTTTTCTCTTCAATACTACTCATTACTGCGTTTTCTTCATTTCCTGCAGCAGTGTCACATCTAGAACTTTGACTAATAGAATAATAGAATATCTTGTTTTGATGATTCATCTAATTGTATGCTCAATCAGCTCACAGTCACTAATGTCACACATCATTAGTCCCTGTTAGAAATAATTTCCCTAGCACTGTAATTAACCCTCATGTAGGGGCCTTTGTTGTCTTGATTACTGTGCCCTTTATAAAGTCTGCACCATCCTGTCCAAACCTGCACATGCTCTCTCACATCGACCTGCTTCGTTCGAGCACACTGGCCACATGTTAAGCAGCACAGTAAACATTTTCTGTTGTCAGTTGAATGATAAAAAGGAAACACTTATGTAGATGCAAAAAAGTAATTCAAAGTGGCCAAAGAGGAGCTTAAAATGACCACAAATAGACTCAAAACAACAACTCAGAGACCATAAATGTCTCCACCATGGCTGCAAGGACACATGCATATCAACGTTTTTGATTGAAAACAAGCAAAAAGATCATAGAGACAAACAAAAAATAGTACCAAAAGACCCAAAAGGAACCACAAAGATTGCAAAAATGATAACAGATTCAAAAATGATCTAAAGGAAATGCAGAGGGCTTTTGCATGGCTCTGCCCAGAAACCCATGTTCCAATAGTCTTTCCATGTGCTTTATGTTGTTTTGATGAAGCAAAGGAGGTTGAATGTTGTCCATTTGAAGTACTAAGACAGAGCCTCTCTCTCTCTCTCTCTCTCTCTCTCTCTCTCTCTCTCTCTCTCTCTCTCTCACACACACACAACAAAAGTGGAAAGTGATGCAGGACAAAAAGTCTAATTTTGCTCTTATTTGTTGTGTTCCTATCTGGGTCTGATATAATTAACATGCACAGTCTGCCGCTCCATAGTCCACAGTGACTTGTTCTCATTGAGAAGTTCACAAGGTACTTCTTTACTGCCATAGCCTGCAGATTAGTTGCCATGGAAACAAAGCTTTGGGAAGTCAGGGTGAATACGTTTCCCGATACTTGTGTTTGCTTCCTCCATTGGAGGATATGTTACGAAAAAAGTTTGGAGAGTGTTGTTGACAGAAGCTCAGCAGCTCTCAGGGACTCCGATTTCTGACAGAAGTGTTTGGGAAAAAGCTCGACGTGTATTTCTCCTCTTTCTGCCCGTCAGGATCATCCATGAAGTTCATTTACAGTATGTTCTGCTGGAGGCTTTGTCTTTTTATACCAACTATTTAGCCGCTCGTTCATCAGAAGCCAAGTGGAGAGCTTGAACACAAAGTGTATGATGTTTGACGTTAGACTAAAAAAATCTTTGACCTTGTATTAAAAACCTGATAAATTATTCACTAAGAGAAGCTGCAGTATGTTTGCTTTATCTGTCCCGGCTTAACCTTGAATTGTCTGCATATATTACTAACTCTGACCAGACCGTTAGGACTGTAGCATTTATTCATTAGTGCTTCATGAGAATAACTAATAGCGTTTTAAATCATATTCCAAACAAAAATAGTAGTGCAGCGAATTGTCGAGTGAAAAACACAGCATGTGTTGATGTCACTTTCCGTGAGTGCTTTTCTTTTATCATAACAGGGGGTGTTATTAACAAAAGAGAGTTGGGTGTTTTGACTCGTGTGATTAGAGCTGACACAGCAGAGGCTCTTTGCTCCCTCTTGAAGACGGTGATACTGGAGTTATTGCAGTGCCAGCTCACAGTTTTTAAGATGGCCACTGGGGGCTAAATGAGCCATTTCGCGAGCATGTGGTGAGAGGATGCGGCTGCTTGACGTCTCTGTGTACATGCTCATGAGCACTAAACATCCCCGCTGAAGGAAGAAACAAGAATGTATGTGATTAACTTTAAAATGTAGTGGTTTCTTGGTGGGAGAAAAGAAGTCAGTGTTGGACTTAAAGGAGAGAGAGGTTGGTGGTGTTATAGATGTTTGTATGTGTTTTTGTCAACAACGCTATGAAAGGAACAAAACCAACAATGACCTGATTCAAATACAGTTATTTACTATGTAGCTGGGGTTATTGACAACATTCAAGTTTAGTTTTACATATTCAGTTCCAAAACATTAGAAAATAGCTAAATATGTTTAACAGTTTTTTTGGAAATACCCTTGAGCCCTAAACAAAACAATTCTATCTCTGTTTGTAGTTTCAGGTGTTTTGGTCTCACACTAATAGTGAATCTGAGGTCTTACTATTTAATGTTTGTAAGGATATTATAAGCTGAAATGCATCCGATGATTGTAAAACAATGTCACAACAAGTGAGCTGTCAGTATATATCAAGGCCTCACTTAAAGTCTTTGGACTGTTTATCAGTGTTTTAAACCATTGACACCTTTAATCAAAGTTTCATTTACTTATTTTGTCAGTTGTCAGTGACTTATTGACATAAATCAGGATTCACCAGAGTGTGATATCACTGACTGAAACAATCATTCTCTCTGTTTTTCCTTTTTACCATTTTAAAACAAGCTGTCTATCTCCACAAAACTCACACCCACAAAGAAACTCTGCTGTCTCACAACATCACAAATCCGCAGCAAGCAGTCGTCTTGATAATTGGCTATGAAAGCGCGCTGTGCACTTGAAAGAAAGCCTAAGAATATCCACTGTGTCCAGACGTGTCAGATAGGAGCAGCTCACAATAGCTTTTGATTACTAGTTATCACAGGAAAACAACACACGCATGTCTTACAGTAGGAGCTCGATCTAAAAGCCGGTTTGTTTGTTTTTTCTGTTTTCATGATCATGTTGAAAGAACTCCTTCACAAGAACGCATGCAACCAATCAACTGCTTGGTACTGGTGGGAAGGTACTTCACAGAAAATGATCTTGTTCAGTGAAACATGTAATTGCATCAGAAAACATTTGCTTGCATGTTTGATGATAAATCTTTTTTCTTCCTGTGAGCAAATGATTTACTACACAACACTGACCGCTGTTAACCAGCCGACCCATGGACTGACCCAAATTTTTTACTTGGCTTAAAGAAAGAAAGAAAAAATCCTTTTAGGGCGATATCTAAACAGGAAAAAAATATTATGCATATATTATAACTCTTTATGTCGTGAAAAAATGAGCTTTCTTATAAAAATCAACTGTTGCTCAGTAGAGTAAGTGTTACATGAGGCATATTTTACTGTCAGGTGTCTTTCAAACACCACCTTCAGTCTGATTTAGATGTGAATAGTAAAAAAACAGTGTGGTGAACAACTGGCAAACTGCTGTTTTATATATTTTTTCTTGTTCTATTCAGTCTGTGAAGACTCGTCGTCATCATGGTTGTGTAACGTCACCATAGAAACACAATCGCATGATTATCACATCATGGATAGCCTTAAAAATGTTACAGCTACAGCTGTTCCTGAATATGTTCTATCAAAACGTCATTCATTGGTTTGTACTTTGATGTGGTGATGAAAAAAGTGAGGTTACTGATAAAACAGCTTAAAGCAGCGCAGTAAAAGTAAGAGGCCTGCACTGAAAGCCTTGTAAACTTACAGTATGAAAAATATATTCCTTAATGTATCCAACATATTTGACAAACGTGACAGTGATTGTGAACATCGAAATTGTTGATCAGGTTTTAGCTTGGTGGTTTTGGACCCTTATTTCAGTACCTCTACAGAAAAATTACCACTAAAATGATTAAATCAATACTATCACCTCTGAACTGCTGCTCTTCTAAATCCATTTCAGCCGTGTCAGTTTTATAAGACAAGCTGCTCAGAGCAGCCGTTTCCTGGACCACTGACCGGGGTGACGTGGTCGCCTGACTGTACTTTTGTAACAATTACTTTGATAGTTTCAAAGAAAAATGAGCGCGTGATTGTTGATGTGAGACGTTACCGGCTCTGCTCCTCACAGCCCGTCAGGTTAAATAAGACCATGTCTGAATGCCCTTGACACTGCAGAAAGTTGTATAGTACAGTGTTTTAAACACTATCGACAGCCTCAGGAGAACGCAGAGGACCAAGGTCCTCGTGTAACACACACATACACACACGTGCAAATACAAACACACACTTGTGCATCAATTGATGTGAATTGATCTGAGTTTGTTTCATGTCTGCTGCAGGGACTTTATCGCTGGTTATCTCTCTGGTGCTCTCTGTCTTCTGGATCACGCAGGTCTGCCTACACACAGCCACCTGTCTGAACACTTGTCTGATGAGATTACTCACACTGGGATTTCAGCTGTGTGTGTGTGTGTGTAGTTTTTGTGCATGTGTTTTGATGCGATACTCTTAATGCTGTGAATGAGGGAGGACAGATGTCTCTATGTGGATGTGGGTATTGCAAAAAAAATGAGCCAGTGGATTTTTTTGGACATGTTATGTCTGTGTATTAACATATACTCAGTAAATTCAAGGAAATTATACAACAGTGACTGGGGCACAGTTAAGCATTCATGCAGTCAGCTAAATTAATCCGTTCAATGTTCTCACAAAGAACCTCACTACATTTCATTAATCTCGAGAGCCATTTGTTACACAGTCCACACATCCTGGGACAAAAACATAGGAGCATATCCATTATTCTTTATACTTATATTAGAGTTTCAAAGACGAGTGATAGATGATAGGTAAAATACTTTTCTGAATACCCACTGATTGCACATTCATCCGCATGCATTGTGGTTTCAAGCACTTAGGAGTCCATTATGTCGTCACTGGGATAAATTCAGGATTGAATTAACTTGTTGCAAATACAGTATATTCGGTGTAATGAGAAATACAAGTGGGACCTTCAAAGACAGCTCAAGTTACATTTCTTGCTTTTCAGCCTAAAAAGCAAGACAACAGATTAGATTTTCAGATTTAACCCATCGATTTGATGTTTTATTCACATTTAAAAAGATGTTTCTCGATCTGGCTGTGACAATCTGATTTCAGATTGTCCTGTGTGTGTGATGGCGTGTACCGTTGTGCTGTGACGCAGCCGAGTCTACCTGCAAATAAGTATTAGTTGTATAATTTCAGTATAAGAGGATTTAGTTAAAAACAGGATGCTGTGAATAGGCTTTTTAGAGGACTATAATCTGGAGGTAGGAGTCATAAACTGCACTGTTTGTATGAGACTGTCAACTACCTGTCTTCCTATTAACACAGTGGGGGTGGTCAACGTGTGCCAAAGCGAGTTTTTACATGTGTGACTTGTGTTCTTGTGTCTGGAGAATGGATGGATAAATTAACAGCAGCCCCCCTGCCGTTTCTTTCCTCCGAGGAGGGATTTTTCTCCCCTTCATGTCCATAAATACATGTCCACACAGAAAACATATTTGTCTGCTGATTGGGTAGCGTTTGACTGGCAAGCAGGGTAATAACCTTCCAGCTAGGAGGGATTAGCAGCAGAATGCAAATGGCACATGTCATACGCATAGCTGTAAATTACTGCTGTGTGCCAGGTTTGAAAGCTTTCCGTGGACACGTTGGCAACGTGTTTGTCACAGGCTGACTAAAGCTGCATCTGGGTGGCATTGCCTTATCAATTTGTAAAGTGGAAAAATGATAACATGATTAAGTGAGAGACCCTGGTTGTTGTATCATGTAAAGTGAATCAATGAGAAGCCACAAGGGCTAAATAATGGAAATAATCCACCTGTTTATCTTGTTAACAGCTTGGATATGTTAATCACTAGCCTTCCACCATTATTGTGACAATATTGAAATATGGATCTATTAACCATGGACTCTGTGTCGTTTAATGGAAAAAGTGTTGAAGTGAACTGTCATAACATGTAAGGTAAAGGTATAATTTTATGCAACCTATCACGGTTTCAGTGAAACACTTTGGTGTTAAATTCACAGGCTGGTAAGGAGATGAAACACGTGCTCGTTCGCTTTCTTGACAAAAGTGAAATAAGAAAACTGATACGTCTCTCGTGTCTGGAAATATGAAGCCACAGCCAGCTCGCTTAGCTTAATAGAAAGACTGGAAACAATAGGAAACAGGTGCAAACAAGTAGCCCGGCTTCAACCCACAGAAACAAAATCCACCTAATTAACAAGGTGCAACCTGATTTTTAATTACTTTTTTATTTTTAATTCTGAATAGAGAGTGTAACGTATAAAGTGTAAAAACAAGACACTTTGAGCTCGTGCGCCACACTGTTTCTAGACAGGGACCAGGGATGTCCTGGAATTGGAAAGTGAAACTTCCATTAGTTTTTTTACACTTAAGTTTTTTTGTGATGAATAAACAAATGTGTTAATTAGTGAGCTTTAGATGTGTCGGTAGGTGCAGTTCTTTTTTCAAACTATGGGCAGAGGCAGGCTGGATGTTTCCCTCTACTTCCAGTCTTTGTCTTTTAAATGTCTATCGATTCTTCTCTCAAACTATTCCGTTACTACATTTGTGGAAATTGAATTTTCTATATGGCCATATTAATAAGTGATTTTTTCATTTCGTACAAAACTATTAACTTTCAAAAAGAGTTCATGAAAACTTTCCAGGCTGTTCCTTTGACACATTATCATTCTGTAGCTGTCCAGCATTTGTCTTTTAAGCTCTGTTTTAAACCAACATGATGCTGAAGCTGCTGATGATCCAGCTCCTTTTACAGCTCATAAATTCTGATAATTAACTCTTATCTTTAATAGCTATAATAGTTATTTTTAAATTAGGGTTGATTAATTAGGTCTTGTTTATATAATGGTGAAAAAAATATGCGAACCCTTTTGGAATTTCGGGGTTTTCTGCACTCGCAGTGTGAGGTTTAGATGGTTGTATGGTTGGAGACATACTTGCTGATAACAACTTCACACCTAATTATTTTTTTTCCTGTGGAGGGGAGGCAACTGAGGATGCAGCAAATGCTATAAAAACTGTTGAAATAATTAAAGTTTAATTTCCTTAGTTCTTCTTCCCTGATGATAGGTAACTTTACCCATCTGAACCAGCACCAAACTAAATGGCCAAAGATGCATTGTCATCCTTTCATTATTAGACTGGGTGTTTAGCTGATACATCCACCAGCTGCCACTAACAGCTCATAACAAGGACACAAAGGAGCCAAAGCTCGGATTTCATTAGACACTGACTCTTTACAGGAAACAACATCACCCATTAAAGGCCAGACGTAACAGTGCATTTATCAGCCCCTCAACACTTCCCGATATTCCTGTTTTATCCGTGACTCTGCCCCCAAGCAAACCCCCTACTGTATGATCGAGTGACAACAACAGTAGCAGCAGCGGGGCAACAGGCAGTCGGCCCCACTCAAATTTGTGTTTTGTGCATTAATTGCCAAAGGCTTTGGGCACGTGCGTTGTTGTTTTTCACACACTCCGTGCAGATGATTTTGTAAGCCCGGGGCTTTCCCCACATGTCAGCCTCTCAAACCCAGCACATCATTTTAAAACTATCATCCAGAGACCCTGCGTTATAAAATATTGATAAACTTCAGCGGCACATTAGGATTTCTATGTCGTGCATGTATTCATCCTCGTTTACATAGATTTCATATTTACCCAATAACACTTGTTTCTGCTGCCAGCAGGGGGGCTCAAGATCATTATTTTGGCTGGAAAACAAAACAATGAACTAAAAGATGAAGAAGAAGTCGAAAACTCTGTAAAAAGACAGAAAGTGCTAAATTTGTTTTGTAAAACTGTTGTTTGCAAGGTCGAGAATAAATGCTCTTTCTAAAGACATTATTGAATTTCACTAGCCTTATCCTCTAAATACTGGATGACCTTTGATGTCCTAACACAGTAGTTTAGCTGTTAGGTCTGTGGGTGGGAAGGTCCTTTAAGAGTCATTTCTACTTTAGGCCCTGAGATAAAAAACCAACAAACTATAAGACAGCAAACAACCAACAGTGGACTTGATACACGGAGTACGGCACAGTATGCCATTGTTCTGGTCCATTTCTGTGTGGACTGTGTCATTACATTTTATGATGTCGTGTTACAAACATCCATAGGCTCATCAGGGAACAATAAGTGGCTCACGTGCTCTCCATGGCTGCGTCTTGTGACTTCATGTGCAAGCCCCTTGTTGAATTAGTACCTGGTATTAATTTTTTTTATTAGTGTTAATAGTAAAACACAATAAACAAAGGTATTAAGTCACAACATTCAACTAATAGTGACTGAGTTCTAACAACTTTTTTCATTAACCCTTTTATGCATGAATTATAAGAACCTCTCTATTCCTCTCGAGGCATAAAAAAAACAATGCAATTGAAATGAATTTTATGAACCCGTTTTTCATGGAGTTACAAAAAAAAAATAAATAAAAAAATACAACTATTAAACTTAGCTGATATCCAGATAACTGCAGAGTTTCTATGATTTTCTACCAAAAGACAGAGACAAGAGAACGGCTTTTGATTAGCTGTCAACTGTACTGACCACTATGCATCGAAGGGCTAATGATAGCTAATGTGTGGGTAATTTTTTTAAATTCATGTTTAATGTTAGCCATTTAGGAAAAACGTCAGGGCGTTTTATAGCCATCATAGGTCTTTATCCAGTGCTACTGTGCAATTAGAGAGCTAAAGAGCCTGTGAGGACAACATCAGTCTGTCCAGTCACTTGTACCATGATAAGTGATAAATGTTGATAAATATTGGATGAATTGAAACTCGGCACACACATTTACGGCTCTCTGTGGTGGTTCATTCTGGACACATCTGACCGTTTTGTAATCTGCTTACTTAATCGCCCTGTTGTGATGCCACATTTTCCTTCAGGTAAATGTAGGCATTATTACGATCACTGTCTTGATCCTATACAGACAGAACATCCACCGACAAAATCATGTTTTGCTTCTGATATAACAGAGAATCAATAATTGTATTTAAAATTGTAGGATTATCTTATTAAATCATGAATAACACGCTATAAGAGTGTTACTAAACCTCTTCTGAAGCTCCTTCTGATGTAGCAGATCCTCCAAAACAGTCTATCTTTTCTATTTAATCTATTTTCTCCAGTATCTTTATTGCATTTTCACTTCAGCACTTTTACACAATTTATGTCTTATTTGATTTTACATTTGCCTTTTCACTCAATCTCCAATACCGCCAGCAGTTTTTTTTTTTTTTTTTTTTACCAAACACTCTGTTGGTATCTTGCTGCATCTATTTTTGTTTTTTTATCCATAAATCTCAATTTTGTCTGCATAGCATCTTAAATCCCTCACGAGTTGGCTCGGATGGGTATTACGTGTTTATTTCCCAGAAGAGCTGTTCTTATTAATCTTCATGACTCCAATTCCTCAGTGATCCTTGGTGTCAAGCTGTTGTGAAAATGTGCTTTCAGTCAGCTCATCTGCCTCACACACAGCCGGTTTTGGAAGGTGATGGACTGCCAACACCTGAGCCTGGCAAATTCTCAGGACCTGAAGACCAAACCTGGTAACAATGGGATATATTGTTGAGCTTGATCAGATGTGCAGTAAAGTGGCTTAAGTGTTTTTATTGTGTACATGAATTGAAACATGAAAAAGTTTTTACTTTACCTCGGATAGTGTTCATTGTCTGGGGAAAGCATATTTTCAAGGAAAGATTCAAGCTACAGCATTTAAGACTGACCTTTCATTTCTGAATCTCTGTAGGGAACTAGTGTTATATTGTCAGTACACAATGCCCATAATGGATACTCAGAGTCATGACCCTGTAATCCAGATTTACAGCCTACTGGTAATGTCCAAGGAGAAAACAGGTTGTCTTAAAATATAAAAACAGCAAATAAAGTTTGAAAATGTAACTTTCTCAAAAATAGCTTAATGTTAACAGGCTGGACTGGAATGAGTTTTGTAGTTGCATAAGCTAAAACTCAACCAAGGCAAACAGCTCTAAATAATTTGCAAGTCTTGTGGAAAGCCATTCTCATTTCATATGCTCATATTGCCGCTCTCCACTTACTGGAGTTATCCTTGTAGCCTGTTATGTCAGTTAGTGGAGCTATTCGTAGGAGACTCATATTCCAGCTTTAAACAAGGGAAAGCGAGCCAGCCTCCTACCCTTTTATGGCTGCACGGAGACTGGAGTGCAGCGCAGCGCACTTTCTGTGTCTGGCTGAGCATGTCAGTCCATTTACATCCTTTCTTCACATCACAGCAATTCATAAAGCTTTTTTTTTTTTTTTTATATTTGCCTCTATCTATAAACCCTCAGTCAAAGCTGAGATGAATTTCATCAAGTTGTGTATCATGGTTCGTTGCTCCAGCCAAAACCTTTTTTCCTTCATCTGTGTATTTGTACACGCTGAAGATATCAAAGCTGCCGCCACCCCTGGGGTGCCACTGCACATTGACTTTGTGAGCTGGTTTGTGTGTGTGTGTGTATGACTCTATATCTGAGGTAGAGTTGTGTTTATTTGATAAAAAACATGAATGGCAGTAAGACATTTTGCATTTTGGCTCCACAGTATATGACGATCAACTTAAAGGCCGATTCATTCGTTCTCACGCGATGTCACAACCTGGTAGGATAACCCACCTGGAGGTCAAACAAAGGCTTTGGTTTGCAGTCTGTCACTTTCTTACTTACTTTTGTTCCATCTCGTCAATGCATGCAGTGCCCTCAGTTTGTTTACAGCTGCTAGCAAAGCATATGTCGTGGGACCAAAGTGTGAACACACTTCTCCGCCGCAATGCAAGTGCACTAAATGATCCCAATCCCTCCATCCACACAGTAACCCAGGGTCATTTAAGCTGTAGGAATGATTTGCCTGACATTTGGAAAAAAGTTTTGATTATATTAATGTCTAAGGTTAAACCTTACGAAAATATTCTTATTTCTTATTCATGACTGCCCAAGAACGCTGACTACAGTGGCCCTGAAACTAACAATCCATGCTTCAAAGTTATAGGTAGCTAATGAACATTAGCTAATTAGAACACTGATTCAACAATGAGGAAATGAAATAGTGAAGATGTAGGGATCATGAGTGCCCAAAACCCTAAAATTACGTACCTATACACTTAAACTGCAATCAGAAATACATTTTTGTAGAAAGCATAATTGCAACCATTATGTTGCCTGTAAATGTAAATGAGACAGGGTTGTTTTTTTGGGCTGCACACACAGACATCAGCAGTGAGTCTGTCCCGACACTTACTGACTTTGGAGGTGACAAAACATAATGTCACTGAGAGTGGACATGCAGAAAGTAGGAAACTATCTTCTCTCTACTTTTGCCAGAGCACTTGAGGTGTTATATGTCAGATTGATTCAGATTGTCCATGTTAGTTATTGAGACAACAATTATTTATTATATAAACAACATTTCTTATGCCATATCGAGAATGTCACTGTGAGCAAGTCACACAGCAAATAGCTTGTTCGTTATCGTGAACAAAATCACTGTGTAAATCAAAAAACACCTACTTTCTCCTACAATTTGTGCAACTTTTTGCTTCACGGGTAATTTTGTAAAAAATCCCAGCAGTCGTGCATGTTCTTTTCAATATCAAAAAGTCAATAAGGCTCATTTACTCTCCCTGGCTGCTGCCTCTCTGGGCTAAAAGAAACACATGCAAGAGACAAATCCATGAAATCCTCGATGCAAGCACAAATCAAACCAGTAACTCTGCATCTTTAAACCGTTCCTGTAGACTTAAAAGCCACTGACCGGGTTGAGCAGCTTTTAGCTATCTTGTGTGAATGTCAGCAGCAGTGTGTGCTTCCTATAATGTTCGCACAGAGCCACACTCTAGATGAGATGTTTGTCGTGTGGAAATGTGTGCTGAGTGCAGCTACACAGATACTGTATGACCCAAGTCCAGGTCCAGAGGGACAGAAGAACATGACTGAAGCCAAGCGTGCAGAGAGCAGGCTGGGTTGTGCACAAGAACAACCTCTGCATGTGGAATGAGTTCCAGGCAGGAGGCAGAGAGGAGAGGAGGAGGAAGCACTAGCGCAAGTGCAGCAGCCTTCTCAGCACTGGTATGTTAACAACACACCAGGTTGGTGTGCGCACGTACATTGTGTGTGTGAGCGTGTGTGTGTGTGTGTGTGTGTTATCTAGTAGATGTTAGAGCCTGATTGGCGTGTGCACGAGGGAGGATGGGGCTATGAAGCACCGATTGGTTGCTTGCCCTTGCAGGGTGTGGCCAGAATATGAATGCCTGCTCCTGCCTTTTGCGCTGCCAGGTTTTGGGGACAGTTACTGAGGAGGGATGGGGTGCATGAGATTGTGCGTGCAGAGGGGAGAGCATCAGAGCTGGTGAGAGAAGGGAGGAAAGAAGAGGGGAGGGGGGAACAGAGAGAGAAAGCGAACAGGAGCTTGCGAGGAGAAAGAGGGAGGGAGCTTCAGGCAGCAAAGCTGGACTACTGCTCAAACACTGCAGTCTTTCTTTTGCTTCTCTGAGGAAACTGTCTTCTCCCTGCACATCTCTCCTTCTTGTTCCTTCTAATTTTGCTGCTTGGCCATGACCCTAGTGGACACCTTGATCTCCTTGCCCACCTAGAGAAGAGGAGAGAAATGCTGTAGCGAAAGGAGTGAGAGACGAGAAGAGGGGACACCGAACACTTTGCCTCCCTGATGAGAGTCTGGAAATTAATTAACCGTCGTCAGAACAGAGGGGGGAGTGCAGAGAGGTGCTCAGAGTGAGGTGTAGTAAAAGAATAAAAGGGAGTTGAAGAGGGTGAATTGCCAGATGTGAGAAGAATAGACTGTGGAGGAAGGCAGAGTAACCCCTAGATACTTTTCAGAGACAAAAGGGACAAGTTAGAGCCGAGCAAAACAAGCAAGCTCGAAACTGAGCAAGGCAAGAATTCAACAGGGATCCTAATTTTTGAAAAAGCCAAAGAATGGTGTGCTCACAGGCGTTACTCATCCTTTCATGCTTCTTTTCAATCTTCCTCTCACATTCATAACACCATCCCTCCCTCTTGTTTGCGTGTCTTGTTCAGATCTCGTTAAAATCTCTCTGCTATGTTATTTTATTTTTTATTTTTTGCATGTTTGCAAAAGCACATTGACAGCCACAACCCATGTGTGTACAGCGTGTGCTGAACACTCCGATGCCACTTGATCACAGCATTTCATTCTTAGCGGATGTGTGTTGTGTTACTGAGTAAAAAGAAGTTGATTGGCTCGAGCAGGGGTCTCATTAGCTACTGGCTCGCGAGCACCCGCTCAGGAGTTTCTCATTACACCAGGTAGGACATTTCTGGATAATTCTGCCAACCCAAAGCAGCTGGAGAGGTGGAGTCGAATCCCGCCAGTCGCTTTACCTGATTGAATCGTTGAGATGAAACTGCAAACAAGCTTATCTCCCAGAGCATGACACTTGTGTTGGAGGGATTACGGAGTAGGAAACATGGATGTGTAGATGCGTATGTGTGTGTGTGTGTGTGTGTTAGTGTGTGTTTATTCTAAGTGCACTGAATTACACAGGTGTTGCAGCAGGATTATACAAAGTCTCCTGCTGAATACAGCTGCACTATAGGATTAAAGAGAGGAACTGGAGTAAAGTGAATGGCAGCACATTATCTGCCACAGATTAACTCAGATCAAGTGTGATCATACTTTGGGTATCGCCTTATTAAATCTGCCATCCAGGATTTGATAGGGTCGTAATTATTTCCAGATAAACTGGGGGTAGGTAGAAACATTACTGAAATCCATCTCTCAGCCCTCAGTGGAATAACCTCTGTCCCTGACTGTGGACTTGGCTCAGACCTGAAGTACCCAGAGTGACTATTAAACGCAATTAAAGCTCACTCAGCTTCCATAATGAGACGTTCCAGCACAGATGAGACTCCGTACCGGCGTAGTCCGTCCTTGGACAGTAAGCCAGACACGCCACCCTTCACGTCTGGGTTTCACCGTTTCAGTGGAGAGTTTGAGTATAAGAGGCCGCCGTTTGCATTCGGCTTCCACACGACAAAGGGTCCACAAACATCCAAAGGGCGCTATGCCCAGGGAAAGAAGTATGTGGTGTTTTACCTGGACCTCTCCTTCATATTCCTCCTAGAACTGCGACGCTGCAGGATGGCCGAGGGTTGCATGATGGCCCTGCGATATGGAATGGTCTTCTTCAATCTCCTTTTCTGGGTGAGTGCTTCATCATACATTCTCTGTCTTTTAAGTGTGTTGGAGTTTTGGGTGGTTGCTTTGCACCAAGCGGGATTTTGCTTTCTTGACTTTCACTGTTTCCTTTTTTCTGCTGCTGATATTTTCTTATCTTGTTTAGAGCGAGCTCTGTTATGTGTGTCTGTGCAGCCAGAGCGATGTGAGAGGAGTGAGGAGGGGGGGGAGTGTGAAAAGGAGACAGATCATACATTTAGATCATGTGTACAAAGCCCACTGTGTGGGTGAGTCGAGCTTTTTCTGTTCCCTATACAGCACTGTAGGTGTGGGTGTACACTGCATTGTTTGCTGTCTTTGGCTTTGGCATATTTAGAGCTTGCATTGTGTGTACCCTAGTTAATCACAGTGTTACTACTGTGCTGTTTTGTGCTGCTTCACCCTCCTCCCCCCCTCAACGGAGCCCATCAAAGCATCTGCTGTCAGTCTGCTGTATCTGGCTGATCGTTCCTGTTTATTGTGAGGAAGTTTGAGCTTCGGTGAGCGTCTGCCTCTGTCAGTCCCGCCCCGATAGCCCCACAACAGCGTTTGTAGACACAGACCCTCTTTGTGCAATCCGCCGCAACTTGTCACAGAGTTTTGATGGCGCACCGGCCTCTGCGGTTATCTTTGTGGGATTACTTTGATTTGTCATAAAACCGCTGGTAATGGGAGGTGTTGAAGCCTTGAACACCAAAACACAATCTAGTTGCCAAGATGCAATTTCCCTCAGGGGACGAGTGACCTCTTCACCTCCACATAGTCTGTCTGCTGTAAATCGCTGTCAGAGAGGGGTCAAAGTGGTATTAGCTAAGTTATTAGTACCCTGTGTGTGTGCGTGTGTGTGTGTGTGTGTGTGTCTGTGCTGCGGCTGGTGATAAATAATGACCACATGACCATGACGAGCAATATCATCAGTCATGTTAAGATCCTACAGCTAAGAACAGAGGATGTCTTCCAACATAAAGTCAGGCCGGTAGCTAGTGTCAGACCTCAGAGTTGAAATCATTTCGACATCTTAACTCTCTGATCCACATCAGTTTTGAACGTGTCATTCAATATTCAAACTCCTAACTTTCAGCGACATCAGTAACATCATCTATTGATTTCAACATCACTTTCACGTTGAAAGGGACAAAGAAAAAAGAGAATTGACATCCAGTGGAAACAGAAGGTGCCCTCATAAGCAACAGCTCTCAGTTACATTGATTATATTGATTATTAATATTTGTAAGAATATCAGCTCCACAAAAAGGAAATATCTTTACGCTTTTTAAGATATTCATGAGAAATACACTGGTGTTAACATTATGTGCAAATAGAGTAACGTAAAATGACAGCTTCTGTACGACGGACTGTGTTAAACAGGTTTTCATTGCTCAACTTTCTATGAGTGGGTTTTTGAGGCGTGTGACTTTACAAGTGAAGAAGTAGAGGAAGAAAGCGAGTGGTAGGTCGACGTGCATCATAACTTGAACCGTGTTACAGTTTCACATTGGCAGAAACAGATTGTGCACTTCTGTTTTATTTTACATGACATGAAATTGTTTCATGATGCGTGGTTCTTGCTGATTTCCACAAACCAGATGGTAGAGGAGTTGGAGTAGAATTTTTTGACACACTCATTTCACTAGTTTACTACCACCAGAACGAAAGCGTTGGACTCGGTACACGCAGCAGCATCTGTGTCATCTATATTCTGAATCTGTCAGCTACTAATACTGCAGCATCAAGCAACTGAAGTGAGCATTTCTTTGATCCCACCTCTGTGAAGCAATAATTTATTTTTCATTTTGAAAACATATCACATGGTTACAGAGAATGCCAACAGCTTACACAGAGCAAGGCTCAACTTGTGTAATGGACAGAAATCACTCCTCTTTGTGGTCTATTGATTCTACATTAAAGCTGCAACGCTATAAAGTTGACATGTTTTTATCCCATTTCCTCCACAGTGATCTCAATATACTGTAGAGGAATAAAACAACAGCAAGGACAAAGTGAGGACACAGAGCCGGGAAAACACATTTATATGATAGACACCAGCCTGGAAGAGGACTATCTTACAACAGTTACGTCTAAGTGAAGCACTTGGTTCTGACAGTGCACATAAAGCTCTGCATCAGATGAAAGAGAACATTTTGACAGATCAGTAGATTTGACACTGACAGAGGGGATGTATTCAAGTAATGGCAGATAAATTTAAACTAAAGCCATGTGTGCATATGTGTTGTCTAGCCTAGTTCTGACTAGTGAATTTCTTGTCTTATGCTAAAACAACTGGATTAATCAGTAAATTATTGTCCTTGTTGTTTTCAGTTTAACATCAGTAAGGTTTTCCAGCAGGAGCACAGCAGCTATCATTACACACGGCCATTAAGTAGGGCTGTGGATATTTATAGTTCTCGTACCACTAATTCATCACATATACCCAAGGGTTGAATTGGGCTGCTCATTCAATTGGGAGCTCCGTCTTCTTCGGCACCACAGCATTAGCAACTATCCCATTTCTGGCTTCAAACGCCCACTCACTTGAAACATTGTCTCAAGCTGAGTGAACAAATGTAAAGTAAACTGCTTTTCTTTGACTTGTACTAAATGTCTCTGGCCATCAAACACCAACCGGATCAACATGCGTGTCTCTGTAATGAGAGAGAAGCGCGATTTACATGAGGCACAGCAGCTGCTGCATGTTCATTTATTTAATTATTTCAGCGATTCAAATCTTCTGATGTTACGTTGTGATTAGCATCTTTAACCTAAATGCGTGTCTGCACGACAAACAGGCAGATCGACTTTTTTCTAAAGGGAAACCATGCCCCTGTGGCCATCACAGGTTCAGCACCATGAAAGTCCAATTTTCTCTTATCAAAATAATTATTCTTGGTATGTTGAGTGGTTTATTAAAGAGGGTTTTCAGTTTTGTTGCTTAAACTCAATAATCTGCAGCAGCATGGTCCTGATTCAATCACAGAAGGAAATAAAATATAATGCAAACAATGAAAATGCTATTTATTATGCTCAGCATGTGAGATATTGTAAGTTCTCTTAATAAATATTTGTCTATTTCTGTTTCTGGGAATTTAGCTGTTTCATAAATTACAAAAAAATGTCACTGCCACTGGCAGCATTTTTATTTTTTTGTCCTTTTGGGAATTCAGGGAGGTGAAAGTTTTTTCTTTAATTCATTTAAAGGGTCACTTCCTTTACATTCCCAACAGATAACAAAATAAAATATAAAAAAGTGTCTTACACAATGACTGTCAACGACTTTCTGCTGCAGAAATAGTCTTAGTGAAAGATATTGACGTTGTGTTGTGAGCAGTTATCTCTAGAAAAGTATGTGCACATAAGTCTGAAAAGGTGCACACATAATTCTTTTATAAATACTAGTTAACATGTTGAGGGCATGACTTTTCTGCTTTTATGCATCTGGCTCCTGGAGAGTGATGCATACTGTGTGTATGATGGACTTAAAAATCTCAGTTGTGCAGCGAGCTGAGCATCTTTCCAGAGGCAGATTCCGAAAAAAAAAAAAGAAGTGGGAAGTCATATGTGCAGTGACAGCTACCACGGCTGAAATAACAAACAAGAGAGAGAAACTCTGGCTGGAATGACAGCAGACCTGACATTTTAACATACAGACAACATCAAAAACCAAAACAACAGAGGATCAAAGCTATCAAATGTATTAATAAGAGGATCTTACTAGTTATCACTTTATCATCTGATGCTAGTGTATGTGCGATGCCAAGAGAGCAGCTTCGACCACAAAAATAATCAAGAGCAGAGTCAGTCTGTCTGCCAAGTGCAGTAAATGTGTGTGAATTTGTCATGCTGCAGATATGGATCGACAACTAGATTAAAAAGTGACAAACTGCACACACTGAGAAAACCTTCAAATGTTAATATCCATGACAATTTATTTAAAGCTTTGACAGTGTCAATTTAATACTGCCACAGTTCAATTCACAGAATTCTGTTGTGCAGGTGCAGGGACAATATGTGTGTCACGCCCATGTAGACACTGTGTGACACGTGAAGGCAGAATGAGGAACACTTCACATGTCATTCTGCAATTAAACAGTAGGTGTCTTACACTGCGATGCATGTTCTGTGGTTGGAATTTGGGCTACATAAAATTGACGTGACTTGCAGGCTTAAAATGTAGTTCTGAAAACTTTGTGGCACGTTCATAGTAAAAGGACAGTCTCTGTGTTGCAGAGACAATCCAGGGTCATAGCAAATAAAATTGATAAAAACCTTCAATTCAAATTGAAAGCTCTCCTGCAGTATGAGCAGTGTGTCTACTGATTTGTATTCTCAGTATATTCGCTCATATTTTTATCAAAATACAAGATAAATATAGAGTTTCTATTGGTCCCTAGTCTGGTTCTCTGTCAATCTTTGTCCATATTTACTTAAATCGGATCGATTAAAAACAATTAGAAGTTTTGCCAAACAGGACGGAATAAAAGGAGTCACAGTCTGTGTGGAGTTTGAACTGTGTCCTAGTGGGATGTTTTCAGATCAAATGAGTAATTGGGTGTTTAGGATTGAAAGCAGATCGTCCTGCTCTCTTCCTCCCAGCTTGGCATCTCCTTAGAGGTGGGCAGAAAACTGCCAGACAGCTGTGCTGTGCTGCCCTGAGAGCAGCAGGAGGTGGAGGAGCCCGATTGTGGTGAAAGTCATCAGGACGGTTTTTGTTTCTGTGGTGGATAAAAAAACAAGACCAGGAGAAGAAGAGAGGATTGTTATACCTTTCACTCCATTACCTTCTGAAATTGTGACGCTAAATGCCAGAAAACCAGTGTTTATTGATGACTAGCAAAGAAATTCAAATCATTTATCCACATGAAACGACTCTTTCAGGTTTTTTTTTTGTTAGATGCTGTACATGCACTTCTATTTGTTTCTATCATTTAGTGTTTGCTGAAACAGAAGGCTTTTGTGGATTATTCTTAAAGAAAATACTGCTCACCATGTGACATGGTTTTGCCTTTGGCTACTTATTTTGTTTCCACACTGAGCAATTCCATCATTTAATCTTTTGCTCTTTGATGCATATAAAACTTCAGACTAATTTCAAACGCCCTTCTGGGTTCAAGAAGGTGCTCTGCTGCACAGTGAAATATAATTAGGCAAAGATCTAGAAAGGTCTGGTTTACATTTGTATTGTTTTGGATCCTATGAATAAATATATCTACTATTGTACATTTCTGTACAGTCAAATGAATAATAAGGTTTGTTTAATTAAGACATTTCAGAAGTGGGTGAATCGGTGCTTTCAAGTACAGCTACATGACAGAAACCAGAAGTGTCAGGATTTCCTGAGACAAACCTTGTGCTGCCGTTGGTGTCACAGACTAATTTGCTGTCAAGGCTGCTGAAAGAGGCCAAGGAGCCAAGCTGAGATGGGCTAGTCGTGATTGAGGCCACTGAACATGCTGAAAACAAGTGCAGATGACAGTATCTACTGGAGTAAGCTGACCGCTGTCCTGCTTCAGAAGGGACTCTGTTAACCTCTGCAGTGTTACTGACAGTTTGCTGCAGGAGGGCATCAGGAATTAAATCTTTATAACAGCATCACTTATATCACAACTCAGGTCTGGACTCAAATACAGCCACCAGCAGACATCGGTGTTTACGCGTATTTGACTTTGGGAAACAGGATGACTCAGAAACACGGGCAAAAAAGAAAATCCTACAATAGGCAAAAATACACGAGGAACACAGGAGACAAAAACAGAAGGCTGGAAAACTACAGCAACAGAGGCACAAGGTGAGAGGCAAACGGACAAGTATAAATATAGAGCAATTAATCGGGAGCCGCAGGTGAGTCAGACAGGATGGGAAAGCAGGGTTAGTGTGGGGCAAAACAGGAGGGAGTAGCCGGGGTCTGACAGAAGATGCTAGTGGAAAGATAAAACCAGGAAAGAGCCTGACTGAGCCGCGTGACGTGCACATGATATGACAACTGAGAAATCTGACTAAATCTGCGTCGAGTAATTTAAAGAAATGTTCTGTGTCATTTATCGTTTCTCGATTCCTTCCCAACACTTTCAACTGATGATCCATTGTTATCATCTTCAGTTTCAACTAGTAGTGGAGTAGTAGAGTTTTGGCTTCAAGAAGCAAAGTGATTTAGGCCAAGTTACACTCTCCAAACGTCTGAGCTGTGCAGCACTAATCACCTCTGTTTACATTATACGGGGTGTTCTTGCAGCGTTGACAGCTCAGACAATGCTACTGGGGAAGCACAAGGAAAAAAAAAAACACTAATGATGTGCTAATTATGCATCAGAGTCCCTCTAAGTAAGTTAAAAAGGGACAGTTCATCTTTAGCGTGATGTGATTATCTGTTTTGTTCTGTTTGCCCAGTAAACTCCTTACAGTTTTGTGTTTTCTTAGATACAATATGCAAACAACTACAGCTGCTTACATAATTTCACATTAGTAGTGGTCGTTTTTACAGATAGGATACTGTACACGTTTCTGGAGCCTCTGTTTCGTCCTCTCAGGAAAACAATGTGGAACAAAACGATGACGCACTCTGAATTTCTGATTTAATGCTTTCATGTCATTAAAACGTGAATCAACTTGCAGATTGTCATGGAAACGAGTCCTTTTCAAAGAACTGCAAGAAAAAGACTTACAAGGTCTGTCTTTGTTTGTGGATATGCTTGTGTGTGCACACGTGTGTGTGTGTGTGTGTGTTCAAATACTATATGTCAACCAGTTGTAAAGTCAACTGCAGCTAACACATCTCATTTAAATAGGAGTTCAATGACTCTTCACTTACCACAGTCGGTTACTCCAGTGTTAATTTTCATTACTCTGTCTGTCTGTGAAATAAGCTCAGTACTCTAACCTCGAACATTAACGTCTGTGTGGGTGAGTTCAGCCAGGGTATCACTTTGTCCTAGAAAAAGTGGCAAAAAATATATACTTATGAAAAGGGAGAAATGAATTTCCATGCTCCAGGACAAATGCTGATTATCCCTTTAATGCAGCAGCAATGACTCTACCATAAAATTGCAACAGAGGCAACTCAGAAAATATGCAGCAATGCAGAACACTAATCATCTTCAGTGGAAACCACCACATAACAGGGAAGAGTGCCTCTCAGCTACACAACACCAAAATAACAGATTGTCAATTGCAGCCATTATTTTAATCACTGTGAATGCTGTTGAGCATTCACAGTATTGTTATTGTAATCTTTATCACTGTGAATGCTGTTGAGCATTCACAGTATTGTTATTGTAATCTTTATCACTGTGAATGCTGTTGAGCATTCACAGTATTGTTATTGTAATCTTTATTATTATATATTATATATTATTCTTCCGTACGTTTTTCGGCGCGTAACTACTCCTTCATACTTTGTGCTACAGAAACCGTTCAGGTATCAAAATGTTCAGCTTTTTAAGGAGAAGTGTGCTTCCATTCAGAATTTTTATAACTTTTATACTTTTTAAAATATTTAACTTTTAATAACTATTTTTTATAATGGATTCCTATGGAAGAGTCTCTTCAGCAACTCTTCAACTTCTTCTTCTTTCAGCTTTAACTACTTCAGCATACTTTCAGCTACAGAAATCATTCAGGTATCAAAATGTTCAGCTATTTCTGCTCTTTTAATCTTCCATTCAGTTTTTTAATATCTTTTATAGTTTTTCTATAATTACAGTTTTTGTGACTTGATGTTTTTGTCTGATTTTGGACTTTATAATGGGAGTGAATGATGGAACGTTGGTGCAGCTAGAGTGGATGACGTCACAGCTTAGAGTGGAGAGGCCGATTTTTTAAAACCAAAATCTTTCTCAATAAACTGTCAGCACGGCCGCAATTTTCACTCTATCTGAATAATTTCTTCACAGAAACGTAGGTAAACTTGTCCTGATTCTGATAAGCTATTTGTGAAAGTGGAGAGACAAATCGTTTTTTCTCTGTGAGCCTCAGAGTGACGGGAGTCCCCCTCCGCTCTCCCATTAGCTCCAATGTTAAATTCGGTCTGAGATTCTGTTTGACAAGCTGAAGGTTGCACTTGGATCTCTCGCTCCTGTGATCACAATTTTCAGTCCTCAAACATAAAATTCACACTAGTGGTTCATTAAAGTCTTGGCTCTCACGTAGTTAACTTTTTATGACGATATCTTTTGTAGTTTTGCTGTAAAAAGCCTGTTTGTAAGGGCTCCAAATCAGTTTTCACCAGTGAAAATCTTGGCAGTTGAAGTTTCCCGCCTCTCCCCTACAGTCTCCGTGGCAACGGCTGTGTCGGGTCACGTGATCAGGGCTGTTTATAAATCAGCGTCACACACTTGTACAGGCTCGTGTGTAGTTAGCATGTTTATGCTAGCGGCTCTTTGCTAACCTGCTTCAGTTTCTTCTACTTTCAGCTCTTTTTAACAAATCAGTTTAACTTTACCTTTCATATTTTACTGTTTAGATAACTTCAGCAAATCTATTTAAGCTTTTTTAAGTTAACATTCAGCTGTTTTATCTTCTTCTTCATATGTTTATCTCTGTTAAAACACTTCCTGTTTCTCTTCAGCTAATTTCAGCAGCGTTTTAAAACGTTTCAGTCTTTATCTAAATTACTGTTTAAACAAATTCAGCTATGTTTTATCAACTTTAGCAAATTGTTTTCAGCTTTTTTTAACTAAACATTTAAATTTAAATTTAACTGTTTAGATAAATTCAGCTATGTTTTATCAACTTTAGCAAATTGTTTTCAGCTTTTTTTAACTAAACATTTAACTTTAAATTTAACTTTTTCGATAAATTCAGCTATGTTTTATGAACTTTAACAAATCTATTTCAGCTTTTTTTAACTAAACATTTAACTGTTATATTTTACTGTTTAGATAAATTCAGCTGTTTTATCAACTTTAACAAATCTAATTCAGCTTTTTTAAGTTAACATTCAGCTGTTTTATCTTCTTCTTCATATGTTTATCTCTGTTAAAACACTTCCTGTTTCTCTTCAGCTAATTTCAGCAGCGTTTTAAAACGTTTCAGCCTTTATCTAAATTACTGTTTAGATAAATTCAGCTATGTTTTATCAACTTCAGCAAATTTATTTCAGCTTTTTTAACTAAACATTTAACTTTATCTTTAACTGTTTAGATAAATTCAGCTATGTTTTATCAACTTCAGCAAATCGATTTCAGCTTTTTTAACTAAACATTTAACTTTAAATTTAACTGTTTAGATAAATTCAGCTATGTTTTATTAACTTTAGCAAATTTATTTCAGCTTTTTTAACTAAACATTTAACTTTATCTTTAACTGTTTAGATAAATTCAGCTATGTTTTATTAACTTTAGCAAATTTATTTCAGCTTTTTTAACTAAACATTTAACTTTACCTTTAACTGTTTAGACAAATTCAGCTATGTTTTATTAACTTCAAATCGTTTTCAGCTTTTTTAAGTTAACATTCAGCTGTTTTATCTTCTTCTTATGTTTATCTCTGTTAAAACACTTCCTGTTTCTCTTCAGCTAATTTCAGCAGCGTTTTAAAACGTTTCAGCCTTTATCTAAATTACTGTTTAGATAAATTCAGCTATGTTTTATCAACTTCAGCAAATCGATTTCAGCTTTTTTAACTAAACATTTAACTTTAAATTTAACTGTTTAGATAAATTCAGCTATGTTTTATCAACTTTAGCAAATTTATTTCAGCTTTTTTAACTAAACATTTAACTTTATCTTTAACTGTTTAGATAAATTCAGCTATGTTTTATTAACTTTAGCAAATTTATTTCAGCTTCTTTAACTAAACATTTAACTTTATCTTTAACTGTTTAGATAAATTCAGCTATGTTTTATTAACTTTAGCAAATTTATTTCAGCTTTTTTAACTAAACATTTAACTTTACCTTTAACTGTTTAGACAAATTCAGCTGTTTTATCAACTTCAACAAATCGATTTCAGCTTTTTTAACTAAACATTTAACTTTACCTTTAACTGTTTAGACAAATTCAGCTGTTTTATCAACTTCAACAAATCTATTTCAGCTTTTTTAACTAAACATTTAACTTTAAATTTAACTGTTTAGATAAATTCAGCTATGTTTTATCAACTTTAGCAAATTTATTTCAGCTTTTTTAACTAAACATTTAACTTTATCTTTAACTGTTTAGATAAATTCAGCTATGTTTTATCAACTTCAGCAAATCGATTTCAGCTTTTTTAACTAAACATTTAACTTTAAATTTAACTGTTTAGATAAATTCAGCTATGTTTTATCAACTTTAGCAAATTTATTTCAGCTTTTTTAACTAAACATTTAACTTTATCTTTAACTGTTTAGATAAATTCAGCTATGTTTTATTAACTTTAGCAAATTTATTTCAGCTTTTTTAACTAAACATTTAACTTTATCTTTAACTGTTTAGATAAATTCAGCTATGTTTTATTAACTTTAGCAAATTTATTTCAGCTTTTTTAACTAAACATTTAACTTTACCTTTAACTGTTTAGATAAATTCAGCTGTTTTATCAACTTCAACAAATCTATTTCAGCTTTTTTAACTAAACATTTAACTTTAAATTTAACTGTTTAGATAAATTCAGCTATGTTTTATCAACTTTAGCAAATTTATTTCAGCTTTTTTAACTAAACATTTAACTTTATCTTTAACTGTTTAGATAAATTCAGCTATGTTTTATTAACTTTAGCAAATTTATTTCAGCTTTTTTAACTAAACATTTAACTTTATCTTTAACTGTTTAGATAAATTCAGCTATGTTTTATTAACTTTAGCAAATTTATTTCAGCTTTTTTAACTAAACATTTAACTTTAAATTTAACTGTTTAGACAAATTCAGCTATGTTTTATTAACTTTAGCAAATTTATTTCAGCTTTTTTAACTAAACATTTAACTTTATCTTTAACTGTTTAGACAAATTCAGCTATGTTTTATTAACTTCAAATCGTTTTCAGCTTTTTAAAGTTAACATTCAGCTGTTTTATCTTCTTCTTCATATGTTTATCTCTGTTAAAACACTTCCTGTTTCTCTTCATCAACTTTCAGCAGTTCTTCATGAATCGATTCAGCGTTTCAGCATTCACAGTGCATTTTCTTCAGGAAATGCTTTATCTAGTCTTTATTATATATTATATATTATATATTATATATTATTCTTCCGTACGCTTTTTGGACTCTAACTACTCCTTCATACTTTGAGCTACAGAAACCGTTCAGGTATCAAAATGTTCAGCTTTTTAAGGAGAAGTGTGCTTCCATTCAGAATTTTTATAACTTTTATACTTTTTAAAATATTTAACTTTTAATAACTATTTTTTATAATGGATTCCTATGGGAGAGTCTCTTCAGCAACTCTTCAACTTCTTCTTCTTTCAGCTTTAACTACTTCAGCATACTTTCAGCTACAGAAATCATTCAGGTATCAAAATGTTCAGCTATTTCAGCTCTTTTAATCTTCCATTCAGTTTTTTAATATCTTTTATAGTTTTTCCATAATTACAGTTTTTGTGACTTGATGTTTTTGGCTGATTTTGGACTTTATAATGGGAGTGAATGATGGAACGTTGGTGCAGCTAGAGTGGATGACGTCACAGCTTAGAGTGGAGAGGCCGATTTTTTAAAAACAAAATCTTTGTCAATAAACTGTCAGCACGGCCGCAATTTTCACTCTATCGGAATAATTTCTTCACAGAAATGTAGGTAAACTTGTCCTGATTCTGATAAGCTACTTATCTAAGCTGTGAGACAAATCGTTTTTTCTCTGTGAGCCTCAGAGTGACGACAGTCCCCCTCCGCTCTCCCATTTGCGCCAATGTTAAATTCGGTCTGAGATTCTGTCCGACATGCTGAAGGGTGCACTTGTATCTCTCGCTCCTGTGACCACAATTTTCAGTCCTCAAACATAAAATTCACACTAGTGCTTCATTAAAGTCTTGGCTCTCACGTGGTTAAGTTTTTATGACGATACCTATCGTAGTTTTGCTGTAAAAAGCGTGTTTGTAAGGGCTCCAAATCAGTTTTCACCTTAGTAAAAATCTTGGCGGTTGAAGTTTCCCGCCTCTCCCCTACAGTCTCCGTGGCAACGGCTGTGTCGAGTCACGTGATCAGGGCTGTTTATAAATCAGCGTCAGACACTTGTACAGGCTCGTGTGTAGTTAGCCTGTTTATGCTAGCGGCTCTTTGCTAACCTGCTTCAGTTTCTTCTACTTTCAACTCTTTTTAACAAAAACTGTAACTATTCTTTTAACTTTTTAACTATTTTAGATAAATTCAGCTATGTTTTATCAACTTTAGCAAATCGTTTTCAGCTTTTTTTAACTAAACATTTAACTTTAACTTTAACTGTTTAAATAAATTCAGCTATGTTTTACTATCTTCAGCAAATCTATTTCAGCTTTTTTAACTAAACATTTAACTTTACCTTTAACTGTTTAAATAAATTCAGCTATGTTTTATCAACTTTAGCAAATCTATTTCAGCTTTTTTAACTAAACATTTAACTTTACCTTTAACTGTTTAGATAAATTCAGCTATGTTTTATCAACTTTAGCAAATCTATTTCAGCTTTTTTAAGTTAACATTCAGCTGTTTTATCTTCTTCTTCATATGTTTATCTCTGTTAAAACACTTCCTGTTTCTCTTCATCAACTTTCAGCAGTTCTTCATGAATCGATTCAGCGTTTCAGCATTCACAGTGCATTTTCTTCAGGAAATGCTTTATCTAGTTATATATTATATATTATATATTATTATTATTATTCTTCCGTACACTTTTTGGACTCTAACTACTCCTTCATACTTTGTGCTACAGAAACCGTTCAGGTATCAAAATGTTCAGCTTTTTAAGGAGAAGTGTGCTTCCATTCAGAATTTTTATAACTTTTATACTTTTTAAAATATTTAACTTTTAATAACTATTTTTTATAATGGATTCCTATGGGAGAGTCTCTTCAGCAACTCTTCAACTTCTTCTTCTTTCAGCTTTAACTACTTCAGCATACTTTCAGCTACAGAAATCATTCAGGTATCAAAATGTTCAGCTATTTCTGCTCTTTTAATCTTCCATTCAGTTTTTTAATATCTTTTATAGTTTTTCTATAATTACAGTTTTTGTGACTTGATGTTTTTGGCTGATTTTGGACTTTATAATGGGAGTGAATGATGGAACGTTGGTGCAGCTAGAGCGGATGACGTCACAGCTTAGAGTGGAGAGGCCGATTTTTTCAAACCAAAATCTTTCTCAATAAACTGTCAGCACGGCCGCAATTTTCACTCTATCTGAATAATTTCTTCACAGAAACGTAGGTAAACTTGTCCTGATTCCGATAAGCTATTTGTCTAAGCTCACAGGCAAATCGTTTTTTCTCTGTGAGCCTCAGAGTGACGGGAGTCCCCCTCAGCTCTCCCATTAGCGCCAATGTTAAATTTGGTGTGAGATTCTGTTTGACAAGCTGAAGGATCCACTTGGATCTCTCGCTCCTGTGACCACAATTTTCAGTCCTCAAACATAAAATTCCCCCTAGTGGTTCATTAAAGTCTTGGCTCTCACGCAGTTAACTTTTTCTGACGATATCTATCGTAGTTTTGCTGAAAAAAGCCTGTTTGTAAGGGCTCCAAATCAGTTTTCACGAGTGAAAATCTTGGCAGTTGGAGTTTCCCGCCTCTCCCCTACAGTCTCCGTGGCAACGGCTGTGTCGGGTCACGTGATCAGGGCTGTTTATAAATTAGCGTGTGTAGTTAGCCTGTTTATGCTAGCGGCTCTTTGCTAACCTGCTTCAGTTTCTTCTACTTTCAGCTCTTTTTAACTAAACATTTAACTTTAAATTTAACTGTTTAGATAAATTCAGCTGTTTTAATAACTTCAGCAAATCGTTTTCAGCTTTTTTAAGTTAACATTCAGCTGTTTTATCTTCTTCTTCATATGTTTATCTCTGTTAAAACACTTCCTGTTTCTCTTCAGCTAATTTCAGCAGCGTTTTAAAACGTTTCAGTCTTTATCTAAATTACTGTTTAAATAAATTTACCTATGTTTTATAAACTTCAGCAAATTTATTTCTGCTTTTTTAACTAAACATTTAACTTTACCTTTAACTTTAACTGTTATATTTTACTGTTTAGATAAATTCAGCTATGTTTTATAAACTTCAGCAAATCGATTTTAGCTCTTTTTAACTAAAAATTTAACTTTAAATGTAACTGTTTAGATAAATTCAGCTATGTTTTATCAACTTCAGCAAATTTATTTCAGCTTTTTTAACTAAACATTTAACTTTACCTTTAACTGTTTAGATAAATTCAGCTGTGTTTTATCAACTTTAGCAAATCGTTTTCAGCTGTTTTAAGTTAACATTCAGCTGTTTTATCTTCTTCTTCATATGTTTATCTCTGTTAAAACACTTCCTGTTTCTCTTCATCAACTTTCAGCAGTTCTTCATGAATCGATTCAGCGTTTCAGCATTCACAGTGCATTTTCTTCAGGAAATGCTTTATCTAGTCACTGTGAATGCTGTTGAGCATTCACAGTATTGTTTTCCTAATCTTTATTATATATTATATATTATTATTATTATTCTTCCGTACACTTTTTGGACTTTAACTACTCCTTCATACTTTGAGCTACAGAAACCGTTCAGGTATCAAAATGTTCAGCTTTTTAAGGAGAAGTGTGCTTCCATTCAGAATTTTTATAACTTTTATACTTTTTAAAATATTTAACTTTTAATAACTATTTTTTATAATGGATTCCTATGGGAGAGTCTCTTCAGCAACTCTTCAACTTCTTCTTCTTTCAGCTTTAACTACTTCAGCATACTTTCAGCTACAGAAATCATTCAGGTATCAAAATGTTCAGCTATTTCTTCTCTTTAAATCTTCCATTCAGTTTTTTAATATCTTTTATAGTTTTCCCATAATTTCAGTTTTTGTGACTTGATGTTTTTGTCTGATTTTGGACTTTATAATGGGAGTGAATGATGGAACGTTGGTGCAGCTAGAGTGGATGACGTCACAGCTTAGAGTGGAGAGGCCGATTTTTTCAAACCAAAATCTTTCTCAATAAACTGTCAGCACGGCCACAATTTTCACTCTATCGGAATAATTTCTTTACAGAAATGTAGAAATACTTGTCTTGATTCTGATAAGCTATTCGTCTAGTCTCAGAGACAAATCGTTTTTTCTCTGTGAGCCTCAGAGTGACGGGAGTCCCCCTCAGCTCTTCCATTAGCGCCAATGTTAAATTCGGTCTGAGATTCTGTCCGACAAGCTGAAGGGTGCACTTGGATCTCTCGCTCCTGTGACCACAATTTTCAGTCCTCAAACATAAAATTCACACTAGAGGTTTATTAAAGTCTTGGCTCTCACGTGGTTCACTTTTTATGACGATACCTATTGTAGTTTTGCAGAAAACAGCCTGTTTGTAAGGGCTCCAAATCAGTTTTCACGAGTGAAAATCTTGGCAGTTGAAGTTTCCCGCCTCTCGCCTACAGTCTCCGTGGCAACGGCTGTGTCGGGTCACGTGATCAGGGCTGTTTATAAATCAGCGTCAGGCTCGTGTGTAGTTAGCCTGTTTATGCTAGCGGCTCTTTGCTAACCTGCTTCAAATTATTTTACTTTCAGGTATTTTTAAGAAAACTGTTTAACTTTTCTTTTAACTTTTATATTTTAGATAAATTCAGCTATGTTTTATCAACTTCAGCAAATCTATTTCAGCTTTTTTAAGTTAACATTCAGCTGTTTTATCTTCTTCTTCATATGTTTATCTCTGTTAAAACACTTCCTGTTTCTCTTCAGCTAATTTCAGCAGCGTTTTAAAACGTTTCAGTCTTTATCTAAATTACTGTTTAAACAAATTTACTTATGTTTTATCAACTTTAGCAAATTTATTTCAGCTTTTTTAACTAAACATTTAACTTTACTTTTAACTGTTAAGATAAATTCAGCTGTTTTATCAACTTTAGCAAATCTATTTCAGCTTTTTTAACTAAACATTTAACTTTACTTTTAACTGTTTAGATAAATTCAGCTATGTTTTATCAACTTTAGCAAATTTATTTCAGCTTTTTTAACTAAACATTTAACTTTAAATTTAACTGTTTAGATAAATTCAGCTATGTTTTATCAACTTTAGCAAATTTATTTAAGCTTTTTTAACTAAACATTTAACTTTAAATTTAACTGTTTAGATAAATTCAGCTGTTTTAATAACTTCAGCAAATTTATTTCAGCTCTTTTTAACTTAACATTTTAACTTTACCTTTAACTTTAACTGTTATATTTTATTGTTTAGATAAATTCAGCTACGTTTTTATAACTTCAGCAAATTTATTTCAGCTTTTTTAAGTTAACATTCAGCTGTTTCATCTTCTTCTTCATATGTTTATCTCTGTTAAAACACTTCCTGTTTCTCTTCAGCTAATTTCAGCAGCGTTTTCAAACGTTTCAGTCTTTATCTAAATTAATGTTTAAATTAATTCAGCTATGTTTTATCAACTTTAGCAAATTTATTTCAGCTTTTTTAACTAAACATTTAACTTTACCTTTAACTGTTTAGACAAATTCAGCTATGTTTTATCAACTTTAGCAAATTTATTTCAGCTTTTTTAACTAAACATTTAACTTTACCTTTAACTGTTTAGATAAATTCAGCTATGTTTTATCAACTTTAGCAAATTTATTTCAGCTTTTTTAACTAAACATTTAACTTTACCTTTAACTGTTTAGATAAATTTAGCTATGTTTTATTAACTTCAACAAATCTATTTCAGCTTTTTTAAGTTAACATTCAGCTGTTTTATCTTCTTCTTCATATGTTTATCTCTGTTAAAACACTTCCTGTTTCTCTTCATCAACTTTCAGCAGTTCTTCATGAATCGATTCAGCGTTTCAGCATTCACAGTGCATTTTCTTCAGGAAATGCTTTATCTAGTTATTATTATTATTCTTCCGTACGTTTTTCGGCGCGTAACTAGTCCTTCATACTTTGTGCTACAGAAACCGTTCAGGTATCAAAATGTTCAGCTTTTTAAGGAGAAGTGTGCTTCCATTCAGAATTTTTATAACTTTTATACTTTTTAAAATATTTAACTTTTAATAACTATTTTTTATAATGGATTCCTATGGGAGAGTCTCTTCAGCAACTCTTCAACTTCTTCTTCTTTCAGCTTTAACTACTTCAGCATACTTTCAGCTACAGAAATCATTCAGGTATCAAAATGTTCAGCTATTTCAGCTCTTTTAATCTTCCATTCAGTTTTTTAATATCTTTTATAGTTTTTTCATAATTACAGTTTTTGTGACTTGATGTTTTTGGCTGATTTTGAACTTTATAATGGGAGTGAATGATGGAACGTTGGTGCAGCTAGAGTGGATGACGTCACAGCTTAGAGTGGAGAGGCCGATTTTTGTGAACCGAAATCTTTCTCAATAAACTGTCAGCACGGCCGCAATTTTCACTCTTTCTGAATTATTTCTTCACAACAATGTAGGTAAACTTGTCCTGATTCTGACAAGCTATTTGTGACATCTGAGAGACAAATCGTTTTTTCTCTGTGAGCCTCAGAGTGACGGGAGTCCCCCTCAGTTCTCCCATTAGCGCCAATGTTAAATTCGCTCTGAGATTCTGTCCGACAAGCTGAAGGGTGCACTTGGATCTCTCGCTCCTGTGACCACAATTTTCAGTCCTCAAACATAAAATTCACACTAGTGGTTCATTAAAGTCTTGGCCCTCGCGTGGTTCACTTTATATGACGGCATCTATCGTAGTTTTGCTGTAAAAAGCCTGTTTGTAAGGCTCCAAATCAGTTTTCACGAGTGAAAATCTTACCGTTTCCCGCCTCTCCCCTACAGTCTCCGTGGCAACCGCTGTGTCGGGTCACGTGATCAGGGCTGTTTATAAATCAGCGTCAGACACTTGTACAGGCTCGTGTGTAGTTAGCATGTTTATGCTAGCGGCTCTTTGCTAACCTGCTTCAGTTTCTTCTACTTTCAACTCTTTAACAAAATAGTTTAACTATTCTTTTAACTTTTTAACTATTTTAGATAAATTCAGCTATGTTTTATCAACTTCAGCAAATTTATTTCAGCTGTTTTAACTAAACATTTAACTTTACCTTTAACTATTTTAGATAAATTCAGCTATGTTTTATCAACTTCAGCAAATTTATTTCAGCTTTTTTAACTAAACATTTAACTTTACCTTTAACTGTTTAAATAAATTCAGCTATGTTTTATTAACTTCAGCAAATCGATTTCAGCTTTTTTTAACTTAACATTTAACTTTACCTTTAACTGTTTAGATAAATTCAACTATGTTTTATCAACTTTAGCAAATCGATTTCAGCTTTTTTTAACTTAACATTTAACTTTACCTTTAACTGTTTAGATAAATTCAACTATGTTTTATCAACTTTAGCAAATCGATTTCAGCTTTTTTTAACTTAACATTTAACTTTATCTTTAACTGTTTAGATAAATTCAGCTGTTTTATTAACTTCAACAAATCTATTTCAGCTTTTTTAAGTTAACATTCAGCTGTTTTATCTTCTTCTTCATATGTTTATCTCTGTTAAAACACTTCCTGTTTCTCTTCATCAACTTTCAGCAGTTCTTCATGAATCGATTCAGCGTTTCAGCATTCACAGTGCATTTTCTTCAGGAAATGCTTTATCTAGTTATTATTATATATTATATATTATATATTATTCTTCCGTACGTTTTTTGGACTCTAACTACTCCTTCATACTTTGAGCTACAGAAACCGTTCAGGTATCAAAATGTTCAGCTTTTTAAGGAGAAGTGTGCTTCCATTCAGAATTTTTATAACTTTTATACTTTTTAAAATATTTAACTTTTAATAACTATTTTTTATAATGGATTCCTATGGGAGAGTCTCTTCAGCAACTTTTCAACTTCTTCTTCTTTCAGCTTTAACTACTTCAGCATACTTTCAGCTACAGAAATCATTCAGGTATCAAAATGTTCAGCTATTTCTGCTCTTTTAATCTTCCATTCAGTTTTTTAATATCTTTTATAGTTTTTTCATAATTACAGTTTTTGTGACTTGATGTTTTTGGCTGATTTTGGACTTTATAATGGGAGTGAATGATGGAACGTTGGTGCAGCTAGAGTGGATGACGTCACAGCTTAGAGTGGAGAGGCCGATTTTTGTAAACCGAAATCTTTCTCAATAAACTGTCAGCACGGCCACAATTTTCACTCTATCTGAATAATTTCTTCTCAAAAACGTAGATAAACTTGTCCTGATCCTGATAAGCTATTTATCTAAGCTCTGAGACAAATCGTTTTTTCTCTGTGATCCTCAGAGTGACGGGAGTCCCCCTCCGCTCTCCCATTAGCGCCAATGTTAAATTCGGTCTGAGATTCAGTCCGACAATCTGAAGGATCCATTTGGATCTCTCGCTCCTGTTATCACAATTTTCAGTCCTCAAACATAAAATTCACACTAGTGGTTCATTAAAGTCTTGACTCTCACGTAGTTCACTTTTTATTACGATACCTATCGTAGTTTTGCTGAAAAAAGCCTGTTTGTAAGGGCTCCAAATCAGTTTTCACGAGTGAAAATCTTGGCAGTTGAAGTTTCCCGCCTCTCCCCTACAGTCTCCGTGGCAACGGCTGTGTCGGGTCACGTGATCAGGGCTGTTTATAAGTTAGCGTGTGTAGTTAGCGTGTTTATGCTAGCGGCTCTTTGCTAACCTGCTTCAGTTTCTTCTACTTTCAACTCTTTTTAACAAAAACTGTAATTATTCTTTTAACTTTTTAACTATTTTAGATAAATTCAGCTATGTTTTATCAACTTTAGCAAATCGTTTTCAGCTTTTTTTAAGTTAACATTCAGCTGTTTTAGCTTCTTCTTCATATGTTTATCTCTGTTAAAACACTTCCTGTTTCTTTTCAGCTAATTTCAGCAGCGTTTTAAAACGTTTCAGTCTTTATCTAAATTACTGTTTAAACAAATTCAGCTATGTTTTATTAACTTCAGCAAATCTATTTCAGCTTTTTTAAGTTAACATTCAGCTGTTTTATCTTCTTCTTCATATGTTTATCTCTGTTAAAACACTTCCTGTTTCTCTTCAGCTAATTTCAGCAGCGTTTTAAAACGTTTCAGCCTTTATCTAAATTACTGTTTAAACAAATTCAGCTATGTTTTATCAACTTCAGCAAATCGATTTCAGCTTTTTTAACTAAACATTTAACTTTAAATTTAACTGTTTAGATAAATTCAGCAATGTTTTATTAACTTCAACAAATCTATTTCAGCTTTTTTAACTAAACATTTAACTTTAACTGTTTAAATAAATTCAGCTCTGTTTTATCAACTTCAACAAATCTATTTCAGCTTTTTTAAGTTAACATTCAGCTGTTTTATCTTCTTCTTCATATGTTTATCTCTGTTAAAACACTTCCTGTTTCTCTTCATCAACTTTCAGCAGTTCTTCATGAATCGATTCAGCGTTTCAGCATTCACAGTGCATTTTCTTCAGGAAATGCTTTATCTAGTTATTATTATTATTCTTCCGTACGTTTTTCGGCGCGTAACTAGTCCTTCATACTTTGAGCTACAGAAACCGTTCAGGTATCAAAATGTTCATCTTTTTAAGGAGAAGTGTGCTTCCATTCAGAATTTTTATAACTTTTATACTTTTTAAAATATTTAACTTTTAATAACTATTTTTTATAATGGATTCCTATGGGAGAGTCTCTTCAGCAACTCTTCAACTTCTTCTTCTTTCAGCTTTAACTACTTCAGCATACTTTCAGCTACAGAAATCATTCAGGTATCAAAATGTTCAGCTATTTCAGCTCTTTTAATCTTCCATTCAGTTTTTTAATATCTTTTATAGTTTTTCTATAATTTCAGTTTTTGTGACTTGATGTTTTTGGCTGATTTTGGACTTTATAATGGGAGTGAATGATGGAACGTTGGTGCAGCTAGAGTGGATGACGTCACAGCTTAGAGTGGAGAGGCCGATTTTTCAAAAGCAAAATCTTTCTCAATAAACTGTCAGCACGGCCACAATTTTCACTCTTTCTGAATAATTTCTTCACAGAAACGTAGGTAAACTTGTCCTGATTCTGATAAGATATTTATCTAAGCTGAGAGAAAAATCGTTTTTTCTCTGCGAGGCTCAGAGTGACGGGAGTCCCCCTCCGCTCTCCCATTAGCGCCAATGTTAAATTCGGTCTGAGATTCTGTCCGACAAGCTGAAGGTTGCACTTGGATCTCTCGCTCCTGTGACCACAATTCTCAGTCCTCAAACATAAAATTCACACTAGTGGTTCATTAAAGTCTTGGCTCTCACGTAGTTAACTTTATATGACGATACCTATCGTAGTTTTGCTGTAAAAAGCCTGTTTGTAAGGGCTCCAAATCAGTTTTCACGAGTGAAAATCTTGGCAGTTGAAGTTTCCCGCCTCTCCCCTACAGTCTCCGTGGCAACGGCTGTGTCGGGTCACGTGATCAGGGCTGTTTATAAATCAGCGTCAGACACTTGTACAGGCTCGTGTGTAGTTAGCATGTTTATGCTAGCGGCTCTTTGCTAACCTGCTTCAGTTTCTTCTACTTTCAGCTCTTTTTAACAAATCAGTTTAACTTTACCTTTCATATTTTACTGTTTAGATAACTTCAGCAAATCTATTTAAGCTTTTTTAAGTTAACATTCAGCTGTTTCAGCTTCTTCTTCATATGTTTATCTCTGTTAAAACACTTCCTGTTTCTCTTCAGCTAATTTCAGCAGCGTTTTAAAACGTTTCAGTTTTTATCTAAATTACTGTTTAAATAAATTCAGCTATGTTTTATCAACTTTAGCAAATCTATTTCAGCTTTTTTAAGTTAACATTCAGCTGTTTTATCTTCTTCTTCATATGTTTATCTCTGTTAAAACACTTCCTGTTTCTTTTCAGCTAATTTCAGCAGCGTTTTAAAACGTTTCAGTTTTTATCTAAATTACTGTTTAAATAAATTCAGCTATGTTTTATCAACTTTAGCAAATTTATTTCAGCTTTTTTAACTAAGCATTTAACTTTACCTTTAACTGTTTAGATAAATTCAGCTGTTTTATCAACTTCACCAAATCTATTTAAGCTTTTTTAAGTTAACATTCAGCTGTTTTATCTTCTTCTTCATATGTTTATCTCTGTTAAAACACTTCCTGTTTCTCTTCATCAACTTTCAGCAGTTCTTCATGAATCGATTCAGCGTTTCAGCATTCACAGTGCATTTTCTTCAGGAAATGCTTTATCTAGTTAATCTTGTTAGCCCAAACGTGACTTTTCCACACCACCGAGGTTGCGGGTGGGGGGTGGGGGGACGTGAAGCCGACGCAGGGTGAGACTGGGATATAGAAGACAGGAAGAGAGCAGGCAGAGAGAAGAGAATGAAGACATGTCCTCTGAAGTTGTGTTTACTTGTCATCATAATGTAGGTCAGAGCCCAGTGGAGGATCCATAGCTTGCCAGAGTTGTGAATGGGCTGCATCTGTCTTAACTGATTTAGCAAGATCAATAGAAATTGCCTTTCTACTGATTTGAGATCTGTCAGCCCCACCTTGCCCAGCGCCCCTATCGCCGCGCGGTCCATCGATTCGCAGCACGACCTGGGGGACGTGCACAGCATGAGCGGTCCAGATAATAGGCCTGCAGTTTGCATTTGCTGAGTTTAGCATGTTTGTGCACAAACCTCACAGGCGGCAATATCACAGCCACATTTGATCGTGTGTGTGTGTGTGTGTGTGTGTGTCTGTGAGAGGTGGGGGAGCAAGGACACTGGGGACATGAATTGCTGTGTCTAAAATGTAGTAGGCAGCACTGAGAGATGCAGTTAGCGATGAATAAGTTAGAATTAAATACGTCATAAATACACCAAAGTTTATTTTCTGACAGATTTTGTTGAAAATATCCTTTAGTAAAGCTCTCCGGGGTTTCTATTGGCTCAGAAAGAGGCTTAGATGGTGTCTCAGTGAGGCTGCTCTGCCTTTATCATCGCTGCCAGTTTAATACTCAAACCCCTTTGATTCCAGTTTTCAGCTTTTATAGACACTAGATTTTGGCATAGCCGTAACACTGGCCTACTTGAAGCATTGTTTAGCTTTTTAAAATCCAATTTTCTTGTTTCCATGGTTTTGAAAAAAAAAAAAAACAGCTAAAAACTAAAAACAACCAGATATGTTTGTCAGTATGAAGTGATGACTTTATTTGTTCTAACCAGTGATATTTACAAGGTTTCATTATACTATATATACTATGTCATTAATGGATGTAGGATGCATCGATGCAAAATTCAACAATTAAATTAGGCGGTACACGTAATAAGTCAGACATGTTTATATTTAACCGCTTTGAGCTCAAATAGCATTTTTAACTGGATCAGCAGCCATGTGCTTTACTAGTTCAGTGACTCAAGTGTGGTTCTGTGCTCATTAAAGGCTGTTTTCGCTAGTTGTGGGATTATAAATGACAGAAAATAGCAGCAAAACTGGATGAGTTAAGCCACATGTGTTATTGTAAGGCCATGTAGGGAAATATATAATGTTTGGTGCAACAAAAGGTGAAATTAGTTGATTATAAGAGCCTGGTTATGTCACACACTATTGATTGGTGAGGGCAAACCAAAAGAAAACAAAAGCAACTCCCAACAAGGAATCTGCTAGCATGAACTCAGTGTCAGGGTTAGAAGAAGAACACATTAATAGACACTATAAAAATGTTACCGGAAGGTGGGAGGATTTTGTTACTGTACCTTCAGAGGAAGCAGACCACCTGGGTCCCCCTGTTTCCAGTCTTTATGGTAATAGAAGATAACCTCCTGCTGGCTGAAGATTCCTATTTACAGTACAGACTGGAATAAATCTTCAAGATCCAAAGTTAAACTAAATCTCAGAGGGAAATTGCTTTTCCTCATCTTGTCATCATCTCTCAGAAAGCAAATAAGCAGATTTTCCATAAAGCTGAATATTCTTCTAAATGTAAACAGCCCTACACTTACTGGATATTTACAGCAATTCTGTGCAACCATAATAGCACCGTTGTTCATATAATGTGCCCCATAACAATAAACATGTTTATTCAGTGAATCACCCATTCACTAGAGCTTTCTCCTGAAGAAGCGCACCCACTTCTCTCCGACACTTTCCCTCATTCACTTGGGGAGTGAGCAGAAGTACTTAGTGAGAGACGTGCTCGCTGTTTTGTCGGTATAATGACAGTGAATTAGTTCCTCCACTGCATCAGTCTGGCATGACTGCAGTGAGGCTGCTCTCTGTAAAGTGATGACCGTGCCTTCTGACGCTATCTATTAAAACAGGTACGCTTCTCTTGATAAACATACATAATATCACATTTATGAAGAGAAAAGCCGACATGTTAGAAAATACTTGTTCTTCAAAAAGTCTGCTAAAATTAATAAGCACTGAGTAATCACAGCTGACAGATCTGAGTCATGAGAATTTTAAAATATTCATAAAGGACACTTGAGGACTAGATGTGCCAAAACGATGTGCACCACAGTGTAAAACCGGCATGTAACTGCACGGTTGTTCCAATACTGTAAAGGTGGGTTATTTCTCGTGTTAAGGGCACGGTGAAAGGAAAGGTCGCATGGAGCATGGAGACGTTGGGGGTTACATTGATTTGAATAATCATTTATTTAAGTGGCTGCCAATCAGTGTAATCCCAGCAATGCTGCTTTGTTTTACTCAGCTGACTATGTGCAGTGATGAAGGAGGTTTCACTGAAAAGCCAGCGTGGAAATTGAGCAGACGATGCCGTGTACGACAAGGATGTATCTAAAAGGTGCATATGGAGAGATTTTCTGTGTTAGTATACAGCAGTGGGCTGTTAACCCTCGCATGAGCAAGAGACCCTGGTTTGTCTCATTACAGATGGAGACCAGATGGAGGCGGCGAGTTCCAACACCACCACCAAGTCTGCTGACTTAGGGAGAAAGAAAACGCAGCTCAGTGCGTCTAATTGACAGTGTGGTGTCATGAAAGGAGCTTTAGTTTGGGCTGGAGTGGAGTCGCAAGTGGAATTCATAAACAGTCGAGTGACATCCTGCTGCGGCTGCGCTCGGGCCGTGATGGAGGAAGACAGATGATACCTTGGGACGCTCCATTGTTTGCAGAACAATCAAAAAAGCTCCTTTTTATGGTTCCGCTCATGAATGATCATTTCTCAGGACGTGCTGAACTCTGAATGAGACATTTTAAGCGGGGAAATCAGAGGAGACATTAGGATGGGATGGAGGGGGTGGATACTAATCTTCAGTAACAAGTCATTTATGCCTAAGAACAAGCAGTGGTGTATAAGTAATGTGAATTTCAGGAGAGACAGAATTGCTTTCTGATATGAGGTTGTAATGTGCCCACGCACTTGGTAGGTTTCTATTGATATTCTTCTCGCTCTCTGCAGTCTCTATTACCTCTGTGGAGAAGCTTTGCTGAGCTCTGTGTAATGTAAGGAAACTTTCTGGTTGTAGGGTTTTTTTCATTGAAAGATAGGGCAAGGCAAGTCAGTCTTTTATATAGCACATTTCATGCATGAAGGAAATTACCATGTACTTCATGTGCAAAATAACTGACAGGAAACTTTAAGAAGAATGACAGAAGAGAGAGGACACAGAAAGACGAGAGGAAAATTATTTTTCCTCAGTAAGGTCACTTGACACAAATAGTACACAGCAGTATGATATTCTGTATGCACCTGGTCCAGCGCTACAGTGAAGTTACATCAAACACGCATTGAATTTTTTTCCTGCTGCACCATTGCATCATATTGAGATTGTATTAGGGCATTTTTACATATTTCTCATTAAATCAAGTACTGTCTGTTTAAAAATAAGCCAGGCTGCACGCTTGATTAGTTTTAGAGTGTTGCATCTTTGTTTTGCTGCACGATGGAGCTCCTCCCAATTAGCTTTGATGCATTTGTAAAATTAGCAAACAAAATGTTTCCGTACATCTCTGCCATCATCAATAAAGCTTATGGAAACGCTTCCTACTTTTCCACAGTCATTACCAGTAGTATCATTTATTAAACTGTCTCCTACTAATAAAGCCCGCCTTTCAAGGCCCACACCTCCACAGGCTCTCTGTCACATATCTATGGACTGGCTAGGGTTTTCTTTTTTTATTCTCAGAGCTGTCAAACCACAGACCACATGTAGCAAATACCATCAGTCAACAGTTTTACACAAATCTCCCTTAAAGACACCAACAATGCAATTTTGGAACATAGACATCACGTATAGAGCAAGACACCAAAGTGCCACATGCACATACAGTAGAGGTGTCGTGAGTCAGAGTTGTCGGTAAACTGAGTAAACCAGCTCCTTCCTCACACAGTTTGGCACTGACACAGCACACACCCACACATCAACTTCACCACCACCACTAAAAACCTTCCATATTATCAAAGCAGAAATGCACTCCTTCTCACATCACCCTCACACTTACAGCCTTCCCATCACCTAAGTCAGTGACACAGCTAAGGACACATGTAGAAGAGAAAAGGTGTTATATTTCCATTTGCATGCATTTATGATTTTTTTTCCTCAGTCAAAATCAGCTGTTTGTAGTCTAATGATGTAAGTGTTTGTAATTCAGTGCTTATTAGCTCTCAGAGATAATAGCCTTTCAAAATAAAACTTGTTCAAATGAGACATTTCAGACCTTGAGGTGCTGCTTTTTATAGCATTAATATGTGATACTCAGTGAGGCAGCACACACCGTTCGTTGCCATATTGTGGCTTTTGTTTATACTGCAAGTTCCACCTTAGCCTCAAAACAGAGCAGTGAATATTCAGTGAAATTTACTGCTTTCACCAGAGCAGATGTTTCCTCTTTTTATTTGTAGATTTTCTTTCCTCCCTTCCTTTACAAGTCCCCGTGAGTGCTTGTGTAGCTGCCCCAAGTGCAAGTGCTCATGTTGTTGGTTTTCACCCCGGCTTTATGTCAGCAAGCTGTCAAACTGTAAAAAAAAAAACTTGTGATAAGACTCTGAATTTTCGATATAACACACAACCTCCACTGACTCTATCCATGCCTTGGCTGCCCTCACAGACCTCCAATCACACATAAACGTTTGCATCCTGACACGTACATACAGTATATAAACATTTTTCACACTCCACACATTTTCGACAGTCGTAGGATGCAAAGATGAGACCCTGCTCGTTTACCAGCCTGTAACAATAGAGGCTTTTATTAAAACTGATAAGAAAAAACTCCATCTTCTTATTGACAGGGGAAACAGGGGAGGGTAGGAGAGTTTGCTGCAGCACTGTTTAGAATAAGGATGCTGCTGGGCAGGGGGCGAGCGAGAGAAACAGCGAGAGATGGAGAAAGGAGGGTGACTTGGGTGCAGAAGGGGTACTGGTAATAAAGTGAAGCCAAACAGAAGCAAAATGAATTTGGACAATGAGAGGACCAGATGGTGGTTGGGAGGAATAGAACTGGGCATTGAAAGATTGGGAGGAATATGCTAACTACCATAGCGAGCTAGAGAAGGAGAAAAAGACAGATGGACAGAATGGAAGAAGGTGAGGTGGGGTGAGTTTGTCTTCGCTGCCCTTGTTCGTGTAATCGAGATTCGGTTGTAGCACTATGGAAAAAAACACACTGCAGTGTGGTGCAGCAGAGAGTCCGAACAGCATGGATGTACAAACCGGAGGATGCCCGTGCATCTTGGGACCTGTGCTGAATGCAGGTGGAGTGGTGCAGAGCCAGACAAGCTGGTGGAGGTGGAGGAGGAGGGTGGCAGTCAGTGGGGATGAGTGAGAGATGAGGGAGGGACCAGGGGAAATGTGGAGGTTGCAGGAACAGGTGGGGAAACAGCAGGTGGTGAGGGGGTAAGGAAAAAAAAATGTAGTAATGGCCCAGGGCCCTGAATCATAAAGTATCTTGATGATGTTTTAATGATCTGAACGTGCTTCTTCGTAGAAAATGAGCTAAAAATACGCTGCACGAAAAATCTTGATAAGTTACCGAGTGTGATAATTTCAGTTCATTTTCAAACGACAACTGCATTTGTACTGTTCTTTCAGAAGAGAGAGCTGGCTCATAAGGGACTGCACTATGTTTCTTTTAAATTTTGATAGGTAAGGGGAGTTGACTGAAGACCCTCACCTTGAAAAAAAATCTAAAAATATAAAACTGAATTTGTACAATTAATTTCAGCATTAACGAGAAATTCCACAAATGTTGGCATTTTACAGATCTTAGGGAGCAATGATTCAAGGCTTGCATGACTGATGTTAGGTTGGACGATTCAGTCTTAGTAAATAAAATAAACCTGCGTTAGAGAGGGTGAGCGTACCATATCTCTATAAACCGCCGCTTCAACTTCGCTTGACGCTTGCGGCTCGAGGCTACAACAGCGTCTACTAGTTTGACACATCCGAATCTCTGTTGGCATAACGGTTAGAGGTCGAGGAGTAAAAAAAAACAAGTTATGTAATCTAATACAAAACTTAACATGTTAATAATGCAGTGAACATTTTGCAGCTTCTACGTTAGAATTAACTTCATTTATAATGAAGGTCTACTTATTTTGTGAACATTACATTTTTAAAATTAGATTTTTTATAATTAAATCAATGATTGGTGGATAATAGCTGTTTTATCATGTAAACTAGATGTAGAGTTCAGGTACCAACATAATCTTTAATACACCTTCTGTTTGACTTGTGTCTATTTTTCTGTGTTTTATGCACCTAACCTCAGTGATTGTATATTTGGCTCTGAGCACTTACCAAAACATCAGTGACCTACACTCAGAGCTGCAGTAGACTCGGTGCCTGAACGCCCCTGGTACTGACACATACAGAACCCAGTTGGGTTGCTGCTTTGCTGACCTGCGGCTCATGCTGCACCTTCTGTGTAGAAATGGTGTAAATGTGCAATGTGTTTTATAGGTTCAGCAAAATATCCATGTGTCAAAGTCACAGCTAACACGGTTTCACCTAGCGTTCAGTTTTATTTTCCGAGATTATATCCTGTTGGTATTTAAAAAGAAAATATGGAAAATAACTTTATTATCTATATTATCTAATACAGCAAAATTATGCTGCAATGCTTTACAGCGTAACTCTGTTCCTGTATTAGAAAGTGTCATCAGTTCACTGAATAATAGATGTATTTTGTATTTATTATTGACATATTGGCCTAGTTACTAATGAGTTGACAGTGATGGGGAAAGAATAAGCCCTGAGAAAGGATTGGCATCATCCTTATGCAATAAAACCCTTCTTGAAATTAATCCCTTGCAATTAATATGTGAAAGCTGGAAAACACAGTACTCCCATTAGCAATAAATAAATAAATCCAGTGCCGTCCGCCTTTTCTGTGATTTCCTCTCTCTCTTATAATTTGGTTACAGTCCCTAACTGAAATCTGTTCAATATCGATGTCACATTATGTCAGGTTTGCGCCATCTGTCTCTCCAAACCACGATGGAAACTTGCCAAAGGGTTCAGCTTAACCTTGCTGCACCTGACACATATTGTTAACTCAGTATTCAAGTGTCTTCCTGAGGTATCTGAGCTATCGTCAGTCTTATCATTCCCACACACTCTTGTCTGGCCTGGCAAAAAGGCAGCGCAGCTCAGCCTTAGACACAATAATATACTCGGGCGAGATAAAGAAATTGCTTCTCTAAGGAGACGATCATTCGTCCAATCAATCTCTTGACAAAGCAGACTGAATATTTCCAAGAGGCACCTCTGCCCTGTCATCCTTTGTAGCTGCCACAATCAAATCCTCAGAAGAGTCTTGTACTGATCAAAGGCCATTCCCTCCATCTTTTAAAGAAGAATGAAGGACAACCATTCTTATTACACCCTCTGTTGCCTTTTATTGAGACAAGTCTGAGTCTTTGGGGCAGGCTTCGCACAATGGGATGTGGTGAGTGTTACTGCAGGGCGCAGCAGCATTTAAGACGGCTTCGTTAGCTGTTGACAAGATAAACATGAAGAAAACCCAAATGTCCTCATGAAATATGGATCTTTTCAAAGGGATATGAGGCATGTTTATCTAGAAGCGCTTCGAGTACCAAAACACGAGAATCCACCCATGCCCCCCTTTCTCCCCCCCACATGCTATAATTTGAGGCTATGATGACGAAGCTATATGTCTTTACTAACAGGTTGTTTACTTCTGCAGCTTCATCTGATGCTGCTTACTGCCTTCAGTGTCCCTGTGGTTTGGCAGTTTTTGTACATTTCTTCTGAAACTTTATGACACTGAAATCCTGACTTTGACTTAGTGATGATATTTGTGTGGAAAAAGTTTTTAAACAGTTTGTTTTAGTCCAACAAACAGACCAAAGCTCAAAGGTCCTGGAGACCCCCAACCTTAAAACAACACAAAACCGACTTTTATCTGCGTGGTTCAACATATTGTTTTTTTTACAGTTTTACACGGCTGAACAGCTGAATTCATTTGATTTTGAACTAATGATGTGTTTTAGAAGTCTACTACAAAAAGAAATATGATAACATTTCTGTTCTGGGGACTGTGAAACATGTTTAAATCGAGTGGATTTTCATAAGCTCCATTGCTGGGACTGGTGTGGAAGGCACACTTTCATGCACCACTACCCTTACTGAATCCCAATTAAGTTTATTATGCTTTCTGTTAATGGACTTTTATAACTGTTTGTTCGTAAAGAGGTGTAACAGGGAATTAAACATCTCTGGGGTTTCAAACACAATTAAAATCACAATGTAGCTCAACACACAGGAATCTCTTTGTCCATGAATGACAAAATAAATATATATGGGACATATTTATTCATAAAAAACCCTTATGACAGAGAAAAATGTTCTTACTTGGTGTAATACTTTTATATTACGTCCTACCCTCTTCATATGAGGGTAGTAATACCTAATTACTTATGCCCTTTGCAAGCAATGGTTAAAACCATATTCAACTAAATGCAAGCATCAGTTTACAGTGATACGAAACAGATTAAAGCTGCACATTAATCACCGAGCTTCACTTGTCATGTGTTACATGTCTTTTCTCTGAACGTGTAACATCTCTGGCGTCTGTAAGCACTCCCTATCACCAAATAGGCCACTGTAAAGTGACGTAAACTGAACTTGGAGTTTTAAAATTCTATGTTTTCTTCAAATCATTAGCATTCACCAAAGGCACAAAGCAAACAAAAAAACAGTGCATTAGCTGGTGTACCATCTGTCACATTGATAAGGCTCCCATGATGCCACTGATAAATGCAGCAGCCAGAGATTGCCAGTTTTAAATATAGACCTGTTTTTTTTTTTTTTCCCAAATGCCTGTGAAACCAATTAAGGCATGTTGTGCGCACCCGTCACACTGATGCTCTGATACATTATGGTGCATGTGATTTCTCAGCACTTTCTCACTGGCCAGTAATTATGAGACAACGTCCTCCTAACAACCTTTCTTATTTGAGTCAAGACTGTGCCGCTGTGATGTGAATCAGTATTTTCTGTCATGATTCTGCACAGAGCTGACTGGTTAAATTACATATGCCAACTATTAAAAAACAGATTGTTATTCATAGAAAAAAGTTGGAAGTGGATTTTAAAAAAAAAAATGTAATCTGCCTTGCAAATGTGTAATTTGGAGTTGGCAGCACCAGTTTGTTTCAGCAAATGTCCAAAAATAACGGGTTTATATTTAAGTCTGCAAACGTTTGCAGGGATCAGAACTCCAAAACCTTAACATTTGTTGTATTTTAACCCAAACCCACAATATTGATCCACAGCTGTAACTATTGTACTTATTTCTGCACCAAATGAAAAAGAAACATCACATTCATCCCTTTATAAATTCAGTTGAATTCTTAAGGCAGTACACAGTAATACCGCTGACACAGCCTCAATCGATCTGGTCTGACCAGTAGCTTTTGGTTGTTAATTTGAACCAGTGTTAGCAGCACACAGGCTTAAGGAAATGTTTCAGCAGTATTGTTTTGTCAATTGTGGCTTTAGTTGCTCCTCAACACATTTTTTTTACATCTTGACAAACATGCTTATTTGGTTTCTTGTCTGCAGTGGCGTTGAGAGCATGATTGCACAATTTCTTGTGAAACTCGTCACAGACTGATGAAAAATAAAAAAGTGGCAGGAGTGTATCGCAATAGAAACATACTGTTATGTGAGAAGTGACAACGACTACATTTGGCAAGTAAATCTGCTAAAAATGCAATTGTTTTCCATTTGTGACAGTTGTTGGCCAGAGGTGGAGCTGGAAGATGTTTCTTATTGAAATCACAGTTGGCTTCAATCTGCAGTTCTCCAGTTTCTTTTCAGAAAACTCTGTTTTTATTCTCTGACATCTCTATTGTCACTGAGCTTTTATTCTGCCTGTAGTGCCCATTTCTCGTTGCTCTATTCTGTTTACTAAAGTGCGCGAACAAGAGGTTGTAAAGTGAGGTATTGGAAAGAAGAACGACTGATTTCTGTAAATTACACAACACTACCACGGAGTTATTATTTATGCTTTTAACTCAAGAGAAAATCTCACTTTGGGCACTTTAAAACTTTGAGCCATTGTATATGCAACATACGAGGATGTAACGGTGTACATGCAGCTATTTAGTTCACTCGAGATTAAAGAGGTTTCCTAATCTGAATAATTACTCAAGTATACAGACTGATTGGGCAGTCAGGAGGGGCTCTTTAATTAGGAAGTCCCACCGTGTCTTCAGAGGCTGATTGGCCCTTTGACATTCATGTAGCTGCACTAATGACACCGCAGATAGCTCAGCTGAAGATGTGTTATTGCACTTAAGTCTGGATTTTTAATTAATCAGAGATGGAAATTGCATCCTCTCTCCAGCATGTTGTATGTTATCAGCTGTTACTGGCTGGAATTATTTTCTACCAGCTCCTCAAGCTGTTTGTGGATCCTAATACGGTTCAGGGTTTTTGAGGAAAATCTTTGCCCTTGACTTAAATTGCACTGTTCTGGACTACTCAGCTGAGAGGCAATTAAACCGAATTTAACGATTCTAAAACCAATTTCAGGAGAAAACAAACACTATGTGCACACGGACCGGAAGAAATGGCTGGTTATATAACACAACACTATTAAAACTACATGTCGTGTCAGTGCTCTGTCTTGCCTCTACTGGATCTACAGAATCTCGGCTTTATTTGATCACTCCTCTTTCTTCCTATGCACCAGTTTTACTTTGCTGGTATATTCAAAGCCTCCTTTTTTACCCCCACATTTCCTGGTCCGCCCCGTTCTATTTGATGCACAGGCCTTTTGAAATATTCAGCGCTAACCCTTCCATCTTATTACCTGTTATATACAGTGGCAGAAGGCTCCCTGCTACGCAGCTGTATGTGAGCAGAAAAAGCTCAGAACCAACCTTTTATTTGATTAATCCTCTTCTTAAAAGAACCTTCTATGTTTCGCTCTTCGGTGTAGCATCGGGCTGGTTGAGCGTGTTCAAGTCTAAGCCCCTCTCACAACGGATGGATTTGCCTTATTGAGGAAGCTGGTGGACACAGTGGTGATTTAAACTGGTTACTGCTGGAGGGAGATGAGGGAGAGATGAAAGGAAAGGTGAATGGAGGGGGTCTGATAGGGTAAAGGACGAGAAAGCATGGATGCAAAGGGAGGCAAAGAAAACGGGACAGACGGGGGGGTGACATAGAGAGACGTGTGAGTTGGTGGTGAAAAGAAAGCTAATGATGGCAAAGAGGATAATGGGGGAGGAGAAGCTGAGGTGTAATAGAGCTGGAGGAGGGGGTGGGGGTGGGGTGGGGTGAGGGAATGAGGTGTTAATGATCATAGGGAATGGGGGAGGAGGAGAGGTGAGGATGTGAAAGAAGGGAAAGAGCAGCACAATTAAGAAACAAGGAATTAAAATGTCACAGAAGTCGTCAGGGAGAACAAGAGAGACAGTGAGACCGGCTGAAGTGTTAAGGGGTTTGTGGATGGATCGCTCAACTGAAGCGTGAAGGCACACACACACACACACACACACACACACACAAACACGCATGTATGAGACCGGGCAACTCAAAAGAAAACAAACACACTTAGAAGAGAGCTTTGGAGAGGCAGCAGGGCTTGAAAACTCACATTTTCCTTTATGCATTATTCTGTTATTATTTATTTTTATAATTTAATTATTATTTGTTAAGTCTTAAATATGAGTCCATGGTTCAAGTCTGGTCGGAGACCTGAGTCGCATTTCTATTCCATCTGACTTCTTTACTGCGAACTTTGGAAATAAAGCATTAAAAGAACTAATTACTGAAAAAGAAACTTGTTTTTATTGTTATTGGTCTGGAGATTTTTACCACATTATACTCACCGAAGAAATCCACCACCACCAACAACATCACTACAAAATAAATGACCAACAGGGCAGGGAACACAATCTGTCATGAGCAAGTTGTAACTAAGAAAGGACCTGAAAATAAATAATAAAATCATCCCACACTGCACCAGAAAAACTGGGAACACAAGTGCAGCAAATGTAAAGAATCATGTTTGGATGTTTGGATCCCGCAGCTTTCCAGCTATCCTACGATCATGTGTCTTCATACCATTCGGTTCAATTGACAAGAATGAACACATCATAAAGCTACATTCCTATTTCCGTTCAAACTGGCACCAAATCTTCATCAAAGCTAAGAATCGCTTGTCTCATGTTCCGGGGGCTGGACGATCGCGACCAACAATATCAACCAATATATTGTTGTTCATACAGTTCAGTGTATGATTAATTAGATGTGTTAGAGTGCAGAGTTAATGCTAGATCATGCTTAACAGCTGATGTTCAAAACGTACACTATCAAACGTAATCGCTGCGCATAGCATTCACAACGCGCAGCACATCTGAGTTGGACCCGACCTCCACATCCTTACTCTCTGTCTGACCTCTGTACATAAAGGTGGGGAAATGATCCAATGTGAATATAGCTCCTTTGATGCTGGTTCCAAATCAAGTCACAGAAATTTGTTGCAGGATTGTGGGATGTGAGCCTCCATTTCTGTAAATGCATGGACGCGCAGCCTCACAGGAGCTGCCCACAACTGAACAGTACTCTGAGCCCACCGGTCTATTTGCCTCCTCTCTGTCGCTCTCCATGTTTCATTTTTTGTCTCCTTGTTGGTAACGCTGCTTGACACTGCATTTTGTCATGCTGTTCTCATGGGACATGCTTGTTACTCTTTCTACCCGTTGCCCCCTATCCTCCCTCTCTGCTCTCCTTCCTCCCCACCTCTCTTTTTCCATTAATAATTTGTTATTCCACTCTTGCTTTGCAGGGCAGGTCTCATTGGTCTCCATCTCTCTCTCTCTCCTCCAGTTCTGATTTGTTATGCCACTACCATCCCCTTGTACACGTCTCATTGGTCAACGTCCGCTGAGTTTTCTATTACCCTCCCTTTCCTTCCTTCCTCTTTGCCCCCTCCCCATTTTGTTTGATCTCATACTTTCGCTGTCAGAGATTTTTCAGATGTTTCTCTCTACAGCATGCTACGGAGGTGTTTTTAAACTACGGTGCACAAAGGGTTTGCAGCATCAGGAAGCTGTGTTTGAGGCAAGCAGCTTCAGATTTGTCTATATTTCCGTACGGGGGGGTATTTAGTCAGTGTTGCACACACAGTGTAGGTATTGCCATTTCGAATCTGTCATTAGTATCACCTGAATGCACCAGAAGGCATTTAGAAGGCTGAATGGGAATATGGGGCCATTATTGGAAAACAGAGAAGGCATATGCGTTTCTCCTGTTTCCCATTAGATGCGACTGCACGTTTGTGCATGTGTGTGTGTGTGTGTGTGTGTGTGTGTGTGTGAGAGAGAGAGTAAAGACAGCAAATTTATAGAAATACTGAATCACGACAAAGGATTTTTAACTTTACATTCATTAGATCATAGTGAGACATGAAGCTGCACAGACAAATCAGTTCAACACTGAATGTTAATTAGCAGGAGGTGCAAACTTTAAAAGATGTGCAAGAATCAACTCTTCAGTATGTGAGTTTTACAAAAACTCTAAAGGGACGAATTAGTTTTGCACAAACTATAATATAACTTCATGTCTTAATCTCATGGGCACATTTCACGAGATGTATGGCAAGTTCTGTCTCAGAGAGTAAAAATACATGATGCTCTGGATCAGACCACCTCACCACAGAAAACGACTTAAAAACACTCAGGACACACTTTACTCATTATCTCTTCCCGTCGTGATGTAGTCTTTCAGTTTTCTCAGAAGGGAAAGTGTCACAGATACATTTATTTGTGCATGTTGTGAAACAGGTGGTGCAGCGAGTGACAACTTGGAGACCAGTTGGCAAACTGCTGCGGCTTGTGAGCTAATGCTGCATTAGGACATTAGCGGAGCCAAGATGTTTACACCAAGTTATAACAATGACAAATGTCCTAAATTGCCTCCTTTTGTTGTAGCAGTTTGTTAACAAGCAAAAGCAATAAATAGTGACTAGCTCCGTTTAAAGCAGTAAAACTGATTCTAATGGTGTTAGTGGATTTTATTTAGATATCACTGCTAGTGAATGTAGCACAAAGCAGTATGATTTTAAATTCAAATTGAGGTATGTTCAAATCTGGCCACATGTAAAGATGAGATTTTTATCTCGTTGTTTCTTTTTCCAGTTGATTCCATGTCGTCTTCTTTAGGTGGTGCCATGCAGAAATAAATTCATGCTGGACCAGATCACTGTGGAAACGCTTCACCCGCTCTCGTTATTTTCCTCTTACATCTGCATAGAGGTTTATTTTTGCAGAAAACAGGTTAAACTCTGTCCGCGTCTGCTGCCACTGTTAAACTTGGGGGCGGCTCTGTGCTCATGCGAACATCCATCCCGTGGGAGTCATTAGGTCTGATGATTGCTCTGCGTGCTCATATAAAGGCTGAAGTATATGAGGGCATTTTATTGCACCAAGTGCACCTTGGAGTGCTAACACTGCTCTCTCCTGAAGTTCCTATGGTTCAGATGACATTAGCTCCCACCAATTTCATTGTTAAACAATTAAATTCTAGGGTGGCTTCGTGGACACTCGGTGCCTTTCACGGCTCGCTGAATCAATACCTAAACATCCAATGAATGTTTGTTTTTCCTGCAGGATATTAAAGTAGATTGGTTTTCATGATAGCCTCTTCCTTAACCGTCTTCTTTAATACTTGACACGGACATCCATAGCGTTCATCTGTCAGTGGTCTTGTATGATGACAGCGCCAGTATTTCCCCACAGCAGTCCACATGAAATGGCCCCTTCAGAGACCCATAAAGCATTTCCCCAACATGCCTCACTGCTTGCTGCAGTGAAGCTACATAATGCCTATATATAGAGAAATATCTTGTGCACCAAATTGCTTATACTGTGGTATCTAGGGATCTCAGTGTAATTTAAAATAATGCTCTCTGTCTGAACAATGCCCGGATGCACACATGCATTTATAATGAAGAATCTGCCGAAGAGGTTAACTGTGTGGTATCTAAGGTCATTTTAACAATTTAGCTGTTCATTAAATTTTGCTATTCATTAAATCGGGCTCTTGTTTACTGCCATCTCTTGTTTGCTGGACACAGATATGGGGTTTTGTTAGACCCTCGGGCTCTAATGGTGGATTTTGATTGAGTATAATGTTCTAATTGTATTTGTGTTTGAGAGCTTTAGCTACTGCACATCATGGTGGTTTTCCTGATGACTTTGCAACATATCCTTCCCTTCTATTTCTGTAGTTTTTATCGTACTGATGTATTGATTGTCTTATTGCTTCACTATGGATTTCCGATTACATCTTCTGTTATCCTCTATATTTCTTTAGGCTTTTATCTTGGCAACTAAAAATAAGTGTCCTCTAGTCTGCACTGTTAAGAAGGGTTGTATTTGTTTGTGTCCATCCAACACAATCTTATCCCACAGAGTCAGAAAATGACATTTTATAACTTCTTTGTCATTGCATACCGATGCTAAAGTTATACTTTGATGCCCTGGGAGGGGCGCTATTCGACACCGTGGGAAAGATAACATCTGCATGTCCGACCTGTCATCACAGCTATGGAAACATCATCGTTAGGTTGAGTTTAGGCACAGAAACAACTGGATTGGGCTTAGGCACATATAATTCTGAGATATTTTAAGTAAAAAGCTAAAATAAATACTTACTTAAGCAAGTGCCACACACGACTCAAATGTCTGTCTCCTGTGGGAAATTCCTGGGTGTTGTTGAGCCATCCTCCTCCCTACGTGGACCTTTAAGACAGCATTGCTGTAGGCATCAAATATTGACCTGTTGGAGTAATTATTGTAGTCAATTGACATTAGCAAAGGGGTACCCAGCATTGTCATGAGACACTAAAGGACTGGGTGAGGCAACACTATGTGATTGTGCTGGTTCACCAGGTCCACAGATAAAAACCTTGTTATTGTCGAATCATTTATTAAAGTTAAAGTCCGATTGTGGTTTTGATTAAATGTCAGTAAACACACTGTGTCTTAGGTCAGTGTAGACTTTTTCAATATTAAACCAGTTAAAAACAGTTTTTCTTAACCTTAGACCAGTGATGTGAGTGTTTAAACATAACCAGAAAAAAGTCATTTCATAACGATCTGTTCAGTTTAATAGAAAACTTAATCTAGGCAGAATTAAGTTTCCTTCAACGTATTAATTTATTAATTAGTAGTTTGAAGAATGAGCTGCACATGTTGTTGCAAGACGTTCCCATGACTGTCCCTGATTTACTTCACTTTCTGGGTCTTACAACATATGGTTACTCCAAAGTCCATAGAAAGCTGCCATCTACTTCAGTCAGTTAGCGTGTTTAGAGAGTGCTTTGTTTGCTCCCACAGTGGATGATTGCTGGATTTTTTGGTTGTGGAGGAAATTTATATTTTATTTTTATTAAGATTAAAACGTACCAGTGGATACTTGAACTTAACCAAAGGACATTGATAATTGACTGACTGCTGCCCCTCCATCTTCTGCCTGTACCTTCACTGCGGCCTTGACTGAGAACCCTGAATTTCAATAGACAACTGTCGCTAACATTAATCCACCGCTGGTGGTTTGCCAAGCTGTGGCTACCTGCTCTCTTCCCCCTTGAAGCCACAACATCAAGTTTGAGAGGGTGTCAAATTAAAATGTTTAATTCAATACTCATTCAATATAGGCCTACAGTATATCTGTTTTAAGGTATATGCCCCTCATCCCCTATTCGTGCATTGAAATCATGGGCACCTCTTGTTCAGGTGTGTCTCATGGTCCAAGGGTTTTCTGTGTTTGTCTCTTTTTTTCAAGTATTTCTACAAGTTTACAAGTCGAATACATAAATATGAAAACATACTGTCCTAGCTCAGTAATCTTTATGTTTTTTACCCTCGGAGTGTTTGTACAGGTCTTAGCTTTGTTATCATTGTTATCTCTTATCTCCTTGTCCTGGGGGAGGTTTATACAGAATATTTGTGCACATATGGAAAAGTGACTGGAGCACACAGAACCTTCTCTCAAATGAGGACACATTAAGAACAGACAACACTCGAGGGGATTGGAGAGTGAGGGTAATTTACTTCAATATGATTTAACTATAATGATGAAAATCCAAAATGGCTCATCAGTAATTGAGGATATTTCAAATAGGAAAACCTTAATGATTTCGTAGATTTCTAGACCAAGTTACCAATTTCGTAGCATGAAGCGAGAGTGACCTGCACCTGAAACAGTCAATTACTCCTAAAATAAACATACATAACATTAAATAAGCAAAGAAGCAATAATGTATTTCTACACAGATGTTGGTTTTAACTTGATGGTTGCCAGGAGAGGTTCAATTAAGAGATGGTGCATGTGTGCACTGCATGATTTATGGGCCAGTTTTAGCAGCTGGCGTTAGGGAAATAAGCTGAAGCATATAAACTGTGTTTGAGCTGGTCCTTCCACTCTGACTTTGCCCGGGGACTGGATGACTGCTGTCACCATGTCTGACAAACCGGGCGCCGCTGCAACAAATCAGTCTCCTCCCAATCCCAGTCGATGTAATGAGACCAGACCTGCAGGCGGCTGGAGATGTGTGTGTGTGTGTGTGTGAGAGTGTATCAGTATTTATATATGTGTGTGTTCCAAGTCGCTCAAAGGGAGGAGAGAGGAGGGGAGAATACTCAAGAGATTAGAGATTTATTGATTACCCTTTGCGGTGTCTCTTCTCCTCTCCCTCCTTTCAGCTTCCATGGGTCTTCCATTCTCTGCCAGTTTATTTATAGAGGGCTGTAGAGGGCTATGTTTTGGCTCTGCAGTGTGTTACAGACTTTTTGTGACCCACCTTCTCTTAAAACGTAATTCCAGAGGCTTACTGAGTGCACCAGCGTCAGCCTCCGTGTATGGAAAGGAGAACATGAAGGCAATAAGCTCTTGTATCAAGCAGCCCCATTTCTCTTTTAATCTTTATAAATGCTCCATGATGTCTCGCACAGCTGCACTTTGAACCACGGTAAAATGCAAATACAGCGTCTCGATGACACAGGATGCACCCTGCTTCAGCTGTTGTGATGGGTACGAGAAACAGCAGACTGCCGTCATGTAAATGGTTGCCCGCCCTATGCTCGCGCTGTTTGATAATCACTATGAATATAAATGAATGGGGGCGCAGGGGGCGGCTGGGGCGGACAAGGGTTCCTGGGCAGGTATTAGTTGAGATTTGGCAGTTAGTATATGGATTTACTGGAGCCCGCAGACTTCTTGCAGGAGGATTGTGTTTGCTCTGGTGGGCTCCCAAAAAGGCAAACCTACGGTATACACAGTGCAGCATATCTGTTGGTTCAGAAAATGCCCACATTGACACGTAAAAGAGTTCATCTTCAAGAGGTAAAACCTTTTTAAGAGGAGTTTCCATCCACATTTTCATTTTGCAGTTTTAAAAAAAGGATAAAAGTTGCATTAAATTTGCAATGCCACTGACGTAATTTATATGCTCACATTCCCATGGCTCCTTTTATGTACGTCAAATAAAAAGAGCTTGAAAGTTGTGCATTGCAAAACATAAGGCGGTAGTTCAACATATCAAGAAAGACTATGTTCTAAAATTGTCACAGCATGAAAGTTATTCATGGGTCAGTAGCTTTATTATGTTTTACAGCTAGTGAACGTGTCAAAAATTCATCCAGAGATATTATAGCTATTCATGGGCAAAGAGGAGCCTGCTGTACCACACAGCGGACACTTTCAAACCCAGAGGCCTTAATAATTATTTTTCAAGGACTATACATTTCTTGTAATGTTTTACTTTTTGTTATAAGGTCGATTTGTGGTAGTTACAACTAATAGTTTGTTGTAGGTGGACACTCAATCTAGAGAGATACAGATATAGATATATATTTAGTTGCTATAATTGTTGAGTTTGTCTCATATACATTCTACTTTTATCACGACTTGCATCACGAGTGCATCTATTTTGTGCCTATGTATGTTTTCGATTATATTGTTTGCATTCTTTACTGCTACATTGAGATATGTTTCCTAGATGACTCTCCTTTTCTTTGCATCAAATCTACCTTTGATCAAATATTATGCAAGTATGGTTGAAGGATACACAATTTATGAATTGTTGCACAATGTGTATTGAGGTATTTTACAATTGTACAACACTGTTTGAGCTGTTTCTACTATTTCTTGCTCCTGACCCAGAGGCTCTACTGTATATAAGATGTGACCTGCTTTCATAAAGCCAGGATATGATATCAAGTCCTATCGAGTCCCCTAAATATTACAGAGCAAAGAAAATAATACAGAAAACACATCTAATAAGAGTAGTGAAGTGAGCTCATGTGTTTGTATTGAGCCTGATAGATGTTGAGCGAAACACCAAGCCTCCATCCAAAATACACTGCAGGTTTAGAGATTGCCTACTCTCCAGCTTGGTAACAAATATCAGATTTACACAATGCCTCCAGCCCAAATGAGTATTTTAATGTGTCCCAGACTTAGAGAGTGGGAGTGGGAAGGTGACGGCAGGAGGCTATACAGCACAGTGGTGGCTGTGCAGCAATATTTCTGAGCTTTCGCTTGAGCTGCAACAGTATGATTTTATCACAGGACATCAAAACACCCAAGGGGAAGCATATTTCTTTTGTACTTCCTAATAGATTGTGTGATATTAAATGTCTGCGCACAAATGTCTTTTTGCAATTCTGAGTAGAGCGCAGATAGATCATTTAGTGAAGATGCTGTAAGTCCCAGCAGAGCAGCTGAGGTTGAAGACCTCTGTACATGGACAAACAGAAAATGGTGCTGTGTGTATGCAGCACACATGCAGATATGTATACTCAACAAATGTGTTAGTATAGATTTTGAATGGGAATCGGACATCTTCAGGGTTGATGCCTTTAGACCAAGCTTCCCCCTTTGTGTATTCAGTAATGGTTATCTTAATGTGATTTCAGAGTTCATATTCTGTTTGGATGAAAAACGGAATTTAATCCTCCTGATATACAATATCTAATATCTAATACACAAACACACACAAACACCTTGGGCATAACCTAACAGGAGCACAGCTTGATGCACTATCTTAAATGCTTTTTTTGTGATTTATATAGTGGGAGAAATTGAAGTGAAAGAAGATCAGCTCCGTTTTGTAAAAGGCTCTTAAGTCCTGTGCCCACTAATTTTGCAGGCTGCTGCTAAATTCTTATGTAATTCAAGCTTTTAAGTTTGTCACATTCTCTCTCTAAGTTTAGATGGGAGTGTCATCTAAGTGCCTGAAATGGAAAATGTAATATGTGCTAAATGGAAAGAGAAAGGTGGGAGCCGGGGCAGAGGTATGAAGGATTATAATGACTAATAGATCACAACATCTTGTGCTGCACTAGTTACCATTTCTTACTCTGCCACGTTCTGCTGTTCATATCCAAAAAGCTTCAGCTCCATTATTCTGCTGACCACAAAAACTGTGTGACTTCTGAGGCTCCTTCCTCCTCTCAGCGGAGCACAACTGATTTCCAGACTGAGCAGAAGTTGCCAGGCTTTTATGGTGGAAAGTAGGTCAGCGTGAGTGCCAAGGATGCCCTTTTCTCCAGGTATGTAGTGGTTTATGATGAGCAGCCAGAGGTAACATTGTTGACTGTCTGTGAGCTCGCCAGGCTTCACGAGTCTCAGTCGAGGAGGTGCTGGGACGCCAGAGGGTTCAGTTTATACGTATATATGTAATTTAAGTTCTGGTAAATTAAAACCACTTAAGTTGTACTTAATATACTCATAGTGGAACTTGAGGTATGCTTTAATACATAGGAAATATATTTTATCACAATTTAATTGTATTGTAAATATAGCACACTTATGTTAAAATGTTATGTCGACTCCCAGCTGTGGCCTACCTCTATCAGGGGTCCTTAGGCAAGACCACCTTACACTTACTCTGCCTTTGTACCTTGTGCCTCACTGTAAGTCGCTTTGGATAAAAGCATCTGTTAAATGTAGATGTATTTCAGATTTCTCTGACATTTTTAATACACACAGTTTTCTGTTCCTTTGTGATACATTTACATTTAGTTATTTGGCAGACGCTTTTATCCAAAGAGACTTACAAGTGAGGTGTAAAGCTAGCAAAATATATAAGCCAAGGAGACTCTAGAGAGAGCTGTTTCAGTTTCATGGGGTACAAGCGCAAGATTTCTTTTTTTTTTTTTTAAGGTTTTAAGTGCAGAGAAAGATTTGAAAGAGTTCTATTTTAAGCTGGTTTTTGAAAACTGAGAGTGAGAGTAGCAGCAGAGTTGGGCAACTCGTTTCACTGAGCTGAAAAGGTTTGCCTGGGATCTTTTGAGGTGATGTGATGGGACCACAAGACGCTGTTCGCTTGCAGAGCGCAGTGAACGAGAGGGATTGTAGACCTTGATGAGGGAGTTCAGGGAGGCTGGTGCTGTTGAGTTGATCACTTTGTAGGCAATGGTTAGGGCTACAGGAAGCCAGTGCAGAGATCTGAAGAGTGGTGTAACGTGTGTCCTTTTTGTCCGATCAAAAATGAGAAGTGCTGCTGCATTTTGGATCATCTGAAGGAATTTGATGTTGCATGCTGGTAACCCCGTAAGAAAGACATTGCAGTAGTCAAAGTCAAGCCAAAGATATGTCCAGAGTCTGCACAGTGAGTTGTGTTGTATAGTCCAAAAGGTAGGGTCTGATCTTTCTGATGTTGAAAAGGACAAATCTTACCCAGTCATTACCAATAAAATGACTCTAGTATAATTAAAGTCTAATAAATAATACAATGTCCCTTTATGTAACATTGCACCAGTAGAGCAATGTATCACATGTGCCAAGTCAGTAAAGGAGGATTCTTTCATTTAGTTTATCCTCACTGATTATTTAAGATTTGTGTCCTCTCTGTGGACGTCACAGGTTTCCTGAACCATCTGCTCCTCCACTGTCTCAGGCTGGACACAGTCTTTGAAGTCACAGAGCACCAAAAAACAAACTTCAGCCTGTAAAATGGTCAAAATAATATGATGCTATTAAAGTGAATTAAATGATGCAGGAACGTGAATAAGTCATCTGAAAGACTACATTTTCCTCCTCGCTTGAAGTATGAAGTCCTGATAGCTTACTGTTGTCAGCACTTTGACCACAATCTGTCGCCTCCTCTGTGTCTGGTAGTAACTACAGCACTGGTAAATAACGTGAGCATCCAGCCAGCCTTGTTCCTTTCACCCTAACAAAGGTGTGCAAATTCAAATAAGAACTGTTATTCTAGACTTTATCATATTTAACTTTTGATCTTAAACACAAATGTCTTCACTGTATAAGCAAAACAAACAAATGGGCCCTTTCAGTACCTTTGGAGAGACACAATAAGACACTGACGTTCAACAAGCAGGCACCTCTACAGTCTGGACTAGCAATCAGTAGCTAGGCCTCAGTGATTGCACACAGATCTCCAGAAACTCAGAAGAGAGATTACACACAAGGCATCACTCTCTCCTGAGTGTGTGTGTACCTCTGGCAAACATTTGCCATATCGTCCATCTCCTTTCTGCTCCTTTGGTAAAGGTTACCGCCACCTACCTCACAACTCAACCATACTGTTCCACCAACCAGTCTATACACTGAACATGGTGGTTCAACAAACTGGAACCATCATCAACCTCCAAGTAAGACAGTCAACAAACTGAATCCCAAATGTCCTAAATCCAACCGATCGCATTTGAGACTTTATGTGTTGGTGCATCAGACGCCACCAACTACCACCACAGAGCCCATGATGCCCTGACCCAGGTCTGGGGTGAGATCCCCCCAGGACACCATCCACTGACTCAGCAAGCGCATCGCCAGATGTGGTTGTAAGCGTATAAAGGCACGCAGGGCCATACTGTGCACATGTCTGAGTCACATTATGAATTACCTTGATGAAATTCACAAAACTTAAATGACTTGAATGGTCTTGTTTGTAACAGCCAAGTGAAACTAATGGACTTCTCGACTGCCAAAACCTGCTGAGAAATGACTGATATACTGTAATTCAAAACGAGTGGTTGTCTTTGTTTGTCTTTCTTTGTTTCTTTTCTATTAAGTGTGATTATTGTTCAGGTGTCGGGTGAAGTGGCTTTCAGAGCGGGTTTGATTTAATCAGCCCTCTATGACTTCCCCTGAGTACTTGTTGATACTACCACATGTCTACTACTACCTCGTTAGATCTTTACTGAAAAAGTGTCAAAAAGTGCAGAAAGCAGATGTGCACTAGGAGCCTAATGTTTATTGCACATGTCCTGTAACGTCCTCGGTTCAGAGAAACCAGGGACCTGTGTGTTGCATGTTACACCTGCTCTCCTACTGTTTCCAGTCTGTCTCTCTAGCAATTAAAGGCAAAATTGCCAAAATAAATAAAAGTGCGCGAAGAGGCAGAGTAAGACTAATGCTTTTTTATTCTAAATCTTACTTAGGTCAACAATCAGTCAGTTTATTAATCCAGGACTGAGGTGGTTAATGGTAAATTCCTGCTTGTTGAATCAAAACATAGAATAATCCTTTATAACCTAAATATATAAACTGTCTAAAACTAAAACAGTGATTTAGATCAAGATTTGTCAATAAACAATATTGCAGCTTTTAGGACAGCAGTTTAATTTTGTTCAGTTTCAAAAACGGATTTGATACTAATACTGAAATCCTGGCTTCAAATGCAAGGTGTTTCTCTATAACATTAAATATTCATTACCAAAGTTAATGTGTGGATTAAAAACCTTCCTCAGTCATTACTCAGCAAGCGTTTAACAGTCAGAAACTGAACGGATCTGCTGTCTGGAACGTGTGCATGGATTACAAATATTAAAAAATAGGTTTTCGGGGCTTTTAAGGTTCAGATAGCTGTCAAACTCTTACACAGTCACCAAAAGTTAAATCAGATGAAAGTTATAACAAAAAACGTATGTAAGGACGTGGGGCTTATTTACTTCCTGAAAAATCAAGACTTCAAAAAAGAAAATTAAGCTCACGCAGTTGTTTGACAGTTTTGAAAGAGCTTCGGGAAAATATTCACCCGAGATACTTGTTTAATAAATTATTAAAGCAAAGAAAAACAGCAACGCTAAATGCCTATTGCTGTATCGGGGTAATGGAAAATGAACAGGCTTTTGTTCTTGCGCTCGCTGCACTCACACTATACGTGCTTTTATGGCCTCATCAGCTGGATAGTTGTCTTAGATTCCATTAAGCATTCAACAAGGAAAGATGCATTTATCAAAAATCATTAATTCAACAAATCTGGAAAGCATTATTACAAAGTGTTCAGCTAAAAACAAATTAGAACAAGTTGATCTTTGTGTGTGAAACATATAAATATAAACCAAAGGAGTTAAAACAATTTATTTGCATTTGCATCAGTCACTTCCTAGAACGCTGCGTATCAGTGTTTCCTAATAATACATTTAAACCAACACAGCCTCATCCCTTTGCAACATGTAATGACACTTCCCACTTGGTGTCCTGCACTTTAGAGGCACTACTCGTGTCCTTCCTTGACGCCATGGGAATGATTGCGGCTGTCAGAACATTCAGGAGTAACATTTGGGTCACTATGTGGCACCAAAGGACATGTTCAGTCACACCTTCCTCTCTGCCACCAGCAAACCAGCTCCAGTCAACCAGTCAGTCGGTGCTGCAGCATTAGTGTGAAGTAATGTCTAATCAGTATGACGTTACTGTAGAGCCACCATCTCCTTTAAATGAGAGCATTTGGAAATGTTTTTATCTTATTGCTGATTAAACTTAGATGTGACCTGCCAACAAACTCTTTCACATACAGTTATATCATAGTTCAGTTTTACTGGCAACAGAAACTAGGACTCAATTGAAGACAAAGTAGAACTTTAAAAGTTTTTCAGCAGTTCACTGTAAAAGAATTTGTTACATACAGGAACTGATAAGCAGCACAGGAAAAGTGAATCTTCCCCAATAACAAGAACTCTGGCAGAAACTTTATGTAGGACATGTACTATGTGGCTCCTAACTTGGGTCTGGCATAGATCAGCTCCAAAATTGGACCACTGAACAGACAATATGCTTGTATTTTTTTTATATTATAATACCAACTAACATGAGTTGTAAACACACATTTTGGATGGATTCACATTAGCTTTCAGGTTGGAAGATGCATCTAATCTTTGCTTAGAGCCATGAAATACACATGACTGAAAAAGAAGTACAGAAGACAAGCAACACAAAATAAGAGATGAATATTGTGTGTCCCTGATATGGCTTGACTAATCTGTTATATATAAAGGCTGGATTCACTTTTTCCAACATACCAAAACTGTGACATATTTGATTTTATATGTCTATTTTGTGCACAGGTAAACAGTTGCAGAAAAATCTGTAGTACGTAAATTGTGTTTTATGTTTCTGACTTGGCATTAATAAAATTCATCACACACTTTGTTGCCTTCTCATAAAGTACACACTCTCGTTGTAGTTAAATACCTTTATATTTCAAAATATTTGCAGTGACAAGATTATGGATAAATTGCAACAGGTTTATGTAAACCTCAATAAAGTAATTTTACATGCAAAATGATTTTTTAGCTAGAATTCCCTTTGTGTCTGAGTTAAGCAGCATCAACTCTTCAGTTACCTCGTTGTGATGTTCTGAGAGAGTACAACAGAGTAATGCTGAAGTAAATTCATCCTGTATTGTATTAGACCCTTTGCATTTATGGCAGAAGCATAATAGTCTGTCTGATGCTAAAATCCAGGTCAATGTGACATGAATGCATTTTACTGCTCAATAATTGATTCTTTGATGTGGGGCTCCATCACGTGGGAACGTTCTCCACTGAATCACAAAGAATGTGCAATCGCATTGCTCTTTTTCTCACTGCTTGTAAAAATATGTTTGTCAAAATGAGCAGATGAGGAGTAAAATTGGCGTAGCTGTAAATTAATTCCAATGAAAGTGTGGGGAGGTGGGGTTGAATTAGTTCCAATGAATAATTCTTCTTTTCTAATGGGCTGCTCGTGTGAATCTTGATTGGTGTTAGAAAGCTGCGACTGATAGATGAAGCAAGTTATGCTCTCTGACAAAGTATACAATGTTTTCAATTACCAGTTTTATTTGGGTAACATATGTTCAGCCACATTGGCTCAAAGATGTTATTTTGTCATAATTTAATTAGAAGTCCTAATTAGCTGTATATTCTGCTAGTGATGTCTGTGTAATGTGCTGCTAACTGCATTGGTTTGACTTTTTGTTGAAGCATCTCTCTGCACTGTAGCTCTGACAGAAACCAGAAAAGAAATTGCTGGAGGGAACTTTGGTGTTTGTGCTCTCCTTAGCAACAAGGGGCAGGATGTTTTGCATCTTTAAATTCCCAATCCAAAGGCAGCAAACAGCCAGGAGTGAGGCACAGCTGCCTGTTTACACAACAACACAATTTGAGGAAAAACACACATAATTTGTGCTTATTACTTTAATTTCATTTTTCTGTTTGTTATAAGAGGACTCAATGCTTTGAACACTCTTAAGGCTCAAAGTTTATTACCAGATATTGTTCCCTACTCTGTGTCATGAAGGACTACAGACACATAACAGCATTACATACATAGTGGTATTCCCACTTTTAAAGGATAACTGTTATTATAAATGGTAATTATAAATACATGATAATTACATAATAAACATGTTTAGAAAGGGCTAAGGCTGTTACATTATAATAGACAGAGGGAGTATTGTCCAACTTTTTCTTATACTGGTATTTAAGGGCTCTCACAGAGAAACATTTTAAGTTCCTGCTAGGGGGTGGCCATGATTATCAGGGATGGCATTTGCCTTGCTGAGCAAATACCTTTCAAAATTTTCAGCCAGCTGAGCCCAACTCGAATGATCTTGCCGAGGACTTTTAAGAAACTCTTCATTCTGTTTATGCTAAATGTCGTCAGGCTCCAACACCAGGATGTCAGGCTGAAACTTGAAAATGTAACACGATTTTGGCACATAAACCACGGTGAATTTACTGGTATTATTATCTCCTACACAAGAAGTTCGTTGTTAGTAAATTGTGGAGACATTCGAAGCTGCCCACCTGCTTTATTGATCATGGTGCCGTATGTGTGGAGGCTGTTGACAATGTCAAAAATCAATAATTGTGCCCTTGGTTTTCAAACCATTCAGTTTCAGAGAAAGACTGTCACATCAGAGTTCATTCAAAACAAGTTCATCTTCTGTCTCCCACAGAGGTCTGAGTAAATGATCAGCAAACTTCAAAATAAAACTGTTTTCCTGCTGACTACAACATTTGCTTTGTCTAAAATATAAAAGAAAAGGGCACAACCCACAGGAGAGCTGGTGGATCAAATTGATATACTAAAGATGCACTGTTTACTTTTATACATTACACTCTTTTAATAAGAACATCTGCTATTTAGCTGTTTAAATTCATATCTCACTTGAAATGAGATGAAAAAGCTTTTCAGCTAACAGACATGGCTGCTGGATGGTGCTGTAAGCTGACAAAAAAAAAAAAAAAAATCAATAAACAGATTTACCATCCACGCTGCTGGTGCGAATATGTCACCCAGCCCCTCCCTGCATTATAAGTGAACTGTTTATCACTGTCACAATGTTCTCCCAGATACATTTCTATATTTTTTTCAGATGCCTCTGTTGCTAAAATGTGAAGGCATAGGTTTCTTTCCTGCCTCATGGGTGATATCGTAACAATAAAAATTGCTTTTTGTGTGTTTTTTTTTCTCTTTTGGGACTCAACAACATCCCGTTTACTCAGTATAATCCACAGACTGCACTGTGGGAAGGGTCTTCTGGTAAGATTCATTGCTGTTAATTTTTTCTAATCACACTGAATGTGGTAGATAAAGTCTAAAGAGTAAATTAGAACTAAAAATCCTTCCTTACAAGACATGTCAATTTATACTATATACTATACTGAAAAAGGAAAGTTCACATCTGTCCAAGAAGACAAGCACTTACGAGTGTCCTCCTTGACAAACAGATGCCTCCTTGCTCCTGAATTGGCTGCATGGCTGAATATTAAAAGAAATAAACCAGTTGACAAACCAGTGTGTACAGACACTGCGTGTAGGAGACTCAAGTCAGCTGACCTCATAGGCAAAATTGCCAAAAGGCAAATAAAAGATTGCAAGATGCACAAACAGTGGACCAAGTCTCATGGTCTAGTTTTGAGGTGTTTGAATACAAGCAAAGAACATCCAGACACACACACAACATAGCTCAGAAGCAGAGCTCATGAAAAGATGATAGATGCCTGGCCAACACCATCAGTGAAGCATAGAGATGGGATGATTTGGCAAAAGGAAAATGGGGGATATGCATTGTGTTCAAGACCTCAATCAGCATGGAAACAACTTCATACTGAAGAGGAATGCTATTCCCTCTGGGCAACGACTGAATGTAGATAAGACTCTGCAGCAAGACAATGACCCCAATCATTCTTCTCAGTTGTGTAAGAAGTATTTGAAGGAGGAAACAGCTGCTGGAATATGCTTTGTGATGGCTAGGCCAGCTCAGTCACCAGATCTGAACCCCATCGAAGTGGAAGAATGTGTACTGAAGAGTTCGGGAACACTGCCCAAGCACAACAGCAGATCTTTGGGAAATACTGCAAGAGGCCTGAGATGAAATCACATCTGAATATCTGCAAAAACTGATCAGTAGAATGCTGCAGATGTTTCAGACAATTATTGCTGCATTAGGAGTTTGGGGCTTTGGAAATGGCAAAGTAGTGTCTCTTGTTCAGATGCAGTTTGACTGCTTTCAGTGTTTCCTTTATGTATTTGTGGTCCTTCTCCAATCCCTTCACCCTCCGCGGCTCAGTGAGGTAGGGTTCTGATGACTCTAAGTTTGTGCACCAGGGGATGGTGGAAGTCAGAGGCTTTCCTATATACTGTGATGTGTATCACACATAGTCAGGTCAGACATTGTGTGAACCTGATGTTGCAGGCACTAGCATTGATGTATTATGTTTTAATTTCGACTCAGGTGTCATCATTGTGTCTAAAACAGTGAATGGGCGTAGTTCCTGCCACAATCGGGGACACACTCGAACCTCCAGAGCATCCATACTTCTGTCTTTAAAAAAACCCTTGTTGTACTTGCACAATACAGTAGCCGAACAGAGATGGTGCTGGGTACCTGCATGTGGTCTGGGCTGAGGTTGAACCTGTAGGATAACGTGCTCTGTGAATGAATGTGAAGAGTAAAGTGACATGACACAGTTTCATCTCGGTCCAAGTGTGTTCACGACAACGGTGCATTTTCCCTTAATCAGCCAGCAAGATGGTGATACTGTCTTTGCTATCCTTTTTGGAAGGTAAACTCTGAAATGTTTTGGCTCCTTTCCAATCTTGCAGCAATGCAAATTCTGAATTTACATCTTGACATGCACATTTTGGATTTGTCATTCCTTGCCGTAGGTGTTCTGTGACAGTTCTGTGACAAATCCGGAAACTCTCTCCAGGACTACATTGGGTAGTCGCTACCTCGAAGCTCTCTCTACACTTCCAGGAATAATAATCCGGTGGGAAATTGCTGAATCCTGTTTGTTGGCCGAAATGTAGTCAAATCTAAACAGAGCACGAGGGAGTTGACTCCAGGCTGTAGGGATACAGGATGTTTTCAAAGCGAGGATGACCTACACTCTGTACTGTCCCTGAACACCTTTAAATAGGGTCTACCAGAGCTGTTGCTGATGAGACGCTGTTTAATGTAAAGCCTGGGCACAAATGCAAATGAGGCAAAGGACAGGCTCCACTTACAACAGTAAAGTAAATATCTAATTTCCAGGTTATTATAGATAATTTGAAGATGTCAAGGAGACAGCATCAAAGAAAAATGAACAAAGAGCGCATGACATCAGTGTCCTCAGTAATAACCACAATACAGCTGTGTTGTACTGTAGCGATTGTTCAAAATAACTTAATGAGAAGTGAAGATTACACAAAGCTTTATGTTTCATACTGTGCAGTGAACCTTTGGTGGAGTGTTTTTATGTACAACATAAACATGATTAAGTAGTTAAGTTTGTTTCTGTTCGCTGTCCTGTCTTCTTCTCAAACTTTGCACAGAGCTGGCACCCAGAAGGGGATGCTAGGGTGTACAGTAGATTTATACAAAAATGTCAATCTTACAGAAGTATTATTATCATTAAACTTGTGCATGGCCATTACGGTCCTCCACAGCTGAAACTGTTCAAGCTTAATTTTGTGCCTTATCAGGCAAATCAGTTTAAAGTTTCATTAAGTTAGCACTTTTATATCAAATCAAATGACTCTGTGTAAAGTGAATATGTTCCTTCTGGTGCTGCCACTGAAAATCATTATCCAACCTAGCAAATGTTAACTCATTGCTTTAACTCTTAAGCTCTTAAATTGCATGGTTTAGTCCCTCTGGCTTGCAACATCCCTCACATATACAGTATAATCAGAGACCAAGTGCACGCCGCCCTGCACCAGAAGAAAAAAGACAATTTTAACAAGTGGCTAATAAAGAAAATCAAACATCTAGCAGCTAAAGAAGCATCCAGTGTATTTCAGAAACTGGCAAAGACCAAGTCTTCCCAAGAAAAGTGACAGCACTAGTTTTAGTATTTCAGTAAATGTCTAACAAATAAATGTCCCTTATGGGACACAGCCCATAAGAGCCACAGTAATTGTGACTCCTAGCCATTGGGAATAAAGCAGTAAATAGTGTGTTGTTCTAGAACCACAGTAACAGAGAAAGGAAATAGGATGGATCCATTCCAAATGTTGAATCTTGTAAAATGTGCTGTTCACTTCCTGATTCCTCCTGGGACACAACTGACTGAACCTGCCTTGTATTCGGATTATGAATGTAATCATAAAGCAATGATAGAATAATATTAACATGTATTCCTGACCCACACTCTGTATGGAGCACTCATAATTGCGCCGAGATCAGAGCACTGATTTTCATGTACTGTGAATGTAGTCATCAAATATGCACCTGTATTACACATCGCAAACCCAGAAGTCAAGTACATCTACTGCACGTAATGTATATTTCATGGGGGGAATGATTCACAGAGACATCCTTGCATCAGCATATCATCAAAATTATATCAGTGTGGATATTTCTGCTCCACTCTTCCCATGCTTTTTGATGCAATAAAGATAATTTACAGTATCCTATAGGTATAGATCTAGGAAAACTGTGTGCTCTCACACAGAGAACAGTTACAGTCCTGGGCCGTAATCAGCAACCAGTATCAGAGATTCTGCTTCAAGTACACAAACCTGCTGCGAGAGGGGGAGGCAGTCCAGATGGCTGCAACAATTTAAACACTGCAAATCTGTGTGACTGTAAAGGCTTAAGCTGCTGTTTCTGATGCTCAGTTCTAATCAAGGCAGGTTGTGATCACAATAAAAGTACAACGGCCAGAAAAAGAAGTAAGATGGAACCATTTTTGAGAAGCTTCAGAACTAACTGCACATTTTGAAAATAACAGTGATTAGATGTTGTTGAGAAGTTTGTCTCTCTGTAGTCTTGGCGCCCCTCACACGACTGTGGAACCAACACGTCACAGAAAAATATACCTTACATACTTATACTTCTATATTTCTTTTAAATGTTATCCTCATTTGCAGGAGCACTTTTCTGTTTAGCGTGCAGTTTACAGTGCAGGAGGAAAAGTGTGAATTAGTATGTGGAAAATGACGCCTGCCTCATAAAGACAAACTGATAGAGATGTCACATAAGGGAGAGTGTCCAAGCTAGCAACCATTTAACAATAAGAGATAACAACCATAATGCAAATTTTACCTTAAAATTTATACACATATAAAATGCCATAGCCTTATAATAACCTGTCAAAATATAATAAACCTAATATTGGTTTTCTAATATTGACAGAAAGACTTTCTGTTGCCCACAATAGAAAGTAGTGGAGAGTGATGAACTTGTGTCAGCTCTGTCTTGCATTACTGATTAAAAATCCACATGTTAAGGTGCTTTACTGTAGGGTTGAGAGGGGAGAGGTAGATTCAAAGAGAGAGGAGGGAGGCAGTCATATTAGGAGCAACATTAATCTATTACTATGCAATAAAGACCTGAATAACACAGATGCTGAGTGTTCAGCAGGTGTTTGATTCAGGTTCCTGTTTATGTTGAGCTGGATCATATCATTGTGATACATTTATAATAGAGCGGGCTGTACAATTAATGGAAATAAAGGTTTCTTGTAGTTTTTGGAGTTTGGATGAATATGTCCAGCATGTCCAAAGTGTTGTATCCCCTTCTTGGATGAGCTGATGAGTCTGAGCTCATCTATTCCCTGTGTTCTCTTCTCATCCTTCATCCTTCTCACTGTGGCCCTTCTTCATTAGACAACACACTCACTGGGATATAATAAGGGTTCGTTGTGAACGTCAGTGACCCAAAGACCCTTCATTTCCAAGCTGCTGAAATCTGCCAACTATGTTAGATAGTGAAAAGAAACCTGCCTCAGTGAATGGAGCCCACATGAGTGCTTTTTATTTTTGCCTTGCCCTACTTCTAGCTCAAGAGCTCATTAAACAAGATCTTGCGTTAAAGCTGGAAATAGAAAGAAATGTGAATGTGAGTGAGTGTGTGTGTGTGTGTGTTTGTGTGCGCGTGAGACAATAATCGTGTATTTAGCCATGTAAATCTTTTTGCCTTTGGGAGTTTTGGCAATTGGCTGTAGATGGCGTGTTTGATGGATGATTCTTCCAGATATATCTGAAAGTCCTGACTGATGTGCATCATAAATGTGTCGTTGTTTTCATCATTTTACGCCTCTAAAGGCAGACATGTTGTTATCATTTTTGTTCAAAGATAAATGCAATAAATAAATAAATAAATAAATAGGATCCGCACATACTTTCTGACTCCATAAATGACAGATGTCCTCAGACAGCATTTGAATTCTTCAAAACATGGATCCTATCTGACTGTAATTGGTCACATTAATTAAAAGTTCTTTAGTGGAAGTGATTAGTAATTAGTCTAATATTACAGTTAATTCCATTTAATGGGAACTTTATCATTTATTTATTAATAATGCAAAAAGAATAAGAGGCTAAGATTGATCATGTGAACGAAAACTGCTTTTATTATTAAAAAGAGACAAACCCAGGACTGGGGTGGGGCAGACGTAACAACACAGTTAAATTAAATTAAAGACTCATAACAAAACCAATGATATTTGACTGATATGCACTATACAACAAGGTGTGTGTGCACACGGTTCGACTATCACGACAATACTACCAACCAATAACCTATAACTATGTTGGCAACATGCACTGACAAACATACAATGAGTAAAGTATGCATTGAAGTCAAAGGGAGTGAATAAGCTAATGACGTGTAAAGCCTAGCCATTATGAATTATTATACTGGCGATCTGTGAGTCATAGTGAAAAAGTGCCAGTTATTTTAGCAGCCTTTTCACGGCACAAATAGAGCGGAGTGACATTCAAAAGTCCGATTTAAAGCCACAACCTTGCACTTCACAGTCAGAAGCTTCTAATCCTAGAAGATCAACACAGCTGGTAAATGTGGAAAACTTAGTTTTCACAACCCTAAAGTTAAACACAACAGCAATTTGCAGATGAAAAGATGCGAGAAAATTCCCATGATTATGATCAACTTAGACAGAGATTTTCATTTCTTCGTTCTGAACACACATTTGGCGAGTTGTTGTTTGTGCAGTGCATAATGCGCTAACACGTTTATTGTCACTGCATCCGAAAACAATTAAAACAGATTTTAAAACTTTTCACAACATTGCTCCTCCACACTCTAATGAGTCGGTGTTGTGAAAGGAAACTGAGGTGAGATATCCCAAAAAAGATCGTCTCAATCTGCTTCCAACAAAACGCTGTCATAGTAGATGTGATTTCACATCAACTCCACATCTAATCCATCTGTTAAATTATATCAACATCCCCAGAGATCTTTATCTATATGATTATGCAATGTCGTTTCGTAACCATGCAAGTGTTGCAGGGATTATATCAGAAACCAAAAAAGCTATAGAATGACTATGTGTCTTCTAGTTTTACGATACAAAAACACTTCGTTTGCATGGCTTTTATTTGCTTGTTTTGTGCATATTCAATCCAACTTCAGTTAAAACTCATTATCATGGTATTTGTGATCTGACAGAAGTCAAATAGACAGATATGGTGCAGTAATGTTTCCTGATTGTAGAACTACTCCACAACCACCATGACTCCACAAAAAAACATCTCTGCATATGTGCACCACCGTGTTTCATGTTAAAAATGAGGCTGTCTGACAGTTTCACGCCTGTTTGTGTTTCCTCTGCAGTTGGGAGGATGTGGCATACTGGGGGTGGGAGTTTGGCTCTCGGTGACCCAGGGAAACTTTGCCACCCTATCATCATCCCTTCCTTCACTGTCGGCAGCCAACTTGCTCATTGCAGTGGGGACAATCATCATGGTGATCGGCTGTCTGGGCTGTGTGGGAGCTGTCAAAGAGAGCCGGCCTCTACTGCTGACAGTAAGTTGTATGCCAGAATATTTATTTGATGCTCCCCCTGACTGTAAAGAAATAGGTTGTTGTTACTTTCTCAGATTACATTTTGTTGTTATTGGCATTGAAATCCTAATCTTTCTATTAAAATGGAAATCATACATTTCTTGGGCAAGGTTAAATTACCAACTTAGCAAAGTGGGCAGCTGCCCAGGGGCCCCAGAAGCCCCAAGTGTCAAGGTTTGTGTTAGGAATAGCAAGTGGAGTGGACCCAAATACAACAACAAATGTATTGTAGAAAACTGAAAAACTTTTCTACAATGGTAATAATCAACTGATAGCTGTCAATTTAGTTTCTTTCAACACACTAATCGATTAAATACCGTATCATTATATAATTTCAGCTTCAGCCTACTGGTTGGTTTCTCTGTGCCAGAGGACATAAAGACACTGCCTCTTACAGTGGATGTTATTAGAGGCCTGACAATCTTGCCCCTGGACATGAAAACAGACGTATTGATCCAGTGCGTGCAAAGAAACACTGATCTCTAGGGTGCCAAACCCAGCTCTCATAAACAGGAGATGAATTTGGGGGACAGGCACACTGCAATCTGAACAAACATGCAAAACGTTTAGAGGATGAGGCAACAGTCAAAGTCCAAAAGCAGGCTGAGATCCCAGAACAGACAGGTGAGAACAGCCTGGATGATGTAAATAAAGGCAGTGCCAGGATCTGTGTGTCAAGTAATTAACACAAAGAACACTTTGGGAGAGAGGAGGATTATTTCATCACAGAAAACAACCTTAAGGCTTCAACAAATGTCAAAATGTCCAAATTTATTTCTCTTCAATAGACAAGTTTATTAAAAAACTGTAGCTTTATGGTACTGGTTGGTTTCTGGGTGCTAGGAGAGAGAAAGACACTCCCGTGTACAGTGGAAGTCATTAGAGCCTCGGCAACCAATTCTTGCCCTGAGGCGCCACAGGAAGTTATCAGGTCATGTCCCTGGGCTTCAGGAAGAAAACCCCACTACATTTTAGAGGATTTTTGCAGATTTAAACAAGTGTCCACTGTAATATACACTGTAATATAATCCAAAATCCCAACCACATGTTTTTCCTTTACAATTTAATGCCTGCTGCACAATAAAGGATCATGGTGTCACCATAAAGCTTCATTTTAAACAAAATTTCAAATGTTTTCATTCTAATTTGTCCAAACTTTGAACTGAGGTCCAGTTTCAATCAAGTGTCCCTGATAAAACATAAATCCCAGATCCTCACAAGACTGATAAGTATTTTGATAAACAAACAAACTCATGTAATCAAGCAGCGACATTGCACAACATTTATCAGAAAGAATAATTCTGTGTGAGGAAAAATAGAATTAATCATTAGAAAAATGGCACAGCAGGAGTAAGCAATTATGAGCTCTGTGGGAATGAGTCTTCATGTCGATCATTAGCATGATCCATGACATTTTCTCCACCATGACCAAACCAATTCCTGTGCTGTGTCAATATAATGAGACCAGGCAAATTATAAGTCTGCTTCAGTGAGTGACAGAGCAGCCGTTCTTCATGGAGATTAGAAAAGACTCTTCATCCCTTCAAATTTCAGGGCTAATTAGCATGTTGATTGTTGATGAGGGAGTATTGCAAATTTGCCGGGAGACATTTTAGGAACTACTGTTCCGTTCAGTTCGGGCAAAAATATTTTGGGCATTTTGTGTGCTTTGGTATTTGTTGGAAACATTTATCAGCTTAACATTTTTGAAACATTTCATATCCTTTATATGAATGTTAGATGTCATAAGCTGTTTCAAATACACGGTTAGCACTTGTATAAGCTCCAGTCTTGATATTTGGACTTCTTCTTGCTTTAAAAAATATATTTTGCTGCCAAAGCTAGAACAACAACATTGTGAAAAGATGACTGGAGATATCAGCTGTCCATTTATCTGGAAATAAAAGTTCATTTTGAGAGCAGACAATTATTAGGTGACTGTTGGTATTCTTCCAAGGCTCAGATGTACAGTACAGCAGCTGAGGAACTGCCCTACAATTTCTAAATTCTTCTAATAAAGTCTTCCCCTTAAATGCTCATCCCACACTAGAGACTGGGTACGTCTTGGTTCCTTTTTACTTTACAGTGATTTAATTAAAACCTTTTCATCAATGGCTGGTTTCCTACATTTAAAAATCAGTTAAAACATCTACTTTGTTCCTACATTAAGAAGAAAAGGTAGATGCAACTCATAGTGCAAATCATAGTGCTATTGGGCATATGTTGTTGATACAGGTGATTTTTCAAAAAAAAAAATAAAAAAAAAAAATTGGTGCTCAAATTGATCTTATTGTGTCTACTGGAATTTGACAATGTTTCCTTACTGCAATGAAGACTCAGGCTATATTTTGCATATACTACGCCGACGGCATTTAACGTTTGTATGAAAAGTAGAACACTGTAGCCCCATTGTGCCTCTTGCACATTGACACTGGTGGTGTTAAAAAGCCTATTAAGCACCAGAATATGGCATTGTACATGAACAAAATGTGTTCCTCTATGGCGGTAAACACAGCAGACAGGGCCTCCACTTTTTGATTTAAAACAAAGTCTTTCAGGAGCTTTAAAAAGAAACTCATTTGAGTCTAATGCACCAGTAATGACAGAGTTTGGATGGAAATCCAATACCTGTCTTTTTAAGTGGAAAATAACAGCGATTTGGTGAGACAGGATTTCTCAAGAAATTCTATTTTTGCTACAGTTATTACTTGGTAATTTAAGTAATGTTTCACATCAGCGAGTTTGGACAGAAAATACTAGTCCAAGTCAAAGGGCACAGAGGAGGTGAGGTGAGCCTGTGACCTAATCACCGCACAGAGTGCTCAGAAAGGTGAAATCACTGTGGTGGAAATAGAAGCAGATTGTTTACACTGAGCAGTTTTACATAGGTCTGTGATACAGAGCCTGTAAAAAAAGGGTTCCACTGACCATATGGACAGACCAAAGCTATCACCTCACACGTCTCCCTCCACGTATACCAAAGGCAAAATCCAAAAAAGGTATTGATTATGATGATGCTGATGCACTGTGCGTCTACAGAGGCTGTTTCAACAGTCTTACTAGTCTGACAACACATTGTAGCTTGGTTACAGCAGGGATGAGCTCAAAAGAAATCAATCACTATTCATGAACTCTGACCATATTCTCAATCTGAAGCAATGCTGGTACATCAGTCTCTTCTAACCAGGGACACCAGCACTGCTGCTGCAAAAACAAAAAACAAAAACAAGAATAAAAAGCAAACGAAGCTCTGGAGCATGTCATATATATATTTTGATCATGTTCCCTATCTGTATTTAGACTTTAGTAGCCAATAAAAAATATCACACAGTAAATATCACATCATTAATCACAAATCTCCAGAGACTAACTGCAACATTGTTTTCTGTGCTACATACTACAGCACTCTTCTTCAATAAAACATGAAAATACTTCAGTCTTAGCCCTGAGGAACTCTATCCTTGTCCTTGAGAGACGGTGTCCTGCAGGTTTTTGTTCCTCCCTGCATGCAGCAGTTAAGACACAGACCAGCTGTGGTTCATTAATTCTCATGGAACAAAAAATATATATGGAAGAAAAAACGCCTGCAGGACACCAGCCCACCACAACTGGAATTGAGAGGTCTTAAAGGACCACTTTAGTGAATTTTATCTTAGTGATAGAGCGACGTGATTATATACACCATTACCCATGTCAGTACTATCTCTCATGGGCTTGAACGGGAAGAGCAGTGGCAAGAAAAAAAACTGTACAGCGTTCCAGATTTTAAATTCTTAGTGTTATCTGGTGACGAGAATAATAAGATGTCTTGGGGATGAAAATTAATCTTTCTTGCTATTGCTCCGCTGCAATCCATGATCAGTGTGAGGATTTGGAGGATGAAAGTAGCCTTTCTACAAGCTAAAGAGAGTATTGGCAAGTGTGATGTTTTCTATATAGGGATGTCATACTCATTGTACACAGCGGTGAAAGTCAAACAACAACGTGAAAATAATGTGTGAAGGGAATTGTAAGACAAATCTGCAGATCCCCTCAGCTTTGGGGAGCTTTACAGTAAGTTTCAGCTCATTGTTTAGCTGTCCGTGTTCTTCACTGTCATCTCCCTCGGAGCAATGTGTGCGGCCACAGCAGGCGGCTGTTTTGAGTGAAATAGCTCAGAAGAGCCAGTGTACACCGGAGGAGGCAGAAGTACACAAACCCAATACTCAAGTAATAATGAAAGTGCTTGCCTAAAAGGTACGCCAAGTCCTGCACATTCTTTAAGTACAAAAGTACTAGAAAAAGACTTCTCTGGACATCAATGAGACTGAGGTGCACTATCGACTGAGGTACTGTTTTAAACACTATTCAAGCTGCTACTGTTTTAACATAAATGAAATGTTTGGACTTTGTACAAGGAGAGAATGGCTTATCGTCATCACATCTTATTTCTGATCATTTCATTTGAAGAATCATCAAATATTCATTATATATCTTTCATTCAAAAGGTGACACTTTAGTATGCCTCCATGAAGTTACTGTCTCTGTTAACAAATGAAGTGGTTTCTTCAGTCCAGTTTCCAGCAACATCTGGAGTGAGGCTGCGGCAGGATTCTCCCTTAAAATGAGAACTTGTGTTTAGGTCCGTCTTTTTCATAAGTTTTGGCTGATGTGTGGGCAGTAGCAACAACAACACACGCAGTCTCACCAGAATAACAACAGAAGGCCAGTATGAAGCCCAGAAACATGAAATGGACTACAACAACTGACAGACAACATGTCTTGGGCATTTTTCACATTCACTTTCCTTTTTTTTTTTTTAAATGTCTAAAACATTGCAGCTTTAAAAGCTTGCTGTTACCTAGCAGGCAAAACCACTAAGTGGTGAGGCTTTAATGTTTTTGCTGTGGTTATCTACAGCCAAATATTTATTTAGAACAGCAAATGGGTCATACATGACAATTAAGTGCAATTAAATGCAATTAAGCAGTAAATTCCTGCAAAGTTAATAAGTGCATGTATCTCAATCTACAATTCATTAAGCATATGGACAATAACACAGTTCAAATGTTTGCAAATAAGCAACCATCAGCTGTTTGCTATATCAACTTAAAGCGTAAAAATAGGTCAGTGTTACACCTGCAAGTGACCAAAAACTCGCTTACTCTAACTTTCATAATCTGAGCACTTCTTCCACCAATGACATAATGGGATTTGTTTGCAAATCAGATGAATCTCTGATCATAACAATGTTGTTTGACATCAGTTTAATAAGCTTTAATGCTTTTTGTTCCCTATAAAACTGTTTATGACCCTATTTTGCTGCCTTTTCCTCTATTCTCCTATAAATCTTTCCTGTAGTTATGCTGCTTGAAGTCAGCGTTGCAAATATAATAACGTATTTCAGTTTGAATAATGGCAATTCAGGGAAAGCATATTGAGTCTGCTTTGGTCCTTTTTTAATGGGATCGGAGTCAGTTGTTCATAATAATTTATCACAGTGAGACTTCAGGCACCCAAAACAGCAAAACAACCCTAAATTCAATTTTATATTTTAGCTGCCATATATGGTGTCAATGTCCATTTAAACAAACCTGACTTTAAGGACTAACTACTGTACTTTAAACTTCAAATGTATTTTTACAGCCTTGTTATGCAGCAGCTTTGCAAAGTAATTTGGAAAAAAATATTTTTGTTTCATGTCTCAATTAAAACATGTTTTGCTCAGAGAAAAAGACATGTTTTCAACCAGCTGTTTAGATGTTTTTCTGATTACTAACATAGCTGGGAACCTGCATCTTTTAAACAAATTACATTTGATCAAGGAAGAAACTGCTTCACAATGATTACGCTGCACTTGACTTAATTGGTATACAGTTATTGCTTTCATTATTATTAGCCTTCCTACACAGTTCACAGATGGATTTTTATCATTTACAGTCATTTCTGCAACACATTCAGCAGTTTGAGATTCCTCAAGCTAATTCAGTATCTTTTTTTTTTCAGCAATAGAATAGAATAGAAAATCTAAATGCACTGTTCTGCTATCAAATGGTCCCACTGAGTCTGGTCATTGTCTGTGGTCTAACAGAGAGCAGTTCAATTTCTTTTTTAAAGCAGATTAATGGGGAAATATTCAGAGAGCCACAGGAGATAAGTGTGTTTGTTTTCCACGTCCACGTGAATATCAGGTACTCACTTTTAACAATGTCCCTTTACTCTCTGGTATCATTTCATGGCTCCACAAAACACACAAGACTACAGTAGAATCAAGAACCATTTAGAGATCAGGAGTGAAATCGTACAAAGGAGACAGTATACAGGACAATATATGTTTTCTGTAGTTTTAATATCAATTTAATTGATTTTTTTAATCAAAACAGTGTATGTCTTAATATTAAAATTTTAATGTTTGTGACACTTGGATGATGTGCTTAAAAGGAAGAAAGACAAAGAAAATAATTATAAATAGCAGAAAAACTTAAAGCTTAATCAAAGTTTTTAAAAACAACTTTAAATGAAATTACTCAAACTGATTTTTTCTGCTGCTTCCAGCTAAAATGTTCTAATGCATTGTCCTGACCAGTCCATTACCAAACTACCACCAGATAGTTGATGTAGCAATTAGCTGTGGGAGAAATGAACATCTTGCAGCTGAGGACCTGCAAGATGGAAGGAACATTTTTAAGGAGATGGTGATGACCAACTAGAGCAAAAGGAAACGTAAATATTGTGTGTAACGTAGTGTTGTGCCCACTGACAGTTTTCCTGATTGAAAGAATAGCTCAGCAAGGTTTGTAAGTGCTAAGAATAGGAAAAAACTGTAACATCCCAAAACAGCTCTAACTGTGGAACAGGTAAAGCTAAATAAATTGTTGTTAGTAGGCTTTCAAAGAAAAAAAGTTTTTTATTTGTTTTTTTCACACGTTACATTTTCTGTTGCTACTGTAACATTTGCTATTTGAATGGTTTTTATTTGTTTTAGTTTTTTTAAAATAACATTTACATTGCTTATTTATGTTATCAAGTTTTGCAAATTCTGTGCAAAAGTATATATTTATTTTAATTTCACAACATTCTTTTGGATGAGCAGAATACATTTTTGTTATTATCAGTTATGGCACTTTCCTATTTTAATTCAATTCAATTCAATTTAATTTGTATAGCGCCAACAGAAGTCATCTCAAGGCACTTCATAGTGTGTAAGGTTTAAGACCTTACAGATTATAATTGTATAGAAAATGACATAAAACCCCCAACAATCCCATTTAAGCAATTAGGCAACAGTGAAGAGGAAAAACTCCCTTTAGAGGAAGAAACCTCTAGCAGAACCAGACTCATGGTGCGCGGCCATCTGCCTCGACTGGTTGGGGTGACTGGAAAGAAAAGAGAGAAAAGAACAGCAGACAACAAAGTAACAACAAACAGAAAAAACATTGGGCAGGTCAACTGGATTCTGGAGATATACAGCTCCAAGGCTGAGGATTGAAATTTAATGTCTTGCTCTGTTGGCACTGATTAAACAAGATTATTGCAAGAGAAACTATAGCCCATTTATTTCCCATAGTTCAGGGAGACTAGAGAGAGCCATCCAAACAAAACATCAGGGTTACACTGCCAATAGCTATGTTTATTTCAACTACAAATTATTTTTACCAACGTACTACCAGTTACTACTGACTGGTTAAAATGAGGTCAATAAGCAATGGCCCAATTTTTGCCAGGCTACTTTGCTAGATGTACAAAGAATCTGCATTGCTGCAATCCACAACACATGCTGTCCACTGTATATCCTATATAACATTGGTGGAAAGAGCTGAAACATAGAGGTTGAAGAAGGCACTTTTAAAACCTGAGACTGCCGAAGCAAAGTGGGCATAACTACCTGTTAGCAAGTGCAGAAGTCTTATTGAAAGTTATTATTTTCGGTGTTATTAAAAATTTTCTTTTCAATCAAAAAGCAAAAGCACACTCTGTTTTTTATTTTTGACTTTTACTTTTGTGAGTTTTAAGTTATTTCAGAGAAAACTGTGGTTTCCTTCGAGACCATTGCAGGTCAAGAAAAACCTAAAAATACAAAGGGCCACAGATTAAAATTTGATTTTTGACATTTGGTTGTAGAACTGCAATGAATAATTGAAAAAATCTAATATTATGACTTTCCTGGGGTTGAACATAACCTTTTCACAATGTCAAATGTTTAGCATAAGGAAAACCGGATGATTCTTCTCATGCTGTATTTTAACATTTTTTATAACTCATAATGACTGAATTAAATAAGATGTTAAATTTCATTAGCCAAAAGGTTGATGTTGTTTAATCCATAGTATATTTCTTCAGCTTAAATAAACAAAAAAAAAAAAAAAAGAAAAAAAGAAAAAACCAAATTAGAATAACACCAAATTTTACAGAGCACAGACCATAACATGCAGACAGTGAAGCCTGACAGAACAATAGAAATTTATTTCAGACGGTTATTTGAGAGAACCTGAAAAGAGCATGAGTGACTCAAACACACCGTGGGCTGTATCCTGCCATTGGTTTGTTACCTAGTTGCTCTTTCACCTTCCAGAGTTGCCTCAGAGACTTTCATCCTTTCCACGCTTAGTGATTCATTCATGCAGGTGCTGCCAAACAGACCTTGGGGGCAACTGACAGCCCTGCTGGATGCCAGTCTTGTGAACTAGCAACACACATCTACTGTCAGCCAAAAGCCTGAAATACATAGGACATGAAACCATGATATCTTTGAAAAACGACACCTCTGCTTTAGAAATCTGTTTTGACTCTTTGAGATTGTCTCATTTTTTTTCTGTGGTTTACTCTCAAAATCAAAAAAACAAGGCAAGGATGCTTGCCTAGTAGCTTTGTGAAGCTGTGTTTGGGCGCAGTGGCTTTGAGGTCAATGCTTGTGGTAGCATGCTCAAGACAATGTTACGATAAAGATGTTTAAAAGACATAATGTTTGCATGTGCAAGTGAACATACAATATTACTAACTATGCATCCATACTGTAGAAAGAGCTAATTTGACTCTAGTGGTGTAGCTTGTGTAATGAGTCAGAAGACAGCGCATTGCAGCTTGTTGCTGCGGAGGATGAGTAGCTACAGATTGGTCAGATTGGCCATCATAAGTTGCTAATAATTGTAAGGGAAGACCCCACAAGTTTCAACCTCTCTGCACCAAAGATGTCTGTACAAACTTTCATGGAACTTCATAGAGTAGCTGCTGAGCTGCAGTATTTCTGACCTCCTACAAAAAGTTTACTTTAGTCTTGTTCTATAAAAGTGATGATGTCTGTAGATATGTTGCTTTAAAGTCATCAAATGATAATCTGGTGCATTCATCAAGATCTTTTTGTTCTGTCTTGAACGTTGCGCCATTGTCTCTCAAAATATTTCAGCACTCTGTGGTTCAGACAATCACTCCCATGTGTTAGAAACAGAGCCATGTCCTAGCAGAGTGTCTGATGGATGAGCTCGTAACTGTTTTAAGCACTCGCATGGGCCCACAGGAAGAAGATGTATCACCTATCAAGCAGCCATTGAGAGGAGGGGTGAGTGGGGACGAGCAAAGAATAAAATGTGGCTCCTTTAACAAATTCAAAAGTGGATAGTAATGCAGTAAAATTGTAGATCACCTCTCCCACTCCGTCCTGCTTGCACTGATTGCCCTTCCCCCATCACTCTCTCTGCTCTCTTGACCTGTCAGTAAGAATTATTGAGTCTGACCGATCTACAGATCCCATATCATTTCCCCAACTCTTTCTCCCTGACACTCAACGACCATTTTTTTTCTTTCCCTCCTTAACAGACTGCCCTTCAAGTTACACTTTGTTCACTCTTCACAGAAAGATGCCAATTATCCCCCTTTGTGGTCTTTCCCTCCAAATTGATAAATGAAGTGTTAAATGACTCAGCCGTCTTTTCTTTTACCTTTGTGTCTCCGCAGTTCTTCATCCTGCTCCTGCTGATCTTCTTCCTGGAGATTCTGTCCATCATGCTATTCTTTATCTATCAAGATGAGGTAAGACTCTTTGATTGCTCTCATCACGTTATATCTTGTGATTCTCCACCTAGACAAGATAATAGCATGGTTGTGGAGAACACCCATTAATACTCTTCAGATGTGACTACGACTGCTGATGCTCCCGATATGAACTGGCTCATAAAACCTCTGCAGCAAGTGTTTTGAAATTCATACAAGCAGTCCTCAGAAAACAGCATGTCAGCTGGCATTTTGCATAAACTGTGGTTTAATAAATCTGTCTGGGAATCTGTTTCAATGGCTAGAGCCAGGGGATGAAGGGGTGGGAGAAGGAATACTGTCATATGTTTCTTATCCCTTTTAATAAATCTCGATTTATCTCAGTTCATCTATTTTGAATGATTTCTCTTGTGAATAAACAAGTCATGCAAGAGGGAAGAGACACTAAAAACCCAAGACTGTAACAAGACACTGGAAGGGCACACTAAATTCCACTCACCTTAATCTTAATTAAGGGGTTGATGGCTGAATTTTGCATATGTTATTTACAATGTAAAATAAGTACCTCATTATTGGTACAAAGCATAGCAAATATTAAACCCTAAAGACTCATGTTAAGCACTTACAATGTGTCTTCTATTCTGTCTATAAAAATCTATCTCGACAATGAGTATTCCCTAGACTTGAGAGATTAGTGAGATTAGTTGGCCACTGGGGGAATTAAATTCCCAAAGCAAGCCTGGGTTAATGCTACAAATGACTCAAAATGTTAAAAATACAGTGAAGTGCCAACTAAACAATGCCTCAAAGCCCCTGAAGACTATGTTCATGTTATCCTGTGATGCAGAGCTGCTGTTGCCACTGTCAGAAGACTGGCCAAACTGTTCTCATCATCATTACAAATAAGAAATGAATTTTTAAAAGCTTTAGATGCAATAATGGAATCAAGGTCCAAAGCAAAATAACAACAGCACTTAACAAATGACTGATGTTGTAAAGTTTCTTTGTCAACTAATAGTAAAATCATCATTTCGAATTCAGTATACAGTAGCATTTAGGGCAAATTTAGAAAAAACTCACTTTCCATGTTTACATAAAACATACAAGAAAAAAAACCCCCAGCAAATTACATATTTGAGAAGCTAGAACCAATAAATATTTTAGCATTTGTCCGTAAAAATGGCTAAAAAGACTCGATCAATTACCAAAATAATTGGGCAGATTAATAATTGTTTACCGGTATTCTTTTGATGGACTAAAATATCTCAACTAAAACATTCAGCTTAATACCATGTTTCTATTGAATCTGAATGTGACATTTCAGCTGGCTTAATTTTAGACATTTATGGCCCCTTTACAGGGCTCATAAGTAAAACTGACAAAAGAATCTGCAGTTGCTGTAATTCAATTTAATGTACATTATATCGGGTGCACTCTCGAGGAACCTAAGATATAGACGAGTGAAGTGGACTCAAAGTATAGAGCCCTGTCATAAGTCACTTCTCAAACAGCGGCGCTGCATTATTCATACGTTGGGACAGAGAATCCCTGAAAACTTTGGCCAAGTTCAACCCTGACCAGACTGACTTTGTTCCTGTTCATAAATAATAGTCTACTTTGATATTTCCACTTGTCATATGTGAATTAAGTTTACAACCAAAGACCTTGTACCCGTAAACACTACAGAGTAGCTTTCTTCTCTTTATTATTTCTATTCTGGCATCAATATATAATGTGTTGTATTTCCATTACAGTTCATAGCCAAATGAGTATTTCTGCTCTGGCTTTCAGCCAATCAGCACCGCTCTGTTTAGCTTTTAATGAATGTTGTCTTTTGTCACGCCTCACCTTTCTCCTAGTATCCGTGTTCCCTGATGTTCAGTGCACCTCATTATTCAGCCTCTGAATTATTCAGTTTTCTCTACCCAGGAGGTTATTAGTGACACAACAGAGTTAAAGTTAGGGATGGTCTAGATGTTCTGCAGAGCTGGTCCACCAGGGGAAATCACTCTCAGTAAAAAATTAGTGGCCATTACCAGTACTCCCATTGATATATTTTTAAACAGCAGGAGACTCAACAGTTCTCAGAGTATTATTCTGTTTCAGCATGCCCCACTGGAGGATAAAACACAATTTCTACATCAAAGTATATTTTACAGCAATAAATAATTGTATTACTTTGCCAAGAAAAGCCTTATTTTTACTTACATACAATAAACTACAATATTTACTATTGTATGGTGATTGAAATAGGCAGTGTAGTTTGTGTGAGGAGCATATTTAATTCCCAATGCATGTGATAAAATTAACTGTGAAAGTAAAAGGCACTGGTTATATTAAGTAGTTTGAAGATTGAACTTAAAATCTAAGATGTTGTGATATTAAACCATTTAACCTGATACTATAGAGCTGGAAACATACATCAGTATTACTTTTACTGATCATATTTTCTAGAGTACCCCACACTCTTTAGAGCACAATAATCAGGACCTGCTGCTTTTCACCTCCTCCATCACCATGGAAACTCCCTGGAAGTGCAATTGGAGTACAAGACGATGCCATTTCTCCAGTATGCAAAGCTTTCCAGATGGCATAACGTAAACAGAGTGCAGAGAGTAGGTAGCATGTTGCTGAAGTCCATCCTAGGCTTCAGGGATGGTCATCAGTGGCGCAGCTCATTACACCTGCTTTAGACCTGATGAAAAGCTCTGTGACGCTGCTGGAAGCTACTTCAAACAGCTCACAGAACTTCTACATGCTTCAAATGGCCACTGTTTGTTCCACTTTGTTGGTTGCTAAGGATGATGAAAAGTCCTATGTGGTTAAAACTAATGAAGGCAGTGTGAGATACAGTGTCAAAGTGAATAAAAATGAAGTGTGACTCTGCAGCGTGATTTGGGAAATTGATGTATAGGGTTTCTTACCACCCATGTATCTGTGCAGGTTACGTTGTTGTCTGCTTGGCTTTATTATCACCTCAAGGAAAAATGACCAGACTAATTCAACAAGAGCAATAACAGCAGCAGGCCACCAGCAGTTAGGGAGTTACTGACAATCTTAGCTTAATTATTAAATTATTTTAGGCCCATTACTATTATAGTATTAGTGGTATGTAGGGTTGTAGCAGAAGCATTGACTTCCAGTTATTCTGAGTGAATTATACCTGTATAATCTAATGAGCCTCTCAGAACTCTTAGTTAGAGTTAAGCAGTTAACTCAGTGCCTCTTAGCAAAATTTGTATAGTTTTTGTTTGTGTGTATATGCTTGTACGGTGGAGTTTGGTTGTTTTTTTGGCAGTAGTAAAGCAGTACTTCGCATGGAGTTGAGAGTTTGGGAAGCCCTCCAAAAGAGCTGTAAGAACCTACAGCAAAGAGGGAAACATGCTGAAAAGCCCAAAGTGCATAAAAGCGTCTTAATATAAGTGCCAGGTAACAACCTGAAGTACAGCCAGTACAAAGGATGACTATGAATTACCAATGCAAATAAAACATGCTGGGTAGATTGTAGAACATATACTGGCTAAAGTAAAAAAAATATCCATCGTTTTTCTTTCTTCTTTCTTTTCATGTGCAGAAATCTGTATAATAACTTTAAGATACATTTCAGATTTAGCTTCAACTTTCTCGAGAGGAGCAGAGACTTGGAAACAGAGGAAAATATACCAGTTGCATTACACCATCTATCCACACAGATACTTCTAGTTCAGACAGTGACAGGCAGATATTTAGTTACATGTCACCAGAATAGTTCAGGGTGTTGTTGAACCATTTTACAGAAACTTAACTGTCTAATATAGTCACAATTTATATGGCAAAAAGAAAAATTGCAATTATTTTCCAACTTCACTCCAACTTTCGGTCTTTCCTCCTGAATCCTTTTGTTAAATATAGTTATTCAATAGAAAGCATTCACTTCTGATTTCAGACTCTCGTCCTCATTTTGAATGTTGAAGTTTGACAAATTGCCTTGTGTTAGCAGAATTCTTTTTTTTTTTTTTGCTCCATTGTGGATTTTTTTTATTGCATTGTATATTGGATAAAATAACATGCCGAAACACATTCATGTTGAACATTTTGTAAAAATTTGCACAGCACGCTGACAAGCTAACATGTTTATAAAGTGCTTTAAGAGTTATCTGAGCATAAAACCTGTTAAATCACATATTCTGGCTAATTGTACTCTTGGGAAAGGTTTAGTGGCAGAACAACGCAAACCATCACATTCAAACCACGGACATCTTACAGGATATTAACATTTGTTTTGTACGGAGATAATAATAGGGTACTTCTGTGGCAGTGCTGGTTTTACTTGAGCATCTAAATTCTTCAAATGATAGCCATGATGTAGTAATTGTAGTATTGATAGTGTTCATGATTGATTCATTTAGTCACCAAACACCTTGCAGGGATGTTAAAAGGCCTGATAAAAACAACCAATGAAAAATGCTGACACTGGATCAGTCAATATATGTGATAGAAATTATCGGCCATTCCTGCTCTTGCTCCTTGATACATTACCCCTGAGGTGCAAATAAAGTTGTTATGCAACTGTATTGATAGGACTTGGAGTCTGTTGTATAAATGATCAGAAACTAGATCAATAACTGAAAAGCTGTGATTTATAAGTCTAATTACATCAGAATCCTTTACACTGCAACAGGTCTCTTTATACTGTATAACTGTGATGGTTTATATATATATATATATATATATATATATATATATATATATATATATATACAATATACACATATAAACAACATATTAAAATCTGTCTGAACTGTTCACAGAGCTCAAGAGGCACCTGTAACAGATATATCTATGAAATCTGTACAGTCGTTGATTTAGGATTAAAATCCAATGTTCATGTGACACCCACAGTGATACACAGCCGATTTCTGGATCTGCTGAAATATTTGACTTCAAACATCAATTGCAACAAAGGCCCTGTAGCAAAAAGGTCTCAATTTGACAGTGAGTGGTGAAAATTAAAGGGAAAATGCAAACTTCTGCTGAACTGATTTCCTGCACTGACAGAATTGGGTTCACAAAAAAAGCAAACATGTTTCATGTACTGTATTATAATTTATGCCAGGTACTTTAAATGTGTCTTAGTTAGTTTACATGATTTATTTGTTGAACATTACTATAAAATGTAATGCCTATAAAAAGCAATCTGGTAAAACAAAGGCAATATAAGACTTAGATTTAGTCCAAATTCATCATTTACTGTATCTCAGTAAATGAGATACAGTAAAATAAACATAAAAGGAGAGGAAAGAGAGCAAAAACAGACAAAATACAAACAGGAAATACCACACAATATCAAACTCCTGAGAATCAGGTCGTAGAAATTACAATGATAGACATTCAGAATCAAAATATTGTTGTCTGTGTATTCATGATAATTTGGTAATTTGATTCATGATTAGTTATTTATAAAGTCCTTGTTTGCTTTTTGTTGAGACCTTGTTGGCATAATTATTGAAATCATAGTTTTACTAGTTGAACAAAAGTTATAATTATTATTAGACTTTTTAGTGTCTGTACTTGGGTGTTTCATATGCAAAAAAACCCAAATGTTTTCTAACCTTGAAATACACCCCGTCATGTCCTATTCTGACATGAAAACAGTCACAGCTCATGTGGGCTCATATCTGCTTTAGGACCGCACGACCCTGCTTTTACTCAGTCCCTGAGTCACCCTCAGTTGTCTCATAAAAGCATAAAAAAGCCAACGTATGACCATAAAAAAAGAGCTGGTCATTTGTACTCTGCCCTGCTGTGACTTCATCAGAGCATGAGCCTCATTTCAGAGTGCACCTAAAGCATAGCTCATCCTGCCAGGATCATTTGAGCCCTCACCCCCACATGATGTTAGTTATTAGGTCAATGCAGCATGAGGTATTTCCTCTGCCGCTCAGTGGTTGATGGCTGAACGAGGTATCTGTGGTGGGGCAGCTGTGGAGATGATTTTCTGTCTGTTTATGCACTTTGGGATGAGTCAAGGTGAGGTAATGCCACTGTAAAAAGGAAGTCATGAAGAGCTATGGTCAGGTTGGACCTGCCGAAGACATCATCCACTGAGCCAAAGGGTGCTAGTGCCATTAAAGATGAATCACAGACGATGTATCTGTAGTAGCAGATGTAGTGACAATGATTTCCATTTCTAAAACTTGTAAAGCAATAGCAATAAATAACCCTTTGCATTCATCATGTGGCTCACACTGTCCCAAAACGTATATTTATCACACAATAAACAGGTGAAGGACATGCTGTAAAACGTTTTTTACCTAATTTTAATTTATCACTGAATATATGCACATCTGATGACATTTCCATCATCCTCAGATTAGTACGCTGTGTTCAGTGTTAATTAACATATAAACCTAAACTAACACTCTCAACTGGGTTGGTAAACATGTAGGCTTTATACCTATTAAACATGCTCTTAGCAATTAACTCAGTCTCCAAGAGCAGCTTGCATTACTCCTGTTTATTTCGCCTTGTTTTGTACACATTGGAAGTTGGGCCTGTACTGTGTTATAATTTATTCATGAACTGTTTATACAGCACTTACAGTTGGTTCATAAAATTATAATAGTTCAAATCACATAAAAATATATTTAAAAGCAACAATTTCAGAGTGTTGTAAACAATTTCTGGAGTGTTTATATAGTGATTATAAATACTAAATAGCGGGGTCAGAGTGTTACCACATAATCATAAGTGTTTTTTCTGCCTATCTGAATAAGGAGCTGCCCTCATAAACCCTCTGCTTTGTGAATCATGTTGTTACAATCCACTTTTTCCAGTGAGATGCAGTCTCGTGGTAAATTCTGTCACCATTTCTCTTGAGAAACAGGGCTTGTATCTGCTATTTTACTGCTGCATTTTCTCATTAACATTGCTGTCTTCTCTTCCTGGACCTGTTCCACTGTTAAACTTAAACGTAACATGGGAAACTGTGAAATAATTTCATAAGGATAAGAAAATGGAATAAATATCCACTTGTGAATAGACTCCTTCAAATGGAGGTGCAACTACTCATGCAGTAAATTACAGGCATCATATGTCTAAAGTGCAGGCGTATGACACGTGAGATGCACTGAAATTCCATTTCAGGTGTGATAGCTCCACTTTTTCCACAGCATTACTGTTCCAGCATCAGTTGTCAAAACATTTTAGCTTGTCAAGATATCAAAATTCAGCACCCCTGTCTTTAAACATTTCAAGCCTGAGAAATTTTCATTTCACGTAGAGTGGAGAAATGCAATTAGAGAAACACCCCTGGCTAATCACATTACTAAAATACACCCACATCAGGGCAATGCTAATATGAGAGACAAATTGAGATGATCGGTAAACAGACAAGACATTTGTTTGTGGGTCTTGCGAAATATGTCACAAGGGATTGTGAGTTTGAGTGCTGCATATAATGTCGAGACATTGCAACGACTGCAATTAGAAACAATTTAAATTGTACTCAGAGCCTCACTATAATGAAGGAATGCAGGAGAGTGAAGCTTTGCAGGAGGTGGTAAATGTCAACACTCCTACAAAGACATTTCAGCAAACATTAAGGCACTTTATAAGCCAGATATAGGGGGAAACTGAATCCAGATGAGTTAAGTCCATAAATAACTATAAATAATAGTAATGCAGTGATTGTTTAGTGCAGTAATACACAGTCTTACCTTCTAGTACTAGTTTAAATGTATGGTTTAAAGATTATTACCAAATTATATAGTATGCACAGCATGATGGATCTTATTTTTTATCTTAATAAAGTAATAATATATAATAGTATAATATATGTTATATAATATATAATAATAGTAATATAAGTAATCTACTAACATCATGATTAATTTTTATGAAGACCCAATAAAAGATAATGAGTTATCTTATTGAGCCCAAGGGGGTAAATTCATGTTAGAGCAGCACAACACAGAGAAAAGAGAGAGGAGAAAGAAAACAATATAGCACTAGGTGAATATTAAAATAACTACAGTGAAATGGAGATACCAAATGTTTCCCAAGCTGTGCTGGTTGTAAGGCACTGGGATGCATGAAATGTGGAAATCAGATGTTTTCATGTATGTACAGATGAAGGCATTCAGGGCGTCAGACTCTGCACAGTCTCCTCATTTGTGCTGCAGCATGGCATGTGTTATAGAATAATGTGTATAGTCCATACTACGATGCATGATCACTTAGAAACTAAAATTAAAAAAATAAAAATCCTGTGGTCAGGATTTACTGGAAACTGTTATTTACGGCTTAAACAATGCATCAACGTGCATTCATTGAATGAATTAATCACATTGCATCAATTATGTAAATATGTCGCTTTGCATGAAATGCATCAACATGCCACAGTGTTTAAATTAGATTAGATTTGAAGACGCATTCATCTCCAACTATTAAATTATCATAAACAGTATCATCACAAGTGTGGGATTCTTTAAACAGAGACCTCTGTAAAACGTAAACGCCCTAACATTACCACAGTAGCACAACTGCTATGCTCGAGCATCTCCTAACAAATAAAAAGCACTCCATCTTCAGTCTTTGAAGCTGTTACTGTTGCTCTGCTAAAAGCTGGGACACAAATCGGCTGCTCATGCTGTTGTCTGTGTAGATAAGTTGTTAGATCCATAGGTTCAAAAGTCTATAATGGTGTAAGTGAAGTCTGATTTCCTGTATATATTTCTCCTTGTCTTTAATCTGTATTTAAGGTACCACTGCCTGCTGCCAAAATACAGCATCTAAAATTTAATGCTGTGTATCTGCTTTTACCAAACTGGATAAGATGCAGTTCTGATGTAGAGTGTAAACAGAAATGGCACCAGTATAGTTCCTTGGGGTGCACCAGTGCTGTTCATCACCTCACAGACACAGTGATCCAAGCAGTTGCCCAGTGATGTAGTTTGTTTTCCAGTCTGTAATGTTTGTACAAGCAGGAGCAGGATGGTGTTGAAAGCTCTTGAAAAGCCAAAGAACAGGACTCCCACAGTGCTGCTCTGCCATGAAGACATTTGATTTACTACAAAAAAGCATCACTTTTAATATATATTTGATTCTTATGTGTTTTGGGACAACATTAAATGTATTAAGAATAATTTTTCACTTTAATAGATGCAGAGAAGAAATAAAGCTTTGTGTGTTGTCTGCAACATGGCACCCAGGCTGCAACAGACAAAGCAGTTCTGTGGCTGTTTGTCTTCAGTGACAGATGGAAGCGAAGTGTAAATTTACTGAGCTGTATGTCACCACATGTCTTGTGTTCAATTGTTAAGTCTGGCTGGTTACATTCACCGTGATTAAAAATATTCCCATTTTGATAATATAAATCCTTTTTGCCAGATGTAAATTAACTTTGACTGTTTGTGCAGCTTATTTCCTCCAATTCGATTCCAAAAAGCACACAAAAACAATTTCCCTTTCACGACTTAAGAATTAAGTTGGAAAAGAGAATTTGTCACTGTTAATAAGCAACTGTACAAACTACAAAGGAGGTCTGTTCACAGTTTCCCATTAGCAAATAACTTTTGGAGTTCAGCTAAAACCCTAACCCTAGCAAGATAATAAGTACTGTTCTGAAGGGTCAATATGTCTAACTTCTGTTTAGAGCTTTAGCTGCCACTGGAAATACCAAGGCCTTGTCTTCAGTAGAGCTTTTGAGAATTACTAATGTGAAGGGGAATTAATATTCTTCAACAATACAAAATGGAAGGTTAATCCAAGCATTGTCTGTTTAAGTGATACTTGACAATGTTCCTACTGTATACTATAGAGACTGAGAACTAAACGGCAGTTGGTAGCACATCCTGTGCCGGCATGTGCCCTAGTGCACAAAAACTGGATTAAAATAGGTACAAAACACAGAAACGTGAGAAATGTAGACAAACTGTGACCCCTTTGGTGTTCTTGCACAGTTTTTGCCCATATTATGTTTCAAACACACTGCTCATTCTGTTGCTGCCACACCTGCTATCACAGCACTTTGATAAGCTACGCTGTCTCTGCATGTCCACCACAGTGTCTCTGTTGGCTTTGAGTTCCCAGAGGATGAAAGTTATTCACTTTTTATCAGAACTTTCTACTTACTGTTTGGAACTTCCTTGTTTTGAGTGACAATGTCAAAGATGCTGTAGATCCAAAAATATCAACACTGGACATACATTTAAATAATAATTTCCAAATGAGTTGATTTTATCAAAATACAAAATCATCCATGACTTCAAAACAAAGATGATGAGAAGCATGGCTAAAACAGCACATTGTGGACCATGATACTAACTGTGACCGTCAATCAAGCTTTAGACCGGCCGATTCTCCAATTGATGCAAAACAGTTCTGGACATACTGGAAGGTGGAATTTAGAAAAAAGCATCAATTTTGGACAATAAAACATAATTCATTTCAAACTGCACTTCACTTCACTTCACTGGAGTAAAAGCTGTGAAAATGAAACAATCTCTGTTCGGGTTTTAATAAACAAGTAAAAACTCAAACACAATGGCTCGAGGCTTATTAGAGATTCTGTTGAAACTAGAATAAGCCTTGGTTTTATGTTACTGTCCAGCATCTTGCCTAAAAGCCTTAAACACGCCACTCTGTGATTAAAGCAGTTCTTTCCTTTTAGCCTCGATACTGCTGGTTCACTGCTTTACCCCTCAGTAGCATTGATTGACTACTCATGTGGTTTGCCAAGAGTTAATCAGGAACTGATTAGAAGCAGAGGATGAGAAAGAGCTGGGATTGTAATTGATGTGCACCAGCTAAGGACTGAGATTAGTCACTTAAAGGGAATGCCTCACATTTTAATAATTTAAGTGTGTTATTGCTGTGCCCCGGGACAGAATTAGAAGTCAGAGACAGAAGCCTTGAACTTGTGGTTGAGGAGCACTGCCAGATTTCCCACTTTACACATTTAAGAGTTAGTTTTGTAGCTTTAGAGAAAAGTTGTCTAAGTTCAAAAGTATTGACTGTTCTGTCCTCAGGCACAATATCGTGTGGATTTTTCAGAGGGGTGGTGTTCCCCTATAACTCCTTTTCAAAATGCGGTGCAACACATCCAAGATTTAAGCCTATATCCCAAGCCGGCAAGTCAGAATACAGTGTTGTGTGCTAAAAAAGTGCCCTTGAAAAACCTTGACTTTGGTCTAAATTGGGTCCAGGGACTGTAATCCGGGCTCCCTCAGAGGAAGGATACATTTAAAGTATTTGCAAGAAACGAGCCCTTTGCAATAAGCCTGGGCACCCTGTTGGTGAGGAAGGCAGAGGCCCTTTGGACATTTACATTCAGAAAATACAGAAGCAAGCGGATGATGAAATCACCCATATTAAAAACTACTGGAATATGACTTTTAAAATCCAACTGGCAATGCAACCTTGATTTTGAATGCCGTCAGCACCGAAGTGATGAATTCCACACAACCAGGCATTAACCTGTGAATCAATAATGTTAAAATCCTCCTTTTCAGTAACGCTGCAGTAGAAGATGAAGTAGAGCCCATTTTATTCAGCTGGTGTCTTGTAGTAAAACGTGTTCATGGAAAACCCACAGGTAATATGATCGCCGAGGTTTTGTCTATATTAATGCCTTTATCCACTGTACTGTATCTCTGATTCTGTCTTCATGCCACATTTATGACACAGGTAATGGATATCCACTGTTTATAGAGAGCTGGTAAATTGGGGCATTTTTTCCTCACATTATTCCCGCTCCTCAGAAATCTCTTTCTTGTGTTACTTTCCGAAATAATGTCCTTTCTTCTGGGCTGTCACTGATAGAAAGCTCCCTTTCTTTGCTTGCTGTACTATCAGTATTATGGTCCAGTAGTGATGCAGTATAACCACTTCATCTGCCCCATAGTGTATTTGCTTTTATATATTATGCCCTTCATCTCCATGTGGCTCATCCTCGGCCTCTTTTCCCTCGTTTACTTTTTCTGCACCCACTCAGTTCTCCGCTTCCATCTCTCTTCTCTTTTTCAAATCTTCATCTCTCTGTCTCATCTCTCCTCTCTTCTCTTCACCATATACATCTCTTATCACTCCTTGTTTCCCTGCCGTATGAATAATTGATGGCCCACCTTCGAGTCGTCTGGTGTAGTTAAAGGGCGAGTGAAGTCCCGAGGACAACATCAATACTCAGCTAAGTACAGACATGGCTTATGCACAGTCTACTTGCTGCACAGTCACAGGAGTCATTCTTTACTAATGACCTACTTAGACGTCAGTAAAAAGTATTTTTCGTTGCTTTTTTTAAACTTCAGAAGACTCAGAGCTTTTATCAAGTCCGTACAAATTGGCCATAAGCGTTCCCTCTGCTGGATTCTTACATCACTTTGGAGATAGTTTGCACAATGCCTTGTGTAGTAGTGGTGATGTCATGCAGTAGCTTATAAATAAAAAGCAGTAGTTATTTATTGTTGCAAGAAATTACGTTATGTGGATTTTATCTTCATTCAGAATTCTCTTTTATCTTTTTCCAATTATGATTTAAATGTTTATCTCAAAGCAATGTCTCATTTAACCAGCCAAGAAGAATCACTTTTATGCTATTATGCCATAAAAGCTGGACAGTTTTTTTACACACCTGATGGCACAGTCAGCAGTTCCACCTGAACCACCTGGACCTGATCGCTGCCGCTCTAGTCAGTGCTTGTTATTCCAGCGGGTGTGCAAACAATTATTAAAACATTAATAAAGAGGGAACTAGGCTAGCACTAGTTTAACTGTCACATGCTTATGTGCTGCGATACACCAAGATGATGGTCACCCATTGTTGGGCTGATGGCTGGGGAGTATCTGTCGGCCTAGTTATTGAGGTGTGTTCTGCACCGTTCGCACTGGTCAGACCCCCAAGCGGCAGATTTTTTTTTACCAAAGAGGAGGACCCATTAAAGAGATAGGCCTGTCACAGCACGGGAAGAGAAATAGACCCGAGTGCCTTTTAAAGCTTCTCATCAGACACATTGGACGTACAGTAGTTAAAAACTGTCAGTGGTGAGTAAGAGTGGTGTAAGAGTAGTAAAAGCAAATGCTGTGATGCATGACAAATACCCAGGAAGTGACAAGGCTCACAATAAATACATGGCTCACCTTGCCTCAGAGCCTATGACACATTTTACCCCGCAAATATTAGTTTGACAAAGCTGCCTCACACAACTGCTCAGCTCTGCAGACACGTTAACAACCTTTAGTAAATACTTACACGCTGAGGCTATAGTTTTTAACGTTAAAATCAACCTGTCATGGGGAAAAACATTTCCCTGGTGTGAGCTTCTCCATCGGAGACTGCGGTAAGATGCCTCCTCTTAAATCTGACAGTTGCTTAATAAAGTAATAAATACAGCTTATTTAAAGTAAAACTGCACAGAGGTCAGACTCATCATGTACAATCACTCAAAAATCAATTTGGTCCATTCAGATGAATCAGGGAAAACAACTCATTAAGTACTATTACATTCAAATTACTGTGTTAGAAATGCTTTATTATAATGTTCCCTGCAGAGTTTTCTTGTAAACAGATAGTTTACAGTATTTAGATTCAGTGTCTGTGACCAAAACACAGTGTTTGTGTGCTTAATACACACAGTGTGTAGATTGCTTTCTTACTTTTGCTAACACATTGCTACAGTACGTTTGTTGGAACATTGGCACATCCATCCATCTATTAGTGAACAATTATTAAATTATAAAAACTGTGGCAGGATCGTGGATTTCACTCATAAAAACACTTTTCCACAGTATGAATGCTGGACAGAAACTCCTCAAATTACATTTCATCAAGTTAAACTGAGGTTCTGTAACTGTATGCCCTATTTTTCATTTCAGCTTTAATTATAAAATGGTGGATAGCTAGAGAGAACGCTGACATTTCCAAAGAATCCAGCTGTGTTAATCCAGACATTAACATCTGAGTCAAGTGGAGAGTAGAGAGAACATTACTGCATATTTAAATTTACATATGCTTCAAGGAAACAGGAAAAAGTGTAGACGGGCTTTGTCTGGTAACTGTTCAGCCCTCTAATTCAAATATACTGTATTTAGTGAGTTTAATGTACTACCCTGTCAACAAGCATCACATAATGTATGCATAACAATTAAAATTGTAAAAACACAAAGTGTAGATTGACTGCAGCGCCTCGCAGCATAAAAGGCTGCAGTAGAAGTGAGAGCAAGGTCAGTGGAGATCGTTGTATTTTACATTCATTAGCTGCAGAGAGTTCAGTGTATGTAAGTTTGTTCATCTCTGTCACTGTGTTCACACCATTTGCTTTGTCTGATTCAGAGCTCGCTGGAAAAGCTGGTTTTGTTAAATGGTTTTATCTTGTTTGTTTAGGTTCCCGCAGTTGAACTAGGGGATTCGCATGTGGTTTGTTTATTGGACAATGGCTCTGTAACTTGCCATCCCGCAGTGTGTTCAGTCCCTTCAAATTCAGTAAATTGGGCTGTTTCTACTCTTGACAGTTGAATATTTTTTTCATTTCTCTTAAAACATTACCTCGGTATGATCATTAGTACAAGCTGCAGTGTCTCTAAGTCTGTGTTGTTGTGCTAAGCATGAAACTGAAGCTAGTCAGGTATCAGCATTTGTTCTACTTATAAAACCTTGTGTCTATTTGCTTAAGCGGTCGACCGCATGCCCGTGATAAACAGAGGTTCACCATACATTATAAACTATTGGTCTGTCACGAAAACTAGTTGTTGTAACAAGCAACTAGACTGGTGTCATTAGATGCTCTGTGTTTTTCTGCTGGCTGCAGGAACACGTGCCTGTTGTTGATGGACTGAGTGTCCTCTTCATGCCTAACACCTTCTGGATAATTTAATACAACACATTTGGCAAACAAGAGATTCATAAGGAATCCTTTGTACTACGTGCAATCAATACAATGAACAAACAGAACATGTCAAGCCTGGAGATATTTGAAGTTCTGTCAACTCTTACAAACCGTTGTGTTTCTGATGAACTTCTGTTTCCATGTGATCCATTTAAATCGTAAAACTTTATATGTTGGATTATTGTGTTTCCATGGTGTCACAATTTAACATGTAAATGCAATGAATTAATAAATAAGAAAAAAAAAAAAGAAATCTGCATTCAAAGCTTCACTTACAGCTCTTTTCAGACAGAAACTCAGGTCTGTGTGATTATTTGTTCCCAGTTAATGACATTTTCCATTTTCACTGTTTCCTCAGATTGATCACTACGCACAGAGGGATTTGAAGAAGGGCCTCCAGCTCTTCGGCACAGAGGGCAACGTGGGCTTGACCAATGCCTGGATGATAGTGCAAACTGATGTAAGATGTGAGATCACAGAAGGAGGGGGGCGGGTGTTGGTGGTTGGAGTGATCAAAAACACAAGTTAGAACAAATCTAAAAGAAAAAAAAAACAAAGCTCAGATGTTTTAAGGCATTGTTTTTCCTCTCAGTCGCAATTACCTGAGGGCATGATGCTTTAAAACATTCTGTGAACATCACAGCCATTCAATATTAACTTTGAGCCCATTTAACAAGTCAAGTCTGGCAAAGTACCTTGTCACTTAGATACACAAGCTGAGATACATGATATCATGACTGCATTATTCATTGTGACAGTGCTTACTTTTGTTGTTGGCAGAGTTTCACCGTTTGAACCACTGTGATCACATTATATTAAAAGGGAGTTGTCAAATGTTGAAGCACCATTTGCCTTAATATTTTTTCCATTTTGTGTAAAATTTGAATAAAACAGTGCAGTTCTGTTTGTAGTTAATGGGATCTGGACATTTAAAAGCAGCCGCATAAAAATACCAATTTTCAAAAAAGGGGGCATTGAAAAAAATAGCAGTAAAAAACACTCTAAGCTTTTCAAGTATAAATGATGTGGTAAAATGCTGTCAGAGAGATTAATGCAAACATCATAGTGTCTCTGAGGTAATCTTTGTTTCCAGCTCTCACTTTGATGTGCTTTATTTTATTTATATATTTATTATATAAATTCCATTGCGAAGAAAACACAATGTGAGAAACAGAGATTTGGAAGTAGGAACTGCAGAGGACGGCTGCTACTGCTGCTGCTGCTGCTGCTGCTGGTGAATGAATGCCTTTGGGCATCAGATGATAGATCGGAGACATCAGGGCTTTTTGGACCTTTGTCACATCACAGATTCAGTGTGTTTGTAGCTTGTTCCATTAGCAAATGTTGAGTACACACTGAATGTTTGACTGGTCTGCGTCTCTGTGCATGCACGGGCCTCCTAGTGTCTCCGAGGCTTATTGTGGGAGTGTATGTGACTGCAAGGAAAAATAAAATAAACGCATTGCTGTGCAAACAATATATGCAAATGCGTATCTGCGCGCGTGGGTGCTAATATGCAGAGTTATGTCCTGCGTGCAGGATGATAGCATGAAGAGAATCTGCATGGCTGAGGCGCCATTTGAAAATGTCTGTGTGCAAGCGTGAATGTGCACTTTTCTACTTGTCAGATCAGAGCTGCCATATGGATGTATGGGGCTCCATAAAGTCTGAGTCTGGCTCAGATGGAGACCATTAAAAGGCAGCTCTCATTCTGTCACTGTTCCCTCCCAAGCCTCCCTCATACATGCTGAGTCACTGAATAGATAATACAGTAGATGTCCCTGGAGCAAGGTTCACCCTGACTATTATTAATGGCCACTTGTGGATTAGAAGGATCTATTGCACATACATGAGATGAAGTACAGTAGGGAGGTAAATCCACAAGGTGCGTGATGTTTTATTTTAACTTTCTGATGTGTTAACATTTAAATATTCTGACTATGCCGCCTTTAGCCTTTGAATTGTCCTCATACTTTAAAACTATACTTTAAGTCATTTTGAATCTTCTTTACTTCATAATGAACAGCAAACACGATCCATTGTTCAAGCAGACAAGCAAGTTGGAAATGAATACACGAGTCTCGATTCTGTGCACGGACTGGGGTGCTGAGCGATTCAGGCAACATTATTCCTGTGTGGAATTAAAGTTCACTGAATGAACAAAACATCAGGAGCACTTTGTCTTTCTATGAAGTATACTGATGAATTGAATTGTGGTGAAAGTCATGATCCCTTATAAAAAAATCTATACCAATCACAAAGGAGCAAGATGTAGATAAAAAGAAGCTGGGAAGTTGGAAAACAATTTTAGGGCTTTGAGATAAATGATATGTGCATCGTACAAACAGGGGCTGCAGCTCAATATCAGGAAGATTAAGTGTTTTCAGCGTTCAGCACATGTGAATGATTTTAGCTGGTAAATCTTATTCTTGGCAGGTGAATAATTTTTCTTTCCATCAGGGGAGGATGTTTATTTGTTATGCATTAGGTTTTCAGTGTGATGATAATAGAAGGCCTCAGTCTGATGACTTATCATCTTTCTCTGGTGCAGTTTCGCTGCTGTGGAGTAACCAACCACACGGACTGGTTTGAAGTTTACAACGCCACCCGTGTGCCGGACTCCTGCTGCCTGGAATACAGCGACAACTGCGGCCTGGACAACCCAGGGACATGGTGGACAGCGGTATGTACCGCTAATACAGTAATCTTCTTCTTCATCCTCTTCTCTTTTAATTATTTAAATAATTTCTTACCATTTCACGATCATAAGCTAATAAAACTATACACTCACTAAACCCTTTTCACGTATTGCCCATGATGATGAAGAGTGATATTTGACATTTAAAGAGTTTGGAGAATGGAGAGGGTGGGTGCGTCATTTTCAAAGTCTACAATCAAGAGAGTAAATGAAAGAGAGTTTACAACAAGGTGGCAAATGCTACAGTTAGGAAAGCACGTCACAGTGCAGATGGATAATAACTCAAAACATACTGTGGAAGCAACGTAAGACTTTTTGAAGGTAAAGAAATAGAAAATTCTTTACTGGTCAGGTCAGTTGCATGTTCTCAACTCAATAGAGCAGCTTTTTAGTCACTGAAGACAAAACTGAAGCCAGTGAGACCCTGAAACAGGCAGGAACTGAAGGTGGCTGCACTGAAGCATCTCCAGGGAGGAAACCCAACATGTGGTGAAGTCCATGGGCTCCAGTCTTCAAATTTTCATCCAAGTATTGAAAATCACGGTTATATTTACATGTCACTTTGTTATTGAGCTGCTGAAAATGGCTGTAATTCCTAAATGGTAAATGCCTCTTAAAATAAAGATGAACATCTACACTTCGATCACATCTTGATTTTGGTGTATGAAGGCAAAATGAACTTGAACTGAACTTATTTTGAACAAAATCATTCTCTATACAACCAGAAAAACACCTTGTTTATGTCGTTACAGACTTTAGCTGTGAATTTCAATACAGCTCAGATATCAAACAACAGACATAGCGAGAGAATTCTAATTAATATTGATTTAATCATTTCTGTCCCGGAGAGCTTGACTGATGGTGATATTGATGTTCTTCTGATGTATAATCGGTGTCATACTTTTACTAGTGGACGACCGATCGGCCAATTAGTAGGTTCTGATCAGTGAGTGAGACTAGCAGGTCTGAAAATACAGCTACAGCGTTTCTGCTGCAGACTCTGTCTCTACCGCTGTCTGTGTCTGTGAAGACGGAGCTCGGGTCCTCCACTCAGAGTGCACAGCAGGCTGGAGGACAGAGGAAGCACAGATGAGGCGAGACTCACTAGTTTTAAGTTTATTCAACTGTATGTTATTAAAACAGACCTGTTACTGTACGTATAATAAAAGCAAGTAGAAATTTTAATAGTGACTCTCTGACTCCTTCTAATCTCCCAGTTATCAGATATTTCCTCTCAGCTTCGTTGAACAAACATTTTTGTTTTGAGAAATCACACTTCAGATTTTGATACAATCTTGCAAAAGCAAAGTTACAACACAAAATAATCATATCATATATCAACGTCATGATTTATTTTTAATCTTTGGGAAAAAAACTGCTGAAGTTTAGAGCTTGTACCCGTGTGGTGCATCTCTTAAAGCCTGCACTAATCAAAGACCACCAATAGGCCACACAGACTGTTTCTATCCTGAAGTCACGTTGCTGCCAAACCAGCTGAAAAAAAAAGGCCACTTGAGTTTAAACTTGTTAGCGTCACAGGGAAAAAGCGTCCAGACGCATCCACAAGTGTCAACAACACAACACGAGTGATGGCTGCCACAGGGTTAAAAGAACAAAGCTGAAAACTAGTGAAAAGATTAAAAGAAATTATGAGCTGAATCATTTTCACAGTGTCAATGAATATGTAATATGTGCGCTTAGTGATACTGCCAGGACTGTATGCATTAATCTGCACATGCAACATGACTTAGCCAGACTGGGAAATTGTTGCTGCAAAAGTAATTGAGTGTGTAGAGATAACACATGTAGGGCAGCTGTTATTAATTACACATTCATTGAGAACTAACATTACCCCCACCCACTTGTGACCCATTATTCACCCTTGTAAACCCTTCTGCATTCAATGTTAAAGTCTCAGTCACAGAACCAGTTGTTATTGAACTGCTGTTTTTCCTGTCTGGCTTCAGTTGAGCTTCATCGGACAGAATCAGCCCCTTTGACTAATGATCTCCTCTTGGCAGCTGATGCATCAAATTGTGTCTTCTGTTAGCTTTTATATCTGTTTTTTCCACAGTATTCCTCCACTGCGGACATTACGCGGGTGTCTCTAACTCAGCTTTCACTGGTTTTTATCAGATTTATCTAAATGTTCTCATCAACAAACCACTGTGGAATCCGAAATGTTTCAGTTTCTGGCCTTGTCCTCTGTTGTAGGTATGATCACACCAGGCTTCAGCATTAGATGCCAGGAGAACACTTAGTATTGTTTGCAAAGTCAGTTCAGTCCGGTCTGTAGTGTGTTTTGGTGAATTAAAATGAATACACTACATTGTTAATGGATTTACATCCCTGAACCCACTCCCAATAAAGGGAAACTCATACTAACATATTCAACACTCAACTGATGCTCAAGTCTAAATTCCAGTTTAGCTGTATACTCGTCTCTCTTTTCTTCTTTCCTTCCTCTTATAAGCACCAATCTTAGCTCTGGCCTTGCTAAACGCTAAGAACACACATATTATGTTAATAACTATTTGCTTCTTAATATAAGGTTGAATGTTGACAGAAATATGAAGTCGACTGATAAAGGAGGTGAATCAAACACATGATTTACTTATATAGGAGAAGCAGGTGTGTGTCCAAACAGGACTTTGTTTGTGTGTGTGTGAAGTGTAGCCTGTAGCTCACCATACAGCACCAAAACTATATTATTAGATGGATGATATTTATTCTTTTCTTAATTACTCAAAATTGCATTGGAATTCAATTTCTCCTTTGCATCCTAACTGCAGCCTTCCATATTTTCCCAACCCTCAAAGGCATTAAATTCAGATGCAATCCCAGCCACCACAAACCACTTTCAGGCTTGATAAATCACATTGCGAGTGTATTTGCTTTTTCTTCTCCATGTATTTTGCGCACTTGGGCAAAAACGCCTCACTTTGCATGTTTTTAAAGGCAAAAATCACATCATGCTATTTTGTTCATTTCACAGATGCAGTCTTCATTACGCACCCTTAGTAGATCAGCTTGTACCAGTTTTGGCAGGTGCTATTAAGTTTGCATGTGATTTACTACATGCAAACCTTTAGTAAGGTCAGGGTTCACTAAAGGTCTGTAGATAATCTACAGTATGTACAACTGCGTGAAACATTCAGAGCATGTCAAGGCCCACTTAAAATTACAAACAACTAATACCTTCTTACATCAGCCTCAGCTGCACTGTCAATGTAGCCACATAATCTGGGATGTAGCCGTAAGAACATACTGTATGTGCATAAGGTGGTCCAGCATGAAATGTCATAATCTGACAGTCAACAATAAAAGAAGAAGAGCTTAAACCTGCAGTAATACAATATTAAGCTAGATATAAACAAGACATTTCTTGACATAAAGCAACACATTTCTTATGGTATGTATGCGTCCCACAGTTTATTCTTTCCGTATCTCTCCTGCTGTGTTTCACCCATGTTTTCTACCTCTTCAACTTCCTAGAAATATTTCTAGGTCTGCGTAATTGTTTGCTGTGTTCACCAGGTAGTCAGCATGTGCGAATTAGCAACTTGATTGTTACCACTCAGTCTGTTCTGAGTGTAAGTACATGTTTAAGTGCGTTTCCTTATGAAGAGCTCTGTGCTGCGTCAATGGCACATGCTGCAATCATGCACCAGGAGGTAAATACAACATATTTAACAGTAGCTCATTTGAAGGTCTTGTAGCAGGAACAGAAAAAAAAATGCAGTTCTGGGTTGTTTAGTATTTAAATTCTTATTTAACTTATTCAGTTTGCTATAACACGCTTAAACAATGAAATATAAAACCCGGGCAGACCTACACATGAGCTGTTGTTCAGTTCTGCCAACTGCAATGAGATGATTTCTGTGATATTTGGAGAATGAAAGATGAGATAAAGTGTCCCATTAAGACATGGTGGCAGCTCTAAAGAAAAAAGGTTTTAAAGTCAACTAAATGTCACCAGAAAGGAAAAAAGTCTTTAATACACTGTCTACTTCAGTCAGTGGAGCAAAAAGCTCTCACTGTACATGATGATGAGTGAAGATGATGAACAATAATGGCAACAAATTGTGTGCAGCCCCTGATGTTATTAAGTTGTTCCAACAAAATGGCAAATGGGCCCGTTTCAAAAACCACATTCAGTGAGCCAGATGTCGCCTTTAGAGACAGTCACGCTTTGTAAAGCCACAGCTCAAGTGTCATAAATCTTGTTTAAATGTTCTACCTTGTCAATTTTGGATTTAAACCCAAATTTCAAACTGTATAACAAATGTAACATCATCATTTGAGGTTCTGAGTTGTTACCTGAACTTACTTGAAGCAGCTGGAGAGCGGTTCCACCATAAAGTCCACTTAGTGGCTGCTGTGGAGCTTTCTTCTCCTTTATCATATGATCATCAGATTTTAAAACACTTGTTGAAATGTTCATATTTGTCCCGCAGTATTTATTTTTAATGTAAAAACGACTTTCCTCTAGCAGCGGTCAGATTTTAAATATGATGGCATCACGTTGACAGGAGTCGACTGGGCAGCAGACAGCCCTTCATCTGTAAATATATTACATTCCCCCTTACGCCAGTTGTTTGCAACTCAATTTAATTTGTCCATTCAGCAGTGGAAAAGGCCAGGATGTGGTCAAACTGTGGCTGTTTTCGGTGCTAGGAATGAAAGACGTAACCTTTTAAAATGCCTTTCCATTACTTTTCGTGGAACGAGGTCCTAGAAAGTTTTTCAAATTATGCATATTTACCTCCCTCAGGTGACAGCTTGTTGGCCTTCACGTAGACCTCTAAATTCTTTCAGCCCCTTTAGTGCGAAGACATTGTGACAACAAATTAATCAGACTATCTTTTGTGTTGTGATTACTATTTGCTCTGCAGATTAAGGATTCAGTTGCTGCAGTAACCGAAGCACAACTACTCTGTCTTCCAGTAATACTATACTACATTTCCAACCTTGTCTTTACAGTTTTATTCATATATATATATATATATATATATATATATATATATATATATATATATATATATATATATATATATATATATATAAGTAAGTCAATAATGTCCAGTTTATTCCCGACCTTTCAACCCACATTTCTCAATTTAAAATCTAAAGCTCCAAAGAAGCTGCTACAAGTGGCAACAAGAAGTGTTCAAGGCCACAGACGAGCTTATGTCATTGAAGAATCTCAGGGCAGATACAGTAGGAGTGTTTATTCTATTAAATACCTGTTTACTCTTCAGTAAATAGTTTTCTTCAGTAAATGAATAGAGGTGGAACAAATCCTGATCCTTGATGTTGACTTTCAAACCTTGTGATCCTCGTCATTGGCCGCTGAGTCTTTGTGGACTTGCCAACTGTGTCAGAATATTTTCTCAGACAAACAACAAAGACATCTTAAACTCTCATTGATAGTAGAAGTAAAAGTATACGTAGCAGCACAAATTACCACACGAAGGACACGCTGCATTGAAGGTTGAAAACACATATGTACATACATTTGAAGTTTTAAAGCCTGTGAAATGAAGACCATGTGTGTTCCTGTATGTTTACCAAGGTAAGAAATACCAAAAGTAATAAAATATAAAGGAAAACAAACCAAAGACCGATAAAGAACAGATAAAATAATAAATGCTATTTTTAAAGGCACGACTGCGTATTTTGCACAGTGGAAATTGTACATCACTGTAAATTGTACAGTACAAAGCAGCAGTCCTGAGAGGGAGGGTGAGTGTGAGTGTGTGTGTGTGTGTGTTAGGACAGTGAGAGGGAGGTGGGAGCATTTCACAGGAGCCTTTATGTCCTCTTAACACCGTGATATTTGCTGGATAGAAGTGTTAAACTGGTCCACTGTGCGTTTGTACTCTCCGGTCTGAGGCTGTTCAGTTTGGATGCTTTATTTTACCACCTGCACACCTCCTGTCCTACGTGATGAAGGTCTGTGAGGATGGCTCGTGTTTCAGCAGCAGTCAAAGTACAAAGTCTCTATTGAGGGAAGAGAGGAGCCAGTGATCTTCTCTGCAGTCTTTACCTCCCGCTGCAGAGTTTTCCTTCCCCGTTGTGCAGTACTACGGTGCTAAATATGGCTGGTTTCCTCTGTGAAAAATCACAGAGGAGACCCTTTTCAGAAACCTAAAACAACCTATATTTATAGTGGAAAATGAGCGTTTAGAGCTTATCTGGTCAGATTTCATGCTATGAGGGCAACCAGGCAGAACTTAACGAGGACGTCTGTGTGCCAGACTGTTAAACAATGAACTGAGACTCACTATGAAGCTCCATTAGGCTGAGGGGGAGCTGCAGATTCGGGGGATCATTTTCTGCAAGTTCATCGCTACAAGCCCTGTTGTTTTCACATTGACATTTGATTTTGCAAATGTAAATTTAACCTTAAGAAGTTACTGTGTTACACAGATCTGTTCATTTTTTGGGGACTTGTTGGCCTTCCAGCTTTGTGAATATGGTCTCTTAGTTGGAGCTGACTTGGCAGGTTCATGTTATCTAGTTTTTCCTGGCGTTATGGGTCTCTGCAGTGGACGTCAAACAATAAAAATCGTAATTTATACATTTTCAGATACAGCTCTGTGATCCAGTAGGATTGCAGCAGCTTGATAAATAACACTACGCTGTCCTAAATTTGGCTTGATCCATGACCTTCCATATTGATCCAGCGCTGAACAATTTCACTTTGTACTGAGGAAAATATACGTCTCAGTTGCTCAATGTTTCAGGCAGCTGTGAAATGCAGAGTACATTGTGTTTCTCCTTGGCTTTCGGTCTGCTTCTTGGTGTAAGAAGCTTTAAAAAAAAAAAACAGCACAAACGGGAAGCCATGTCTGCAGAAATGAATAATTTAATTAGAACACCAGTGTATCTTGTCATGATAGCACCTTCCCCTTTTGCTACAGTATGCTCGATGGTCTTTTCTCCAACCTAAAATGCAGTTATGACCCATATCTGTAAAAGGAACCATGTGCCACACGGCTCTCATGGCAAATGTCACTCCCACCACAGTTAATGTCTGCTTTCCACTGTTGTCGAGTATTCCTCTCCTTTGTATTATTTGCTTACATCCTTGACCCAAGGGGCGCTGCTCTATTCCTTCTATTAATTATAATTATCTGTCTTTTCTTTCTGCCTGCGGGGCACCACACGGCTCAGGGACATTTTCCAGATTTTGAAAAGAGATTTAGAAATGTAATCTACGGGGTGGAAATGTCTCAACGACTAAAAGAATGGGTAGTCGGTGAGAGAGCTTTTTTTTTTTGTTTTTTTTCCTTCTGAATGCGTTCAAACAATGTCAGACATGAAAAATTCAGCTCACTCTCATGTCTAAACGATACCTCCGGTGTATGTGCCGCTCCCATAATCACATTGCTCTTGTTTGTACAGCTGAAGGGAGACAAGGACACCAGGGACTCACTTGAATTTTGGAAAGTTTTCCCAAAGAATATTAGGTCAGAGCAAGAGGAGGAGGAGGGCTGAGAGATAAGGCTGTTGCCACAGGGGATGTTTTAACTAAAGAACATTTCCTAGCACGGTTTCTTAATACAGGAGGAGAAGACACACTGGTACTGATCATCCTATTGCATAAAGTGTAGCACTGAACATCTAAATGGTGAGTTTACGTTTGCCTGAAAATGTTTGCTCATCCTGAGTGTGTGTGTGTGTGTGTGTGTGTCTGTCTATGTGTGTGTCTCCACAGCCGTGCTACGAGCGAGTAAAGGACTGGCTTAATGAGAACCTGGTGGCACTTTGGATCTTTGCTCTATGCACAGCACTTACTCAGGTAATTACAGCTTTTAAGTTTGTGGATTACTTTTTTCAGCAGTCATTAACTCAGCCCTTGATATCTACAACCTCAGATGGAGCCTCCTACCTTGTGATAAATAAACCTAATACTTCGAGCGTCCGTTGCATCAGGAGCTAAGTGCAGGATTTCTGTGGACAGCGGGAGAACATATAAGCCTCTAGTGTTACCACTTAAGGCCACACAGGAGGATTTGACTTTCCATCCATTGACTTTTATCTCTTATCTGACCAAGTGCTGTGTCGCATCTTTTCTCAAAGTGAGAGGAGAAATATGACATTTTTGAAAAACATTGATCACACACAAGGTTCCTGCGCTGCTGCAGGCTCATTTTAGCCCCCGGTCAGTTACTCAGTGCCCTGAGAGACAGGATGTAATCTGTGCCAGGACTATCTCAATATCATAGAAATAATCCAGAAACAGCACCTGTGCACTTTACAACACAAAGAACAGTGTGGTTAAGCGTTTCTTTAAATCTTTTTTGCTGTAACGCCGTGTACATTATTTATGTTTCTTTGTCTGAAGTAGGAGGTGTTAGACAAACCCTCATTTACAGATTTTTTTTTTTAAGCAAACATTTTCTCATGTTTCCTGTTTGGGCGCAGAAGTAAAGGCTCAGTAAGAAGTGTCTGGAGCCCTCAAGGAAACATTTCATCACCGTTTTCCACAATAACAACCTGTGGCCCTAATGGGAGTTACAGCAGAGGGTCTACAGGAAAAGTCTGCTACTGATCCTATTAACAGAAGCCATGAAGCGTAAACCAGTCAATTAATTCAAGCACAGTGTACAATATATATTTGGCAAATATATATATATAAAATCTCCTGAGAAGATGCTGCTGCGTTTTACAGTACAGTACTTCTAGATAGATGTTGCACGTTGTCTTGTAGAAACAACAAACGAATGAATAAAAATCTTTTTTATACATTTTGTAAATAAGTTACTATTAATATTATTTATTAAGAGTGTGAGTCATTTAAGCACACGGCATCACGCCCACTGGTAAACTGGTAAATCTATAGAAGAGCCTCTACACTCGCCCCACTCTGCGATATTTAATAAAATAAATGCTTATTGTCATCCGAGCAATAACTGTAATGAGATGAGGATGTAACAGTGTGAGAAAATGAATCTTTTTGGCACTTCTTCTCAAACAGGTGTACATTATACTGCAGCCAATGAGCCGAACAGACAGAATTAATTTCACAGGGACTTTACACGTGTACGTTTTGCAGATATTAATTAACGGCTGATTTGTTTCTCTGTGTGTGTGCAGATCCTGGGCTTGGTCTTCTCCATGACAATGTTCTGCCAGGCAGTGAAAGTAGAGACCTTCTACGCCTAGCGATCGACCTCTCCGCCCTTCAGCACACGTGGAGTGTTTCTCATCAGAGGATGGACAGATATAGACCCGCCCTCCTCCTCCTCCTCCTCCTCCTCCAGCTCCTCCACCCTTCCCCGAAAGACTCTATCCAACGCTTGTCCTCTCGGTGACCTTCCCTCTTGGGTGTCACCGGTTCACAGGTTTTCTCGCTAACTATCAACAAGCACAGTGTCGGTGTAATACCTGAGTTGGTTCCTATGGTTTGCTCTGTGTCAAAAGCTAACTTCTGTGATACATTTTATGATGCAGTATTATGAACATGTATGAAGAAAAAAAAAAAAACCCAGTGTAACCCCGTTTTATAATACGTGTTTTGTTTTAAATTATTTTATGGTTTGTAAGTGTTTTCAAAATGAGAGCTACAGTTGGGAAAGTGCACTGTGTGAAGTGTTGCAAGTGCATGTCTCCTGCGATGGTCTGTATTAAATGTTTCGGCTCGACTAAACCACACACGTCATCCTGTCATTCCTCAACAGGAAACGCTGAAGGGGTTTTAATGTGTAATCCTGCTGCTTTTTTTTATTTATTTTTTTTTTCCTGACACCTTGGGTGACAAATAGGAGGTTTGACGGAAATTTGCCAGGAACCAGCATGATAAATTGTTAATACAGTCGCCCTGCTGAGACATGTTGGAGTCATTAAATATTTTGTAACATCTAACTGATCGGGCATTAATTAGGTATATGATGAAACAAACTGCTTTGTGGCTTCACGCGCTACAGGACATGTGGCTGTTTAACTGTGCAGATTTTACATGGGACACAAGAGTTACACCAACTACAATAAAATGATTCTGTCAGAGAAATTTAAATGAACAGGCTGAAGGATCCTCAAGATTCAAGATTGGCCTCGGGCGATTTCCCTTCCAGCACCAATCAGAGCTCCGATGACAAATATTCATCTGCTGTATTTGAAGCCTCCTCCGACCCTTTTGTGACTCGTGAAATTCTTTCTTATTGCCGTGGGCCATCAAGTATAATCCAGGCTATGGGTACGCCAGAGATGCACTTTGATTAAATAGCCCCAGAGGAAAAAAAATCTTTGAGATGTGTTTTCAGCTTCAGTTTGAGGTCCAATCCGTGCAGGTGTTGGAACTCTTTTTGCATTTGCTATGATTTCTCTTGCTTTCTTTTTTTTTCTTATATTCTGTACCTCAGAGAGCAAACGTCTCAAAGCAATCAAATCTGTGGAAACATTTCATATTTCAGATGTGAGCTAAAGCCACAAAAACAAACATGATGTGACGGCTCCTTCTACAAATGCAGAGCTATGAAGCTCACATGTAGCCCCAGTTTAATGTATTGCGGTTAAATTCCAATCACAGAGCATCACTTTTTCTGAATAATAAACAGCCAATGATGAACCTAGAAGGTCATTAAGAACACTTAATACTATAGTGAAAGTATTATGGAAATATCTAAATAAATATAAATATAAAACAGCTGAATGTAACAGTAAAGCCTGTCTATATAGTGTAGTGATTATACAAATCTTTGAATATCTCTGAACAAATTGGTGCAAAGACGTGAGGCAGTTTGTTCCATGTCTAGGTGCAACAGATAAATATGTGGTGTGGCCATCTGTTAGCATGTCACATGGATGCTTCAAGAGAACTTGATACCTTGGAAGTATTTCAAGATGTCATCCAATTATAAGTAAATGTCTCACTAGGTGCCTGAGCTGACAACATTAGTCTTTATCACTTTCTGCTGGCTCCTGACTCACATGAATGGAATAAAAATACCTGAAGCTGCGTTATTAATGAAGTGATTATATGTAGCATTAGATACAGTATATATCAACCAGATTTGACCAGTTCACCAAAATCACCTTAAAGCTCTACACGGTGCATAAGGCTCTATCATGCCACAGTCGTAGTACTGCCAGCGGGACACCTTTGTAATATTTATTTTGCAGTAGCACCACTGAGTTTTATCCCTGCATGCACTGGATGAGAAACAGTGGATGCCATGAACATGTGACCAGTCACTTGTCACCAGATGTTACTCACAGCATATTTCAACAGGCCTCCACTCGTCTAAAACATAAAGTCAAGCAGTCGACCAAGACACTTACAGAACATCAAATGCAAACCTTAGGCTATACTGCATAAAATATTTAACACATTCAACGATAAGAAGTGGCTCCGAATTTTGTCAGATCACAGTTGGCTGCAATTTTGGAAACTCTAATACTTCAGATGTCAGTCTGGTTGATGGGTCTGGACCCTTGGAACTACTACAGTAACATATAGCAAGCCTCTATTTTTGCTTTCTCTTGCTTAACGGACTGCAACATCAAATCCCCCACGCTGAGATGCAGTTTGAAAATGCCAAGACACTTGGACTATTTTGTCAGCTCCAGCGATACCAACTCGAGCCACGGGCAGATTTTACACATAACCTGCAGTGTGGACCTTCACATCTTAACCCTCATGCAGCATTTTAGATTTTCTTATTAAGAAACAAATCAGGTTTATGGGTCCAGCCCTTGGATGCAGTTAGAGTCTCAGAAGAGGTTTCAGAGCGTTGGTATTATGAAACAATAAATGAAAACGATAAATGAAAATGACAATCCTTAATTTCAGGCCTTCAGTGAAATGAAGACCTGACCTGACCCAATATTAAAATCACACAGAATGGTTTTCTTCTCAACTGAACTTGCTTTTCACTCTACAGTAGCGTGGAGCAACTATACACCTTTGTCTTTCTCTAATGGAGCAGCAGCTCCAGTATTTCAATATATTACAATATGAAATATACTAATCTAGTGGTGAGTCTTGAATGCTATATAACTGGTTGATGTGACCCTAAAAACACAGTGGGGGTGATTTACAATGCATAAAGTGGCATTGAACAGCAAGGAAACATGTTAGCTTACATTAAAGTTTCAAGACACAAAAAGGGGGAATCAAAGTAGTAGATCGATTAGTGAGTGGTCCTACTGGGCACAGGCCTTTTTAAGTTTTACCTGTAAAATGTGAGCTACAAAAGGAATGAATAGGAAGAGATGCCGCAAAGAAAAGCAGAACGACCACAGACACACAGTGGGTACAGAGATGTAAAAAGGTTTGTAAGTGATACAAGTTTCACACAGTCTTTTTGAGACTTTCAGCCTGGGTGTCTTGCCCCCGTATAGTTGGGGTGGAGGGCTTTTTACATCAATGTGTCCAGAGGCCCATGTCACAAAATCCATCCATGCTCACAGTGGAACACCCTGGATGAGAAGACACAGGATACGTCAAGAGCAACAAAACTATTGACCTGTAATCAGCTTATCGAGGCGGTGACCCTAAGATGCTTTGTTGACTCCATTTGTCAGAAAATGTAGTTTCTGACAACACAGCAAACTCTCCCCACACCCCGGCGTCCCTCTGTTGCCCCTTGAATTCGCCTCACCGCTTCAGCAGATCCGTTTCCTTTCCCCCCCGTCTAATGCATTATTCATTCTCGTGTTCACGGGCTTTCTCCCATCTTGTGCTTGATCAATAAAACATACCTGTGTGCTCGCTCCCTCACCTATCCGACCTCTCATCTTCCTCCTGTAGTCAGACTCGGAGCCCATGCAGAGCTAATACAACAACGTAGATGGATGGTATTTTCAAAATGGTGGAAATGAGTACAGTTCAGTTCACTTTCCGACCTGCGTGAATCGACTCTCTGACTTCAGTATGAGATGTACTGTCTGTGTAAACCAGCGGTCCAGCCAGATATCTGGAACAATAAAAATAATAATGATTAATTATTAAATCAAATTACCAAAGGCTCCTGTGTCTTATTCAAGGACAGAAAGGGGTGTCTATCATTTTTAGGTTGCTGCTCCAAAGAAGAGCCCAAAATATTTGACAGGTATGTTTTCTGAGGACTCCTGATAACTCCCAAATCTATGGTGAAGGTCAGCAGCATGTTTTTACAGTAGAGTTTTACAGTGAAAAAGAAAGTGTGTGCTCGTTTGGTTTGACTTTGTGTCGCTCATGTAAAACTGAAAGGTCGAACTCGGCTGCCTCTCTGGCATGTGGCCATCCATCAAACTCTGACTGGGTTTGTTGAAATCTGCACCAATCAACTGACACAACAAATTACAGTACAATCTGTAAGCAGCAAAAAAATAAAAAAAAAATTATACTTGAATCTATTTTCACATTTTTCCAGGATGAGATGTCGAAAACACAAATGACCGACTGCTGAAGATTCTTATCTTCCAATCGCTTTTCCACAATCTGCATTTCGAATTGCCTTCGGTTTACAATTTTGAACTACTCATTCTCTTTTTAAGCTGAAGTGCGATGTCAATATTGATAACACTGGTCTGATACTGAGCTCAACAGGGCATGACAGCAGCCTGGCAGGAAGGAAAAGGAACTGCTTCTTTGTCAAAACCGAGAAGTGTCAGTGAAGTCATTACAGCGACCACAGGAGGTTTGTTACAGTGTCTACTGTTGACTGTATTTCCACTTTTTCTCCCGGGAAGCTGCATCATTTTTATTGCATATTATGAAAAGCTTGCAACTGAAAACCAGAAACAAAAGTTATGATTGAATTGGAAAGTTTTTGTAAGAACAATGTCCAATGTTGACCATTTTATTACGTCTTCCTCCAAACAGAAAGGAACTGGACGCCTGTCTGGACCAACCCTGCTACATGAAGATCTATGTTCTCTTAACAGAAACAAGAAAAAAATACATTCATTACATTAATTAAAGCCTCCAGGTCACCGTCCATGGATCTGTTTATTGTATTTCAGTTATCTTTCAGTTAACTTACAGAAATATTGGACATTAAGGAAACAATTTGACACAAATGATAATTTTACATCACCAAGTAATTACTAGACCTCCTATTATTAATCTCACTAATTACTTTAGAAATTAACAACCATGTACGGACTAAGCTTACCAATTAAGATCCACACGTCTGACAGCAGTTTTAAAGCAACAGTTGAGACTTCATAAATTAATATTATTAATACTGATGTCACTGATAAAAACAAAGGCTCATCTCCCAGTCAGCTAGTGGCTCAGACAACAACGTCTCCTCCAGTGAGGTCTGACAGGAGAATTAATTGTCCTTCTGTCGAGGGTGGTTTAAACTTTCTCTCTTTTGGCTGCTGTGCATATTTTATATATATAAGACAGGTAGACAGATCTTCTGACCATGACTCAAAATGAACTGAATGATTTCAACTACCTTAAAGTAGTCCACTTTAGAGAGAGCAGCAGGACAGACAGTGACCTGCAGGTTCATGTCAGGCTGGAGGTGAATATGACCTCATTCAGACATTAATCACTGAAACATCCTTGAGCTGAGGGTCTACAGTACGGGCCACACAGCAGGCTCACGTGCTATTCCTATATATGTATATATACAGTATGTATTCCCATCATCTTCAGCTGTTCGTTATATATTGTGATAATTAGCAGGTGTTACCATGTTAAAGACTCTAACTTAAGACGATTAAAACTGTAAACATTATACCTGCTAAACCCTAAGTAACTAAAAAACATGCAAACTAACAAATAATAAAAACAAAAATAAATCAGCATGTAGAAGAGTGCTTGTGAGCATATTAGCATGCAGATGTTAGATTCTCGCTCAAAGCGTTGCTGTGCTTCGCTCGTGTGTGCCCACAGTCTCCCCGACAGTCTCCCCGACAGTCTCCCTCAGCAACTATCAGGGCTGTAGACTCTTAGTCTTGTCAATCTACATTTCAGAAAAACAATCTGCATTAAAAAAACTGAAGTCCTTTCTATGCCAAGACAAAAAGAGGCTGCATCCTGGGTTTACTATTGTCTTCATGTTCATGGTGAACGCACTTTTGTTTACATATTGCAATTAATCTATGCCAGGAAATGTCTATGCCCTCCATCTGCAGCAGAATTATATCTGTGGACTACCAGATTAGCATCTCAGCATGGCTATCACAGAAAGGCTGTGTTATCAGACACTTGCCTCCAGTGTGCTGGAAAATAAAAAAACTGAGATTCTCCGCCTAATGTAGGACACCTCCATTTGAATATTTCATGCAGTATGCCAGAGCATCAAACCCAGTCCCTTTTTACGTCGAAGCTAACGTGATTAGAGGCGCTGCATTATTAACGCAATTGGTTGAAAATGACTCCATAGTGTGTGTCAGTGATCTCAAGAACAGTTTCCCATCGCGTTATCTTGGTGATTTCATGGAGTAAGCTGTGATCATTTCTGTCTCTAATTTTAAAGTGACGGCTGCTCTTCTTGTCACCAGTACACAAAGGAGCCCCTCAGCCTCCTTTTCAGGCAGACCATCGTGTGTTTGATTCAAGCTTGAATCCTCCATCACTGTGTCAGCTCTCGCAGACTGTCACGGTTCTATTTTTGACGTCCTGATTCCTGGCAGATTATTCTCTTGGCTTGTTTTCATCTTCGCTCCCTCTGTCCCTCGTCTGTTTGGGTTCAGGCCGTTGATCACCAGCTGATTCTACCTGCACCTGGTCAACAGTCTATTTAACCAGCTTTGCTCCATTCACCCAGTGCCAGACTGTTCGTTACCTCCACGTATCTCCTCTCCAGTCTTGTTTCCTATGTACTTAACTGATGTCTGTTCCAGACCTTCTGCCTCCTACAACTTGCATATGAAATTCTGCTCTCTGCTTTTCTGTGTTGGATCTTGGACGTGTTACAAGGATTTTGTTTGGATTTTGGATCCGTGATTAAGAACTGGATAATGATTTGAGGATATCAGATGAATGAATATTTATTGCAAGTAGTTTTGGTGGACAGGGTTTCTCGACCCTGATCCAGATTGATTATTTTATTGTGCTTGTGCAACACTCTCAGCGTCAGTTTTTCTTTACAGGAGAGTTGTCATCTTCCCAGAAACAGAAGCTATGATTTCTCCGCTACCCTCGCCATGTTTTCTATCGCTGTTCCCCTCCTGTGCTGCTACTATTGTTCAAGTCCAGTATCTGTGAATCCCAAACACAGATTCCATCTAGTACTCATTCTCTTGCCATCGCGGGGGTTGTATGTGCCTCTGTCGTCGACCAGCCACAGCCAGGCGACCCTCTCAACACCCCCCTGCGTTCATCCTTTGTTCTCTGACTATAAACCTTTAATTTACCTGTGGTGCCGAACATTTCTATATTCATTTCAAACATATTATCATATAGTTATTGTCTTCCTCCTGCGTTAGTATGACCACTGTGTCAAGTCTTTAGTAATCCAATGCCACCACTGGTTAGACTACAAATATATATTCATATGTGAAATGAGAAATCATCTGAGTACAAGTCAGAACTGGGAGGACTTAATTTTATAGTCATAAAAGTCATAAAATCCTGCAAACAAAAAAAAAAAAAACACTGTACCAAAGCCAGAAAGAATGTAGTATCATATTTGTAACACAGAACAAACCCAAAGACAAAAAAAAACAAACATCCAGGACCACACTTAGTCTGAACTGATATGAGATGTGCAAAAGAGCCAGAGCTCCATTCAGCTGCTGCAGGAAAAGAATGGCAGAAACAAATAATGTGCCAGAAAGTCAGGGCTCCCTACCTGGGCTGAGTGCTGTTCATGCTTCAAATGGTTCACTTCTGTCCTTGAGGGAAATAAGTTCATAGAGGGACAATGAAGTTTCACTCACTTGAATTGGCGACAAAGAGCTCTGGTTTTCTCTGGGGAGATGAGCACGTCCAATGAAACATGCAAACACACTTTCAGTAAGTGCTCCTTCCCTGAATGGGGAATCAGCAGCACACAGTGGAAACACGTGATGTTATTGAATGAATATTAAACAGAATAAAATCTTTTGATCTTCAACTGGAGTAGTGCATTGGTTTCTAACATGGCCTTTGAGACATCTCACCGTGGCCTTACCAACAGCAGATTTATAAGAGAAATTCAAGAAAACTGGAAACCATTAATCTAACATTTTAAGAATACATCTGGTGTCATTTTCTTTTTCTGGTGTCAAAGAAGACCAAAACCAACAATTAATTAATCCTAGTAACAAGAAAACCTAGAAACACACCAGTGAAGTGTACAGTTACACCATTACTACCAGTAATACCTGGAAGAAAATTGGTTTGAGGGTGTGGACTAGAGCTCCTTCGACTGACAAAAACCACTCTAACTTTTCAGTTTGCTTTGCACAAGCAGAATATGCTTACGTGAGCCATGCCTCACCAAAAGCTTTCAGAGGATCTACAATCAAGAATTGTGGAATTGTGATTTAGTTAAAGCTGGAAAGGTTTACAAAGTGATTTCAAAGACTTTAGAAATTCACCAGTCTACAGTTAGACAAACTATCTACAAATGGAGACACTTGACTGGACTATAGCTACTCTACCAAGAAGTGGGCGGCCAGTCAAAATGACCCCAAGAGCACAACAAACAGCCAAGGATCTGTAGGCATTATTGGAACTGGCTAACATCTGTGTTTATGAGCCCATAGTAGGTAAACATTGAACATGCAGGGTGTGATTTTTTTGTGTTATATGTTACATTATATTTGTTAATACTCTCGACTTCGATGAAGATCAGATTTTATGACAAATTAATGCAGAAAAGCGCAAAATTCTAAAAGGTTCACATACTTTTTGTTGCCACTGTAGTTAAAATTGCTAAAATAGTACAGTGGCAAGCTTTATTTAAAAATAAGGGTTAAACCTCACAGAACATCTGTGGAGAGAGCTGAAGATGGTAGTTAACAGACATTTCCCATCCAGTCTGATGGAGCTTGAGAGGGTCTGAATGGGATAAAGTGCCTAGACTCAAAGCTGTAATTGCTGGCAAAGGAATGTTTGAAGGGTACTTAGCAAGAGGTCTGAATACTTTTGTAAATGAGAGATTTTAGTTTTTAAATCTGAAAAAACATGTTTTCAAAGGTTATTGTGTGTAGGAGATGTATTCATTTCAAATGTACAAAACGATAAAGTGCATTTCCATGACGCTGACTCAACTTTACCAATTGTCACCCATTTTTTATGATTTACATCGTCATAAACAAATGACTTTGGGTTTCAATACCACAGACAGAAAGCAGCGAGACACTGATTGCTGATTTGGTCTTCTCATGGGATTTGTCAGCAATTAACGAGATGAATGTATTGTCAGCTTTATCTTGTTATGTCGTAGACAGACTTTAAATGTTAGGTTTTCTAAAACTGAGTGGAGTTCATGTACCTTGACAAACCGAATGGTATCTGTATGCTCATAGAAAGAACTATATTAAGGACACCTGAGTTTCAGTATCTCAAGCCAGACACTGTAAGTCATATTTTAACATTTTCAAAACAATGCAGCAAAGTTTTCCACTGAACATAAAGAATAAACCCGTCAGAAACTGATCAGATAGAAGTTACATTAGTCTCTACCCAGCACAGGTAATAAGAAAAAAAAAAAAAAAAGTTTTCTAGGAATTTAATCAAAATCTGACACTGGCTGTGGCTGCTCGTGCTCTCAGGGCAGGGTGTATTAAAGCTCTGGGGCCCTGACATCAAACAATCTGTCACTTTTGGTGCTGGGAACAGTCAGAAGGGCCCCCTGGCACCAGCTCAGTGGGATTAAAAGATGTGAGTTGTAGCTTGGAGCCAGATCAGGATGAGGAGGGGTAAAAAAGATTGTCAGTGAAAAAAAGTTAATCAGCCAAAACAGAGCTAGCACGACTTCTGTTTAGACTCGGTAGATAACTACACGTCAATCTGAGATTCAATTATATGCTTCAACCTCATGGCTTGGTTCAATTAGTATAAATCTACTGACCTTGCTTCCCCTGTTTAAAGTCAAACCTCCCTTGAGTTACGCAAGATGTCCCCCCATCTGTGATGTTTTCTGCTCTGCGGGACTTACTGTACTTTAAGAGGTGTTTTTATTGTCTCTTTTGGTGTTTCCACCTTGAAACAACCTCTGCTTGTTATAATGAACTTACACTGCACTTAATGATTTCCTTTAATGTTTCAAGAGCAGCCAATAAAAGAGACATGAACCAGTTGTATCCAGCTGTGAGTGATGCACAGTATGTGGGGATGGAAATGGCTAGGTAAGTCATACTATTCGCTCACCATGCACATTTCTTTTAAGTTTGCCGTACTGTACACGGAGTACTATCTGGGTAATTATAATTCGAGTTCAAACACAGGCGCAAACTTTCTGTGATGTATGTTCTCAGTAACTGTTTCCCTGCTGGGACAGACAGACCTGTGCAAGCATTAAGTCTTTCACCTCCTTTAACTAATTTGACACTTGTGGGCAGCAGAATCAAACTTTAAGCGAAACCATGGCATATAATCAATTTGTAATCTATTTAAAATGGCACAGCCAAGCATTTGAACATCCAGATGATCTGCAGCAACATTGAGTTGCGTTTCCATCAACATGGTAAAATAAAAACCAATATTAACTCTCCCTTTAGCTCTGTTTTGACTACAGGTTTCTTGTTTTTTCAGCAGCTAAATGCTCCACCATGTTCACCAGCATGGACAGACAGTGTGTCAGCTGTTAGTGCTGCACAGGTAGACTGGTGTATTTTTAGGTGACTTTCACTGAAAACAACTGCTGCTGGAAATGACACTTGCAATGACAACAGTGCAACATAAACTCTACAGTGTAATTCCCTTTATACTATAACATTTGTCTCACTGTGCTGAAGCTAAATAAACACAAACATTGCCCGGTGAATTAAGCTGATGATTAGTTATGTTATCTACAACCCCACAGTTTCTGCATTTTCATAAATAAAAAGTTCCTATTTATTATGCTACTGCTATTCTTCTGTGAGCAGGACTTAAAAAGGCTTATGATACTCAGGTTACATTTATGTGATCATACACTCATTTGTATGTAGAACAACCCTTAATATCTACAAAAAGTTTGTAGTATGTCTTGTTTTTTATGCAGTACTTTTTGTTTAGAAGCCTGAGTATATTGTGAACTTTCAATAATATCAAAAAAGTTTCACAAATTTTACAATGTGCTTTTCCTATTTTGCTTTTCAGAAAAGATGGCAGCTGCGGTGCAGTGTTATCTGAGAATAAAGAGAATAAGAGAATAAAGAGAAGTATTAAAATAGCAACAAATAGCAAAGTGCAACTTTATCTACTGTTTACCATCCTGTTTGAAGTTATCCTGCACCCCCACTCCCTCTGCAGCAGAACAGGCCTTAGTTCCAGTCCCCCCCACCTCTCTGCATAGAATGACACGACAACATATTTGACATGACCTACTTTAGTAACTGCCAGTGTATTGGTCCTTGTTGTCAGGAAGCTGGAGGACTACATAAGGGGGAGATCCAAAGACATTTAATCACTTATTATATTCTTTATAAGCTTAGTATGAACAAGAATATATTTTAGCAAATACTTTTTTTTTTTTTAACATATGTTATCTAGAAGTTGAGTCATGACAACTGGACTTCCTTCTTGCTGGTTTCAAATGTTTCGCTACTTCATCCAAGTAGCTTCTTCAGTCTAAAGATACTTTATAGTTTATGCTCCAGATTTGGTTTCACTACACCCCCGGCCTGAACAGGCTTGTTGAGCGAAACAATGGAAAGGGAGGTCCTTATGGTTCTGGGGATGGATGAAGAGGCAGCCTGATAAATAGAAGACAGGTCTAAGGCCTCCCTCTCTGTTGACTATATAACACACTATATTGCTCATCTTGGAGTCCGGTCTTTGGGGTGGACGAGTCTCTGCCTGAGTCTGTTGGTGGGTTTGAAATAGACAGGCATGCTGTGTTTTCTAAAAATCCTTTTCAGCTTCTCCGACTCCCCAGCCATGTAAGGAAGGACCAGGTTTTTGCGTTGGACTCTGGCTGTTCCATTGTTCTTTTTCGGGAGCAGGATGCTGCCGTGTTAAAGGCCCACTTGGGGCATTCACGGGTCTTTAGAGCTGTCTTGAGATACATGTTCTCCTTCAATTGGGCTTCTGTGGAGGTGGAGATGTTTTGGTTCAGGGTCCTGATGACTCCTAGTTTGTGTTGTAGTGGATGATGTGAGTCAAACAACAGGTACTGGTCAGTGTGGATGTGTTTCCTGTAAACCTCTATTTCCAGTCTGTCGCCTGTCCCAACTGGTTGTTTTTAGTGTCCTCCCTTGTCAATTTGACATTAGTGGCCACTGAGTTAATGTGGTCTGTGAAGGCCTGTACCTCCTGGATCTTGATCTTCACCCAGGTGTCATGTCATAAGACCTTTCTTCTCCACTTCTTCCATATATAAGTTGGCTACAAAGGGTGACATTGGGGAACCCATGGCACAACCATGAATCCGTTTGAAGAAGTCACCCCTGTAGGTGAAGTAGATGGTGTTAAGGCACAGATCCAGGAGCCAGCAGGTTGCCAGTTGCCATGACTCAACTTCCAGATAATTACACCTGGACAAATGAGAATCTTCACTGACTTACATATGTTATATTAAACTAATATTTCCTACTGCTGTTATATTTATTTACTCAACATCACTTGTCCTGTTGTGTCTTACACATATTAAAAATACAAGCAGTAAAATGTGTTTAGATTTCATTGACACCAGAGCCTCTGTAACTTCTACTAAATGGACTGCACAAATGTGTCTGTTCAAAAGCTAAACAATCTACTACATGGCCAAATCATATTGTCCTCCAGGCATTTCTGTTTGTTTCTCCTGACTAACATTCAACAATAAATAAAACAAAATAAGATATACTCACATATGAAACTGCGCCGCAGCTGGCTCTGTCATTTTCTTAAAGCGTTATGAAAGACCTGCAAGGTCAGGCATGCTGCCTGGGTGGCGTTTACGAGCATGTAATGATGTTACCTTGTTACTAGTCTTATGAATCATTTAGCCCATCACTAATTAGCCAATCTCCGTGCTCCATGATACTTGATTATGTTTTGCATTCGATTAACGGCGGTTTTAAACATACTATCAAATACCTAAGGTGGGCTGAAAATACATGTGTACGCTTAGCTTACATCTGTTTTATACGGTTGAATAATAATGTGTATTATTGATATCCTCCACTCAAACACTCCTCATTTTGTATACATAAACAAACTAACCACATTTACCATGTCAAATGTCTGCCACGTGGTGATTTTGGTGAAGAACTGACTGCTCATCTAAATCTGGGTCTGACTGAATCTCAGCGTTTCCTCTTGCTGTACAGTAGCATCGTGATAAACTGTGATTTCACCCGTTTACCTGGGTACAGGGCACAGTATAGCTGGGTAATTTGCATATTTGAATATTCACATATTTTGGAATGCAGAATAAGGGAGAACAGTTCTGTTTTCAGACTTTTACCAGGGCTGCAGTGACCATTTTTTGTGGAAACTGACCCTTTGATTTTTTTTTTTCCATGCAGAGCATTTTCACATACCTGAAAAATGTGCCAAGAGGGGTCTTTAAGAATGGTGAGGATGCAAATAACCCAGTGTGAGTGGGGAAAGAGGACAAGAGGCAGCAGAGCAAAACAAAGGACTGCATGTTTCAGGATGGGGATGGGAGGACAGAAATAGCTCTAAGAACTGGCACAGGACTTCCACTGCCAGTCACTGACCAGTTTGCTTCAAACCCCCCATTTAAAACACGCAAAGGTTTAAAGAATTATTTTAGAAGTGGGTTTGAACTGTATCCCTGCCAGTTATTTCAGTCTGCCATACCTTTGATATTTTCCACTGAAAAAGACGGTATGTTCCGATTCAACACTGTAAGCAGACAACAGAAATTAATGAGGTGCTTGAGAAAACAATGCACAGTAATATTCAGCATTTGCAGCAGGTCTGACAAAGGAACAAGGAGAAAAATCTGTGTTTACCATACACAGAAACTGATCTACTGACACAAATGGAGACTTCTTTTGTTTTTTCCCTTCCAATTCTCCTGCTAAGATTCATTATTGCTGTGTGGGCTATGAGTAGAGAGGCATTAACTGCAAACTAGCCAAGATGGTGTTTTAATTTGATAAACAAGGTCAACAACAGCAATTGTGGAGGGCACCTTGTTAAAGTGCTTTAAAATGGTTGCAAATAAAATCTGCAGGAATCTACAAACCTTTCGTCTGAATAAAGAAGCTTTACGTTCAGAAGGAGCTACAACAGTTTGGGGTTGATAACAACAGCTCATAGTTACAGTAAATGCAAACTCTTATTTTTCATTATAAAAGAAATCTATCACTGAAGTGTCACTAAACTGTGAAAAATTGTATTAATTACCAGTTTCCCAAAACCCAAACTACTTACCTTTTCTGATCAACAACTCTGTAAATCTTTAGTTTAACACCTTAGAAAAATCTTCAGTAATAAAATTCAGAAGAGAAACTGAGACATGTTAACAGTACTAAAGCAGAGTTTATTAGAATAAACAAAGAAAACATCACAAAGACAAAATAGCTATAAATCTATCATTTTCCTCATTTTGTTTCTCATACAGCGGATTTTACTCCAGACGTGAATAATAAACTTGAAAAGTGTAAATTAGACAAGTTCTGGGGGGTAGGATCTGCTAACCTTCAACTAGCTGCAGCCGTCACAAACATCCCAGAAACAGAATTGTTTCTCTCTGGGCTTATCCAATTTATAGTCACACATTATTCCACACGGATGCAATCTCACATGCGCGCACACACACACTCAAACACTCTCAGACCAATGTCTTTACTTTGGTCTTTTTTTTTGTCCAAACAGGATGCTACGCACTTCGTCAGGAGACTCTGATCTAAATGAAGAGTGCACCTTCACGGTCTCAACAGCTGACAAATCACTCAAGTCCCACTGACGAACATGCACTCACTGTTTATTTATACTGTAATTATTTACAAATCTGCAAAACCCAAACCGTTCCCTTCCTCGTCTTCTTGCCCCTCAGGACTCTGTGACTCAGCGGGGGTCCAGATGGCGATCGAGGTTAGTGGATCCTCGTCAGCTCCTCCACAATCTTAATGACCTCGTCCACTGTTGCTTCACGCTTCATGCCACTGCCATCATCGATCTGAAATCGAGCAACAGCACACTGTGAGCCTCCATTATTAAGACAAACCACGCCAGTGCTGCTTATGTTACATTAGGCGAACCAATAAACTGGTACATGTACAAAGAGGGAGGTACCTTTAAAAACATTTTTCTCAGATTTCTTCTTTCTAACCTAAAAATTTTATCACCATAGAGATGTTTCTGGCTTTTACTCTGTGCAGCATAGCCTTTCAGAGAAAAGTTAGTCAATCAATCAAGATAATAGATGATACATTTTGGAAAATAAATCATAGTTACAAATCTGTTTTTAAGACAATAGAATAAGAAATAGACTATAATTAATCATCACAAATCTGCATAATGATGCTTCAGTGGAATCATGGCTTTAAGATAAAGAAAAAAAAAATTTGTTATTATTAAGCATCTTCATCAGCTGGTCTAAGAAAGAAACAGGAAACAGCCTTTGTTTAGGAGCTGTCTTTTCTGAAATGTAGTAAGAGCAGAGAGACACTAAGCTTATTTGTTTATCTGCCAAAAGTGATGTTGCCACCTGTTCTGCCATGAAAATTATTCATGGCCCCCGCTCACTAAGCTCAAGAAAAACTAATAAAACTGTCTAAAGGGTCTCTAAAAGTTCAACACTGCTTCAAGCCAAAAACACAAATGACATAATTTATCCGTTTGCTGCTCCACCAGATGTTTTCATAGGACCTCTGCTGTAAAAACAAGTTCATATCCCCCTGATATTGAACTAAATTATTTCTTACTTTAATAACACATAGGTCACAGCATGCTGTGCCAACAAGCCAGCAATGATAAAGCTGTTGAAAAGTTTAATGCATCAGTGCTTAACATCCTGTATGTCAGTGAAGCAAGTTTACTATGTTCAACATTAAACAATTGAGACATTTCATTCCTGAGGGTATTAAGAGATAAAGGACGCACAGAAAAAATATGAATCACAATACATCTGGCTCAACCTATAGTATAACATAGAGTAAGTGTGTATGGTGATGCACATGAACTCCTACCTGAAGAGTACTGACGACCTCCTGCATCTTGGCACGCCCAAGATCCAGGAAGCTCTCAATCAGATCCCCGTCGATGAATCCTGTGGCCTGCTCTGTCTTACGCTCTGTGTGGAAGGACCTCCAGGTGCAGCACAGTCAAGAAAAAAATCAATACAAGGCTGCAGTATCGCTGGAGGATCGCACTTTAGGTACAATTATGACACATTCAACCTCAGGCGCACTCAACAAATATTTAGGGTGGTGTGAAGAAAATCTAGAAAAGCAACAGTGTTAAGAGGGCAGCTGGTGTTGTCACTCAATCAGGATGAAGGATTTGTACTGTTGACCCTTGAGAACTGCTGTATAAACTGCAGCTTAACTAGGCTGGATTGCAAAACGTATCTATTTTTCAAAAGAATAATACAAAATGCCTCCAATTTGTCTGGGTTGGACGTTCGATCACACCTAAACCCATAGCACATTATATAATATTTTTACAAATCGTATTCTGGTTATTTTTAATTTTATTAATTGTTTAGAAATACATTTAAAAAAGAGTAAAGATATTTAGTTTACTATTGTAAAAGATCAACCAAGGCTGTCGGTGTGGCAGATGGTGAATGTACGTGTAAACATTAGAAGGATATAAGCTGTGCTCAATCTTGCCCACGCTCTTGATGACCTTGTTAAGACGGTTCTGCAGGTCCAGGAGGAGGCTGTACCAGCCCTCGGACAGGGACGTCACCAGACCTAAAACACACCCACACACATATCTTTAACAGAAGCTTTTTTTGAAGGTATGATATTCAAAGTAACTTCCATCTTCCTGCGGTGGATGGCAAATATTCGGTTTCTCATCAGCAAGAGAAGAAGAAGTTGTAGGACTTGCAAAAGGTTTACAATAAATCAATTAGAAGATCATTAATGTGGCTGCAATACTCATAATTAACGTTTTATGCATATATGCTGGGACTACGATGGAAGTAAAGCTGATGATGATTTCAATACTTCAATAATTCAAGGCTTTTGCAAAATGTTTTATTTTGAGACTGACTCCCTTTTCAATTGTATAATCACAGAGCTTTGAGAGTGGAGCAGGCTTTGCTCTACGTGACAGCGGAAGCATTATTCTGCTGCTAAGGGGAAGTAATAGAAAAATAATCTGCAGCGAAACTGACAGTGGACAAAAACCAGTGATTTGTAATGCAGAGCTTGTTTCTCTGCACATGAAGCCATGAAAGTGGTGAAGATCTCCGACAAACTGCAAGAAGCAGTTTGAAGACATTAGGACTGCAAATTCAATTATTTTCCCAATTAATGGTTTAATGTCTTAAGGTCTTATGTGTTTCAATATCCATTATTTGTTTAATGTGCATTACATGTTTTTATTTGTTTTGTTTGTTTATCAGTGACCTGAGTCAAGTTTCCATTGAAAATAAAAATAAAAATAAAAATCAGGTTTTGCTTCTACATCACGTGTCAAACTCAACATACATACACATCCGTCCCTGCGCACAATTATATCCAGCCCGCAAGATAATTATATATTTTTTTTTCATATTTTGAATCTGTATAATTTTAACAGGAGATATATTTACGAAGAGCAAAATATTTTAGGTTATTTTAAGTTTACTTATTTGGGGATAATATTGTATGCTGTCTGTTTTTATTCATATTAATGTTCAAACTTTTTTTCTGTTTTATAAATGTATATCCTATTCGGTCCACGACCTAAAGTGTGCTTTGAGTCCCCCAAGGAAACAATATTGAAAAGTTATAAATATTTAGTCAAAAGTCTTAATCTAAATGAATTCAAAACAGATTTCACAGTAACATAAGAACCAAACTGTACATTCATGAAGTCTTAGGAACACAAATTGTCAATAATCAAGACCTTTGAATCTGAGTGTGAATATAGTGAAAACACATTTATTAGACCTCTGTCCTGGGTTGGTTTTTGGGGCAAATAATTATATGTCCAGTTTATTACATATCACACCATCTCACAGGGTAATTAGACGATTACACACTGTAGGACATTGTGGTTAACGGTCTACTGTGGGAAGGTTTTGCTGTAATGCACAGTCATAGTTCTTATTTCCTGTTAAACTTTCAGCAGAGACTTTTTAAAGAATCACGGACATGTTGCGGTGAAATAATGCGCTCTGTGTTGGTGCTGTGGGAGCACACTGGGTAAATTACTGCTGTGTCCAAACACTGTGTGCTGCCTGTTTTTCATCTCTGCCATCATTACTGCCAAGCTAAAAAGTACTAGTTTAAATCTGAGTAATGAGGCGTAAAACTGTGATTCATCTTCTTTTCTTCTCCCTGTCTGACATGAAAACATTTGTTCTGGATAAATGGTTTTGACAAAGATGTGTATACTCACTAATTGGTCTGACGTATACTTACTGCTGTCAGCTGATTATTGAAAATATTTGAAATGAGACTTGGTTCCACTTCAATAGAGGAACTGACCACTGATGGTGAACTATTCATTTTCAGTTACTTTGCTGCTTTTATTGAATGAACATGAACCTTTCATGACATTATTCTATCATGACATCAAGTATTAAATAGTAGTATAGTATAGTAGTGAAGTTACAAAACTGTGTCTTTGCCAAGTCTGAGTGGAAAACAAAATATAGGTTTAAACAAATATTGACACTTTCGGAAAAAGGAACATTAGTTATAGTATTTTCTTTTCTCAGGTAGTTAAGCTTACTACAAAGACTAACCAACAAAGACAAATGGCTGTTTTATGGAGGATTATGTGCTGTATTATTACTGTGTGAAATACAAGGACATTATTGCTTTGAGCCAACAAGGAGCCTGAAATGTAAAATTTTAGAAAAACTCTGAATTCTTATTTTTACACTTTGTACAGTTAGAGCTAGTTGGATTGTGTTGCCTTTGTGTTCAGATGTGAAGAATGTTGTAGTGTAAATTATCAATCTTATTATTAATCTCTAAGCAAAAAATAAATAAAGTAAAGGTGTATCCTAAAATGGTGAAAAGAGCCTTTATAAGGTTAATAAAAAGACTGAACACTTTAAGGGTCAAATTAATTAAATTACTCACTAAACCCTGATTAACAGATTTTCATCAAACCCTTGTTTTTAGGATTCTGGAAAACTTACACATATAGAATACAGTAGGGTTTACCTACAGCAATATTAGTGCATGTGTGTGTAAATGTTGCCTTGCTGTGAGTCAGCGAGGCACTTGCACTCACCAATCATCCCATTTACTGTGCCAAAGAGCACCGAGCCCTGTGTGGGCGTGGAGCTTTCGCCCAGGTTTTGCAGCACCAGTGAGCCATGGCAGAAGACATTGACAAACTCCCCAAGGTGGAAGACCCCCACCTCTTGCAGGTGCTGCCGCTCCTCATCTGTTGTGGCCGCGCTGATGAAGAGTGAAAGAGAGACACAGAAACAGTTAAAGGGGTTAGACGACAATGAAGGATGAAACATGTGAAAGACAGAAAGGCCAAGACAAAAGACAGTCAGAAAGAGGAGACAGCAAATGAAAGTGTAAAAACAGAGAACAAGATGTCAAAGGCAAAGTGAGAAACTGATGGTGGTGAAGTGAAATCGATTAAGCCAAAGACAAACAAGAGGGGCAGAGATATCAAAAGCATAGGGAAAGGTCAGAGAATGATAGAGAGGTAATGGATAAAAAGGTGACAAACAGTGGAGAGAGCAACAGGAGGAGAGATCTGATACAAAAATAAAGGTCAAAACCATTGAGTGGTCCAACCTGATGTATTAGGTGGATAATACGTGGCAGCATTAATGTAACACACACACACACTTTCAGAACACATCTCGTCCTTTTCTTTGAAATCAACACTTGTCTAATATAAAAATGACTAAAGTGGGAAATGCAGCCAAGCTGTTAAAAGCTCAGTGGCAAGATGACTCATAATATCCAAAACAAATATACCAACAGTTCACTTTCATATCGTGAGATAAGAGCAGCCTCACAGTGACACGATGATGATTTCACTAAATAGATACTGGAGGATATTTATAAACTTCTTGAGTTATAGGAGCAGCTCAATACAATGATCAGAGGTTAGTCTGAAATTCACATGTAATTTCAACGTGAATTTCACGTGTTCAAAAAGTAACTTTGCACTTAGCAATATACTGAAAACAATATTTTAAGCATTTCCTCACCTGTCCTTCTGGCAGACAAAGAGGTTGAAGGCATTTTCTGCCCCCAGGAAGTTGTCATCATCCAGGATCTCCACTGCACTCATCCAGTTAGGATTGAAGTCACGAGCAATCTGACCAAAAACATGAAATATGTATATATATATATATATATATATATATATATATATATATATATAAAAAAAAAAAAACCTGTAAACAACACAGAGGTGCCTGACCAGAAGCAAGGTGGTTTTTGTCTACAAGTAAATACTGCATTATCTATGAGCAAACACACACTGAAATCCAAGAATGCAGTCAATATGTTTAAGTATAAAGGCAGGAGACTTTTTATATGCCCTTGAAGAAACACCACAAAGCCAATATTTGCTCCATCCATGGAACAGTTAACAGAACCATCTGCGAGCATCGTGATGAGCGGTGGATGCTCAGCGTGAGACCATGAATCATTATATTAAGATATTTATTGACAGCAATCAAAATCTGCCAGTTAAAAGAGGTGTTTATTAGAGATGTGTATTAGGTGTATGTATGTATGTTATGCTTAAATATGTTATTAAATTTGTTTTCCTGTAACGATTTAGAAGAGAGGATGGATACTACCTATGTTACTAAGCTGGTTCCAGGACATGGTTAGCTTAGCACATTGAGTGAAAGTATGAACAAACAGCTGGTATTTTGTCAAAGCTAAAAAAATCTGCCAACAAAGTGCAGTAAAAAACCACTAATTAACACTTCATATCTTGAACTTAAGTGTAAAAACAACACATTTCAGTGTACATCCCACACATCACTGACATTCAGTGATACGAAATTTTGACACTGTGTAAATCCTAACCAAACATTTCTCACTTTGGTTTTTTTATTCAGATTTAAAAAACAAAAAAAACAAAACAAGGTATAATATTTAAATTAGCATGCTTTAAAGGAATTTTATGGATTTTCAGATGTTGGCTAGCTGTTTCTTAGTTTCTTATCTTTTTGCTACACAGACTGTCTGAAGCTAACTACTTATCATACATATGTGAGTGGTTTTAATCTTCTCGGTTAAGTCTTGGCAACAAACAAAAAACACATTTATACAAACATACACAACAAATCCAGACACGTGAACACCTACCTAATGGATGTATTTTTAATTTTGTGTCTTTGTTGCCTCTCATGACTCTTACACTTTTTTATCTTACCTCACCTCCCTAACTATCATTATTAGTATTACATTATTGATATTATTCTGTATTTCTGTAATATAGATTTGTTCTGTTCTGGTGTTTTAAGTTTTCATGTAAATTAACTGCGCTGCTGTGACAACTGAATTCTGGCCTTAGGGGATGAATAAAGTTTTATATAATGTATTTCTAATCTTTCTAAAGTATTTATGTCTATGAAGGTTCTCAGTCATCCAAATGAAGTTGAGTCAAGGCAACTGTAACTATACTATATATTTCTACTTGTTAGGAGTCAACAAATTCATTATGTTTCAGGTCTCTACCAACTCCTGGGAAAAATATCTGTTGCTCTGAGGGAAGCAGCAGGTGGTGTATATGGGGGTTTTAGATATTTTTGGAGACGAGAATCTGAATATTTTTGCTGTATCTGTAAATGTTGCTGATGTAATGAGTGACCTAAAACAGTAAAGCTGTGGCCTGAAAACCAAAACAAGGAGCTGAAAGTTTCTCTGAAACCCACAACAGCTGTAAGGAGATTTTCAATTGTTACAAATTGCTTTTAATCTCATCAAATGTCTTCATCTTTTCTCTGCTGCTTAACAAAAAGCTAGGAGACATGTCAGCTACAATTCTCAGAAAAGAGAGAGAGAGAGAAAAAAGACACACGTATAATCCCAACATAAGTTAAAACTTGTGTTGATGAACAGATAGCAGCCAAATATGTGTTTGATGTGTGAAAGTGTCTAAGTAGGTAAAAAAAAAACTAAAACCCTATTTTTAAATCCAGCAGCTAAAGCAAGTGAAAGAAGTCTTGTTAATTTCTCAAAATCATCTTCACATATCACCTCTTCAAAGTTGCCCTCCATGGGTTTGTATGCCAGCAGCAGGACAGAGCGCATCAAGTCTCCCACCAAGATGAAATCTCCTTTAGTCTTCAGGTAAAGGGCCATGATGTTGTTGTAGTGGTTACACTCGGTCCTCAGCTCCTTTTCAGCCGTCCACTCATACAAACGGACCTGAAACAAACAGTCAAGGTGAGTAACTGTTGTCATACAAGATGCCAAATGTAAGTATCAGCAATTAGCCCCAGCGGTTTGTGAAGAACATGCAGACATTTTACTTCCACTTTGCTATATCTCTGGTTGTGATGTGCCTGACATGATGCTGATGTGCCAATTTACAATCCAAATTAACAGGTGCCACATTACATGAACGGTTAACTGCTAATTAGACTCACCGTTTCACACAGGCTTTACTGTCTAACAGTTTTAATAAATTGGTTTTGGGTGCGTGAGTGAGTGATGGGGGGGTGGAGGTGGTCTCTGGACCCAACTGCTTTTCTCTTGTCGTAACATCAAGAATTCAGGTTTACAAGGATACAGCAATGTTGAAACAAAGGACAAATGTGATTGAAAGTTCTGCTTTTGTCTTAAAATGAGCAGCCAGTTGAAATCAAATGTGCAGTCTTTTTAGTTTGGCATTTTAAGGTATTGCAGCGCTCATATTATCCATTTTAATCATATAGCTTGCACATTTTTATTCTTGGATTTTCCTACCACATTTCCCTTAATGTTGTTCAATGCGTTATTGTTTTAAAGTATACCTTCTTTTGCAGGTTTTACATTTTCCTTTGTTCTAGTATTCTGTTTTCTTCACTTTAATCCTTTTATGTGAGGTACTGTGGGCTGAATCTATGCATGACCAGCGCTGCACAAAAATAAATTATTGCTTTTTTAATACCAAAAGGAAGAATGTTCCTAATCCAACTCATACAGTTGCCCTTTGTTTATTTCTTACATTTATTTTATTGTAATGGTTTCCCAGCAGGAAACCGTATCCTCATTGACTACAAGAAAGGGGAAAAATGTATATGCCTATTGATTTTGCTCAGATCCAGATCTCTGCTATTTCTTAATGCTGCTTTTTGACCCTGCCTATACTTTACAGTTATTGCTTTTCTTGTTATCCGCACCTGTCAGTGCAGGGTTTCCACAGTGTTCACTGAATTGAATGTAAGAAACTGCAAGTTCTTTTAATAACACATAGGACTGACTTCACAATCACACTGGTAAAATAATCATCATAATACCATCAGTATTAGTATTGTAATGTCACAATTTTGAGTACATTTACTATAATACAAATCCATCCAATAAAATCTAAAAATTATAATAATGATGATAATATATTTATATCTATATGAGTATGATAAAAATGTTGACTCGTCTTTTCTGAGATCATGAGTTTCCAGGCTACTATGGCCTGCAGTAATGAGACAGTGTTTGCAAATGATCTGGTGATCAAATGATCTCCTGCAGCACAATTCACTGTCACAACAATCCTTCTATTAGCTTAGAGGTGTATCATGTGTCCTCCTAGCCTGCTATCACTTACAATATGTGTGTCAGTGAGTTAAGGAGGAAACATCTGCTTTTGGATTCAGAGAAGCTGAGACGAAACACACCAACGATTGTACCTGATGTTTGAACTTTAAATGTTCCTGTGGTTAAACTCAGCTGTAGCTGCACCCAGAAATGTCACAAACAACCATTCAGCAATATTACACAGGTCATTTAGAGTGAAATTATTTCTTTAAAGTCAAATTCAGTCATGTAGCAGGAAGTGATGAGTTTCAGAAAACTGCAACCCATTACTACTATATTCTTGATTTCTTAAGATAAAGCCTCCCCTTTTAAGCTTTTAATCCTTTTAATATATAGCTCAGGGTGGATGAGCGTGGTACTAAAGGACAGGAGGGGGGAAGCTTTCACATTTTATGTCAAATGACTTCACACAGCAATCCATACGAGATAAATCTATTTAGATATTGGACTTTAAAATGATGGAGGAGGCAAAGTTAAAGCACACAAATCATCAAGGGATTTGTCTTGATGATGTGTATAAAACACACACCGATGAGCTGACACACACACACACACACACACAAAAGCATTTTATAAAGGGGAAAAGAAACAATTCTTTCAAACTGAAGTTATTTTTGCTATATGGCTGTAAATGTAACATACTCTCACATTATTTGTGAGGTAATATGTGGTTTTTATTCATAACTCCCAGTTGGAATTCTGAACTTTAGCAAATAGTCTGATCAGTTGTTTGTACTGTCCTCCAGTGTAAATGTAACCATACAACAATAGACAGTTCCCGTCAGACAAACTCTGCCCATTTGTAAAATCAGTTCAAAATTATTCAGTTTGCTGTGATATAAAACAGACAAGAGGGGAAGACACTCAGTAAAAACTCCAGCACCATCAAGCACCACTTACTGTGCTATTGATGCTGGCCAGCAGTTTGCCATTGAACTCCACCATAGAATAGACAGCTCCTTTCACCTCCTTCTCAGCCACAGTTTGCAGCTTACCTGCAGGTAAGAGCACATATCTGTCAGTCAGTGTTCAGTTAACATTCAAAGTCTTACACACTCAGTGCCAACGTAAACTAGCGCTTACAAGATCTTAGTGAGGTGAGTGACAACTTTGAGTGAGATGTGGGAAAAAGTGAATAGGTGAGGCATCAAGAATAAGAGATAAAGGCAGAACAAAAAGCTAAAGGAGGATAAGTGAAAAGCAAGTAATGCACCTTGAGAACAGTAAGACAGTAAAAAAAAGAAAAGAGGGGACTCAGTAAGGGTGAGAGGAGGCATGTCGGATAATAAGTGATAAGAAAATGATTAAGTGAGGTGGAAAACAAGAGAAGGGTAGGACAGGGTGTCCGTGAGAGGGGTGGGGGAGAAAATGAAACGGGGTGAAGGATAAAGAGAGCAAAGCAAAATGAGTTGGACGACAAGACAGGGCAACAGAATGAGACTGAGTGGTTTGTGTTTGCTAAAAACAGAGAAAGCCAATGAAAAGCCCGACTACTGACCGTCAGTGTAGTGGAAGACTATGATGCGTCCCTGCTTGGGCTCAGCCTCCTCTGGGTACACCATGGCGGTGCCAACGATAAAATATACTGACGGGTCTTTTCCCAGACGACATGACACCATGCTGAGGGCGTATTCACTGGGGAGGAACTGATGGGCATGGAGCACTGATAGAGATATGAAACACACGCAACAGAAAACTGAATGTGAGAGCACAACATCTTTCTTTAAACAGGATTTTACTTTTAGCCTTTCTTGCTAAATAATATGCCCTTTAATATTTGCCCTTTTATGAGGTTAGTTCTGGCTAAAGCAGAGTCTTGCTTTCTCAGGACATGCTAACATTACAAAATCAAAAGTGGTGCAGCAGTAACTGAATTACTCATTAAGTATTAATATGTACCCTGTACTCACTCTGCAGTAACAGGATACCACTTCTGTTTAACCAACAAAAATTGTTGTTGAAAATGTTCAAATACAGCGACTATAGTACAACAAACCAGCCCAGCACCCAGGGCACCAGGAGGTCTCCACATGTGATTGATGAAAATCTCACAACATCTAAATAAGCAGTTGTCTGACCGCATATTGATAAATTGGTGGAAGCTGCAGACAATGCGCTGAACCAGCCTTTATTTACATATTCATATATAACATATACAAATTTATGCATGTGTAGTAATCCCTGGATCTTTAAAAGAAAGGTTTGGTGCAGCAAAATCTGCATTGCAAAACAGAATGGAGCCAAACCCTGTTACATTTAGGAGGCTTCAAGGAGAGCATCTGCGCTGACATCCAACTCGATAAATAATTTAGTCACTGCATAAGAAGTCTATGTGTATTTTAGATATTCACTAATAATTATAATAAAACATTTTTTGTTTCACGGAGTCTGTTTAAGTCACTAAATACAAAAAATGCTACAATAAAGCGAATATTGAAATAGTATTTGAGAATGAATGAAAGGATACTTTTAATGTCCAAAGATACGTGATTGAATGTGAACCCTTTTTTAATATTCAAGCCGTACAAGCAGAAAATAACCTGATGAATGAGTGGGACGAGGCTGTGGAAATATCTTTCTGCACTGACCTGGTTACTCTTTGACTACAGAGCTGACTACATTATTTTACCATGAGAAGCCACATATGAAAGCATGATTTCTTTGAGATCAAATGGAAATGTACATCCGACTAGCTCACCCTCAAAGGTGTGCTGATCCACAACCAGAAGACTGTGAACCTCCACCTCTTCACCGAAGGAGGTCTCATGGGGAGAGGTGCTGCTGGGGAAGAGCTTGCTGGAGCTCACGCTGCTGGAGAGAGCCTGGAAGGATGTAGATTAATGAGATTGGATCATGTGAGGAGGAGTGAAAATGGAGAGAAACCTAGTAAAGGGTAAACAGCAACTCAAATCTTTATTTCTGTGTAAGCTGAACGGCACAGTCAGCACCATCTGTAGCAGCAGATGTGCAGCGTTTAAAATCAGGTAAACATCTTGTGAGAGTCTGACTGCTTGGTCTTTACAAAGTTGCTCAGTAAATACAAACACTAAGTGCACACCTGTCCGTTGGGGAAGGTGCAGAACTAAGATGAGTGGACACGACATGCACTGTGACTCTATACTATAACCTTTCTGGCTGAAAAGATTTTTTGATTATTACTTCTCCAAGTGAAAATATTGTTTAAATGCTAGGCCTATTACTCTTTGTTGGCAGCTTGAACCACATTGTAAGTATTGCCTGACAACAAATCAAACAAAAGATGATTACGTTTAATGTAATTTTCTAAGTTTAGCTTGAGTAGATATAAAACTTATAAAATGGTAAAATGGTCTACACTGTCCTCATTCACTGCACCCTCTAACTACATGTCAATTTAGTCAATTTAACATAGCTCAGTTTCTGTTAGATGCTTACCATCAACTTATGGGATTAATGTATATTTTAATGATTTTGTTTATATCTGGATTATTTACATGTACATATGTGGACTGAATTGTTGGTAAACTTCTCACTGAAAGGTCACTGAAAAAACTGGAATCTGACAAAAGTAACAATAAATTAATGTTTCCTAAAAGCTAACTCATGAAAATAGTTTTTAGAGTTAATACTTAGTAAATTTTCATTTATTATTACTTTTGTCAGTTTTAAGTTATTTCAATGTCCTTAGCTGGTTTTTCCTTTCTTTAACGGAAGGGTACCAACACTTTGGTCCACGTGTAGTTATTGTATTATGATTTGGAATTTACTTTATTTTCCTCTAAAAGTTATGTTTACCAGGAACTTTGGGGTGTATGACATTTAAATAAAGCTTTCATTCATTCACTCATTCACAATTACCAGGCCATGCTAAGAGTACAATTCTCAGAGTATAAATGTAAATGATCAACACAACTGCAGAACAAGACATTTATTTCCTGACAAGCACAGAGTCTCATGTTATAAAATAAATATTTATAGTCAGCATGCCTGGTTAGAAAATAGTGCAAAATAAACAAGCCCTTGTGTGCTTATTATCCAGGAACCACATTGAGATATAGGTACCTGAGTGCTTGCACTGGGACGTACGGCAGATGTGGTGCCGCTCACATCCTGAATCTCCACCCTGCTGGACAGAACCCCAAAACACTGGGAAACCTCCTGGTAACAGATCCGTCTGGTGGGATGTTAACACAGAGAAAGAGAAAAAACAGGGACAGAAAGATAGTGAGAGCAAACAAGGGCAAGTTGAACAAAACAAGGTGCCCTGAGAGGCTTGTTTCTGTTTTCTGACTGGATAATACAACAGTCAGCCTTTTAATAACTTATTTAGGAACACTGAGTCGTGGCTGTCGCTCAAATGTTGGAGCACTAAAAGAGGGAACAAAATATTACTCTGCAGACGTATAATAAAACCAACAGGAAAAAGTAGAGAGCAAACAGGCAAAGTGACTGCAAACAGGAAAAACATGCAGCATATTTATAACAATAAATGACAAGAGGAGAAATGTGAAGTTCAATCTAAGTTCTAACTCAGTACTTGATAAGCAGACATACCTCGGAGACTCGTATAAGGGAACGGTGCGAATGTGGAGTTTCTGTATCTCATCAATAGTGCCGATGGTCAAGGTGCTGTTGTTGGCCAGAGCCAGACTGTAACAAAACAGTAGCTTTAATAAGCGCTCGCTGTCTACATATCAAAATAAAGCTTGATGCTATGCATTTCTGCAAACAACAGAACACACATCTAAGCAAACTGTGTCTGCTCATAGATCAAAACAAAAAGAGTGAAGCAGAATAAAATATAAGTGGTTCTCTTGCAGACCTGTCGGGATAACCCTCAGAGTTGAGTGGGCACATGTAATTGACCTCCTTGAGGTTGACGTTGGAGAAGACCAGCTTGTGGTTGGAGGAATAGATGACAGTTGGTCGATCGGAGCAGGCGAAGACGTTGGAAGTGGACAGAGATCTGAAGGTCCTCAGCACAGTGGGCTGGGTTCCGAGGGTGACCTTTTTACGCTCACTTAGGGCGCCTGCAGGAAGAAAATATGACTGAAACACACTTAACTCCAGCTTGAAAGGTGGATGTACCTTAAGACAATTAAATTCATCATTGTGAACAAACCACTGTATGGAAACCTCAGCCTTTGTCATGTTTCTGGACTCATCTAAATGAGTTCTTTAATTTATGTACAACTGACAGTCTTATTAGAAGTACCTGTACACGTGTACTATGCATAAGCTTTGGATTCTGATGTAAATGTATTTTGTCCCTTCTGACCACTGTACACACACACAGACGAATTAATGAGTACATTTATATGCACACTAATACCATGGGTATGAGTCTCATCCTGTTTTGATGAAATTCAGAACAAGATGTTTACAAAGACTAAACTGATTAATATCCCTGTGTACATGATTATACGTTTATCTAGGCTTCTGATCGCTGTCTGCAATTTGTGTTAGGTGTCCTAAAATGCCGACCACTTGGTCACCAATAAATTAATTAACTAATTAACAGTGGATCACATGAAAATTTATCTGCAGCTATTATATAACTATATATCAAACTGCTGCTATTCCTTGTGTTATGGGATAATAAATTGGTCAACTTGTGAATTGGGTTTTGGTCAACACAAAACATGGTACTGGAAGACTCTTAGGATTACGGTTGTTAAAAAATAAAATAAAAAATAAGCAACTTTAAAGTCAGATTTAGTTTAGAAAAGGAAACCATCCCACAGAATTTACAACCATTATTTTTGCTCCTGACAGAGAGTATTACACAACGTTTGACAAGATTCACACTGAAATTACATCACCTAGCTGTCTTGACTGGATCAGACTATCCCAGAAAGCCTTCATCACAATAGGGTATGAGGTTGAAATACTTAAGCATCTATTAAAACCCAATGTTGAGCTGTAGTAGAGAAAGTGTAGGATGGAGTCTTAAGAGACCCATAAAGTACTGTTACATATTATACTATAAGGCTGTCTCTCCGTCTCTGCTATTTCCATTCTGACAGGCTGACTAACTAAACGTTATTACATTTTGGTGAGCAAATTTAATGGCTAAACCATTGGAGACTTCTTTTAATATAACATGACTGATTGATTTAATCTGGTGAGAATTAAACTAGAAGCAGCACCCTGGAGGAGCAGCATGTTACTGTTGGGATCTTTGGCCTCTGTAAATTACTTTAATACTAATTCTGAAGACAGTGTAACCAATAAGTGTTTTTAAAGCTTGTGTACAATGTTTACAAGTGCCACATTTATGAACTGCATGACAAAGCCAATCATTACTGGGATTGCACTGCACATGTTCACATATTGAATGTAACTTGCTTAGTTGTTTTTGACATTTTAACATTGCCTTGCTTGATGTTAAGTGATGTTTCCTTGATGGATCTAGGTATACCCCACATGAAATCACAGCACTTCATTACATCACTGACTCTCTGTGTGCAGTCAAACAACAGGCTTTCAGTCAACCTTGAAACATTAGTTTTCTTCAGGCTGCAAGGTTTCGCTGCCATTACATCCAAACATAGTGCTGGCAGTTATGCAATTCTCTATGAAATAATATTCTAAAAATGAAAATGCTGCCAGACAGCTGCTCGTAGTCCTGCCTGGAGGCCCTTCTCGGTCTGAGACATTTGAGGAGCTGTGTAGCAATGGTGGTGTGAAGTACCTACCAGTCTGCAGGTCAAGACCAAAGTAGAAAAGCGCTCCGTCTCCCAGAGCACACAGCAGGTAGTAGCTGCCTTCAAAGGTGGTCATTAGGATTGAGCGAGGTATGATCTCTGAGGACACACAAAGATAAATGATTTATCTTTTGTGTACTTTGGAGTCACAGGTTCATGGATGAACACCAAAGTGATAAATGCCTGCAAAAATGTCTTTGTCGGAAAAATCAGTAAAGGTTATCACCCAGGCCGGCTGGTAACTTTTTAAGAAAAGCAAAAAAAAAAAAAAACCAAAAAAACAAAACAAAACATTTGAATGCTGCAGAGAGAATAAAAAAAAAGGCTTCTCCATTTCCCAAACATCGGTTTCTCTGACTGCAGGCCAATTACATCAAAACATTGGCTGTGATTAAGTGCTTGTTGGCTGACTCCCTGCAAAGCAGCAGTGTTAAAAATGTGGCTATTTCAAAGGTTGCATGTTTCCATGGAAATGTACATCAATTATTTTAAGTAAGTGGGCAGATATGTTATGACACAGACAGAGACAGACGTAGGGTGATGCCTCAGAAATATACACAGAAAAAAAGTTCATTTGAATTAAAAATAAAAGATATGTTAACAAGGTTAAAACAGCTTAAGTGTGGTTGTGCAATACTGCAGTGCTAAAAACTATCAACAAACCTTCATCAAGCTATATAGAACGTAAAGTTGTCCGGGACATATTGTGTACACAATTAGTACACAATTTACTGTGGCTGTTGACATTGGTTTCCATGGGTTACCTTTTGTTTTGTATGGCTAAAAAGTTTCAGAAATTGTTCACGGGAAGAGATGAGAATGGAGAAAGAAAAAGAAAAGTGACCCTACGAGGAGAAATTAAAATACAAAAACAGTATTTGAACATATATTAAAATAGATCCCAAAACAGATTACAGACCACAACCATTACTTACACTGCAACCCAGATATTGTAAACTACCTTGTTTTTGTGCATACACGAGTTTGATATGGTGCAAAGCCTGTGCTCATGCTCTTTCAAGTGATCGATTGCAAGATCTGTTATTTTAGATGCCAGCAAACTTCATCAGGAAGCCACTGTGTTCCTCAAACAGTGGTGCATGTACATAGAAACTCATCGTAGCATTACTTTACATTCTCTACTGGCTTTTAATTTGAACGTTTGTATGTTGTATATACTGTATATGCCCCTAAAATACCTAAATCTACAGTCGGAGTGTCCTTGTTAGGAGGACAGCTGCAGAAGAGAAGAGAGCACAGTTTGAGCATCGAGCAGCTGTCAATCAAACACTCTTGGAAAATCAAGTGTGACACTGTGGAGAAGTGTGTGGATACTCTTCACCGATGAAGCATTCTAATTGGAAAGAAAGAGTCCTGCCAGTGCCAGTTCACCATGTTATGAAACCATGTCTCCAGTGACTGCTGCTGACTTTTTCATAAGTTTAACCAAAAATAAAATAAAAAAATTCTCTTGTGAATATTTAACATTTAAATACATTTTAAGTGTCTAAGTGGTGCACTAAATGCATCTGGGTTGGAAGCATAAGTAATGTTCAAGTACTGATTAGGTGGTTAATGAGAGATGCAATTTACAGCTATTAACTGAAATCTATGAAATTGGTGATACGATTCATTGAAGCTGCTACAAATCCACTTCAATTGACATTATCTCAGTCAACCTCTCTCTCCACAAGCCAGTAACAGCTTTCCTGTTCTCCTGTCAGTGCACACTGCTTCTCTATTCTCTCACCTCCACCCAGCATTTCTTTGTGCAGGGCTGTGAAGCAGGGCAGTTTGAGCACACGGGCTGAGATGTCGGTCCAGAGTCCCACAGCACAGAGCGGTGACTCACCACCACCCTCCCCAAGAGGTGTGATGTCCAAGCAGGCCACTTCGTGCTCCATCTCTGTGGTACTGAGGAAGGAAGAGGATGTGAGAAACAGGGTTAATGTGGACAATCATTTTGTTTGAGTATAATTGTTAAATGTTTTAGTGACAGAGAGAATAATTTTACTCCTTTATTCTCATGTCAGATTCAAATTGAGAATCATGGTCATTTGGTAAGATGTTAATTCACACTGCCATTTTACCGACCGACACAGACACGCAGTTACATCCATTGACAGGTGAGTGAAACTGGTCAGTGCAATCGTTAAGTTCAAACTTCTGGGTATTACGCTAAACTCACCAAAACAATCAAGTGGCAGCCAGTAAAAAAAAAAAAAAAAAATCACGTTACATATTATCACTTCATAATGACACATTCAAAGTCTTGATGCAGAGCCTTGCAAATCAAGCAGATCGATATGTTTAGTCTGTGAGTGTATGTGCTTACTTGGGCAGAGTGATATGTGAAGTATATTTATGATATAAATAATGATACTAATTATTGAGAAATTAAATTAGAAGAGTAGAATTTACACTGTGGTAGCTCTTGTTCAGACGATGAACTAGTAATTATTCAAATGATTTGTTGGCTATTTCATTCACAACATAGTCAGGTACTCTGCTCTTATTATTTCATCTTTAAACAGGAGCTGAATTGAAATACCAGAAATCCTACACTATTGAGATATAACAATAGAGTGTCCAAACATTTGATTGGTACCATTTATAAAAATAATACATGAATGGAAAAAAATTGTCTTAAAAATAAACTCTTTTGTGTAAAGGAAAAAAATATCTGTCTAGTGTGAAGATGTATAGTGTGTACAGTACAGTACTCGTTGTTCTCTCTAGCTACATACAGTATTTAACTGACTTACAGAAGAGCATTTCAGTCATGTAAACACCTTGAATTCAAGAATGACTATCATGAGTTTACAGAATGATGTGACTCACAAAACAACAAACCAGCTACTTATTGATGCAGAACATTATTTCACAGCTATGGTGAGACACCGTCTCTTTCATTGTTTCATCATTTAGGAACACTCACAAGGCTGCAAACAAACACTTTGCACTTCAAGCAGCCCTGGTGGCCATTTTTACAAGCTCTGTGCCTTCCTCTGGAAAATAACATTTTTGTGTATCTTCAATGTTTTTATTTTAAATACTGGAAAAACAGTGGCCTACAGCAGTTTTATTGCAATAGTGGCACAAAGACAGCCACAAGGGTAAAACACATCAGCAAAGTGACAGAAATATAATAAAATGTTAGACTGGAGTTCTACTGCACCATTCACTGCAGATGAAAGAAGAATTTAAAATGAAAGATGCAGGACAATAACAACAACACATAATGTGAGTCAGTAGTTAGAGAACCTTTGGGAATGTAGTTAAGTTAATTAAACTTTCAAACAAGAGGAGTACAATATAAGTTTCTGTTTACTGACCAAGGTATGATTGGAGCGTCTGCACGCAACTTTATTAGCTTGAATTTAGGTTATAGATAAAAATTGTCTTTTGGCAATTAGCAATAGCTATTTAGCCTTCTTTATCATGACCACATATAGTGGATAACTAAAGGGATGAGGACAGACCTTTTGTTTTCCCCCAGAAGATTTCCTGAATTTATGTTGACCCATGACTTGTGTTTTTTGAGAAATATTCTCATTTTCTTTCTACAGTGAATATGTAGCTAGAGCCAGGAGCTGATTACCTTCACTTCGCGCAATGTCTAGAAATGAGGAAACAACAAAGCACACTAATTAACACGTATCTTGTTTTATTCAGACAGAGCCAGGCTTGCAGTTTCCTCGTTTCCAGTCTTTGTGCCAAGCTAAGCTAACTTGTTGTTCACTCTAGCTACATACAGTACGCAACAATGAGTTAATCTCCACAAAATTCAAACTTTATCATCTAAAAATAGCTTTATTATTTCAAAGTAGAAGTGTAGGCCATTCGTTCTCATGTATAATTATAATTGTTCTTGAACTTTTGCTGAAAATAAAGAATTTCTGTAAAGTGACGGCATTTGTAAATACTTTTTATTTTAAATAATGTAATGTCTGACCAGTGATGTACTCAGTGTTGTTGTCTGTACAGCACAATGACAAATTGTGTGTATGTGTGCGTTGTATGTCCTACCTGATCTGTTTGAGCTCTCCAGCCAGAATCTGTAGGTAATAGAGGGCCCGTCCCACAGCAAGTACCACCTGGGTGTGGTTGCAGGCAGCCACACTGATGTTCCTGCCCTGTGGCTCCTTCCATTCACTCACTAATGCCTTGCTTTCCTGGAGCACCAGGCGCACAGAGCCTGACGTGATCTGGGAAGACACAGTTTTACCTTTGAAGATTATTTTACATAATGTTTGTGGTGTGAGCTATGGTAAAACATAAAACGGTTTGAACCAAATCCTGTTATTTATATGGAGGTTTATGCCAGGATTTTGATTATGAATAAAAATATGATGAGACCATGTTTTTGATGCAAGAGATAAAATACTTTCATTTTTACATGATTCTCATGAGATTACGCTTTTAAAAAAATCCCCAAAAAACCTTCAGCATTCCCGATAGAGCTAAAGATTTATATGATTAATAATAGAGAATATAAATAGATTTTTGTCTCAAACAATAATGACCATTATTATATGTTATAATGTTTGCCACTAGAATTATAATGTATTAAAGCAAAAGCAACATCAACAAAAACATCAAAACAAGATGTTTGTGTTTTCAAGACCTATTACAAAAGTTAATTTGATTGCATTTGTATTGCATGTAACAAAGAGGCTTGTGAATGACTTGTGAAAGGTTAAAGAGAAAAACGAATTTAATAATGTAATGGGGAGTGCCAAGCAGGATGGAGAAAGCAGGAGGAAAAGAAAACAACTGAACAAGTGTCATTAGCAGCAGGTCCAAACAACAAAGTATAAATTACATTTAGAACTGCAGCAAATATTCAGGATAGCTTCTTTAGTGTATCCTTGAAAGCAGCTATGAAGATTATATGATCCAGTCACTACAGTTTGGCCACTTTTATGAATGGAATTGAGGACATTTTAAATTATTATTTATTTATGTTAAACTTAATGAGTTAAGTTTTATATTGAAAACAGATAATGTCCAAACATCCAGGGATAGCAAGACTCCTGTGAGGCTGTATACTGTGTAATAAGCTGCAGTGGTTTAAACTAAATGCAAACATCAATGCGTTAACATGCTTACAATTAAAATTTCCAAATGCTGTTTAAGGTACATTGCTTACCAATTAGTTTAACAGTTCCTAATTTTCTAGTTAGCACATTAGCATGTACACATTTGAGAGTCCGGCTGAGGAGAATGACAAGTCATTCAATAGTAAATGACAGGTTTGGCTAAAAGCCATTCATTAATTATTAGGATTCTTCCTCTGGAGAAAACTTATATTTGTACAAAAGTTATCCCTCCAAAAGTTATGTTGTGTTGGAGTCTTGTTTATAGCCAATACTCAGTGGTCTTTTTGCTTTGGCTTAGTCTCCAACCCCTACAGAGGAATATTAAGAATGTGTAGTCTTTCAAGATGTTGAGGATTGTTTACAACATTTTTACCAGGCATTTCTTTAGATCTCGGCAATTTTGTGTTAGGCAGGTAGTGAACAATTGGCTTGATGACTGGAAGCTGCTGCCTACAGTTTAATAGTGAGGTAAATTAAAGGAGTAAAGCATAAGCACACAGTCCTTGTGCAGGGCAGAGAAACAAAATAATTAGCAAAAACGAAGCTAAAAGCTGCAAACAACTGCAGAGTCAGGCATTTATACTTAAATAAGCACTATGAGCAACCCTGGAGCACTTGAACTTTTTGTTAGTATGAAATATTGCTATGTGCACAGTTTCTAAGTCATTTGTGGTATAATAAAATCAGAAAGCGACAACTGTTGCACAGTCAAAGTGACTGGGAAAATGTTTTTTAAATGTTTATAAAACTGGTATAAATATAAATACACCAACTCTGGCAGGAAAGCAACTTGGTAAAATGTTCCAACCTGAAAAACACAAGTGATGCTGTCATAACAGCCTAAAGATTTATGGTTGAAGGTCTAACAGCTGGCAGAATTCCCAGCAGGTTTTATCCTCATTTCAAAAAGGCAGGCTGAAGCTTGAATTTAAATGAAGTGCAAACCAAGTGCAAAAGACATGAAATCATTTTACACTCTTCATATTCACGACTGCCCCCTTCAATCATGTATGATTCAGCTCCAGTAAAGTACATATTATTAAATGGAGAAAGACCACAATTGAATAATTAATGACTATGGTTAATTTTGAATTTAGGAAATCTAATGGAACTCCTGTTTTGAACTGGGATGTCCAAATATTCTCATGCAAATAGGCTTGATACATTTTAACAGGTATGCAGGTGTATATACTAACTTGAATGAGTTGTTGGTGTGCCACGTTGCCACAGTAAAATGTCTGCTGGTTGTCCACAAAACCTGGAAGTTCAGTCTCCTCGACTTCCTCGCCACTCAGCATCAACACTCTAGGGAAAAACAATCCGTTAAGGTAAGATAATGGCAGTTGACTCCGTACATACCTAGTATTCTGTACGGCAAACTCACCGTGTTTGACCCACAAAAGACAGCACCAGCATGTCATCTGTCTCTCGGCCTGCCTCAGAGCGGAGTGGCCACAAACCTTCCAGAAGAGAATTGAAAACAAAAATCCAGGTTAGCAAGAAAGGTTTTAGAAAGAAAGTTACTTTCTGCATCAGGCTAGAGGGGAAATTACACACAACATCTAGCCAGTATCCCAGCAGATCTTTAATAGTCCATCTGTCAAATGTTAACATGTTGGGATGTACAGGTTGTAGATACCTCAAGAGAGTCATTGATTGGCTAAGTGAATAAGTGCCTCTAATCAAGAGGCCAGGGGCAGAAGGCAGCAGCTCAGACTTTTAGGGCAGGGATGGTCAATAACAGCTGAAGCATAACAAGTGCAAACAGAAGTTAACTAGCCCGTGTGTCTCATTTAAGCAACAGAAAAGAGTCTAGGGAGATGAACCTAATTTTCAAGGATTAAGAGGTCTCTGACATCATTAAAGTCTGACGAAATTCTTCAACTTGACAGTTTACCACTGCAGATACTGCAGTGTGCACTGGTTTACTAAATGAAAACAAATGTTTCTGGACCTAAGCTTGGCAATTTTCCTGTTCTTTTGGAATACACCGAGCCAAGACCTACGACATCTGAACCATCTGCTCACACTCTGAGCCTGGACAAGCAACAGCTGCCGCTCAGGCCAGGCGAGGCAAACAGAGGTGCAGCTGAAGTGGCTCTACTGTCAAGTCCTTAGAGGATTATGGTACAGATAATGTCCAGACTTGAGAAGGAGGTGGTGGAAGAGACACAGTGAAACACAAACCTTTGATTCCTGGCAGGTCGATGCTGGCATGCTCATGAATCCCAATGCCGTTGCGGATGATCCGAAGAGAGCCCTCCTTGAATGCACCTGAGCATGTCACCAGCTGAAAGCAGCAGAAAAAAAACTGTCAGTTATGAGGTGTGACTGTGACAGCTTTTTCTATTTTTAAGCATATTTGTAATCTAAGAAATAATTAAATCAAGTGGTAAAAAAAAAAAGAAAAAAGAAAAGGTTACAATTCTGAATTTGTGTGAATAAAAAAAATGCTTTTGTTTAAGGTGGAGAGAAGATTGATTACTTTCCATGTCATCCACTCCATCTATTTAACAAATTAACCATATACCACATTTTCATGATACGTATGTTTGATATGTTCCCTGAAATGAAAAATCCAGTTGTACCTTTATGGTGTAGTTTACCTCAGCATTTAAATCTGTAATAGTAACAATGTACATTGTACGTTGTACTCACTAATTACCAATTAGTGGGCACTAAGTGCTGAGATGTGAACTCTATACAAAATGACAAATGAGTCCAATGGGGCAAGAAACATAAGCAGCCAGATGCTCAGGACTGTGTTTTACTTCCAAATGAAGTCATTTAAATAATTCAACTGATGATTTTCTACAATAACAACTTAACTGTTTGGCTAATAAAACAGAAAATAGCACAACATGCCCCATATAGCTTTCTACAAATCAAGGTCTTCCAAGGTATTCAGAATGTTTTTTATTCATTCACTCATGGTACACGAACAGGTGTAATACCACAGGCTGTAATCATTTCAGTCCATACCACATACCACCCAACAGCTTCATCCTAATTGAATTAAGCATTGTGAACATGGTAACCCATTTCACTCCCACACACACACACACATTCAGTAGCACTCTTGCAGGACAGACTGAATCTTGATAATCTGCACATAAAATATTAAGGGTGTGCGTGTAGGTTTCATCAGTCATCAGTCATAAACCCATGTGCGGTTTGCAGTTGCACATCTGTGAATAAAAAATGAATAATGTCATTTTTCAGCTCTGACTGCACACTGTATTGTCAGTGTTTCTCTAAGGCTGGACTGCTGGTAATATTTTGCCCTGCAGCTTGTGCAAAAATCCTCTACTGCCTTGGAATGTGTCAGCAACAATTAAACAGGTCAAATGCTCTGTGGATCTGCAGCTAATGGCAAATTAAAACAATTGTGATTGAATTTAGTTCTGGGCCTCGACAGACTGAAATGAGCTGGACTGTTTGGATGAATATAGTCCGGGGCTGATTGTGTGCTGGTCTGCACCCAGAGAGCGGCTCTGCACTCTAGTGGACTGCTGCCTTTGGAACCACATCAAGTACCCTGAAGCCTGGTGTCAAACCCTGCCAACAAAGCCTTCTGTACTGCATCTCTCTTTACTGCAATGTTTCATCTCCCTCTGCCTCAGTGATTCAACATAAAAGGAAGACACAAATGTTCAAATCAAAAAATGTTTCTGTCAAACTACGATATTTATGCAGATATGTGTCAAAGAACAAGAAAAATGTAATCAGCAGCTGGTTACATAAAAACATTGTTTGATATTTGAGGATATTCATGGGAAAAAAATCAATGAAACTATAAAGATCACACAATTGAGCCTTCTTGTTGCCTTTTAACATGCAAAGTGGTTTACATGCCATTATATTCAGAATACAAACTGATTAACAATTGCTAAAGACAAACATAAGTACACACAAGAGCTAAAGATGATGAATTGTTAGGATACATCCAGACAGGAAATGCAGAGAGAGACATTTCTGTCACTTTTAAGCTAAGTAAATATTATAACAGGAAGTGACAAGCACAGCACAACATTCTGAAACAAGAAAGCCAATTTAAGTTTGTATGCTAGAGATGCATTTTAGTATGAGATTTAACTGCGGTCCAACTAAATCATATCTAGACGCAACTGGGATACCAGACACATTCGCTTGCCAGGTGTACAGGGCCACAGGCAACATAAAATAGATCAGACAAAAGAAGAACACTCAGACTGCTTATAAAAAGATACAGGAAGCTGTGTATTTGATGTCAGCAAGAATCTCTTGAATACACTGTACCCAACTCCTCTGGCCAGTGGCAGGTTTGTGCTCTAGTATGTTGCAATTCTGCTGACAAACACTGTTAACACAACTCAAGAAGTCAGTTGCATTAGTGGTATAAGCCTAGACTCCCTGAAGGCTGTGGCAGAAGATGATACAGAGGAAAATACAGCTGAAGACTCACATAAGCTAAAAGGTTTATTCGGGAGGTGTTAAAGGTTTTAGACCATTTATTCTATCTGAATGATTTGCTTTCAATGTGTCACTCCAATGTGAGTCCAATTATTCTAAACATTAGAGAAAGCCTACAGTCTTAGGTTTTTACCTGGCCCTGGCCTTGCCTCTCCAGGTCCACCACACACATGTCCACAATTGGCCCCAGATTGGTAAATGTCTCCATCACCGCTACATATGAGCCCTGGTCATTACTGTCCACGTTGAGCTGTGGAGAAACAAGCAGCACAATCAGAGGGTATAACAGTACAAGGTGGACAGGAGTCACATGCATTGTCAATCTGTACAGACTTTACTTAGGTTGATTATGTCTAGGATATCAGCTCCAGCCTAAAATTCTCAAATATTATAGATGTGAAACATTGCTGCTTACCTTCACTAACTGGGAGTCGCCCAGCCTGGAGCCCACAAAGACTACACCATTGTCCAAGTAAGTCAAACACTCAGCTATAGACGTCTGTCAACAGATGAAGGCACAGTAATATCTTAGTCTCTATGCAACGTCCACAGTAGGTGCTTAAGGTTTATTCATAACTACCAATCATTTCTTTTTTAACTGCTTTCTTGATTATTCATTTATCTATAAAATATCAAAGTAAAAAACATTTTTACAATTTTCCAGTCCAAGGTTTACCAGTCCCAACCAACGGCTGAAAACCTAAATACATTTACACTTTACTCACAATATATTCACTTTGCTGTCTGATAAGACAAATAAAAGAGAAATCCACAGAACAATTGATTTTGAAATTCAACATGTTAGTCAACTATTTGCTTGTGTTGTTATTGCTGGCCAATCAGTAATTTGAAGACATCACTATAGCCTCTGGTAATTTGAGATGGGAAAAAATTAATTATTTTTGAACTTTAAAACTCTAAACCATTAATGAAAAAACAAAACAATAATTGTCTGATTACTTGATGAAAATAATTACTAATTACAGCCCAACTCCCGCAATCCTCTGATGAAAAAAAACAATGGGGAAAGGTCACTTAGAACAACTCTGTCTAGCAATATTGAAACGTAAATTAAATCTCAACAATTTGTACAATTTTGTTGTTTGCCAAAGTAAAGAGTAAAGAACACTCATCTGTCTGACATTATAATGTATAGGTGATGCTGCCTGAGACCAACCCTAGCAATAAAAGTCAGAATGATGTGAAAAGCAATCTATTCAGCAGTCCTATTCTGCTTGATCGTTTGCAGCTCCAGCATCACTCAGCAGACTATCGAGAAAGCATTTTATCCTTCTAAACTCTCTGGCAAGTCATTAGTGGAAGGTGCCGCAAGCCAAAAGCTGCCTGCCTTTCACATGAGATTTTGCTTTAAGCATAGTATTGATATACAGCCACTGTCTAAATAAAGTTTAAACAGATAAGGGACACCCTGGAACGCAAGCAACCAAGAGGATGGATTATTTTTTTCCTCATCTTCGGTACAAGTGTAGACTGATCCATTAGCTCCTGTCAGGGCCATAAACCATTAGGAAATCATTGTAACAAAGTGGGTACTGAGAGTTAAAGGCAGCAGGAGAAAAACCAACATGTAATAGAAAGGGTGGTCGAGCCAGGTGGAGAGAAACAGATGGGAGAACTGCCAGAGGACAGGCAGGTGGATAAACAGGGTGACGACAGACAGAGACAAAGCGGCACAGAGAATAAGATGGATAGAGCACCTCTCCAAGCAGCTCCACATGCAGGTCTTTAAGCGCCACTGTGCCATCCATGAGCTCCTCCTTCTCTAACAGCAGCATAAACAGACGTCCCTCCATGTCCCCCAGCAGGTAGCGGGAGCCGTTGGGGTCCACTCGGTTGTGACAGACAATGGTACTTTGCTGCAATTGGAACACATACAGTACATTATAATTCACAGGGGAAGTTAAGGTCTGCAAAAGCTCCATGAATAAAACAAGCACCAAAAATCATCCTTACCCTTACCTCACTAATGTAAAACTGTAGGTTATTGTATGCACGTTTGTTTATTTATTTATATATATATATATATATATATATATATATATATATATATATATATATATATATATATATATATCCACTAGAATGTGGACTCTGACACTCGTTTCGATATCTGAATTTAAAAAAAATATATAAAGATACACTGACAGGCAGATATCTTTTCACTTTCACTTTTTTCTCATAAGTGCATAACATAAACAAAACTTTTAAAAGATGATTCATTAGATTTGTATTAAACTATGCAACAGCAGCAAAACTGTTTTAAAGTACCTAAAATATATATTTGGTATTTGTGTGCTGCAATATTTGTGTGCTTGTGGCTTATCACATCATTACTGGGATATGCTAATATTCCAGCCTGAGTTATCAGACCTTTGTGTCAAACTTTTGTGGCCTTATCAGTCCATATGGCATATTTTACCACACTGTAGAAAATGCGTTTCCAAAGAAAACCACACTGCTATTTAAACAGAGAGAAGATAGAAAAATAGAAAATTCCTCTCTATTGACACAAACTGTATACATAATTTGTCTTATAATAATTTTCCCTTCAACAAAATTCCCTTCCTGTTGGCTTTCAGCTTTTGGTCCTCGGCTTTAACCAGACTAGGCTGCATCAAATCATTTTAGGAGCATTCAGCTGAAGTTAAAGTCTCACTTCACCATTGTAACAAGAAGATAAGCTCCCCAATTGGACAGAAAAGAAGTCATGATTGGAAAAGGCATTAAAATCACGTAGTGTGACTGAGCCCCCTCTACTTTTCCTTGAAAGGAAAATATTGTTATTGTCATTGTCTACTGTAAAAAGCAGAGTCAATTTTTCACTTGATGAAACCTTTACAAAACACATCTTCACAATCCTCCTCCCCGTGGTACTGCTTACATATTGTGTCAAACAGTGGATCCACTTTTATTTCACGGATTCACAAACCTCTACCATCCATCTCCACTCAACAGCAGGTAATTAGCTTGTTAGATTCTACAAAGTGTAACCAGTTGCCAGTTTGCTGACCCACCTTAATCAACAGCAAGAAAACAGTGTAATATGAGCTCAGACCTCCATACTGGTAGAACCCTCTCTGTATCACATTCATTTTTCATTTCAGTGCTCCAGAGTGACAATTTATTAATTAGCTGCCAAAAATGTTGTTCTACATCAAAGCATACACTTGTGTTGTCTCAACACAGCTGAAAGGACAGTGTGTTTCTGCTGAATACTAATGTTACATTAGAGGCCGGGAAAATAAAAGTCCAAAATCAAAACTTCAACTTAATTTGGAACAACGCTTCATTAGTCTCATAGCAACAACAGATGTCCCACTACCTCTTGCCTCAAACATCTGCTGTGCAATGTTGGGTAATGCGGTGGAAACAGAGTTGTAACAGAGACATGACAGCTTGCGAGACAACTGTAAGTCGCCTAAGTGTGAAGGCTGTTTGGGGCAGGACACAGATAACTGCAACCCACGATGTAACAACAGAAGGCATGGGAGTGCTTGAAGCCATACTGGTGCTGCATTCCATGTGTGATGACAGGGTCTTGGTGCGGACACGTTTATAGAGCAGCTAAACAACACTAGACGAAAAGTATTGGAGACTTGCACTCCTGTTGTAGCCCTGTACAAACGGGAACAAGAGCTGAGAAGTTGGGACATTTTTACAAACAACACTTACAGCATTGCAGTTACAAATCCCTGCTGGCGCTGACACTACGTGTGTTTAAGCAAACCAAACATGGAAGAGTTAATCAGACAAAAGCTAACACCGAATGAACTGAAAAAGCACAAATCAATAATATACATCAGACTCATTAGTTAGTTACCAACACAGCACCACCTCTTACACAGACTTTTTTTTAAATCATAACAACCATAAAAAGCTATGTAGCTCTAAATTAAAAGGTTCTACATCTAAGCAACTTCAAATGTTCTTCTTTCCAAAATTTATAAGAGCAATGAGACAGTGAGAGAACATTTTCTAATTATAGAAGCAGGATGTTGTTGAGGAGCTCCTTTGGGCCTTGAGATTGGTTAAACGTAAGCAGAGCAGTACAGAGTGCAACTTAATCTTGATAAGATAACACTAAAAGCAATGGTGCATGGGGAGCTAAACTCATCATCACGACAGTTATAAACCTGCCTCTAAATGTAACTTCAACATCATTCACGACATTCATAACAAATTTCTCTAACACACATACCTCATGGTCTCCTAAATATAGCAAAATGTTCACATAATATAGATTGCGATGACAGATTTACCAGCACCATAGTTTTTTCACTTAATTATATCATAGAGCTGTTTCACAAGTATCTCTTACAGGTGTCTCTCCATCCTGCTGAATAATTACAGAACTTTATATTAAAAAAACTAAACTATCCTAATGACTATTATATGAAAAAATGACAACGTAGATTAAGATAGAAACCTATGATTTAAATAAAATGTTCATTCACTGCTAATACAAACACTTTCATCAATTCAAACACAGTTCATATAGTACAGTCTTAGGATAAATATCTGTAATTTGCTTTATCTCTCAATCACAAAAGGAAAAACATTAGCTCATGTACTAATATTACCCTGTGGAAATAAAATTCTATTCGGTGTGTCCCTTGACAATATGTAAACTCTTTAGCACTAAAATATTCTGCAACTAAAATCTTAAACTATCCTTCAAACTGCTGATCGGTGGAAATAACTCAAGTTTAGAAAAGAAAATGAACATTGTGCTTCTTAATGAAACAGATGACAAAAAGATAGAATGATCAATATCCATTATTTGTGTTTACCTTGATAGTAGGTGGTGCAATGGCCAAGTATTTGTCTCCATTGTGATAGGTGATGGACTCTTGTCCTATAATTATAGCTCCACCAAATGGTTCTGGCACTATAATACAAGCACAGAGGGAAAGGTCAGAGAGACAATTTCTGTGTTCTAAACAAGTATGTGTTTCAATAGGTTTGCCACTAAAAATGTCAAAACTTGGACTTACTTAATTAATTACCATAAAGAATTTCAGTTAAATACTTAAATCATTAAATTGTTTATTTTTTAGTTTGTGTCAAATATGTAAGAGATCCTTTTAAAACTGCATGTTTTGCATTACTAATACTGAAAAATTGTTGTGATGCTGAACTTATAATAATTTACATATGATGGTGATAAAAATATAACTATCTGTTACCGATTTCTTGATTTACTATTTGAATCATGTATAAAGTAGAAGCTGTCAGTACCTGGGATGACCATAGATGCCTCGGCCTCTACGTTCTCCTGTTTCCAGGGACCCTTGTTGAACTCCTTCTCCCTGAGAGAAACCTCGTAGGTCTTTACGTGGCGTCCCTGGGGGTCCTGCAATATACAACAGAATACAACCTACTTCAAAACAACATCTTGAAAGAGGGCAATAACTTTGAGGTGAATGTATAAAAAAAAGAAAGATTTCTCTGTGGAATTTAAAGTTTCTAGCAGCATTACGGGGGAGTTTATCTTATGAACGCTGCAACATAAACAACACAGAATGTGGAAGAATGGCAAACTTAGATGTTACAGTATTTATATGTTGAGCTTAAAGATCATTTGCCAAAATCAAAATGGAATTACATTTGACATGGTGGTGATGTGGAAGCCTATATATGCTCTGAGACAATTCAGAAAAAATATCTAATGTTTTTCCTTTATGTAACTCAAAAGCAAATATATTGTTTTGGTAAATATAAATGAACAGTGTGACCAGAGTTCATAGAATAACATAGTTCAGATTAGTATCTGGTATATGCTGTAATATTCAAGGACCACAACCACCACCACCATAGAGGTTTTCATACATTGTTCTTTTCAGCTGATCAGCATTTTATCAGCCTCCTCTTATTTCTTGTATCACTCCATTTTAGAGGGTTTCCCAGCTTTTGACTTTACTTAACAAACAGCAAGCTGGATAAAAAGAAAAAGAAAAATGGAACAAAGCTAGCAACATGCCGTGATAAGCAGCAATGGTAAGCAAAAGTATGAAAGGAGAGGACTGAAAGCTATTAAACATGTTGTTAAACAATATTGAATATAACATACCATTAAAACTCTGCTTTACAAATCTCTTATGAGGCAGGAAATGGTACCAACATCTTTGTTAGGGTTACTAACTGAAATTTGCCATCAAATTGTTGTTGTTGCTGTCACACAATATAGAAAATAACACTTCTGACACCATCACTTCAGGCTTCATAAAACTGGATAAATTCACACAATGAATGTAAAATTCCCACCTGTATAAATATATGCAGGAACATATTCTTTCCTATTAAACACACACTTCCAAGTACATCACTCCTGAACAGTACCTGGTAAATGAAACAGACAGTTGGGGCCTGGCAGCCATACAGGAAGTGGACATCAATGACCTGAAGCTCCTCCAGTCTGATATTAAAGGCCTTGAGCTCACGGTTGTCTCTGTCCAATGGGATCACTTTGAACAACCCATCATACAGGCGCAGGCCGATCATGCGGCATTCTGGATCTACAATTCCAATAATACCCGTCTCTGATGGCCGGCCAATGCGATCCTGGAAGAGAGCATTTTGTTTAGAAATGTTTAAAGCCAACACTACACAGTTTTTTAGACACAGATTTATTTAGAGTACTTTCTACTAAAACCTAACCATATTCAGCTTTTACTTTTGTAAACACCTAAGAATTCTAGCACTTTGCAAAAGAGACCATATTGAATAAAATGAAGACATAGTTAGAAAAAAGATCCTTGCTCATTTAAATGGCATTTTCCATTAAGCTGTGTACTATACACAATGGGACTGTACACAGTCACACTGCACTGGGGTATTTCACCAAGACTATTGACAGAATTTCAAAATACACACTGTTGTACAAATGTGCAAAAATAAACTAGTTTAATTAACTAAAAGGAAGCCGAGTTACAAAATAGTCAATTTGAGGAGTGATAATTACCGTCCAGACTAAAAATATTTAGAGAGTTAGACTTTTTTTCTATTCACGATTCTTTGTTTCAGCAAACTCCATTTGAAATAAAATAATAGACACTATGTTAATGTCCTAAGTCTCAGCTTTAGTTTAAATAGCTTTTGCAAATCACAACCTGGTCGTTCTGTATTTAAAGTTTACCAGAGGTTTGCGTGTTGTGAATAAATCTTCTGAGGTGATATCTTCTTTTACTCATTAACAAGGAATCATGCACCTGTGCAAATCATTTTCAAGACCTGAACTTCTATAACAGTCAAACAGGTTGGTTGTCATTTCTAGCATTCTTGTGTGCACCTGCTTTTTTGAGAATGTGCCCAGCTGTTGATTTTAGCAAACCAACTATGTTTAATATTTCTCTGATAAATACTATCTTATGCACAAACGGACAAAGAACATTTAGTATTATGGCCAACTCCTTTTGAAACTTTGTGCAACATTAAAGTGTGGTAAAAGAGATGGCTCTGACACACAGTTCTTCATAGCCTGCACAACATACTCTGTCCATACACTTATTTTATATTGCTACTTGTTCAAAAACCTATTTTATATTGCTCACCTGTACATTGCCATGAGCACGAGTTATAATGTCAATGCTCTCCCCATTCTGTTTGTATTCCAGGATGCAGGCATTGTACTTGGATGTGAGAATGAACAGCAGGTCTTTGCTTTCACCCTGGAGAAGAGAAAAAGAGACCACCGTCGTCAAAGACTAAACATGCTCAATTTATTCTATTCAGTTTTGCTAATACATATAACATAAGCAATTAGCAATTAATTACCTAAACATTTGCCAATTTATTTTTCTTTTAGTGTACTAATGAAGTAATAAACTAATCTTTAGGTTTTGAGACAAAGAACAAATATAGATTATAAGTCTGTGTGAAGACCCACTGTGGTGGCAAAATCTTTAGACCGATGTTAACCAGTTGCTGAAGCAACCTACAAACCAGTCTACAAAACACCTACCTTGGGCCGGAAGAGCTCCATAACAGCAATTTTTCCATACATGCCCACTTCCTTAACAGGCCGAAGTCCCTCTGCGGTGACCACATAGATTTCCAATCGTGTGTTTTTGGCTATGAGAAGATTGAGGTCTTCCGGAGACGTGAAGTGACCTGTAGACAAGTGCATATTGTGTTAATTAAACTGTTGTTAGGGTGAGTGTACGAAGGAGAAGAGCCAAAGATGATGGCTGAACAACAATATCAAAAATGATAAAATAGATTATCTAATTGTGTGGCAATACTGAGACATGATTACATTTTAGACAATGTTCTGTCTAGAGTGTCAATTAACAATTACATATTAGTATGGCTTCTTTATGTGTTAGTTATTACTTTGATTTACACCTTACCAGAGCCTGTCTGTGATGTACTAAAGTAATGTTTATATGATTTTCTATTTACTATAATGTTTCAATACCGTTTCAGATGTGCTTCAGCATAATACACGTTTTTATAGGAAATGTTGGTTTGTAGATGAACTAGTACTTATAGATATATATATATATACTGTCAGATAAAAGTGGTAAAATAAAACGTACTACATTTGTAATGGTGCAGATATACAGAGGTTCATTAAATGAAAAGGAGAGTACAATACGAGTACCTCAAATGTACTTAAAAGCAGTACTATGCTAATGAAACAGTAGCATGCAGTAATTCATGGGCTGCGAGATGATTTAATAAAGCTTAGGCCAAGTTTTAACAGCAAGTAACAGATTACCGTATGCGTCCTGTATTTGGTGTCATAATATGCACTAGACAACAAGGTTTCCTTATCAAGTCGACAACCAGGGGAACTATTTGTATGTTTTACACAGTATGAAATTATCTGAGGTGACTTGACGGTCAGCAGATTGAAACCTGTTTTGATCTGGGATAGCCAGAGCTGGGACAACAGCTAACGTTATACTAAAGAGAAGACGATGTTCCGCGGGTCGTACATGAAACGATAAAAGACTTGCGTGTCCCCATCACCATGACTAGTGTAGTCTAGTCTAGTCAGTAAGCAGTGGTGTAAGAAAACAAATGCTAGCTGCAGCTACAGGCCCGGCTGTAGCAGTTTACTCGTAGCGCGGGAGCTCAGCTAGCACGCAGGTGGTAAATGTTTCATCTGTGCATAACTGAAACAAATAACCGCTGTTTACCTGTGATGCAGGCATTGACCGCCGTAGGTTTCTGGGCTGTTACCACGTAGTTGTACGACATTTTTGACAACAACAAAAGACAAACTCCGGAGTAGTGTTTTTATCTTACACAAGTGACAAAATCATTGATAATAAACCTCCGGAAGAACTTAACTAAACGATTTGGGCATCGAGCACAGCGCGCTAACGGCAGCTGATGAGCGGTGACTCTGGCGAAGAGCGCCCCCTGTGTCTCGGAGGACGGATAACTCCTCTTGTGGAGCAGGTGGGAAAAACTATTTTAATCTATAAAATCATCGATTGAAGTAACAACATACAAAACAGTCGAAATGTAACTAAGGAAATTTACTCAGGTGCTACTGTACAATTTTAGGTACAGTTCAACTGTTTCTCTTTTTCAAGGCAGCTTTATACTTTTTCTCCACTTGGCTATGATTCAATGAGAAATATTGTATTGTGTATTCAGTGACTATTTACTTTACAAGTTGTATTATTATTTGCATAAAAAAGCATAGTACATTTATGAAATGTGTTTTTTTTTTAATAATTTACAATCAAATCACATAGTTAATTATACAGAGTTGTGTCAATTATTAATACTATTAATTGACTAACTAAATGTATTGGTTAACAGTTTTATGTTTCATAGTTCCAGATTTGCAAATGTGACTATTTGCTTTTCCTATTTTGTATATTGTACTTGTCTGTATGTATTAGGAAATAAACAAAATGGTCTACTTTGAACTGCTGCGCCACCAGCGAAGTTTCCTTTGAGTGCAGTGACTCCTGCTGCCACAATATCACTATTACAGAACTCAATACTACTAATTTCCCATAACATATGCATAGTGCATTTCCGCTACAGCTGCAGGGAAAGGAACTATGCAGCTGGTAAATATAGAGTGAACTCAATCAAAGTGGATTTGGTTTTCTCATGTGCTTCTGTTTCTTGATATAATCCGAGGCTGAATCAGTGATGATTTGATTTATTGACTGTATGCTTGGGGTCAGTGCCTACAGGTGACTCCACAGTGCTGTGCTGACTATGCATAGTCCATGTTTCTATTTCTATACCATTAACCTATAACAGTTTCCCACCTGTCACTGGGCCAGAGGTGAAGCCTAGACAGGCCTATTGTTATTCTGTAAATTGTCTGAAACAGAACTTTATATGACTTTTTTTTAACACACAACATGATATTAACTGTCAGAATGTATATGACAGGTTCACAGTGAAAGAGGTTTTTGACAGATATTGCTGAACTGTCCGACATCCTATTTTCAAATTGTCGTGAACGTCCCACCACGTTGAGCACCGTTGCCACGGAAACGGCGCCGCCTATGCAAACTCAACTCGTCTAAAACAGCATCTACCTGCTAAATTTGATCTGTGGATTATCTAACGTTACACAATGGATGCACCAGAAGACACCGAAGAAACATACCTCGCCATAAAAATAACTGTCATCCGTGGAAATAAACTGGTAAACTCGTTTTTTTTTCGTGAACTACACACGCTAACTAGCTTAATTAGGTGAACTTACCGTGCATGACGTAGCGTTAGCTAGTCACCAGCTGCTAAAGAGTTAGCTAGAAGTTGGGTAGTTAACGTTAACAGCTTTGTCACTGCTGGTCATTGTGCTGCTACATTAGCAGCTTTTGAATTTAAATTTGTGTTTTCTTTTTTGCTTCACTACTTTAATTCAATGTTTAATGAGATTAAGAACACTGAACTGGACAAGTGACTGGGACTGTATGAGTAAAATACAGTAAACCCCTGACAATGTTTTAGGACTAGCTGAGTCCACCTGAAGTTATATATTCTGTTTGTTCACTTTTCAGCAAGGAAAAAAGGCAGACAGCTTCCAGAGTTTTCTGCAGGTTGCAGTTGATGGAACGCTGCTCGGAGAGTCAGACAAGAAACTGTTCAACCCTGGGGATCAGTGTGTGGACTATGACTTTGATTGCACCTTCCAGTGTCCCAACAACATTCAGGCACTCAGTGACTTTTCCCACAAACCAGTTATATGTAAGCTAAGTTTGAATGTTGGTCTTCTGATATCTGACATAACTAACAATTAGGCTAAGTAGTGTCTGATACTGAGCTTGCTAATCATTTGTTTTTGTCTGCTGCCTGCCAGCATCTTCTTGAATACTACACAGGTTATGACCACATAATACATAGACTGACAGGAAATTACGTACAGTACATCCTTAAGTCATTCCATCACAGCCGTCAGAGAAGCCTGATACATGGAAGATTTAGACTTTAGTGTATGCTGATTCTATAGAATCAATTATGCATATATATATATTATTTTAGTATTTCTGTAACATGTTCCAGCCGGGAGACTTTGAATTTAAACTTGGACCAGTTATAATTATTTTATTAGGCTGAACTGTGTCTCCTAACTTTACACAAGCTTCACCACACTAACTAGTGGAAGCGCTAGTGATTTGACTTTTACTGCAGTGCTATTGTCAGTGGATAGTGATATTTATGATTATGAACATAATTGGTAGGTTTGTGAACCCATCCAATACCTATTTGTGCTGATATCCTGCAATGACAAAGCACTTCCAGCTCACATCAATCTTCAAAACACTGAATATCCGTACTCACAGTAAAACTTAATTTGTATGCTTTTGTTCTGGTCAGTGACAGTGATAGAGTTTCTGCCTGAAGAGAAGAAAATTGAGGCGAAGACAGCTGTTCTGGGCCAAGCTGTGGTTGATCTGCTGCCACTGCTGAAAGGTACGGTTGTACCCATTACAAACTATGTTTTATATTGTAATGAAACAAACCGATCTATCTGTCACTTGCTTTATGTAGAGGCCAAAACAGCACTTTATAAAGCTTTCATGACGGGGCACGTTTTTCTCTTCTGTCTTCAGGTCAGCGCAGCTTCTCATCCACAGTCCAACTGAAGCCAGCAAACAGCTTACCAGTCAAAGACTCTTTCCAGGTTGGTTGATTAATACATTTACCTATCTATCATGCTCACTTGTTGTTAGGGTCGGGATTTGGATTATTGCATGAAAGTATGTGTACAGTGTTCCTGTACATCTCCATCTGTGTTATCAAAAACGTATTGAATTGCTCATCAGCGAGTGATGCTCATACTAGTATATTGACAGCTTTCATAGCTTCTTATTTAGAAAGTTAAATTGATAACATTTGTCAAATTAAGTTTAGTATTAAATTATTGTTAGTATAGTAGTTTCCTACTATTTTTTCCTTCTATTTTAGTAGGTTATTTTTCAATATTATATTGCATGCACACAAGGAGACACACATGCACTTGCAGGTAATGCAATATGTATATTTCTGTCAGGGATTTCACAGTAATCCACTGATCTACAGGACATTACAAATTATGCAGCTACAGCATGTACCATTAAAGGTGACTGCTGGCAAGTAAACATACTTGTTGGATTTTAAATGTTCAAAAAAACTAACTTAATGTTTGAGGAACACATTTGTTAAAGCCACTGAATGTGTACTTAAATTTAACTTGTTTGAAAGAAAACTACAGGGCTTTAAGTGCCACAAATCAGCACTAGATAAGTATTTAAAAACGTGGAACTACTATCTGAGGAATTGTATGTAGTTTAGTTTTGGGTTGCAATTATTATATTATATATATTATACATATATAATTCAGTGGATTAGCCATAGACAGACATTGATGTGGTTATTGTATCTATGAATGGTTTCTGGATAACTGTATAAATAGATGTTAGCTGTTTCCACCAGATTCTTCTATCAGTGAATGTTTCATGATCACAGAGCAGCATGAATGTGGAGACGGCAGTTAGGGCTAAACAGAAGCAGGTGACCAGTCAACTCATTTCAAAGTGGAGGAAGGAGGTAATCCCCATCATCACAGCCAGGACAGTTTCAGTTAGAGCAAATTTAAAACCTTTAAAATGTTACCAAGAAAATATCTTGGGGCATAGCCACGTTACAATATTTCATCATGCTTTGCTCTCACCAGTATTTGGGAAAACCCTCAGAACCTCTAGTACATTTTACAGTCTTTAAAATGTTTGAATAATATATGAATAAACATGAAATGTGCCTTTTGCAGCCAACTCTGGAAGTGAGTATCAGTGTGTCAAAACCAGTGCTATCTGAGATTGAAGTCTCAGCATCCAACCTGATGAAGGTAACAGTGGAGACAGCTTACTCCATCCCTGATTCATGGATGCAGCTGTCTGGCCCTCCCTGCACATATGCTGCTGCCCTGGAGGTCCCACTTAGTGCAGAGGTGAGTGTTAACACTGCTTTTCATGCACCTTCTTGTTTTTTTTTTTCTAATGAGAAATCATACATGGATCATATATTTCTTTAGTTAAGTTTGTTGAAAGCGTAGCCATCCAACAAAAAATTTAGAAAAATATATGTTTTCATCAAGTAGGGTTAAATTTAAATGTAGCTGCCACAATAAGAGTATCCCAGTTCCTAATCAGGATTTTTGCAGGATGAAGGATTTTAACACTGTTGCTGCACTATTGCTCTCATTCCCAGAAAGATCAGATGCTGGTGTTCTGTGAAGGGCAGATGAAGTCAGGAGGCCAGAGGGAGGAATATGGCAGACAAAAGAAGAGGCCTCATCAGGCCTTGCTGGTCCCAGGGAACCACTTCCTGCCAGAAACATATTTCGAGGCAGAGCCCATAGAACAAGAAGACGGCGAGCTGACTAACTTAGAGGTAAGTGCAAATACCACCTGCTCCTGTTGGCGATTGTGTTAGTGAGAATAATGTGTTGATTGATTTTACAGTATGTCGGATTACTGTCACAGCCACATGTGAAGATGAGGTGTGTTACATAAGGGCCTTTCACATAACAGATATAGCTATACTTAGGTTAAGTTCAACATACAGAAATGACCAATTAGTAATGATGTTTTAGAGCTGTAGAAATGGTAATAGTAGGAAAGGTAAATCATCATTAGTAGCATATTTAATACTGTAGAAGATTAACTAAGCATTGACAACGGGACTGAAAGTCTAAATGTTCCTACAGGACCAGGCGTTTCGTAATGAGTCAGAGACCAACAAGAATAGAGTGAGCTGGGACACAGAGATGTGCTGCTTCCTGGATGCAGGAGGAAATACCAGGTGAGCCACACAAAGAGTTCACTCACTCTCCTACTTGACTATCATGCTACCTGTTGACCATCACTTTTCAACAGGGAAATACAGTGATCATGGTGCTGTATCTAGAAAAATAACCTAATTTTACGGTCCGGTAATTTCAGGTTAATAGTTGACTGTACGATACTACCTATTGAAGGAAGAGAAAGAAAGGAGAGGTCATGCAAAAGCTCTGCGATATGTGTAAAGTTAACCAGTGTAAAGTGTAGAATAAGTCAAAATACGGTGAAGTAAACTGATTAATAATGTCTTAATATTATCGACTTTTAGAAAAATACAAAAGAGAAAAATAAACATATAACAAGCAAAGAAGGAGTGAAATGCAGCATTAGATGTGGAAATTACTACATAAAGAGAAATGTTAAATGCAATTTCAGGCTACGGCAGAAGATCACTGAGTGCAGACTGTGGCCAGTGGAGATTATGAGGTCGATGAATGTGCTTGGAAAAGCAGTAGAAAACAAGCAGGTGAGACAAAAGATAGTTTCAAAAGTATTTTGAAGTCCTCCCTGAATTCTATCAATTCTGCATTGTTCATTTTCTAGCCCCCAGCTAGGCTGAGGCAACATCCACAATCATTTCCTGTTTGGTTGTTTGAAAACATGATGCATGGATTAATGACAAATGTTAACTAACTTACAGACTGCGTGTGCATGTGTGTGTCTGCCTGTGTAAAGCTCTCTGAAGAGAACCCAGAGATCTCTTTCCATGGCGTCGCATTTGTGGACATGGGACGGCTGCTATATCCTGGAGTCAGCCGCATCCGTGGAGCATACAGCATTCATCCTTTCTCTGAGACGGAGTTGTTAAACAAGGTCTCACAAATACACACATCTACAGCATCTCCTTTGCATTTTTTTGGGGGGTGTTTATCTTATTTATCTTTATGTATATACTGTCAACTGGGAATGCACGGACTAATTCGATCTTATTTTTAAAGAAGCTTTTTTTGGATGTATGCATCAGTTCCTTTTTTTTTTTTTGTCTAATCTTTGTGTGTTCAAGAAAGATGTAGGTCCTCAGATGCATGCTGCACAGCAATGTCACCCTTCGTTGTCATGTTACTTTAGTTTTATATTTTATCAAGAAATGTAATTGACATCGTGACCTTTTTTGGAAAAAAGAGCATATGTGAATCATAAATAAACACTACACTAAATCTAACTATAACTAAATAATCCTAGCACTGGCGCTATGTTCCCCTCCCTTAAAGTGACTTTGTTGTTTATGGTGTATTTAAAGACCAAGCGGAGTGTGAGTGTATTAAAGGAGTATGTCAAGACTGCAGTCAGCCAGGCCAAAGCTCGTGCCAGCCCAGCTGCAGGCTCCTACAAGGGAAAACCAGGGAGGAACTTGGATGCAAGCAGCAAGGATCTAAAAGAGCCCAGCAAAAAGGTTAGAGAGGTTCTGAGTGTCAGAATTCATTTTAACATGACACATACATTCCAGGAGCTTAGATCCTAACTTGAGATTTAAGTATACAAGTTGTTGTATAGTTACAAGTGTTTTACCAGGATTTCCATGTGTCTGTGAAGTTTGGACCCTAATATAATAATCTATTTTCATTATGTCGGCAGCCTGGGAATCAGAATCGGATGTCTGCAGCTGACAATGTGGCCGACAGCTTTACTGAAACTGAGCTTCATGTCAATACAGAGGGAAATGTAATGCCGCTAAACAGCAACACGACTCCATATAGATTTAGTTCACTCATTTACTGTAAAAGGTGGTTGTAGCAACAGTTTATTAAATATACACTAAAAGGAGCAGAAACGTCATATTTTATTTCTGTACATCTTAAGTATTGTAAAAGACTGTAAACCTATATCCAGTTTACATGTTTTCTATTATGCAACAATAATCCTTACACATATTAAAAACTTATTCTTGTTGATGACAGATGTATGTGGAAGCCAGAACTTACATCATAATTGAGATAGCCTTGGATAAACCTTTGGTACCCAAAACATCTCCAGCTGAGCTGGCCAGAAGGTAATGTGTTGGATAAATCCTCATTACACTGTGGAGAGATTGTTAACCTGAGCTAATATTCACTTCTAAAATCAACTGGTCTTTAACAAAAACTTTTACTTACTCTGTAAAGGTTCTACGTTATTACATATGGTCAATGCTCTGTGGGTTTCTGACTGAAAGACTGTGGAACATGAAGGAATGAGAATATGCTGAGATCTGTCTCTATTTCTTGTAGGGTGAGGGTATTGATCCCACCTAGACCTCCACTTCCAGCCGGTCCTAGCAGAGCAGAAAGAGTAAAACACCAATAAATACACAAAAAATGGGCCATACAAGTGGAGATTTTCTTACTTTCTGAATTCTCATCACTGGTTTATTCTCTTGTAGGCTGTGCTGGACTTCCACAGACAGGTAGGCAACGTGGTGTCTCATGTTTCAGACCAGTATGTGAAATTGTTTGGCGCAGGATATAAGCCATCAGAAGATTGCAGCCAGGAACAAATGAAAGTTCAGCTGATTGGAACACTCAATGTCTCTGGGCGATACTTTGCCTTCAAGGAGCAAATGAAGGTCAGAACATCTACACACATCTCTGGTGGATTGATGCAACTTCAGGGAACTCTGAAACTATTACTGTATTTGGAGCAAATATGTTGTTCATCAGGTTATTTTTCCAGCACCAATGACTCCTCTGTCACTATTTGTTCATAGTGCATGTGTGTTTCTGGTGTGTAGCATGCAGTGGTGCGGATTGTACGTGACAAGATGCAGCAGACAGAGCCATTCACTGACCCTCAAGAGCTAAAGGCTTTCACCAGTAAACTCTATGTCTACCTGGTGGATGAGATGCATGTAGCTCTTAACAAGGTAACATGTACATACATGTGTACGTATATACTATATACTGTATATGTATATAGAGTATATGCTTGCTCTATGTTCACTATATTCTTTCTTTCTTAGATTTATTCAGATGACATTGATGATGACTCCACAGATTTGATCCAGTTGAGTTCTTCTCAGCTCAGACATTTTGCCAGGGAAGCTCAGCTTACTGGGGATTATCAGCAGGCTGCTCAGTGCTACCAAGAGGTACAATAATATGCTTTCTATGCTTCCAAATACCTTTAAATAAATGAGGAAAACAACTTGCTGAAAACCCTTTTGTAGTCATAACTGTGTTCATGACAAAAATATGGTTAGTCATAAATGTCAGTGGATTCATTTTCACAATTTATGTTGCAGCAGGGATTGATAATAATCACTATGCAGACAATTGCTCTGGCTGGTAAAATAACCTAAATGCCCACTGAATTTGTATTTGTTTTTCTGCAGCTAGTGGTGAGGCACCCCCATGAGCCTTCCCACAAATTTGAGTGGGGAAGCCTTTTCATGCTGACCGGAGACTACATGAAGGCTAAAGAGTGTTTCCATGATGCAGTGTCCATCCAGCAGGCTCACCAACCAAGGTTAGGAATAATAAAGCTATTATTGCTTCAGAAAATATCTGCTAAAAGAGATTAATGAGCTAAATACACCAGTAGCCCAGAGAGTATACAGGCAGCCATATAATGCAGGCAAAAAGTGAGCAGGTGAAATTTACAAAAGATGTCGATTCCAACTGCACATTTATGTGTCTGTATCCTCTTGTATCTTATAGTCTGATGATGTGTGGGGTCTTGGCAGCAATGTTTGAGCATTATGAGGAAGCCCAGACCTTCCTGGAGCGGGCCACCAATATACACCCACCCAGTGTAGTGGCCTGGACACTTCTGGGTGAGATGGATGTCTGCATTGCTACTTAGTCTTGTTAAACCTATGAATCTGACTGTCTACCAGCAGTCTTTTATCAAATATATGGTTGCCATAGAAAACAGTTTGTGATTTACAATATAATGGACTCAGTCTCAGTCAGTTTGAGCTACACAAGAAACTTTGATCTGATGTGTTTTTTTATGGTTTAATTGTTTGAACAATTTTTTACATTTCATAACTTTTTTACATTCTCATAATAAAGACAGTTTCATGGCCTTAGGTAGGTAAGAGCTGATAGCTTCATTAGTTTGTGTTCCTTTTAACTGCTGTTGTAGGTGTTTTTTTAAATTAATAGGAAAGAAAGATATTCAACAAAATACTTAATGAAAACTAATGAAATCAGCACAAATATAGACATACATGCTGAAACATCTAGTTCCATTATTCATTTCTGGGTGTGCTGTCTAGGTTTGCTCCATGAGAGCCAGGATGAATTCATCTTGGCTGAAAGAGCTTTTCTGGAAGCTAAAAAGCAGCTGAAGGCAGACGAAGCAAAAAAGCAGACCCAGAGGGAGGAGGAGAGAAAAGACAGAGAGAAAAACAACAAGAATGAGAAAGACCAGCAGGACAATGAGGAGACAGACAAACCAGCATGCCCGTCTCCCACTGTTAATCAAGGTAGGCAAAGCAGGAAGACATGCATCAAAAAGGACAGAAGGACAGTGGACTCTCTACGGTTCTTCAACTGATGAGGACTAGCTAAGCAGCAAGCAGAGATGGCATTCGGGGTCCCAAACTAGAGTAAAACATAAGTGCTAGGGGAGACTCTTAGGTGTATCACTGGTGACTGAGGAAGGATCAGTGAGGATTTGGTTTGTGCCTAACGCACATTTATTCTGGTCCCAGTTCTTCTTTGTTCTACCAGATTTGCTATACTGAAACATTACTTATTTACTAATTTTACATTACATGGAGTAAATGATGGCACACTGACATCTATTAACACATCACGGTTTTCAGTTTGTAGCATGTTCATATTACTGTATACATGATTTAGATGTATTCTGTTGCCCAGAGCCACCTGCTTGTCTAGTCTTTTCAGTCTGTGGCACACTCCAGACTGCAGTGTGTGAGACACTGACTATGGGTCCCTGGAGCAGCTGATGTTACCTGACAATATTACTGTATTTTTCCTAGCAGACCCAGAGCCTGTTGACCAGGACTCAGAGAGGCACAAAGAACCTTTGGCACAGAGTGTCAGCTCCACATCAGCTCCAACTAAACACTTCTCCTCCACCATTTACACAGAGACTGTCAGTTTCCTGCTACAGAACAATGCCCTGCAGGTATAAACACACATGGCCAAGCTGACCAGGCAAATGCACCCACACTGGTCAAAATGAATTGTATATTCTACAACTACAACTGCTGTACTGTATTTTGTTCTGTGCATGCATGTGTGTGTTGTAGGGCATTTTTAGCCAATATTGGTTTTCTGGCACCTGGAGTTACTGTGGAAAACTCTGATTTTATCCAAATGTTTTTTTAGTAAGTCAAACTTATAAGACTAAATACAATTAAACATTAACATTATCAAAATAGATTTTTTTACAGTTGGTTTGGTGTTCAGCAACTGATTTTCCAATTTCAGATGTCACAGATTTTGAAAGTCTGTCAATTATTTTTTTCTATGCCTATATTGCCATCAGTGATTCAAATCACACTAAAATAGTTATCAGCTAACATTGTTCTCTTGTTGACAGATGGCAGAAAAAGCTCTGGCCCAGGAGCTGCTGTGTTCAGAAGGTGGTCGCAGTGTTACCTACCTCTTTCATCAGGCCCAGTTGCAACTGCTCAAAGCTGACTATAGCAGTGCTGCTGCCAGCCTCAAAGAGGCACTGTTTTACAGAGATCAGGTAATCAACTGACTGTTGGCTGCATGCTTTACTGAAGATAGAGGCCATTACTCTTCCTAGTTTCAGCAATAAAGTTATAGTTACTGCTCTAACAGACAATTCACCACTTATCTTTAACTACATTATGTGTGGAAAACTTGCCACTGCATTGAAATGTTAAATCTTCCTCCCTGACAGGCACCACAGATTTTTCATGTAGTATTCATATTCAGTAAGCCTGATTAAAAACACATTTATTTAAAAATAGCAACTCCTCTGAACATTTGGCAGGATGCAGATTTGTGGGCTCTGAATGGTCACTGTCACTACTTGCAAGGGGAGTTCGCTGATGCCCAGGAGAGCTATGAGCGGAGCCTGAACCTCCCACAGCAGCTACCAGACTCTCACCTTGTCCTCCTCCGCCTGGGTTCCATCTATCAACAGAGAGAGAAGGTCAGAAATTGAGACAAGCTTTACTATTGTCCAAACAGTCAGGTAGTTTATCTATGCATATTGTATCTGCTGTTGAGTCAGCGAAGGAGATTATAGTTGGTGCACTTTCAAAAAGTCTGCACCTTCCCAGGCTTTCAGGAAATTTACCAGTGAGAGCTGCCCATATCTCAGAAAAACTAGATACTCTGAAACACTATAATGAAGCATTCTAGTCATACAACACTTTTCTAAAATAGCAAAAATGTCTAAAAGGTCATGAGGAACAGTGGATTTTCTTCAACTTTCTTCATTCAAATTAAACCACATCTTAGTAATTGTAAAACATCTTGTGTGAAACCACTAACTTATACAGTGTAATTTTGTGCTTTTAACTTTCAGTTTGAACAAGCCAAAGTTGTCTACCTGCAGGCTTGTGAGCAGTCTCCATCCTGCCTGACCTGGCTTGGCCTGGGCATTGCTTGTTACCGGGTAAAACCTCCACCTCCAGAACAATGATGGAAACTTGAAAATATACTGTTGAGCTTGATTAAGCCCCAAAAGGGTAATGTTATTGAAAGAAAATGTGTAGAATATGAAAGTGTTACAGGGTTGTTTTATGCAGGCAACACTAGAAGTAACGCCTTGGTGAGTGCTGCATGAATTACTGTTCTGATGCAGTCTTAAACAAAACCAGGGTTACTCTTGGAGTTTATGTTATGGTTATTATGTTTATGAATGTGTATATGTGTCTGTAGCTGGATGAACTGTACGTAGCTGAGGAAGCTTTGACTGAGGCCAATCATTTGGACAACCAGAACGCAGAGGTGTGGGCTTACCTTTGTCTGATTTGCTTTAGGGTAAGTGATGACGACTCACACGCTACATAGACAGCTTTTCTCTCTATATATCATCATAGAATATGACACAATGAGCTGATACCTTCCCCTTTATTTACCCCAGCTTTTCTTTAACCATATAAGCATAACTAGCCTGTTTCTAAGGCTTGTAAATTAATGTTCGTGGTATTCTATAGTATCCCACAATCATTTGCTGGCCAGTCACTTATCCTTGTTGTGCTCTTCAGTGAGTAAAGGCAAGTTAAGCTTATCCCTCAGGTCCAATAAAGGACACGCCTGTGTTTAGGAATGCAGCCCCAACTCTAACTAGGACATGGTTAAACACTGTTTGGCTTTTTCTTTTGAGGCTAACCATGTGATGAAACCTTTGTTTACAGGCTGGCAAACAAGAGGAAGCTGAGCTCTATTATAAATATGCAATGAGGGTGAGTTGGCTTGGTGTTTTGATCTTTGAAAGTGTTTTTAAAGTAGGCCTTTGAAAAGTGACTAATTCATTTTTCACTCATGAATGATGCAGTGAAATTTATATTGACAAGGTTTTAAGGAACAAGGGGAAAGGGAAAACATATGAATATTAGTTAGTTTGTGTTTTTACTAAAGAGAAATGGTCTAATAGAGACTTCCTTGTTTCTTTAGTGTTATCATTCAAACATCAGATCATTTATCTAATTTTGTCATAATGTGTAAATTTAACTAAATTTGTCCTTGTAGGCCAAGCCCAGTATTAAAGCCAGATTTCATGTTTTAATTTCTCTCTCATCTGATGAAAATGACTTCTCCTTTCTTGGTCTTCAGTTTAACCTGCAGCAAGAATCACTCCTGAAAGAGTTAAATGAGCTGAAGGATCAACTCCGCTTCAGTCATCTGGTTTCATTCTTTGGAACAAGCTCTGAAGTACGAGTTTAAATCATATCACCAAGGCCATGACATGCATACACACACACACAGTTGCTAAATTCAAAAGACATTTTATTTTATCTTATGCATGTATATTTATTGACGCCTAAGATCAAAATGAAACACAGCTGGTCCTGATACACATGATTTGTCAGATTCTACAGTAGACATTAGAAATAAGTAAATGACAAAGCCATAATAAAGTGAAATATTGTTTAATTTTGACAGTAAACACAAACTAAAAGCCACAACAATGTATACAAAACAACTGCATTATAGTTTTTTATGTACAAAATTAATAGAAGAAAAGAGAAAAGAGCATGTGGTGAGTGGAAACAAAATATATATAAAAAAAGAAATCATTGTCCCAGACTTTGGCACAATCCTCCCCTGATCAGGAAATGTTATGTGGAATGTATTTTTTTGGCTACAATTCCAAACAAACACTTCAAACAGATTCTTAATGCATTTGTAAGAAGAAATGCATTTTAGGCCTGAATGTGCTCCTTACAGCAGTTAACGTTTTGGAAATTGGCGTTTTCAAATGCTTTTGGTTTTGTGACAGGAAATTCATTTCAAATAAATGTCCTGTAACTTGTAATGGTCAATTTTTGACAATGTATGATTTAAAAAATGCAGACTTCATTGTGTATTGTTCATTTGCTTTCCATACTGGCAGATTCAAGGTGCCATTTTACATTAGTTCTGACCTCCCTGGCATCATGTGCTCTGTTGCAGTGAGATCACTGCCTGACCCGAGCGAACATTTCTCGCAGCCACGGTGAGTCCTCATAGAGCCGGGGGTCACCCAGATACTCAGAGGTCCTCTTGTAGAAGTAGTAGTACAATACAGAAACTGTGAACAGCAGCATATTTAGGAAGGTTTTACAGTAACACTAAAAAAGCCAAAACACGCAGAGAATACACTTGTTTCCATTTATTTTTAATTTCTAGGTGCCCTGAGTCAGACGACCAAATTCCAAAGAGCTTGAAAATTGACAAAGGTAAAGGGAAAATCCCCCAAATATTCTCCTGGACTTGCATTCAAGCTGAATTCACTCTCTTGTCATAAAAAAAGTTGAGTTAGGTAATACATGCTCTTTTATAGTTTGCATGATTAATTAGCCATTTCCATGTCAGTGCCTCCTACTGTATGGTAGGACTTTGCAAAATGTTTAAGGTTAATCTGAGTTAATCTGATGATTGTACATAGATGTTAGCCATGGACAAAAAGTAGACAGAGGAATGGGGAAAGCCCCACCAGCATTTACAACCACATGTGGGATGATTAACATGATGTACTGCTCAGCCCAGCAGAGTTTACAGTGTCTTAAGGTGGGCTCATAATAAAAAAGATTTTGTAAATTAGTGTTGCAACACCGGATCAGACCCTGAATAACTGTCTGGGTGGGTCTTAACTCTAAGGAGCAGAAAAAACAAAGAGGCTATCATGGATACAGTACGTTCTCATAAAGGATCACCTACTGAGAACAACAAGTAGACAACACATGCTTTGATCCTCTTACGAGCTTATACGTGTATGAAAATCACATGGCACATGTGAGATCTGTAGAGAGGATGTATTACACTCTAATCTTAGTCTAAAATACAGTTTTGATCATTAGTATTATTATGATTACTTCGTTAAAGATAGTTTGTGAATATGTTTTTGACATACTGATCTACAGACAGCAGTAATTCAACATGTAGACCTGTAGACTGGTTTGATAAAAAAAACATTTCAAATAAATACACTGAGTTGGCATTAAAAAGGAGGGAGTCTTACCGGTTCTTTGGAAGACAAACAGCACCTGAAGACCATCTGTCCAAATATATCTGTTGGTATTTAGCCAACGCAGATTCTGAAAACAAAAAAAAAAACTTCTTATGGGCAAATAATGGGGACATTTACAAGGTATACAGATATTTCCATAAGAAACAAGAGTGGACTTTAAATCCTCTAACTTTTTAATAAACCTTTTTAAAATAAATATTGCATACACTAAGTTAATTTCAATGCAAGCACACATAAAAGGTTTGGTTATACTACAGTATGCTGTTTGTGAATCTGCGTACCATGAGCCAGGAATGGAGTATGATACTGAAGGTCAGGTAGAGAGCTGAGAGCATTAGCAGAGCTCTAAATCGCTGCAGCAATATGGCGACCAGGCCGACTTGGAACACGTAGGTGTTAAACAGCATCAGGAGAATGATGACCAGGTTAAACAAGGTGGAAATGTCCTGGATACTGTCAAATCAAAACATAAGAAGACAAGAGAAGGGGAGACAAATGTAAGAGCAGAAGTAAAGAGGAAACACCTTTAGGCAACCAAAGTATACTACAGTATTTAGGTCAGAATTGTTTTCTCCTGTTAAGCTGCTGAATCAGTGAAGAACCTCTACTTACATGAATAACACCAGCTGGACAGCTGGTTCAGCCCTTAGCAGCTCGCTGAAGGAGTTGACAAACAGGTCAAAGGAGAGCAGGCTGAGCTGAATCAGCAACACCAGAGAGTAGTTGCTGGTCTGGAGCGTCTCCGGCCCGAAGGCTGGGCGCCCGGGCGGACTGTGGTTCCACGATGGATCCAAGGCTGCACTGCACGCACGCGCACACTACACAGAAGCATCAATCCACACACAATTGTCCTGACTGGTTGGACATTTGAGTGACACGTTCAAATGTTTCCACTCTGATAGCTCGAATGCATATGAAGTATGACGGATTCAACATGAGCGCTCCATGTTGTGTTGGGAAAATCAGTCTAGTTTACTTGAAAAAAAAAAAAAAAACATTTTCAAAATGGGAAGCAGGGTCAGACGGTTGGAAGAGCTGCAGCAAAATCACAGATGCCAACATGTCACAACTGTCACATCAAAGGATTTCTTGGACTGTCATATCAAAACTGGTGAGGTAGCAGCCACAGTACATCCTGCAGAGGTTCTGTGGAGAAAGACAGGAGACGCATCATTTTTCTTTACTTTGCACTGTAACTCTTAATTCATCTTTGAATCTTTGCCAACATAGACTATGTCACCAAATAATTGGTCACCTGAAGAAGGACAGAGAGGAAGAGGATGACAAAATAAACTGTCACCTGATGAATTACACTTTTAAATCCTGGAGGGAGGGGCTGATACCTCTAGTAGCAAACTCATGCAACAGTGACTGACGCATGAGTTTACCTGCACCACCCTGAGTCAGCCTGCTTGGTCATTTTAGGGTGACATCACAAGAGACATATCCTCTCACATCCAGATAGTTAGGAAGAAATATGTTATCTGTGCATTCTCCAGAGTAACTGGATCCTTCTTCTGGAAAAAAATGTGCTGTTTACTTTGTCAGTGTTATTTTTACAGCACTGAGATACACAAATCTGTCCACTCTCTCTCATTTATATTGACATGGATCTTAAAATTAAAACTTCCTGCACATCCAGATGCCAAAAAGGCACATGGGTAAACCTTTACTTTGAATAAATAATAGTAATGAGATTTTTACAAATGTCTAGCTTTAACTAGCCAAATTCCAAGCTTCCAGCACACAAAACACTAATTATGATTAAATTACAACTCTCTCTACACAAGGACAATTGAAATTACAGTTTACCGTTAAGTAGAAAATCAGCTTCTCTCCCATAGAGCATCCATTTGTGATGATACTTAATTATAATCCCAGATATTCAGACAACGACAAACAGCCTTTCCAGGTTTCGTTCTCATCCTCTCACTAGTCATGCGCTTGTTTGATGTAGATGTCGTGGAGAGGACAGGTCCTCCTTTCACTGCTATTGCTGCCACTCAGCGTATTAAGTGTAAATCTTCGTCTTGGCTCCTCTGCCATCTTGTGAGCCACTATCCAACAGGTGGATCCTCTTATGACCCCTGTATTTATAACTTGGCACAGCCGTAGCAGGTGTGGTGGTGATTAGGACTACTTCTAAGCACTGCAGCCTCGGCCGGGAGACTGCTTATTCTTGAAATGTGTCCCGCTGGACATTATGTGTTAGCAGCCTTACTGACCCCTTGGCAAAAAATATATGTATATAGTATAACCAGTGCATATAAGAACAATTTAAGTTTAAGGTGAAACATCTTCAAGTTCAATGTTTTCCAGTGTAAGGGATACACATATGCACAGCTTTTTTAAATACAGTTTATCAATAATATGTTAGGTGTGTACCTTTTTGGACAAGAATAGTGCAATTCAAAAAGCCTTTGTTGTTGTCTGTAGTTACTTACTACTACAGCATTTAATCTTCTTAGGAAGCCAGATTGTTGCTTTACACAGAAATCGCACTATTTATTCTCTCTTTTACTATTTGAAAATATCAAATACTACTGTTGAACTGATGACAGAACACAGCAGTGCGTGTACCTGTAAATGAAGATTGATTTCAGAGGCTGAAGAAGGATGTTATCTCTCCAAAATGACGCATGTGGCCACAAACACTTGAGTGCACAGCATGGGACTGACAGCTTGTGGCTGCCCTAGTAACATGATTTTATCCCTCAGTATCTCTAATAGAGGGGCACAAGAGTTTTGTCGTGGCATGCAGAGAACTGAGATTTTTTTTTTTTTACATACATCTTATTGACAGCACACTAGTCGTAGGAGCTAAGACAGGATGCTGGACATGTTAAAGTGATGTGGCAAGCTACAGATTGGCAGATTGTGATGTAAATGTAGTGTTAGAGATTGAAACATACGAGTGTATGACCAATAGTTTGGAGCATGACAAAATAAAACAGTTAAAAAAATCGATTTCTTTCGCTACTTTGTCCAACAATTTAGCTTCCACTTGGGCTGACATTTACATCTTACACCTGTAGCTGCAACCGAGGACATAATGATGGGTAATCTGTAATAGCAGATGATGTCTGTGTCTTTTTCTTTGTCTTTTTTCAGTCACATTTCCATTTATGTTTACGGCAATGCTCCCATGAAGGATTCGAGCCAGAAGAAAACCACTGTCATCTAGTGGTGTGTGTGTATTATTACATATACACACACGACTATCTTGTATCACTAACCTTCACCTACCTACGCAGGGAAGTACAGTCAGGTTCTTAAGTGTTTGGACAGTGACACTGTATGCCACTACAATGGATTTGAAACAAAGCAATCAAGGTGTGCTTCATGTGTAGACTGTCAGCTTTTTAAACTATTTTCATAACTATCTCCATATTTTAGAGGTTTAAAACTAATTGGAGATTAGATAGATGGGGAGAAAAATGATTTTAACACAGTTTCAAGGCTGAAATACAAGAAGTTAAACCCTGAACTAACAAGATAGAATAACATGGAAACACTGAATAAAGATGACTATAATATACTATAATACATCTGCCATGGCACAAGGAATTTGTGTTAATATTTATAGCTTAAATGTTGCAAAACAAAGAGATGCAAAATGACCAGAAAATGAATGAAACACGCAAAATGACCTAAAGACACATAAGAACTGATCAAAAGGGATGAAAAAGGAGGATGTTGCAGCTTTACTGGAACAGGAGGCAGGAGGCAGGAGGCAGGAGGCCCTCTACTGTAATGGTCAGTGGCCATTCTGCCTGTAGATCAGTAGTTAGTGTTTTTATTAAAGCATTAGAAACACGTTTGCTGCTCTGTGTCTGGTTGCATCACACACTGGAGGAATATCATCGCCCCGGGACAGAAAAAACCCCACAGGAACATGTAAGGTGGCTCAGGGAGGAGTCCTCCGCAGCTCCAGCCCCGTCTCCCTCAGCGCTTGCATTTGATCCTCTGCTGCTTCACTCGACTGTCTCCGAGGTCTCCAGCCGAGCAAAGTGGACTTAAAACCAGCCCGTATCTAGGATTATATTTTACTGTTAGACATTAATCTGTTTCTGTCCTCGGAAACCTACGAAGCGCCAGGTGAGTTGAAGCAGGAAGCGGCTCTGGAAGCAGCGCTGTTAGCTCGCACTGCGCCGTCGCTTTGGCCAGACGAGGCTGCTTTGTCGTCTTTTTTCTTAAAGCCGAAACATTTCTAAGGTTTCTGTGGACACATCATTGCAACAGACGTTATCGCCGAGTTGATGTGGGGTTAAAAGAGTGGGGTTTGTTTTTAAAATAGGTCGTTTTCCTAACGATGGACCGCTAAATCTGCGGTAGACACAACTTTAGCGTTAGCTAACCGCGATTTCCTGTAATGTTGGTTAAAATCATGAGGACTGTGATTTTTAGTTGGGTGTTTAATCCCAGAAGTGAAAACCTAAAGTTATAATTCTGCTGATGCTAACCTGTAATGAAAACAAACAAAACAAACGAGGTTTCTCATCGTTGTGCTGCGTGTTGTTCCGGCTGTGGTTTGTAATGGAAAAGCTCTGATGGCCTGAGATTGAAGTCGATGCTAACAGTAAGTTTAGGAAGTAGCTTTTAACTTGATTTAGTTTATTTAGCTTTTTAAATAATACAGCAGCAGCAGCCACACTTTCTACTCTTAAAAACAACATGCAGCCTGCTGTACCCTGATTTAGGATGTGGATGTTTTTATAATAAGTCAGGCTGCTTCTGAAGCTGTATTTCAGTCAGCACACATCACATCATTTGTCAGATATTTATCTACTCTTTTAGTTGATACTTGCTGAACTGCTGAGGTCAAATAAACCATCTGACCTCAGCTCACCCCACTGATCTGTGAACTTCATTAATAACTATTTGACTGTATGACTGATCAGTCTGCCAAGCTCTGTACTGTCTGCCTTATTTGTGTAACTCAGATATTAAAACATTAGAAACAGTCCTTAATGTAATTTATCATTATTAAAATACCACCAAGATCTTTAATGTATTTAATGATGAGATGCAGTAGCAGGTACATGCCTCCTTATCATCAACCTGTAGTTTCTAAATCAGTTTGTTCCTCTTCCACTTTTCTTTAAATCTCATTTATAGTTTCTCTTTCCTCTCTCCTACTGATAAACTGATGATATGTAATGTAACGTAAGGTGTACTCAAGTGCTGGATCATATGATGGCTGTATTGCTTTAGGTTTTGTACTATTAGTGAGACTAAACAATCTGAAGATGTCACATTGTGATTTACATTTCACTATTAGATATTTTCTTACAACTAACGATTAATGGAGGAAATAATTGCCAGATAGACATTTTACATAGTAACTAGCTCAGCAGCCCGGCTGCTATGTTTCTGGTGGATTTTCAGTGTTTCAGTAAGAATATGATGAAGAAACAGTTTGATTTGTCAGGACTTGGTCATCCACTTAGTTTGTCATACACAATCAAAGACTGTGTTCAGACTAGTAGCATAAATGCGGCACCCTCACGTCAGATGAGATCTAAAAACCAAGAGGAGGAGCTGTCAGTTAAGACTTGTTTGAGTTTAATTAACTAGAGCACTCTAAGTGGGTTCTCCATAACAGATGGTCAGCAGACTGAGCGCTCATACTCGCTCATTCATGCAGTGAGTTGACAGTGGTGTATGTGGGGAGGGAGGGGGGACCAGACTGGAGAGACAGGGGGGGAAGAGGAGTTTGTTAAGATGCAGTCAGAGGAGGGCAAGTCTGGGCTTGACACTCGGCAAGTGAGCCAAGAAATTTGAGGGGTTGAGGAAAAAAAAAAGGATGTAAGCCTCCGCCAACCGAGATTACCCAAAGACAGCAAGAAGAAACGTACTGTTGGGACTGGATCTGTGGATCTGTAAAACCCTTTACTCACGCTTGACATTGTTGTGGAGAACATAAATTTTCATACAGTGTCACTTACTGCGGTTTATGTGTAGAGATAGTCGGGGTAATTAATGTGCTGTTAAAAAAATAATAAAAAAAGAGATGATTTTGTTTCCCGCAGCGTTGGATGTTGGTACCAGGGAAGGGGGTGGTTCTAAATTCCAGCCTTTGGCTGACTCTCAGCTCCCACTCAGTGCTTAGTCATGGATCTCTCTGCATACACATGTAATAACTCAGCTCGCTCATTATGCCTACACTGCTGATCTAATGCTTACTCCCCCGCGGTCTGCATTGGCCCTGTAACATCTCATTTGTTAAAAGCATCGCACAGTACCAGCAAGGCTAGTTTTTATATGGTGCCCTCATTCTGTGTCCTTCAAACCATCTTCTTGCCTGGCATTTATTTAGCCTAACTTAGTTCTTATGGTGGACAGGGAGTCATTACCTTTACAGCTGTGTAAATGAGTCTGTTACTAGTAATCTTGCATTTTGGTATAAGATATTTTTCTAGCCCAAAATGCTAATATTTCATTTGGTTTAACTTTCTTAAATATGAGTGTTATAATTGATAAAAAAACAACAACAACAAAAAAAACTGTTAGTAACAGCCTCAATTCAATTTGTTATTCTTGACTTCATTTCTACTAGAGTAGAAACTAGAACATTACATGTTCAGCTGTAGTCTTTAGTCAATGAATGAAAAACATACAATAGAGTTGGTTTGTATCGTTTATCACTAAACTTTAAATATTAAATTGTGGTTATCATATTAGCACTAGTATCAAACATATTGTACACCTAACACAAGCTCTAAGGTGATGCTGTATAAAGTTTCCAGTCATCTAAAAAATCATGTTTGTCACTTAACAACACATCTCTTTGTGAAAAGCTTTTTTTGTTTGTTTGTTTGTTTGTTTTTTAAGATCATTTTATTACTTTTTTTGCCTTCAGATTCTATTGAAGAGGTTGATAGGAAACATGCTAAAAGAGAAGAGGTATAACTTGGTCCCCAGCTGGATTTGATACGGGACACTGCAGCTATGTGGCACGGGCTGTAACTGTTCAGCTACAAGCATGCTAAGAATTTTATTTTTGATCACAATATTGATATAAGTGATCTAAAATCAACTGTTTTCTTTTTTTCAGCATGGGGGCCTCTGATGAGAAAAAGGAAACATGTGGAACCGTCTGCCTGAAATATCTCCTGTTTACCTTCAACTTTCTCTTTTGGGTAAGTTTCCATTCAGGCAGAGTTGAGCCTGCATGAAGTGATTATGTTGGCTTAAACAGCTTCCTTAAAAAAAGGAAGAGAGGAGTAGACGTGCAGATGTTATTAATTAATTCAGTCACTGAACAAAGACTTCACACTGTCTCATACCTGCATGTCTGTGTTGAAGTGAGTGTGGATGACTTGGCAGTGTTGGCAGTGGTTCTGATGGGTGCCAAGTCTACTTTTTAAAATCCAATCAAAACAAATTGATCTAACTTAGGTGTTAAAAGCACAGAGCTCTTGATCGTTATCAAAGCCCAAATTGTGATATTGATTAAACTAGAAGCAATTCTGAAATGCATCTAATCCAATTCCTGATAAAAAACAAGGAGGTGAGGAGGGGCGCTTTAAAGCTTTAAAATCCGGTGTATTCTTTGTACATAAGGGAAATAATACACACACACACACACACACACACACACACACAGTCTTTCACTGTATTGACATCAATAATTATAACAGAGTTACTGAGATAATGCTGTTTGAGCTGCATAACAAAGGCTTTTTATTCATCCCACAGATAGATGCCTGCTGCTATTCCAGTTTGTAGAATCAAAGCCAAGTTGCATATTTTTACAGAAGGACACAGAAGAAGCATTCAGTGCCGAATTTCCCAAAACTTTGCAATGTCAAGAATGTGGTGTTCTAGGAGGAAAACACTACAGACAACCTTCACTATTTTGACATGCTATGTGAAATTAAGTCAAACATCAGTATGGCACACTTACTATCAGCAAACAAAGGTTGTCAGTCTCACTCTCACTCTTTCCCCAGCGTCAGATCTCACTTACGGCTCTGCCCATATGTGGTAATCATCTGTCTGCCAAAGAATCAGGTCTTTCTCAAACTGGCAGACAAACAGCACTGGGCCTTTCAGTGCCAGATAACAGAGTGATGTGGCTATTTCAGGAGTAAATCAAATCTTTAGATCTTATCTCGTAGTTATTTCCATAATGTCTATGTCTATGTTAGGAATGCTTTGTCTTCAGGTCATTGGATACTTGGTAAAACCTTGGTAATATCAGTAGTACTGGTGATGTATTAAAAGGAACAAGGATTTGTTGAGCCATGTTGACTTTATGTTCAGCCTTGAAGTTAAACTTGTGTTACTTTGAAGTGTTATCATTTGAAGCACTGTACGTCATGTTCTTGTGGTTTTAGACCTCCAGAACACGATCTGATTCAAGCACTGACTGCTGCACTCTCGATACTTCAAATATACGTCTGCTGTGTGTCTGTAAACAAACCCTGTAACCTTGAAGTTTAGTGGGGGCAAGATTGAGTGAAAGTTTAATTGCCTTGCTATTCAAACAAAGCTTTTATTGTAGCAGCAATCACTTGAAGATTAGAATAAAGAAAGGACAAGAAATACACCTGTAGGTGTCATGAAAAGGCACATTCACTGACACAGTCAATTCAGGATCCTTTAGTTGTTACCACTTGTTGCCACTGGGGGTTGCCAAAGTTTGAATTTCTCTAGTGCAGCTTTCGTTTGCTATTGGACAGGATTCACTCGTTCCTGTGGCTCATTGCATTTTAACAGCAGGTACAGCTACAACAAGCGTCATGTTCGCCTCATGGAGTTTTTGGTGCACAGCCTGAACCAACATTGAGCTGCTCGGTTCTGTGGTTGTCCAGGCCCAGGATCCTTTTGTGGGTGGCAAGATTAGTTAGCTGTGGGATTCTTTAATAAAAGAAAACTATTGTATTATTTCACATTTTAAAAATCTATAAACAGGCGTCATGCTAAAGGGTAAATAGTCTACTGAAAACCTTTTTAATGGGAAACAAATGTTCAGATTATATGTTAATCTCTTGCTGCTATTGACGGAGTCTCTTATTAGGTATTGAATTAACCCTTTCAGTGTCAGGCAAGAGACTGGGCTTTTTCCTTACCTCCAGTTGCTTGCCTTTGTTTCTCCTTAGCTTTTAATATGTATACATTGCTCATTTTAATTTTTAATAAAACTGATCTAAGCTTACAACAGGCTTATAACTAGGGAATCACATATTAATGCAGTACTACAGCAAAAATGTCCTCAAAATAACTTTAACAAACTGTGTCAATACTTTGATTTACTGCCCAGGATGTGAATAATTCACTAAAACATTTTAGCCGTTAGAGAAGGTGAAATAAAACAAAAATGATGCTCAAATGTTACTTGGATCAATATAAAAATACTACTTACACCCAAATATAGAAATGTATGATTGTATTCATGGGGACCAGGGCTGTTGATGTGCTCTAGTCAGTCGAAACAAATCTAAAGAGGGGTCTGGACACTGGGACTGAGAATCATTTATTATTTTTTATAGATCTGCAGTCTCCTGACCTCTAAAATTAAGTTATTGTGTGGAGTTACTTTAGGTTGTGCTCTAAACTAATTAATTGTATTAATTGTAATGTAAATGAGAATAAAGTGAATAAAAATAAAACACTTAACATGTATTATACTGTAATGTAGCTAATTACTGCTTCTAAAAGCACTGTGGCAGCGCTTTTCAATACTTGTAGTGGTAAAGAGTGTAGATTTAAATGTTTCTCAACACTGTTATTCTGTGTGTTCTCCTGACACACTGTTTCTGGGTGTGGTTCAGTCTGACTCAGTGTCTAGCTTCAGTCATCTCTTGCCTTCTAAATTAAATCTAAATTAGGCAGGTGGTTTTATTGACGACTTTGGCATTATGACAGGTGTCTGTTGCACTGCTGCACCATCTGCTGACCTGCCATTGAAATATATTTAATTTTCATCATATTCTCTTTAACTGTTTGCGTAGTTAATGCTGAACAGGTTGGACTATGACAGTAGCTTATATCTGGCACTGAAGCATTGGTCATTAAACTGGTTTATGACTGCTTTTAGTCTGTCATTTGATGTTTTATAATCATTCAAACTTTACATACGGTTGCTCTGTAATGTCCTACATCATAAAATCTTGAGATTTTTGAAAATTACAATTTACCAAATTCGAAAAAAATGCAGGGCTGCAACTTACATTTATTTAATCTATTAATGATTCTGTCAATTATTTTGTTAATTATTGCCTTGAATATACAAAGGTCATTAGTGATTAGTCATGTCTTTTTGCTTCTTTTAAAATAAATGTACAGTTTATTGTTGTATATGATGAAGAAAAGCAGCAGAAACTAACAATGAACTAAATATCTCTTGATATACTATTGATTAATTGACTAGCTTTAGTTTATATTGTTATCTTGTGTCAGTGCTGGGTTGCTGATCTCAGCAGCTTGTTATTTTTCTGCATTAACTGATTCCAGATCAAGTTGTCTTGTGTGGCAGCAGTGGGTCGTTTTATCAGTTCATATTCAATCATTATGCATTGGTTTTAGGTTCCTTCTTTGTCACTTTGAAGCTGACTTGGGTGATAAATAATTTAAAACCCTTTTGTCACTCTCGGTCTCCTCTCTGTGCCGTTTTGGGGACCTGAATTTTGGCTCCTCTGGTTCGGGTTGCTCTCTGGCAGAGATACATTACCTTATGCTCTTCTCCCAGTTGGCAGGGGGCGTTGTAATGGCGGTAGGTGTTTGGACCTTGGTTGAGAAGAGCGACTACATCAGCCTCCTCCCCTCCAAGACCTACGCTGTCTCTGCCTACATACTGGTCCTGGCTGGAGCCATCGTCATGGTAACAGGCGTGCTGGGCTGCTGCGCCACCTTCAAGGAGCAAAGGAGGCTACTGCGAATGGTAAGAGATCAAGTCGGGAGGAGAGATAACAGAGGCTGCACACTAAAATATTAACGTGTGTGAAACAGAAGTCGTTTGAGCTTCTCAGCTTAAATGTGTTACACTCACTGAGTTGGTGTTCAACATGTTATCAAACATGTTTTGTTTTCATAATTTTCAAGGAGGGAAAATTATGCAAAACTGATTTTCAGAAAGAAATTAGAAAATTACATTTTTTTTATTTACTAAAGTAAAATCCTTGATTTGTCAATTTACTTTTACATTGACAATTTTCAGTGTTTTCACTGACCAACATAATTATATTTTGTAAATATAAGTTAATCTACGATTTGATGCCTGCAACACACAAGTTTGGAGAGAGGCGTGTTCACCACTGTGTCCTTTTAATTGGACTTTCAACCTTTTGGGAACAAAGGGCACAAATTGTCGCACTTTTGACAGTGGAATATTTGTCCATTGTTGCTGATACATGATCTCAGCTACACAAAAGTCCATGTTCCACCGTCTGAAACCATCATTTTCCTCTTCATAGTGTACCATACACTGCACACAGGTCAGTCAAGCACACACACTCTGTTTACGAAGCCATGCTGTAGCACGCGGAGTGGTAAACCTTCCCCTTCCACTCTTTTTTTTAGCATGCTGCAGGCCTCACGTTTGTTAATAACTACATCAACCAAAGATCACCTGTTGTTGCCTGAGAAGGCAGAAATATTGCAGGTTATAGTGGCAGCTGCTAAATTAGTTAACGTTAATATTAATGAAACAATCCTAATTAATTCTCACATTCTGTAGCTACTAAAAATAAGAGGAGCGGCAGAAGACGTGAAAAATGGGTTTTAAATGTGATTGATATTGATTGTTCTGACACAATATAGTAGCAGCTGTAGTATACTGACCCTGGGACATTGGCGTGCAAAACATGTGCTCAGACCTAATTAGGAATCAGGCTTGATTTCATATAGACAAAACTTTATATGTTTGTGTTTGCCCATATTGGTATTTGGCACCTGCTGTCCACAGACAAAGCACATGAATTTGCCAACAGAGACACCTGCATGGCACTGAACACAGTCCAAAATGCACACATACACTGTACTATACACACGCTCATACAGCTGCACAACTGTTGGAGGCAACCAACTGTGGATGCAGCCCAAATGCTTGCGCTTTAAAGGTTTTGCCAGGAAATGCATCATCTTTAGCATTCTCCACTTTTCACCACAGACAAACAATAATTTGGCAAAACCAGGTATTTTCAGGCTGAAGCAATTACGGGAATATAGCCAGTTTCCACTAAGTGTATTTATATTTCCATTGATTTTTTTGCATCTCAAACAAAGATATGATATGATTTATTATTTATATATGTATTTTATATATTGTGCCTCACATTTTTCTCTTGCTCATATGTTTTGTTATCCTAAAAACACAGTAAAAATATGTTTTCTCAGCCACTCTATAATTGTCATGACTGAAATGTCTAAAGATTATGTGTATACTGTATCTACGGTATACTAACATTATGGGTGGTGTCTTTTTCAAGAAACCTATACTAATTGAGAATACTGTAAATATGGCATATGCAAACAAAAAACTATATTTAGGGTTGGATATAATATATACAGTATATATGTATTTTTTAGGGAAGTGCCTGTTGCTTTTGTCCACATTGAATTTTGATAAAAGATGCGAGTGTTGACTGCAGACGCTCAAGGCAGCCAGAGTGAGGTTTTGTTTACGCTTTAAAAGAAAATGGAAAAGTCTATAGATCTGTAAGCAATAAATGAAGTTCCCTCTATGTCTGAATAATTTGATTTATAACTCAGCACTTGTGTGTAAATTGGGATGTGTGCACCATCTCTTATCCTTTGTGTGTTGTGTCGTATTGAAACGCTCGGTGCATCCTGAAGAGCTGAGATTAGAGCCATGAATCACAGTGAAGGAATGAACTTGTCGCAAGGAGAGATGCTATCGAGATTGTTAAAGAGGCCGAACATAAGGGCGGAAGGGTGGGGGGAGACAGGTGGATTAATTGTTTTCCTGTATGTGGTGAGTGCTTGGTACCTGCTGAGAGAACACAGGAGCAGCAGTGATTGGCGACATTGTCCTATTACCTAAAGGTCACAAGTTCTAACCTGCAAAAATAGCTGATCCAGCCAGAGCATCTTCAGGAGACTCTGCAGCTGCGGTCTTCAATAAACTAGTTGCAATTGCCTTTTGATTAAAAGAACAGCCAAATCAGACTTTCTGTCAGCCTGTTAGTGATGTTTGTGCGGTACAAAGTATGAGAAAGGTCAGTAAGACAAAGAAGAAGAAGAGGAAAACTCTCCCATGGGAACATGGGTGTGGTGCATGCCTGTACACAGCTGCATTGTTTTGTAGGAGAATAGCAACAGAACAGTGTAACAAGTCAGAAAGAGGAGCAAACTTTTCCCTCCCATGTGACAGAGCCAAATGGAAAGCAGTCATAACAGAGTCTGGATCCACATGTGGAGAAACTGATTTCATGCAGTCTCACTAGACATACTACGAGTCTGAGGCTGCCTTTCTCTTTAGTCCTCTCTGTTTATGATGATTATCTGTTGGCCTTTCTTCTCTGTCTCTCCCGTAGTTAAATTTAATACTATTATTACCACTATGTTTCTTAATGAATCGACTGATCATTTACGTCATAAAAATTGTGAATTCATCTCTGATAGGTACCCTAAGCCCCAGTGACGTCTGCAGTCATCAACCAACAGTCTAAAACTCAAAACAATATGCACTTAATGAGTACTAATAGTTTTAAAACAACAGTACTGAAATATATAGACAAAGACAGAGTTCAGTATTTCTAGACAGGTTATATACATATAATCACACTCCTATACACTATACATGACTATTGCTGATTGTTAGTTTTATTAATGATCAGGCTGTTGACATGTTTAAAACATAAAGACACATTCTGTAGTGCTTTCTCTCCACTTAGTATTTAACTCTATCTGTAGTTTCTCTTTCTCTCCATTGAATTCTCTTTATTTGAGGCAGCAGGTTGGCAGAGCTGCAAGTAGAAGCAAAGGTTAAAGAGAGAGAGAGCTTCATAGTTAATTTCTGTCAGGCTGCTCAGCTCGCAGTCGACCTGCTCTGAAGCGAGACGAGTTTTACGTGACTTAACGTGGATCATTGGTCATGAATGTCAAGCATCTGTATCAACTGGACGGCTGAGATTAGTCTTTTAGGCTTCATTAAGGAGATCCAGACGAAAAGTTCGGGCTACAGCGTTGTGTGGAAAGCATATTAAAACACACCATTGCTAATTTAATTTCACTTCTGGATGGCTGTTGGATAACACAAATATGAGTTGAGAATGTTTTTAGTTTGCTTTGTAAAGAACAGTGTGATGGGTGTAACTGTTATTATAAAGGTGGTCTGGGCTATATGGTCTACAGTGTTGTTTTAAAATCGGTGCACACCTTTTCTTTCTGCGTTTGTGTTTTTGTTTTTAATGCATGGTGCATCTTGACGAGTTGAGATTAAAGCCATGAATCACGCAGGAGGAATGAACTCTTCACGAGGGAGGGGGGGGATCGCAAGAGATTGCCGTGGAGAACATGATGGAAGTCCGTGTTTGTGTTTTTGCTATTCTGACTTTATGTCCACCCAAGAAGACGTTTTATTTATCAAAGTTATACATCTCAAACTGTCCATAAAACTTTAGCTGACATCTCTCAGGTTTATTCTGCATCTTATTTATTTCTTTAAATGTTGGAATTAGTCAGTTGTGTGCGGTGTTTCCCACCTGTGAACACATATCATTCCTTTTTAGCGACAGCTTGATCAGTAAAGACAATTTTCTATATTTTCAGAGGTGTAATCAAACTCTTTTTTTATTTCATATCATATCTGGGACACGATCTGATCTATTAATGTGCATTGAAGCTGCTGTCAAATCAGATTTTATCTGTTTTTTTTTCAGGGTCTCACCTAAACCTGAAACTGTAAAGGACCATATAGCCGACAGGTAGCAAGTTGTGTTCCTTCAAAAACCATCACATATCAGATCTTTATCCACCTGATTAGACTCACCTTCAGTCTCACTCTGACCTCCTACTTGCTCAGTAATTGTAAAGGCAGCAGTACACTTCTAATGAAGTCTGAAATAGAAACACAGTGGGACACAGAGTGGCATACAAATGTGTGTATCCTCAATGCAGTTACATGTCGTTCTATTATGTATGCTTCATTCTGGCCGAGGTATACGATGATGAATGAGGAATATGAGTTGTTAAACATTTTCTACTTTAGTCTGGAAAACAGTGCAGCCAATCCAGAGCTTTAAAAAAAAAAAAAGGTTTTGTACATATGAACCTGCTGAGAGTCATTCTGGCAGTAATTACCCTGTGCCTTTTAGTCACCCTGGAGAAGAATGGCAGCTCAGAGGCAAAATGAAATGTGTCTATAAGAGTGCGCCGAAGATCATGAGGAGTCCTCTAGAGTCCTCTGCAGTCAGTAAATCCGCCACCTCAGTCTCCACAGCCAACAACAGATTAGCTCACACACCCTGTACACATCGCTGTCCATGTGGGATCAGTCTGCAAGAGATGTATGTGTGTTTGTGGAACATCCAATAGGCCTGAGGGTTGGGTTATACTCTTATCACAGCTACAGTAGGTCACAACACATTTACTGTATGTGACCATAGAGGGAATCAAAAGTGCTCTATCCACACATACTGCACCTGTACCAGTGTGGAAAGAGTGTGTTGTCAGTGGAAGCAGTATTACAGGTTAATTGTTTAATTACTTTTTCCTGCATTTGCCTGTCTTTATCATTTGCCATGCTTTTCTCAAAACCCTCAATACAAGATCAAAATGCATTGTGAGTGTCCTCAGCATTCAGACCCAGAGTCACGCCGACATCTAATCAACCTAAGCCATCAAATCAAAGACCAGGTCCACTTTGTTGGGCTGATTTCTCTTCTGATAGTTGTAAGCCAGAGGAATGTAGGTCAAGCTTTTGCTCAGATGATATCTCTTCTTCTCTTTAGTTCTGAAAAACGTTATTAAAAGCAGACCTTTTCTCTAACTCCCATGGGCCTAGTCACGAATCAGATAAAGACGATAAACTCTGGACAGCAAACTTAACTGAAAGGTACGGAGTGGGAGAGTGCCATTGTGCAGTGACTTAAAGTTTCAGGCTTTAATAAAACAACTTGGAGCAGAAGAACTGAGAATGAATGGAAAACCACAGAGTTGTACCTTTAATGCAGATATGCATCTTGCGTCCACAATTTCTCAGTGATTATGGATTTATTTGTTTATTTATGTACTTATTGGTGTACATGTTTTTTTTCTCTTATATTCATTTTTTATTCTTGCTCTTAATTTTCATTACCTAATTTAATTATTGCCATTATTTCCTGTATGCCCAGTGACTAAACCAGTTGGTACAGTTGCTATTAAACAAATAACACATTTAAAGTTAATATAAGTTTATAACAAGTACTTTTGTGATAATGTGTCAAACGCAAGTTCACCAGATCAACGTAGAAATGTATTTCATTTGCACTTTACATCTTGGGAGAAGGTGGATTATAGATCAACAGGATTTTTGTACACACGTCCAAACCTGCAGGAATCTCGATTTTCTTATATTTCTAATATACCGCAGTAAAATATGAACACACCTTAGCCCCTGTATTGTTTCTGTTTTGTTCAAATGAGCTTTGAAGCCAGTGTTTACCCCAATGTGATGTTTAAAATGCTTCTACATCAGATTTTTAAGCCCGTTGTTCCTTGTGCCCACAGTACTTTGTCCTGCTGCTGTGTATCTTCCTGCTGGAGATCCTCGCTGGCATCCTGGCTTATATCTACTACCAGCAGGTAATCAGTCCCTGTCTTTGCAAAAACAGCACATTTTACATAGCATACTGGGAGTTTTATGTTAGTTATATGTATGGAATATGGGAAGACTAGATATAGATTCCACATGACAAAATGTCCTTTTACGGTTTTTGTACACTCATTAGTATTTTTGGATAAAAGTCTCTGCAGGATGACTAAATGTATTCAAGTTAGGATTTGTTTTAAGTAATAATAGAGTTTTGGCTGAATTACTACTGTCTTTTTTGACTGATTGTCTAGAGAAAAGAAAACTATCAGTTCTGTATTATGCAAGTTTATCATAATATAGAACTGATTACTGTGTGAAAAGCAGCTAAACAGCAGTCTACTAAGACATAACTAGAGTATGCATGGCAAATGTTGGTCTGTTAATTGTAGTATTTGGTCACATTGGTCAAAGATATTACAATAAAGACACATATATTTCAGTCCCCACGTGGTTTGTGCTGCACAGTAATTTTAAACACAACAAAACCAGTATCATAAATTGAGTTTGCAGGGAGGAAATATGAGACAGCCATGAAAAATTACTTGTGGTACATTTATTCCAAATGGGATGAAAAATGCCTCCAGTAAAACACATAACAAGGCTGAATGCTCTGTGTCACAGCAACATAAAACAATTTTGTTGTGAATATAAACTGAAATGCTCTCAAATACAGATTCAGACACATCTGTTCTTATTTCACCAACGTACCTGTGCACATTTCAGCTCCAACAGTGTGCTGTATACTGCCTGCACTGCAACCAGTTGTTGAAGTTTTTTTTTTTTTTCCTTTTGCAATATTAACATGACAGAATGCTCTACCAGCATCACTCCTGCCGCGACTAGTCTTAAAGCCTGGTGGCTTGTAGCTCAGCAACAGGACTTTTCTCAGTCTAGAGGGTGCACAGCTATCATTATAACTTCCTCATACATAATACACAAGTCATCTGAACAAGAGCAGTCACTCAGCTACACTGCTTTACCCTGTTTCCCAAAGCTCTGTCACCGTTTACTCACTTGAAAAGATTCCTGCTGAAATCTCTAACATCACTCTTCTCCTTCAGCATTTTAATTATGAGAACAGTACGTATGCTTTTGCTGTGGGCATCCCTCATGAAACCTGCATATAACTCATTCAGAAATGCACCTATTTGCATTTAACAAGCAAGACATCCTCTACCATCCACATTTTTATACAACCATCACAAAAAAAAACACATCTGTAACTCTATTGCAATCTAAACACTTAAACATGCATAGGTATCTTGTTATCTTGCATAAGTAACTGTAACTATCCTATCTTCATAGGATTTAAAAGGGTAAGTTAAAGCCAGGTGCTTCTAATCATCAACTCAAGTTCTAACATTCAACATACATTGAAAGACAGTTGCCAGTCTTTTCAGACAGTGTGGACATCTCAGCACGTTCACCCGAAGGTAACACCATGAAATGCACAGTAAGAAGAGGATAGAACAAGTGTCTTCTGTCTAAATGAGGCAAAAAAGCACAACTGAAATTCACAAGACAACGTCTGAACAAACCTCGAACCAGCGCAGGCCTCTGCAACAATGTCCTAGTCACAGATGTTGGAGTTGTTGCTTTGATACCCAGCATCACGTTTGGAGGAAACCAAAGGCAGCGTTGGTGTCAATGCCAGGTGGTGGAGACCTGATGATTTGAGCTTGTTGTGCAGCCTCAGGACCTGGGTGCCTTGCAGACATTTAGTTGACCATGAACTCTCTATACCAGAGTATTCTAGAGGCAAATGTGAGGCCATCTGTCCAGCAGCTAAAGCTCGGTCGAAATTGGGTCATGCTAAAGGACAATGATCTGAAGCACACCAGTAGATCTACACGAGAATGGCTGAAAAATAAAAGAATCAGTGTTTGGGAATGGGAGAAGTCCAGACATCAACCCAGTAGTTGGACACAGACCTGAGGCTGCGGCTGAATGTTGAGCCTGCAGACATCACCTGAATGGGAGGCTTGAACTCATGATTGTGTTTGTTTCATGCCTTTAGTGCCGTAATGCTGTTCAGTCCCACACCTGCAGTTTCTACTTACTGAGACATTTTAAATCTTGAATAGCTGTTTTCACTACACGATGGCAGTGTGTATAGCAACAGGTAAAAAAAAAAAACGAAACCCTCTCATCCGTCCTCTTTTCTCCTCCACCTCCTCTCCTTTCCCTCTTTGTCTTCACCTCTCGTCTCATCTCTCTCCATCCTCCCTTCCGCTCTTCATCATTTATTCCCTTGATATCTCCTTCACGCTTTGATTTACAGTGGTTTCCCAGCTGGCTTGTTGCCATAGAAACTGAACCCCCCAGTCCTCCCGCTCCTTCAGCGAGCGTTTTCTGTCACTGGTCTAGATAAGGGGAAAAAAAAAAAAACTAAACACAGACTTCCACAGACTTCATCCTCATCTGTTCCTCTGTTGTTAGAACAGCTGTCCATGCTGTGTGTCATCAAGAGAGCAGTTCAGTCCTGTATGCCATAAATTTCATCAGCCGCAAAATCAACAGTTCTAACATATTTACCAGTAACGGTCATGCTCTCCGGAGATTTCTGTGTTTCTATGTAATGAGCTGTAAGGACATATGTCTTTGTGTGTGTGAACAGTTGAACGAGGAGCTGAAGCAGAACCTGAAGCAGACCATGATCGAGAAATATCAAGAGAAGACACAAGAACACGTCACCGGGGCTGTGGATAAGCTGCAGCAGGAAGTAAGTGTCTGCATGGTGGAATAGAACTACCAGTGTTACAAGGTGGAGGTTAATTTTAGCACAATCTCCGAAATGACAACTGGTATTTATTTTAAGAGTGCTGTCACAGCCGCGATTCTTCCTTGACACAAACTGTGTTCTAAAAATTGATGAATTGATTAATCAGTGGATTCTGAAGTGATGGTTTTATTTATTTTTGCATCCACACCTTCATATTATGAGTGAACAAAGGTTCCTGTCATTAGTCACGTGGACTCTCGTGTGAGTTGCATATTCAACAGAGTGGTGCTAACCTATCATCCCATCAGATTAGAGATTTCAGTGATGGGGGTGACTCAAGACAAATCCAATTCCAGTCCTTCTGACTTAAGCTAAGCATGATGGACTGGTCTGCACTCTCTGATGTAATTCACAGTCTCTCTGTTTTTTGCTTATACCACTTGACAGCACATGAAGGAAAGAACACATCCACTGTAAGCTACTGCTGACACTTCCATCAGTTTATCTTTCATGCTCAGATTTTCAAGTATGAGAAGCCCTCCAGTTATCAGATGCTTATTTTAAAATGTATATTTGTATCATTTCCAATAACTTGATGCACTTATGGTCTTAAAGGAGTAGTTCAACATCGTTTGCTGACTATCATTCTTGCAGTGAGTTAGGCTAATGCCTGTCCACTAAACATTATTATGAATATGGAACAGTCAGCAGCTGTTTAGCTGTGTTGCTAGGCAATCAGCAGAGACCCCAGGACTCTCAAGCCAAGAGATGATCGTGCACTTTGCTTCTCACGGAGAGAGCCAGACTAGATTTTCTGTTTCCAGTCATAATGCTAAGCTAACTAGCCAGCTGTTGTACAGTAGCTTCATATTCACTGTACAGATGTAAGTGTGGTGTCAATCTTGTCTTTTCACTCTCATTATGTAAGCAAATCATTTATTGTAGTATTGGTGCTGTTGGTGTAATGCTGATTTTTTCCTCTGTCAGTTCAAATGCTGTGGGAGCAACAGTTCAGCCGACTGGAAGGAGAGCAAGTGGATCAAGTCAGGTGACTCAAAAGGCAGGGAGGTTCCTGACAGCTGCTGCAAGACTCCCACAGATCTCTGTGGGCGCAGGACGCACCCCTCCAACATCTACAAGGTGGAGGTGAGAGGAGGTCGAGTTTTCAGTACAGGTGGCTTTATCTGTGGTATCACATCTCAGTATGACGGGATTGAGAGCCATCCACCTAACATTTGTTTGCAGTGAGACAGCATCACTCCCACATGAACTGATGCAATACAAAGACACTTTGTTTTTCATTTAGGGTGGCTGCATAACTAAACTGGAGAAGTTCATCCTGGAACATCTGAAGATCATAGGGGCAGTGGGTGTTGGGATTGCCTGTGTACAGGTGAGCTCTCTTTTTCAACAACTTACCTGCACAGAAACTGCAACATAAGAGGTTAAATAACTGTATATTTATGGAAATTGCGGGTTTGCTAAATTGTGTTTTTCTTCCCCTGCATTCGATCACCAGATCGTAGGGATGGTGTTTACATGCTGCCTATATCGGAGTCTAAAGGCAGAGCCATACTAAGACACACAAAAGAAGAAAGCTGTGTGGGTAAAAGAGGAAACTTCATCACCGCATGCCACACTCAAATAGCCCATAGGTTCTTTTCTTTGCCTTGCACATATGGGAAGGAAAATTTGGCAAGGGAACAGACTGAACATCAGAGAATCTCATTTTGCTAAACAAAGGATGGAAAAACACTACACGGTTTCTTGAAGTAATTAGGCAACTCCCATTGTAGTCTGAGCTACATATTCAAGATCACAGCACTGTGAGAAGAAGCCTCTGATGACAATTTGAACACACAGTCTAAATTAATGACAAGCCTCCATGGGAGTAAAACAATGTAGTATTCTTCCTTTTAGATTCCCATAATGTGCGTTCATATATGTGGACCAGGTGCTACGCCCGCGAGTGGTGTACAGATCGGTGGAGTACAACTGGCACTGTGCAGAAAATGTTATTCCTGGTCGCAGCAGCAGCTTCCCTTTGCCAAGCAGTTTGTTTAACAAGGCAACCTCTGGGGCCCTCTTCTACTGCAACATTTTGTTTTCACATTAACTATCCAGTCATTGTGCATTTGAAATCTTTGTTCAATAGTGGCCTTTTCAAATTTTTTTGAACGACTACTTTTTTATATTTTTGGTATTTTATAAATGATTTTCTGTAACATTTGAGGCACTTCTTTATTCTTGCTTTGACATGACATGATGATATATCATCATAGAACATGTTAAGTTAAATGTTTGCGTACCATCATAACTGTGCCATTAAACATAGTAATACCAGCATTTTAACCCTGTAACTACTTTAAGTTGTAAAGTCTGTTAATGAAGTGATGCAATTGTTCTAATGGTACATACAAGCAGTGTGTGCCACAAATATTGCTCGTAAGAAAGTGCCTCATGTTTTTGATTATGCTGTCTTTTTTTTATACAAGGGATTTATCCACTGATGCCAAAGCTGTCAATCATAACTTTGTGTAAGGACCTACTGTATCTCTTCCAGCCTTATTCAACTATCTACTGATGCCTCTCTCTTTAGTTTAGTTTTCATAAATGAAGATTTAGACCATGAAATATACTTTATTATTGTATTTAACAGACAGTTAGTAGACAATGATTGTTTCTCACGGTTAGTAATGATCTTTTCCTGTGCGCCTCAAAGACAACCCTAAATTAATCTGCTGTATTTCTGTCTTTGTGATAATCCAGGAATTAGTTTAGTTTGAATAAACATTGATTAACAGTACACTTTGCTTCTGCTGTTTTGCTTTCTCAGCAAAAGTCAGCCATCAGCTAGCTACGCGAATGGTATAATAATTTTAATTCAGTGGGGCGGATAGTGATTTGTAAAAACATCAAAACCAACAAAATCTGTTAGTAACTTTATACAGACGTACTACACAAATACCAAGCAACTTAATCCTTTCACCTCACTGTTATCTGTTCATCCAAAAAGCTGCCAAAAAAGAAAAAAGGCATTATGTAAAGACAAACCCACGTGTCTGTAACCACTGGCCCTTACACAATTGGCACCGGCTTACAGGTGCATTAGTGTATTAAGCCAAAGTAACTTCCCTGTTACTGTACTGTGATGATGTCGATTTGGGATGGGAGCCATTTTCTCGACAGCTGTTGCTGGAGAGTATAACCTATACCTTGACAGCTATATTGCCTGTAATGAAAGGTTTTTTTTTTTTTTTCTGCTGGCCGTGTACTCACCAGCCTTCGTATTGATGAGAAGGACTGTGCATCCGTGTCATTGCTGCAAACAGCAGCAGTTGCAGTGAGCAAACACAGGGAGGCAGCACCCCTCAGGCTTTCACCATCACAACACCAAACTGATGAAAACAGCTGGTGAGTGTGTGCAAAACACCCACGGGCTATTGAGGATTACCCCCTCCTCAAACACACTCGCACTCTTTCCTAATTCAGGGTGACAGAAAAGCTTTAATATGGTCGCTCAAAGTGTTCAGAGGGAAAAAGTGGGAGAAGGGACCTTTAAATGTGCACGCAATGAGAAATGTCATGGACATTGAAATTGACTTGTTTTTATTTTTGTTTGTGAATCAACATTTGAATTCATCCAAAAATGCATTACTTGGTGTGCAGCGTGAGGAACCAAAAGGAAATCAAATGGAAAGTGGTCAGTTCACAGCCGCAGACTACTAATTGGTTTCCACTGGGACTGCTAATGATGCAAATTGAGCTATTTCTCAGTTGGTGAAGTCGGCAGTGTGAAAACATTTCCCCTCTGTGAGCAGGCACACATGGTGAAGTAAAACAACAGAAATCAGGGTGTATGGTCATAGTACCTCTTGTGAAAGCTGAGTCATCCCTGGCAAAATGACTGAATAAAGGTTCCCCCCTCTTATAGGGGGCATTTAGTATTTAATGTTTTCATCAGAGTTAAACACGTGGCAGTCGTAGCGGGGCGCTTTTCCAAGGAGCAGACATCTGTGGAATACAAGTCGCCTTCCCTGCGCTTGACAAAGCCGTTGCCTTTGCTCGTTGCCTGAGTTTGACTTTAAATAGATGGCAGGAATTATGACAAGCCTTTGAACAACCAGTGTGTCCCAAGCAATTGCGCCCTGCTGATGAAAACCACAATAAATCTCACTCCTCCTTGCCAACCGGGCAGGCCTGCCTGCCTGTTTCGCTTGCTTACTGTGACAGCCACATTCAGGCTAACACAAGGGGTATGTTAATAATGCCAGAGGATGACATTTCCAAAATATCTCCTCCAATGCTCTTTAAGCAGTTGTCCATTCAGTGCACGTCACCGGCTGCACCTCGGTCTGTTTGGCCTATCCAGCTGAGGGGTATGCTATTTCCAGTCCAGGGGGGCCTTGTACACCCTTCACCTCCCACCCTTTTCCCTGTGAGGTGATTTCTATGCCTACAGGACAAAAAGGCAAAAGGGGGGCTGTGTTACAGTCTGTCTGTAGCTGATGACAAGGGAAGCATACAGGCATTCGTTCACAGGGTCACCCATGGGTCTAATTTTAGCTATAATTCGTATAATTGTCGACTATGATCTAATCAGCTGGGGACACCTTTTCTGCTGATGTTAAGAGTACAGTTTTTTGTGGTTCGGTTCCAGGACATGATGTTAGTTTCACCACAGCTCAAGGTCATGGGTTCAAACCTATCAGCTGGCTTTAGCTTTTCCAGTTTGTATATTCTCCCTGTGCCTGTGTGGGTTTCATCCACATTGTGAATGTGAGCGTTGCGTGTCGTCTGTCTCTCCGTGTCACCCCTCTGACAGACTGGCAGCCTGTTTCAGGGTGTACCCCGCCTCTCGTCCAGGGGCTGCTGGGATTGGCTCTAGCGTTCCTGCAACCCTTAACAGGATAAAGCATGTACGCAGTGGATGTATGGATGATTTGGTTTCACAGCAGTTGCATTTATCAGGAGTTAAACTGGTTCCCGTCGCCACCTAGAAGGAAATGAAATTAAACCGCGGTGGTTGCAAACCAGTGGGGCAGGACCACCCAAAGAAGCCGTAAGATAAATCCAGGAGGTTGAGGTGATTAATGGCATGTGAAAGAAGAATCAATATGGTCTGCTACTCAGATGTAACTGTGTGTGTGTTTCAGACTGGATATATCTGATACATTTACCTTCTCAGGCCCCTAAAAATGAAAATAAACTAATTTAAGAAATAAAAATGATTTAGATATGATCAACCTTTGATAAGGGCTCTAAATATTTAATTGTTTTTAAAAGTCACCAGCCTAAAGGTTTAGGAACTACTGGGCAACTGTGCACACCACATGTCAGGAAAGCACACGTCTAATTGTGCAGGCAGAATATTTTATGAAGGCTCTGAACCATTTTTGCTGTGACTGACTTCCAACCAGCTAATTCTGTGCTCGTACTACAGGTGAATCCTGGAGATCTCGACATAATCTGCTGTCATGTTTATTTGTGTGTGCGCTCTGCATCGCTGATGTCTCTGCTGCAGGCACAGACATCTCAGATCATTTCATTTTCATTCAAGGCCAAAGCTGTTTACATTGTGTGTGTGTGTGTGTGTGTGTTTGGGGGGGGTAACAAATGTAATCTTGAGTCTGTAGATGGCAGCAACACTCTTGGCCAATCTGTCTCAATAAAATGGAAAAAGTCTTTTGTCTTGGCTGTCAGGAGCTGCCAACTGAAATTAAAATTAATTGGAAAATCCAGCGAGTAGAAAAAAAAATCCCACTGTAATCGTGAAATAAATCCTCTCTCTATCAAGAAGAGTTCCCCTATCTGTCCTTTTTGTACCTGTGCACATATACTGTACATACCAATTGTATGCATAGTCACAATCTTTGTACATTCATTCACAACAGCCGTGTGGATGTTAGTTTATTAAAATCCCCAACATGCAGCGATGGATTAATACAATATGGTTTAATGCAGAGTAACAGCTTCTACTTCACCCACATGATGATCCTGACTCTGGGTTAGGGATGAGTCTTATTACGCAGTGGAAGAAGCTACATAAAATGTCAGTTTCATTCGGCGCACTTGATCAAAGTGTAAATTGACTTGCTGAATATGACTGATTATATTTAGCTTTTTTTTAACACTGTTATCAACGGCATTATTAACCGCTGACTTTGCATTTCTTTGGAGTGTGTGTGTGTGTGTATGCGTGTGTGTGTGTGTGTGTGTGTGTGTGTGTGTGAGAGGACGGCGTTGATTATGTAAGTCATTTACATTTCCCCCAATTTGAGAATGACTGGCTCAGCGAAGAGAGACACGTTGAGCCTCGACGAGCTTTCAAAGCTCGCCTCAGACTAATACTGAAGAGCTGTGTGAAATAAAACCCCTCGCTGAGCTGCCTCTGAGCTTTTCGGAGATGTCACTGGTGCATCTGTTGAAAGAAGGAGCTACTACAAGAACGCCCATCAGAGTAAAGCCCCAGCGCGCTGACAGGAGGCTCACATGTGGCTCTTATCCCTGTGCACACAGATACAGTACCGTAGACTATATTCATCACTCCCTCTGTCACTCTCTTGCTCACTCCCCGAAGCGCAACACTTCGACATCTGGCTCTCCATCCTCTTCCTCTTCCGGGTCACATCCCATTCAGGCAGAGAAGATTCATGAGTCATGAGCAGTTTAGACCTTTGCCAAGGTGGTTTGACCAGCTGGCTTATGATCTCCCTCTAGGGAGGGGTTGTATCTGTGTAGGAGGGTGGTGGTGAATAGAGTTGGGTGTGTCCCCACAGGGGAGCTGCATACATGTGGAATGAGAAAGAGTGGCTGTGGCCTTGGATGTAATACTACAATGACGATGAAATACTTTTTTTTCCCATCCCCAAGATACAAGTGACGCCGTCTTGTGAACACGGTCGCTTAACAAATATATTTTAAGTTTGTACCACATTTCTCTTGTAGAGTAGATGATCTGCTGGAATTTGGAGCAGTGTGCTGCATGTATTAACATCTTAATGAGGCAGAGATTTTCCTGAAACACTTCGTTGAACACAGTCAGTGGCGTAAAGTAACTACGTACACTTCCTCAATTACTGACATTAAATACCTATTTGTATTTTATGCAAAGTTACTTAATACTTCAAATACTTTAAGTACTGTAAGTGCTGCAGGTGCACTGATCTGAATTATTTTATTATTGATAGCATCTCAACAATGTTGAGGGTCAGTGACTGTGAGCCATATCTAATCTGAACTACAAGGGAAATTAAATGTGCATTAAAGGATTTTCTAAAGTGGATAATAAAATGCTTATCGACATGCTTAGATTAGGCCACGGGGTGAGATGGGATGTAGATAAATGTTTTCATCCAATTCATTTTCATTATCAGAAAAGGTGTTGATGCAGGTAAAATCGCAATAAAAGAAAGAAAAGACAACCGGCCCACAAAAATACAGGGTCTGTAACGAAAGCCATTGTGTTATTATTGGATCTTTGAGTGCTGGGTGCACCTGCACTCTGTGGGTGCTTAAAGGGGGGGAGGCACATGCTGATTGTTAGCTATGGCGAGAGGAGGGGGCTCCATAGTCTATTTATAGATTCATTGCACATTGCAAGAATATGATTATCATATGAATAGTAGTCATCATGACATGAAGAAGTAAACAATATCAAATTCGGTTAAATGTACCGAGATGTCGTCGGAGGGATACTGTATGCTTACTGAGAGATATCTTTTCTAAACGTTTTTTGCTAATTTGACATTTCTGACTGAGAACCCCTTTGGGTGTTTGAATGTGTCACTTTACTGGGGCAATAATAAAGTTCTCCCTGTTTAGAGCCACTTTCTGCTATTTTTGAGGAGGTGACTGGGCTGGGATTGTATGCAATTTTGCTCTTCATCTTACTGGCAGTGACTGTCAGGCATGGATATGACACATACACTGAAGATGACTCTGATGTTTACATCTTAATGTCCACCATACATGGCATGAACACGCAAACTCCATATTCATGTAAGTACCTCAAAAAGTCCTCCACTACAGATAAAAATACCTTTTCAAATTCTTTAAGTTAAAGTTAAAAAGAACCTGCTTTGAAATAACTTTCTTAAAGTACAATGGTATTTTAAGCATTATTGAACTTGATGTTGTTGATAACATGATTGGAAGTCTAGTACAGGTTTGTTCCACATGTGTCATAAATAAGGTTTCTGCAGAAATCTAATTTAGCGGAAACATTAACTGATAAACTTTTACTAATTTGTTACTACCGAGAATTTAATGTGGAACTTTAAAGTCTCTACTTTATCTACTGACAGGCACCTTAAAATGGAATTAGCTACAATACTAGATTAAATATAGTGTACTTACCACCTCTGGTTTCAACTGTTGTATTCTGCGACATAATTAGTCTAAAGTTGTATTGTAAGTTGTATAAACTAGCTGCTGCTACCTGCAGTAACATTAAAGCTACCTGCCAGTCTTATAAAATCTTTAACAGCACATACGCTAATTCAGTTCCCTCAAAAGAAAAACAGTACAGATCTTATTTCTTTCAGACTTTTGGGGAGCTCTTCTTGCTTAATACCGTAGCAGTTGTGTGTCAGCCTGCTGTTGAAGCTCATTGTTGGGTATGTTTTTATAGACCTTGTGGTCCGATGTGTCTATCAGGATAATAACAAGTACATCGTTGTGGTCGCTTAATGCATTCATGTGGTTGCCTGGTCCACACATAACAGAGTGCATTTAATATCTGGCATTAGGCTCAGAATGTGACTGAAAAGTGAAAACGGCAACGCGATTAAGTGGCTTTATGTTTGTTTATTCACTAAACAAACATACAACAAATAGTCAAGCAATATGTGTTTGTATTTCTTGTTTTTTGCATTCATGTTTTTTAATATAAAATCTTTAAAACATCAATTTGCATCAGTTACATCCACAAACTTAAACCTTTGGTACAACTCAGATTTAGGTTTTACATATATGAGACTGATGAGTCATCCAGGACATAAAGATACAGTATACTTTAGTTATTGTGACTTGGTTGGCAGCTGCATTTGAACTTTGCTTTAATCTGATTCAAACTACCACAAAATGTAACTGAGAGTACATCACCTCGTCCTATTGTACCTCCTATCTCTGAGACTTTCCTCCTTCCTCAGAGTCAGTCAGTATAGAAAATGACATTACATAATATTTCTGCTGTTGTAGCTTTTTCCGTTTTAGTTGTTGTTTTATGTCTTTTCTTTTCCTGCATGAGAAGCCAAGAGCCGATGATGGGCCGTGCCTCCGACCTCTTTCTCTGTGTCATTGATGAGAAAAGGGATGGAGGAGGAAAGTGGGGCTGCTGAGGGTGTCTATGCACCCCTATTGTCTATATTGGAGTTGGAGGTAGGAGAGGAGATGGGGCTGTTAGCTGCTGAGGCGTAAAAGGTCCAGTACTATTTGTCACAGTCGACTCTACGCCTGGCTGTCAGTGTTGCTCGCCTGCATGCTGCAGCAAAGGCCTCTGGGAGCCCTGTGTCTCACCGCTTGCATCTGCCTGGCAGGAACCTGAAAGCCTGTTGCTCCCCTCAGCACGGCGTGTGTGTATTTGTGTGAGATGGAGACGTGCAGTAGAGCAAGCTTTGCCATCACTGTTTACCTGTATCATCCCGGAATGGGCTGATGGAGCCCGCGAGATGAATCTCACATGACTCCACTAACGAGCTCACCCACAGAGGTGCTGTCAGCTGACCAGCATTCTCAGTGAAAGTTGGAATCAAAACTAATGGTTGTTTTTCCTGTTTGATATTTATTTGTCTATGACAAAATGATTTTGTTCTGATGCTGATCAGGCACCGCTGGAGAGCCATATTTTAGCCTCCTAGTCTTGAGTCCCATTGTATAATAATTGTTTTTGAATTGAAAAAATGGAGTTGCTCACAATTTAACTAAAATTTAACTAACATTAAGAAATGCGGCAGCTCACTTTCTTTTTCTCCTTTGCCATAAGTTTCTTTTTTACTTTTCCAGACTCTTGTGTTATGGGCGTCTCATTTCCTTCTCATTTCCTCCTTAAACCCAGCCTACTGACGTCTTTTTCCGTCTGGCCCTTGTGTTGCACTTCAACACAGTCTGCCGAGATACTGCACTCACACGCTGGAAAGCAAATATACGAATACAAAAAGAACGAACGCTGTGTTGTGTGTTTCAAAGAGGCGATTTGTGGAATTACGTAATGTAAAACAGCAGGCAGGAATAGAGACAGGCAGCAGCACCTCCTGTTCACACACATGTTGGTCTGTCTGTGTTGCTTGCGAGTGCATGCTGTAGTTCTTCACCCTCATCATGTGATGGTTTCAATGCTCCAGCTTCACTTCTAGTGTAAGTTAAGCCGAATCCTTTAACCAAGACAAAGTCAATAACCAAAAATCAAGTTTAATCATCAAACGGCGATTTCAGGTTGTGATATGCAGCCAAAAACGTCCTCACAATGATGGTTTACAATAACAATTTGCCCACGCTACCATAGAAAGACATGTACAAACACACACACACACACACACACTGGTTCTCCCCAAGGCCAGTTCTTCCTTTCTGCATGATTCGTCTCTCCTGACACGTAGGTCATCAGCTCAACATGGTAATGAATATATGAATTCCCCAGTATGCCAAAGTGAACAGCAATCGCAAAGGGCCCAGGATGTCTCAGTGAACCTGTCTTTTGCATTAAGGTTACATAACTGAGAGAGTGGAAAAGGACATGTATGTATATACATGTATGTGTATGTGTGTGTGTGTGTGTGTGGGTGTGAGCTCAGCTCCCTTTTATTCACAATTGCATTCTGACTTTGCTCTTTTGAGGATTATGGAGGTGGCAGATAGCTTCAAAGAGGAATCATTTCCAAAGGTCATTATGAGTTGTCCTTGCATTCTGTTTTGCTGAACATAAAAGACCTTTTTTTGTATCTTTATCAAAGATGCTGCCGTGGTTCCACTGTGGTCCTTCTGAATGCTTTGTTATTGTTTGTCATCCACCTTAACCACCCACAATAATTGGAAACCTGAGTTGAATTTAAATGTGCTCACTTCAATAGGTCAGCTGATCCTTTGGCTGGATGGGTTCCACTCTCTTCCCTTTACAGATGTCCATCTTGTTTGGTCTGTCCAACAATATAATACCGCAAATTATTCAGTTAACTAAAATAAGAAACAGAGAAGCAGGAAATCCTCATTTGTTATGGCTAAACATAGATCATTTTTGCACAATTAAAAATTTCGGTTTCATAAAATGTTGACTTTCACAGCTGGGATTCCTGCCATTTTTGCAACTTGATTGCAGATCCTGTGGGTATGTTCACAGGGACGAACAATCAGTTTAGGTTGACATATAATTGAAGGGGCTCATATCGTTCTGCGTAGCAGCAAACTGGAGAATTGCTGAGCGCTGAGTCCTTGCCACTTTGTAGGTCAGCTTGGGGTTCCCCAGTGTGTCAGACTCTTCACATCCCATTAACTCGCTGTTAAAGTGCCTAAAACCTACAACAACATGTTGTGCATCTTGTTTATCTTGACGCTAATGGAGTAACAGTGATTCTTTGCTGTTATCTGATAGGAAGGTCTTGCGCCGTGTGACTGTGGGTGCATGTAGACATGGAGGATCCTCACTTGTGCATGTACAGTTTGTTTTCTCGTCCACTTCCTCAACTAGCTGGGGGGTTTGAAGCAGCCAGCTCTGCACAGACGAGAGAAAAATGTATGTGAGAGTAATGTTGAGATGAGTGTGTGTGTGTGTGTGTGTGTGTGTGTGTGTGTGTGTGTGTGTGTGTTAGAGAAAAGCGAGAGTGTGAGAGAGTGTTCTTATGTGAACCTGCGGGTTGATTAGTGTCTGGAAGCTCTGTGGAAGCATTATCACATTTCCTTTAAATTCAATTTTTATTTCATTTCTGGACTCCAAAACTGTGCTGTGACTCTGAATTGTAGCCTTTTTCAAACAACTACAGCTCTATTAACTTTCTGAAGACTTGTGCCACTATAAAAGGGGCCTTGTGTTGCCTGATTTAAAACAACAAAAAAATCTAAAAATCTGTCATGATGAATAATTCACAATATTAACTGTATGAAAAGGGAATCAAACAGTGGTCTCCTGTTTAAAAGTCTGGTGCTTCTTCAAACTCATCCTACACTGAGGTTTTTTCATCGTGTTACTTCAAAATAAAATATGAGTCATAAACTCCTTGCACAAATTACCTTTGGGGTCATTTTTAAGGGTGTACAGCCTCTGAAACATGAAGTAAGACTGTTGCAGAGTAGAAAACCCCTGTAGGTTCACTTCAAAATATTTTTTGGTCTTTTCAGAGATTTAACTGTATAGACATAAACCATTTTTAGTGCCAGTTAAGACAGGAAAACATTAAAAAACAGGCTGGAGACTACATCTTGACTACATCTTTAATTTCAAAGTTATATATTATACAAAATAACATTCATTTCTCAAGCAAGTATTGACTGACAAGTTTCTAAGAAAAGCTGTTTTTGTTCTCAGTTACACTGAAAACTACAGGTTACACTCTCTATGGAAGAAGAGCCAAATAGAAACTCATGTTTACTGGACACAAACTTTTTTGAAGGTGCTGGTTAGACATGTATAATTAATTTTAGACCATCAATACTTGAATTTCTGGAAAAAACAAAAAAACAAATCTCGCAAATCCCTTTAGTTTTACCCTGATTAAATAAAACACGATGTTTGTTTTGTAAAAAAAGTAATCTGTGATGTCTTAGATGGTTTACCTGCTGACTAAATTATTAAAGATCAATGGGGAAAATGTTCTCTGTGTTTTGGTATTTGGTAAGTACACAATGTTTTGGTGTTTCCAAAGACACACATACATACTCTGCATGCACAGTGCATGTACATGTGCACAGACAAGTGCCTCAGAGAGGCTTGTTGGTCAAACAGTACATCCACATTGACGTCCATGGATGGTTCCTAATGATAATTTATTGGCTCCACAATGAGAACGTACTGCTCAGATCCTGAGGCTGAGGCTTGGCGTGTCTTTCTGATCAGTTTAGTGTACGTTTCACTGATTATCTGTATAACATTATGAGTTGAGGACGAGTGGGTCACATTAGTCTGGAGGTTGTGATTTATTCTCTTTTTGTTTGTGAAAAAATAGCCAAAAGTCATGTTCTAGTGTTTCATGTGACTGAGTGTCAAACTGCCACAACATTAAAACCATCCGCCTACAACTCCGTATGTCCCCCTTTACTGTTAAACCAGCTCTGGCCTGTTAAGGCATGGACTCCACAAGCAGCATATCCTGTAAGCCTCCCATAGTGCACCCTGGTGCCATTGTGTCCGCAGGTAAATGACACAAAATTTCATGTTTGAGTTCTATTGCTGCCTTTAAACTCTAAGTTGAGAACTGTGATTATCCAAAAACACACGCATTTGCAAGCACTCATTGACAGACAAACCAATCATCCAGCAGCCACATGCACCCAATCGCATGTCCTTTACTCGGCGGTTAAGCGGGAGCCTCCCTAGTGGAGGAGTAGACCATTAAATGATTGTAATTTGGAACAAGAAGACGAAAAAAGGATAGCTAATGATATCGATTTAAATTTTCTCTGAGCCTGGGTGCTTAGATGTAGGTCATAGGGTGATTCATCCAGAAATCAACCGTGCAAAAACAAAACAAACAAAAAAGGCAACATGGAGATATAATATGTGTGGGAACGGAATAAGCCTACTTGATGCCTCCTTCCATCTCTGTCTCACTCTTGATATCCCCCTCTGTCTCTCTCGGTCATTTTCATTCTGTTTGCAGCTCACCACCCTCACCATTTGTCCACATGACTCTGTGCAGTCATTCTATCTGCCTTGACAAAGAGGGTCTTGCCAGACGCTCATTTGGAAATGGGTTAGGGCTGCATCAGTGACTCAATTGAGATGCATCTGAGGATGTTTGTCTTGCTCTGGGCCGCTGCAGTTGTCAGTGACGTGGCTGCAGCTTCAATCAAAATGGAGACTGTTTTCTATTTGTTCAGACGTGCTTATTAATGTCAATGCAACGTGACAGCGAGGACAATTTGCAGTACTCTCTTCTACACACTTTGCTTCCCACTGTGTGCTGCACTTTCAAACATGTATTTGTACCCAAAGTACATTAGTTGTGGCAGCAGAACTTTTTTCTGACAGTGACATTTGTTTACACTCATAGGTGAAAACCTTTGGTCAAAGTGTTGAAAATTAAGCAATGTGAAATGTTTGCAGGCTGCTCTGGACCGTAAGACTGTGAAACCTCTTGTAATCTGTTATGTGACAGCAGTGGTCCCCAACCCTGGTCCTCAAAGGCCCCTGTCCCACCCACAGCGTCTGATTGGCTGAAAACACCTGATCCAGGTAATCAGCAGTTGGAAAATAAGCAGGACAGTGGGCCTTGTGGACCAAGGTTGGGGACCACTGTGATACAGTACCCATGAAGATTTACTCCGAGGGCAGTTTTATTAGGTCGAGTGCCAGGCAGTGATGTAACTCGGAGCCTGACCTCTTCTAAAGCCCACACACAAAGCCGGCTGGATGAGACTTGACATCATCGTATGAACCTCTTCAAGTTCATCTCAGTCTATTTTCAAAGTTCAGTGAGTTCCAACCGAAAATATGTGATAGCGGGGTTGAATTTCAGAGTATTTATTCAGCCTACACGGATCTATTAAGTAGGTACAAATGATTGAACATTGATTGATTGATTATCTCCCACATACATAAAACTCACCAACGTAACTAGCTGTAATTTGTGTTCTGCTGCAACAATTGGGAAATTGTTTTTGTCATAAAAGCTGAAGTTGTGTGTGGTTGGGGTCAAGGAGATGATCTAGACATGCACAGTGCAATGTTATGATTTACTACGACTGCTGCAGTGATAGATATAAATACAAGCTGAGATGGTAGTACAGAGAATAGTTGGGTTGATTATTGGAGTTATAAGGGTATCCAGTATATTGTTGACGTCATGTTGCCACAAGGAAACAATAAAAATGTCTCAAACTTTTGATTTACAAAGCAACTCACTGTTAAAGATTTAGTTTGGTTTTAAAATCCTGTTTTTGGAAGCTGGATTTGAACACCCTGTAAACTGCAGTAGCATTGCTGCCACTCCCTGAGATGAATATGCTATTCGATGAGAGGTGACAGGTATTAGATGAAATGCTGCACAATGATCTGTGAATTAAATGCAGTGTGAAATTAAACAACTTCAAACAAAAATGACTTGTTCCTTATCAAGATGGATTTAAAGCGCTTAAAGCACTTGTCATGGCCTCATGTCATCAATGCTATCTCTTTGTCATAAGTAGGGATGTGTTCTGATAATTGGTTCCAAGTTGTCAACATATCTGGATTTGAGTTGTGCAGCCAACAAATCTGCTCAGATCTTTCATTCATCTCGTCTGTTTAGTGTCTTTTGCCTTTATCTGATGCCACAGAGATCATCAAAGAAACAATGGACTGATCGTGTACAGTATATCATGATGTTATAACAGCTTTCAATCATCATAGTGACAGGCGATCTGCTGTCTAATATCCTGTGATGTGGTTAAGAGCTCCGGAGAAAGGTACACGGTACAGACTTATTAGTATATAGTAGCTTTTTAAACACTTCAACGTGTTGTAGATTTAATTTTAAATAGATAAGAGGTGCAACTAAACAATTTTTGCCTGCAGCTGTTACAGATGAATCTGTTGTTTCAATTATCATGACAAATTTTGAGATTCACTTAATTAACCACTTGTCAAACGTCTCTGAAATACTGTTCATATTCAAACCCAAAGCAATTAGACCATCGTATGAAGATGGATGACAGAAGTGCGGCAGATTAAATGTAACTTATGAGTGTTTCTCTTACAAATGTTGCTTTTTGTCTTTGCCCTTGTCGAACACTCATTGAAACGGTGTGTGTTCTGTGTTTCAGACCACATGTTAGCAGCTTACTTTGATCAAATCTCTACATTCCTGTGCTACATAAATCAGCATTAAGCCATTCAGTGTGTTTTGAGGTGCGATGCTTATACACTGATGAAACTTCTGCCTGCTGGACATCTGGCTCCTGTCACTTCAGCCCCCTCTGCTCCCTGTCTCTTTTTATTTCGGGGGTTGGAACATCATATTACAGCTACACTACAGCCTGATTGACCGTTCTTATCCTGCTGTGATCAGATTAATCTGGACGTGTCTGAAACAATGAATGATGATATAACACTCTGGGCGGCAGCCACTTGTCCCTCCCAAAATCAGCTGGTATTTGGCCAGAACAAACCCCTGAACAGAGAATCCAAAGTGGCGTGACAGAACATTAAGGTAGTTAACAGACTGCATGGGAAAATAAGTTTAATCGCTTTAAAAAGTAGGTTTCAGTAATTAATAATGACTAGTTACTAATTCAGAAGGGATTTATGGCGTTTAGGCTTTGATTTGATATTTTTAGTAGATTAGTATTATTAATAAATCATATTTATATCATTTATATTATACTAATAATAATAGTTTTACTAGATCCTAACAGACACTGGAGCTTTAATAATATTACTAATTTTAAATATAATAATTTCAATAAAAAAATATATAATAATAATAATTAGTAATGTCTCCAGATGTAATGTCATGTTAGTTTATGCTGTGGCTACCTACCTCTTAACTGGTAATCGCTGACTTCTGCTGAGTTATACATGTTTACAATTATGATTTTTGCATCAATGTCTTATTTATGCGCACTGAGTCACAGTGTTTGAGGCTAAATTAGAGCATTTTGTGCAGCACTTTACCAAAATATCTTAGGCATTCAGATTTTTCTGACAGTTGTTACTTTTTTACAGGTCACTGACAACATACTATGAATGAATATCTATTTTTTCAGAGTTATCAGAGTTGCTTTTCTCAGTGGAAGCAGAATCAGTGTTCGACTATATATTTGGTTCTGCTGTTTCCATCTTGAGACTGTTAGACGACTGTAAACTACTGGAGTAATGAATCATATGTTAATGTAAAACTAAAATTTCTCACACTGCGATGTCTTAAATCTCTGCTCCCACGATGCTGCTAAACAAACTGATTGAACCCTAAATGAAAGAAATCAGCTGGGTGTTACAGTAAACCAACTCTGTTGAAGTTGGTGGAGCACCTGCGTAGAAGTAAATGAGTCAGAAGGCCTAAACTCTGACTCTGACTCAGACATTCAGCCAGACAGCCGAAGGTGGCTACGCAATCGTACTGGAGGGAATTGTCCATCTTCACTGCGTGGACCCTGACAGATAAATGACCAGATGGGATTAACAGCTTGTTGTGCTGATTGTTGAGCATGTGGGATTCTACTTGAGCCTCCACGACAACTCACTGCACAGCAGAAGATCTCACGGACACTTACAGTACTTGCATGTGGCACGAGTCAACCCCAGAGAATAATTTCACGAGATCGTTTTGAATATGCATTTTGAATATGCATACCACATGCAAGCAAGCAGTAGTCATACTGATCTGCAAACACACTGAGGAACCTGTGAAACTTTCACCTAGCAACTGCAGATCTTCAACTGAATTCTGCATCTTTAACCTGTTTTTCATCGATCACATCCTCCATTTTCCAGATATTTCTAGTGTTTTTTTTATATTTATACTTTTGTTTGTGACTTCATTAATCCAGATCTCATTAAACAGTTAGCTTTTCTTCAGGCTTTAACATCATCATCATCATCTCTCGTTCACCGTAGCTAATGAACCTTCATATTAGCTGTGAGCTCTCCAGATAGTTAGTCCATTTTTCTTACCTTGCAGTGTAAATATTCATAATTATTGACTGCATTTGTAAATGTTCAACCAGATAAGACCATTTTTACAGCATTACTAGTGGTTTGTGAGCATAAGGAAACGGTGCAGCTGCACTCACCTGCCACACGATCAGCTTAGTGTTAACCCTACTTTTTTTCTAAATTCACTACGGTGTCAAATAATCTGACGCTTTTTCATCAACACTTGTTGTCATGAGCTTTAGATTAAGTTTTAAATGCTGCGTCACAGTAGATTTCCAAATCCAGCCGTGAATTAAACCGCACTTTAAATGCTGAATTTCAGTTTGAAGGTGGAGCCGAGTTATAACTCGTCAACTGTTTCATCATCTCCTGTGTGTATCTACACATCCTCATACAAATGGATATTTGTCCTCAAACATCTTTGGGACTCAATCAGCTCAGTCTGTGGCAGTTTGTTATTTTAAGAGCTTAGGTTTGTCACGCACATAGACGTCCTTGAGCCAAAAGACTAGGATAAAAAAACACAAACCAGTGCTACATACTGAGGCAACCACCCGCAGGTGACCCACAGAGCAACCCACTGTCACTACACACGAGTTGCCCTCTTTTATTTGGGTTTTTCAGAACAGCCTATAAATGCTGTTATTGTTGTAGTTGGAACAAGAAATAACAGGGACTTAGTCATGCTGCAGAAAAAGTACCTAAGGGGAATCCACTTCATCCAAAGGCAGCTCAGCTTCAGTGTATTAAGAGATGAGGAGGATGAGCAAGTTTGATGGGCCTTCACAGTAAATTCTTAAAGTTCTCTTCCTTCAATAATATCCTTTATCCCGTTTTAGAGAAAACCGTTTAACTGCATGAACTTCTAACATCTGTGTATCTCTTAGGTAAGACTTCAGCAGAAACCTGATGTGGATAGAAACACTTTACTATCAATTTCTTCACTATTTGATCAAGTGTAGAACTGCAATAAAGTGCTTGTGACAGCAGGAGAAGCACTGGTGTTAGTCATAACATGAACGATGGTTCTGTTGGATGTTGGGAAAGAAAAACAAAAAGTTACATTTAAATACTTAAACTAAACTATTGTAGTACAGTAATCCAGTAAATATACTGTATTCCATACATTCCCATACTCGTACATTCAGTGCTTCATTTTTACCCAAGTCACTATTCTAGATTTCATTTATCCAGGCTGAAAATTTGAATACAAGATTACCAAATGGTGGACATTTGCTGAGTGGTTTCGCTCTGACGATTCTTGTCAGGCATCCCAGTGCTGGACAGCGAGCCAGGCGGCATCATATTGAGCAGAGGAGGCAGGTCCATTCATCACTGGCCGGTGCAGTTCGCTCAACAAATGATACATTGGCAGCTGACAGATGTGGGTCAGTTTTATCGGCCAAAATGATAATGGTCTTCTGTGCTTTCACGAGGCTGATGTTTGAGGACTGAAGGAGAGGATCCAGAGGAGCTGATGTTACCACAAAATAAAGTTACAGTTGCATGAAAAGGTTATGGTGTCCTGTTTGTTTGTTTGTTGTTGTTGTTGTTTCTTTATAAATTGAGAGAGAAAAAGAACAGAGTTAAAGAGAACCACAAACTAACATGAAAACATCACCAGTTCATCAAAGTATCCAACAGGATAATGTCACGATGGTTGTGCAAAGTAAATCTGCTTCGTACACAAACAAGACAGTGGCTGAACCGAAGCAGTCCTGTGCAGACAAATGGTCCAAAATTCTATCTAGAGTTTGTGCATATTGTTTAATTGAAGTAGTTTTGAACATTTTAAGGCTCAGTTTCCGTCTCCATACATACATTAATAAGCCAAAACTAAAAACTGCCTTTCTGCTCGATCTGTGTAAAACCTGCTGCAGCACCAGCAGTGTTACTAATGAATTTCCTTGTGCCAAGAGTCGTAACTGGCATTGTGGTGCTGAACAAGCCAGTGCGTCTCTTGTAAAAAATGGCTATGATCCTTTTCCAGGAAATAGCAAATGAGTATGTTTGGGAATCCTGCAGGACATCGGGTCACTGGGTTCTTTATCGTAGAATGAAGTCTGCTTTGTCTGCACTGTAGAAACGTTGAGTTCTGACTTTAAAAAACCTATGTACGATAAAACCAGGTGAGCGTTTATTTGTAGATCCTAAGCCTCTATCCTACTAATGTGAATGTGTCTGATTTGACTGTACATTCAACTGTAGCATGTTTGTTTGCTAATATTTCATGTTAGAGGTGTGATTCTCACGGTCATCTGTATTACCAATCTTTGAGGCAGATCCACAGAATATTTGTGCAGGAAGAAGGACAAAAAGTCATTCAATGTCTGGTTACTAATCTCAGGGGTTCTGTAGCCAAATAACCGGCAGTTAAAAAGAATGAAATTTAAGTTCACTACAGTGTGAAATGAACAGTTTTCGTTGATGCCTGTGTCGACTCACTTATAAGGTAATTTTGAGACTGTAGCTACTTCGTTGTTGTAGTTGGAGACGTATTCTCTCACAGGTTTTGGAGCATATTACGTTATGTATTGTAGTTTTTAAGTCTTGTAATAGTAATTGTTAATGTCCATTGATGTTTCTGAGAAGCAGTTCCAGTTTTACAGGGATAATGGAATCTAGGAAAAGTCTTTGTTTCCCTAATGTGGTGTGTGTATCTTTTTTGTGACCTCATACTTTGAGCTAATTACTTACATCAGTTTGGAAAACATACCTCGGGAAGGTTAAAGTCACGGTTGTATTTCTCATGTACAGCTGCATGAAATTACATCACCTTTGTGTGGGAAAGCCAGGCAGCTGTGTTCCCGTTCAAACACGAACTCAAAGCCTATTAGTGACGTTGCATTTTCCCCATTGACAAGTTTTGGCTTTTGTTAACTGCAACTAAGTCAGCTTTTGTGTGCAGCCTAAATACACACAAAGTACAAAACACACACAATGCAAGCTCATAGATTATCCCTAATTTCAACGGGATAATTGTCTCTTTACAATAAGTAAAGCAGCAAACATCCCCTGTGTCTTTCTGAATTAGGCCTCAGGCAAGTTGCACTTTATTAATACGGTTCTAGGAAGAAATGAGGAGGGAAGCGAAAACAAAAAGAAACTGTTTGATCCATGTGCAGTCAGGCAGTACCCACAGGTGCAATACCACAGTCTGAACTACTGAGAATCTTTATGGCAGAAGTCTGCTTGTGTTGCAAGGGGTGAACGAGGTTGTTTGAACGCAGAACAGTGTACGCTGTAGGTGTACTTGGATATTACACACAAAGACTTAAATATCATGGTATTACTGCAACAAACTAGATCTGGATCTGGATCTTGGCCCAATACCAAAACCAGCATCCCTTAAATTCGTGACAGACCATGATGAGTGACAGCACATGTAATGTTGTTGATGATAAATAAGTCACTTTAGGTCCACTAGTATAATGTTATGAATGTCTGCAATTCCTCAAAATAGGCTTGATGTAGCAGTTTCCAAAGAATCATTTGTGTTCAGCTGCACGGTGTATTCTTATGGGACTGGAGGTTCTTGCTTCGTATACCTTTTCCAGTTTGAATGTGACCTAGTAATAGTAGACAAAAAAAAGTAATACACTTACAATTCTGTTGCTGAATGTTTCAAAACCATTTTAACCACACAAATTGCAGTGTTTCCCTGTGATTTTGACCACTTTTGGGGTAAAACACACATGTTATGATGCAGCAGCATGTTTAATAGGGCTGAGGCGACACGTCACTACGTCAGTTATGTAATTGCATCAATTAGCATGGAATTCATCGATGCGTCACAGTGTTGTGGCAGCTCCCACTCTCCAGCATGCTGAAATGTATGTTTGTCCCAAAAAGTCTGATCAGTATTGTTGAAAATTTGATGATGGTGGACAAGTATCTGTCAACAAAACAACCTGGAGGTCTCGAACCTCTAAATAATGAGACATTTATTTATTGGATTACAGTCAGTTTTATCAGATTATTGATTAGTATTAGTATTATATTAGTTAGGTAGGTTAGGTTTGGTTTAAAATACCAATTTCATGTTCTGACCTTTTGTCTTATAAAAATCTGAATGATTGCATTTACAAAATATAAAGTAAAATATATCATATATATATAAATTTCACTAATCAAAAAAGGATCCTTATCCTTACTGTTTTTCATCTTAAGGGTTGCTGGAGTCATGGAGCTAATCCCAGGCGTCACTGGGGTAACACCGGAGTACATCAACAGGCATTAAATTAAGTCCACAGTACACCACTAAACTCTCGCACAGTGGGCGAGAGCACCCAGCTTTAGGTGGGTGCTCTCGCCCGGGTGGGAAGGTTCTGTTGAGTTGACCACGCTGTAGGCGAGTGTCACAACTTTAAACCTGATGTGGGCAGCCACGGGAAGCTAGTGCAGAGGTATGAACAGTGGTGTGATGTCCTCTTCCACTGAAAATGTAAATGTGCTGCTGGAGGAGATATGAGCATCAAAACCAGTGATGATCCCCAGTTTCTGAGGAGACTTTATGTCACAGGAAAATCCCAAGTTGATGCTGATGCTGCTCTGTTGAAGGTCTGGATGCAAAGACAAGCACTTCTGTCTCGGAAAGATCGAGTTGAAGATAAGTGTGCTATCAAGTTATATAATGCACATTATCTGTACTGATTTATAAATAATACAAAAGATGCCTCACAAGATGGCCTGTTTGGTCTGATAAGGCGATAGCTAATAACGTGCTAAAACAGCAACAACTGAGCCAACAATTGTACCTGATAATTAAGATCCAGACTGTCTTTTTTACTAACTCCTTGTTTATTTATTGTCCACTGTCACCTAGCGCTTGCTCAAAGGGGGTTGTTGGGTTACCTACAAAATTCTATAATCTCTAACCTTACATTGTACCTTCAGATGATTTTTGTTGGGATTTGGCGCTATATGAATAAATTGAATTATTATTTTATTTATATTTCAGGCAGCTGGACACTGCATTAGAAATGCTATTCCACTAAAAAGTTGCTTTTTGGCACATAAGTCTCATGTGATAAATATCTGTAATACCTTATTTGAAGTTGCTAGGATGGAAAAAGTTCATGTTCAACTACATTTACTTCATTGCTTTATTTAAGTATATTGATAGGCTGAAAAACTATTATTGTACTTAAACAGTAAACCAGTGCATTGTGTATCACAGAGCATACATTACGTTTAGTTTTGAAGTGTCCAGTTGATGTGTAAAACCTACTTCGGCTTTAAATCTTCAAAATGGCATCATATGAGGTACATCCTTAAATTGAAGGATGGATTTTATTTACAAATCTGTTTTATCTGTGACCACTGAAAGGGTGAAATGTTACTGATTGTTTACGTGGTTGTTTTGTGGGTGAGTGTGTCAGTCGCTTAGTAAAAGCAAAAAAAAAGCTACTGTTTGCAGGATTGGGCACATTTTAATCCCACTTAACCATCCAGCCGTGTAAGGTTTTTCTTTTACTCGCTTTTCGACTCTGTGATGTCTTCTGTTCTGCTCATGCTTTGTAAAAGAAACAAAGTGTTCGCTTCCATATTTCAGTAGATTTTATTGTGTTGAAAACACAGTGTGTGACACAAATGTGCTACGTTATCATATCATTGTATGGTTTAAATGAACCATATGCACTAATGGATGAAACATAGCAAAGTTAATTGTGAGCTGTCGCACTCCAGGTGAGATGCAACAAAGGAACAAGCTGAGGCTTTAAATACATGCAGTACCTTAAACTAGAATCAGTTCAGAATTCATTAGATTGTCCTTGCACAAAGCAGTAGAGACATCAATTCTTCTGCAGAGCCAGTCTGGGGACCTGGACCAGCACACCATCGCTGCATCCTGCCAGTCTCTCTCCTCTGATGATCAATAGCAGTGAACAGAAGGCAGCTGGAAGCTCGCTTCTCAAAACTTTTGTTGTGTGCCAACTCATTTTGGTTGGCATCCTTCAATTAGTCTTTAATCTCACTAGTCTTTGCTAAGTCCATTCATCACAGATGAAATAAAGTGTCAGCTGAAAAATCATAAGCCTGCACAAAAAAACCAAAAAAAAACAAGGTATTTTGGATACCTCTACACATTATTTATAGTTAAACCGAAAAAGAACTCAGAGTTTCAAACAATTGGGCCAGATTGAAATCATTCAACATGAGATGGATGGTCGTACGTTACGCTATGGAGCACATTGATTTCGGTTCATCTGAATTCACTGGTACTGGTTATTTAAAATGATAAAAACTGGATTAGTGGAACAGTGTTATTTTTGTAGTTATTAGTTTTGTAGTTAGTGTAAATACTCATTGTACTACACCAATGTGAGCATTGTAATGCTATCTCAAAACACAGCAGACCCTAAGTGCTGCTCAGATGAGTGTTGCTGGCACACTCAGTCTAGGATGTCCTAAAATGTACACAAGATAAACAGTGCTTCTACCAAATGTTATTTGTTTTTTCTGGCTTTAGTGACAGCTGAGGGGGAAAGTATCCTTTGTCCATCGAAACATTTTATTTTCCAGCGTGTAACTGAGCTAATGGAGCTGCTAGTGTGGCCACGCTCCTATGTAATGGACAGTTAGAGCAGACATTACAGCTGCATTCACCTCCAATTCCAGATAAGTGGTTTAGATAAAAACAACCTGTCAGCTGAACACTTGTGTCGCGGTCCTGCTGGGATCTTTTGCAAAGACGCTCCATTCCCAATCAAATTAAAAAGATTAAAAAGGAAAATGCTTTCACAACGGAAGAGCCTGATGAGCAAAACTAAAACATAAGAGCCAAGTTGAAAATGCCAGATTTTTTTTAAAGCGGTTTTGTCTTCTCTATCGTTCAGTTTGATTTTCTTTTTTCTCTTCTTCTTTTTTTTTTTTTGGTTTCAGTAATTTTAGTTATTTAACCTCAACTACACTTTCATGGAACATGGAAATTACTGGCAGTGAATCCTTTGAATAAAAAAAAAACAATCGAACAAAAGTATTGCAGTTTCTATCAAAAAACATATTTCATCATTGAAAAAACGTGTTTTAAACATACTGTTTAAAAACAGGTGTCTCTCACGGTCACCTCCCTTTTCCTATTTCCACAATCACTGTCTTTTATGTTACTGAGGGTTTTGCCCTTGTGCTCAGATTCAAAAAAGATAACATGAGAAGAATCTTTATCGATCCCTGTGGGGAAACTCTGACACCGCTACAGCAAAGTACTGGGTTTCAAAAAAGGAAAAGGAAATAGATGGTTGAAGTGTTATAATGTATATACATTTATATTTATACATATATATATTGTTAAAGTTGCTCATCTATTGTATTCAGCTATTTTAACATACAATTTCTTTCTAATGTTAGTGGATTTAGTCTCTTTCCGTTAAAGGCTGTGTATAAAAGTGGGGTACGTACTTATAACAGCAACATGTCTTTAAAGGTTTGTTCACATTGTCAAATCAAGTCCACTTATTTCTCCATATAAAGGACTTTTAATAGAGTTTGTCAGAACAAGCCTCATAGAAAAAAATGGCACAAACGCAGAAAGAAAGAATAGACAAAGGGAGATGACTGTGCACGTTAAAACAAGAGCTTAGCATTGCCAAACAACCCGTGAATGCCAGCATTTGTTTATATGCATGATTTAAAGCTTCCAGCAAGACTGGGTGTGAATCGCTGTTTGGTTTATTCTGGATGGGGAGGGTTATGTTCGCTGCAGGCGTACAGCATGCAGCAACACCCCCTCCCTGCTCTCTGTCTGTCTCACTGTTGCTGTCTCCCTCCGTGTTTGTCTCACAACTTCTATCACACTGTCTCTCTGTACCACCGCTGAACAAGGGGATGATGACTGTGAAAATGACATCCGGGGGTGTCCACGTGAGCAAGAGAGCTTTCTGTTTTTCAAAGCACCTCAACTGAATAAGACAAAGAGAGATTTCTGCTTGACTTTATTATCCAGGATGCTGCTGGTGGCCACTGTATTCGTCGTCTGACCAATAACCAGGTGACGTCCAGCAGAGATTTGTGTATTTTACTACAAACAATTAACTTAGCAAGCCTAGTTCACCATCCTGCAAAGGGCTGTTTTTTATTGCATTAGATATTCATGTACACAAATGTACATCATTTTAGACATAAACATGCACCTTCTTGTGCATATATAATGGCACATCTGTCTCATTTCTATTGTCTTGTTGGACAAACTTTGCAGAGGCGACACTATTTAATTTACTTGTCTTAAACCACATTCTCCTTTTCATTAAGCAAGTAAAGTCTCGCATATAATATCACGAGTCCGTCAAATATTCGACTTGTTTTGACCTTTGAGTTCTAGTTTTTTAGTTCTACACGGCAATTTCCTTTTACTAAATGGTCGACGTATGCACTGATGTATATGTATCATATATGTATCATGTATGCAATAAACTAATATGGCCCTGTAAGACCTAAGAGAGCGACCTGTTTATGTTCTATTTGAGATCAATGTTTACACTTGATTTCTCCTTGGATATGTTTTTTTTTATCATAGTATACAACACATAATCCATGTAAACTGTATATACATAAATACTTCAGATTCAAGTGCAACGTGATAACTGAGGGCGAGCTGGACTGGATAGCAGTAAGTGTAGTTGGGAATTGTGTCCACATTGTAAAGCTAATGGCTGAAGTGTCTGAATTCGCTCCGCCGTCTACATGCAGAGAGTAAACAGAGCAAAAGGCCACCTTGTGTCATTTGGAAACAGCATCTGTGGAGGCCAGAGGTCATGTGTCTGATGTACCCAAACATGTGGTGAGAAATGGCTAGAGAGAATATTTTAACATCACATATCATTAGGCCGTAATTAGTATAGTGGGCTTTAGGGACAGCGCTTCCCATCTGCCTAAATTTGACGCATCGTCCTTCACATTTCACTGAGAAGAAGAAAGTCACAGTAAACCCACCAGTGGTAAATTAACACGGAGAACTACGAATTTAACTCTGGGAGTGTTAAATCTGGTCCTTTGTGTAAATTCAACACTGGTGTTGCTGTGTGGCTGCCTGTCACTGCATCACTGTGTGGAATCTGTTTATCTATGAGTCTATTAATAATGCAATTTGTGTTAAGGGCACAACATCTGTCCCAGGTTGCTGTACGGTTAGCTCCAGGTGCACCTGCTGTGTTTCGTCATTTATCCCCCTCAATTAGGATGAATGTGGTTGAAAAGGAAAGTGACAAAGCCTCTTTTTCTCAAGCATAATTATGTATAACATGTTAAAGTATGTACGTCCTCGGTCTTCAAAGTTGAATTAAAATTATTTAGTTTCAAACAGTAGGTTTCAAATTTAACTTACACAAGTCTTAAATATTGTTTCTTACATGACTCATGACTCTTTTAATCAGATCGTCATATTTCGTTTGTCTTCTTAATTGATTTATAGGCAGCTGACTGAAGCATAAGCACCACCGGCTGTACAGTTACTGTTGATTAGCATTTTCTTTAGCATATTTTCAACTATTCTTTCTATCATATAAACATTAAAGTGGCCAACAATGTATGAATGATTATGAATTAAATAATAATTATCGTATCAGCACGAAGCGTGGGTACAATCAGCAAGTCGACCACTAATAATAATATTGTCATTTCTGTCTAATTTTATTTTCTGTCTACTGTATAAATAGAAAATACCTGCATGGCCACACGACTTAAATCATTTTCCTTCCAAAGTTTTCTTTGCAGCAGGCTTTTCTTGCTCCACTTTGCTGCTGCTGCTGCTGCTGGGCTCTGTTGGCGTTGCGTCATCAGTAATAGCACTGGAGAATCACTTCTATCCACCTAGTGCTCCGTGGGTCTACAACCATCACAGTGTCTGCTCATGTTGACCAGAATGGACAGAGGAGTATCTAAAGGCTTATCACTGGCATTGTACTACCCAGAATTCCTTTTGCCTGTGTTATGCTCATCTCTCTCACTCCTGATCCACATTTGGCATGGCTGGATGGTCATTTCGCCAGAGGAGAATTGGAAGAGATTGTGTGCAGCCCCTCAGTATGTTCTCCCTTCATATCTGTGGATGTGCCTGTGGAGCAGAGAAGCAGCTGAGCAACAGTCTAGAGAGAGGTAATTGCTTCCCGGTGATGAGATGAATTAACATTCACTTGGCCACTATGCTGTTTATTTCCCCCGTCTGCCCTCGATACAAAACACGGACGCCACGCTGGGAGTGTGTGTGCGTGTGTCACTGATCTTTTTTGAATTAATACAATATATAGCTCTGTGACTATTCAGATCGCGACAGGATTGTCCATCCAAAGTGAAGGAGAGTGATTTCTCCTCAGCTAACGCACTCTTTGATGGGTATTTCTTACCATCATGCTTCATTGGGTCGGAGTGTTTCTTGCCTCCAGACGCAGTGAGCAGAAAAGAACACATCCTGCAGACCTGACAGAGTTTATTCTTTTTACTGTCAGACCTGTTTTAACACAACTATTTGTTGGTGACAAATTGAATATTAACATTATTCTTTATTCTTATGGAAACCTCTGACGGAAGCTTCTACTCCACACAGCAAAAGTTGAATGAAGGTAACATCAAAGTAGACTGACACCTTCTCTGGGGTTTAGGGACGTGTACGTTCATTTGGAGGTTGTGAGGTAACATCTGATTTTCATCAGCTCAGTGGCTCGTGTCAAGTGTCGGCTCCTTGTCAGGTGCCGTGTCGCTGGTGCTGTATGTTTGTGCACATGGAATCTGAAATGAAATAAATGTTTTTTTTCTGCCTCATCAGTAAGATTCAAACTGAGCGTGAGTTACGTAAGCGCTGCTAAATTTATCAATGCTCATTTTATGCAAAGCCTGAGCTCCCAGGCACAGAGTGTGTGATGTTCAGAATGGGAGGAAGGCTTTTGTTTCCCAGCGAGCCACTAGATTTCTATTTCTGTGCTTTGAAAACCAAACATTTTAAAAAGGTCATGCTAATTTTAGCCGCGTTTTCTTGAAGGGGAACGAGACGCGTGGCTTTTCGCAGACGATCAAAGCAGACTTCAGTCAGTTTACAGCTGTGGTTGCGCAGGGGATTACAGTCAGGAGTGAATGGCAGGCACATGCTACGTCTGCGTTTGCTGCCTTCTCATGCTGTTGGTGTGTGTGTGTGTGTGTGTGTGTGTGTGTGTGAATAGAGCAAAAAAGATTCAGACTGTGTTCTTCTGGTGTGTACCTTGATAGAAAAATGTGATTGTGCAGGAATCTCAGTCTCTCTGCTCACTTCATTCACAGGGAAGTCTAAAAGCTGTCAGACTCAGAAGTAGTGAGTCCCAGTTCTCAGACAGGATCTTTGTAGACAAACAAGGTGGCTTTCCTGCTTTTTGATAGTCTGTCTCTGCCTCCTCAGTGAAACACACACATACACAAATACACACATCTGTCTTACTACGCTTGTGACGACCACAACTGACAACATTAGCTCCTTAAAACATAACCTATTCCAAATCCCCAGCTTTAATCCCCATCCTAACCTAAACTGAATTCTGTCAGTTGGCAGGTTAGTTTCCATTTCCAGTGCTTGAAGTTGAGACTTTATTTTTCTAACGTCTCTAAGTTGTTGTTTTTTTTTATATCTATCCTTCATTGATATCACATTGAGAAGAGGTAAATTATGGGTGGCCGAGTACAGAACACAAGGCCATAAATATTTGTTTTTTTGGCCATTTTGGAAAATATGTCTATAATAGCAAGCATGACTGCAACCTAATAAGTCATTCTAACACGAATATGAATCCACATGTTTATACTTTATGTATAAATATGTATTGTTTATTATCATTGCAGTACGGGGTGTCTGGCAGACAGAAGGAATAAGCTAATAATATTATTTACCAGTGTGGAAAAAAATGGAGTCAAAACCAAATTTAAAGTGATGTTTATAGTGTTTAAGTGTTTTATTCCTAAGACAGTCAGAGCAATGTTTACATTTGATAGTGCTTGCCTTTTTCTTTCAATATCAGCTTCACGGTGTTACCTTGGTTGACATGTTTGCTCTCACCTTTACACATGATTGCAGTGAAACCCTGCACATCGTACAAAGAAAGATGTTCCTCGCGCTCCCCACAACAATCCAGTGATTCACCTCCTGTTTTTTCAAAGCCTACGTCCACTTATATTGCCTCACAGCTGAGCTGTGCATACGAAACTCGGCCGATCTGTGTATTTTATATAATTTGACGCATCACACATCATTAAACATTCTCAACACAATCCACATTCCCACGTTCAAAACGGAGGAGGGGAATTGTGCTGTTAGGAGCCATTGGATCCTGATCAGGCCTCTATGCTAGGGATATGTGTTTGCCACAGACCACACTGCCTGTTGCCATGACAACAAACAGAAATTTCTCTTCATACACTTCACCCAAGTGCTTTTCAACACTGAACCCCCCCCCACCCCTTCATTCTGTGCTCCCAGCATTCATCGGGAGTTTGGGGAATACTCTTCAATTGATCTCCTGCAGACAAGCAAAGCGAGACCGATCACATGACTAATTCAGATGTCGGTGAGATCACTGCCTCATTTCTTCTATCTCTTCAAGCACTATCAATCTGAAAGTGAGCTACTCTGCCAGTGACTGACGTGCACGGTCTGAAGCTGAATGAACTGAGCTGCTATTTTGAAAAATGTCAGAGAGGTGAGGCGCTCCGCAGTGACCCAACTGTGCAACCACACGGAGCTACCATACATCATGGTCTGAGGAAGCCATGTAGACCGTGACCTGCAGTGGAAGGAGGCACGAGGTGGGACACACTCAGTCATCTTCTTGGTCTCTTTCAACGCACGAGCAAAGAAAACAAATTTCTTTAGTCTCTAAACAGAAATAGCCTCGTGTACACCTTACCCTGGAGACAGCAGCGATGATGTACAGCAAGGATACACTTACACGTTGTGGGAGGCCCGACACCCAAATGCCAGACCTGGATCTCTTTTGGACACTGGGACCCTTGACCTTCCATCCTGACACCTGAAGTGTCAGAGATTGGTGAAGATCTGTCAGGAGCTCTATTCTGGGTGGAGTGTAACTCAGAGATTTGACATTTTGAGGACTGACACTTCCTGGCTTTTAAAAAAATACTGAACCCTAAAAGTCTTGACAGAAAAAACAAGTGTACATGATAAACATTCATCAGAATGAATTTGTGGTTTAAAGTTCACGTTAAACCAGAAAGACGTCTGACAGCATGCATTTTGTCACTGATCGTGAGACAGCTGCTAGAAGCGAAACATATTTGGATTGAATTCAGACTCAGGACAGTCTTATCAGATTAATAACCACGTCAGACTGTGATTTCTTCTCACTTTGTGTGCAGGAAGCTTTGAAAGCTACAAGCTGCTTAAGCCTCCTGACTTCAAAGCAGCTGTTGGGCTGTGAGATAAATCCAATGGAAACCACTGATTGTTTGATGTGAGTTGGTCGACTTGGGAATGCGCTGCTGTGTCTTCTCATTACACCTCAGACTGGATGTTGTTGGTGTTGTGGGATGTTGCCCCGTCTATTTTTACATTGATAAGTTGGTCTAATAAATCATGTCTGTCGGTCAGATCGTTTAGATAAATATTACAGCAACATTGTAAAATACTACTGTACATCTATCCTTGACAACACATCTATCCAGTGTCATTGACTGTCAAATTTCATAAATCCAGAGTGAAAGGAGTATGCCAGGGGAGTAAGTCCAAGGTCAGCGCCACAAGATCTAAGTGCAGAAGCTGGTAAATGTTCCCCTGGGGAGGTCACTGGCCTGAGTCATGCTGTATTTATCTGGCAGAAGGCCTGCTGACATTTTCTGGATGTAAAAGAACAGTTTGTCTATAGCAGCAAGCACAATTGTTGCTGACAACTTTTCCATCCACTGCCCCGCGACAGGAGCGTCGTTTGTAAAGGAGCTGGCAGGTACCTTCAGGGATTCGGGTGATTGGGTTTCAGGGGCCAGCAGCGTACGGTACGGAAGCGTTGGGTTTCCATGTAGAGGGGAAACGGCGAAAGCCAAATTCACTGACATGAGCGTATGAGAGCAGCCTCTGACCAGGTGCTGAGATATTGTTCCCTGTCAGGTGTCATCTTACACCTCTGAGTGATGGGGTCTTTTCCTGGAAGACTGTGGCAGGAACTGACGGAAGCAACAGAAGCAGTAACAAGTGTGAAGCTGAGACGCTGCTTCACAACTTGTTTTCTACAATATTTTTAGCACGAATATCCTGAAAATATTAACCTCAGCTCTACAGCATAGCTGTATTTTCTTATTACTCTGCTTTCCAAACTCTGACATTTGAATTAAGGGCGATATCTAGGGACAACAGTAAGAGCCAGGGCTTTTTTTCCATTAAAATTTGGATTCATAGTGAATATACATTTGGTGCAAACCACGAGCAAATTCTGAAAAACACAAGTGTGAAATCATTAGACACATTTTAGAACCAGACGTACAGACACTGATATAGTAACAATCCAACAACAACTTACCTATGGAGTTGTTGGTGCTTTAACATTATTACATGAACTAATGTTGACAGATCAAACTCGATGACAGGAAATTACTTTATTTACAAAATGTTCTCCACCACCAGGCCTACATCTACCACCTCCTTTTTTACTTAATTCAAATTAGACTCCAGAAAAAAAAAATTTTATTTTAAAATAAAAAAAAAACTATTTCACGCAGTTAAAATTCCAAAATACTCACTAGAACAATAACAACATTATTATATTTTTTCATTTTAGTGGAGAGCCAAATCCAAGAAATAAGAAATGTTCTGCAGCTAATTCAAACTCATATTCAGAGTTTATGTTTATGAAAGAACGACCACAGGAGCAAAACAGCCACTGACATGTTCTGCATCGCTGCTTCTTGAGGTTCACTCACAATGACGAAGCAGTCATCTGAATGAGTGGGTCTGGGTGTGTGGCAAACATTTACTGCTTGTTAGTGTTTGCGGTTGCTTTGTGCGTGCGCGCACGTGTGTGTGTGTGTGAGTGTGTGTGTGTGTGTGTGTGTGCACGTGCTTCTGCGATGGCGTAGGGTAGACCTTGTGTACCTAGTCTCGTTTTGTGCAGACAGCTGTAAAGGGTGAGCTACTATATATATCTTCAACACTGGTCTAATTTCCCTCACCGTGACCTGATCCCAGTCATACATCGACCTTGCTTACTGTCATGCACAACAAACTTATGACAAACTCCCTTAGTTCCTCAGTCTGTGGAGCCTTAAAAATAATAAATAAGGTTTAGTGTTTGAGGGTTTTGTCTTCAGTCTGTCAAGGTTTTGTTGAAGGTGAATAGGTTGCATCCTTACGGGATGTTGTGTGTTTTGTAAAGAGAAGGAAGAGCAAGGGCAGTGTGTCCATCATCGGATTGATGCAAGAACTGGTGTTTGTCCAAGAATCAAGTAATTGCACCACAACAGACCCTGTTTAAAATATTTAAACAGTGTCCAACATGAATGGCTCAGGCATTGAGTTTCAAAAGCAACCACCATAAAAGGCCCAGTTGGATGAAAACGTCCTGTCACTGTGATCCTCAGCCCATGCTGACACAGTTAGTTCTGGTTGAGGGACTCAACCGATGTACATAAACATGTCTCAACAGTTCAGCCAACAGTAAACAGACAGGATGGGAGGTATGCTGAGCTTTAACAAATTGGCTTCTCTGTATGCAGATGCCAAGTCCTGGATTGCATGGATTCAACTTTTTAGGCATTTGTTTAGTTTCTTATTCACAATGCTCCATGTTCAGGAAAATGTCTCAACAGTCCCCAAAAGAAAAAGAGATGCTTTTTTTTTGTTTACTACATTTACGATGAAGTTTATTGATCATCACTATAAGTAACACAAACTATCATGGAACCAGCATCCTCACTTTACTTTAGGTGCCTGAACGTTTTGCACAGCAGTGTACATGTTCCTTTTGCTCTTCCTGCTTTTTCTGTGTGCAGAAAAAAAGAAAACTCACATTTTTAGCTAAAAGAGTTATATGCATCTGCCAACCAGTCAAGCTGCAGTTTACATGCAGTGTGGCTACCAATAAGCCCTATTTATAGACCTGGAGTTGTAGCCCTCAGATCATTGGTCTCTGCAGCATTAATTGGCCACTTATGCTGAAGCTGCTCTTCACTTGTGCCGTAGCATGGCGTGTGTTACCTGAAACTGATGTAAAGACCTGTGTTCAGGACTGAGGCAGGTTCTGCCTGAAATGTCTCCTTACTTTCTTCTGTTTTAACCCATAACCATAATAATAATAACAAAATGCAGTTCAGACTGTGTGTGCATAACAGCAGTGGAACAGGGGCGTCCTCTACTAACCAGCAATCAATTGTATTGTACAGTTTATGTATATATTGAGCAATTTGTCTCACATTTATTGAGCTGGAACAACCTCTTTTACTGCCCAGTGTGATTGACCTATTATTATCAGCAACCATGGAACCCTAACCAAGATATCAGGCACAAACTATCCAATATATCAGAAATGATTACAGGTAAAAATGTTGGCTATACCATAAGTAATGCTCTTCCAATTCAATTTATGTAAAAAGCACATCTTAAAAGACATCTGTTTTCTGAATTTTTATTGAATATATTATATTTTTCTTTAGTCAACATTGCACATATTCCATTTTCAATCACATCTCATATTGCTGTCTACAAAATGTTATGAATGTAGAAAATCCAGAAGTTGTAAGTTGTAAGGTTTACCAAAAAATAAAGAAGAAAACAAAAAAGGAGAATTAAGGTCAGAAGTGACAAGCTCCAAAGTTACAGAGAGAGAGAGTAAAAGAGAAGGAGAGGAGCACCCTCAGGAAAGAATAGAAACATACCTTGGGTTGGGATGCAATTTTCTCAAAACAAAGCATCATGCAGAGTAAAAGCAAGGCTGGCCAAAACTCACATGGATATTTCTCAACACCTGAGCAGTAGAAATATTTTACATGTTCAATAATAGCAACTGCCAGTTTTCCTTTTCCAGTTGATAGTGATTTCCCTCCTGTGTTGTGAGTGACAAGGCAGTGGCTAATGAACAGTTTGAATATCACGCATACGTATACATAAAGCACAAACATTAAAACAAATGCACCAAGCCATTAGCATCGTTCTAAAAACAATTATCCTGCAGTTGGCATATTTGAAGACGTCTCACACTGCAGCAGCAACATCTCTGCTGGCTGCATGGAGATTGTTGACCTGTCTGCATGTGACATGATTGTGAGAATCGCGATGACTGATGTAGATTTACTGTATTAATGCGACTGTGGCCCTGCCTGACCCAACTGTACTGCCTTAGATAGGAACCTGATTGTTTTGGGCCTTAATCCCATCCTTGCCCTGTCAAATTCATTTTAAAATCTATTCCTAATTTGTAAGTTTCATGTGTGAGCACTTCATTCTCAGACTCACACGGTGGCTGATTCACAGCTATTATTTCCTGACCTATAAAAAATGGCCGTTTCCACATTGTACACAAAATTATACATGTTTAATGATTCTTGTCCTTTAAAATTTATACTGGAAATTTGGAGGCTTGTTAGGGGGAAATGTGCCATACCCACATGCAGGCTGTTGAAAGCTCTGCTGTGATTTTTAAGTGTCAACCGTAGTAATTGGTTTGCACAGGCTAAAGTACATCGTGTGTAATCATCTTAAACTCTGTGCTTCCATGTGGATCTTTAGGATTGCAATCAGCCTGTTAAATCAGACTTTTTAATGCAAAAATTGCAGTGGCTCTAAAGAAAACAAACACAATCAAATGGAACAGAAAAGCGGATTGATCAATTCGATGATGTCTATGCAACATAAAAGAAGGCAACCAACAATTTTCTGTATTTTGTTGTGTTGCAGTTTTTGCATACGTTACCAAACTGGTGGATGTGTCAGTTTGCACATTTGATTTTTTTTTTTCATCATTTTTTTGTTGAATTGGAGACTTTTTTTTTATTTACTTGTGATTTGTCTGTTTTGAGTTTTCGTATGTTGCTGTGTGGTATTAATCACTGGACGTTAACAACAGTGATGTGATACATAGCACTGATATATCATAGAGCATTTATCACAGAGCAGAGATTACATAATGTTGTTCAAATCCCTATTGCTTACTATTAGGGCTGCAACTAATCATTTTTATTGATTCGTCTGCTAATGATTTCTCAGTAGAATATCCAAGTAGATGTAGCCAGCTATCCTATTTAATTTGAGAGCCCACAACAAATTTTAATCCTCACATTTGAATGTTTGGTATTTTGGCTTCAAATGTGGCTAAAACCAGTTGGCAGTTAATTTTTCTGTTGATTTGACTTTCCAGTGCTACTCTATATACCATCCCAAATGAAACCTATATCTCTGTGATGCTCATATTTGAATCTCCAGTAGCTTGATGAATGAGGGCTGAATTGATTAGGAGTGTGTTCTGCAGCCAAGAGTAGCAGTCCTGAAGTAGAGACATGCTTTTTCCCAGTGAAACACTGGCAGCGTAAAGTTACTGACGTAACTCTCAGGTGTAAAAACAGGTGGTCCGACCACAAAATCTGTACAGTATTTGGGTATTTCTGCTCATAACTGTGTCTGTATTGCATCCACTTAAACATATAATTGCTCTTCTTAGACTAACATAGTCTCTTCACTGCTCTGGTGCAGTATGAGCCAGAAAATGAAGGCGTTCCAATATACCAAAGTTAAATTTCAGGTAATGATTAAGCTAATGAAAGCTATTAACATTTAATCTGTATCATAATTTATGGAAGCACGACCATCACCTTTAATTATAACCAAAATGACAATTTAATACTGACCAGTGATGTGATTCTCATATCAAGCGACACATAGTAACCCTGTTATTAACCCAGTAATTTGAGCGGACATTAGCTGAATTTACCAAGGCCTTTGAATAAACACATAGGAATTTTGCAAAGCATTTTCCTACATGAAACAATTTCCTAAATATAGATGTGGCCATGCAAACACTGCAATCATCGATCTGCAGCAAAGAGCACTAATACAGTTGTGCAGGAGGCAGATGGTGCAAAACAACCCGAAATCCAGTCAGTCACATAATATCCGGCACAAATACTAAACAATTACAATCTGCATCACCGTTCAACTGTTTTGCAATGCTCCTCATAAGCCACCTTGTTCATAAGGAGATTAAAACATAAAACGGGTTCCTGGTGTTCTAACATCTAACACTGTGGCTGTTCCAGTCATTTTTATGTTTGTGTATCTAATATCAAACTGAGCTGTATGGAAACATCCACAGTACTGCTGGAGTGCAGATACTAGGTTCAGTCAGGTTGGTTTGTTTTATATATATATCTATATATATATATATATATTTAAAGATCTTGCAGACCCTTGTGCTAAGTTGTCTTTACACCATTATGAAACTAGAGTGTAAAACTGTCCAGTTTGGCTCCTTTTTTTGTATTTAAAATATTTATTTGAATGTGGTTTGGGCTCCTTTTTCCCCCTGACAAAAAATAATTATCTTGTGTAACTGCTCCTCCTTATTATAAAGTTAACATTGACAGAGCACTGGCTTCAGCAGACCTGGGTTAAAAGGAGCAAACGCTGATTAGGTTATCACCAAGAATAATTTCAATTTTACAGCTAACCTGTTCCTTATGAGGTTGGTTTATAGTAGTCTGGGATTAGTCTAGTTGTACAAATAAGACCACAGGATGGAGGAACATCCTGAGACGCCTTCACAGCACCTACAGTACAGTGTTTCCTCTTTTGAGATTACATTTATGACCACTGCAAAGGCTGGAGGACCTGATTTGTTTGTTTTGTAGCAGACTATGAAAGCAATATTACGTTTCACTAAATCTAAACGCTGGGCTGTTGTTTGGCAAAGCTTTACATGTGTGGTCTTCTTTTTTTTTTTTTTTTTAGAAGAAGAAATCCTTTGTTATTGATCAAGGGAGGCATTCATCTTAAAGTTAATCGAGCCTAGTTGCTCTGTGGAAAGTGAGAGTCTCAGAGTTGTTTAGACTTCGGCTCGTTTTAATGCGTAATCGACCCCTAGGAAGATTTTTTCCTGTGAACGAGGTCAGTTCTTCCTTAAATATGATTGTTTTTTTAACATCATAACTGAAAATGATTCAACTGTGTTGGGTGAGTCTCCTCCTCCTCTGACCAGGAGCAATGACACAGAGAAACGTTATAAATGTTGCCCCAGTGAGTTTTCCAGCTCAGAGGTGATTGTAATTAAAATTTTCTCCTCTCACCTTGTTCTGCGTGTTATCTAATGTCCCCCACACAGACCGTTAACCTCTCTAACAGCTTTTTAAAATCTGCTCATTGACTGTGCTGAATCACAACAGTTATCACAAAAGTTATCACTGCAGGAAACTGGAACATCCACAGGAACATCTAGAAGCGTTAAGTTTGTTTAGTCGTCAGGATATTTTTCTACTCATATGATCGGGATGACCTAGAATACTGATAAATATCCACGTGTAGAACACAGGATTAGGGCTTTTTTTTTAACTTCGTATCACTCAGAACACGCATGAGGATAAATGATTTTCCTTCCTGCAATGTTCAGTCTTTGAAATCTGCCTGTTGACACGTACTGTTTTCATGTTTCAGACAGTACACTGCCCTTGTCTGGTTTACTCCGTCTCTCCTGGAGAGAGCAGATTTCAATGAGGGCAGCGCAACTTGACGTAATTGTGTCCTCTAACCAAATAATTATTTTAATTCATAGATTGAGAAAATGGGTTGGAGACAGCCTAGTTAAACAGAATTCCTTCACTCTCCCTTTGTGCTTGTTTGTTCTGATTGATTAGACTTGACGGCCTTGAGGTTCTCAGTTCTCAGGCTGATCCTGTTCTTGTTCTCTGCACTAACCCGTGGGCATGTTGCTCTTTGGCTTGGCATCTTTTGTGCTGCATGTGATAATACAGAGCTGTAGCTGAACATATCACTGAATGGATTAATTTGTGTCTTTACACTTTTATCAGTATTGTTGCACTGCAGCTTCTAGCCAGTCTTGGCTGTCGGTACGATAGTTCAACATCGGGGCTAGCTACATATTTGTGTGAGCCAACGTTCAGCGTGAAATCTCCAGGCCGTCTCCTCCTGACTGTTGCCAAGTCCAAACTTCGGTCTAGAGCTGAGGCCTCAGGTTTGAAACGACTTGTGCTTTAGGCACATAATCCGATAAAGTCAGTGTAACAAAATATCTTCTGAAAATATATCTCCACAGATAGATTATAGGTCCATTTTATTTATAATCTGAACACAATGTAGGATATCTGCTTATTTGTGTTCTTACCAAGAGTGAAAGAATAGGGCTAGCATTTTGAAAAAGATTTGTGTTATTTTCAAAACATAAAAAGTCTGAAAAAACTGAAGCGGACTTGTATTTTCTCACTGTTCTGTTTGTGAATCCACAACAAGACTTCTCTAAGAAGTTCTGAGCCACAGACCTCTGTTGTTCTCCAGCTCCAAAGGTTACGAATGGTCAGAACATTGCCAGTGTCTGAAATAGATTTCCATGAGAAAGAACCAACTGTTGGTGACCTTTGCTGTGTTGGTTTACACGAGTTCAGTGGCTTCTCATCCTGCACAACATTTCGGTGGTAGAACGACAATATATGTATATATATACACCTACACCTTAACTGTAGAATGTAACTGCAACCAAGCAGATTATATTTTCTGTTTACATTTTGAGCATATGTTGAAAACAGCAAGTTACCAATAAAGAACATTTGAAAATATTTGATATGTCAGTACAACTTTCTTTCTGCCAAAATATCTGATACTGTAGTAATAATATGTGTGGTAGTATCCACTATTTTCGAACATAATCCATCCAGTGATTTTCTACAATTATGTTTGCAATTTAAGTGCACAATAACTGCTGCCAGCTGTTTCTTAAGGTAATTAGTTTCAGAGTGTAAATGTCCTGATGTGCTTTGAAGAGTTAAAAGACAAACAAGGGAAATCATTTTCTGGATTCACAGACAATACGGTGAACAGACATAATTCTTTGTTGGTCTTTGTCTCTGAATGGGGCATGTTGACAATAACAAAGGTTTAGAAAATCGTCAGCCATCAATCTCGCCAACGTTACGTCTAAACTGAAAATTATTACAGCAGTCACAGTCAGAAGCCGGTTCGCTAAGCCATACATGGTTAGCATATCCTGGCACCTCACAAATTGCTAAAAGTGCAATGAGAAGACTGTTAATAAACAGTGTGACGCATTTTCATTATTGTAAGAAAACCAGGAACAGGAAGTAGCTTTGTATGTAGTGTGTTGATCTTCTTATCTAACTCTTGGTAAGAAACAAATACTGAGTGCATTTATCTTAATGTCAAATGTTTAACTTTAAAAGTTAAAAGTTCTTTTCTGTTTTGACTTTTTTTTTCTTATATATTACTTAAATGCTGATATTATTAGTTTTTTCTATGAAGTTTCTTTCTTTATTCGTTGTCAAGTATTAAAAATGTAGTAGTAGTACCACGTTTACATTTAATGCCATCAAGGTGACGAATCTGTCAAATCACTCAGACAACTGTAGCCTAACATCTGCATTACTTTTCAACTCTCTGACTAATAAGACTAATACTTCTTCTTTACATTATGTTTGTTATTTAAAGTTGTTGTTCCCCACACAAACATTTAAGTCTGATTATGGATGATTGTGGAACAAGTTAAGTTTCCCTTGGATTACTTCTTCTTTTTCTTTTTTTTCCAGCTTCAATTATTACTGTCTCTAACTTTGTAAAGAACCAACAACTTTGCAGATTTGACTGTGACTAAACGTAGCTGGAGTTTACTAGTATTCCTTGTAAAACTGCTGGTATGCAGATATGAAAACTGAATTTGTATCTGCTCCTTTGCAATTAAAAAAAATCCTCCTCAAGAGGAGTAAAATAGTGACATCTGTTTCTGAAACTAAGGAAATATCTGGAACATTCAGTAAACATCTTTTATGAGGGATGATAGTATTGAGGTAATTACAGAGATTTTTTAAGAAAAAAACAAGAACATGAACTTTGGATTTTGTTAGGATGTAAAGAAAAACTAAGAACACTAAAATCCAGAGCTCTAAATTCAATCGTTTACATGCCATTATGGTTAGCACAGCATGTAGAGGACATTTATTTAAACGAAAATGTAAGAAAATAAAACACTGTCTTCATAAAAAATATGTGATATAACTTATTACTTCAAAAACCAAATAAAACTGGCATGTTAGTGGACATTTCTAATCATTGCATCCACGGAAAACAATGCAGGTCTAACAGACGTAACAAGATCCAATGCTTCTCTGACAAAGCTGCCCAAAGAACATCAGCATGTGTCGTGGCGAACCGAATAAAGTAGGCGGGAGTAGGTGGATTTTCAATGGGCAAACAAACAAAAGGCTACTTAAAATCTGACAATGAAGTATGTCGGAGCAGCATTCACAACAACATGAACATGATTGTATCCAGCGACGACAAACCAAACACAGGTGATCATGGTCGATGGTCATAACAGTCAAAGAAAGTAAAAAGTCTCAAATTACTCTATCTGCAACACATCTTAGGACACACAAGTAGAAACGTCTGCTATGTACATTTTTTCCTATTCAGTGTGCATCTATAACACAACATTTTCCAGAAGTCCACAACATACAATAAATTCAGGGTTTCACCTTTGGTTATGTAATTATCAAGGCTAGATTTAAAAAAATATAGAACACACGTCCATGTTACTTTTGCATACAGTTAAATTCAAAGTGAAAACATATCAACAAAGCAGCTGGTCAGCTCTAAATTTTGCATCTGAGAAAAAAACCTAAGGTATTTCATCTTTACGTCGATGATTCTCGGGCGGTGAAAAGCCCAGCAAGTTTCATCCGCTGTTTTTCTGTGATAGAAAGTGAGTGTGGCAGATATTTATGATGGTGTTTATGTGCCTGACATCTTTGCTTTAGTGTAAGTGGATCTTAATGTAAGAGGATATTCTTCTGATGTATTTCAGTGTGTTGCATTGAGTCTGTCAATGTTTGTCTCCTATTTCTCTCCTAACCCTCTTTTCCACTTTCCGAATGAGGATTCTCATGTGTTATGACACAATGTGAATTAAGAGTTTGTTGCCAGCATTTGAGTGAGCGACTCAGGCCAGCCTTGTTTGGTTGACGGTATGAAACAAGATAAAAATAGATTAAGTCGGTACTGCTGACTGCGCATAAGCAGAGAGCAAACTCACCATTTAGTAACCAATGACACCTACGAAGCCGACCCAACTAAAACATTATGTCGACATTACAACCAAACATTATCTCTATCATATTAAAATATTCACATCTGTTCCTTACAAGACACTTTTTTTCACATCTAAAGAAAACATCTTTGAACTGGTTTAAGTCTCTTAGTTTCATCACTTCATACATCTGTATATGTGTAATAATTAAGGCAATCATTTTGGGCCACGACTTACTCATTTTCCAACTCCAGTCTTAACCCCCGAGGGTTAGTTTACTGATCTTAGACAGTAACTCTCATCTCCACTTGTCCAAATGCCGGGTCCCGTCCAGTTGTTGTTGCTTTTCAGTGTCCGCTTAATGCTCTTGATGACCGGTCATAATGTTTTGCTTGTTCTCTGCAATTTCCAGAGATGTGGGGGATACTCCCTCTCCCTGTAGCTGGCAGCGCTGCAACAGAGAGAGAGAGAAACAGGAAATGGATGCAAATCTGTCATCATTCTTGAGCAAAAGGCTTCCTGAAGATGGAGTAGTTTGCTCATATGCTGAACTGATATTGTGAATATTTTCCTTTCCCACCCAGGGGTTGGCCAAGACGCATCCCACTATAGATAATCATCAGGGTCATTAAGCAGGGACTCCTTCTGAAGCACTGGGGGAGGGGATAGGTCTGAGTGCATACACATTAGAAACTGCTTACATGCTGTACAACTTTAGTTGTATAATGAATCATTCCTCAATATCACATTAAATACATTTGATAGCTGTTGGTAGCAAACTCTAATGTTGTTGTAAGCCGATGTAAGGCCACGTTTTCTCCTTTATGTTATCCCTTGATTTGAAAAATCATTAAGAAATTTCTTTTTATATTACAAATCTTAATTGGAAATCTGCATAAAATGTACAAGAGGCACATTTTAAATAATTTAATGTCAAATTCAAAACAAAACACTGCTGTAAAGCTGAGTTTAATTCAGGTCAATACAAATTAACAGCACAAGTTGATTGGTATGAGAGCTTTGGCAGACAATGCCACTGAATGTGTTAAGAGCTTGAAGCAGGCCAAATACTCTGTGACCAAACTGCAGGTCTAAAGGGGAAAACAAAAAACTTAAATTACAATTTGATTGCTCAAGATGTCTAGGAACTCTTGCAATCAATACCAAACTCAGACAAGCTGCAGTGACAGAGAGAAACAGTATGACACGATTGAAACAAATCAACGGCGACATGATGGACATCCAGATCTTAACAACGGCTGGAAAACGCTGCTAGTGGCCGTTTAGACTAATACGTCCTTCCTATGTTGCTGCATTTGTATTATCGATTTAGCTCAAATTTAAATGCCTTCTTCTTCGTGAACTGTTTATGTTGTTCTGGCTACCCCCTGTAGGGCGAAGCCTTTCGCAGAATAACTGTTCTGTGTCGTAGCTATTTGTGCTTATTAAGATGCAGACTATTAGAGACAAGCGTCCTCTTTAAACAGAGCAGCTGTTGTATAATTCTCCACCTCAATAATTTGAGGATTTCCACATAGTCTCCCAGGAGTCGAAGGCATTCTGTATGCAATCATAGCTGCAGCAGGCACAAAGCAATTACAACAAACATACTGAGTGTTTTTATCTAATTCCCTTATTAAGACTTTAGAGCTAAACCTGTGGCTGTTTACATTCCAGGTTGTGTTTGTTCGGTAGAGCTACTTTAGTAAATACAGCACAGGTAGTGTGTTCTGTATTTACCCTCCAATACCCTGTACCTGGTATGATAAGAGCAGAAATATAGAATTCAATATTCAAGTCAGTAATAGCGCAGAGTAAACCATGTTGGAGACGTTTAAATAAGTGAAGCAAAGCTGAGCCTTTAATGTTACTGTATCCGCCTGAGAAAAGCACATGAAGAAAGCTGTTTACAGTCAAGCACGGTGGAGTACTATACTGAAATTATGTACTCAATGGGTGCAAGTGTACCGACTAGACCTCCAGAACACACACTGAATAAAATGTTTGTTGATGTGTTTGTGTTGCGGCCTCATGAGCGCAGGTGACCGTGCTGCGATCTCAGCTGAAGTTCACGACCATTATTAGAACAAACTGCGGGAAGACGTTGAAAAAGTGGGATTTTTATGAACAGCAACAACATCGTGGCAGAAAATAAGCTCAGGTTCTTTTTTTCTCGGGTGCTTGATGGTTAATGACAAAGGAGCGACGTCTCACTGCCGCAGGAGTTACAGCGTTAGATGCTAAAGTTGGCAGAACTGGAATAATGTAATTAAGTGCTATTAGACGTCTTTCAGTAACAATGATATTAAAATGAAAAATGGTTTATGTCACACGCGCTAACAGTAGTATTTTATTTGTACAAAGATGCTCATTAATAGAGCTGCAACCAATGATTTTTTGTCATTAACGTATTAAATTGTTTGGGCTCTAAAATGTCAGCGCACAAATCGCAGGTAACACACTGTGGAGCTCTGCTTGTCAGACAAACTCAATGGTTGATCCAGCTTCCTGTCAAGTTTCCAAACACACTTTAACATTCTACTCCAAATCTGTACGGCTTAAAACCAACATCTCTGAAATGTCACCTGGCAAATCTGCTTACGCGTGTATGACACATGTTCCAGCATTTACAGTTCCCAGTGCAAACTCAACTTCAGCAGGGTAAATACATTAGACACAGCTCCGTAATTAATCTGTCAGTCATGTCTGTTTTTGACCTGAAGATCCTGAAGAGTGTGACTACGATTTTCAGATCACCGCTGTGGTTTGCCGGTCTCATTATCGGTTAATACTGTCTGTACTAAACTGGGTCGCTCTGTAATCTTGTCAGTTTGTCGTTTGGCTTTTAAAATCAAACGTTAAAGCATTCTCCCTAAACAAAAGATGCTATACCAGGGATAATGAAAAACCAACAGCATTTTGTGTTTTTCTCTCTGTTGATTTTGGATTAACACTTCATCACATGTATGTCCGGTAGGCAGGTTCCCACAGCCTTCCAGCACACACTAATCTAATACAATGAGCAATCTATCCAGACAGTTTCTCATTAGAGGCTTAGCAATAAAGCACCAGTGACAAAGGAGAGATGTGTGTGGACGCTGCAAACCTCACACCGTGTGCACTAATGAGGCTGAATGTCCAGACCATATACAATGGCAAGAAAAAGTATGTGAACCTTTTCGAATAGAATCATAGTTTTCTGCATTAATTTGTGATAACATGTGATCTGATCTTCATCTAAGTCAAGAGTATTCACAAATATAATGTACCTAAAATCATAACTGAATGTCTGAATGTCTTTATTGAGAAGAACCATAAAAACCTTAAGAAAATTTGTTTGGAGGTGTGGACTAGAGCAACTTCCACTGACAAAAACCACTCTAACACTTTGACTTTGCTCTGCACAAGAAGAATACGCTTATGTGAGGCATGCCTCACCAAAAGGAGCTTTCAGAGGATCTGCGATAAAGAATTGTTGTTGCTTACTAAAAAGAACATTGTTCCACGCCTGAAGGTTGCCAAACAGCACATTGACACTGCACAACCGTATTGGATAAATGTTTTGTGGACTATGTGAGAATGTCTGTATGTGAGCTGAAACTTTGTAGAAGAAGGATAATGACCCAAAACACACAACAGAAGAAGAAGACTTCATTTTTTTAATTTTTTCACTACCAATTTTTTATGGTTTTTCTTAAAAAAGATTATTAATTAACATTAAAGATCTGAATTTTTTAGGCACATCATAGTTGTTAATATTCTTGACTTAGATGAAAATCAGAAAACCATAAAATTCCAAAAGGTTCACATACTTTTCCTTGCAATTGTATAGAAAATGAATGGAAATCATGTAAAAATTCAAGAAATAATTACTTGCTAAGTAAGTCAACCAGTTGTACACACACCTGGATGCTCTCACTTCAGTGGCCCAGCTGCAGGCGGGACAGTTTATAGTGTCACATGCACAAATCTATTAATCCCACAGCCTATCACCTTAGGTCACTGCCTGCTCAAGGCTAAGCCAAGAGCAGCAGGTTAAACCTGTTCAGATCTATACAAGCACTTGGTATCCAGAAGCTCTTCCTATTCACAATTCAAGAACCCAGGAGCTGTTTTTTTTTTTTCCAGGGTACTGGATTTAAAATCATTATGGTGGTGTAGAAAGTATCCAGTTGAGACGGGAGGAGATGGAGTCTGCAGGTATGACATTGTGTGGGGGAAGGATTTTACAGCCCCAAAGCACAAAATGATATTAACATAACTGCAGGGGGTTGATAGAGTTAATAAATCCAAATGGCTCAACAGATTTCTGAAACGACGACAACCTCCAGCTGATCCCCACATGTTCTATCTGTCGGAGTTTAGCCCAGTGTAGACCTTTGAATCATGGCCCACATCTCAGACTTGTGTAGCAATAGATCTGTGTTTGTGTTCAGCTGTCAGAAAAAGATTGGATGAGTTGGAGTCAGTCACTAAATGGTTTTCTTCATCGACACGTGTCACTGGGCAGACACTTTTATCTAAAAAGACTTACAGTGAGGTACATGGTATGTAGGAAGCAGGGTAAGCGTGAGGACGCCGTGACTTGTTCTACACAAGTTATATTTATTTTGTTCCTTAATATGGTTGTTTGATCAAAATCAACGGTGCATTAAAGATGCTTTCTGTGGCAGCCAACATTAATATCAGCCGTAACGTGTTAATCAGCAACTTAATAGCTGCTGTCTGCACAGGCAGGTGCAATAAGACGTGGTCTCCGTCACTGGCCGCTAGCTGTAAGCTCGTGGTTTTTGGCACTGTGCCATTTGTGCTGTGCTTTCGCCTTCACATTGATCTTGGTACAAAACAATTCAGACTACACAAGTGAGAAAAAAAGAAAAACCACTAGTTCTGCTACAGGTGGAGAACTGTCAACTCCAACTTCCCCCTTTAATGTCTTTTTAAGTAGACCTCTATGAATATGACAGATTGAACTTAAGCTCTCCCTCCTTTGAGAATATCTTCTCTGACAGTTAAGTGTTTTGGTTAAAAATCTCTATTTCTCTATCAAAGTCTTCCTCTGATCTGTGTGTCGCAGGCACTCTCAACTATCATGAAAGCGCCAGTGAGAACCTGACAGGCGAGTCACCTGTTACTGTTTCCAGATGAAGCACGGTGCTGTCCAGGAGACACACCTGTAGTTTAATCTGACTTTGACTTTCCTGTGCTAAAGATATCACATTTCCTCTTGATGAACCGTCAACAACAAGGAGACACAAATGTTCACAGGACCCTGTGGTATTGTAAAATCACAGGATGCTGTTTTTGCAGGGTTAACAAATCCCCACAGCGTTTGCACATTGACAAATGCCTGTTGTATGTCTATGACATGAGCACCGCACTGCAATTTCCACAATCACTGTAATTTTACAGCAATTACCAATCTGATCAAATGACACACATCAGCAAGCAGATGCACTTCAGCCCTAGAAGGTTTTCATGCCACTACATTAGGGAGGGTTATGTTGCAAACCCACGACAGAAAAATAAAAATCAAAATAATCATGGATCTTTGAGAGTGCACATGTAGTGTGGTGCCTTGCTTCCTGCTTGCTAACACTAATCCAAAGGCGGTGTGGATTTTCTGCCTCTTGCTGCTTCTTGCCTCACACCCCTGCAGGGCTCTCAGATCCACACTGGCTTTCCCAGTCACACGCATGCACACTAACATACACAGATGAACACATGATAGGCTATAAATATTCAGGCCGGGATCGGCATTATGTGCAGCGCAATGTTCACCAGGGACAGAACACACGCTGTGCTCATTTCAACCCTGCCACCAAGCTCTCTGTCAGCACTTTTCTATGGGGGAAAAAAACAAACTTGCGCATCTGCTTATCTGATGCTGTTCATTTAGGCAGACTTGTCTGCGAATGTGCCCAACGGAGCCCAAACCCGAGCATTCCCCGTATCGCTGTTGTGTTATTGGCTCGCACAGTCCTCATTAGATGTGTGAGCCGCTGCATGACAAGTCAGGCTTCAGGTGATGTGAGGGTGAGAGGTGCTGTTTGGAAAGCACATGTGCAACACAGTGAGTCACATTACACCACGGCAGGCTGTAATGGTGGATTAAAGGCAGGACACAAATGGAGACAGTAGTCAGAACACAAGATTAATGTCAAGATACTCTCGTTCACGCTACCTGTAGACGAATGAAACATAGACACATACTGAATACAACAAACTACAGTGACTTTAATTACGTGAATAAATGTACAATATGTAGCATGAGACTGCTTCAGGAGAAGCAGGTGATAACTGGGTTAGTGCCAGTTGCTTCTGTGCCAGCAGCCGACGAATCTATAAGTTGAGATGTTTTTTCTTGTCTGTGACACAGATAAAAAGAGACAGGCCGCTCTTATCTAATCTTTCAGCCCCGCGTTGTACTGACAGAACGAAGGGTTTACAGTCCAAAATGTCAAAGCTAAGACTGTTTGCACTCTTGGACGCATCTTGTCTGCTGAGTTTAACAGACTGCTAGAACAGGAAAATGTAAAGACAACTAAAATCAAATGATTTTACAGTATTTAGTGGATTGTATGTCTGTGAGTATGGCAGTACTAGTTGGTCTACCACTGAAATATCTCAGCATTGCCCCTAAATGATGAGATGACCTCAGATAAACCGGAGTGATCGAGCTGCAGGTTCTGTAAAACAGTGATTATTGTTACAGTAATCCGTCCTACGCTAGAACTGGGAATGTTTAAGTAAGTTCGGTCAAGTTTTGCTGTTTGTGATATTACAACAACGTTTGGAAAAGGCTGGATGCTTCAACGTTGTGTTACTTCACAGACTCTCAGCTGCAACACATGGTATCCCCACACTATTCTCCTGAAACCAGATGGCACAGGAGACGTTTTTTTTTTTTTTCCAGGCATTTGTGTTACAGTGTGCAACCAGGCACAGGCCAGTCAGAACACTTTATTACTGGGGGGAAATGGAGTCAATAATGACTAATTACATCACTTCCTCTCATCCCCTTTGATTAAAAGTAGCAAGTCAGGAAGAGAGACTGAGGTCTCAAGATAAAGTTCATCTCCATAAATGATGATATGTTTAAAATTATAGATGCGCTGTGCTAGCACTGCATAAAGTCAGCAGGAATTTAGAGGGGGACCATGACTTGATTTTGAGGACAGCTGCAATTCTAACCTCTAAAATCTGCGAATAAAGACGTTCCTGACTCATGTTTAGAGAATCGTCTGATAACTAAAATGCAAAGTGGTCCTGTCACTGTGCACATAGATAGATAGATACAGTAAATAATTAATAAAGTCAGCTGCTTTGCCAATGTTATGCATGGCCTTTCTGCTAAATCACAGACTGCAGCTTCTGCAGTTCAACCAACTTCACAAAAAGATCCAGTGTTCTACAAGTCACTGAAGGGGGTTTATTGATTTTGAAGTAGTCCCTATATGTGCACGTGCTGGTGCCAAGCGACGGCATAAAAACTGCACTGTGACTATGATAAGAGGGGATCTGAGGAGGTTCTAGGCAAACGCTCAGTGTTTTCTGCTGCATATGATCCCAGACTGTCTCTGGGATCATGAGATCACAGCCCTGTGGGGACTACGGTCTGTTGTGTTCTACATGTCTCTTAATAGTTTTTTATGACGCGGGGTTATTGTCATGCTGCAGATTGAATTTGGGACTGATCAGACACCAACTTCCTGCTGGTTTTGAGTGATAGATAAGAATCTTAGCTCTTTTGTGTCAAATATTTTGCTGCTTTCCTAATGTTTTAAGTTTTTTAAGGCTTCTGTGATACAGACACTTTTAATGTTTCACACTTTATATATTCTGTGTATAAATTTTAACTGTGATCATGGTACATTAAGCACAATTTCATAATTTGTGTGAACAAAAGCACAGAGCTGCTTACCCAAAATGAAAACTGTCATTAACTGCTCATCCCCGTCAGTCACATCATACCACCTCCAAACCAGCCTCCTCTATCTCGTGCCCCCGCAGGCATTTCTCACATATGTACTTCAACAGTGACTTAATGAAACGCCTACAATCACTTATCAACAGCAGATGCCTGCCAGTTGTGTTGCCAAGCATAAAAATTACCATGTTGTTTCCCTTGATAATGGTAGCTGCTGGCAATATATCCCCCAATTTACAAAGTAAATTACAAACTAGAATTCATTTTGCACAACTGACCCATTGTAATTGTGTTTTTGGATATATGATTAGAAGTGTCAAAAAACAGTGAGGCATTAGATGGATGCTAATCTCAACAATTTAAACTACTGTGGCATATGAATGCAAAACAAGCAGCCTGTTGAAATGTTTTAAACGAATTTAAACTCACTTTTTACATGACCTGCGAATCCGCCTCACACATTGAATGCATCATTATATTACAAGTAGTTAAGCCAGAGCAAGCTACCTGGTGAACACTGTGAACTATTTAGCTGCTGAAGGTCAATATATTTCATTAAGGTGTTGGTTGAGGCCAAAACAGAGCTAAAAGTGAGCTGACTTATATTCATAGGGTGAACATAAACATGACTTCAAATCAGAAAATCCATGATAATGTTGCTCCATAACTGTGTAAACATGCTCATAATATCAACTGATGACACGTCATGTCAAAATAAGTTCACAGATTATTTCTGCTGCCCCCAAGTAGAAAAGAAAACCAGCTAGTTTGAAGTGTTGAACTGTTTTTTAGATCCCACCTCAGATGATCTGCTGGGTTTAATTAAAGCCATATCTTCGTTTACGAGGTTCAATAGTCAATTCTTCGTTTTTAATTGCAGGCAAGAATTTGATCAAGCCTCAATGTGTTTGTTGCTCTGACCACACAGCAACACTGGCAACACAACTTTCTAAATGAAACTATGGCAGATAAAAAATAGGTAGGAACTTTGAATTAAGACTTAATTGTACTTTGTTAGAGGTTTGGTCATAAGGAACAAGCAATTAGTGTGAAAACTGCTGCTGAAAATCACGTTTATCAACACATAAAGTGATCAGACTGATTTATAAAGTCGGTAAACGGCGAAGTGAAATGGATTAAAACAAGATGAATTGTTCTTATTTGTTCAAGTGATTGTTTACTGTTGTTTATGTTCAGTACATAAAAATAATAATTATGACACCAGATTAAGGCGTCATGGTGGTGTAGGGGTTAGCACTGTCAGACCTGGGTTCAAATCCACCTCTGCCTCCGTAGGTTCACTCCGGCTTCCTCCCACAGTCCAAAGACATGCAGTTAGGCAATTAGATAAGTGGTGGAGTCTAAATCGCCCATAGGTGGTTGTTTGTTTCTATATGTCCGCCATGTGACCTGTCCAGTGTGTACCCTGTGATCTCTTATCCAAGGGCTGCTGGGACAGGCTCCAGCCCCCCACACCCCTTAAGAAGAAAAGTGGTTGGGATAATGAATGGGTGGATGATGCCAGCCTACTGAAAATGTAATCTGTTACCGTGTTGAGTATAATCTCCTCTAAGAGGCAATATTTTGTTTAAATGTGCTTCTCAACACGTACTTTGACTGAATATGATGCTTTCTAGATCACTGTGGCGTCGTGTTACTCAAAACAGCAGAGGAGGAGCAGCGGTGTTCACTTCTCAACTTTCCGTGACCACCACGTATACCCTGCGGAAATAGTTTTGCCTCGTTTATCTCCCAATTTAGTTGTGATGTTCATCATTTTTGTCACTGCCAACCTGTTTGTTGGCCTGGGGAGGACAGATTACCACATGCCTCCTCCCATATGCACACGGAGCAGCCAGCCACCTACCTGCAACGATATCCAACAAAGCAATGCAGACACATTCCCAGCCTTCTTCCTACTTGCATGCGCTGCCAAACATGCTTGTTGGAGGAGCTGGAGTGATCAAAGTACTGTATGCATCCATATATGGCTAACTGTGGGAGCAGTTAGTAGTCATGTTCACCCACATCTCACTCTCACTGTGATTGAGGAAAAAATCATTTGTGTGCAGTCTTCTAAATCTGAACCGGAGTGTGCATCTCTGCCATTGTGCTCGCACGCAGTTGTAGCAATGTGCTCGTGGAGCCTCATGTAGGGCTGCAACTAACAATTATTTGTGTATCATCTATTGTTGTGTGCTGTTGTATGCATGACAACTATTAACTATATCTCTCCCTCCTTTCCATCTATGCATACCCCCAAATGTTTAGTTTTGAGCATGTGTCTGTCAGAAAACCCTAAAGATGTATGCTGTACAGTCATCCTGCCTCAGCAGAAATCTGTTCAAACTAATTATTTAAATCCCAATATCCCTATATATTTATGCTTATGGGTGTATGTAAACTTTTTGGCCTAAACATGAAGGTGATGCCCTTGTTGCCCTTATTTATATCTAACCTCCCAGTTCTTGGCATGAGCAGAGGTGGGATTTTATGAGACCAGACATCACATTACTGCCCACTCAACATCTGCCTTTGCAGAGTCATGCACATACATCTTCAGAGGCATGTGGCAGTTCGATTAAACCAACAAACAAACAGGCGGTGAAGGGCACTTCAAAAAGGGCAAAGTAGCAGGGACTTCAGTTCTTACAGGCACTCAGCTCTGTGCATTACACCTCCCCTCCAGGTCATTTTCAATCATTAGAATAAAACAACTGTAACCATGAAGTGCCTTACACAAGCTGTGTGCTGTTTATCTGCAATTCTGGTTGTTCAGTGTCAGAGATTGATGCTGAACAGCCACTGAGGATTGCATCAGGGTGGAATGAGACGCACACACGAGCGAAAACAACAAGGTGTGTGGGAAAAGTAAAAACTTTGCCTCCGAACCAGCATTAGCTCGACCCAGCTGACACACAATAAATTCAGAAAGCGATGACAGCTGACCGTCATGTGGTTACCATGGCACTGCAGCCATGTTTTGGTTTTGCTCTGTCAGAGCGCTCCGCTGAGTCCTCCTCATGGCTGGACCGCAACACTGTGCCTTGTCAAACTACTGAATTAATTTGTCCGTCACAGCTCCCACAGCGTCTCCTGTCTGTCCCGAGTCATGCCTCTCTCAGAAATCTTCATTTATTTTCTTTCACTTTGAGATCTTAATGAGCAGCGTGGCTCTGGAGGCTCAGCCGAAGTTAATGGTAAGTTTCTCGTTCTGCCCGTTCATTTACTGTGAATGGAAAATTAGCATCCTGGAAATCCAATAAAGCACACAGTCTGACTTTTTTAAACATCTTGAGGAGACATGGCAACCCCACCCTTTTTCTAGCAAAAATCAAAGCTGCTTGCTCTTACAGGCTTTTCCACCAGTGCAGTCTCTTTCCCAGATGGCCAGCTTCTTACTTTCTCCTCTCCAACTGGCTGCTTTTTGCTTTTTTTTTAAATGGGAAACTGTGATCATGCGTCAGACACATCTGTCCATTCCTAGCACTGAGGCGATGCAGAAAAAGGAATATGTTCTGTTGTCAGTCGTTCCAGTTTGAAAACATATGTGAAAATACCCTTCAAGTGTGACTGGAAGTGCGAAGCTGAAACTTGACATATTTAAGTTATTATAAATCTGTAAAACTGCCCAGCATGAACATGAGCGCAGTGACTCACACATTGGCCCTGTTCACCTGTTTGACTCAGCTCACCTCAACGCTACACTTGGCAGTTTGCAAGCGTGAATAATGAGGATATAATCCACAGCAGGCCTCAGTACAGTGATATTAAATTTGCTTTAGTGTGATACGGACACGCGGAGAACAGTTTAGCTGTTGCATTTTGTGTTACAGTTGCTTTTTGGGAGATAAAAATAGCAGCGGTCACATCTGTGCGTAACCTGAGGAAAGAGGGTTTTATTCATCTGTAACTGATTACAACAGTAGTGGAGCGTCTATCGTTTTTGGCTCTTGACCCCTCCTCACAGGTTTAAGCTTCTGAGTTGTGAGCGGTTCAGTTTCCCAGTTTCACCAATTATCTTCTGACTGATCGTTTCGGCTCTGAAAGCAAGACAGTTTAAATTTGCACAAGATTAAAAAAGGAGTTTTCTTCTCTTACAAATTGATCGGTAGCTACAGCTTCACATGACATCACACCAATAGATATCTGGCATCGGCACGATTTATCTGCAAATCCAGTTTGGAAATCCAAATCTTGGAGGAACAATAGAGCAGTAGATGTCTTTCTCCTCTTTAACCATCTTGTGACCCTGCTTATGACTGATTTATTCACTTCCTGTCAGTGCAGCACTAATAATTGTTATGATTGTGTGCTTGTACTGTTTCACTGCTCTGAATGCAAATGTATACACGTTTTGCTAACAGTGGTGTTCTGTTCATGGCCACAGCTGGAAAATGTACACACACAAATCACTACTACTAATACATAAACTCATGCAGTTTTTGTTGGATTGTTGTTTGTGTGTCTGCGTGATTTGTTTTTTTTCTAAAGCTAAAGCCTTCAGGTAGAGATTCACTGTCATGATACAGTGTCTGTGAACAGGTCCTGCATTGCATGAGGAGAGCAGAGTCAATTATCCTGCAGCTTTTCCATCACACTCTGTCAGTAGCAAACCACTATGTTGCCAGTTGAGCCTTCTTCACGTAATCCTTTCATGGTTTCAGACAGTGTTTTTCGTACTTTTCCGTCACAGACCACATGCCGTGTTGGTACTGAAGACATCGCGTGCCTTTCATGATACTGAGGTAGATACAGCCCCTCAAAAATACCTCGGTCTCTTAGAACTTTTCTTTTGCAGATCTCCTCCTGCTCTCATCTAAAAAGCCTTTTTGATTTCAATGTACAGGTTTGTTTTCTTCCTAACACATCCCACTCCGCTCACTAAGCCTCATTTTATACAGTACACACTATAATTGCTACCACTCCTCTATGGGAGTCTGACTACCTGAGACAACATCTGCATAAACATTTTGACTGACTACTATAATTCAGTATTATGAATCCAGTTTTTCAGCCACTCTGCTGATGTTGTTAAGGCAAGATCTAATTCAAGAGCAAAACTTTGTTTCAGATTTGTAAAAACATCATTTCCTCTGGCTAGAAAAAAGTATAGATTGGGTGCTTAAGGTTCTTTCAGGTTATAGTAATTAGCAATTTAATGTAATTGCATTCTATTTTTATCTCTCCGTGTAGCAGTTTTCACTGTTGGTAACTAAGTCTGCTATTATTGACACAGGGTTCAAATTGTTTTCAAATGCACTAATGATTTCCAGTCATCTTTTCTTATTGGTATCCGTTTCACTCTTGACTGTTCGGTATCAGAACTCTATTATGTTAGTGCCAATGCAGATTTCCTTCTGACAAATTGTTCAAATGGCAAAGCCAACTGTGGGTTTTAATGTGAGACCCACCCTAAGGTTGGCGCCAACCATGACTGTTCATCAAAAATGTATTTTCTCAGACAACTCTAATTTTTGTCATTTGTCATCTGCAAATCACTTCTGCTGTCCACAGAAGAAGAAAACAACCTCCGGGAGCTGTTCGATGGGCTGCACACCACCCACACGAGGCCAGCGACAACGAAAACTTGAAATCAGATCATAGCTGCTCCTGGCATGATGTTTCCGACTGACTTTATTAAAACAAAATTTTGTTTGTCTGATCTGCAAACACATACACCCGCTGTTCTTCTGTTGCATTTCTGACAAAGTAGCAGCTCAGCAAGTGTTGATGGTGGCCGCAGCATGTAGCACTTACTGTTAAACGTGTTACCCACGAGTGTTGCCAAATCACTAGAACTGAAATTGCAAGAATTACAGTGTTTCCTAAATTTATAGCCTGAATAGCAGAAAATGAAACGATTTGTGAAAACTTTGCCACAACAGCAGAAAGGGAAGGCCTGCTTGGCATCTGGTCAGGGCGGCTCAGACAGACATTTGGACTTCATTAACAAGACAAAAAAAAAAAGGTGAAAGGCAAAGACAGGCTCTGCAAACAGCTGATGAGGACAACTGAAAAAGGTCTTTTCCTTTGTGCTTGAATATTGCCTGATAGGACACTTAAGGTTAATTGCAGTCTTATAAAGGTAGCGATAATTACTAGATTGATCATGGGCTAGCTTCCCAGATCACCATTAAACTTCATTCTGGACATGGAGAGTGGAGAATTGCCGTTGTCTCTGTATCTCAGTGTTTCCAAAGTTGGGACTCATCCTTGCATCAATGTTTTTTTACGCCTTCCTGTCTGTTTTATTTTTCCCGGAAATGTCTTCTTATAAGTAGCTACAACCTAACTTTTTCTTAACATGACATGCTGTTATGTATATAAGAAATGTTTGCTTTTCAGTTATAATTTAATTTGATTTTTATTTCGGGAGTACTTCAGGCCAACAGCCGTCTGCACTCTGTGTTGCTGCCAAACATCAGCAATCAATAATGACAATAATATTTTTTTTCTTTTTATTACAGTTTTACCTCGACTGAAACCACTTAGTTTCAGCCAGACTTGATAAACGTGATGTGTAACTTAAGAACTTTTCAGATAAACACTTCAAATTACGCCAACATGCCTTAATCAGAGTTCATGTTATCAGCCTGTGTTTGTACATGTAGTCAAACCTCTCTGTGTGGAATTTAAGTAGATAGCCATATTTGAATAAAGCAAATTAAAACATGGCATATTTGTATCAAAACCAAAAGCAAGAAATAAGCCAAATGTTGCTAGGACAGTACTGACACTTACAGTGTTAATGTCTTTACAAGCTGCTCAGACAAAATGTGTCAGATGTGCCACAATATCAAAGGCTAGAAATGTGCTGTACCCATTTACTCATCTCCACTGTGTTAAAGCCAAAAATGATACTGTATCCAGCAAGGTCAGACTGTATAGGAATAACAACTCAAAATACTACAGTAACGGTAAAAATGTGAGGGAAAGACAGGCTTATTTCCTAGTTCCCACCCAGCAGACTCATTAAATGAAACGACAAAGAGCAAAAAGCACGAAATGAGGAGTGAAGACATACTTCAAATGTGCATAACACTCTGTCTGAAACAATGCACATGAAATGACCTCTACCAAAACAGTAAAAAGTATCATAGCATCAAATAGTCACTATAGAAGCACAGAGGATATTTGCATGTAACACTGAAGTCACCGTTCTTTCTTCTCCTGCACACTCTCTCTCTTCATGTGGCATCAACAAGCTGAGTCGCTGCAGAAATAGTGTACACCAAGGAGACAGGACAAATAGTGCATTTAAATAGACATGGTGTAACATTCACAGTATAATGCATAATTCAGCCCCTCACTGTGGATTAAGCCCTGTTCCCCAGCTGTTACAGAGAGCCACTTAAAAACAGCATGGAGCACAACCGCCAAGACCCCGAACTGTTATTGATATCACGAGGTTCCTTTTTTTTTTTGAATTTCACTCCAGAATGTGCACAAGAGTGAATCACATAACAAAGTCACTCGTATAATTTAGAGTCCTCCTGTTTGCCAGTGATCTGTTTGGAAAAACTCTGCTCTCCAAAACACATTTTCCAAACTGAAGGGTGAGACATGGAAAAAATAAAGTGCAGAACGCACAGTGCAAATGTTCACACGCAGATGTTTTTTTTTGTGTGTTTTTAACACTTACACTTTACCAAACTAGAACACATGGACACGTAAACACACACGCTTCGGGACAGTGTTTTCCATAGACAAATAGGCCCTATCAGAGATTCCAGTCTTTGTTGCCGTGACAATGATTACATTAACCCCAAACACACAGGTTTCTGTGTGCCCTCCACCCGATCCTTGGGGAGAGTGTTTTCAACATAATGCATGGGAATGGAACATAACACGGAGCCAATCGATCCAGTGTGACAAACAGACAGAGTCTGATGTGCACACAGAGAGAGAGCGGACGAAAAAAGAAACAAAAGCACGAACTTCTGCCAACAGCGAACTCCTTCCCAAACTGGCAGCGTTATCTGAAGACATCATAACTGCCATTTAGGCCAGAAGGTTTCCTGGACCTGCATCTGTTAGGCCTGGATTTAGGTTTAAAATAGGGTTTCTTTCTGTTAGAGAGTAACTGCACTGCTCAGCGAAGTATTATCCTACATGTAATTAACTGCTTTTAAACAACAAAGAAGTAGAAACATGTCTGCCCAGGAAACCAACCCATACATATAGTGCATGAGAGACAAAAGATAAACCAAATTCCTCCATGATAACTTTCCAGAGTTTTAAACTCTACCCCCGTGTTATTATAAACCACGGCCAGTGCAGATAACGCTACATACTACAGCTTATCCTTCTGTATCACATTTCATCAAATTGACAGCATTATTATTAAAAGGGTTTTATTATATTGGGGAAATGTATAGAAAATACAAATAATAATGTAAAGGCTGCACATACCATTTATTTCTATTAACATTTAGTCTCTGAAATAAAAATAAAAAAAAGCCATCCCAGTTTCCCAGTATCCTAAAATGTTTGGCTTTGTCTAACTAACAAAAAAATCTGTATTATTTCCATGAAAAATGACTTGATTTACAATATTTAATTAGCATATAGCACCTATGCAGGTTTATCTTTGAACTCCGGTGGAAGGGGAATCAAATAGTCACAGTTATGTACCAGCAAACTTCATCACACAGAAGCTAATATCAACAATGTTTTACTCACTAAAATGTCACTAATGATACCATGTGGCGGAGTATGACTGCAGGATACTGTAAGAAACAAGGTGTTGGTTTATTATTAAGTTATGTAAGTGTGAAAATGACTGTTCAGTCAGCAGATTTCTGTCTGTTGTGTTGTTTTACACTATGTCTCGTTGTTAATAATACAATGCACAGTGTATTTTGTGTGGATTTGTACCTGACTGCGCTATTTTAGATGCAGCAGAAGCCACTAGAATTAACAAGTAGAACCAAGGAGGGGTCTTTTTTGAAACAAATCCAGTCCCTGGCACAGCAGGAAATGCAGTACCTATTTTTACCCACAAACATGCAGTTTTTCAGCAGGGACGCATGGGAGGGCTCCAATTAGCTCACAGGAAACCCACAGAGACAAACAGTGAGATAACTAATAATATGTCTTTCCCCACATGCTGACATACCACAACGGGAAAAAAAAAAACACGACTGAAGAAGGCAACAAATGAACATGTAGAAGGACGTCAGTGTGGGGGGGGAGAATTAGAGTCTGACTACAAAATGTTTGAAGAAAGAAAATCTACATTTAACATTTGTACGTGTGACAGTGGAGTTTTTACAGTGTGTTTGAAGAATTCATGTGTATTTAGAAGACATGCAAGTCCTTGTCTTTAAAAGCATTCGACAGAAAACGTCAACGTCTGGTTGTTGCTTGAAACTGATTTGAATTTGTAGAGTTTTAATAGGTTGGAATACCTCTAACATTTACATGCCATCATTAAAGCACCCAACGAAGCAACCATACAGTACGCCTCTTATTCATTCATTCATTCATTCATTCATTCATTCATTCATTCATTCATTCATTCATTCTTTGACTCTATACTCTCCTCATTACTCATTCATCCCTTCTTTGATTCACTTAGTTTGATCCATTCAGTCACTGACTTTCATTCATGAACTCATGTATTGATGCGTCCATTCATTTATTCCCTCATTCTTTCTCACTGGTTTATTCTGTAAGCCATGTTTTCACCACCACTGAAGAGCAAGTCATTCATTGTTAGTTGAGAGTTTCTTTCATACGCACACTCACTATTTCATCAATTACCTTCTTCCTTTCATGCACTGATTCACCATCCATTCAGTCCTAAGTTCATTTAAATTTGGATTCACACATTTAGTGATGAAGATTGCAGATTGGTAAACTAACTTATCATTTGGATGCATTCAGTCTTTCTTAGAGTCACTCGTATTAATTTGTTCTTTCATTTATTCAGTTAACATATATTTATTCATTCATTCACTCACTGATTGGCAGATTGATCAGTGATACTGTCCTAATAAGCAGTTCACTCCCTCCCTGCTTCTCTGTGCTCTGCTACTGTTCTGCTGCTTGTTAGATGTGGTACATAGGAGAAATTGTATCTTAAGGAGACGTTAATACAGCGTTGACCAGTGCAGCCAAAGACATCTGTGGGCAGTGATCAGAAATAAAATCAAGGTCAGGTTTAAGATTTGTTTGCTTGAAAAGTCAGGTAGCATATTCAGAAGTAAATAAAAGGAGCATTTTATCTCTGGCCTCAACTGTAGTGCTTCAACTCATGTATTATTATTTGTAATATTATTTTTTGACACATAAAACAGAAGCGTTCTTCTGCTGTCATCTAATTTTACCCACATTAAGAGGCTGGAGCACTCGGAAATTTAAGTGCATTTTTTAGTCAAAGTAAGTTTAACTGTTTTTTTTTTTCTACTTGAATTTACAGTATGACCATAAAAGTGAAAGATTTTTACTTCATCTTCTTCTGTTTTGGGACCACACCTTCAACTCACACTTGCATATTCGCCTCACTGCTGTAAGCAAATCCATGATTCGTTCTAATCCCATTAAAATAAAAAAAGGAATTTGATGAATAGTGTTAGATATAAAACATTTAACATAATAGCAAGAATGGTTTGAAAGGAGAGATTAAAGTGAAGGTGTGATATTATCTGCACTGATGACAGATTTACGTTAATTGTCTCAGTCACAGTTAAAGAGGCTGGAGGAGCATGGTTCATACGCTGTGCACTAAAGGGTATAAAATTCACTATTAAGAATACAGAGGTTGTCCTGAGACTCAATAAAACATAATACAAACGACTGGACAGATATAAATGTTATTGACATTTTGCAGCACATTCAGTCTCTGTCTGATGCTTAATTATGGGGCATTTTCTGTACACCAGATAGCGTGTGCAGGACATCTCTGGACCACACAAAAAGATACCATGGCTGCAGGCCATATAAACCATTTGTTAACAGTAAAAATTAAATGGAATTTTCCATCAGCGCCGTGGTAGCAATTCAAATCTGCCAACTGCAGCGTCCAACGTCTAACGAAGAGGCAGAAAACCATGACTGTATAAAACCAGGAGTTGGCTGGAGGGAGAAAGGATTTACTGTTGGTGGCCTGAGAAGTAAAACAAAAATCCTAAAAGAGGACATTGTGGTTTCTCCGCATAATCAAACAGACGTCAGTGAAAGCTTTCCAAAATAGCTGCGTGGACCTGGCCCAAGGAAAATGAAACTGCAAAGTCCTTTGAACATAAAGATGTTTTTCATCCACTGAGCGAAGCCAAAACTGGTAACATTCGTACTGTTGGGAGAATTATTTCCACATCATGCGTTTAATAACATGTCACAGCATTTGCAAAATCAACTACTAAATATATAAAAACATAACTCTTTACAAAAACAGCACTGTATTTGGCACAGTGACATATCATTAACTGAAATCAGATCCATGAGAGAAATAACAGTTATGATTTCAGCCACTGAAAATAGCTGTTTCCCTCATTCCACAGTCAGTCTGTGTTTGTCCTTCTACTTTCTATGTTCAGTGTTTAAAGTATAAAGATTCACTCAAAGCATGCACTAGAAACACAGCACCTAATAAATCTAATTCAGAGGTTATTAATTCACATACATCAACACAGTTCTTAACTCAAATAAAGTCATTAAAAATACGCTAATTGGCCGGGATCCGCATAGAGAGACAGAGCAGAAAGTCACGGTAGCAGATTGTCTGAGTGAGAGGTAAAGGAGCATAAATAAATTAAAACTGACCTGCTGCAGTAAATGAAATCAAAAGGAAAACAGAAACTGTGGGAGCCAGCGGGAGGGGGCGTGTAGTGTGTGATCAAAGAGGGGAACAGGGACTGAGGGAGGGAGGCTACGATGTGCCACTGAGGAGAAACTGTCTTAACAGTTTGGTTAAACACACAGGTCTTGAGTTTACCTTGTATTCACAGTGGGCAGGAGGAAAGAAAAGTTATTTGAGCAAAGCAGAACTGAACATTTCGAGCAGAGACATGCACAGAAATGCTGAGGACTGTGATGTAATTCAGCCTTCGCTCCATCACTGCAGTCTGCATAGCACTACTGGTACATGTCCTAAGTACCGTAGTAGTCCCCTCTATGGCACATGTTGGCCTTCACTGCAGAAGAACTGGGTGGTACAGTAGATGTTTCTTGCAGTGGTTCACTTTCAGCTGCTCTTTGTAGCATGCTTCACTCTGTTTACAGTGCTCTGTAGAGAGACGTGACAGAGCCATTGTCCAATGCCCACTGCGATGTTTCTCTAATAAAGTGACTTTAATCTTAGCCAGTGAACAGTCACCTTATTCAGGTGTAAATTAAGCAAATATCATCTTCAAGACATCGAATGAAACACGTAGATCATGAAGGCTAAAGGCTAAAACACATCAACACTAATGTAAAAATGTGAGCTTCAGGCAAACCCGTGACTCCGTCTATTCATTATCTGTGCTATTTTATTTTTTCCGTCACCTGTTTCTACTTAACTCATGAGTGATGAGGACGTTCCAGTGACAAGGTCAAGACATCGTGGATGAATAAATGTGACAAATGAATGAAGCACACATGAAGGGACTGTCACCTCGTTCAAAGCGACCATTTGCAGTCTGACAGTCTGACTATTTAAATAATTCCCACTGTTCTTTCTCCCCTTTTCATCATAACTGGGCACACAAACACCATTTCCCGACTCTTTCAGTATAAAACAGGCACACAGTGACTGTTATTGTTTTCGGCAAGCTGCACTCATCAGTCTCACCTCCAGCCTCCCCTTCACACTGTAACTCTCATCCGAGCGTCCTCACATGCACATGAATTGGCACTGAAGCGTTGGGATACACAGTAAACCCTATGCACAATTACAAATCAAAACATTTGCATGGATTGAGATGAAGTGTGTGTGTGTGGGGGGGTCTTGGTCTTTGCGGACCACGAAACTGACTCATCTTCATGTAAGCGAGTCGAGCCCCGGCGTGCTCATTGGTCGTGCACAGCATTTGTGCGCGTGCACGCAGACAAACGCACGTACCCGCACACATGCACGCACAGTGAGATACACCCCAGGCCCTTCAGAGCGAGCATTAGTCACTCCACATAAAAGCATGTAGTCACTCCAAAGCAGGAGAGCAGAGAGAACGAGTGGGAGACGAGGTCTGTGGAGGTCTGGTCATGGCAGCCATTTTCCAGCATGCACAAACGCGGCTCGGGCAGGACAGAGAGCCAGCCGCAAGTTTACATAACAGTGATCGATACAGGAGGAGACACCCCCTGATCCAGGCTCATCTAGGATTTGTGTTTCCCATGTCTGCGCTGACCTCGACTGACCACGGGGTGAAACCTGGAGTCGTCTGAACGTAATTGATGTCGACTGCACACGAGGCGGTTACATAACCTGATATTACCGATCAGCGTTTAACATTATCAGAAGTAGTGGAAAGAACACTTCAGGAAGAGGCGTTTATGTAACTGTATATGACAATGAATAAGTTGTCTCTGCACCACAGCTGAGTAATATCCAGTACGGTGTGTCTGTAATGACCACTAGGTAACAGCGATAATACTTACTGACAGTGTTATCAAACTGTGTGAGATGCAGTCACTGAAGTCATTTGTCAACTGGTTGATATCTGACAGACTAAGAAAAACGAAAGGAAACCAAACGGCTTTTGGAGAAACTCTTACTGCTCAGCTCTGTGCAGCAGCGCGCTGTTCATTGCTGCACCGATTGATAAGTCGTAGTGAAGTGAGCACAAATATTTACAGTCAAAGTGCAGAGTATGTAACTCAGATGCTGATTTGAGTTTTATAGCCATTATGGGACATCTGCATTAACACAACTACTTAAAGCCAGCTTTATAGCTAACTGCTAAAATAAGTTAGAAGTCAAACTGGTGACTGACTCGTCTCCACCGACACGTTCAGACTCATTTCTGTCAGTTGATGATTTGTCGATGAACCCATTTGATCATCAGCTCGCATGCATTAAGTGAAACTGCACTGAATTCACAGAAGAGACTACAGCATTAAACTTTTGAAGTGGACTTATGACACTTTTAACTAAAACAAAGTTGCTCTCTGACTTTAACCAAAGTGCTTCTGTTCACCCTGACAAGCTTGTGGGCCGTCAAGTGGAGCTGATCAACTTTGAATTATTTACAACCTAAAAACTCAGAGTCTTTTTACCAGTATTATCTTTTCGTCACTTACGTTTGTCACCAAAGTGGGAATTAGAAAACATGTTTACGCATCAGCAACAGAAATGTATTTTCTAGGAGAGGGGGGTCGACTACTCCAACTGCTCCAACTGCTCCAAGTGCTGCATCTTCCAGGAGAAGCAACTTAAAGTTGCATGTATTGATTTTTAGCCTTTACGGGGTTTCTGAAAAACAAGCTGACAGATACACAAACATGTCTCAATGTTTGGCTAAGTATGGCTAATCCAGTGGACAAAGAAACATTATCATTCCCACCTGAGTCATGTATCTGTCCATCTGATGACTTTAACTCCAGTGTTTAGTCTCCTTGGCTCTTTTATGTTTCACACTACTCTACACAGATTTGTGGGTCTTTTACTTTCACGTTCTTCACCAACTAGTTGTTAACCCTTTTGTCGTAGGACAGGTAGTGTATGATCAGAGCTGTGAATAGGACTGACAGGTGCAGTGTCAGTGTGCAGTCTGTTTAGCAAAAACAAACGATTAACCTCCTCAGAGGTCCAGAGTTCATCATAATTGTCTGCAATCTTGCGGATAAACAACAGTCATTAATGGACTTTTAATTATGCCAATAATGAATAGTGAACGTGGATTGAAATGTGTGTTTAAGAGTTTAAACTGGTATAGAAGAAGAACTGAATCTCATGTTGTATTTAGACTGATCAAATGTGGACAATGACAGCACACTGATCTAGTCTCATCAGGTTAGTCCTACACGAATCCTCTGTATACAGGAAAATGAGTAGCTTGAGGTATTTTTAGACGCTGTCGTTTAACAGCACCGTCGGCATTTAATTGCAGTTCTCAACGACATCGATCCAGTGAGAAATGACCCCTTGTCCACACAACGTAAAATCAAATTCGTTTTGACAGGAAATAGCATTGTGTTGATTGTATATAAATATTTACACAAAATCCAAAGTCTAGACATAAGACATTAAGATTGATACATGGTGATTTTTTAACTACTACAGACTCGTTTCAACATTGATGTGGCTCGTTGATATACCTCTAATGAGCTCCTTATATAGACACGGTTTAAGAAAGATAAGATTAGTTTGAGTAATAGCTTGTGTGTGTATAATGTGATGACTGGCTCCACTGTTTGCCTTCTGTGGAGAGTTTTTCAGTGATTTCATTTTTTTAGAAATATGGTGGACAATGACAACAGCACTGTTGAAGCACTACTAAACTTTTTTTCTCTGCCTTTCTCTTTAATTAAGATTTAAATCAGTATTGTACAGATCACATTTCCTAAACTTGAGCACAGAGCAACAACCGGTGACAGTGACGTTTTTATTTAGCAAAGCCAGCTTTTCCAGTCACACACTTTCAAACTACTTAAGCACCACTCCGGTGCTCATCCGAGCCCATCCGATAGCTTCAGAACCTTCCTGCACACGCTGCATTAGGAAGACCCTCGAGAATTTCTTCAGCTTTCCAAAATCAACAACGTGACGTTCGCACTCATTTCACAGCGGGACTGGCCAGCTGTGTGCGAGTGAGAGAGGAGCTACGCTCTTTAACAACCAACTTCAGAGTGTCTACCTTGAAAGAGTGATTTTATATCAGTTTTTTTGACGACACCACGTCTCTCTGTGTCTCTGATGTTCAGGTCTTTACTCTGCGTTCTTGTGTGACTGTTTAAACAACTATAACTTTTGATTTCTGATATGTTCAGACAGCAGATCTTTCTACCTACTACTTGACTACTTCTACGAAAACCAGCCTGTATCTGTCCAGGAAACCACACTTACCTGGATGAAGTGAACATAGAGAACATGCGAATCAGTTCATAATATCAGAACTTTTCGGCTTCTTTCAGCTAAATGCTTACATTAAGTGACTACTGCTGTTGTCCTTGAGTCTCACAGCTAACGCGGCACCTCAAAAGTTTCCAGGACAAGCTGGGCGCCTATCCTCTGCTCACCGGCTCGTATTCACAGGGAGCAAGAGAACAAACTTTTTCATGGTTGAGCTGCTCCTCCATTTAATCAAATCTCAAGCTTGTTCATAAAAAGCTTCAGCTCTGTTGGGTTTTAGGTAGCACTCTGGAAAATGAGGGGGAAAAAAACCCTCAACTTGATATGACAAATCTTTGAAATGCTTACCTTTCCCAATTGCACAACAAATCTGTAATCCTCTGTTGCCCTAGATGGTGTGTGAAAGCAAACTTAATCAACATTTTGACCACACATAGGTCTGTGGACACTGCAGGTAAACTGATACAGTATAGAAATATGCTTTACCATACTGTAAATTTTCATTTGTAATGTGCTGTAATTTTAATCTACAAAACTAAATCAGTGTTTCTATTGTACAGATACTGTATTTATTATATGGTATATGACAATAACATAAGCATGCAAAAGCAGGTGTTTGACTGTCGGTGGAGAAACCCAACACAGAGGCATATGTGTAATTAGCAATACAATCTACACGTCTAAGTAACATTATAAAGACTGGCATACTGTCAGATTAATGGAGCCAATTAGAAAGAGGAGATATAGTGGAGGGTGTAAAGAATCAGGTTGCTACCCTTCAATAGAGAGGCATTATGTAACTGCTACATGGAAACCATGAGCTGGTTTAAACTTACATTCGGGCTGTAATCCCAAGTGTGCTTTATTAACTGCTCTCGTCAGATGGGCCTGTGAGCACTGTGCTTTCATGGAAAAATGGGAGGTGACAAACAGCCTTTGTCAAGTACATCATGGCCGGGAACAATTAAGATTTTAATGTGGACTAGTGAAGTGGTCAACACAAGGTCAACTAGTCAACCTGACTATTGTTATATATAAGTTTACCGTGAAAAAAACGTATCACCATTCACCTTTAACTGTTCTAGTAGTGGGCTTCTTATTTCTAACCAGCGATCAGCTGGAGCATGCTAAGGGAGTTATTGTAAAGTAATGCGCTTTTTAACGTTTCCAACATACAGCACAACTTTTAGGGTCCCCACGTCAACACCCAAGTTTTGTTGAGTTGCATTATAGATTGATATCGTTATTATATTAATCAGATAAGGTGAACCATATGTGTTACACACTTTGCTCTACTTAAAGGTACAGCATCAAATTTCAGCTGTTGTCAGCGAGAGACTTGAAATGAACGTACTCGTCCAAAGGTTTCTCATCAAGGAGAAATAAATGAGATTCTTCGACTGATAAAACGTGAAGAGCCTTGTTCAAACACTTTCAGAGGTGACTGTCGCTGCACTGCCAGTGATGCTATTCACTGAGTCAAAAGTCACTTACTGCTTATTTCATTTTAATATACCTTATTAATTCCTGTGGGAAACTGTTGTGGACCGACAGATGTCTGTGATATGTGATATCTTGTCTAAGGACAAAGTTTGAACCATTTCATGACTTCACAAGAAGATAGGTCAAGACAGCTCATTTTTAAAAGAAACAATAATTATCATAAATACACAATGACAACAGCTTGGATCCACATTTGTCTATGTTGGCAGTGCGGCTAGCAACCCTAATCTACTGGCAACACAGCTGAATGGAAAGACATTCCAGTCTCATGAAATCCCACCGTTGTTTTTTAATGTTCCTTTGTTATTTCCAAGAAAAACATTTTATCAAGGAGGCATGGTGGGTCATATATGAATATGTCATTTACAGTAATTACTTAAATAAAAAAATACATTTAGGAGTCTTTTCTCCTAATTATTATATTGTTCAAACCTTTGTAATTTTGCTTGATTGATTTCTCCAGAAAATATAAAGTGATGACCAGAAACCAAGAAGAACGTTCTTGTTCAAGTGCTTTACATTAACCCTTTAATTCATGTGGGAAATAAGGTGCTATAGAAAAAAAATCTTTAGTCTTATATTTGGGAATTTTATCTATTATGTTTCACTTAGTATTAGTAGTAGTATTAGGTATTGTAATTATTTTTCCCCTGTATGAAAACTGGTGGCATCAGGTGATGGTGAGCAGAGCTCCACCCACCTGAGCAGTCATAATAACTAAAAACAATCTATTGGCTTTCAAATTAACATTAAAAGGTCAAATATAAAAAGAGAAAGAGGTAATACAGAATGAACCTCCTACTGAATTACATCATCAGTGTCCTGTAGAAATAAGATCTTGCATTTGATCGCTTTTGTTTTCATTCAATTAAGGCAGGCGCATCAGCAATTACTCATCTCATGGCTGATGCATTCACTTAACAACTAAAGTGTATTGCATTAGGCTGCATTAGTTTTACAGTAGCTAGGTGAACAAGGGTTGATGTGAAGTCAGAGCCATAACTGTAAACTCTACAGTTATCATAATGGTAAAGTATCGGCCCTAACTCCTGTGCACTGTATCCATACAGTGCTCCAAAACATGCAGGTCAGCTAAAGTGGAAACTCCCCAAAGGAGTGAAAATTTGTCCACTCTGTGAACAACTGGGCGCCTGCTTCTCACCCAGTGTATGCCAGGATGGGCTCCAGCCCCATGTGACTCTCAGCAGTTTGAATCGGCTGCAGATGATGGATGGACGTCTTGGCTGCAGCACGCGGTCATTTTCCGAACAGCTAAATGAGTCATTTGTCAGTGGGGTCAGTTTTGACTTTGACCTGTCGTTGTCAGCACAATTTTGGCTTCTGTTGTGCAGAGTTGGTTGCTTAAAGTTGGTTCATCTAAAAGTGTTGACTGCCACATAAAATGTATCACGTGGCCTGCGGGATGAGAGTCAGTGGAAAACCTGAATACGAGCATGTTGCATTCAATTATCACAGTCTGAGCTGTGAGGTACTAGTAGTTTATCTTTTGCCAGTTTCTGAACATGAACAAAGTGCTGGACACGCTTGAAATAACCACTTGTTGTGTCAAGATGCTCTGCATTCTTCAGAAAACACTGTCAAACTTTAACCAACATTTGTGAAAAACAGAAATTAACCAGTATTTCTAACCTGGTCCTTGCTAAAGGTTTTCTTTGTATGTAAACTGAAATTAAAAAATAAATACAGAAATCAGTAAATCAAACAAAAATGCATATGTAAATATGGAGTAAAAGATATAAAAAATAAATAAAATACATTTTGTAGGAGCCACTTTACATTTTCTTTTTTTTAATTGTGCTTTGCATATTACGAAGCACAATAAATAGTATGTCATTATTTAGTTCTATAATATCACTGGCACACAGACCTGTGTCATAGTCCCATATATATATATATATATATATATATAATACTATAGTTGGTCATACAAGACATCTGAATCACTGCAGCTGACTATTGTTTGCACTGTGTATTGTGTGAAGCAGAATGGAGCACTGTAAACTTCCACCGTGTAAATATCAATGAGCAGTCGACGCACAAGAAAATAATACTGTCGCAATGCCTCAATGCATATTACAGCTGTTCCTCATAATTACTTCCATGATCAGTAAATCTGTTGATTCAAATCAAGTGATTAATCAGTTAAGTAATCAGACAGTGTAAAACTAAATATATATTCACAAAAGTACATGAATAGCTTCTGTAACCTAAAGTGACCACGAGCAACAAAACTCATGTTACAGTGGTTTAATAAAGAGGCAAACACCAAATTTCACTTTACAGAAGCTACAAGCAGCGATTGTATAAACTCTTTAAACTATTAATTGATAAACAAAGCAGCTTCTTAAATTTCTGATGATCACCTCAACTCATTTGTGCTCTGTTCATCCCTGTACTATATCACCAAGTCTGAACTTATGTACTTCACACTCACTTTCTGTCCTTTGACGGGCAAGAAATACTTTTTGAGCAATAACCATAAATAACTTGCACTTCGTCACATGGCCGGTCCATATGGTCTAAATCTGCGCTACAAAGACTCAGCATGCACGTGACAATAGGACGCTATGAACAGTCAAAACCATTCAGCTCTGGTCCGTGGCTCCCGGTGATACAGGCTGTTTTCACAGTCAGCTCAGCAGCTACAGGCCTAAGAATATGCCTGACCCACACACTTTGCTTGAAAAATGTTTTGGATTGCGCCTCTTGCCATAAGCCACATTATGTAAGTGCTAAGAGTGAAGTATCAAGAGGAGCTGGCCCGGTGCCATGATGGTGCTGTGTGTGTGTGTGTGTGTGTGTGTGTGTTTGATTGTGGGTGCACGTGTCAGAAATTCAGCAACTGAACAAAGTGACAGAAAAGGGGAGAAGTTTGTATCTACGTGGAGTTTTTATAGTCTCTTTTTTTTTGTTTTATTTTATATTTCTGTGCTGTAAATTATATTTGTTGTCAATTATCAATAGTCTAATCCATAATTCTGTAGACTTCACCTAGTCTGGAAAACTTCAACTCGACCTGTTATGGGAATTTTTTTTATTAATACTTAAAACATGTTTTAGCTTTTTAGTGTTGACCCCATCTGCACACACGGTGACCCTGCGTCAATCAAATGCTGCACGTCTCTAATAACCGACGTGTTCTAAGGTATTTAAACAGTGAGTAAAGGTGAGCTCAGAGAAACCTTTCCTCAACGGGAAAGCAGCCTTTTAGTGCGTCCAAGTCCAAGTGAACTAACAAGGAGCAACGCGCACGTCTTAAATAATAGAAGTAATGGTTTATGCTGACAAATGTAGTGAAACATTATATTCTGGCTTCAAGTGTCACGATGTCCTCGTGCTACACCTGCTGTGGAAGGTGAGAATAGAGTCAGTAAGACGCCTGAGACTAAATGAGGAAACGTTTGCTGCGAATGCACAGTGGAGGCACTTCTACGTTATTTTCAGAATAACTACAGTTGCCAAGCTGCATTTATAAACTTTTCACATAATGTTAATGAACCACAGATTCCTTTCTGGATCAGCAGGAAGTGTTGGTGCTATTGTTGGACATGTGCGGAGAAATGTGGTCACAACAAGTGTCCGCATGGCGACTGCATGTTCAGCATCTGTCTACTGTAACAGACACACCACTGTGAGAGCATGTGTCACCTCTTTTTGGTCCATGTGAGAACCAGGTGTTAAGGTGAGATGGTATCCTTTCATTATTGGCTCATTCCTATGAGGAATTGTTTTCATCATCACTGGGTAAAAAGCGTCGCACATGAACTGTGAGCTACATACCTTGGAAGACATCCACGTCCTGAAGATCCTCTGAGCTCGGGGATAATCATAGTCCTCTTGAGAAAAAAAAAAAAAAGAAATTGTGCAGGAAGTCCAGCGGACAGTAGAGGAAGTTGCTCGCAAAACTCCCCTCCAAGCAGTTTCAACAACAGAGCCATATTTGCTGTAGCTTTCCATCTGCGTCCGTGTAAAGGGATATTGTCATTTTGAGGTTTTAAATCATACTGGGAAACTTGTTGCCAGGGCTCCAAGCCTGTCAGCACAAAACCTGGCAGGACAAGTCATGTCTCCAGCCACGTTGAACTAATGATTCCTGTGCTTAGCTCTCATGGTGTGTCGACAACACGAGGCTTCTCTTAGCCCGTTGTGGAAAAGCATATTTGTGTAGATATCATAGAAATAATTCTAGCCCTGGTTTATTTGATGAGTGCTAAATGCTATGTCTTATCAGTGAGCTTTTTGTTGATACTACTTTAGTCTGTCTGTCTTAGACTTTGCCTTAATTGGAGTCCAATTTTTGCTGGCAGCCTATGAAAAGGGTTATTAATATCCTTAGTTTGCTCTCTTTGTGGAAGTTACTTAAACATTCTTCGGCTAATTGATCAGAGGATGACTAAAGGATTGCCATTTGCATGGCCTACAGTTTCTGTCTCTAAAATAAAAATCTGCCAAACCCAGCGGAAATTCTACATTAGTGCAAACAAATTTCTACTTTATTGCATAATAGCAAAACGAATATCCCTACCCTTACTGTTATTGACAGATGAAACTCATAAAGTGCGAATGCATAGCCTGTCTCCTCTAGAATTTAGACTTGAATGTGGATTTTATTTGGAAGCCCGCACAGACTGAATTAATGAATCGACCATTAGGCAGATATTGGTTCACTGGTGTGGAGAGGATTTGGGAGGAACTCGTGTTCTGAGATGGAGAGAATGAAACATTTTGAACCTGCCAATTGGTGACACGTGTGTGCCTGCGTGTGCCTGTGCGTGTGTGCGTGTGTGTGTGTGTTGGTCTGTATGTGGACTTTGAGGCGTGCGTAAAACTTGTGTTAATGTGGACCACCTGCCTTTGGGCATACAGTATCTTTATGGGACATATTCTTATTTAGAAAAAAAGAAAAAACCAAACTCTACTTGTAATCACACGTCAGTCTGAATGGATTTGGAGTTAGTACTGTTTTTTCTGCTTATGTCTGTGCCGTTTCCTTTACTTGGGCTCTTGTCCAGCCCGCAAAGCGACTCCGTCACCCCCTCCTCCATCTCCATATACTCCGCTTTATCGCCCAGCGAGGAGCCAGAGGGCGAGCCTTTGAATTTCCTTAGAAAGTCCGGGAAATACGGGCAGCCCGGGGGCATGCTCTCCACCACCGGCGTCTGGTCTTCATTGTCAGTCTCCCTGTGGTAAAAGTAGTTGAAGTTGGACACTATGACCGGCACCGGGAGCGCGATGGTTAACACGCCCGCAATCGCGCAGAGGGAGCCCACTATCTTCCCACCGACAGTGATGGGCTTCATGTCGCCGTAGCCCACCGTGGTCATGGTCACCACGGCCCACCAGAAAGCGTCGGGGATGCTCGTGAACTGAGAGGTGGGCTCGTCCGCCTCGGCGAAATACACCGCGCTGGAGAACAGGATGACACCTATGACCAGGAAGAAAATGAGGAGGGCCAGCTCCCGCATGCTGGCCCGCAGGGTATGGCCCAGGATCTGCAGCCCCTTGGAGTGCCTGGAGAGCTTAAAGATGCGGAACACCCGGACGAGGCGCACTATCCTCAGGATGGCGAAGCTCATCGCGTGCTGCCCGTTGCCCTGGTGCTGCGCCAGGTCCGTGCCGAGAGTTATGAAATAAGGCAAAATGGAGACAATGTCTATCGAGTTCATAATGTTTTTAAAGAAAGCCGTTTTGCTCGGACTCGCAAAGAAGCGGACTATAATCTCAAAGGAGAACCAGATGATGCAAACAGTTTCCACGATGAAAAACGGGTCGTTGAAAGGAGTAAATCCGTGGTCGGGCTGAGTGGAGTTGTGTCGTGGCTGTAGATACTCCTTTTCATCCCTGAACTCCGGCAGCGTCTCCAGGCAGAAGATCACTATGGAAATGACGATGACCAGGACGGAGACCACCGCTATCCCCCTGGCAGGACTCGAGCTCTCCGGGTACTCGAACAGCAGCCAGATCTGGCGCTTGAACTCGTCCTCCGGCAGCGGCTTCTCCTCCTCTTTAACGAAACCCTCATCCTCCCGAAACTTGAGGATCGCCTCCTCGCCGAGTTCATAAAACTTCACCTCCTCGGAGAAGATGTCCAGCGGGACGTTGACGGGTCTTTTCAACCTCCCCCCGGACTGGTAATAGTACAGGATGGCGTCGAAACTCGGTCGGTTCCGGTCGAAGAAGTATTCGTTCCTCAGCGGGTCGAAGTACCTGATTCGTTTGTCGGGGTCTCCCAGGAGCGTGTCCGGGAACTGAGTGAGAGTCTTGAGCTGAGTTTCAAACTTCAGCCCCGACACGTTGATGACAACTCTCTCGCAGCAGCCGCACTCGCTGTAAACGTTTTCGTATCCGGACTGAGGGCGCCTGTCCGTGATCGACACGGTCTCCTCCTCATCATCCATGTTACACACAAAACTCGACCTCTTGCTGCCCCGGTCCCCCCCCTCCTCCTCCTCTTCCTCCTCCTCTTCCTCGGCCCCCTCGGCCTCGTCTTCTTCTTCTATCATGATCTCTTCCTCGGATCCGAGCAGCGCCAGCTCCGAGTGGCGCAGGTCTCCGCCGAGAGTCGCCCGGCTGCGTCTCCACCGGCCGACGCCGCGCTGCTTTTTGCGCTCTCTGGGAACTCTCTGTGGCTGCTCGGGCTCCTGCTGGTGCTGTGGCGGATGCGAGGAGGAGGAGGTGGTGGAGGAGGAGGAGGAGGAGGGGCGCGAGGCGGTACCGCTGCTGCTGATGTTGGCGTTCGTGGAAGAGGCGGCGCGAGACTGATGCTGGCGGTTGTTAAGGAGATGAGCGCCCGAGGAGGACCCCCCCACGCCGCCGCCGCCGCCGCCGCTTCCTCCCTCCGCGCCGGATCCGCCGTCGGCAGCCGCCGCCGCAGCCGCCGCTCTCGTGTGGGCAGCCTGGCGCTCCCTCTCGCGCTCCCTCTCCCGTGCGCGAGCTTGGGCATATCCGTAAGGCAGGTGGCTGTTGCACCCGCCGTCCGCACCCACCATGGCAAACTCCATTTTAAGTCAGTGAGCGGTTCGGTCCGTTGAGCGCTACAGGAACCGCCTCGGGGCGGTGTGGATGCAGGCCGGGGAAGGAAAAGTTGCAGATCGGAGCGCGCAGGGAGAGAAAATGAGGCATCCACGGGTTCGACCAATCAGTGGTGGATGTGAGAATGTCAGAATAACAAGCACACCTCAATCAGGTCCATGCTGAGTGCGCTCCATGTGGCTACTTACATGACAGGAGATATCAGTCTATCTTCCCGTTTAGGCCTCCAGTGTTTTATGACATCATTACCGTGACCAAAAAATGTGAGGGCCGGCGGCATAGCCTGTTACGCAGACGCTCTGTGTCCAACTTGCAGCGTCCTTTATTTGTTCAGCATGATGAATCACCAAGTCAACGAGCTACACCAAAAGTCTCCCCTCGGTTTCTCCGGTGCCCATCAGGTGGTTCGTTTCTCCACGACCAGGGCTTTGCGCCCAAATGCGTCTTTTGATCCTCCGTGGTCACTCGTGGTTGCCATTTTAAGTGATGAGATATGAAAAAACACACTGTCTGTGCTGCTCTGTCGTGGATCCCCCGCGAATCGGAACGACTTTATCCTTCTGACGCTCTCTAGATCTGCGAGAGAAAGAAGAAGACAGGAGAGAGCAGCAGCTGGTTATTGAAAAGACGATGTGTGATGCCTGTTGTTTTGGCGACAGCACAGTCTCAGGGACTACGCATATTTCGCCATATGAGGCGGTAAAACTTCACTTTATTATGATTATCATTATTATTAATATTATTATTATTATTATTATTGCGTGAGCATGAGGATAGGCTTTGAAAAACGAATGCACAGAAGACATGTATGTTCAGCACAGGCATTACGCACGAAATATTCAGCTCATTAAAATCGCCTCCCTTCATTCTGACATTCATACTTACTGTAAAATAAGGGGCCAAACGAAATCGCCTCAGCTCCCTTCGCAAACAAATCTGCTGGAGGAGGAGGAGGAGGAGAAGGTGGTGGTGGTGGTGGTGGGCTACGTGAGGATGCAGTTCTTCGCTTTTACACAAATTTCCTACTTGATTTTGGGAGGCAATATCACCAATCCCCTGTCGTATCCAACCAGCGACCATATCATCCACTACAGACATCCGTGCTCTGACGCACTCTGAGGAGGACACTTTTTGGCTGCGTCTCGACGCCTCGTCTCAATTCAACAGGATCTGTTACCACTTCAGCCCCCGTTTTGCTGCATCGGTCCTGGTATACTGGCAGCAATAACCATAAAAAAAAAAAGAAAGAAGAAGAAGAAGAAGCAGGTGTGCGAGCAGCGTGTTGGCGTCAATGACAGGTCCACACGGTCACGGCGAGAATAGGCGAGGGTGGGTAAAAGTTTACCTTCACACTGGCGAGGGGAAATAGCCCCATGGTTATGTCTGAGCATCACACATCTGTCTGTCTGCCGCTGTAGCTCTACCTATACTCCTGTATCCCTCCCATTGTGTGTGTGTGTGTGTGTGTGTGTGTGATGATGGAGAACCTCGGTGAGAAAGTCGTTCTTGTACCGCAGCGCATGCAGGCGGTGCTCGGTCCTCCCCCAGTGGATGCAGCTGGTCACTGCGCACCGTGCTGCAGTCTCACACTCAAGCCTCCTCTGTCCTTCAGCATTACTGCTGGGTGGCAACCTGTGTCCTCAACCCCCCCACCCCCCCAAAAAGTAACGCATTACTCCCTCTGTTCACTCCTAAAGTAGCGTCGCTACTTGTGAGGCGCTTGTAAAACGTGCGTAAAACGTCTTTGTACTCAAAAAGCAGTTAAATCATGCTGCCAAACCACCAAGACAATGATGGCTTTTGTCCTGTTTCACCTTTACAAAGTGTTCAGGGACTATTTTATACACATGCCTGTACTGCTTAAATCTTCTCTTCATTGTTTTTTCACAAATCCACAGAACCCCAGCTGCACAGGTGAGGGTCCCAATTTAGAGTCTATGGATCAGTGTGTGTGAACCAACAGCACTGGAAACACTACTTACTAAACATACAAAGTAGTAGTTTTTCCTCTACACTAGGTAGGCATTGTATCTATCAATTCATTCATAACATCAATAAATATGATGTAAATATATCTTTGGGTATTAGACGTGGCCAGACACAAGACACTTAAATTAATATTTTATCCTCTTTCACTATTTTTCAAATTAAATGATGAATCAAGAAAATAGTTGGCACTTTGATTGATAAGGAACATAAGCATTAGTTGCAGCCCTCAAAACAGATTCTTGGCTCTGTGCTTTACTAACCCACAAACATCTTAATGCAGCAATTTCCTTTGTTAATGTCCATTGTTTCTTTCATCCCTCCTATTAGTTTAAGTAATGAGATCACTTAAAGTGAGTACTGCTGTTTTAGAAGTGAGTTAACTTATTGTTTGTTCATTATTATTATTATTATTATTTTTATTATTACTATGTTCCTAGAAAATTCTAAGTGAGGCTGAAAAAGGGACTTTTTGTACATTTTCCCTTTTGCCAGGGGCATAAAATGCTTCTCAGTGATGTTGCAGAGGAACATAAATGCCATAAACCAAAAGCTAGTGCAGATTCTCTTATGCTTCTCTCTTAAAGGTACAATCCCACCTCCTCTGGTTCCCACCCCACCAAAACATGAAAGCACAGAAATAAGAACTGGTTTAGACATCGATTAGCACGCGACCATCACTGAGTTATTTTTGATTATGAACCTGTTCAAGGTTTGTTTGAATTATTACGGAGGCTCATATTCTGACTACTATCAAAGATTATTCATCATGAATTAAACAAACAACTTAATTACTTCCATACATTTTTAAATTACTATTTGAAGCTAGGGTGGGGTATCAAATGTATACTCAGTTGTTTTATTGGTAATTACAACTTTTTCACTGAGATTGAAAAATGAACTTATTAGCAGAGGTGGCAGAAGTACATAGAGTCAATATCAAGTAAAAGTATTTGCCTAAAAATATTTGAAGTACCTCTTCAAATTCAAGTTCATACTCTAAAACGCTAAAAGTATCAAGAACATCAGTCTGACTGATGGTGCTGATGAAAAACACTATGAAAACCCGATGCTGCTGACAGCATAAATAAACAAGTTTAATACAGACTTGTTCATCACGTTTGCCCTAAATAAGGTTTAAAAATCTAACATTTTCAGCCCATGTTAAGTTTAATTTATGTTGTGATTCAAGAAATACTTGAAAACCATATTTCTGTGCATTTTCTTTAAAAAATTGATCAACATTCATTTAGACCTTTTATTTGGGAACTGACCCCGTTTGTTGGCAGCAAGACAAAAGCAAATGTTGGTGGCTACACACCAGTAAACAAAAATAATTCTCATTTCAAATTTGAGTGAAGAAAACTCTACGTACTGAGAGCCGAGAGCGCAATAACACATTGGTATTTATTGTGTGATTACATTTTGAGAATCTGCAAAGTAACTAGTAACTGAAACTGTAAAATTAATACAGTGAGTAAAAATGTACAATATTTTCCTCTACACCGTCATTTAAAAGTTTGGGGTGACGTAGAAATGTTTTTGTGTCGAGTGCCACATTGTTTGCTGCTGTCTGCTGGGCTGTCTGCAGCATCAGGACCAGTGACACCAACAAACTGAACAAACTCATCGGGAAGGCCGACTCTGTGCTGGGGACTTCACTGGAACCTGCGGAGTTGGTTGGACATGGAGAAAAGCATGTTCTACATTTTATCCACGACCTGCTGCTTAAACAGCAGAGCACTTTCAGTGAGATACTTCTCCAGCTCTGCTGTGGAAAGGAAAGCTACAGGAAGTCGTGCCTGTCGACTGTCATCTAGCTATCATGAGCAAACATTAGTCCCGTGTTCCAGTAGCACATTGAGTTTTCTCCTTTACGTTTATCAGTGTAAACAACAAGTATGTTTTCACCTTTGCACAGTATTAAATTGTAATGGAGTAAATGTTGGTTTAACATAAAATGGAAATACTCCAGTAGTACACATTGACACATACTGATTCACAGTATAGTGAAGTAACAATTTCAGCTTAATTAGTAGATTTCTGAAACATTCTTATTTACTGTAATTGATCAATTGGCAACAGGTCAGTGTTATGATTGGTATAAAAGGAGCATTTACAGCGGGAAATGTCCCAACTTTTTGTGAAACATATTGTTGACAACATATTCAAAATGAGCAATTCTTTCCAAAAAAGACTCAAAGTTCTCAGTTGCTATGTTATAGGTTGATATGTTTTACTATTTCCAATCAAATATAGGTTTCCATGAGTTTCAAATGATTTAATTCCGTTTTTTTTTTACACATTATCGTGCACCACAATCCAACTTTTCTAGAAACAGGGTTGTGAATCATTTGAATCCTACAATTAAAGCCATGCCTGCGTACTATAATTAAAGACGGTCTCATCCTGTGCCTCATGAGTGAAACAACAGAGCACTTTATCAAGTCGTATATCTTTCCCAAGAGAGAGACCTGAACAAACCAGACTTTGTGACAGTGGCAAGAATACAGTCGCCACTTTGAAGACTGTGAGACAACAAGCACTCTAACAAATTACTGTGCTTAAGTATTAATTATCCAACATTAGTATTGAAAAAGCAATCAGGAAAGCATTACAGTTTGGACTAATGAATACTGAAAACCACAGACAGGTCAGTTTAATGAATGTCATGGTGATTTTTCATTCTTGTAGCCACATTAGCTCTTATTTATATACAGGCATATACCACAGTGTTGGTAATGATGAGGAAATGATGATACATCACAAAAGGAAAATTGTTTTTGTCCATAGTGAACTGTACACAATGAGCAACATGATGATTACTGGGCCAGTAATTACAAAGTGTAAAGGTCTGTACTGAAGTGTGGTGAAATAGAAATTGTCTTGGAGGTAATCCTCCGTTTTTTCTTTGTTTTGCACTTTAAAAACAACATATCGAAGCTAATGTTGAGTCACCGTTATTGATCAGCTGTTGCCACCACCGGTTTATTTGGCTCATTTTGCTCAGTGGGACAGTCTTATTTGAAACCTTCCAGATTTAATTTGATCGTGCAGATAATTGTGTCTTTTACTCCGCAGGTATCACTACAGGTCTGGTAGAGCAGATCCGTATCCACTGCCCATTTCAGTCCAGTCAATTTGATTCAAACTGTCCATTTGAGTCAAAAACTCTAATTAGGACAAGAACAGTTATTCCAGACCGGAAAGCTGATTTTCCTCTAAGGAATCCCAATCATCCCCTAAGGTGCTTTTTAAATCTCTAGTTGTAATATTCCTGTAGGGATATTTTTGGTTGCTTGGACAGTCTCCTGCATTAGCCTATACCATCATTGTGCTACTTTTTCATAAGAGGAAATCTGAAACAAGATGTAAAATCCAATGCAGAGGCTTCTGCTTGTGAAATAACCAGCACTGCTGACAGTGCAAATATCTCTGTGTGATTCTTTAGAGCTTGTTTTCACAGTCCTCTTTCTCTCTCCCTGTGTATTTCAGATACTTACCCAGGACATTAGAGGAGCTCTTTTCTAGTTTGCACAACATGTAGGCAATCTTCCACCCACCACACACATCATGCTCATCTCTTGCACTTCATTGAGCATCCACCTCAGTCAGCACCAGGGGGAGTTGTGAGGTCAGTAAAAAATAAGAGGCGATGGAGTGAGGACACAAGGTGTCTTATTACACACGTACAAGTTTTAGTGCACTTTGAACTGATGCCAGAGCCGCATACATGTGTTGGCAACATCCCTCAGCATCTTACTGAAACATGCACAGTGAGCAAATGCATTTTTTTAAAATAGTTTTTAACATGATTGGAAAGACATACAGCATATGTAACTTTAAAAGATTCAGTCAAGAGGTTTGTCTAATATTTATCCTATGCAACAGAACACATACATTTAAAACTCATCCATTTGCTCATCATTACAGGAAACTCTATTAAGATAGCAAAATGACAAACCTTCATTCAAAAGTAATTATGAATCATGTAAAAACCAGTCTCCCCTGGGTTATTTCTGCACTTCATTCACATGTCACATTAAACTTTAAAAGTGAAAAACAAAAAAACTAATCTAAAATAAGTCCAAAATATGATAAAAAAAAAAACAAAAATAAAACACAAACAACACAAAACTAACGCACAGAGAGAGGAGCTGCTGTAACTGGCTGCCACCCAACAGGCCCCGCTCTAAAACTCTCAGTGATGCAATGCAGTGAGGACATTATGACCTTTTAACCTTTTCAGTATGATACAAAAACTGGTTTTCTATCAGTGCACAATAATATGCATAATTTCTGCATAAAAAACAAAAATCAGCATAAGGCTGCAAAATACAACACAAACTCATACACATCAATTCACCCTCCTCCTCCTCTCTCTGCTGTGCTCTGCTACGGTCACCTTTATATAATTACAGTAAAAAACGTACAAGGTGGAAACAATTTAAATTCTCTGATTGGTTAGAAGCGTGATCCTCAGTGTGAGTCAGTACTGAATATCTCTTTACTGCTGTTCAATGAGTCTGTGGCACAGGAGGCTAAAATCTATATAATTATTCATGAAATAATGAGGATTAGTTTTATTTATACATTTGTTGCTACTTGGATAATCACCTGTGTATAAATATACAATCATAGTGAGAAAACCGTTCTGTCAGTCCTAATGAGGGTGAGAATGTGAGTGCGGGGTGATGCCGTGTGTTCAGATCCTCTGTGAGTGTTTTTAGCATCCCAAAGATTTGAAAGGCGTCTGTCCCTGTCACTGACTGTGATCGTGGAGTCTACGGTGGCAGACGGAGCGGCAGAGGAGGCGAGGCTCTGCAGAGGAGGGGAGCAAGGTGTGACTGAACGGGTTTGTGGATGTTTGTCAGGCCTGTTAGAGCAGTGTTATGATGTGTAAAGTGAGAGGACTTTGTTCAAGAGCTCAAAACCAATGACCCACGACCGGATTCTATGATGTCAGCAGGATCTTGGAGCTGTTTTTTATGTGGTGTCATATAAAGCATTATTTTATTTATTTCTTTTATACCCAAAAGAGATTTTTATATAGCAGTACTAAAAGTTATGAACCAGAAATTATTCTATGCACTAAAACCATCACCTCATCCATCATTTTCAAATTGATTCCCAGTTGACATCAATGTGACATTACGAGGTACAGCAGGTATGACTGGGAGACAGACAAATAAGATGCTCACTGAGAAAACCCTTTGTGTGCTCTGATGCTTCGTTATGGTTGTTTTCTTTTAGCTTGCTGCACACAGATTTGTTATTTTAATAGAAAATGAACTCGGAAGTCCTACCTGCCCTTTGCATGCTTCCTGTTTACTGTAACTTTATGTAAATAGACATAAACAGACAGGGGAAATGCAAAGTTAACTAACTATGACGGTTGTTCTTTATCAACAAAATACCTGCAAACAGTGATATATTTCAGGTGAGACATCCTATAGGAAGTAGAGCCGTAGAGGCTGAGGGTGACACTGTAAGTCCTTGCAGCCTTGTTAGGCAGGTATGGTGGATCAGCAGGATGCTGGGGAACCTGGGTCCCTGGTGGCTGCAAGGGCAGACGGAGCAGCAGTTGGATGAACCGTGGCTGCTGCCCAACGTGTTTTTTCTTCTTCAGTCACTGCAGCTAATGGTGCAGTGCTAACTCTTTACTGAATGCAGAATAAAACAGAATATCTGAAAAACATACAGGAGCAGGCTGAGGCTGCTTCAGCTGTACAAAACAAAAGGGAGGCAATAAGTGGTTTAAGGAACTAAGTAGATTTACTCAGTTACTGTTACTGTAATGCATTAGTTCCATGGTATGTTACTTTAAATTTACAGTTCTGACAGATCTGTTTTACTCTCATTTATCTGACCAATCTGGTTACATTTATACTACTACTGTGCTTACATACTATTATGTTGAAATAGGGCATTAGTCTAATAAGTATATTTCCTAATATTTATTTATATAACATATATTTGTTGGTTAAATATGCTGGTTATACTAATTTTACTTTAATGCAGGACTTTTACCAGTGTAACTGATTATTTGTTGAAATGTCTACTGCTACTTCCTACTACTTTATTAGTGAATACTAGTTCTAGCACTTCATCATCACATCATTAGTTGAACATGTCTTGGAGAAACTGTTGTAAATGTGTGATTCAGCTTCAGAGTGTCAATAAGACAGTAGAAGTTTTGTTTTTTTACATCACAGACAGAAAAATACTTAAAGTCACTGCAGGAACAGTTTTTGGACTTTGACAATAATAATTCTTTACTCACAAACACTCACTTTAAATTTAACCCACACATCACCTCACTGTGATCATGAACAGATGATGATTATATTCTGTAGAGACAGAACTGGTTCAAAGTTACAAAGGTTCTTTCCCCCCCAGGAAAACATGATGCATTTCAGAGATTATTTCCGAAAGGAAAAATGAAAGAGACAATGAAGAGGGAGCAAATTAATAACTGATGCCTGTGTCAGTGTTTTCCATGTCACTGTGGGGGCAGGTTTATCTTTATATTTCTGTGGTCCACCTAAGCCGTTCACTCATGTAATCTAAACAAGATTTCTGAAGATACCGACTCACTCCTCCTCGTGTGTAGGAGGAAAGGCCTTGGGCCACAGGCCGTCCCTGAACTGTTGGAGGGAAATGTCTCAACAGGTAGGAAAAAAGGCACAGAGCCAAGGTTGAATAGATTAAAATAGATTAAAAGGATTTCTGAGCAGCACTATTTAAGTGATGGAGAAGACACTCACAGGTTAAAAGCCTGTGCAGATGTTTAGAGAGTAACAGAGGAAACTTGCAACTGAGATCCAAAGCGACAACAGTGCTCTACAGGTACGTTTTGCTGTTAAAGATTTAAATATGTGTAACCTGTGTTAACGCCTTTGTTTAGTTTGTTACACTGATGTAATTTTAACAGACTTTTCTGTGTAAACAGACCATAGAACAAAAGTTTATTAGAAAGAAATGAACCAATTGCAGCGCTACTTGTACAGAAATAGATCATCTCATCAAGGTAGTTTTAAAAAAACATGATATCTTCACGCATACTATATGATGGTAATTTAAAGCTATACAGTAAATACTGGTAACTTTGTTCCCATCACAGTTTTGTAGAAGTGAGGATAAAAGCCTGCATAGAAGATGTATACCTTCTGTGGTGTGTATGCAGCTGGTTTTGAGGTTTGTTTCTCCGGATTTGGAGAGAATCCTGAATCTTGAACCATCTCTGAGATTTCTTTCACCTCTTGAGTTGTTGAGTTGAATTTTTAAGTGGGAGTCAGAAAGTTCATTCTTAGTCTTGGAAACACCACACCACTCATTTCAAAGAGTGACCAGTACACTGTTTCAAAAAGATTTTACTAAATGTAATTTCTATGCTGTAAAACACTTTACTCTCATTATACAGTACATGCTAGTAATGTAATGGATAATAACACAAATAAACCAGGAAGCACTGATTAAAGCCTGGATCTTTGTAACGGTTCAACGTGTCTGATGTGAGCCCTGATCCCCTCTTGTGGCAGGCGTCTGTGCTGCACCCATTAGAGGATGCAGCTGGTTGTCATGGCAGCAGTGTTGGTACTGGCGGGGGTGGGACAGAGCTGCCGCTTCGGCTGTCATCCAACCAACATCAGCTTCCCCGTGGACAGCTGTGGCGTCACTGAGTTCATCTACACCACCATATGTGCAGGACATTGCTACCACAAGGTGACGGAGGATTCTGCCTCTGACAATGTGCAACAGCATTCATTTATAACACGTGCCTGTCCGTGTTTCCACGTTTTTGTATTCATGTTTTAAAATGATTTATTCCTGCTCATTACATTTGTTTTTTTTTGTCTAGCGTTTTATACTTTTTTAAAATCATTTTGGCTTCTTTGTGACTTTTTGACTGTTTTTATTTCAGTTTTTGTATTTTTCCTTATTGTTCATTGGGTTTATGTGTCTTCTGTTGGTGTTGACGACAGGACCCTGTCTACATCGGCGACGATGACTGGGCTGAACAGAAAATCTGTAACGGGGACTGGACGTACGAGGTGAAACACATTCAAGGATGTCCGGTGGCTGTCACCTACCCCGTGGCCAGGAACTGCGAGTGTACTGCATGTAATGCAGGGAACACGTACTGTGGCCACTTTCATGGATACATACCCAGCTGTCTATAATTTTACAGAAATTATTCATTCTACGTTTAATTTTTATCCTTCTGTGATGGTACTGAAATAAACAGATATCACTAATGTTTTTGGAGTTGTAAATAATAGTGATAGGCACACCACTGACTTTAGTCGTAATCATGAGTTTTTATTATCACATGTTCACATGAACTATTTCTGTTCAAATATTGGCCATTAATCCCAGCTGATATTACACATAGCTGCCTGCAGCAACAGAAAGTGCAAACAAACAGTACTGTGTGCTTTGACCTGGGGAAGCCCATTTCTATGAGCAGCAAATAATGTAATGGGTGAAAAACTGATCAGAGATATTGCTTCCTGTTTTTGGTATGCAGGGCTGTGCTGTTTATTTTATCTCAGACACAGGACTGTTGCATTAGAATTCAAGAATATAAAAAACAAAACTCCACAAAGGCAGAACTAATGGACATCTCTGCAGAGAAATGGGAAGAATGACAAATCAGCTCTCCGAAAGCAGGTGCCGCCTCTGAGTCTGCAGATTGGTAGAGTATTAATCCAGAGACGTGGACAAAGACGTCTCTGCTAATGACAGAGAACTTATTAACATGACAAGCTGGTAATTATACCTACACTTTTGTGCTGGTAATTTACCAGCTTTAACCTAACGAGGCATCCTTTAGCATGAACAGCATCTTCTTTATTAATTAATTGAATTATTTTAATTTTCTAGCATTTTATACATTATTTTTATATTTATATATTATTTTATTTTATACCATGTTCAAAACAACGACTTCTAAATCAGCGTTTAACATTTTTGCTTTGTTACTTTTAATCTGAAGTGATTTTAAATGTATGAAGCTGCAGAAAAGCCAATATGCCCTAACACTGAGACAATCAATGAAATGATTAATGATAGCGCATATCGGAACGGGATGATCAATGATAGAAAAAGAGGTGGGAAAGAGAATAAGATGTGGGACGACTGTAAATGAATTCTTGCACTTTAGGTATGAGGCTGAGGCTGCTGCTTTCTGAGCCTGAACTATATCACACAACATCAGCATCTCTGCATCATCTGTACTCTGCTGCGATCAGCCTGAGGTGGATGTGGCCGAGTGATGAGGCAGATCGAGCTCCAACGCTGTGGGAATCTTCCACTCACAGTTTCAAATGTATTTAATCAACTGCTCCCAGTGTTTCACGTTTAAAGGGAGTTTTTCCTCTTCACTGTCGCCTGGCGCTGCTCAAGTGGGGTTGTGGGGTTTTCTATATAATTCTCTATACAGTTCTATTTGTAACTTATAACTAACTTATATAAGTGCCTTCAGAGGACTTATGTGGCGATGTGGCGCTATACAAATAAAGCTGACTTGAATTGAATGAATGTTTGAGAGATAAGCAGATCGCAAACCAGCAGTCGCAGATTAGTCTTAAGTCTGCCCTCTCTGTCATCTCTCTCTCTCTCTCACACACACTCACACACTCACACACACACACAGCATTTGTCATTCAGCTCTTCCTGTCTGCAGTCACCTCTCTTATTTATATTTAATATACAGATAGATTTCGAGAGATGTAAAGATAACTTAAGATCATTTCACAAACTGATATTTGTTCACTCTAGTTCTTTAGTTCACAACTTTGGTCCAGACTGAAACATCTCAGCAGCTGCTGGTTTTCCACGAAATCTTGTAACTCGTTCATATCTGCAAGGCCAAGTGAAACTCCCATTGTTTAGCGCTCATTTAAACTACTGGTAACATCGACCTTGCGAAACAGAAGCATGTTAGCGTTGTCACTGTGCTCACAGCACGTCTCTGCTTCAGTGCAGGCTGTTTATTTCTAATGTCCTGACTTTATTGAAACAAGCTGTCAGTCCATGTGATTTATGACACTACACCGTACACACACAGGAGTGAACGACACAACGGGGCCATCACTTCATTTTCCTGTCTACATCCAGGACTTCAGACCTTTTCACACTCATGCTCATGGATTTTGTTTCAGCCTTTATGCAGCATCAGACACTCAAACAGACTCTACTGTCATATTTGAGCACTGCAGGCTGGATATGTGCTGACAGATTTCATCGCGGTCATGGCCACTGGTGTTCTTTAATAGTGGCTTGTTTTTTATCCAGCAGCTCCCTGGAGGTTTGTGCTCTCTCTCTCCTCACTAATGACTGCAGTAGCCAATATTTAGATAGACGTTTTATCAAGTTTATAGATGAGTCTGTCGCTCTGCCTCCCCTGCAAGAGAGAGGAAATGGACACAGTCACGTAGTAAGATGGTTTCTTGTCAGGCTATGATGAATTTCTCCTTTAGTTTTTTTTTTTTTTTTTTTCAAAAACAAAAGACAGTAGATGTTTCTTAAAAGGTTTGCACAGCACAGTCCCAAACACATGATCACGACTTTCTTTTATTAACAGCTGTTAAAAGCAGCCAGCTCTGAATTTACTTTGAGGACATTTTAAGAAAGTTTTAAGAAAGTTTTAATGTAGGTGGAAGTTATTTTGGCTAAACTGATATCTGGTTGAATTTTCCCACTGGGACAATACGGTAACTTGAACTTAAATTTGAGTTTGGAACAAAAAGTTTGGCTTCTTTGATGAATGACTTGTTTGCATCAACTCGCTCTCTGTGACTAGTTTTTTATAAATTTTATGAGCCACAAAATGCATTCTGAATACAACGACAGTGTAAACACAACAAATAGAAGAGTACATTTACATTTATTAAATCGACATGGCTTTTGTTTTTATGCATTGCTCGCTGAACACCACATTTCTGGAGGCAAATCTCCAGCACGACACGTGACCTACAGCTGAGCTCAAGGGCAGTAAGATATGTATGAATGAGACATTACTGTCTAAGCAGCTCTGCAAGTCCTCCGTTAACCCGCATGATGAACTGCTGCGTCATGCTGCCTACTGCCTACTGGTCAGTGTGGATGGGAGAAGTGAAAAGATGAGTTCTTTATTATGTTCAGTCTATGATAATCTGCAAACATGATGACCTGCTGAAAGAACAAATTATTTACACTTCTAAAGGCGTTAGCCCTACTTTGTTACCTGTAAAGGCCTGTATGAATTCCTCTGGAAGAACCACACGTGACTCAATTTTTCTCTTTCTATCAAACATGACCTGGGTTTTGATGGATCTTTGTTTTATACTCAATATTTAAATTGTTCCCAAAAGTGTCCTCACAGGTCAATCTCCACATATTGTTAGATCTGACCCACAGTCCAAAGAAGCATCATCATTTATGACCCAAACAGCCTCACGTCACAATTAGTATTTGATATTTATCCACATGGCTTCATCTTCTGTATACTAACTAATATTATTAATTCATATTAATTATTGGTCATGAGAAATCCTTAATCTCTCTTAAACTCTTTAAATACATTTTGTTTTTCTGTACATACTTCGAGTGGAAATAAATAATTTGTTAAACTATATTAAACTGCACTAAATGCAGCCACTCATTTGGCATTGAGGTTATTTCAACCTCTGCAGATGTTACAGCACATCCACAGTGCAGACAGTAAACGTTTAGAAAAAGAGTTTATTAACATAGAATGGCACATAAGAAATATTTCACTGGACAATGCAACAGAAAAAAAGAAAGAAAGAAAGTGTTTGTTGCTTTTTACAGGCAGCTTTTTAAGGAATAACCATCATGTAGTAAATTAGTGAAATATTTACTGGTTTCTAGATGTGTGACCATAGTAATAGTAATAATAACAATAATAATATTAATAATCAGAATTCTCTATTACTTTAAACTGCTATAGAGTTCAATTAAGTGGCCAGTGAGTGTGTTTTGGACTGGACCTGTGAAATACAGAACCTCGGTGTGGCACATTTTCTATCTGAACAAGATACTGACATCCGTTTATGAATTATAATGATATTTTACTTAACTACTACACAATTCTTTTCTTAAAAACTTGATGTAAACAAGCAGGTACTTAGTAACTATAGCAACTAACCCTTTATGTGCCTTACCTTGATAGATAAAAATGCGTAGGCCTTCTTTGGCAGAGTCTCTGTAATTAACTAATAAATGCCACATCATGTTTAGGAAATTGTGATGAAGTAGGCAGCTAGAAAATAAAAAATAGAAACTTTTACTAAAACTAAAAAACATTTTTAGACTGACAAAATTCACATTGAACATTCAGCAGAATATTTACATTGTTCTGCATAGATTTTAGAGATTTACAAACTGTGATAAATATTGTGATGCAAGTATTCCTGTGAAAAAGCATCACAGTCTCACGTTGGTCCATCATTCTGACACAGCTTTAAGGAGAGGTCTTGAATGCCACAAGCCCCCCTGATACTATGATAATGAGCATGTAGAGATTAAGAGTTAGCGCTAACTAAATAGCAAACTTGTTCCGGATGATCTCTCCGCCCTCCACCTCCACCTGCTCATAAAGCCACTTCCTGTCACAGCGGCACTCGACTCCACACTTGCGTGAGCCGCATTCGGGGCACGGGTAGAAGCAGCCCATACAGTCCACATCCAGACAGTCACACATGTCCTTGCCATTGGAGAGCAGTCGACCTTTGCTGTCGTACACTCGGCTTTTGGCTCCAACAGTCTGCCTGCGGGAACAAAAGGGAAAAAAAGACTGTCACTGTGTGATCTGTTCCCTTTGATGCCAACTATTTAATTTGGCTTTCTTGAGGCATTTTCCCCTCAGCAGTACTTTAAATACTCGTTTACTTTTGTATGTCTGAGATTGTGACAATGGCTGAATATAAATCATTGCTGTATTAATCTACAACTGCTGCTAAACTAATGAAAAAAGTAAGTAAGAACACCACCAAATTCTAAGGTATGACCCCAGCAGCTGATTATAATTTATTCAAGGCACTAAACTATGTGGCATCACGTCTACACAAAGCTAACTAGAGACTAGTGGCGCAAAATTTAAATCTGCAGATAGCAGCACAAATCTTCTGGGATGATTGTTTCAGAGGACATGCCACTGAAATACTTTTTAATTGTTAATTAATAAATATTTGCAGATACTGCAGTAATGTAGAAACTCCCACACAGTGTCTCACCTGTCACTGAGTTGTTTTCCTCCACGCCCTCCTCGTCCACCCTGTGACATAATAAATACATTTTATACTAAGATAAATTATTCTTGACACATGACAAGCATCTGACAAATGCAATAAAAAAACCACCGTAAGAAACATGCTGATGTGATTCTACTACATGAGCACAATATTATCAATAATATCAATATAATAACTCACCCTTATTCCTCCTCTTTTGTCTCTGCGTATATTGGCAGCAGCCTCCCTCTCTCTGTCTGCTTGTGTTCCAATTTGATTTGTCACATTTGTCTCCTTTGGTATCACCCCTCTTTTACGAAGTTCAATCTGCAGAATTTTCTGAATTATATTCACATAATACAGGACAAGATGACTTGAGATGAACAACAAAACCTAATATTGTGAGTGCGCACCTTTGATGAATCCTGCCCCTGGACGAATATGGTGGGCACCGCATCCTCCCTCAGAAACTGTTTGCCATTATAGTCTCTGAAGCAGTCGGGCCTGAAATGCTCCGAGCAGAGGCATGTGTTGGCTGTAGGGATAAAGTTTTTCATTCCCAGGCTGTGCACCCATTTGCTGGCAAGTTGAGGCTTGCTGAGTGGAAACCTTGTACACAAGAAAGGGGCAGACATGCTTCTTAAACAGAGACATTTAGTGCAGTTGGACAGTTATTGGACATAAAAATCATTTAGATTTAGTACTTTAGACATATGCAAATATCTAAAGCATCAACTACAACATTTTGTGATGATAATGTCCCTGCATATGATCCATGCAGTGTTAACTACCTTCTGAAGTTATTATTATTATTTGCTACCGCACTGAGGTTGTAATCCTCTTTGATGCCAAAAACCTCACTGGCCCTGCAGACTATTTCAAAACCACAATCAATACTGTTGAACCCTGTCACTGAATGTCAACCCCATGCAAAAAATCTGTGTATATGCAAATATTTCATTGTAGATCACCCACCAAATTAAAATCACTCCTATGTTCAAGATTTGAAGATCAAAGTTGCTTTTTTTTTCTGTTTGCCAAGGTTATTTGCAATTTGCTCTATGTAAATAAAACATATCTTGCTTGTGGCTTGTTAAATTATGCAACAGCATGAGTCCTCACTTGCACAAAGAAGACAGTGTCTACTGTCCTGGTCTCTTTTCATTCACTAGTCAAGTCCTAAATTCATGATAAGCTCTTCATGGCCTAGCACCAGTTCTCTAAACTCTCTAAACCTATTTTACAACTCAGTCACTGTTTTTTCCTTCACACGATGTTAAAACTCGTTGTTGATCCTAGAGCTAAACTGTTTCCACTCTCTATTAGACCTTCTAGCTTCTTTAATGTCTTTAAAACTCATCGCCTTTTGTTTAGCCACTTGTCATCGTGGAGACGTGACTGAAAACATTGTCCTTAACTTATTTTCTCTTATGTTTATGACTAAACATGTTGCTATGCTATTATCAAATTAACAGATTTTAATAACTGTAGTAGCGTTAGGGCTAACATTACCCCAAAAAACTTCACCGCATCCGTGCAACCGGCAAAAACTAACCTGTAAAATCTTATTTCCGACCCTTTGACAAACTTGTTGTTGCACCCGATTGCCGCACAAATGACGGGCATACTGCTCTTTTGTCAAAACAATGCAATAATGCAAAAAAAAAAAAAACACACTGCGCTAAAAAATGAGCAAGAAAAAAAAATCAGACAGCGGTTTGTGATTGTTTTCTTCCGCTTTCTTCTTCTTTGAATAAAATGTGTATCCGCATCAACTTCCTGTTTTGTCTTGGTCGACTCCGCCCTCTAGCGACGGCTCATGGGATCATTGAGAACAACACCAGCAGGGCGTGAACAGATTTCACACCAACCTCAGTGTTTTAGATGAAATAATAAACCTACCACACGTAGAACCTTTCCCCTTATGGTTTTTATAACTGATAAACATAACAACAGGGGGGAGGAAAGTACCCAAGAGCATTCATTCAGCTATGTGATGTTTCTGTTCTATTTATACTGCATTTTAAAGGGAAATGTGCTTCTTACTCCACATTTATTGAGTCAATAGTCTTCTTACACACTACTACTTCTTCAAATAGAAACGTCACCTTATGGATTTAAACAAGTCATAGCTCAAGTTATCACCCGATTAATTCTATATACGTTAATGCAAGCAGTAATCACAATAATAATTTACATTATAATACGTAATATGAATACTGACAAGCCCTAACTGTTATTCTTTACATTATGTTTGACAATAATTTCACATTTCAACTGAGCATTTTGAATACATTGCTTTTATTTGTAATTTGTGATGTTTTACTACAATAACTTAAGGATCTGGATACTTACCTTCACAGTTGCTGGTATAAATATGATACCTGTTGGTATGGTAAGCTATGCGCCTAATAATCTATCACTATATGAATGTTTAATAATATCAAATAGCTAGTTTGTTAGTTCCAGCTAGTTAAACTACTAATATATCTCAATACATCTATGTGAAATAGGCTCTCACATAATATTTTGTCCCTTCTTTTTGAATTATTTTGCCTGTCAGGAGTATACAGAGTCACTGTGAATCAGTTGGTTAATGGTAATTTGATTAAGTGCACATTTGTCAAGGAAACTGCACCACTAAAGTACATCCATACATTACATTGAACCTTCCCATGTTTTTCTCTTAATATTTAGGCTTATAATACTCTTATGTCCATCGTAATTAATAATGAGTTTAAGACAGTTTTGATCACTGCAAGAAGATCAGAGGATTATTTAAAAAAAATAATTAACACTGAGCTGCAGATTAAAAGAAATATCATCACATGTCACTGCACCATGTCCAGAGAGTAATAACTAAAAGTGTGAAAGTAAAAGTTCCTCAGTTCTAAATTAATTACAAAGCATTAAAAAAAATAACTAAAAGGTGAATTTTCAGTGTGGTGCTTTCGATTCAGTGTATTTTCTCTTAAATGTTTCCTTTTTATTTCCAGTTCACTGGACTTGGATTGAAAGATATAAACTCTGGTGCTGCCTGTAAGACAAAGCGCTGGGCGGTGAACTCCCCGCGTCTCCGGGCTCCTGCTGCTCCAGCACCAGCTACCGGGGCTGAATCACATGACAGAGCTAGCTGGCTAACGAGCTAACATGCTAGCTTCGGTTGTCAAAGGAGCTGTCAACAGCCACGAAGAGACGGAGTAGTTCACCCCTATTAATAAGTTACTGAAAGCTTGCGACGTCTCTGGCAAGTTAACTAATTTTTGTCTTTTCCTATTTCTAAACGTGGCTAATTACTTGTGGTATCTGTAACGTGAAGCCAGCTAAGCTAGCGAAGTTGAACTTGTTAAAGGGAGTTCCTTTCGAGTGCGGGGGTGTTAAGCTAACGCTAACGATATTGGCCTTGTTTGGATTGACGATGAAGCTAATCTCACCTGATTAAATATCTTTGTAAATTTGACATTAGCGTTGTTTTCAGAGTGACGAGACGACGACTGATGTATTCAGCCATTGTTAGCTAATGTTTACGGTCTGTAAACCTGTAGCTAGTTTGTGGTCCCGTTGGCTAACATTACCAGTCCACTGGCAGGACTGGTTAATCAATGTTAGCAGGTCTGTGTAACTATAAAACTATATATAACTAACTACCACAAGCACGGACGAGTAGTGAGCAGGAGTTCGCAATGTCAACACGAAACCTGTCAGATGTAGCTTGATTGCAGCTGTTAGGTGTTTACATTGCTAACACGGTTGCGAAATAACGCCACTGGCACTAACGTTAATTCTAGTCGACAACTAACTAGCTAACCTTAGCTAACCAGCGATTAGGCTAACTTACAAAGTGGTAAGTCGCCAATTTAGCTTGATAAAAGTCTGCAAGGCTGTGGTTGTTTGGTCTTAGCCCTATATTCCTGTCTTGTATAAGTTCAGATTCGTTGTGGCGTCTTAAACAAGGTGGTAACGTCATTCTAGTGAAAGCCTCAGCAAATCCCAGGTCCAAGCTCTCGGTTGTTTTCACTTATTTTGCCTTAAGTTACTCATCCATGTGGGTGAGTACACACGGGACATCTGTTGCACCTGCTGTCAGGGAGGGATGATTTACATCATATTCATCGTGAAGACAGACCTCTCTTAACTCCCTCAGCACCACCCAAGGTTAACTTGAGCAGAGGTCCCCAGTCAGAAGACCTGAACACATCTGGGTGGGTGTGAAGGTCTCCCAGAACTAAATGTGTTACTTCTTCTATTAGTGTGTTTATGGGAACTTTTGATTCATTTGGAAGTGTGTGACTTGTGAAAGCACTGAATCTTTGCTTTCACACCAACTTGTTGCTGAGTATGGTAGTCCTGTTTTTGCTTCACTGGAGAGAGTTGCATCCGTTGGTACTCTGAGAGTGGAAGAAATGGACATTTCCCATACATTTATGCTGACTATATTTGTACACGTGATAGGTTAGTGACTGCAGCGTTAATGAACCCCGCTTTCTCATGGGCACTCTCACACATATGGTCGCTGACAGTACTTTTTGCATTGCTGCAATTTTTCAGGTTTTGTTTATGTCTTGAGTAAAGGGTTTCAGCAAATCCAATAATCTGTCATTTATAATTATAACTATGTCATTGATTCTTAATTGGTTTATTGTTTCGTCTTTAACATATCAAAGGACTGGTTAGACAACCACAAGGCCACTCTAAGGTATTTAGTTTACAACATATAAGACTAAGAAAACCAGCAAATGCTTGGGATTTCTGCTTTGAAGATTACTAAACTTAACTAAACTTAAAAGTAATTGGTTATCTAGATTATCAGTTTGTTAAGGGTTGTCTACAAAATATTTTCTTAGCCGTACAAATTTTGTGGAATTATGGAACAAAATTATCCTTGAATAGTTGACAAGTAGGCTAAAAACTAGTTAGTTGATTCTTAATGTATATTATTGACTGGTGAGTTATAATCAGATAGATGGGTGTTGTAGCTTTTTATAACATACTGTATAAATAGATTGGATATTGTAAAGAACAGGGTTGACAGCTGGTGTTAAATACGTTCAAAGCTATTGCCCTTATTTGGTGCGGTATTGATTTTGTTGGTGCTATCATTTAATTCCTAGCCATCTATGAAAACATGAACATGGACAAAGGTGACTGACTGATAAGACGCAGGGGACATTGGACTTGGACACAGAGGTCAGGGTGGGGATGACATGAGGGGACAGGCAGAATAGAAATGTTTTACAACCAAAGAATGTGAATTCACTCAATAAAACCTTTGATAAACAGATCTATTGCCTTTAGAATAGAAATAATATTCCAGTGAATATTCTTTTTAAACACTTCTTTAGTTTTTACAGCCTTTCAGATTTGGATTCAGGCAGTGAACCTATATTTTAAAAGAATTGGGAAAAAATGTCTTCTTTAGGTATCTGTGAAGTTTCAGGTCTTGGCTAAGAAACAATTAAATAGAAAGCTTATATAGTAAAAGACAAAAAGGCAGTAGAGCCACAGCCCTATGGGGATTTTAAAGCCATGCAAATGACCAGTAGTAACCTCTCGTGTTCTTTTTTTCACCCGACTTTTTCGTCCCTCCCCCTCTCTCTGTTTTCCCTCTTGTCTCCCATAGGGCATTGTAGAAAGGGACTTGTCTTCTTTCCTACTCACTCTCCTCAACATATTGAGTCATTAAACTTTTAGCCAACAAGTCACTGGGGTTTTGGCATCCTCCAGCCTCATCAGGCAAGCAAGTCCTCCAACAGCACAAGGAAGACGCCTGTCTGAGGTTGTGGACTCGAATGAAGAAGATGGATCAACAATAAATAAGACTATATATACTTCAGAGGTAAGGTCCACCCAGCGCCATACCTGTCTCAGAGTCATTGTGGCAGATTACAGCTTTGAATCAGAATATTATCCTCTAGTGTTTATTTATGCATAGACTAATGTTATTTAGCAAAATATCTTTGTAACTATCAGTTGAAACAAGTGGGAAATTGTGGGATTTGCTGTTCTAAAATCCCATTTAGATTTTGTGCTTTCCTGCAGCAAATTTCCAATATTGGTGCCAAATGCTGACGTGTTCATTTTAAAGGCAGACACAGTATTAGTCACAGTCATACTTTGTGATGTTAGCCATGAACACAGTCATCATTAAAAAAACAGATCAAAAATAGGCCAGAATCCACAGAGCAAGCTCCTCCTTCATTATTATTTCTTGAAGCATTCATTTTAGACAGTTGAGACTGCATCAATAATTACTTTGCTTGATTACTGAAGTACTGTATGTACAAGCTTAACAGTTGGACTTTGAAAAAAAAAGAATTACGACAGTCACCACTATATAGTTGTATGATTAGCTGGATTACCCCCCTTCCCCAAGTGATTTGTAATGTGTATTTGACTCATTGGAAGCTTGGATACTATTAAAATGCACAGCTGTTTAGTATTGTTCTTGTAAATAAGACTAATTAGTGATTTTTTTGTGATAGCTTTTTGGTGTGTTGGGTTGCAGGGACTGAATGTAAATTAGAATTTGTATAATTGCTACCGACTTTGCTAACACTTGTGCTTTTGATAGTACAATTTGACAGAACAGTTACATATTTAAATTGTTCATAGTTGGGTTGAAATAGATAGTTATATAGCATATTCCAGTTATTTTGAAAAAATAATATCACAAATACTTACATTAAAGAAAACATGTTACACTCAACCACAATGACAAAGTGAATACATATTTTTTGCTAATGAATTAGATATCCAAAACTTTAATCATGTAGGAAAGTTTTCTAAATTCAGTACTTTGTAGAAAGTGATGCCACAATTACACCTTCAAATCTTCTAGGGCAAGTCTCTAAAAGCTTCACACACCTGAATTTGGGAAGTTTTTCCCCATTCCTCCTGGCAGATCCTTTAAGATTTTGTAGAATCGTCTACAAGCTGCCATGTTTAGGTTTCTCCACAGACGTCCTGTGATGTTTAATCTGGTCTTTGACTGGGCCACTCAAGGACTGTCATTCTTGTCCAGAGACTAGTCCAACATTGTCTTAGTTGTATGCTTCGGGTCATTGTTGTGCTGAACCATCAGCCTCTTTCTCAGGTCTTCTGTAGCAGATTTTCTCTAAGGACATCTCTGTATTTGGCTGCATTCATTTTTGTTTGAACTCTGTCCAATCTCTCTTTGTCTGCCATAGAAATGCAGCACTATAGCATGATGCTTCAAAGTTGCTTCTGTCTAGCTATTCTACCATAGCGTCCTGATCGGAGTGCTGTTTGTTCTTCTGGCATTGTTCTTTTGCCATATCTGCAGAGGACATTTGAAGCTTTGCTACATTGACCATTAGCCTGACCAAGGCCCTTCCTGTCCTAGAGTTTGTCTAGAGTTCCTAGAGTTATATCCTGACATGCAGGACATAAACCAACAGCATGTGTGACTTTCTCAACTATGTGGGAACAGTTCCGTTTGCTGCATATCAATTCTGACCCTATTTGAGAAAGAATAAACAGGATGGATCTGACCACAGTTTGGTCTACCACAACATATAATGTGAATATTGTTGTAAGTGAGAGATTTGTGTTTTTGATTTGTAATACATTTGTAAAAACATCTATTTTAATAATGTATTTCTAAAAATATATTTTCACTGTCATTATTTGTGATTGCACCTAGATTGATGGGCAGAAAATATGACTTTTTTTCCAGGTCAAATTGGATTTCAAACTGAAAAATGTAAACAAAGTGAAGGGGTGTGATTACATTGTGACTTGATTGATGACGCAACTATAATTATTATTACCTTCACATGTACCGTATTTTCCGCACTATAAGGCACACCTAAGAGCCTTCTATTTTCTCAAAAGCCGACAGTGCGCCTTATAATCCGGTGCGCCTTATATATGGATCAATATTGAGCCGCAACAGGTCTCCCAACTACGGTAAGCAGCCGACTCCATTTTCCCTTGTAGAAGAAGTAGCGCGTGGTGCATGCTGGGATATATGACTGCGCGAAGCGTGCCGTTTAATTTCCATTTGTGTGTTTGTGCAAAGACCCCAAAATGGCTCCTATTAAGAGACACGCTTACGACGCAGAGTTTAAACTCAAGGCGATCAGTCAGCAGTAGAACACGGGAATAGACCAGCAGAGAATTTAACATTAATGAATCAATGGTGGGGTTTCTTGTCTTTACTGGAGTTGTGAACTGAGGAGTACATTGCTCTCAACTACACTTTATCCTATCTTTTCTTTATGTAACTGAAAGAAACAGAAAGGAACTAAATTAACAAATAATACACATCGTTACACATTTGGTATGTTACACTCGCACACGCTAGCTTGACTTGAATGAAGCTAATTACAATAACACGCACCTGTAATTTATCACATGTAACGACTAACAAACTTCTAATGACAATAAACATGTTAGTACTTACAAAGACAAATGCTTTCCAAGGCACAAATGTATAAATCACACTCAGCATGGACATGAACCAGTTGGTTTTACTGTGGAAACTAAACTAGTTTAAAATACGTCAAAACTAGTACTATTGAACAGAGAGTGGAAAGAGCGCTCAATCTGCAACTAATTATCTTAGCAAAGATCAACTATTATACACAACTCTCATTCTGACAAAGAACAATACTACAATACTTTTTAGCTGCCTTGGTCACAACTTATTGTTATTCATTGATCACTTTAACTGAAAGGCATGACACAGCCAGAGCACATCATCAACATCATTTTGGGAGTGAACGGAGTTGTCAGAACGCTGGTTTGTAATCTATTAATCAAGTTTGACCGACCTATCTGACTGTTTTGTTGACATTCCCTTTAGCGCAGCTCCATCTAATGTTGCATAACATAACCCCAGCCTCTACTGTAGCATCTATTCTATGCACCTTACAATAAATTGTTGCCATCTTTTATAATTGTACTTTTTTCTTAATTGAGGGTGGTTAAGAATAACCAAACATTATGCATTCGATGTCTGCTGAATCAGTTTCCTGAAATGTATCCGTATGTGGCGCATGACAGACTTTCATTTCTGCTTTTACAGCAAGTCGATTTTCCTATACACCCATTTTTATAGGCAGGGTCTGTGTTGTTTACAAGGCTTTTGATATTTTAGGTTTTTCGAAGAACTAAAGTATGCTGTGTAAGATTAAAACAGTTGTCCTGTTTGTAATGTCATTTAACCACATCCCTGTTTTAAAAGTGTATACACCCTACCAGCACATGCTCTGTACAAAGTATAAGCTCGCTTAAATTCCTGCTCTTTTGATCAAACTACTTCAAAATATAAGTCTGTTATTGGATGAAAGTAAGTCAGAAGCTGTTTGTAAATTCATGTTTAAGTTAAACACAGAATTGGTTATACTGTATATAGTACATTTATCAACAGCTTTTTTGGAAAATATGTCTCAGCCCTTGACAACATTATCGTCATTGTAAAACTGGTATCGTATTTGAGTGTGATTGTTTTTTTTTTTTTTACTGCGCAGGTACACGTTGATTTCGTAATGACAAGTTGTTGTGCAGAAGATGTCCACGCTGTCTGTGACTGATATCCCAGATGTTGGTCATGGTAAGAGGAGCAACTTTCTTTCATCTATATTAGTATTTATTTTGGGCACAAGTCACAGCTATTATACACAACTCTCATTCTGACAAAGAACAATACTTAACAATACTCACTTATGATTTTTATATCATAAGTGAGGTGGCTGCTTTAAGTATGACTGGGTTCATATGTGCTCTAACAGATGAGAGTAAGGTGTTTGATGGAGCCTCTGAGCTGCAGCTGGACTGCATTGTTGAGGAGAGCAGTGGAAGCACCACAGTGAAGCATGACGGCCTGCTGTCATTGGCTGACCTTTCTCAGCCAGATGACTTCCCTGTTCCCCCTCATAATGGCCCTTCACTAACTGAGATGAGCAACCCTCTGCCAGTAGAACCAAATGATATCAAGCTTGACCCAGCTACAGGTGACAGCTCTGCCAGCATAGGTGAGAAAAGTACTTAATTTAAATAGCTGTATATATGTATACCATTTTGCCTGGAAGAGTTTTTATAATTTTGCCTTTATAACCAAAACAATGGATTTAAAATAAAACCAAAAAAATCAAGATGTGGTCAAAGTATAGACTTTTCAGCTTTATTTTAAAGGAGTTTACAAAAATAGAGCATTTACTGTTCAGGAATTACATCTGTTTTAGGCAGATTATCTCAATTTTTAGGGGCTCAAAAATATTTGGGCAAAGTGACATAATTGTAAATACAACCGTAATTGTTAATACTTGAATTAACTTCAAAGTTCAGGGAGTCTTATTCCAAAGCGCGAGTGTTTTAAAGTTGAATCGGGTCACTTAACTTCTTGTCAGTCAATTGTCCAAATGCTATTGAATCCCTGAAAATAGAGGTAGTTTGCTTTCTTGCAACATGCCATATTTTGCAAAACCTTTTAAAATAAATATATTTTGATTGTTTATTTCAAATCCAGTGTGGTGGTGTATGAAGGCAAAATCATCAAAAGGCCAAACTGTAAAATAAGCTAAAATAAATTGGCAAACATACATTTGTAGAAGCATTGTCTAGTTTCGAATTTAATATAAACAGTCTGTTGTTTCTGTAAATGTTGCTGCTTTAGTCACTACCATTAGTCATCATTGAGGGAAAACAGGGCTTTACTGACTGAATCATCATTCTGAAAACAAAGCTGTGGCAATGCTTTGTGGTAGTGAACAAAAAACCCTTCTAATTACAGCCTAAAAGATTAGCATAAAGTTTAATCAATACATTGGATATATTTTTATGGAGAGTTCTAATTTATTTTACCTGATTTTATTAAAACAGTTAATACAACTTTTGTACCATGTATATCAGCAGCAAGCTGCAACAATTTGCATTGTACATCATGTAGACAAACTTAAATTTTTTGCATACAGAGCTGTATGCTTGATTTAGAACAAAGTAAGCCTCATTTCCATATTTGAATGGGTCTAGAAAAGCAGACATTATGTAGCATGCAACACACTGATTAACCACTTCATTAGTGAAACCATGCTGCTGCCACAAGGACCCTTCTCAACTATAATAGTTGGAAGCACTTAATATGGTTTATCACCTCTTATTTGTGTGTGTAGATGGTCAGCCTGTCAAGAGAAAGAAAGGGCCTGCTCCAAAGATGCTGGGCAATGAAGTATGCAGCGTATGTGGTGACAAGGCCTCTGGTTTCCATTACAACGTGTTGAGCTGTGAGGGCTGCAAGGGCTTCTTTCGTCGCAGCGTTATTAAAAGTGCCCAATACACATGCAAGAACAATGGCCGCTGTGAAATGGACATGTACATGCGCCGCAAGTGCCAGCAGTGTCGCCTGCGCAAATGTCGGGAGGCAGGCATGCTGGAGCAGTGTGAGTATCAATCTGCCAAATGACTCAGAGATGAAGAAAATTTAGATTTCACTGCTTTATTATAGAGATGGAGAGATTTTAGCCAGAGTGAAAGTCGGGAGATTTATATTGTTCCAATTAACTCAAGCATTGAGCATTAGTCAAGATGTCCATGCTTTTTGACTGGTAGGTGTACTTTCTGAGGAACAAATCAGACTAAAGAAGATGAAGAAGCAGCAGGAGGAAGAAACAGCTCGCACATCCACAGTGGTCACCCCCACCCCTCCACAGGAAGCAGCTACACTGGATCCACAGCAGCAGGAAATGATTGAGAAGCTGGTGGCAATGCAAAAGCAATGCAACAAGAGGTCTTTCCTTGACCGACCAAAAGTGACAGTAAGTGGACATTTCAGAGAATAGATACTGACTTGTTTTTGACCAGTTAATTGTCTACCATGTAATATTAACCATATACTAAACCCAAGTAGCTAAAGCATTAGATGCATCTTCTGCCATCAGATGCATCGTACACTTCTTGTTAAATAGTAATAGACCTACTTCAATGTAGATAGTATGTGACTGCTGCTGTGTGTAGCTACACTGAGAGTTATAGACTTCTGCTTCTGGTAGGAGGGTACTTGATCTGATCATTGCTGTTGTCCATGTGGGAATATGGAATATGACGTGTTTTATTGTTTTAAAGATATCTGAGGAATATTTACTCCATTCTACCAAGTTCTTAAATTAGCTTGTGTTTATTAATGTGTTTGTGTTTGTGTATGCGTCAAACAGCCGTGGCCACAGAGTCAGGACTTGCAGAACAGAGAAGTGCGTCAGCAGCGCTTCGCCCACTTCACTGAGCTAGCAATCATGTCAGTCCAGGAGATTGTGGATTTCGCTAAGCAGCTTCCTGGTTTCCTGGAGCTCACTAGGGAAGACCAGATTGCCCTGCTAAAGACATCTACCATTGAGGTTTGTCATGTTTTAGCAAGAGGCTGTTTTTTCTAGCTGTAGCTGTAATTTTTACAGAATTTACAGAATGCACAAACTTTAAAACATGGTATTACGGTCATTATTCTTGAGCGTACAATATACATTACACCATTCATTTATACATTTGAGCTGCGTCTTTAAATATCTCTGCAAATCAGTCTGTCTTCATTTGCCTGGATGGAAATATTTCACTTACCAAGATGTGCTCATCTTCCTCAGATTATGCTGCTTGAGACATCTCGGCGGTACAACCCTGCAATCGATAGCATTACATTTCTTAAGGATTTCAGCTATAATAAGGAGGATTTCGCCAAAGCAGGTGCATTTACTTGTTTCTGACTGTAAACAATGACCATTGTAACATGACAGTCACTCATGAGTGCAGTGTTTAATTGTGAAACTGTTAAGTAAAAAAAACATTTGTTGCTGTTAATTCATGGTTTTTATACCTACAGATTATGATTGCACTGAAGTTTCCTTCTATAAAGTACATTTCTTTGTCCTTCTGTCAACTTTCGGTTCTATAGGTCTTCAGTTTGAGTTCATTAACCCCATCTTTGAGTTTTCTAAAGGAATGAATGACCTGCACCTGGATGAGGCTGAATATGCTCTGCTCATTGCCATCAACATCTTTTCTGCAGGTCAGAATTCATAAAAAGCACAACCTGCAGTTACTTTTAAGGATGCAGGCCTCAAAGTGTAATGTTAACCCTATTGATCACATTTGACCAAACTCTGAAATAGGTTATCATGGTGTTTTCTTTGGTAAACTCTGTTCAGATCGACCAAATGTGCAGGATCATGATTTGGTGGAGAGGCTGCAGCAACCCTACGTGGACGCACTGCGCTCTTACATCATGATCAAGAGACCAAATGTAAGTTCACAATGGCTTACATAACCTCTTCTCTTCTGCCCGACAGTATGTCAGCATAACCTGGTTACCGTCATCACGACAAGCACTTTGGGTCAGGAGTGAGATTCCATTATTTTTTTGTTCACCCTAGTGGAAGAGCAGTTGTGTGCTAGATGAGAAAGGAAAGCTGTTTTACTGTAATGTAATGCCCCTTAAATGTTGTAGAACTGGTCAGGGCCCTAAAAGTTTTTAATAAAATTTTTTAACTTTGTTGAAATGATGTTCTCAGGATCACTTGATGTTTCCCCGTATGCTGATGAAGCTGGTGAGCCTTCGGACACTAAGTAGCGTACACTCAGAGCAGGTGTTTGCCCTGCGCCTCCAGGACAAGAAGCTTCCACCTCTGCTCTCCGAAATTTGGGACGTTAACGAGTGAACAAAAACCTGATGTCACACTCCGTGGCTTAATGAAGCCTGAGACAGACATGACATCCAGCAGGAACACTGACTCCTTTCTGCTCATGTGATCAGGATTTGGTTATAGCATTGAGAATTAAATTCTGGTGAGAAAAGAGCATCACTGCCCTCTGCTCTCAAACAGACTGCGAAATGGTTTTGTTTTTATAAGGAGGATCTTTGAGCCCTTTGTTTGTATCTTTTGTGTAGATGCTGACATGATTATTGCAATATTAATATTAACTAGCACCAGGCTCTTTAGCCAGTTATCTCTGGTTTAATATTTCTTGAAAGTTATGTCAGTTTCTGGTGCAGTTTTGTAGTCGTCATCTAACAATCACAAACAGAACATTCTGAGCAGGTCCTGGTTGTCTCACACATCAAGATGACAGCTGGACATTTAAATGAAATGATGATTTCTGCAGTTGTGCAGTACGTGGAAATGGACACAGAGGTGCATGAGCAGACCCGTATCTGCTGTTCCCTTTATTGATGTTAAGGTAAAATGGGAGGGCATCTGGTTGATTTTGCATATTGTGATATGGCAACAAAGAGTTTGTGTTCCTTGTGGAGTAAATTCAGAAATTGCAAGGTAGTAATTGCTCAGGAAAAGTAATGTGAAATTGACCTCTGGGGTTTGGAGGCTTCTTTCATTTCTATTAGGTTAGTTTTTTCCTACTGCATAAGGGACCCTTTTGGTCATATAGATACTCAAACTTTCATGTTAATTGTATATTTATTTTCAAGAAAAATGTACAGAGTGCACGCATAAAAATAATCCACATGATTGTATAATCACATACTAACGTACACGAAAGTAAACATCTGCGAGTGAATGGCAGACTGTGCCCTTATTTACAGGAGCGGTGATGTGACTGCATCTTGTTTTATACACGGCACTGGTACCTTGAAATAGGTGGTACTAATACGTCTTTGAGTTCCATTAGACGAAGAGCTGTCAATCTGAAAAAGTTGTATTCATAAAACAAATGAAAGTACTGCCTCTATTAACACTTTATTTGACATTATGTTTATGTCATATGAGATGTACCTTTGTTCATTTCATTACAAAGCAGTACAGTTATTAACATATGAATCATTTGGTTTGTGATTTTTTTTTTTTTTTTTTTACTAGCATTTAAATGTGTGGGAAATGTAACATACATTTAGTTTGGACAAGATGCAGAGAATTTCTCAGCCTTTTATTTTTGATAATAAACTGTATGAATGACACTGAAGAAATGTATAGCTGATTATACAGCAGGAAACTAACTGGATCTAAAGGTCTATCATAGTCTATCTTCCTTAAGCAGGTACTCAAAACAAACAGCTTTAAATTGTCAGATTTAGGAAAGTCTTGGTAAGAAATGTACCAAAATCTATATTAACAGGGAATAGAAAATAACAGGAAATGAGTAGAAACATTAGTTTTAAAGAGATCTAGATGTTTATATTCATGCTGTTTTTCATTCTCCTGTTTAGTGGGAACTTGAAATACTACTTAATAGACGTTAAAAGAATTCCAGTGTCGATTTATAATCAATAACTTTATTTGTTTGATGTCTGTGAAGACTCAGTCATCCAGGTCATGGTTATCCCAGATGTGCTATTTGGTGGAAACTGGACTTGATGAACTCATGGAGTCTTTCAGATGAGTCCAGTCCAGTTGTCAGTGAACAGCACCTCTGGGATCATTCTCTCTCATCTTGATGCTCAAACTGCATGAAGCAGGCTGAACACTGAACAACTTAATGCTATTGCAGCCTGCCTGTTTTTGAAGAGACATTCATTTAATTAGCCTCTGTGAAACCATTTCCATTTAATCATCAGTTACCCTCTTTGCCCTTACGGTTTCAGCCATTCTAGCTACTGGATTGAGGTTCTAGTTAAAATTACTTAAAACTTTTTATGTTCTGATTTGAGTTGATTCCACTTCGATCAAGGGTGTCAAATCCTTGCCCTCAATGGCCTTTGTCCTGCTTGTTTTCCCAACTATCCCTGCCAAACCCACTACTGATTACCTGGATCAGGTAGCTCCAGAAAACAAGCGGGACAGTGGCCTTCACGGACAAGGCTCGGCCACCCCTGATTTAGGTGATTCTGTCCAAAATGGTGTATTGGTCAATTTTACATGTTTTAATCATTTGAATGTCAATGTTAGACTTGGGTTTACTGTCTGTGTTTTTTCTACTGTGACATGTTAAAAGTCTTCCTTGTGAAAGATTTTTTGTTTTACATCCCTGTCCACTGCACAGGGCAGGAGTGTGTGTCTTCGAAACCCAGTCTTAACAGATCAAAGGATGTCACCTACAAATACAATTTAACTACTACTAATAATGGTAAAGGCATACATTTGGTGAGCTAACTGCAATCTGTTAAAACTAGTTTGTATTTGCCATGTGATATATTAAATTGATTCCTTTGTCTCATTCTCTCGATCAAAACATCTAATTTGCATATTTCAGCATTAGGGCCTAATTAGCTTTTTCCATCTGGCATTTCTCTCATGAAGAGCATGCTAGGTAGCTGGCAGAACACTGATTGGCTATGATTTTAAACATTTACCTCTTACAACATAAGGTTAACAATTAAAAATGCAGTAAATGCAGTGAGTTCCATCTATTGGTTGGTTAAATACAAACAAATTTGTGTCTTTCATTCCACGGCCTTATCAGCTGAGCGTGCAGAAACAGTTTTTCGTCCTCTCCTTTCAAGTGTTGCTTTGAAAAACACCTGACAAAAGGTTACAGTTCGCTAATTTGTAAGTACAGTCTGATTAAACAAGACGACATGAGGAGTTATAGTTCCATTCCCATCTTTAGCAGTGCTATGTTGCCTTCCTAAGTCGCCCGAATTAAATCTTCCTACTTGACATCAGGAACATTAATTATGCTCTCAAAAGGAAGAAGTTCTTGATACACACTTTTCTCATTCCACAGGAACACGTAAAAGCATAAGTCACTGGTGTCTTGGCTTTTTGCGAGTGTGTAATAAATCAATCCACTTCCTCTCCCCTCTCAAAATTAAGTTTTGTGTTTGTTGATCCTTTAAAAATGGGAACATGTTCTTGTTATTCGTTTTCTTACATCTTTCTAACCCTTTCGTGATGTATATAATGGTTTGGATCTATAATAAAAGAAACAGATTAATATGGGAGTGTGAAGCATTGTGAAACCATAGCAGCGACTATTTCAGTTGGCAGTGTAAAGTGTAAAGGAAAGGTGACGTTTGCTTTTGGTTTTTGGTTTATCGCTTGAAGAGTATCTATCAATCTCTAACTAAACACTATTCATTCAGTTAAAGTAGCCTCGGTAATGTTGGGGTCGGTTTTCCTCCATGTTCCCATGTAAGCTTTCAACATACAGATTAATTTGAGTAAAACTGATATTTTGTGTTCTGTTGTGCTGTACTCTGATCAGATGAGCAAAAAGAATCAGTGGTTGGCACTAAACTCTTTGTTGTTATGTAATGCTGTAGGTATCAAGGTCAGTTGTACTGTATATACTGTAATTGCTATTCTCATCTCCTTTAATTCCTGTCCTCAAGGATGACACTGTAAACATTATTGATATATAGAAATGCAAACCTATTTTAATACTTGTAACTCCTGAAGACTTTCTGTTTTGTATGTACAGTATAAATTAAAGCTATGCTGTAGTGTTCTGGTTGGACTCCAGTTTATTTGTTTGTCTGTCGAATAGTTGATGTATCCCATTTTTTTTAATTTTAAATTTTAAATTTTAAATTTTAATCTAATATGATTTTTTGGATAAAATACAAAGATGTTGCAATCATATATGTACATGCCTATAACGTGTACAATTACAACACAAAAATGAAAGTATTTGTTTTCTATGATGCATTTATATAAATGTATTACAAAAGGATTTATTACGATGTTCATACAGTGTAATAGTACTAGTAGTAGAGTACAGTGGCATTTCCATTGCAGTGTAATTCATATTTATTTAATCATTATTTGTACAGGGTCAAATATACTGTTTAGCATGAAACACTGTCACATACAACAGTATTTATAGCTCAGCTAATCTACAAATAAGTTTACAAATTAAGTTTCCTAAAACTCTGCAATGTGCTACATCAAAGCAACAAGCACCACATCAATCACAACCACATCACTGATCTCTCTTTAGATATTGTTTGAGTTTGAGTTTAATATGATCCCAGTCATGCTCGTTTCAGGGGCCTTTTTTGTGGGTTAAGAGGTCTACAGGTACGTAAACAGAGCACATAATCTCACTCCTGACTGTAGAAACAGAAATAAGAGTAAATTCAACAACACGACCTTTGTATCTTTTTCTAGAGCTTTGGATTTCATTGAGGGCACGATATTACATTTCAGGATAGATGCTCAGTAATGGACTATCTCAGAATTAACAGTATTAATACAGTAATAACACAGTAATAATGGCATTCAGTCTGGGCTTAATTTGTATAATTTTATAATTATTAATAATGTTAATAACTGCTTGCTGTGCACATGGTTATGGTCAAATCATAGTTAGGGTCCATGGTTTTAACTGTTCATACTGATTACAGTGTAATCTGTAATCTTATTACACATGATGTACAATGGTCTTCCTGCATCTATCTATTAGATATGAGGCCCTGAACTTGTTTTTAAAGTCATCCTTAGAAAAACTGACAACCTGTCCTTTCATTCTAATTTTGTTAGGCCTAAAAGTGATCCTGATATGTGTGTTTCAGCAGATTTACTTTGTTATTTCAGTAGCATCCTCCATTTGCATGCTGGTCCCTTATGCTGCACTTGTTTACCGTAAAACACACCAAGGCGGACTAAATAAGCCAAATAAAACAACAACCAAGCAAAGTAAACAAATAATTAACAAAGCATATTTCGTAATACATCTACATTTTTAAAAACCGATCAAACTAATAAGCACCAATGGGTCCATGAAAGTAGCTAGTGATTGCACAGTTCTACTGTATTTCGTGCTCCTATAATCCTGGACGCTGATCTCAGGGGTGAGGCGCTGTGAGGTCCTGGCCACTCTTATGCTGGTTGTTGTGTGATCTATCGCAGACCCGCAGACGCACTCGCTGGGGGCCATGGAGCGGTCTGGTTTGTCGCTTCCGTGAGCTCCGGCTCTCAGTATGCGGAACTCGCTGCAGCCTGATGATGAAGAGGATGTTGTGAAGGCAGGTTGTAACTGACCGAGCCTCAGAGGAGCACACATCATTGATCGTGGTGCAGACCGGTTAGCTAACCTTCTCAGCCGTCATCCGTGCCCCCTTTTTTTTTTTCCAAGAATTGTACAGTAATGTAAAGAAAGGAGGCTGATTTGAGACGGACACCGCTGCCCTTCTCTCCCAGTGACCGAGGAGGACACCCACCAACCCAGGCCGTCATCAGCAGCTGGTTTCGGAACGGGCGTTAGCGGCTAACTGGCTAAAGTAAGCAACTAAGGATGTTGTTACTCAACTAAGTCCGAGCTATTCAAACCCATCCGCTGCATTTGTTAGGCTTGTTCTGAAGAGTTTCCTGGCGTCGCCAACGCTTGTTAACATTTATAGGGTTTCTATTTATGAAATTAAATGGTCGAGCTACTGTTAGCAGCTAGGCAGCTAGCTAGCTAATCCATCCGTGGCGGTGGCGTAGGAAACCGTAGAGCCACCAGAGCGGAGGTGAGAGGATGCTTCGTAGGGGTGACCATCAAGGCCTGACAGCTTGTCACAAATATTAAAAAAAACATATCACGGCCACAGGCTACACGACCAGCTGCATATGAACGATTAGGAGGTTGATTTATCCCGTTTGTTAAAACGTTGCTGTGAATGTTAACACCTCAGCCGCTGTCGTTACTCTAATCTGCTCAGTTAGCTCGTAGCTAAGGTTAGCTCGGATGGATTAGTGCTGTGTTACTGACACCAGCACAGGTTCCCTTAGCATCATCTTATGTTATTGTAAAACCATCACACCACACGGATAAAGCTTCACTCTAACCAGGTAGTAAGAAACTAAGTATATTTACTCCACTGCTGTAACATTACTTCAGTAACGTTACAGTGTTGAGGTGCTATTACTGTACTGGAGTATTTAGATTTTATGCAAATCCATCTATAGATACCTCTGCTACTACAGCTTGTTGTATCAGTGTTAACTCGAGATGTCATATAGAAGAATTTATCATTACCAGGGGGTCATTTTACTGCAGAATGAGTTTATTTTTCTTTGTACATTGGTGTATTTGTGCTCTTAAATGAGTAAATAAGTGAAGAATCTGAATAATCTCCCTCTGCCAACAGCTTTCAGACAGATACGTTGGTCATTTATGGCCATGTGACAGGATACAGAACCGATGAGATAAGGCATTTATTCACATCGCAAACGGTTTGAATGACTGATGTCGGTGAGGAGGTGATGTCAGCGAATTGAAGTACACAATACCATACAGAATGAATAAACCCTTATCCCTGTGCTAAATTTAATACATATTGTAAGATTCCAGACACATTTTAATATCCTGTTATGAGAAATTATGAGAAAGGTCTGTTTCAGGGCCAAATAGACGGCGCTTAAGCACCGTTAAATATTAGAGAATATATTTATGACTTGACGCCAGACAGTGTCAACCACGTTGATCCTAAATTAAAATTTTATTTGAAAGTCAAAGCCTTGGTGTAAAAATAATCCAATAATTGAATGACAAACACATCATCTAACACCAACACTGCTTTTCAACGTTTTTTTGGGCCAGGTTGTGCTGTGTAATTCTATTCTATAATGCTGATGGAGCCGTGTGATGTGCTCAGTTTGATGTGACAGCTTACATAATGGCAGATGGTACGATGCAAATGTTATCACAAACAGAACTAAAGTGATGTGGTCACAGGATAGACTAAGTCTTGCAACCTGGCGTCTTACGAAATTCTAGAAATGAATATACAGATTGAGATGAGAGTACATTGGCCATGTTGGCTAAACTAGGTCCAGAATAGCTTCATTGTTTTGTACCCGTTTTATTGACAGAAAACCAAAAATTGTTTGTATATGTGGTCAGGCACGTTGTGAGATTGGTTCAGTAAGACTGTAATCTAAGAGTGAGAATGGAGAAATCAGTACTTTGTTAATCTACACTTGAAGTAATACTAATTCCTGTTCTCCATTGCTACTTACTGCTGTTCACTGTGACTGACAAGGATGCTGTCCATGTTGGAGGCTTGTGAATCATATTTATCTCCTCTCTGTGCTTACATAACCAGTAAGGGCCGCCTGCAAACCACTCCGACCAGATTCATCTGCTGTGTTAACCTACACATTATTTTGCCTTTGAAGATTACACAGTGCTGTGGTGCTTCTTTTATCTTTTTTTAATTTTTTTTATACCAAGTTCACCCGTTAAATACAATCCGTGAAGTAGCTTTCCATCCTCATCTAAAATATTACTGTGCTCCTTTATCTCTGTGCTGGATGAGTCTGCTTCCAGCTCTGCTTCATAGAATAGCCATTTTGGCTTTGCACCAGGAAGCATTCATGTTGCCAGACCTGCATGTTGATTCATTGTGCTGATGGTTTTGTGAGATAAAAGGGTGCTCTGCACAACTCTGTATGTCTGTTGTTAGAATTATTTACTCCCGTCATTAGCGATTTTTGTAAAGGTTTTTTTTTTATCGCACACTAACATGCTCACAGTTGTACATTGTATTTATAAATAGCTTGCATTTTGTAAACTAAAGACTGTGTGCAACACAAGATTATATATTCTCATCAGTCTCTCAGGTAGTTTAGCAGATAGACTTGTGCTGTTAAGTGACATTTTACTTACTGGGCTTCTTGCTCATCACCACGCAAAAGCTAATTGCAGACTGTGAGGCTTGCAGTATATTTGAATAATCATATTGTGTGTGACGAGTGCTGACATTAAGCTTACTCAACACGACATGCTTCTCTATTGGGTTTGCACATTGTTTGATCTGTGTCTTCTTTGGCACCACTTACATTAAGCACTGTTGGACAGTGTCAGCTAGTTTACTTTTCCCCTATGCTGGTCCATACTCTGTCGAGTATGGACCAGCTTTCCTTTCAAATTGTAACAAACAAGATAAAATATTTTGTAGCTACAGTGGTTTTAATATGTTGTCTATAGATTAACTATGTTCACAGACACATTAGCAGGAATAGATCTATTGCTAATGTGTATGTGAACATTAGCATCAAAATTTGGTGCTATTTGGTAATTAAAGTACATTATTCCTATTTAACTTTTATGTTCTATCAAAATTAGTATGGTCCTAATCTGTCTTATGGCTCTCTGTGAATGGCTCCTCTACTCACAAGTGAAGCTATTAAAGGTAATTGGGCCCATAATGCATCTGGAGCCTTCTGTAATAAAGTCGCCCCTAATGTTCTAATGACCACTGGATGCAGCTGCGTCAAATGCAGACTGTGCCGTGGGTGCTGGGGTTAATGACAGCCTATGTCAGGATGTGTGACTGTAGTGTCCCACTCATGACTTAAATGCAGCCCATCTGTCTGCCCTGTTGTCTTTGTGAGCCTGGTCTGTTTTTGCCAGATGGGCTCACATTTATAATGCAAGAAGTTAACATATTGACATTAATCTATAGTTTACATAAATTAATGTTTAAACATGCATTTCATGCAATAGTTATGCTGAAGTTTGATTTTATTTATTTATTTTTTTGCAAAACAAAATAGTTTAAAAATATCTTTTTATTTCTGACAATAGAATTTCAACAGTAACAATGCAGTGGATATCAATGAGTGTGTTTTTTCAGGGCAGTAGGAAGTGCCCTCAAAAAGTAATTTAAAAGTAAAAGAAGTAAAACTTAACACAATCAGTCTGCTTAAAGTGATATTGCCTCTGAACTATATCCACCGCTGCTGCAGAAATGTGACACAGTGATGGTGCAGCTGGACAGTGTCACAGTCATGTCTAATTGATTGTCATTCACAGACAAATCCTGTAATGTCATTGAGGCAGGAAATTCTTTACATAATGTGCACAAATTCATAATTAATATGGTATTATACTGGTTATTTTTAAAATTATTATGAAGGAAAATTAGGAAACAATAGATTTTTCTTTTTCTTCTTTTTTTAAAGCCACTGGAGACTTTTATACAATCTAAAACACTAAGGGTTAATGGTTGTTTTTTCCTTAGACAGGATCTGGCTTCAATTGATAGAGAGGTCTGGTCAGTTTCCATCTGTGGCACATTTTCTATTAGAAAGCACACGCTGGTCCTTTTCTCCACAGGTTACTCTTAGCTTTTTGAGTAGCATAAATGGTTTGAATTGCTGCCTATATTATAGAACGTTTGGCTTATCAGTGCAGGCTCAAAAGCCTTAAAGACACAGTGAGTTCATAGTGTTTGTATTTCAGGGTGTAGTTTCGGAAGCGTGTGGTTTTTGTTGATTTGGAGTAAAGGCTGCTCCCTGTGGTTTGACTCTCCTATTGCCAGGTATGTATTACACCCACTGATGTGGGCTTGTTCTGACAGGTATGTTGTAACACCTTGGGATTGTTTTTCTCTTTGTCTCTGTTTCCATGTGACTGATAGTATAACATGTATATGGTTTTGTCTAAAGCACCTGAATAAATCAGTCATGCTTTGGTGTTTATCCCATAAACTCAGAGAGCAAATGTTACCACTTTGTTACAAAAATGTTGTTGTTGGCTAACAGGCACGACCAGAATCAGGTCAAGTAGTAATCAGTTATTCTGAGCTGATATCCTTGTGTTGAACAGTCATTATTGTATCATGTTGCAGCTAATGATACAACGTGATTGGTGTATGGCAAAGTGAAAGTAATAGTATTCTGCAAACAAATCACCTGCATGTGTGAATATCTGTCTTTATATGTCAACCCCATGAGTGACTGGTCATATATGTAGGATGCACACTGCTTCTCGACCCATTATTAGTATAGGGATATGCTACAGCCTTGCTGCCACCCTCAGTGAGAAGGTATAGTTGATGGATGAATGAATATCCTCTTCTATTATCTTCACCTTTCCAAGAATACATTCACTGAGCATTGTTCCTTTGAGATGATTGAGTCTTGCTGGTGTAGCTTAGTTTGACTCAGACACAACCTGTGCTATTGCAGCATCTTCATCAAAGCATCTGAGATATTATTTTTGATTGTACTGTATTTCTGTTGTATTTTGTCAGGAAATAGCTGTTTAGCTGTGCTCGTATCCCTACTATTCCCCTCTAAGACATTGTCACCCTCCAGTGTGTTCAGATTACAGTATCATGTGGCATCCTGACTGTAAGAAGGTGTTGTCTCTAAGTGGCTCCTCGGTGCGGAATAGCCATCTGCAGAGGTGCTGAGTGAGTTTGTTTCAATTTCCCGTCTGTCACGTGACACGTGAGGGCCACAGTGCAAAATATGAAGGGTGCTTATGTCACAGGGGCCCCTAAGCTGCTTACTATATCAGCGAGTTTCTACTGAAAAGTGTTGATCCTCCAACAACAACAGCTGACATAAAGACCGTAGCAAAGCAATCACAATGCTATAACACAACAATGTCCAAGTTTAATAAGAATGTACCATGCATTCAGTGCAATCTGTTGTTATTTTGGGTGAAAAGTAGGGAACATTGTTGTACACTGAGGATGCTGATGTAAGCTTGTCACGTCCAACATGTTTTGTGTTTCTCCTACGTTATTTTATTGTTGTCTTATTGTCTGTCTTACATCCTTCAAAGTGTAAAGTGGTAATTTTAAATGTCATTGTAAATGTGGATGTGACAGTGCAGTGCCATTTGCACTAGAACAACAGTGATTTTTTATTTTTTTTTATTTACTGAGGCTCTGATTTTTGTCAGATTTTTCACAAATCATGAGCTGTCAAATAGAATTTTTTAGAAAATATTTCCAGTTTCTCTACTGGGTTTAGCCTCAATGCTCCAGATCTTGTTGGAACTGCATATTTTATGTTTTCTAATCTATTGTTGGTTCCCGTAATGTAATTAGTTTGAACAATCAGCGAAATTTGGTGTTTTCTCAAAAAAAAAAAAAAAAAAAGAAATTGTGTGAAACTGAAAATATTAAATAGTTCATTAATGTGAACCATCTAGTGACATATGGGGAAAGGAAAGATAAATGCAAATGTAGTTGTAATGCACACAACTTTGTTACTCAATGTTCAAATGTTTTTGTGTGTAATGGCTGCTGCAACACCAAAATTTCCCCTTGGGGATCAATAAAGTATCTATCTATCGATCTATCGATCTATCGACCTATCTATCTATCGATCTATCTATCTATCTATCTATCTATCTATCTTCTTTTTAGTCTTACAGACCTTGACATTTAAGAGTCAAATAAAATAAAAAATCATGACACCATAATTGTGCCAAATTTACTGTGAAAAGCCACGTAACTGTTCAGTGTTTTTTCCAATTCTTATTTCACAACTTTATCTTATTTCACACACCACCTCAAACCTTTTTTTTTCTTTTCTTGTGTGTTACAGGCCTGACCTAGGTGTTTTTGAACCATCACAATGACAATCAAGGAGCATGAATATTTCACCTGAACTGTCCCAACTGTAATGGAAAGCCACCAGTGAAACAAGAGGAAACATAATATCCTGGATGCCGTGACATACAGGACGTGGTCAATCCAAGATGGAGAAAAAGAAGATGTGCCCTCGCCTTCTCGACTACTTGGTGGTGGTTGGAGCAAGGTAAGGGATTAAGGCAAACATGACTCATAAGGGAGGCTAAAAACATTGCTTTTAAAAACAAAGTTTAATAATGAGGCCATGAAGTTTCCTCTAATTCCCACTAACATTAAACGAAGACTGATGAACAATGACATTATTTGACCAGATCAATTAAAAAACATTAAATTTTGTTATAAATTAAATGTAGCTGCTTTAAAAATAAAATAAATGTATGTCCATCTTCCCTCCAGGCAACCAAGTAGTGACAGTGTGGCCCAGACGCCTCAGCTCCTCCGCCGCTACCCGCTGGAGGACCACCATGACTTCCCGTTACCACCAGACGTGGTATTTTTCTGCCAACCAGAGGGCTGCCTGAGTATACGCCAGCGTAGGGTTAGCCTTCGTGATGACTCTTCATTTGTCTTCACACTGACCGACAAGGACTCGGGAATCACACGCTATGGAATCTGCGTCAACTTCTACCGCTCATTTCAGCGCGGACATCATCGTACTCGTGGGGACAAGAGCAGTCACACAGAGACGGCAGCACAAGAGGCCGAGACCGCTAGCGAAGGGTCTGATGGCAGCGGTGGAGCCCCACCGTCAACTTTATCCCCACCTAACAATGCTGAGTCAGTACAGCCACCTGTCTCTGGAGAAGAGAGTGGACAACCACGTGCGGAGCTAAATGCTGGAAAGTCCCCACAGCACAGACAAAGACCTACTAAGATGGGAGCCAGGAATCGCAACAGCACACTGACTTCACTGTGCATACTTAGCCACTACCCCTTCTTCTCCACCTTTAGGGAATGCTCATATATTCTCAAGAGGCTGGTAGACTGCTGCAGTCAGAGGCTAACACAGCGTGCTGGGATCCCTCGTGCCACCCAGAGGTGAGGCTTAATATTTAAGGTTCAAATGGGTGGACACACTTTCTTACATACTTAGTCAGTGCAGGGTAATTTTGTAGGAAGGTTAAACAAAAGCAAAAACTAGTTCTTAGGGCCTCTTAAAAAAACAAAAACAAAACAAAAAAACGAAAAAACAAACCTTGGTACAGTAGAAATACAAGAATCGAATGCTAGTTGCTATGATGTTGCTGAGCACATTCATCCGTATCAGATTATTACGCTTACTGTTTCCAAATCTTTAAATCTTACAAAGAATTTAAATGAGACATTTTACTTATGGGAAAACATTTGGTAAATACAGCTCATCAACTTATCTTCATGATCTGTAAGCTGTTGAATTCATGCTGGCGTAGAGTGCATGTGAATAATTTACCACACAAACACAGTGTTGACACAGTCACTTTAAATGTGTCAATTTAGAAATTTCAAGCCTACAAAAGATTACATAAATAGAACATATTTGGCTTTTGCAGTGTTCCTGCTGATGATGATTCAGTGCTTACTGTTTTCTTTCTTCACCCCATCTGCTTCTTTCACTGTCCGCCTGTTATGTGTATGTTTGTTGCAAAATTAATACAAGCGCTTTTGTCTGCGGCACCGTACAGTTTTGCAGGCCATCTGCAGCTTGCGTTATGTTTTCATGGTATGCTTTATGATATCACACTCCACCCTGATAATAAATAAGCGTAAGCAAATTATCCTCAGGTTTGTTTTGAATTATATGTGTCATAGCAAATATTGTTTCATCCATTGTTACGGGTTCAGGACAGATACAGTTTAAGAGAGTATTGTGTGTTTTGTATGTGATGTTTTATTGTTACTTGACCTGCTTTTAGTGGTTCCTTTTTCTATAAAGGGTGAAGTTACAACTTTAAACAAGAGAAGAAAAGCAGAAAACTGTATAGGAGCTGCATGATATACCATGGCATCTAGTTCAACATTTTGCTTATTAGAGCAAATATTTAATGAAATCATTTTTTATTTATTGTTTTAATTAACCACCCTGAAGTGATAGACCTTATTTAAGCTGCCTAACTATCTATACGTGTATACAACGTTGAGAAAAGGCAGTGCTCTTTGGGTTATATTGTTGCCCAATGACCAAATAGATGGCAATTTGCAGTGACAAAGTGTTAATTAGGCTGTCACTTCACACTAGCTTAGGTCCAGGATGATTGTTGGTCTTCATCCAAGGTGCATGTTTCTTCACAGTCATCCATATCGCTCTTGTGAGAATGTCTAATACTTAGTTAATCTCATATCTTAGCATCATTTTCAGTGGCAAATCGTTAAAGTGGATCGACATATCATCAAAACGTAACTGTGGTTTCTCTGACAAGCTTGAAAAAGCCGTTCATTCCAAAGGCTGAACAGACCTGAGAATCTTTTTTTTCCTGACATGGTTGGTTGAAATGTGGTACGGCAATGACAGAGAAGTAGGGAAACCACTGCATAATGGCTGCGAGTACTTTGTGCCATGGCGGGCCTGACAGATTGAGGTCTGTGGCTGCCTTTAGGTAGCAGCTGCAGTTAGTGGGAGGGCTCCAAAAAAATAATGATTTAGCTCCCTCCTTGCCACACACATATGGGGGCATACACTCTGGAAAGGTTTAATGATATCCTGTGTGTGTAGAGTGAAGAGCGTTCACATCAGTATTTTGGCAATTACCTAAGAGCCTTCCCACAGTTTCAGTCTCATTTGCTCATCATATTAGTGATTTTACCTGTTGTTTGTTCAGGCCACAATAAAATAAGCAAATGATTTAGTTTAATCTATTTTAACCCTGTTGTTACTGTTGACTTAGTAAGCATAGATTCTTTTTTTACTAAATCGATGCTGGTAAGAGCCACGATAATTAAAGTGAGGTTTATAATCATGTTTACTGTTATCTAGTTATACATTAAGAATCAATAACACAAAATCTCAAAACTATTTATGTTAATCTTTAACTTACCTCAAAGAATATAAAGGCCTTGATGCATACATTAGGTTCTGAATATGCACTTGCTTTATGTCTTTCTCAGAGACACCATGTGGCGGGTGTTCACTGGTGCACTGTTGGTGGAGGAAAAAGGTAGCCAGCTGCTGGCTGACTTGCGGGAGATTGAATCGTGGGTCTACCGGTTGCTGCGTTCACCAGTTCCAGTGGCAGGTCAGAGACGTGTGGATGTGGAAGTGCTGCCTCATGAACTCAAACGACCACTCACCTTTGCCCTACCTGACAACTCCCGCTTCTCCATGGTCGACTTCCCACTGCACCTACCCTTAGAGCTGCTGGGTGTGGATGCTTGTCTTCAGGTCCTCACATGTGTCCTGCTAGAGCACAAGGTAAGGACAGGTATAGCAGTAGGTTCAGGATCCAAACTGCCTCAGTCACTTGGGCCTGACTTTGTTTTCTCTGCTGATTTTTAGAATGAGCAGGAAATATGTGGTTGGCTTCAAGCTGCAGTTTTGTTATAGACATGAAGTGATGAGTTGAAGGAGAAAAGATAAGCAAAGCTATATTTAGTATATTATGATTGGTTCTGTGATGCTGGTTCCCTCTGGAGTACAGCTGTGTGTCCTTGTCTGGACAAAGATCTCCTGACAAATGCTTTGAATGACCTTCATCAGACATTTTGTGTTAGACATAGCATCAGTGACGCCATTTCACTGCAGAGTGGACAGAGCATTCTGGTGAATAGGACACAACGTACACTGTAACACAGAGAGGGAAGAGTCCAATTCACACTAAAAATATTAACAAGGATGTGATAGGAATCCTTATTTTCCAGGAGCTGGTGTAGTATTCTGTTTACAGTGACATTGATACACAGGCTCATTTGCAAATCATATGTAAGTTTTATAGCGTCAGTCACACTGCTGAACGACTGTAGTGTTGGATAAATGCTGGGAAACTTTTCTAGTTGTCTGTCTGTTTTTTTTCTCAAATAATCAGTGTATTTAGGCCATTTCCCTGAGTAGATGTTCCCCCAACCCAAAATCTTTTATTCAGTCGTCAGTGCGTTATCGCAGCCCAAACTGTACAGTGGCAAGAAAAGGTATGTGAACCTTTTGGAATTTCATTGTGTAATGTTTTACATACTTTAGACTCATGAACATAGATGTTAGCCAGTTCCAGTGATGCCTCCAAATCTTTGGCTGTCACTCAGGGTTGTTTCTTTACCTCACTGATGAGTGTTTGTTATGCTTTTGGGGTCATTTTGACTGGCCGCCTAATTCTTAGTAGAGTAACTACAGTCCCAAAGTGTCTCCGTTTGTATATTGTTTGTCTAACTGTAGACTGGTGAATTTCTGAAGTCTTTGAAATCACTTTGTTTTTCCCTTTCCAGCTTTTTGTAAATCAACTATTACTGATCGTAGATCGTAGAGCCTCTGAAAGCTCATTTTGCCAAAGCATGGCTCACAGAGTATCCTTTTTGTTTCAACTCGCACTGAGATTGTTATGGTTGCTCTTAATAAAGACATGAAAGATCAGAATTATTTGTGATATTATTTTAGGCACATTGTATTTGTTAATACTCTTGACTTAGATTAGGATCAGATCACATTTTTTGACAAATTAATGCAGAAAACCATGAAATTCCAAAAGGTTCACATACTTTTTGTTGCCACTTTATCTAAATGGTGCATTCACATGTAGTTACTTACAGCCCCACCTCAGACTTCCTTTCCTCAGGGTTGACCTGTATTCATCGGTTTTGCCTTTTTGAAGTTGAATTCAGTAAATCATTAAATTCAGTCAGGCTGAAAGTGCTTCCTAGAAGCCTTCAGAGTGGCTACCGTTAAACAACTTTACGTGTTTTATATTTATACATTACCTCCACATTCAGGTAAAACTGATAAAATATGAATAGATAAAACAAATAGTTATATCATCCAGTGCTAAAGCATAAAGTCAACTGGGTGACTGTGTGTGTTTATTTAAATATGAAATAATCAGGGAGATGTTTGTTTGTCTCATAAAATTTGTGGATATTGTTCTTTTTATCCTTTTTTGTGTTTCTTTAATTCTTAGGTCATTCTCCAGTCCAGAGATTACAACGCTTTATCTATGAGTGTCATGGCATTTGTGGCTATGATCTACCCTCTGGAGTACATGTTCCCTGTCATCCCCTTACTGCCAACATGCATGGCTTCTGCAGAACAGGTAAGAACAATTTCTGTCTTTTAAATGTAGTTTAAATATGTTGTTTTGTGTGTTTTAATTTATTTAGCAAATATGAAGTTTTTAATTGTAAGTGCTGTCCACTTTGGTAAATTTAAAAAGTTTGTAAAAATGTGACTGACTGCTGTATTTATGTATATGTCTTTTTTCTCCCCAAAGCTGCTTCTTGCCCCCACTCCATACATTATAGGTGTCCCAGCCAGCTTCTTCCTCTACAAAGCTGATTTCAAAATGCCGGATGATGTATGGCTTGTGGATCTAGACAGTAGCAAGGTCAGAACATGTTGTTCTGTTTCTCCTCCTGATCTCGATTTTTCTGTTTTCAATATGTTCATGCCAAACTGACAGATGATGTCTAAATCATCCGTTATCGAATCGAACATGTCTGAGCTTAAATATTAGATATTTAATATTGTTAAATATATTTAATATTAGATTTTTTTACTCTTATATTCTTGAATGGATTTGAAAATAAATTTGGAGGACTGTTTTTTGCCTGTAGGTTATAGCACCCACCAATGCAGAGATTCTACCACCTCTTCCGGAGCCTGAAGCAGGCGAACTTAAGAAACATCTGAAGCAGGTACTTCATGTTCGTGTTTATGTGATTCCTCATGAATTTAATCAGTGCTGTTTCCTTTTTACTCAGTAGGGCTCAGCCCAAAACCAGTGGGACTGCTGGCACATATCAACATTTTTGCTGAGAAATTTCTAGAACCCAGAAACTCCTGTGCAGCTGACACTTACTGTTTTTAAAGACTGTTAGTCGATTGCACTCTTATATAAATGAAAACCTCTCTTTCAGCAGTGTGAGGAGTAGGGGTTTCCTCCTTCAGTAGTATGTATTGCAGATGAGTGTGCGAGCATTTTGTAGTGCACTAACAAAAACAAATGTTTTCTTTTTTTCCTGTTTTCTTTGCATGCTGTAGCTCTTGGAGGTAAAATCAAATTCTAGGACACTGCTACCAAAGCAAAGCCTTTAGTTAAATTGGTAGCAACTAACTTGCCCCTCTAACCCTATTATCTAACATAACATCAGAATCTGGTTCTGATTCATGGAAACTCCTCACTTTTTCTTTATACTGTACTTCCACACCCTGAGCAACACCAAAGTCCCTTTACATCCTAACAGACACAACTAATATTTTATCATTCAGCTCCCCTAACAAATGTTTCAAGCATGTATATTTTATAATTATTTTAATTTTCACAAGCAATAAATTCAATTACTCTGAGGATTTCTCCATATTTTCCTCACTGTAACATGAAACCAACATACTAAGTAATCACTTTCATAAATTATACATTTAGATAACTATAGTCCAGCTCCAATTTAAATTTTAAAAAGTAATTTTACAAAAAGTTTTAAAAGCTTTAAAAGCTACTATAAACGTAGACAGTGCATTAACTAATGCTGCTTTGTTAACTTAAATTTAAAATTTATCATGTCATTGAATCCAACCAGCATAGGACTTGTTGTTGTTCAGTGTCAATGTTCTGTTAAAAGTATTATGTTATTGCTAACACTAGTAAAAATCATTTCATATATAATAATTTTGTGTAATATGCCTTGAATCAGAGCCGGTTCACTGGCGTTACATGATTAGCAGCTCTCTCCCTGTGTGTGGATGTGTGGCTGAGAGGCTGGTGTGTGCACAGCCTCAGATTAGCAGTTGTATATTACAAGCTTACAATATTGACATCTGTGAATGGAGAAAATGTCAGATGAAGATGGTTTACCTGATTATCCGAAGACTGTGATGCCAAAGCAGAATGCTGCTGATATAAGAGATACTAGAAAAACTTGCACTTAAAGCTGGATAACTAAAAATAAATTGGTCCTGATGAGCGACTGATTTATTTACTTTTACAAGGTTGGTTTTATTGTTTCAGCTCACCTGACATGTTTTTGTATACAACTAAGCCCTGTACTTGTACAGGTGCTTAATTGTGCAAGTATTTTATCTATATGTCTGAAAAGATCTGCTGTTTTGTATCTTTCATCACTACTCCATTGTAACCACTGGTTTGTCCCAGATGGTAACCATGGATGGTCTTCATGAATCTTTTAGTGTCTGGATTGTGTCTGTGAAGTCAGATTTTTTTATTTTTTTTATTTTTTCCACCTTATTGTGTCTATTTCTCTGTCTTTCATGTCAAGCAAAAAAAACTATCTCATCTCTCCTTCTGATTTCTTTCTCTTCGCTCTTCCTTGGTCTCACTAATGTTCTTTCTCGACTGGCTGTCCATCACCTTTTCAAAACAAACACAAATTGATCTTTTCTTATCTCCTTTCTTCAGTAAATTGTATAAATAATAGAAATAGAAATGATGAAACAACAAGATTTGTCTTTCATTGCAGAACCAAATCAAATATAGCTTCTTTTTTTATTTTCATTAACTTAGATCTATTTGATTTACATTTGGGTGGCATCAAAATATAATTATTTACTGTCAGCAAAAACAGGAAGTGTGGTTAAAAGGAGACAAAGAAAAGAAAGGGAAAGGGCTGTGGTTGTGACCCTTTCATCACGTTCTGTTCCAGTGTCAGTCACAAAGTTTCATCCCAGGCCTTCATGTGATTCTCCTCGCATCTCTCTTATCCCCCTCTTAGTGTCTGGTTAGGTTGACCGTGATCACCCAAAAGCAGATCTTCTCCTCTGAAAATAAGGTTACTCATTTCTCCTCCTGTGGAATGTGTAATGCCCCTGCACGGAGCTCTCACCTTACTTTTGCTTGTCACTACTACTTGTCTCCTGTTCTCAAGACTTGTATAAATTACATAATAGTGTCAGAATGTTGCAGACAAGTCTTTTGATACACTGCTTAGCTCTGGCTTGAGCATGACTGAATGTGCGTGCATCTATCTTGGCATCAGTGAGTGTTCTTGTAACCAAAACAAGATACAACGAAGCTAATCACTTTGACAAAGTTAACAGTCATCCAGATCTAGCAACTAAATGTTTCATTATGCTAAGCTCAACATTGACACTTGAGTCTGCAGCAATTCCCTTAAAGCAAACCATGCATAGTGACTTACTTCCCTTGTGCTCCTCCTCTCCAAAATGACACCCCCACTACAGGCATCAACATACACAAAACCAACCCTGAAGTTGCTGTATATAATAAGTATAGAGTAAAAATGTGAACAGCAGATTATAAAAACAGTGAAAACCAAGGTTTGAAACCTGGTTTTGAGCTGCTTGGTAGTAAGAGACATTACTTTTTAATTTTTACTTTTTAAGTGTGGTGATTTCATAAAATCACCCCTTAAACAAGATTTCCCATGTTTAAGTTCCCATTGTAGCAGACTTTTTATAATGTCTCTTAAGAGTAGAAAATATTTTTATTAATTTATTGTTGATGCCAATTGTGGGTGTAGTCCATCATAGCACTTTGTTATTGTATTTAGATCCATTGCTATGTTTATAATTTATGTGATTGCCTCCTGTTCTAGGCCTTAGCCAGTATGAGTTTGAACACCCAACCCATTCTGAACCTGGAGAAGTTCCAGGAAGGTCAGGAGTTGCCCCTGCTCCCTCCTGGAAGAGATAAAGCTTCACCATCTTCTACAGAGTTCAACCCTCTAATTTATGGCAACGATGTTGACTCTGTGGATGTAGCCACCAGGCAAGTTTCTTTTTTTTTGTTGTCTGTTAGATATCTACATAAATCACAATCTGCATATTGTGCAAGAATGCCTGAAGTCAGATTTCAAAATGAAGAACTAATAAACTGAGAAAACTTCTTTGTCTTGCAGGGTAGCCATGGTGCGGTTCTTCAACTCTGCAAATGTCCTGCAGGGCTTTCAGATGCACACTCGCACCTTGCGCCTCTTTCCCCGGCCAGTGGTGGCTTTTCAGTCAACGTCTTTTCTTGCATCTCGGCCACGACGCTCTGGCTTTGCAGACAAACTTTCTCACACCCAGGCAGTAGAGTTCTATGGCGAATGGGCTCTCAATCCCACTAACCTCGCCTTTCAGAGGATACATAACAGTAAGACTCATTCAAAAAGATAGTTGTGTGTGTCATGTGCATCACAGAAAATAGTGTTTAAGTTTAGTGAGCTTAACATTTAATCTGTTTCAGATGTATTTGACCCATCCTTAATTGGAGATAAGCCCAAGTGGTATGCTCACCAGCTACAGCCAGTGGTCTACCGAGTATATGATGGAAGCTCCCAGCTGGTAGAAGCTATGGCTGGTCCTTTGGAAGATGAGGGCAATGAATCAGACCCCACAGACAGGTAAGAAAGAGCAAGATATTTTCCAACACAGCAATCCAGCTTAATCAGCTTAGTTGTTTAGTTGTTGACATATTTTAGCATTTAGCATGAGTTTTTTTCAGTTCGGTGGCTTTTGCTAATACATTTTATTTGTTGCAGTGGTAGTGACAGTGAAGCATATGATGACTCTAGCTCATCATATTCCTCACTTGGAGACCTTGTGAGTGAGATGATCCAAGGTGACATTCAAGGAGACACACCAAGTAAGTTGTTAAAAGTGAAGTAGAGAGTAGCATTGGCCACATTCATAGTAGTTCTTACCTTCTAATATTTTATGTTGAGGCAAATTTGTGACATTGGGTTGTGTAAAAAATGGTATTTTATTTTATTTTTAGGTTTGGATCCACCCACCCATGCTGCACTGGGAGATGCGAGTGAGGTTGAGTTTCAAGACTTCAGAGACTTCAGAGAAGATCATGGCTCGGAGGGCCCACCCGGTGGGGACGGTCCGGCTGAGCCTTCTGAGGGGCAACCTCTTCGCTCGAGCTCCAGCACAACTGCAAGCTCAAGTCCCAGCACAATTATCCAGGGAGTCAACCATGTGTGTGATTTTTGAAATGATTTTACTTTTGCTGAAACTAAATGCTAACAAAGCTATCTCTTTGTTGTTAGCTTTTGTGCATACAGCTTGTTATCTGAACTGTACATATTTATCAGGACTTAATACAATGCAGAAGAAACTGAAATTGTCCTATGTGCTCTTTTAGGAGCAGGGGGAAGCACCTGAAATCGAAGCATCAGCAAGTGCCGCTTTACAGAATCCTATACCTGGATTGGGAAGTCAGCCGTTCCTCAGACCTACAGCTGATGCTGGCCTGGTGGACCCAGCTAACAAAAAGCAAGAGTATGACAACCCATACTTTGAGCCTCAGTATGGCTTTCCATCAGAGGATGACCCTGATGCAGAGGAGCAAGTGGAGTCATACACCCCTCGATTCAACCAGAACCTCAATGGCAACAAGTGTGTTAAACTTGTTCATCACTTGAATGGATCTTTTGTTCTCATTCAAATGAGTTTTCTAACCAACCATGTCTTCTGTCAAAACCCAGCATGTCAAATCTCCATTCATGGTGGTTTTGAATCTTCGGTGGTGGAGTGTTGTGATGTGGTCTGAATGCTTGCCATATTGCGTACAAATGTTTTTGTGCCTTTAAGTTAAGTTGAAGTCTTTTGGCCTTTTAGGACACAACGTCCTTTACGTCCCAGTAGCCTGAGGCTCCCAGGAGAGTCTGATGGGGAGGGAGACTCTCACAACAGCTCGCCAAACTCCACCATTTCCAACAGCAGCAATGATGGATTTGGAGGACTCATGTCCTTTGCTAGTAAGAATATGTTAAGAGAATTTGGTCATATTGGTCTATTCAGCCAATATGGCATGTTTATTGTGCTTGCTGAATAAGTAGAGTTTGTTATATGTATATGTATGGTAAAAAAGACTGAGTGTGAATCTTTTTTAGAAATGTTTATCTACATATTTATTCACTTGACTGACTCAGTTGCCCAAATAGGAGTAAAGAATTTACTTGTTTTCTCCATCCGAAGGGTGAATGGTATGAAATATTGTATAATATCATTTCTTGTTTGATCACTGAAATGTTTTATCCTATTGACTGATTATAAATCACTCTCACTACAGGCAATCTCTACAAGAACCATGGCACTAGTTTCAGTCTGTCAAATCTTGCCCTTCCCAACAAGGCAGCGAGGGAGAAATCAACACCTTTCCCCAGTTTAAAAGGTAGGACAGTACAGCTTATCTGTCTCTCTATATCTACTGTAGTTACTCAAAAAATTAGTGTTTGTTTTATCTTTACGTCTGTCCCAGGTCAGTGTCTTTCCAGTAGTGATAAGTAGAAATTGTTATTAAAATTATTGATTTCAAAGTTAAGTAGGGAGAATTATTGTAACCTTTTGGCTTTTGTTACCTATTCATTTAATTATGTTCATCACTTGCTTTATGTTTGCAGTCATTTTTTTCAGTGTTGTTCAAACTTAAGGATTCTTATTTAATTAATTTACATGTTGTCCTTCTTTGCCTTTTTGTTAATATGTTTTGGGTTAAAGAATATTTTAATTTTGATATTGAGGAGGAGATGGAGCAAGCAGGTTTGTAGAGCTTTTTTTATAGCCTGATTTTTTTCCCCCTTGTTCTGCCAAACGTATGGCACTATTTTAAAGGAGAATATTGAGGATATTTCAATCAAAGTTTTTCTCTCAATGTTCTTAACAGGAAAATCCACTCAAAAACAGACTTCACATTTGTTGTTGCTGCCGTGGTCTCATTTGTTCCTCATTTCCAGAGACAAGGACCAATTTCTCATGTGTCATTCTTTTTAGATTTTAAATTCTACTATACCATTATCTGATGCTGTAGAGGTGCTTAGATTAGGTACATGTAGAGCAGTCAGTTCATATGAATGCATATAGTATGTGCACCCAGAGATCACTTGAAATAGACAAGGTCTAAGTCTTTCTCCAAGCAAACAGAGGAAGAGTACGCAAAGTTATATTGCTTTATGTGGGACTCAAACGTTGCAAACAGTGCAGTCACACCAGTGGAAATGTAAACATACCAAAATTAATTAAACTCCAGTCATAGCTGAAGCTCATATTCAGCTGTGTGTTAAAGTGTTAACTGAGAAAAGGTATATTCTGCACATCACAATATAATTAAGCTTTTTAGAAACAAAAATTGCAGTTAAAACACTCTTATTAAAATGGTTATGGAACTGAAATGAATGCTGTTTCAACTGGGTTTTCACTTCAACTGAGAGGAAAAAAACGAGTGAAGCATGGTCATTAAACTCAATAGCTCCAATCCATGTGCAATAGCTGCCATAGGAAATGTTCCGTTCATTTGATTATGATGTGTTTTGTCTTTGTTGTTCAGATGCCCCTGACAGCCCGGGTATGTTATGTCTGGTGTGATAAGTTTGTTTTTGCCCGCTGACTACTCATTTCTTAATCCTTGATGTGACCTGTTCCTCTCTTATATGCCATATCTCAGAATAGGATTAGAAAACATACCTTTAATCCCATCCATGTATATCCACATTCTCCCCTGTGTTCCTTTGCTATTACCCCCTGTGTGACTGGTCGAAGTCGTTTTGACTCCGACCAGTAGACACATGTTGTCTTTGACTATGAACTGTTCTTGGTGTGGTATCTCTCATATTCTTACTACTACAAAAAGGATGCTCAGTTCTTTTTAACATTTATGTATTTAATCATTTATAAAGTTACATATGCAGTATGTCTTTGAATGAGGTCCACAGTAAAATCTCAGTGTTCTCAGTGAATGGAATATATTTCCCACCTGACTCTCATGTGTTTTGCTTTGTTTGCTTGTTTGGTGGCTCTCATTGAGTGTTTCTTTCCCTTTTTAAGATTACTCACTATTTATCAAAAATAGTGATGCAACTTTGAAGACCTGAGGTTTTCAGATTTGTATATTTAATATATATTATATTGTATTTTATAGTTATCACAATTATGATAACATGATTATACATTTATTATATTTTGTGCTCAAAACAAGATTTCTGTCTAGTGTTAAGATGACCTTCTACTGAGCTTCTGAATAAATTCAGTCAGTTGTTTTCGATTTGTGTTTTTGTTAGCGAACTGGCCTGTTCAGCATTATTCTCATGGTTTATAGTTCTGATGTATGTACTATGAAAATATGAGCAATACACAAGCTCTTACAGTACGTGGTACTGTAAATCTTGAGTGTGTTGCCAAATACACGCCATTAGTCATCTTATTAAACAGTTTCAGGGTTTAATCATCATCTGTACATACTCTCTTTTTTTCTTTTGTGTCTACCCTTTTCTTTTTTACTTTATCTTTGTTCTCTGTTTTGCCACCGAGTTGAGTGTGCATGTCTGTTGTGTTATGGGCTGATGTTCAGACTGGTTGTGTCTGGGCCGGTGTCCCTCTCTCTGTCCACCTTTTTGTGGCACTAATTCTGGGTTTTGTGTGCAGTATTTGGGCTAAATTCTCTAATGGAGATAATTACAGAGGCCGGCCCGGGGAGCGGAGAAGGTGGGTTCTGCCCTTTTACTGAGTGAGCTGCATGCTTCTCCAAGCCAGTCAACTACATCTCCCAGCATTCCTCTGTCTGTACTCATTTTAGTCACTGTGTGTGTCATCAAAGATCCAATGGAGCATCGAGTCTCTCCTCCTACCACACTTTCATTCATAGTGACTGTTCCCCTTCCTCAGACTAACCGTTGTTTCACTCCAGAGTGTGTTTAGTTGTATTTATTGAACTAGCTTTATCAGAAGTATGATTTCAAATAGCTTATGAGGAAAGAAAACATATCTACATCAGTAAACACAGGAAAAAGTGAAACAATACATTATGCAACAAATGATGCAAGCAGGTAAATCACATGACACAGAACAGGATGTTGCATATACACAATACGTTTAGAATAGAGTACACTAACTTAACAGCATCCTTTGTTATTGTTTTCTTGTCCTTTATACTCCCATGAAGCACAGATGGGGTTGGGCCCAATTGTACTGTTATTGTACTCACAATAAGCAGCAATTACAGTAAAATTTCAACCCTAACTATTGGAAATCTTAGCTATTGTCAGTGAAATCTATGTTTTTGCCTGGCAAGGAACTGGTTGTCATGTTTTTTTTTTTTTACGTTTACAACCCAGCAGATAAGACTCTGCAATCTGCAGGTATTTAGATTACACAGTCCACACCTAATGAATTAGGTGTGATGGTACATTTGCTGTTGCATTCTTTAGCATTTTTGTACACCCTTTTGTTAGAAAGGCAATAAGTGACAACATAAGAGCATGAGAGCAGATTTTTTTTAAACGAAAAATAGAATTCATTTAGAACAAGACATTACAGGTCATGTAGAAAACACAGGACATCGGGAAATGAGCCGTGAATGACATTTCACTGCTAACTTGTTGTATAGTGCTGCTTTGCGTCCGAAACCAGCCAATGTAACTTTGTATATCAAAAAGTCATCTGACCAAACAAACATTTCTGAAAATTATTACAATGTGGAATTGGAATAAATAAGAACCCTATCATCATATCAGTTCATGAAGTTTACCAGTAAATATGGAAAACATAACCTGTTGCTCACACAATGAGAGTCACTTTACATGGTCTGTCTCCCTAAAGTCTTCTCAGGTTCCTTTTTTCTTTGTACATGTTAAGTTAATGTCTAACCTGGCTAGGTCAGTTTGTGTTTTAAATTCAGCTGATGGTGGCACGTCTGTGGTTCTTTGATTGCAGGCATTCTGCTTTTTGTTGTAACTAAGTTCACAGTGTTATGCAACACAGGAAAAGCTGTCATGTGCATTTGCTTTTCAGCCTTTCTTTGGCTCAGGCTTGGTATTCTGGCTTCACCACCATCGCTGTCTTGATACTCTTCAGGTCTAAGACATTTTAAAAAGCTGCAGCCTCAAATTTACTTTCTTGATTAAATCTGGGATCTTCTGATTAAAGATCTGGTTAAGGCCTGCAGGCTATCTTGCAAAAAATATTTAAGAAAGACTCCATCCAGAGACTCCTCTGGTGCTAGGATTGTTAGAAACTGTTTCCTGTAGCCTTACATATACTCAAACACTATCTAACCCACTTCCTGCTGTATTGTTTTTCATGTTTATAAAGAACAGTTTGTCCTTCAAGTGCCGTTTCTATTGTGATCCACTTTAGAAACGACAGAAAATGTAACTTATGCATTATTGGTTTTCCAACTAAAACACAGTGAAGAATTCTGCTTGTGCAATCAAAGCATTGGTATTGGGAATAAAACATAATTTGTTCTCCCCATGACACTCCAGCAGTGATAATAAACAATAGAGCCCCGCTGTCAATGACAGATGTCAGATCAGAAAAGCTTTCTGTCCTTTCTTCTAAGATCCTCCCTTATCCTTTCATGTGTTAGGAACAGAATCAGAGCATAATAGAACTGAGAAAATTGTAAGTTTTTCTTACCCTTAGATTTGTCACTTTTGTTTTTGTCTGTAGATATAATCACTAAATATCCACTGAACTCACTGAAATATACTCACTTACCAAAGTGTGAGTTAGTGGAGCTTTGGAATACAGTATTCAGACAGTCTGGGCTCTTTAACCAGCTCATGATAAGGTTCACTATGTCGCTTAGGGCTCTGAAACCATGCTGCATTTGTAGAATATCTTGCAAAGAGTTCAGGGACAATTCAGACAACCTTAAACTTATGTATTGTTATACTTGTTCCCTAGACCTTTGAGTCAAGCTAAACCTTTTTAGTACTGACCGAAACGATTTTAGGCAGACAAGACTCTACTCTACTCCAATAACAGACTCCAAGTCTGATCAGGGCAGGTTTTATGTCATAAGCATATTTCTGCCAAATTTCTTGGATGTGTTTTGACATACAGGTTTAGGGGAGTGACGACACCTGGTTTAATTTCTTTACCGATCAACAATATGGTTTGTTCTTCATCATATCTGAAATTTTGGTTTGATTAGCCACCTGTACAGAGCTTGTTTTTATTATTTATTGAAGTTTTATTATGACATTTTGTGCTTATGTTTAGTGTAAGCTACAAGCTTTAGTCACCATAGGATTGACAAAATGTACACAGTTAACTAAAATAATGAAGTGACAACAAATAGACTTACCTGAATGTTTTGAGTCTTTACAGATTACATTAAATGATAATGTAATGTAACCAACGTGTGGCAGATAAAGAACCACAACATTACAGTCATTTGTATCTAAAACGAGTCAGCTTTGGACCTTGCAGTGTAGCTCATTTTCCCTTGTCATCCACTGATCTTTTTATTTATTTTTTTCATGCATGATATCACTAATTCAGTTGCTGTGTAGGCTACCCTGTGTTTGACCTCTCATCTCTATGCTGCTTATGTGTGATGCCATCACCAAGAGCACCATTTGGACTCCTGTTTGTGTATGGATGTGTGTGCTCACCATGTCTGCGTTTGATTTGTCCTTCACCTCTCCTGTTGTAATAATAGACTCTAGCACCTCTGGTAATTTGATTGTTCAGCAGTAGATGACCTTCAGTAGATCTCAGTTGTGTCTGTCCTCTTCACAAAGGGATTTGACACTCCTCTCTTTACTAATTGATATGGTAGCTTAAAGAAGACTAGTTTGAAACGTTTTTCTTTTCCTGCTTTACAGTTCCTGTTGAGCAAGTGCCTGTGTGTGTCCAGTCCACTTCTCCTGAGTCCCCTTCTGTCTATTAACCTATTACTATGATATTTAGGTTAACTTGCTCTGTTGTGCTCAGAAACCTCATTGTTTTGGTGCTTTTCCAGGGGCACGTGCACCTCGGGCACTTGTGGACCAGAAGTCTTCAGTAATAAAGCACAGTCCAACAGTGAAGAGAGAATCACCCTCTCCTCAGGGACGAGTCAACAACACAAGGTAAAGAATAGAGCTTCTGTCTTGAACTATGCTCTGTGCCCCTGTTCCTTATCACACATTGTGTAATTACTTGTATCTAGTAAATATGACTGAAGCTGTATTATTTGGATTCAGTGAGAACCAGCAGTTCTTGAAAGAAGTGGTGCAGAGTGTTCTGGATGGTCAGGGAGTCGGTTGGCTCAACATGAAAAAAGTGCGGCGCCTGCTGGAGAACGAGCAGCTTCGCGTCTTTGTGCTGAGTAAACTGAACAGAGCTGTGCAGTCAGAGGAAGATGCCAGACAGGAGATCATACGTGACGTGGTGAGATGCTTGTATTTGCCCTCCCCACTCTAAACTGATCAAGGAATACATTTACAGCACAGCCCAAGCATGACTATGACATTTGGACAAGAAACTCTCCCCAAATTAATCTTTATTGTAGATAGCATGCTAATACTTTCCCTTTACTCAGTGTTTTTCTATAGCAGGTTTGAGTTAAGTATATTAAGGCCACTGCTAAGTAATATTTTTTTTCAATATCTGATTCATCTTATTAAACATTTTGTCATTGAATCTTAAGAACTAATGGAATGTCGTAGTATTGTAATGCAGGACAATGCATTCAAGCTGCCTGTTTTATTCAGTAACAGTCCAGTTTACATTTTTACAGTATGTGTAAAATAAAATACCAAATCCTCACATTCAAGAGATTGGCTTGAAAAATGACGTAAAGGATAAATATGTTATAAAAATAGTCACTGCTAGAATCTGCACCATACAGAATGACTCCCTACAAACTGTATACTGTATGTTTTGTTCCCAGGAGGTGAACAGGAAAGTATACAAAGGCATGTTGGACATCTTGAAGTGCACAGTTTCCAGTCTGGAGCACTCTTACACTAATGCAGGCCTCGGGGGAATGGCCAGTGTCTTCAGCTTACTGGAAATAGCACGCACACATTATCAAACCAAAGGTGCGTCCCATATGTTTAGCGCAGGAATGCATACATTTAGTGCTTTAGTGTGATGTATTGGAAGTTGATTTTGTCTCATTTTCTGTATATAACTTTGTGCTGAGAAGCATAAGAGCAGTGGGCCTGTGCTACTAACACTTGTTCATGTCTTTGCATTGTGTTTATATTAAGCTTTAAGCTGCATGCTGTGTTGACTCACTAAAACAATAACTGTAATTGTAAAGTTTGGCCCTCATCGCTGTTTTTCTTTCTTTGTCTAATACTGTTAATCCTCTCCCAGTCTAAACCTCCACCTATTTTCTTTTTCTGTACATTTGATGAACTCTGTCTCTGGCCCCTTAATTTTCGTAACGTGGTAGACCCAGAAAAACGCAAGCGAAGCCCCACAGACAGTGCTGGCAGCCCAGGGAGTAAAGAGAGTCCTTCGAGTCGTGTGGAGCCTGCCAAACCTCAGGGCCTTCTGAATATTCCTCACCTGCAGCTGCCGCATCACACAACGGGCAAAGGAGCCCGCCATTTTGATACCTGGAGTCTGAACGAGGAGAACTTTATTGCCTCGATTGGTGTGTACACCACTCCAGCCCCGGTTGCATGTGCTCTGTGAGATCCCCTACCACACCCCCTAAAACCTCATCAACCTTAAAACCAGTCTACTACCACCTCTTCCAACCGTCTTAAAGAAAGATCCCTTCACTTGTCCCAAACAGATTCTTACAGGGTTTATGATATTCCACACACTTTAACATGATACACTGCCAAGAATGGGATTGTACAAGTAAATTGTAACAGTGTTTACTGTTTACTCCTTCCACAAACCAGTGACATTTCAGTTTCTAGTTGTTATGTTAAAAAAAAACTAACAAAAAAAAAAAAAACATCTAGAGTAAAAATTTAAATATAGATTCAGACCTTGGTTAAGATACTCTCAAAAGTGTCTGGAATATTTCCCTGTCGTCAGCCTGGACTGCGTGTGTTTGTCTGCCCTGAATCATCTGTGCCCCTGTTTGCCTTCTCTCTGGAGCTCTGTTGTCAGCCTTTTAGCAACCTGAATGCATGTTTTTGTGTTGGTCTTTTAATACCTAAATCTGCAGTAGTGGATGAGGGAAACCAGAGGTTTGTGCATCGATGAGTCAAATCGGTGCTTGTCTGTACCTTTACTGCAGGTTTCTGCGAGGCGTGCTGTAGAAAACATGCAGCTCCCTTAGCTCTCAGCATGGAGGGTGGACGCGTCACTCCCCAGTAAACAGTCCCAGCAAAGAGACAAATTTCAGAAAGCATCTTCTGTTGGTTGCCAAATAACCAACTGACTTGGCAAATCTCTAGTAACCTTTTAATTTTGAGAATCATCCTGGGTCTGTATACAGGGGACACACTGAGTCAACCACCCTGACACCTCTCCTACCCGCACCCCTTCTCTTCCTGTTGAAGTTGCACCTTCAATTCTACAGAATGCTGTGAGACTTGCATCCCGGCTTCTGCAACTGCTCCATTTCATCCGCTGGCTAGTTGGCCTCTCAACCCCATCCCATGCTCTTTTCTGAATCCACCACCTCTCTCCCTCACCTTTGCTCTGGAGAGCCAGACAAATGCAATTGATCAGAGCCAAAGCTCGTTCTGACGTCACTGTGTGGCTCTCCAGGACTTGGGGCTAGGAGCTCTGGGTGTGTTGTAATGTAGTAGCTATTACACACAGTAGATCCAACTTGACAACAAAATACGTCATCTTTCTTTTTGTCCCGATACAAGCAAAGCTACATGCAACCATTACAAAACACCTTTGTTCAGTAATGGCAGATTTTCAATACTTATTTTGTTTTTGTTTCGATTTTTAATGCTCATCCACCATACATGCCTTTTCAGCCAGCTCTCTGACTCTCTCTCTGTCTTTCTCTCCTTGCTTGCAATGCATCTTGGGTAGAATTGTGGAGCAAGCACCAGGATAAGCAAAAAGCTATGGAAAAACCTCAGAGTAAGAGACTTCACACACAAAAAAGAAAAAAAGATTAGAGTGTTCAGCTGTTGACTTTTCCACCCCCACTTTCTACCTTTTCAAACTCACTATTATAGTCTTTGTACATAAATAAATGAAAGGTAGTCATCCTAATGAGCATGTCAAGAGATGTCAAAAGGCAAGAGTCTTGATGGGACATTATAATATAAGGATTATTACATTGGATTGATTCTGTAATACACTATAAATTTGCTAATGTCATCTGAGAACGAGTCATTTTCTTAGTGAAGATAATTCTGGTGTTTTAGTTTTGTACCTGCTGCTAACGTCACTGAATTTAATATCTGCAGCTGCGTTGGTGTAGTATCCTCTCATGCTGTTAAATTTGCTATATGACAACGAGGTCACAGAATTTCTCACAGACATGGCACTGTGAGAAATTGCAACCTCTATTTGGTTCCTAAAAATATTTGTGTTTATTCAAGAACGAGAAGACGGGTAGCCCCGGTTTTACCATAACCTGATAACGTAATAGCTGTAACTCACAAGGTGGGATGCAGAACATACTGTAGAAGCCAGCACATGTGGGAATTCAGTACTGTATGAACGTGTATTTATTAACTTTTCTTTCTTACTGTCTACAGTTTAGGCAGGATATTTCATATTTTTATACATGTAAAATAAAAGCACTCATGTTTGCTGATGCACAGAATTCTACATGAACTGTCTAACGATCTTTGACATAAGTACATGGGAATTTAATGTTATTTCACTTAAGCTTCAGCAAAAGCAATATGTATTTTTCCCCCAGTGTGTCTTTTTTTTTTTTTTTTTTTTTTTTCTTTGACACCATTCATGGACAGAAATGAATACCTGCTGCCCTGTCCTGCTCTTTTAACTGTATTTCTCCAGTTTCAAGTTGGCTTGCTGTAAATGGTGTATTTGCAGGCAGTATTGCACACTTGCTGGCACATTTTTGTTAAATAGTTTGGAAAGGTGAAGTGTAAAAAAAAAAAAAAAAAAAAACAATCCCAGAGAAACAAGGAAGTGTCAGGATATACTTGTCGATATATATATATATGTATATATGCACCTACGGAGGTGGAAAATAACAAAGTAGAAACCACACTTGAAACGGAACATTTCACCTTTACCGTCCTCCAGTTTGTCTGCATGCCTAACTGCCTGTGTCTGGTGTTTTTGGTGTAACTTGGACCACATTTGCAGCACTGACTGAGAATTAATGTTGCACTCCTGCAATTTTGTTTTCAATTGTACGTTCCCCCCCCCCCCCAATGCTATTGCACTCTCTGCTTGCCCCTTTGTCACTTCTCTGTCTGATCTTTAAAATATCATCTGTTAGTTAGTACTAGTCTTCTTGCCTAGTTAGAGTAGGTGTATTATAGTCATTATATTTTAACTAGCTGTAACTTAAGAGGTTTTTTTAGATTAGAACTTTTCACAGACATGAATAACGTAGTGTTATATTCTATGCTTTGCTGTGTTATGAGAGGCTTTGGCATTTTAGATGGACGTAGTGCCAGTGTCGCTGTGCTGTGGTGGCTTTGAGTGAGTTGACTCGGCAAGGTAAGAAGGTAATGTAGTGATTTTCATGAAAGCACGCTGAAAATCATGTCTGTCCTGCAGGATCTGAAGGAGCAAAGCAGCAGCGCCCCCAGGTGACTGATGCAGAGGAGAAGAAATCCCAGATCAGTGCTGATAGTGGCCTCAGTGTCACCTCTGGATCTCAGGTTTGTTCATGGAGTATTATGTGGATGAACATCTGCTGTTGTCATATGGAATATAAATTAACTGAAACGTTGGCAAATGTGAATGCTTCACCTGCTGTTTCTTTTTTGTTGTGCTGAACAAACAAGTGAAATCACAGACGCTCCAAAGACGGACCTTAGAGTGATCCTCGTGGTTCTGTTTAGTTAGCTTTAGTTTATTTTAGTTTCTTTTTTCCATGCTAATCTTTCAGCTTTTGCTACTACATTGTGCTTGCAGCTTTTAATCTAGGAAGGTCTCTGGATGTGGAAACTGTTGCTGCTGTTTAGCATATTTTAATATCTACTGTTAATTGATTTATTCCTTGATTGCACAGAAGAGCGACACGGAGTCTGTAACAGGCTTGGAGCCACCGATCCTGACTCGAAGCACCAGCCAGGACTCGGAGGCTAGCACAGTGGTAGGGCATGGCCAACTCAGATGTTGTGGACTGTGTTCCTTTCTATTCCAGCTTCATAGTACTACATAGTTCTATATTGAATTTTTGGTTCCAACCATTAAAAGTATTTTTTTTCTTGTCTTTATGAAAAACAAATAAAAAAAAAAAAGTTTGCATGTTGAGCATGTTATCAAAGTGTTAATTAATTTTTAAAAAACCTCTGACAACTTTTGTTGTAAGTATTGTAGCATTAACTGCAACATTGAACCCATTGTGTACAAAACCCTCAGCATCTGAAACATGTATCTTTTGTTTTACTTTGAATTTCTTTTTTTTTTTTTTTTTTAGATCAGCAACAGCTCTGGAGAGACTCTTGGAGCTGACAGTGACCTGAGCAGCACAGCAGGAGACGGCCTCGGTGGGAGAACTGCTCCTCATTTAACCCAGTCCAGAGGGACCCTTTCTGACAGTGAGATTGAAACTAATCCAGCCACCAGCTCAGTGTTTGTAAGTGTAATTCTCACTACAGTAAAGGGGTGGACATGATGTTACACAGTTAGTACACTTAAGACTATATTTTATTTGAGATTGAGACAATTGAAAATCATATGAAGTCATGACCTAAAATCCACAGAAGGAGCTTGGAGTTCTGAACTCACATTTTTGCCAGCAGCTGGTTCATAAACATAAACATGTCCTGGTTCCACAGGGAAAGACCCACACTCTGAAACCAGGTGTAAAAGATCATCTATCTGCTATGGCGAAGGGGCCGCCTGTGCAGCCCATGGAGGACATCAGTATGAGGATTTACCTTTGTGAAGGCCTGCTGGGTATGTCCTGCTCTGTTGATGAGATACTTTCTCTCAAGTTAATGTTTCATGAAAGCATTCCCTTACTTTTTCTCTTGATGCAGATTGTTCTGCCTTGATTTACTAATATTAACTTTGACCAACAACATAAATGACTAACAGATAAAACCTTCTGAAACAAGCAGGGTTCAGTATTGAAAGTCATTTCCTCTGCAGTGGATAAAGTATTGCCACATGTTGGAATTTACACACATTTACATTTCTGTTGCCTTTCACTCACTACAACTTCCCTATGAAGATGACCACAGCGAACTTTTGCTAGTCATGGGAAGAATTTCTTGAAATAGCAGAAAAAAAGCAGAAGTCAGGCATGTGATGACCTGGCAGCAGTATAATGTTAAATGTAATGTTTTCATATTATGAAATCTTGAAATTAACATTTGTTAAAGGGTGAAAGGTTAAAGCCTGATATTTTTGTTCCAGTGTAACTTTGCAGTTTGTGATGTCCAGTTTTTACGTAGGATCAAATTAACACTAATGAGTAAAAGTCATTTCAAATGTGTTGAACAAAACAAAACTTTAGTAGTTAAACTACAGTCATCTAAAAACAATAACAGTATATACCTGCAGTGTACCTGTGACTTACAGGTTGTACATCGGTGCGTAAACGAGCGCGGCGTGTCTTTGTTTGTCCTTGTTGATGCTCCTCTGGTGGCTCTTGGCTCGCTCTGCTCTTGTTGTTGCCATTAAACATACTCACCTCTTCGCCTAACCCCTTCTTGCTCTCGCTGCTTCTCTTCCCTCCTGCTGCTCCTCCTGGGAAATTTTTCCAGGCCGCGATAAGAGCTCCGTTTGGGACCAACTAGAGGATGCTGCCATGGAAACCTTTTCTCTAAGTAGGGCTAATCTCTTGCCTTTGTCATTCTTTCTGTATGTAATGTGGGTGTTTGTTGTGGAGTTCATCCAGGCTAGCTCTGTGTTTAACCTTTGATGTGATGTGATCTCAGTGTTTCCTGTGAATTGTTCACCTGTGTGTTTCATTTACATGAATAAATGTTGGAGAATAAAAGCATTCCTGCACAATTTGATCACAGTCTTCCTGCACCGAGAGATCAAAGACAGACTTTTGTTTTTCTTTTCATGTTTTCAGTATTTTTTAGTTTTCAATATCTGGTTATTTGCAAGTTTATTTCTAAATTAAAACGACAGCCAAGAAAAAAAATGCAGGAAGGATATAGTGCAAAAGACAGCATTTGAAGAAGCATCAAACACCTCCAAATGCAGTATTGATCCTTAGAAAAAGGAAGGCTTCAAAGATGTTATGGGATCTGTTAGTATTCTCATCATAAACCTCCATGGTGTACAGTATTATCATAATAAGTGATGTGTGTAATTAACTCTTACTGTTGTTTTCATGCATGACTAAGATGCATGAACCCCTTGTTCATTTTCTGAAAGCAGATATTGGAATAGGAGAAAATATTCCAATATCGGTACTTTATTACTTTAATGTTGTAATATATGTCAAAGCTGTAGGAAATATGATAAGTATGATGCTTTCTATATTTGCATTGTTCATGGCAGAGTTTAAATGTTTTGTTCTTGTTTTTTTTGTTTGTTTTGTTTTATGTTTGTCTTTTTTTTTTATGCATTTGGCTGGTAATGAAAGAACATTACTTTAGCTGCATATCACATGAGTTGTGATTTAATGGCTCAGCTGTCTCATGATATTATGAAACCTTGGTGGCTACATGAGTTCTGTGTTTGTGTGTTTAGGTAAGGAGCGCTCCACTCTGTGGGACCAGATGCAGTTCTGGGAAGACGCCTTCTTAGATGCTGTGATGTTGGAGCGTGAGGGGATGGGGATGGACCAGGGACCCCAGGAGATGATTGAAAGGTTCAACATGTTTTGTTTTTAATCTGCTAATCAAATAAACAAATGTTTTGCATGTATTAGTTGAATGACTATGCATTGTCACCCTTTTCCTTTTACAAGATACATTTTATATCTGATTTATGAATCCCCCCCAACTTGGACCAGACGGTTAATACTTGTGATTACTTTTCATCTCAGATACTTGTCACTTGGAGAGCATGATCGTAAGCGTCTGGAGGATGATGAAGACAGACTTCTGGCCACCCTGCTGCATAACATGATTGCATACATGCTAATGATGAAAGTAAGGGGCCCAGTTTGTCATTGAAATCACTGTCAAATCACTACTTTCGTGACATGTTTAACATTTTTACTCCCATATAGTTAAACGTTTTGGTTTCCTTTTTTAGGTGAACAAAAATGACATCAGGAAGAAAGTGAGGCGGTTGATGGGCAAGTCCCACATTGGCCTCACATACAGCCAAGAGATCAATGAGATATTGGACAAACTGGCTCACATGGTAAATATCTGTCATTTTTTAATTCAGATAGTTTTACTGTTATCCAGACTTTGTAATAATTATTACGTAACTGTATTTTCAGAATGGTCGGGAGCTGTCAATCAGGCCAAGTGGAAGCCGACACATCAAGAAGCAAACATTTGTTGTTCATGCTGGCACCGACACCACGGGAGACATCTTTTTCATGGAGGTAGGCTTTTCTCAGGAACCAGGAACTTTTTTTTTACCTGCTATTAGAGACAGGCTTTTACCTCTCATTTTGGTATAAAGTCCATTTCCACAGCACAGATTCATCAGTGCAAGTACTGAAATGCACCATGCTAAATTTATAATGTGACCTGTTGTAAAAAGCTACAGATATTTTCTCTCTTTGTGCGTTTTTTGTTTACCGACCTCTAATTAACTCTAATTACATGAATCTCGTAATTATTTCAGGTTTGTGATGACTGTATAGTCTTGCGCAGCAATATTGGCACAGTTTACGAACGCTGGTGGTACGAGAAGCTCATCAACATGACATACTGCCCCAAGACCAAGGTGCTGTGTCTCTGGAGACGTAACGGCCAAGAGACGCAGCTCAACAAGTTCTATACCAAAAAGGTCAGAAACTGCATGTATCTGTGTTCTGTGCTCTTCGAAACTATAGAACGATATTAGTTATTAACTCTGCTCTTTGCATTTTAGTGTCGTGAACTCTATTACTGTGTCAAAGACAGTATGGAAAGAGCTGCAGCAAGGCAGCAGAGCATTAAACCAGGTATGGAGTAAATAAGTTTGTAAGTAACTTTGTCCTTTGCACTTTTCTTTGTTTTGCATTTCAACAGGGTTTTTTTCAGGGATGACTCGACATTTTGAGATTTTGTCATAGAGTTTTAAGTGTTGACAAGTGGTGTGACCGCACACATCTTGATTTTTTTTTGTTTTTGTTTTATTTTGCAGTATAGACCTAGTCTACTAAGACGTGAAGGTTTTTGAAGTTTAAATACTGCATATGCATATTTTGCAAACTGCTTTGGTTTCCTGCAGGTCCAGAACTGGGTGGAGAGTTTCCCGTCCAAGACATGAAAACCGGTGAAGGCGGACTGCTCCAGGTCACACTGGAAGGAATCAACCTTAAATTCATGCACAGCCAGGTAAGAGGCCAGTACCAAAGCAGAGAAGCTGTTTCTCATCTCACACAAGGGCATGAAAATAAAAATCACTCATGATGGTTCAGACTTCATCCCGTCCTTGTGTCCACCTTTCCGCTCGTCTCTCCTGTTTGCCTCTGTATCATTTCCTTTCATCTTGTGACGTCTTCCTCTAATTTCATTGAAATGAATCGTAGTCAAAATGGCTGATTACATGTTTGATTGGCATTTACTCAGACTTGATGTTTTAGAGGAAGAATTCCTGTTTGTGCTTTTGCTTTTTTGAATTTGCGTTTATTTTTTTTTGTTTGTTTGTTTCAGATTGTCGTCGTTTGTGCGTACGTGTCTTTGTATGCATGCATTTCCCAAAACTGTATATTAACACATCCCTCCACACATGTTTCTTTTGACATCTGTGGTGCTCAAACCTCATGTTCATTTACTGTGTGGGAGGAAGTTAAGTGTGTGTGTGTTGTGCATCAGTGGTAAGACAGATGACCTTGAGCGAAGACTTTTCATTAATAATTGGCTATTTAATAGCAACTTTTACATTTAAGTTTGGACCCTTGAACATTGTCATGTGTTGTCTTCTTGTCTGTGCAGCTAGTGATAGTCGGGGTTCATATATTTCCTCAGGTGCATTAGAACATGAAGCTGTGACAGAACGATTTACTGTAGTTGAATAGTCTGAGACGGGAGCCTGATGGAAGATCAGGATCCCACTGCATCTCTGACAGACACTCCAGACACTTTGAGCATCTTAAAGCAATAACAGAGTGAGCCACCACGAAAAACCCCGCCTCTAATTAAGTCGTATTTAGCCATGCAGATAGATAGTGGGTAGGATTTGTCTGTGCCCAGCCCAGTATAGTGGAGGTGAAGTTCAAGTATTTAACGGCAGCATCGTTGTGGTTATTTTAGATAATGCATAGATTTTAATGTAAAAGTATCCAGTTAATATTACAGAAGATAATAGCAAATAAAACGGGAGTTTTTGGCATTTATGTTTACAAATGACATATTTATTAGTCTTACTTGTAAATAATAGATTAATTAGCATCATAGCATAATAAAGACACCATTAGGTAAAGAAACAGCTAAATAGCTGCCACATAGTGAGAGTCCTAGTCTGGGCTCCTTCCTCTAAACATCACATTTCCACAGCTTTTAAACTGCAGTCAGCAGCTCAACTCTCATTCAGACATATGCACCTTCCAAACATGTCTTCCTTCCATTCACTATTAAAAAATATTCGCAAATGATACAGAAATCACTTTGACAGTTTAATTTAAAATGGCCTTTTAAGATGTTGTGGTTAATGTTTTTTTTTTACATTGTTATATAGTGGATTAAATAACTGTGTGTAATAAAAAAAGAAAAGAGTCACAGTGATGAACCCAGAGATTCAGTCCCTCAGGCTCTACAGAGCACTTCAGCATCCTTCAGCTCATAATTTCCGACCTGCACCTTCTCCTTTTTTGCTCCACAATGAGCACTCTTGCAGTAAGTAGCTGTTTTCAGTGGACGAACTCTATAACCCAGTGTGCTACCTGACCAACATCAGACAACACACAGACCCGGTTAGCAACAAGCTGTTGAACGTAGTGGATTGTTAAGTAGCTCCAGAAATAGTGTTTATAATTTATATGTTTTCTGCAGTTCATCTAAATTGGCAAAAGGTCAGTGAAAGTTTTAAAATACATTTTAATCACATATAAATATTCATTCATCTCGATTTGAAATTATGGGCAGAGAAAACCAAAACTTCCTGCTTGGTCAAATACAAAATGTATTTTTATGCTTTGGATGAACCGAACTTTCACCTACACTGACTCGCTGCCTGCTTTGGGTTTGGTTCTTCATATTGTGAGGGCTAGAGTGGCACACAGAAAAGTGAATTCATTAGCATCAAACTGAATACAGTTAACCTCAGATATAAGCTTCTCAAAGGAGCTCAGTGTAGAATACATTTACAGTTTTACTGCAGTTGTCAGATCGGCTGTGTTCGTAGATCAGCTCATGGAACGTCCCCATAGATAGTTGTGCTGTTGAGTCAAGCAGTCGTACCAAACCGTGTCACTAAATTCAGCATTAGAGGTGACGTCCCACATCATAGCAGGATTTACTGTCCATCAGTGACTGCCCTCATTTATCTGTTCTGCTGTGTGAGCAAGTGGTGTTGGTGCCAGCCCTTGTTGCTGGAGGAGGAGGCATGGAGGGCTCTGGGGGACTGAGGTGTTTTAAAATCCAGGAAAACAAAGGTGAATCCAGCTCTCACTAGTCCAACCTCTAGTCCTCTTTTTTTTTTTTTTTTTTTTTTTTTTCTTTCCATCATTTCCCAGCTTACGGGGCTGATTCCTCTTGTGATGGGTTTTTCATATTGGCTCTGGTACCCTCCTAGCTAGATTCCTGATTTAAATCTGCACGAGGCTCCTGTGGATAGCGCCCTTTTGGAGTATCGTCGAGTGTTTGTGCTCTTCTGTCCGATAATAATCCAAACCATTTCTCTCCCATGCTTTCTCCCCCTGCAAGGAGCGGAAGGTACACAACCTCTGCTGTGTTTGCTTATTAGCAGTTACATCTTATTGGGTTCCTTTTGTTTTCTCTCTTTTCTTTTCACTGTTGTAGCTGTATGGCAAATCTAAGTTTGTGTCCTTGTCTACATTTTTAAGTGCAACTTCCATGTATGCATCATGTGGGCCATATTGCATCTCTGAGCATTAAAACAAATTAACTACTTTTGCTGTTTACATCCAAATATAACTATAAATTTACCAGTTCTGATACATGTCATTGCTGAAACAAATCATGATGAATTAGTTTTGAGCTTTGAACAAACTAAATGCATTTATCCTCATGTAACCGTCGCCCATGTATGTGTTTGATCATGGAAACTTCTCATAGTGTGCTTTCCTTTTCTTTGTTAGCTGTTAAAAGCTTGCATTCCATGTGTAGTTGTTTTATTTTTACCTTTCCTACTGAATAAAACACATTTAATATGGTTATTTCTTAAATATGAAGTGTTTACTTTTCATCTAGTGTTGTTGGGTTAATAATGTTCTGTCTTGTTTTGTTTGTTTTTTGTTTGTGTTTAGGTTTTCATAGAGCTGAGTCACATTAAAAAGTGCAATACAGTGAAGGGAGTCTTTGTCCTGGAGGAATTTGGTAATTACACCATCTATTGATTCTAAGCCTGTACACGGCATGGCAGTAACTCAGCTTCATGGCAAACGTATTGACGAGAGCTAATAAGGGTTCACTAAATCGGATACTCTCGCTCTCATTGAGGAACACTGAGACGCTAATTGTGCCTCTGCAGCTGTTTAACAGTGATGAATTTATCAAAGGTTGCGTTTTTTTGTTTTTTCTTTTGATTCCCATGGTAGAGCTGAAATTAGAGCAAGTAATCTTTCATTTGATGGAAAGTTTGGGGAAAGAAAAAGTGAGTTTGGACGGTGTAAAACGGGTTTTAGTTACAACAAATAGACTCAAAAATTAAAATGTCTTAGATGGTACAGTTCAAGAACAGGATTTGATCATTTTAGAGAAAACATAGTTGTGGACAAATATCTTAATAGTGAAAAGAGAAAGAATTAAAATCTAAATTTTTATAGTATTGACAATGAAACACTAAACAACCAAAACCAATAATGTCCAAAGCCTATTTATTATTCCTCTGAGCTGAAAACAATTACATGTCAGTACATTTTTGTATTATTTAATAGCTTAATAAACAAAAAAGTGACCGTTGACTAGATGCAGCATAGTGGAAGCGAGTTTGTCATAAGTTCAGTCGGCAGCTGTGTTTAGACTGTTGAGAGCCCGAGTCTGAGGGGTGAGTGCACCGTTTACTGCTGTAGGAAGAAGTGGGGCACGCTGACAGTGCAGTAAGTGGTGGTCAGGGGGTGAAATGGAGTGCCAGGCTGGGTTACTGCCGTGTCTCTGTGCTGCTTTTGTAATGTTGCCCTCATCTTTGCCACTATGAAAACCTTCATTCTCCAGCAGGTAAAGTGTTGTCACCTTTCTCCTTTCTTATTCAGACTAATTCTGCGCAGAATATTCCCCTCACTCGACCCTTTCAGTTTTTCTTTTCTGTATCATGGGTTTCCCTCCGCTTTCACCCGCATCACTTGCTTTTCATTTCAGAGCTCACCCCAGACCGCCTAGCTCATCATTCTCTGACAGTCACAGTCTCTGTGGGACAGTTGTTTCTTTTCCTCTTTCTTCTTTTATTCGGGGCGTGGTTTAACATTTCCCACTCCCTTCATCTGTCGAGATGTCATCCCTGCTATGGGTTCACAGTTACTAATGAAAAGTCCATCTGTCCTGTGGACAGTGACGTGGTCCTGGGTCAAAGGGTTCTGGCCTGTTGTATCTGCTTTTCTGTGATTTAGTTCAGGGGGGTGGAGGGTGTGGTGGAGGGGAGGTGGTCCTTTTTTATTTGCCATAATCTAAACTATTTTCAACTAACGACCTTTGCAGTTTGTTCTAAAACATTTGTGGTTTTATTTGTCCGTTTAGTGAGCCACGAACGTGTCGCCAACAGTCACGAGCTCAGATTTACTACTACACAAACAGTTCGACTGTAATTACCATAATTATGCTGGTCGCTCACAAATCATCAAGACAAATCATTTAATGAGTCCAAATATTTAGGCCTAAACCAGACTAGCCACTCTCGCTCTCAACACCCGCTTCGTCTAACGTTCGCTGAACTCCTGACTGTTGTGGTGGACTCTTCTTGGCCCACGTCCCATGTTACACCTTGTTCAAACTTCATCCTTGTAACCCCCTGAAGCTCTCAAGTATGAACTCATTGAGGTTCCTGCTGCCTTTGAATTGTCTGTTTTGTCTCTTGCACCGGCATAGTTCCTGAAACTAAAGAAGTGGTGATCCACAAGTACAAGACCCCTATGGTGAGTCCTCACTTTTTCTGTCAGAGCCAGAAACAACAAGTGCATGTGGACGACTAATCATTGTGACATTTATATGTGTAAACATGACGGATGACACTGATCTGTGCAAGTGCACTCTGATTGTCATGGGAAAAACTAACTAACATGAACCCAAGTCCACAAACGGAAGCGCTCAACACTTGAGTCGATCAGAGTAACGTGATGAAACTGGCAGCTAGGATGTTTGTCACCATGCCAGCGTGTTCTCAGCTCCACCCTCAGACACTGATGTAACCTCCCACCTGGCACCTCCTCTTCCTTATGGTTGTGTTTTCCTTCCGTAGGCGCATCAGATCTGTTACTCGGTCCTCTGCCTTTTCTCCTACGTGGCGGCAGTGAAGGGGAAGGAGGCGGAAGGAAAAGCCAAGATCCTGTCACCAAGACCTCTTCCTAGCTAGTCTCCACCCCCCCACCCCCATCATTGGTGTGCCTCTCTACTTGACATGGCATTTCAGCTCTAAATCTACAGACTTGTGACAATCCCTCACTTTCTTCTAAGCACACAATTCCTGCTCCCTCCCCGTGTACATACAAGACCCTTTTTAGATCTTATTGTGTTGACGTGTTTGGTCTGTGATGTTGTGTAAATACTTCCAACATCTCGTTGCTCTTGTCCTGATGTGCAGACCAACTGGCTACATGTTTGCCTGCTCCTTCACCTGGGAGAAGTGGCTCACCTAGAGCCTTCTTTCTATTGTCCCCACTGCCAAGACCCCACTGCGACAGGAAATGTGAGGGGTAGCCCCCAGGCACAGAGTGCATGCAGGTCCCGTGCACAGCCTTTACATTCACTACAGAGTAGCCCCCTCCTCTACGCGTCTTCATACGACTGTGTTATTCTGTGATATGTAGTTATTGTAAAGTTCAAGTCTGTCCAAGTTTAATCTGGTGAAACATCCAGACACTCTCTGGTAGTTCAGGATGTCCCGTACTGAAAATGCTACTGTATACTGCAGCAGAGCACTGCATGTAAACGCTTCTTACGGTGTTTGAACCCCAAAATAATGTGAGTGTTCTCTTGCCCTAGATCGGCCTGCAGGGCTGAATTACTGTTCTAGTTCTACTGTAAAATTTCTTGTCTGTGGTCTGCTGTTATCAATTGCATGTTACTATGATGAAAAATAAATATTATATATATATATATTTCTATATATAGTATTTATTTAATATATACATATTGACTGTACATTTCTCTGAAAAAGTTACAAATCGTTGATCTGCTAGATGTGCAATACTTAATAAGTAGTTAGCCATTGCCAGAGCCAGGCTTTCTTGAGTTCACTGGCGTCACAGGGTGAAGAATGTAAGACTTTTTTTTTTTCTACAGTACATATTGATTGAAGTGAATTTGAGGAATTCAGTGTGATGTGACTATTTAAAGTCTTTTAAAGGGAAATCAACTTCAAGTCACACGAAAAGAATCAGCTGCTGTGTTGCTGCACTGAGGCCGTGTCGCAGATCAGTGATGTCATAGCAGGGTTTTTTTTTTTTTTTTCAACTACAACAGGTGGTGGAGATAGTGTCAGCATTGTCTCACAGATGGCACAATCCCTTTTCCATCTGAATTCAGTTAATAGAAAATAAATATTGTAATCCATCCGGCTTATCAGTAAATGTGAGCATACCGTCCCTAATCATTTCAAAGACTGGACAATAACAGCAGCCGCCTGCAGGAAGTGATGCTAGCGCTGCAGCTAATCATTTTCATCACTAGAAAGTTGTTTTGCCTATAGAAAACAATGTTAAAGTAGCTGAAACGCCTGCTTTGACATCTGTGCTGAGGTTGTGACAGAAACCCTCCACGCTCACAGCAGCAGCTTTTTTCTGTCCTGTGACTATCGGTTGCTTTACTGTTCAGATGTGTTGAAGCCTTCAGCTGTGGTCGTCTGCTCTCGGAGCAGACTGTGTCTTACTGTTGTTTCTGTTCTGTGATAGTAAAGAACTGTTGAATCTGGCCCCCGTCAACATTCACAGTGAGAGTGTGTGTGTGTGGGTTTGTGTGTGCATGTGGTGAACAGTTTCTCCAGATCAGCAATATATCGGTACAGCATTATCAGTGGAAGATGTTTTATTTTCATTCTGACATGCTTGTATTTTTAGTAATTCAACGGTGCAAAGAAAAATAATCGGGATATTCACGAGAAGCTGGTTCATTAATGAGTAACACCACATGCTGGTGTAAATAAGACAGTTCGAAGTGAAGAATATCCAGAAAATAATTTGGGAACAGGACCCAACTCTGCTTAAGTTAAAGACTTTTCTTTAAACTGGAATAATACAACTCATCTGTCATTGTACTGACCGACTGCTGTACTGAGAAGGAAAAAATGCCAGATGTAAGTATTCCAGTATCTGAAAAAGTATTTATAGAATATGTACAGCTTTGGCAATATAATAAAGATGTCCCGAATGAACGTGCGTGTACGTCGTCCTTCCAGAACAACGCATCAGACGTCAAGTGTGTAAAGAAGTGGAGACATTTGTTTTAATTTTTACTGATTTATTTTAGCAACTGTTACGTCAAACACTAGTTTAACAAATCCAGGTTTTCATAATTTCAGTCTGTTCAAACATTCAAATCACTGTTTAAGACATAGGAAGAAGATAAAGGAACAGAGGCGAATGATTAAAAGTCAACTAAAGGTTCAAGCTGCCACAGGATGAACCACCAGTCAGAACTAGTACACATCTATGTAAATGTCTGACCAGGCTTCACCTGATTTGTTTTTGCTACACATCCACATTGTCCCTGATACTTCTAGGGTTACATAAATAATGCATTCAATGCATTAGAAGGGATACTGGGAGGAGGATTGTCTCTGGGCTCTTTGGCTACAGGGAGCGTTTAGAAACCTGGGACTAAGATGTCAAATGTCTAGAAGCTGGAAAATAAATCACAAACTGGCCTTTTTAAAATATGAGCACACGGTGCTGCAGAACGTATCGAGACAGTTTTAGTTTAAATAAACTGAGGTTGGTATTTAAATACCTTTCAGTGCAGTGACTGTACTGTAGCTTAAGGCGGTTTCAAATTCAGGGGGAAAGTCAAGAACGTCACGTCCTTTGTGTAGGCACGAGATTAAACAGAGGTAGGAACTTGTACAAAGTAGACGTGATGTGTTATGACAGATTTTAGGTCTGGGCTGTGTCTGAATTCAAGTCATTCGTTACTGTTCAGACACTTGACACTTTACAGTGAGCTACAAATGGACGTTTGGACTTCGTGAGTCACTGTCAGCAGCCAGAACTGCACAAAGTACAAACACAGTTGATTCAAATGTAAATAAGGGAAATTCCAGAAACAGCCGGGATGTGTTGAGCCCAAAATGTAACTAGGGGTCTGGGAACGACAAGTCAACTTAGAAAACATATAAATCCGTTCTCGTCGTCATGTGGAGTACTCAGGACAAAGTGTAGAGCCTGACAGTTAAATTTCAGCTTATTAAAACTTCTGTGACTAGTCACGATGACTAATCTGTTGAAAAGCACCTTTGATTTTCATCGCAAGGTGTTTCCTAATGTTTGCATTGCAGCGTTGCTCCGTTACTGTACATGTCTAAAAAGTTGCTGTTTAAACTTTATTCTAAACTACAAAAAGCATCCTGACTAAACAAATAGTTTAATGCTCGACTACTTCAGAAGCAGAGATTGAGCTCTTGATCTGGTGTCAGATATTCCAGTACGTTTGCCCCTGGCCCTCTCTCATATTAGAGTAATTAGCTGTTTGACATTATTCGATTCTCTGCGAATGCCGTGTCACTGTCTCTTTAAATTTGGCAGCGTTTCCAGAGCTCATGCGTTTCCATGGACCGCATGACGGAGTATCCGGAGGCGGGACATGACTTCGTCCCAGTCCAGGTAGGCGCCCTCCAGGTGACGCAACCTGTCTGGGCTGCTGACGTAGCTCCTCCGTCCGTGCAGCAGACGCCAGTTATCAAACGTCACTAGGTCGCCTGAAATACAACAACAGCAACTGGATCAGGCTCATTTCTGGACATTGTGGATCCGTAAGTGAGACGTAATCTGGGCCCCATGCTGGTTTTTGCACACACACACACACACACACACACACTTCTGCCCTTACATACTCTCACTTGGCACTAATTAATCTGGAATCTGGAAATGGTGTTACACACTTTGGTCAGTGAAAACACATCTTCTCTTTGTACCTTTGTCAGATAAATAATATTTTCGCTTTTAATTAATCTTAGATTAATTGGGGTTTGTCTACTGCTGGTCTTTTAGACCATATTTCTTGAAAGAAGAGAATTCGATGCTTTTTTCACTTGTAAACTCCTGCAGTTTCCCCGTAGACACTTCTCCCGAGACGTCGACGACACAGACAAACAGGTTTGTATAAAGCAGCCTGAACTCTTTAAGCCCCCTCAAGGACATGACATCAGGATGGATGATTTCGAACATGGAGGCTTGAACCATGGCTGTTGCTGTTGAAATGGCGCGTCCCTGCTAATGGCACCATCCTGCTATAATTTAATGTCCTCAATGTCTCGAACAATGACTTTACTTCATCTCTGTCGATTGATGCTGTCGAGTCTTTGCCGAGCGACTGTTTAGAGCGGGTTATGCAGGACTTGAGTAATTCAATTTGTTCTACAGTGACAGGGATGACATTAGCTTTCATGGTATCAGTGCGACCTTGATGACGGTGATGACAATGATGTTATTGTACATCACGCTACCTGTTCGTGTTCTGTAGAAAACCGGTCTGAGTGGATCCTTCTCTCTGACAGCCTCACTGACATGTCTACTGATTTATTTTTATTTTGTCCTTTATATGACTTGCTTTGGCTGTAGGAAATCCACACTGACTGAAAGCATGGGTAAAGAGTCTTACAGATCATTTCTTATACTTCCTGTTATACTGTAAGAGGAGTACACCAACCTGGCTCCATTCTGTAGGTGACTACGTTCTCTGGTCGGTTCATGATATCCACGTAGGCCTTCAGAGCTCTGTAGAAGGGCTGAACCTGATGTAACGGGAGGTCCAACACAGAGTCTCTGGTGGCATTGTTGTAGTTAATCCTCACCAGCCGGCCGTCAGCATCAAGGCTGCTCGGACAGAGTGAAGGACACAATTCAACATCAAACTAACATGAATCATTAAAAAAATATTTATTAAGTGATCAACAAAACATAACTGGCAAAACACTGGCAACCCAAAAGCCTTGTTTTGTCTGAGCAGCATTCAATAATCATCTATTAGATAAAAAATTAAAAACACCTTGATATTTGTGAAACAACCTAAATATTTATTTTTCTAGTACTGAACTAATTGATTAATAGCAGTTTTAGTAATTATATAAAATTTTAAAAAATGGGAATTTTGGGTAAAACAAGCATCTGAAGTTGTCACTTCTTAATTTTTAAGGATTTAAAATGCCTCATTTATTTACTAAATGCATTGGTGACATTTTATATTTTATTTTCAACTTGTCAGTTTTTGAAGCAGCAGAAATGATTCTTATTATGAACGTATTATATGTCCATGATATGTGTGGATTTAATCATTCTGAACAGCAGATGGCAGTGTGTCATTTCAAATGCACAACCCCACACTCACTGGTGAGATGTACCGCTGTATCTTTTTTTAATGCTATGATTTTTGCAGGGACTGAATTTTTGCTTCATCCAGAGAGACGTAATGTGCATGTGTGTATGAGAATATAAAAACAACATGCGATCCCAGAGCCGATCTCCACTTACTCTATGATGCGTTTCTTGGACTGCAGCATGAAGTCGCAGTAATCCGTCCCTGTGTCAGTGAAGTCGACCCGGAGCGTTGCGAGGGTCTGGAAGGCCTCTGGGTCTTCTTTCTGCAGCTGTTCGGCCATGTGGAAGCCGTCCACCGCCTCGCTCTCCCCTCCTTCCACGGCCTGGTTGATGCAGTGAAGAAACTGCACCTACAACAGTCAACACATGCCACACAAATGTGTTTTACAAGTCTGACGACAAAAAAACTAATTCCAGACGTTGAAACAAACTTTTAAAGGCAGCATGTAAATTCTTAAGTGATACCATATCTGTTTAGGGCAATTTAATCTTCCAAACAGACCATATCAGTCAGATTTTACTCACGCCAGGTGCAAAGTGTAATGCAGGGTAGTCTGTATGGGGACTGAGTCTTCCTGAAGTGTAGGCTACATTATTTGCCTGATATTTGTCCTGGACTTGCCATGTGTGCCTGAGGACAAAGATAACATTCATTAATAAACTCCATGTTAATTATTTAACTCCGGTTTAAGAAGATCAGCAGCGACAATTAGTCTGCGTGGAGAAAAGGATGAGATGAACTTTGCAGGGATCCCTGAGGCTAAGCTGGACAGCTTCAACCATCGCCTCTGAAGCAGATAGTTCATTGAGATGCAGCAGGAGTCGAGCACTAATGAGGTGAAGTTTTCTTCCATGTTCTGTTTGCGTGCCTGGTTTGGATGCCCGACTCGTAAAACAGTCTAGTTTGTCTGATGGTAAGCCTTTAACTTTAGTCTGCAGTCTCTTTACTTCTAGCACTATGAGCTCATCCGCTGGCAGTGGAAAAGCTTTACGCTCCAAACCTCTGTTCTGACTGAGTGCACCAGGTAATTCCTCTGGCTTAAAAAAGCTGGAATGTTTTTAGGTTGTTTCCCCCGTCTCTGTCCTCAAGTAATCAACACAGCAATAAGTCAAAGTGAACTCTGTGTGATGAAACGGCCAAGAGACAGTCTATAAGCTTCTCCGAGGAACCAAAATGAATCAAAGCTGCAGATAATTGACCAGTGGATACGTTTTCCCAAACATTAATATTGTAAAGAGAGGAGCTTTCATCTTAAAATATGGCTGCCCCTTTGATTTCCTGGAAAAGGATGTAAATAAAGATCTTTTGTATTAAATTTTTACTAACAACACTCCCCGGGCTCTGCTCCAACTAAAATATGATCAGTGGAAAATTCAACAGCTCAAGGTTTAGTGGGCAGTGAGATTATTAAACAGTGGCTTGGCTGAGGATGACGGGAGCAAAATGGATGACCGTCACGGAGCCTTACCCATAGAATGTCAGCCTGAGATAACCAATCCTCTCGGCGAGTCTGGCCACTTGGCCTTGCTCTGTCGGAGCCCCCCTCAGGTAGACGATGCCAACGCGACGCAGGGCCAAGAGCCAAGCTAGTGCCGCCTTATCGTCGTGGAGGACTTCCTGGTAGTCCGCTGTGGGAATTCGCAGTGTGGAGTCCCAGTAATAACGCTCTGAAATGAGAAAAAGGAAATGTCAATGCATTGTAGTGGAGATTTACATACAGTAATTTCCTTTTGGTTTTTGTTTGCATGACAAGAAATAAGCCTCGCCTGCAATGCCCCAACACAAAGCTTTTCCCAGTCTGCACCCTGCAGCTGCTCTGTTAAATAAACCAGTACTGCACTGCAACTTTATCAGAGGTTCTATACATATTTTCCTCTGCTATAAAAACCCGTGTTGGCTTGAATCTTCTTGCTTTTTTTATTGCACATTCACTCAACGCTACGTCAATAAATAAGGAAATAAATCTTCACAACTGTTTTGTTTAACAAAGGAGTTTGGCAGCTTGTTGCACCTTCTATCAAATTAAGAATTGTTCCTGCATTTTATAGCAGTAAAGAGATTTAGCATTTTTATTATAAAATTCAATTGTAGGTCTATTTCTTCTCCCCTGTTTAGAAGAGCCCATATTATCTATATATGCTGCAGCTTTTCACTGCGTGTGATAGTCTGCACACTTCAAGATGAACAACTCGCTGAGACAAATCAGCATGTATCCTCAGACAGACAGAAGTGGAAAAAAATATCCTCCCACCGCTCTCCACCCAGCTGGCTCGACTACTTTTTCCATCTAGTCTCTCTCCAGTGACTTCCACAGAAACAGCTGCTGAGTACATTTGCGTGAAGAGGAGGAGGAGGAGGAGGAGGTCTAACTGAGGAGGCTGTGTACCTGTCTGACGTGGGTGGCTCTTCCTTGTGTCTCTTTCCAGTAACCACCAACTTCAAAACAACTTTCCAAACGGCTGCATCACGAACGTTACAAGGCTAAAACTTCCAGGCTCATCTGAAGTGTGTCAAACTTTAAAAGAAAACAACGGGACTGCTCGCTATAAAGGTGATAAAGACTGACAGCTGCAACAGTCTTTAACCGGTGTAGTGTTGCTTCAGAGCCTAGTTTGTTTGTTTGTTTTAAAGCGGGTGGAGGGACAAAGCACAGCGAGATGCACATCAGCCAGAAACACTATGATCATCATGACTCCCAGACCTCCCTCCAGGCTGTTGTCACAAACCATCAGTTTCTGGCCGCACAGTTCAAAGGGTCAAGTATCCCCCGCTTGTTAAAACTTGTCAAGTGGGCGGAGGGGAACAAAGGCAGAGAATAACAAAATGGGGCAAAGGTCAAACCTGAATGTTACAATTACTCCTGTGAAACTGGACCTAGATGTCTTGTACGGGCATGGGGGTTTTTCAGCTCTGCGGTTTGGTGTCACCTGTGACGGAGAGGCTACAGAGCGGGTCGCACTGTGCATGTACATCAAGTGTGCAGTCCTGGATGCAGTTCAGCTCCAATCTCATTTTCGAAACTTATCACGCTCACTGCTGTCAACGGAGTTCACGCTGCGGCGGCTGGGTCGAACAAAAGTAGACGAGACATTTGCATGAATATCGGCCTTCTAATCATGTAATCAGCTCCTCGTATGTGCTTGTTTTTAACTACAAAAGCTAATCACAAATCTTGGACGTGAGGGATCGTGAGGAAGTGCTTTGTATTCTCTTGTCAGTTCACACTGGCCACAGATTCAAGAACAAATGAAGGGCTCCGTCACCTGAACCGCGGCTGATAAAAACCCGGTCAGATTCAGAGCAGATGAAACAGAGCTGGACAAATATATTAATTTAAGTACAGTAAGTGATTGGTTCTTTGTTCAAGTACTTAAATACAATATTGAGGCAGAGGAAGACACTGCGCTCTAACTCATAACCATAAAATGCTGCCTATATGTGAATACATTTCAATACACGGGCCCTAAAACCAAAACAATGAGCTGAAAGATGCTATAAAACTCTGTAGAGCTGAGGTGGACTGTGGTGATGGAGATAACGGCCTCTGCATTCACTACAACTTTCACACAAAATCATAAAAAGTCAACTGACTCATTGTTAAAATATGAGATATACTGTTAAGAGCTGCTTCAGGGACCTGATCTGAATACTTGATATGTTACTGCAGAGCTTAGAATAACTTTCTAGAGAGTAGAGCAGACTGGTCTTAGAAAAACTGACTAATGACTGGTGATTAACGCCTTAATCAGTCTGTGTCAATGTTACGGTGAAAATACAGACAAAGGAGGAAAAATGAACTCATAAAAAACTGACTAATGGAGCAAGTGGAGGTAAAGTGAACAGTGTTAGATGACTGGTCTGGATCCTGACATGCTCTCATGCAGGCTTAAGCGTCCTTCAGCACTAAACCTGTGCATGGATGTTCTCATCGAGCTGGACCTTACAGATGTGTAATAGTAAACGCTCGACTCTCACTAGAGGCAAATTCATCATGCTGTTTTCTTCTTTTCTTCTGGGAAGGCCTGTGAATCCACAGCCAATGAGAAATCCTCCTCACTTCCTTGCATAGTTTCCAGTTGTGGCTAACAGAGATACAATGTCAGGTTTAGCATGTGTGTCTTTTAAGTGTTTGTGCACAAGAAAACAAAACAGAAACAGCAAAGGAGCATTAAACCGAGACAGCCTTTAGTCTCTGCTGTGTGCTCATTTGTCTAAAATCACTGCTCTTTTCACAGGAAGGACTGTGCTGCCATGTGCTTGACGGGACACCTCTGACATTCTGACACGATGGTATATGTGCACAATCCCTCCCCTGCTCCCCCCCTCTCAGTCGCGGTCTGCTACAGTGGCTTTTCCAGATGAGGAAACCTGAAGCCGTGGCTCCTGTGGCTGTCAGGCAGCTCATGGCAGTTTGGCTCTCCCTTCACTGTGCTGTTTAAGCTCAGAGGGATGCGTCGTTCTCCTCTGCAGCTGGGAGCGCCTTCAAAGCTCTGCTTGAATCACCGCAGTTATCCGGAGAGCTTTTGTTTTGACTTGGCCAAGTTTTATCACAGAGCTCATATCAGCTCACTTCACTCGGCTGTCTGTGGAATGCAGAGTGGAGGGCGCAGAGCCAGAAAGGAATAAACAGCCTTTTAGAAAGAATAGGCTTTAGAAATGAGATTCAAGCAGTTACTAAAAGCACAGGTAATATTATTACTGGTACCCAAGTAAAAGACCTGAATACTTCATGCACCAATGATTAAAGAACAAGAATAATGAACTTTTACCTTACACATTGTAGATTGTGGATTATTAAATCTAATTTGAAATCAAGTTTAATCACAGCACCCCTGCAAGTACAAGACTCTGCTAAATGAATAATGATCCTGAGACATAGAGTGTCTACAAAAAGGATTTAGACCTCACCATCACAGAGGAAACTGTAATTTATGCCAATCAGACTACACTGCAATCAATCAATGTACACTAAATATCCCAAAATGACAAAGTGAAAACATACTTTAGAAAGGGTTGCACAAAAATTTTAAACTGACAACTCCTACAGACAAAGGTATTTAGACTATTCAGATGCTTTAATCATCCTTGAGCTTCCTTAAAATCCCCCCACCACAGGTGGACTGTTTAAATACACAGTTTAGAAACACATGTACACACTCTACTACAATTCACACTGCCTTCAAGTCATAAATGCGAAGAACTTTCTGTAGACTTTTGTAGTAAAATTGTGCCAAGGCACAGATCTGACTAAGGGTATAAGCCCATTTCTAAATATATGAGTGTTCCCAGGAGCACAGCGGCCTTGACAACTGTGAAATGAAAAAATAAATCTGAACCATCAGGACCGTTGCTAGAGTTGGTTCTCTAGTCAAATTGAGTAAAGTGGCTGTAGCCATAAAGCGTGGCCTTGGTCAGGGAGGTGACCCGGAACCCAACAATCACTAACAGAACGTCAGACGTCCATGAAAGCACACAGCCAAGACAAGACTGAAGTGGCTTTTGAGAGATGTACAAGGAAGACTGGGTTGTTTGGGATTGGATGTTTAAAGGAGAGAGCAGCAACTTCTAATTTACTGTATATCTATATTTAAAAATGGAAAATTACATTTTTTCCTGAACAGCCGAAACTTGCATGACTATAAATATTTCATTTTTTTGTGGGTGCCTCAGCAACATATTCAAGAAAACTTGAAGATGGCAATGTTTTCCCTGTAAATAAAGAGCTGAAAAAAATGGCAGGCATATATTTTAATTGTTTCAGAATAATTCTATTCGACCAATTAATTGAAGTCATTTAAAAATAATAATAATAAAATAACTTTTATATTCCAGTTAAACAGCATTTGTGAAACTCATTTCACACCCACTAATTTGACAAACCCACCTTCATTTATGAAACATACCTGTGTGACAGGAGAGCCACACTCTGCATTCCCAGGATGTTGCAAACAGAGTGAGCAGTGTTTTCTCACTGGAGAGCTGCAGGCCTTCTGCACACTAATCCAAACTGAACTCTTACTCCAACTGCAACTTTAGGTTCCTTAAATTCTTGTGAGCCTTGTGGTAATTTGCCAAATGATGTCCTTTTGCCAACTTATGCTCAGTACTTTCAGTATTACTTAAAACACCAAGCTAAAGGTCTGGCTTGCCAAGGAAATGAAAAATCCAATCGTCATAATCACCTAGCTTTCCATGCAGTCGTGTAAAAATGTAAAAAGCGATGACAAAGACAAGGGATTTAACCCAAATATAGTTGATCCGTGAAAGAATTACAAGGATTATACTGTGAATACAAACTGTAGGTGGTGGAAAATAGTGAAATTGGAACTATATCTGGAAAGAGACACTGACACAAACATGTACTGTAGGAGGTTTGGATGACCACTAGTCTTATCAAGTCCTTTTTTGCTAAAATCATTAGTAGTCCCCTAAGGTAGATTACACAATGTAACATAATGATACTTTTAATAGACTGCGGAGCTATTTTTAACAAATGAAAACATAGTTTGCTTTCCTTTCAGGTGGTTAACACAGCAAATACATACGTACGAGATTACATGTTTAGAGAATCTGCTCTGCCTAAGCTTTAAAAGGGATATGAAGTGATACTCAGGTTTAGAAGAATGCACAAGGTTTTCCGCTGATGGATCTCCAGGGCTATGTTTCCAGGAGCCTTTTTGTCAACTGACGAGTGATGACATAAAAGGCTAAATTCAGACCAGATGGTGGTGGTGGGGAACATCAGCCAGACAGGGAACTGACAAATCAGCTCCTACTTGGCTTAGTTATAGTATCCGTCATCAGGCTTAATGCAAAAAAGACCAAATGAGTCGGTTTATGAGTTTGACGGCCTTGGACTAATCAGTCAAGATGTTTACAATAACTGTCCCAATTCGGATAGAGTACTAATTGATGTATGCTGTACCTATCCAAAACAGGAAATGAGGTCAATTAAAAAAAAGAATTACACTACCACAAGCCACACAGAAAACTACTGCTAAGAGAGTTAAAAAGAAAACCAGTCAAATAACATTGTGATCGGTGTGCTTTGCAAATGACTTGCTAAATTATTGGCCTGGAAAACAGTGGTGTATAATGCTAAAAAGATCTAACACCTTTAAGAACTTAAAGACTGACTAAACTGAAGTGAATAAAAGATTTCTAGCTTGTCATGTATCACCACTACCACAAATAAACTACCTTAAACTACAACATACACGCTGCTGGGAGATATTTTATCGTACAGCTTGATAGAGAGATTCATTAAAATTAGATAAGAGGTGAACATGAAGCTTTTTTTTTTTTACATTTTTGGGTGTGGCTAGTAACACTAGTAAGGTTTTTTGGCAGGACAGTAAGATAATTGTCCTGTCAATCACAGTATAGAAAAGTTACAGAACAACACACAAAATCTGTCCCTTTGCTACACCATTAAAAACTTGAAACTTTCTGTGCGAGTGATGGTTACAGCAGACGTTATTTATTGAAAATATATGGGGACTCTGAAATGACGCAGGGCTGTTCTGACATATTCTGTCTAGAAATAAAGACGCTACAGGATCCTGCTCCTAATCCTAAACTGGAACAGAGCATATGTGTCTAGTCGTCATTGGATAATTTGTTAAGAGTCAGCCATTTTGTGGTGTGTATGAGGAATTACTCATTCTGTTAAAAACAACCCAGATGAAGGCCTTGAACTGAAAACAGCTGGATTAATAAAGTGGACACTCTTCCAATAAGCCAGTACTTTTAGCACAGTCATTTTTCTTTGACTGTATTTTGTAAAAGGATGCGATTTCCTTGACAAGACCTCGCTTGACTAGTTTTTCTCTCCAACTCTGTTGCTGCTCAGTTAATGTCTGCATACATTTACATCGCATCTTCATTAAATTAAGCAGTTATGTATCACACTGTCAAGTGATATTTCTGTCAAAGGTACAAAATGTATTAACCTTTAAAACATGCAATTCAACCACAACACACCTAGAAATAAAATAAACTAAATTCACTGACAAACTCATAAAGAGTTACAAATAAAACTTTCTAAAATAAAAAATTCTTAGTCCAAGTTTACTTTATCTGATGTCACCAGTTATATCATCAGTTATTGAACGTTAAGAGAACAAACTCAAGGACTGAGACAAATTCTTCTGAATCTGAATAATGCAATTTAAGAAGAATAAAGCAAATAAAAATTGCTCAAGCAACACATCATTTTTGTGAAAAACAGAGCTCAAAATGTGCTGTATATAGCACATTAACTGAACAAAAACAATATACAAATACAGTATTTCAAAAATCTAAAATCTTATATATCTAGTATTTGTCAACTCCACATGGTCAAACCACCACCGACTATATTTACAAGATGCTAAGGTACGTGGTGGACGAGTGTGAGAAAAAGCTGTGAGCCATGTGTTGAGCCATATTTTTACTTTTTGAAATGTGCATTTAACCTGTTCCACATCCATTCTTAAATACCAGTTGCATGAAATTAGTTGTGATTCCAACCAAAACTAAATAAACATGACAAGCACAAAATTTGAAGGCCTGAGACGATGACACGGTTCAAATATAAAAAGCATCTGGCAGACGTCGTCCATGAGTAAATCACTGACAGATTTATCGGTGAAAGGAAGAATCACTGCAGATAAGGACGTGAGTGACATAAGCCTTTTGTGTTCCTGGGAGCAATTTAGCATCATCACTGCCCATTAAGTGATATGATAGGTTTGACATAGTCACAGTGGCGAGGAAGAAGCATGTGAACTATATGTACTGGACATTACTGTGAATGAGATGTAAATACTTTTATTGTTGAAGACTGAAGATTCAAAAAGCTCACCACAGAAGGACGCTTTCCTTGCCTTACTATTTGTGAGCAGCTGTTCTCTGCTCACAAATAAGGAAATGGAAAACTCTGACATCCATTATCAGTAAGTAAAAAATGTTATGATGTATAGAATAGACACAGGTGGTATGCAGTGCAATGAATGGTAATGACAAGAAGACAGCAGTAATGCTTATGATAATGTTCAAAAGCTGGATGTAAGGTTGATGTTGACTCAGTTACTCAACTTAATAGTTTCAAACTGTCATGATAAAGATGGAGGTGATGAAGCCTGCCTCTTACACAGTTATCTTCGGTAGTTCAATAAAGATGCCAACTTCTAAAGGCAGAACTACGCTTGTCCATAGATACACATGAAATCTACTTACAGCACACACAGAAGGGGGTTATGGGTAATACATTCAAATCTTCTAAATCTCAAGAATGCTTTGTGCTGCTTATTAGTTACTTGCATCAAATTGGCAGGAGGTAAGAAAACAGAAAGGAAATAAAGATGACAAAAAAAGAAACACAAAGGAAGAAGGAGGACTGGCTGGCAGACCAGGTTCAAAATGTAAACATGTCCTGTCTGTCTTTATTCAAAGAAAGTGTAGTGAACGATGCAGTAATCGTTATCGGATGCTTCCAGATTTGTTCTACTGGTAGCATCATACACTGTGGTTTGTAAATGCAGCTCTGCCCCCAATGGAAACATATTGTACATCTATTGCTCAAGTGAAACAGCAACACGTGAATGTCTCTGTAAACCATTACTTTTGCTTACATGCAGGAAGACTGCCCAAAAAAAGTAGAAACAAAAAAAACAGAAATGAATGACTGTAATGCTTTCTTGTCAATGTCCAGTCATTTTTGAGATACGTCAGTCCAGAACAAAGTGGTGGACTAACAAACTGACGTAAATTAATCATGAAATGAATAAAACCTTGGCATACTGGACCGGGGTGGCCTCAGTCTGTGCCGTTAGTATATTAAATTTTTCCTCAAAGAAAGGCCCAAAGATGAGGCAGTTTCTAACAGTTAAAACCATGTAATACGCTCATGTAGTAATAATAAAATGTTTTAAAAGAAAATAGTAATATATAGTGCCCAAAAAATATTAACTGTATATCAGGAGAGGGGAGATTTTGTGACAAAATGTCTGAAAGAACTGATGTTTCAGAGATTTGTTCGTTCCCAAGGTTGGAAATACTGACAACAGAGAGCTTGTGTTTGGTTAGAACATGCAGATCTTTTCTTTACTCTCACTCTAAATCAGTTTTCCATATGGCAGTAGAGGTAGTAGGGGGGTCTGAATGAGACTCTCACATTTATACAGACGTCAGTCTTTCACGGTGCCCACAGCCATAGACTGTTACACATGCAGACAAACTGTACTGTACGATTTATTATATCTAGAGCAGATGTGCAAGGACAACAAAGTAGGGATACCAATCACATGTGCATCCAATATGCTACAGTAAACATTTGAAAATAAAGACCTGAAGAACTGACTGAACAGGATGCATGAAAATTCCTTTAAAATTTACTAAGAAAACAGGAATTTGTTCACTAATCAACTAGCAGACTGAAACATTTGCCTGCTCCATACAAAACTATTATAAAATAAGCAAGAAGCACACAAAAGAACATGTTCTAATCGATCACTAGATTTGTTGAGTTGTTTAATACACAGAAAACGGTCGTTAAGCAATAAGTAGCCTGTAATAGTGCTGCTTTTGTGTCTCTCCACAGAAACGGTAAAAGCAGAAGAAAAAATACATCACCTCAGACATAAAAATACGAGGTATAGTACAGGCTCAATAATATTCCCAAAGCTCTGATTATCATATTGACCGGACAGTGTCCTGTGTGCGTTATGCTTTCACTGCTGAGAACATTTTAACAGGCACACTTGGGCCTGTAAAATCTTGGTGCACTGCATGATAAAGGAAACAGAAATTCAAACTGTGGACTGCGCTTCAGTGAGTTTACATCACGGAGAAGTAAGGAGCTCAGAATATGAGAAAAATCCTTGGAGGTGAATGCTGCTCAACATCCATCTTTTGAGAAACTAGACCTTTCCAGTATTTTTCGGTGCAAGGAATTTCAGGCTGGCGCTCAGGAGGAAATAATTAAACTCACATCGAGTGTGTGTGCGTGTGTGTGCTCACATCATCCTGCATTGTTTTCTGGTGTGTGAGCTTAGCGGTGTCTTCCAGAAATGCTCCTGGCTTTCGGATGGCTCTAAAAAAATCTACACTAATAAAGAAACTGTGCGTTGCTATGAGGGGGATCTGTGTACTCTTTAACATGAAACGACACACACATACACACATAACCTTAATCAGTCTGCAACAGAGCAAGAGCCACTCAACCCTGTGGGTCCTTCAGGACCGTGCGTGTGTACACAAACCGACTACAGTCCATCCCCCGCTCTACTGAAGTGCCGCTACCTTGTTCCACAGCTGAACTTTCTCTGCTGTCTGGCAGACTGTAAAGTATATTGGGCCATTGTAAATGTGCTGTAAAATGACTTCTCTTTCCAGTCTTCAGAAAAACCTCCTTCCTTAACAATCCCTTTATGTTGGGAAAATGAGAAAAATGTATGGAAAGAAGAATTTAAATCAAGGGCATCTTTATTACCTAGAAAATGTTAACAGAAGAAGTACACTAATTTTTATTTAACACACACACACGCACACACACACCAGACAGCTGTTGCTTAATTACATAATAGCAGCAAACCATTATTTTGCTAACAACCACTCAATTCCCTCCTTTGCCAAATGCTATTTGTGTTTGCAAATGACATTTCAGTTCAAAATGTATTTCGCTCTTAAGTTGCCACTTTTGAACAATTAAAATATTTATTATTTATTTAATATACTTCAATTACTGTAATTTGAATACATCAGTAGCTATAAAACTAATAAATCAGATCCAGATTAGATTAGAAAGACTGTTAATGAAACCTTTGCCAAAAATGTCTTATCTGCACAAAGAGACACAAAATAATACAACAGAAAATCCCAGACTACACTTTTTGCCATTTTACACTCACATCAGGGTGAAATTCATGTTTCAGCTGAGTAACCTTATGTTATTATTATTTTTATTCCTAAAAAATAATATTAGAAAGCAATAGAAAAAAAATAGAAGAACCCAGAGAAAGAGAGAGAGCATTATTAAAACTGATGCAACACAAATACTGATTATAAAATAACTTTAATTCATATTCTACTTCTTAAAAATACAATGTTACTGTATTGATGTTTTTGATTAAGCTGAAATTGATGATTGATGACTATTAATGACTATCACATGTCTACAGTGAAAATACTTAGACAAATGACAGATGTGTGTATCCAATGTGAAATACGAGATTTACTATGTCATGTGGTTACGGTGGGAAAAGGGTCGTCCGTCACAAGAATCATTGGTCTGCTAGTTTGACATTTATGTAAAAGCAGGTAACTGTTAGTTGGCAAAAGGACAGATTGCTATTTTCAGATGCAGCTTTTAAAGTAGTAATTCATGGCAGTGTTTGTTCATCCTGTTAATTCTGATTTATGGCCTCTTTTCACCACTACATTACATCAACAACATAAAAGTAGTAGTTTCAGACCAGTGAATTCCAGTCATCGTGAGCATGTTGTCAGCAGTTTACAGTGATTCTATGTATTTGTCTTTTACCTTATATTTTAGTTGTTTCCATACACGTCACATCACAACACTACTGGCTTTGTGTGTGCAAGCATACACACAATGGCTATATTTGGGAGGAGACTGTAGTTTCCAAGTACATCACAAACAGACAAAAGGGTTCATTACATTAAAAGCTTTGGTACACACTCAGTGACCAGTTTATTAGGTTCAGAGTGTAGTTCATTTAATTTATTTCACATAGGGAATAATACGGTTAGAACATGGAGGATAAAATACTGTAGTTTATCATCATGGTCATCACACTGTAGCTGAATTCTGAGTTGTACTATTCTCTCCGCAAAATTTAAAAGTGATCTGCTTAACAAAGCGTACAGTATATGTCTATCTGGTTGATTACACCTGTTTTTACTGAAGAATAGCACCACTAATGAACACAGCTTGGTGTGGCTGTCCCCTGCTGAGCCTTATGTCATTGCAGCTTGGCTTGGCACTGCATAGCTAAAGTGGACCTAACCGGGTTCATGGAGATCTCTAACAGAGGCAGCTGTCCCCGATACCAATTAAAAGTTACACTGAGATGTAAATGACAAAAATAAAGGCTCCACTCACCATTGAGGAAAAGCTCTTCTTGCATCGCTTGTCTGGCAGCAGGAGAGAAACAGCGTTTCTTCAGCCAGTCTGCATCAAACACGCTGTGGTGCTGGTCGGGCCACACAACGGACACCTGTGGAAAAACCAAATGCACAATGATTCTAGCTGAAAACATTTAGGCTCTTTTTTCCGAATGTTTATTTCTGGATGTGCACAGTTTGTCTTTCAAGTAAAAAGTGAAAACCTTCTTTACAAGCAGACAATGATGTGCTTAAAATATTTATTGGGTATTTCTTTGTTCTATTTTTATAATATATCACTTTGATGTTCATAATGCACTAATCTGACACAGCATGATTATATTTTAACTGTTTCCATTAAGCCATTTGCCCTTTGAAGGTTAAGCTTTGAATCAGTTATTGTCGTTCACAAACAGACAAAGAATTGCTTTATAAATATTACATTTTTTCTTTTAAAATGAAGTTTTCTCATGTTTACCATTTGCTGTATTAATACTCATGGGGGTTATTGGCCAATGCTGCCATATAATCTACACTGGTATTTTTCTATAGCCACAGGCAAACATGAAACCATTGTTGTTGTACTTAAAACAGATTTACAACAATAGCTTATCCAGTAAATCTTTGTACAGGACACCTACTGCATTTGATGTTTATCAACAAAAGCAAATGGCACACTGTAGCTTGGCAGCACTATCATGTCAAAGCAATCTGTTTATAGTCATGTTCCCCTTGAGGGGTCGAATCCTCAGGAGGACGCAGCTCACAAAAGGTAGTTCCCTTGGAGGAATTAAAGTTAAGCCAAGATGAGATCAACTAACCTCACATTTTATCACAAGGCAGTTCCCCCAAACAGTCGGCAAAGTTCAAATCCTATTCTGTAACTGAGACCAGTTCACAGTGCCTAACTAAACACAATTTGTAACATTTAGCACAGAGTTTAACGTAAAGTGATGGAGAGCAGAGAGAGAGTTATTTTCCTAACAGATCTGATCTGCCTCTGTTTACTTTACTGATGAATTGTTTGGGCTGTAAAACATCAGAAAACTATAAAAAATGCACAAGGCGTCAACAAATATATTATTTTGTCTAAGCAACAGTAAAAAATGTAAAGATATCTGATTTATAAGATAAGACAGAGAAAAGCAGTCAATTATCCTATTTGTGAAGCTGAAACCATCAGATTTTGAGCCTTTAACCACTAATCAATGTTTAAAAAATAGCTGAACTCTGTTAATGGTCTAATCTTTGCAGCTCTAATGTGATTTAATTAAATCTGACAGCAGTGAGTTAAACCTGATGTCAGTCTCCTAAAAGTGTTTAGGGAACTTCATGAATTACCTTTAAAGCTTAATAATTACGCAAATAACTGCTTGTGTTCGATTTATTTTAATTTTCTCTTGCTGCAGGTGGAGAAGTGTCCATGAAACCTGACCTGTCACCAGAATTTCACATTTCAAACAGGCGGTAGGGCCTCCTGCTAACAACAAGTGGAATATTTCTATTTTTTTTTATTTTTTTTAACAAATACCAAGACTAACCACACTTTCTAACATCCACTTATTAAAAGGTGAGAATGAAAATAAATGCAACCAATAACTGTGTGGAGGAAGTTGAATTAGGCTGTTTAAATCTAAATGGATGTTTATTACGTTTGTTTTTTTTTTATTAATGTAAAAAAAACATACTGTGCACATAAACCCTGAAAACACAAGTTAAACCTACTTTGTTGTCATTGGTGACCTCCACAACATCGACTCCTGTGTGGATGTCAAGATCGGACATCAACAGTTTTCGGGCTTTAGCCGAGTGCAGTGTACACTGCGGACACTGGCAGTTGTCTCTCAGCCAGGTAAATGGGTACAGGCTGTGGCCTCCATCCTCCCACTCCACCTCCATCAACCTCTCCTCATCCAGAGCCCGGACGTGCCTCACTGAGTGCCGAGCCACAGGGACGGAGGCTGACCCCAGTGTGTGTTGCCTGCGAAGCTGCACTGAAGTCAGACAAGAGGGTAGTGAACCTGGTGTACAACGAGCCCTAAGAGCCTGGCAGGCCATGGCAGAGGTGCTCCTCTGCAGGGCAGGCAGGGCAAAACGTGCAAATGTACTCATCCACATTTCTGAATGGTTCCCTGCAGGCAACTATGTTTCCCGATCAGAAAGGGTCACCACCTCTGTAGTTAATTAGACAGAGAGAGAGAGACACAGAGAAGCAATCAAGTGAAAAGAACTTCAAACCAGTTGATGTGCTTAAAAGCTACAGGTAGGTATTTCTCACATTTTTAAGTTACCAACATGAGCTTTTCAAACAACTGCTAACACATACACTGTCTGAAATGTAACTGTGTTTAGGAGCAATTGTTAGAAAGATCTACAGCAGTGTTAAAAACATTGATAACTATTTTTTTGTAAGTTAAATTTTAATTCATATCTATTTAATAGCCTATTTAAGAAGCACAATCCTGGTGCAACACTTGTTTTTGAACTGTGCCAAGCTCATTGGCTACAGTTCAAAATGTTAGCTTACTATGGGGCTTTGGGAATTGTGACTGTTTGCTTTTGTGCCAACCAGAGGTATTTCCAAAGATAGCTTGGTCTGCTGAATGTGTATTCTCAAGATCTGGACAGAGCTGCAGTGTAAAAACAGCCATATCATTAAACTGTGGACACTGGCAAAGTGGCTCTGATCCAAAATCTTCCACTCAGGTTCATTTTTGCAGGTTTCTCTGTGCCTGTTAAGAGGCACAGTTGTTTTGTCCAACATTTTCATGATTTAGGGAAAATGCTGGAACAAAATCCAGCAACTCTTTTGCTAAAAATGCTAAATATTCTAAACAGCCCAGAGAGAACTGCACAAGACATGATACAGCACCTTTTTCTAATAAATGACCTGTCACAACAACTCCTGTGCAATAAAGTCAGTGCCGCTTTCAAGAAATAATGATAATGTGGAGGAATCTGTTGTAAGAGAGATTATTTGTGCTGTTATTGTGCTGAAAGTAATGTAATGACTTTTTGTTTCTTGTGACAAATGTGGAGCTTCAGGTACTAGGAAACTAGTTACATATGTTTACGTACTGCCCATGCTTTAGAAACTGCTGTGGAAAACTGCAAAACTATGACCTGCACTAATGTATAGTATATTTTAGAGTGTTGCACATTGTATTTTCATGATGTACTATCAATAAGCATTAATAAGCATTCAAATGAATGATTTATAATATATATATATATGTTTGCACAGAATAATGAAATGAACATAACATGTCATCAGGGTTTAAAGAAACATGCTAGATTCTCAGACAACAACCTACAATCACCTGTTTTTGTTTCCGTCTCTGTGATTCTGCCAGCTGCACATTTGCCCCTTAACATATGAACATCACAGGTTGCCAGACATGCAACACCCTACATGCCGTGTTGGCCAATTTTCTTCTGAGCAGTTAGGCCTAAGGTATTGAGCTTCAGCTAAGGTTAGCCAAATTTAACTCATCACAGCTACTAGTCGAGACGGTTATTTGAATTCATTAAAAGGTTCAAGGACTGCATTCACACTCTGTGGTCCGTGTGCAGCTGGTTTTTTTAGGGCAGCAAATATTTGACACACAGCCAGTGAAGTGATCCTGACTAACCCTGGCTGGAACCATCAGGCTAATGTTAAATGCCATCATTCACACTAGCTTATAGCCAGCCCGCATCAAGCCAACACTGACAGAATATTATAACATCCACATGAGACGGTTCGTATGGCTGGCTATGGATCAGGTGGTAAAGCAGTCGTCCGTGAACTAATTACTGCTCCTTTAAACTGCATTGTTCTTATCTACCTCATTAACCTCGGGTTTCACTGCTCAAAGCGTGTTCTTCTACTGCCCTGGAAACAATACTGAGATTCAGATTTTGTCCCGATTTTTAGTTTCTATTTGGTCTGAAATGAGAAACAGGGGAGAGAGAGTTATCCTTGACACATAAGGGAGATACAGAGGAGATGGGTCCTTTCTTCTTTGTTGAAGAAGAAGCAATTTGAGCAATTTTCTTCTCCAAAGTAAAAATGCTTGAATGACACTGAACATTATAATCCTCATGAACAGACTGAATTATTGCCGGGCTGTTGTATTTCTACTACATTAGTTGAATCCACTTGTACTGTGTAGACAGACTCACACTTTGTTCCATAGCAGCTCTAGTATTAAGAGATAAATCTCACGGTTGACTCCTGTCTCACCTGCGTAAAGATCATCTACAGGATATTTAACAGAAACGCCAACATTTTAGACGAGGCTGAAATCAGACCAACTCCAAAGCAGTAAAACTACTCTCTAGATAAACTCAACTTAATAAAGTGATCCAGTATCTAACTTCTTGTGAGTTGACCTCTGAACTTAAACACTGTTGTTCCTGTAAATTTGGCACATTGTGCCAGACAGAGCCTGTCAAACATGTCAACACTGAAGGTAAACAGTCTCATATTAAAGCTGGGACATGAGCACAGCTGGTGGGTTTGTGCCTGGTTAGCACACAACATAACATAATGTCCATTTAATGCAGCTGTGGACAAATTAGAGGAAACAGAGCGTGTGAAACACATAATGACCCATCTCCTTACCTCGTTTAAAGTTACTTCACTTCAGTTTTAAACAGTTTATCTGTAAAACACGTGTTCAGACGGAGCTAAACCGGTTGTTAGCTAACTAGCTTGTTCACAAACCCACCCCCGGCTAACACCGGTCAACATCCCAGCTGCAGCTTCAAAGCTGACACAGCAAAGTTCATCTGTCAGCCGCGTGAAAACAAAAAGTAAGAGAGGTTAGCTACCTGTGGTCGTCTGACGACGGCTCCTCTTCACTACGAGCGTCGCCTCCGTCAACACGGACGCCGGCTGTCAGAGGCAGGAAGTAGGTGAAAGGTCAAGCGGGCGGCTGGATGACATCAGCGCTGCAGAAACAACAGCGAGGTAGAGGTGGTCACCATTAGATCCTTTCAAGTGAAGTGATGGTGGGAAAACTGCACAGCCTGTGCAAAGATAGGGTTTCTAAAGATGTTGAGTTTTTAGTATCCTGTCTTATTAGAAACCTTATAGTTTAAACATGATTTGCACAGAAGGGGGGCTCCGGATGTTACCCCAAAATCTCCCAAGCAAAACCTGCTTCACTGTTTCTATGGACCTGGCTCTTGCTTTACAGACATACATAAAAAAATTGCGAACCTATCCTTTATTGGTGCAGCGGTTGCTTGTGCATAAAAGTGCCAACCATCAGGCTCTGCAAAAGACACTGTGTAAAGTTCAGATGTTCAGCAGGTATACATTTATTATTTCCACCATCCTGGTTTAGCACGCTGTAAAGCTGAAACATTTAATGGCAGGTACCAGCTCTGCAGGTACTGTGTGCATCAGCTTTCATTGCAATTCATCAATAGACCCGATTTACCATAAAACTTTACGAAAACACCTGTAAAAAACACATGATATTTTAACAACAATAAGGTTGTGGACTACAGTCTACATCCAAATGATCCCTTCTAACATTAGAATGAATTTTAAAGGCCTCACTTTGCAAATGTGAGCACAGGATCACACATGGTCATCCAAATTGTAGTATAACAGGCTTGAGCGTCAAAGGCTAAGTCATAATTACCACTCAGTCACCTTTGCTACTGCCATCAGTGCACACATGTTAATTAACCACAGCTACTGTAACTGAAATGCTGTACTGCAGAGGGACTTTGTAGTGTTGGTTCAAGCATATGCTCGACTTTCACAGATTGCACTGATATACAGTGATCTGCTCAGAGCATGAACGTGAAAGAATGAAGTTTAATGAAGTTTAATCTTCTTCTTATAAAATAAAAGTCTGTAATACAGTATATAGACCTACGTTGTTGCCTCTGTACCAGGGTGGCTTGGTTCACAATCTTTAAAGCGTCAACGCCTTTATCTACACCTACAGTAGTGAACCTTTCTGGGTGAAAAGGTGAAAAGGTTTATCTAAATAAACCAAAAGTTAACCTGAATTCAAGGGTGTGTCATTATGTAATACAGGAGGTGATATCACAAAATAAAACAAAATCAGCATTTTCTCAAATAGTTCCAGCAGCAGCATCGTGATAGTGGTGCGGATGTATGTCACATGAATGTTTTTCCCTCTAGATGCTGCCAATAATCTGTCTTTTTTAATGGTAAAACCAACCGCTTTCCCCTCTCACGGAAACGCACAATGTAGGGTAAAGGTTTTTGGCTGTGTATTAACTGTATTTTGTTTGTCCTTTCTATTGCCCTCATCGAGAGCATAATCAGTGACCTGAATGAACTGGCAATGTGTAACCAGAAGTGAAACTGTGGCACTGTACTTTGGCAGGGTTATGTAACCGACATCCGTTGGCACTTTCCAATACAGTGTGGAGTTGTGGGCCCTCGTGACATTTGAGACTCAAAGCCTCAAAGTGTTTATTTAACCTTATTCATAATCTTGAGAAACTAAAGAAAAACAAAGCAAAACAAAAAAAAAAAATGTTGTTTAGCAGACCATCACGGAACCCAAGTTGTTTGAAAGAGCCACCGCACCAGTCAAAATACCATCAGCACAAACAATCCCTACGTCTCTGTTCCTCATAAACACCAACAAGCAGCTCCTTTCTTGAAACTACTCATTATGAGAGGCCACTGGCTGCGCGGATAATTCGCAGCAGATCTCGAACCCTTGTAAAGCAAACACAGAGGGAAACTTTGTAATTGTGAAGCACGTGGCAATCCAGTGTGCACCCTCGTGGTTGTGGGTGTGCTAAATGCCACAGAGTCTGGATTCCTGCAACATGCAGCTCCGTGGGGATCCCTAGCAACATAAGGAATCATTTCATCATTAACTACTACCTGAGCTGCAGCTATTTAACCCGATCTCAACACTGGGTTGATCATTTCTGTCATAAGAAACATACTCTTGCAACAACGCTGTATTTAAAACACAAACTCTTTATTTGAGAAGTCACACCACACTCCGTTGAGAATGTTGTCACACAGATTAGTGTTTAAGTCCACGAATGCTGCCTGCAGTCTTATCCGTCAAAGTGTTGAACCTCCCCGCATGTCAGGTAAACAAGAATAGATATCTGCTGCTCTATTTCAAACCTTTATATAAACAATAAATGCATATTAAGGTGTTCTGCAATAACGATAATGGCACTCACAGTATTTACGTATGTCTAATAATACACTGTACATTTTACAAGATTATACTGTCTGTGCACTACAGCACAGTAAAAGCCTCGCATTTGAAACCATGTCACAACCTTTAGCACTGGAACAGTAAAGAATTGTGCAAAGTATGCCAGCCTAAAATGTAATGCAAAAATACAACAAGTATGTAAACATTCTTTGGTAGTCTTAAAAAAAAAACCAAAACATTCATGTATAGTGTCAGAAAAGAGCAAAAATAAGTTGCTCACGTTAGCTTTCAACCAGGTGGCTACATGACATCCACACTATCAACATGCTTCACTGTGCTATGGAGAGTTTTTAAAATTAAATCTGGACTAATACACTGTACAGTGTGTCCCAAAATCTTATTTAATCCTCAAGTGAATCGGCCAAACCTCACATGCCTAACACAGTCACAGAGTATTGAATGAAGTTTGGAAAACTTTTTATAGTGTTCACAGGTATATTCAATGCCATACATCAGGAAACAAGGCATTCCTTGTTATATCACTGACAAGAATGAAACTAAACATTTTAATCGTAATATAATTGTATTTTATATAATTGTACTCTGTACTCAGTTACATTTAGTACAGTGATGTACCTATCACTGTCTTTGAATAGTTTGTAACTCTGACTATCACAATGGTCTGTGATGTTGGGGCGGCATCACATATCATCATGATAGAGATGCGCAGGACAAATATGAATCTTGGTGTCACGCGAGGATCTGACTTGTCTAAAGGGTCAGCTCACCCAAATTCCCATTAAACGTATCGACTCAACCCTCACTTCCTGTGAGAATCGTACAGGCCCAGGTTTCAAGATATGTCTGAGATTTCCGTCCCAATGAGACAGAGGTAAATGGGAAATCGCATCTATCACAACATGAAACATTAATAATTTAAAAGAATAACAACATGTGTTGATAGCAGGTGGATCTTGACTTAGGAAAGATTTTTTACACTTTCCATGGGGACTATTTCTTCAATATTTTGTAGTTTCAGTAAAAACTGTGAAAATAAATAAATAAATAAACAAAAACCCCAAAAAGTAACCGTGGCATGAGCAAGAATTTGGGCTTCCTCCTAAATCAGCCTTCTTAGTAACTGATCTTTAGAGTTTCTATTTGTGATTTGGGCATTTCCACACACTCTTCCTGAGATATTTTAGTCTGAGTTGTACACACAGCATACTGGCTGCAGAGGCCAGCCTCTGTTCAGTTTCACTTTCTTGGCTGACTGCATGACATCTGCTACCAGAATTTGCTGATATTTAGTGGAATCCATTTTTCCCGGTATCCTGTTTCCTTTGCCACAGGCCGCCACACAACCCAAAGGAATAATATTTCCACCCTTGTGATTAATGGTGGGCGCGGAGACTGGCCGGGGGGTTACAAAGTTATGAATGTAGTGGGGTGTCTCCTTATCATTAATAATGTCTGTTTGGTGCAGGGGATGTGTACTTTGTTGTAATTTAGGTGATCTGACCCTTTAAGCTTTGGTTTCATGTCCCTGATATGAATTTGCACCCCTGCCTCTGCCCCATGTTGACACTCCACTTTATAACTAAAAACTTAAAATAGGACAACACTTTATTTTACAGATCTCTAAGTTGATTCCCAAATCTCCTAAAAAAGTTCCTGGAATAACCAAATGGTCTGGTGCCCTACTAATTACATGTGAAACAGAGTGATCAGCTGGTACCATAATAATACTTTATAAATAATAAAAAGAATAATTGTAATTAATGGCCTACGACACGATATGGCTCATTCCAGGAGTCTTTCAGGAGATGATAAGTGGATAACGACCTGTAAAACAAAGTGTCCAGGCCTGCTGGGCTCAGATCTTCATGTACTCATTCTTCAGTCTGCTCAGTCTCGTCCCGTGGCTGCGGATGATCAGAGACAGGAGCTCATGTTTGTCCTTCAGCCCCAGAGAAATGTCCAGTGTCTCCTTCAGGACGTCCCGTGTGTGGACTACCATGGTGAGAAAGTCGTCGCTGAGCCGGTGCTCCTCCTTCAGCTCGCTCTCCTGGCTCTGCTTGAATTTCACCTCCAGCTCCAGCAGCGATTTCTCCGAGTTTGTGAACGCCTCACTTATCTGAACCGTCTCCCTGCGTAAATACTTTCCGTAGCTGTCCTCTCCGTCCAGGTCGTACGAGATGCTTTTCCCGATCCCCTCCAGCACCCTGGCCGAGTCCTCGATCTGCCTCTTGATGATGGTGAAATCGTCCCGTATCACGGCGTCCTGGTCCTCGTCGAGACCGCACTTACGCTCGTCGGTCATTTTAAAAAGCATCTGGCATTTCTCCGGGTCGTCGTTGTCCTCGTAGTCTCCATCCGGCACGAAATAATGATGAAAAGTGCCATTAGACATCTCCGGATGTAAAGGTCCGGTGAAAAAGGCTCCACACGCCGGCATGGATAACATCCCGGCGCACAGGAGCAAGTGAAGCAAAGTCATGGTGCCAACAAAAAACAACAACAACAACAAAAAACAAACAAACACAAATGACAAATATCAGAGTTAGTTTGAGATCAGGTGTCAGCTCGGTGTGTTATTCAGCTGGACACACAAACATTTCAGTCAGGTTTAAACCTCCAAACTGCGCAAGCTTTGTTGTCCGCGTCCTCCCCAAAGTCCGCAAAGTGTCCAGACAGATGAAGTATTGTAAAAAAAAAAATAAAATAAAATAAAGAGATTCACATCTCTTTCTTTATTTGAGCCTCCCAGCTTCCATCAGTGCCGGTGGTGAGCAGGAAAGAAATGTATGAAAGTTTGTCTCGGTTGTACTCCCTCGGTGCCTCAAACGCAACATCTGGATGCCTCAAGTGCCGCGCTTCGGTCTTGGCTAATAATACCTCGGTGCTCCTCTCAAATTACAGTCCCTCCGTCACTGAAAAGGCTGCATTCAGTGCGGACCAGGCTACCAACAGGACCACGCTGTTAAAGCCTCGCTGAAACCAGGAGGGACCAAGTTTGTGTTAATTCACTTAAGCGTGACGAGTTGGCGCAGAGCTCCAGCTGAAATACACAACAAGCGACCACACGGCCTGTATGAAACCTGAACTGCACTCCAACCTAACAGCCATCTAATTATAACCCAGTAGCCTAGAAAAGTTACATACATTTTATATGAGGTGGTCAGATGAGGGGCTACCTTACCTGGAAATCATCATTATCATTATAAAAATAATAATGTGACAAATTGAAACATGCCTAAGAATAAAATTAGAAATAAGCGTATCAGCTTTTTTCAAGTTTTATTTCAAAAACAACATAGAAACATCATTATCTATTGCCAGGACCACACTACACACAACTTGCACTATTTGAATTCAAAAGGTGTAAAAACATGTTCGCTGAGCTTCCTCCAACAGAGTGACCACCTGTTTTTTTAGTCACCTCCTGGCATCAAATGACAGAGGTAGTTGAGCTCAAAGGAAATAATAAAAAAAAAAAAAACATGTGATGGCACCTGTTGGATAATGAGAGCAGAAAAGCTTAGTTAAAGCTTAAAAAAAAGAGAAAAGACACAAAACTGTGAGTGTAATAGTGCTAAATGTTGATCCAAGAAATGCCTTTCAGATTCAGCGATCGTGCTTTTCCTAAGATTAAATTACGCACACAGAAGCAATGCCCCAGGGAAAGCTTTATTTTGTTTATTAAATGTGAACTTGTTTTTCAAGAGCTAACATGCTCAGCGTGATCTAACTGGCTGCACATCGCTCCTGTGGAAACAGCTGATGTCAGTCATACCATCGCCTATCTAGAGAGTCCTGCTCTCATTTTTCCACTACATAAGTGATTATTCAGGGTTATTATTCTTTTATTCAGAGCCTGCAGTGTGCATCAGTCTGGTTCATAAGGCACAGGATGGTTCACTGCTCATGTCTAACCTCACAGAATATGATGTTGTCCAAGACACCCTTGTCTCAAAGTCATTGTTGCACTCAGGAAAACTTATAAGAAGCATTTCTACACCCCAATAGTAATAATATGCTTGGACATGTGTGCATCTCCACATTTAATGGGAACCTGGAGCTCTAAATCCACTAAAGATGAAATGCATTGTGTCCAGAGTGGCAGCCTGGAGAAGCGTAACAGTGTCTGCCCTGTGACATTAGTCTGCAGAAGGAATTTCAATGTGGTGTCAGACAAGAAAGAAAATGGAAAATGAAGTCATGTTATGGGTTTAGGGTGTGTCACCGGGCCTTGATTTGAAGTCTTTGTGGCATGCTTACATTTACATTAAATCATTTTGAAGAGGAGAAGAGCTCCACCTACTCACATAGGACAATCTCATAAAAAAAGCCCAGCAAGGAGCCGTTGGCGACCTTGCTCCTCCTGCACTAAACCCAGAATGCAAAACACAGAAATCCAGACATTTTGTTCCTCAGTCTTTTGCTTTGTGAGCTGCTGAAATATCTATTTGTGTTCTCTGGCTAGAAAATCTAAACCGAACTTAACAATACTATGTAATTTTGACAATTAATTATGATAAAGTGCCGCCAACTTTTAGCTAAATTGATTGTAGATTGAAGTTAGGATTAGAGCTTGGCAAACCTCTGTGTCCCAATTGAGGTCAACAAAGAGTAAAGTTAGCAATCAGGTCCAGAATGCTTCCTGAGACTGTAGAAAATGGCAAATTCATTGTAAATCACTGAACTGTGTGATGTTATCAGAAACTTTGTTACTGGGTTACGTTACAGTTTTTCATCACTGCTTTGATAGATGTGTCAAAAAGCAGCACAAGGAGGCTGATTAGTCTTAATGAAAGTAAGGTTCAGAACATAAGTCAGCAGTCAGCAAAGGGAAATACGTCCCAAAGAAACAGGCAGACAGAGTTCAGAACAGAGAACAAACGGGAACAGATGACTGAAGCACAATCAGGCACAATTACTTTGAACAATCTGTCAGGACTAAGAGCTAATGTTGGTCAGCAGGTTCTCTACATACAGTGTAGTGTCTGATTAGTGCAAAGAAAGGCCAGGTGAGCTGTCAGGTGACGGCCAGGTGACTGGGGAGTGGTGGGAACCACTGTGGACTGGACAGGCAGAAAATGACAGGGTCTGAGAAAACAAGCATGTTAGACCAGCAGGCATGGATAATTTCAATGTGCAACAGCCTTGTCATTGTGGAGGCCTTCATTTTGTGTCCTTCTGTGAGCATAAACATTTTGTCCAGAATAGGTACACTTCAGAAATAGATGCACAGCAGTGCAACTAAAAGCCTCTAAAAGTGCCAGTGTGTATTAGGAAAAGTTGACTTCAGTAAAAAATCTGTATCCAATGCTACAAGAACATTCTGCCACACTCACTCAGTCGCATCCAATTAGACATAACTGAAACTCTCCTATGAAAATGTTTTTGGCTGCAGTTTGTCTCACTGAGCTTTGAATGCTCTCCCAGGCCCTGGCTCAGTCTGCAGCGCAGCCCCATCAAGCCAAAGAAACGATGACCCAGCAGACCCTGTGACTACAGGATGGTGGCAGTGACATCATGCATCATTTGGACCTTTTAAGGCTCTTTTTGTGCGGCAGCGGCTCGGGCCCAGTTTTATGTAACACAAAGAGAAATTCCAATATTCATTCTTATCCTTTTTCATTATCAGTCGTTTCTTCCAGTCAGGGATCCTATTGTAGTTCCAGGCAGATTGTGGGCCAAGCAGTGTTTAGATAACACATCAGGGAGACATCCAGTGCTGAAGATGCATGGCCTTGTCAAAAACAAACAAACACAAAAAAAAAACAACAAAGCCAAAAGTCCTTTGTGTCTGTAAAGTCGATGGTCCTATCTTTTATTGTGTGTGGGTATTATACTGTCTCTCTGCCCTGGAAAGACAGAGCTAACGCACAAATGTGATGCTCTCTCTTCTTACAGCTGCACAGAAACTCTGGACCCTCTCCAACTTCCACACCAAGCTTATGTAAGCGCAATATGCAAAACACATCTTTATTCCCATATGAACAGATGTGCTGACATGAGAAGAAGAATGGTCTTTGATTCCTCAAGGTTTTTTAAGGACTACCCAGATGCAGGTGGGTGTTTCTGACAGGCGGTAGTCTGCTGCACATGCTGCAGAGCAAGTACAGCATTAAGTCATGTACCTGTTCAGCTAACTAGACAGACGAGTAGACATAGACTCGCACTCGGATCCTGACTGAAATATTTCAACAACTATGGGAAGAAATGCCAGCAGATTATGTACAGGCATGTATAGTGTCTAATGATTGTAATTGTAATAGTTCCTCATTTTTATTTTCCATGAGCAAATTAATATTTTATTTATGTTATGAAATGTCTCAACATCTATAAAACATATTTATATGATAAGCTTTCATGATCAAGAAAAAGCTATGTTAACATCTAAGACTGAATAATAATATTAAAAATAAAATGGTACAGCAAATCTAATTTAAAAAAGTATCCCACTCTGCCCATATTCACACTAATACATTTGATTTCAAATACCCGTAGAGGTATTTGGATATCTGGCAGACTTGGCATATTATAGTGCTAGTTGGCAAATGTTAGCATGACTCCAGATGGTTACACAATAAACATTATGGCCACATAATCAATCGTGCAGGTATAAACAGGCCTGTGTACAGTATTGCACATTCATTCTTTTATCACTATTAATATATCTTTGTTTTATCTGTGTGCATTTCACATCCCTTAGTGTCATATTAGCACATTTTTTTTAACATTTTGTTGTGTGAATAAATCGTATTATTACATCCCAACCCCCAGTGTGCTGCATTAGAGTTTGATCACACATCATTTATGTTGGTTTTTTGTATTTTCTGCTTTCACTTCTCACAACAGTAATATCTTTTTCTGCGGTAACTGCCTGTGTGTGTGTTATGTTTACTTCCTAATTTATTCCATCCATATTTATTCTGTCTTCCTTCCTTCCCTCTCTTCTCCGGCTCCAGCAACAGGCTCCCAGTCTGCCCCCAGCTCTAATGAAGTTATTTCTTTTCAGCTTGAGATAATGGCCCAAGAACAAATCCATTTGTCTGCACACTCAATGTCCGTGTCATTACAAAAGACATTTCGGGGTGGCTGGTAATTCATTTTCACTTGGGAAAATACTGTATATGAGCCTCATCTGACGTTCTGTCCTGAAGTGCTAATGTGGATCCACTTTTAAACTCTGATGTTTATAAGCCCTTTCCAGACTGCGGATGTTTATTGTAAGATTCATTGAACTGTATGATAAATTTAGCGAGTCTGTGTTTCGAAACATAAATTACTGGCTCCGAGAGATGTGCGAGATTAAAATAAGATGTGTCATTTTGATTTGTCAATTAATTTGAAGGCAGTATTATTAATTATCATGGTATGTGATCGGTAATTGTCCCTGACAGCTGGAAAGGAAGTTCTCCTTGCTCACTTGCCAGTGTCGTGTGTTTTTTAAAGTATTATCCAGTTAAAGTTTTCTATAGATTTCCTTCAGTTCCACTTGTTGCTATTCAGTAAATGTCTTCTTAAATGTTGGCTGGTGATGTAGCAAATATTTAGATATGCCTCTATGAAGTTGTTTTCCTAGACATAGACCATCAACCATGCTGTTTAGAGGTTAAGAATAAAATCACTTGAGAAAATGATGACACATATTTATTTGGAAATTTGTCTAACATCCTGAGGTCATGTTGACCTAAAATGTTTCATAATAGTAACATACTTTTTTGAGTCCCTTGGGGAAATTGTGGTTGGACAGCTGCCAGATGATGCATATCGTTTCCACTATGGATTTTAAGTGTGTTGTCCAAGAACACCAAGACAAGTAGCCAGGAAGAACCAGGAACTGACCCACTAGCCCTGGGGTTTGTAGACAACTGCTCTAATAACTGAGCAGCTGAGCTGCTGCTGCCTCAGGTGAACATTTGTCCAAAATGTTCTTCATGGTGTAACATTTGAGGCATTTTGTGAACCCACACCTGAAAACAGTATTTTATATTGCTATTCACAGACATTTTTCTCGATGTCAGATATTTGGAATTTTATTTGAAATGTCAAAAAACATGACAGCCTATGGGTGCTATTGAATTATTTTGCCTGGAAATTTCCAAGTTCTTGTCTGTTTGAAATAATGGTCTTCTTCCCTACGGCCACTGGCAGGCTCCAGCTGTTTCTTTTCAGGCTAGCTCATATCCTTTGACTCACTGTGTAAAGTAAAGACAGCTCTGACTAATAGACAGTAAAGCACGGACTTGTATTGGCACTGTGTCCATGCACATGTGTGGGTTGATTGATCTATGAGAAACAGGGAATACTTCACAAACAGTGAACCTCATGTGAACTTGTTTTTCATGCCAGAGAAAAAGACTGGATTTAGGACAGTGGGTGTTTCATCATTAGTTCTGAAGAGACCAATAAGAAATTAAGTGCATTCAGATTTCTAAAATTTCAGAGAAAATTAAAGTTTCTTTCAACAAGTGCAAAATAACAATCACTGGCAAATACTTAGATGCAAAGAAAAAAAATAAGTTACCATTAAATTTCCACGAAAAACAATTATTTTGATTGATATGCTCTTGAGAAGCAATGAATTCAGATTAAAGACAAAAATGGACATTGTGTTCTTTAAACATGGATGAAATCAGCCACATAACTGTAGCAAGCTGGCAGAGACGCTACATCCAGCAGTTAGTTAGCTTAGGCTGGCTCTGACCAAAAGTGTCATGTTGTGTCTTATCAGTATCAGGCTACAACACAGACTTTACAAACCTCAAGTGAAAACTAAAACATGGTTTGACACACATACAGACGTTGAGAAAATTATTAGTAACCTTACTTCAATGAAAAAAAAAAAAAACCATGGCCTAAACAACAATTATGGTACACTTAACTTAATATGTTGTTGGACAACCTTTTGAGACAATCACTGCATTTAAGCGATTTCTGTACTGTAACTCTCAATGAGACTTCTGCACCTGTCAACAGGTATTTTGGTGTTTTAGATGTGTGTTACCTTGATGGACTTGAGATTTCATTGTACTCTGCACAGATTTAAGACACTTTGTGCCAGATGCAGCAAAGCAGCCCCAGAACATAACTGAACCTCCTCCATATTTCACAGTTCCTTTGTATAGTTAATTGTTGTGTCTGTGAACATAGAGCTGATGTGGTCTGACAAAAAGTTTCATTTTTCTCTTATCTATCAAAGGACTTTCTCCCAGAATCAGAATTATGATTTCATTTCAACAGTGGAGTCCTCTTCAGTTGTCCACTTTGGCCCAAACAGTGACTGATGGTGCGTCCTCTGACACTGATGTAGCCTGACCTTGGAGTTCACCTCTAATCTCATTGAAAGTTGTTCTGGGCTCTTTAGTTACCATTCCTATTATCTGTCTCTTCAATTTGTCATGCATTTTCCTCTTGCCATTACATCCAGGGAGGTTGGCTACAGTCTTGTGGACATTAAACTTCTGAAAACAAATGTGCACAGGATCATCAAGCTGCTTTGAGGTGGTCTTATAGCCTTTACCTTTAACACATTTGTCCAATTTTTCTTTATAATCTTCTACGACAACTCTTTCTTTAGTTTTCTGTGTGGTACACACCATGATACACAACAGCACAGTGACCACTTCTCACCCTTTAAATTAGCAGACTGACTAATGCATGTTTGAAGACACCTGTGATGCTAATTACAGGACACTTTAATTTAACACATCCCTATGGTCAAATTATGTTTTCTAGGGGTACCATCCTTTCAGAAATGAATACATTTGTATTGATTATTATTACTTTTTTCAAGTAGTTTCAAGTTATTTCAGTGACCAATGTTTTTTTCTTTCTTTAATGGAAGAGTACCAGCTGTTTTCTCCACATCTCTTAATGTCTTTTTATCTATCTATATCTAAGTAGTTGCAAGTTACCATTCGTGTAATGACAACTTTGACTCTGTTATTTGTAAAGAGTAATTGAGCCATGGAATGTTAATTAGTGAGCAGAGGTGCCTTTAAAAGGATTTTATTGCAGATGGACAGAGTCAAGCTGCTTCCTGTCTTTGCACTAAGCTAACTGGCTGCTGGCCAAAGCCTTACAATTAATGGGCAAACAGGGAGAATAGCATCAATCTTCTCATTTATTTCACCACAAGAATCCAAATAACAATAATTTGCATAAAACTTCAACTTTTTCTTTAATTTCCCATTATCACTTTAAGGCAGATTCAGTTTCACAGTGTGATACTACAATGATGTATTTCTAAAGGGGGCATGAATTGCTTTGACATGAGTTTGACAATCAAGTGTCTACACAGCTGACACTGGTGATAAATGATGCCGTGCTTTAACAACCATGAAACCTCAATCTCAATTATCAGGCCTTTATAGGATGATATGATTCATTTTTTGCACTTATTCCATATTTGGATTCCTGAACAAAACCAATTTAAGGGCAATTACAAAGCATAACACATAATTTGCACCTTATCTCCAGTTACACTAACTTACAATTATTACAAAATAATTAATTTGATTTGCATTTTCATTACATCTCAATCCATGCAGAGCAGCAGTTTTATCTGTGTGTGACAGTGGATTGTTTTCCTTTGGATGTAACACAAAAAACATTTTGCACCAAAATTAAGTGGGATACAAACTGAATGGAAACTGGCTGCTGGCTGATATCTTCAATAGTTCTCAACATATTGCTCCATAAATGTAAGAAGACAACTGCATTTTACAAATACAGATCTACTGAATTGGCAATTGGAAGAAACATTTACCATTTATGAGCAAAACACCCCTTTATTAAGAAATTTTGAAAGTTGGCCTCAGTCAAAGTATTCCTGCGTCATTGGTCTTGCTCTGAATGATCAGAGACACGACACACTTTGAACTCTTTCTAATGATGACTTCAACAATGTAACTATACAATTTCCGCTACAAAAGACACAACGAGAGACCTTTGCTGAGACTTTGTATGATGGAACCTTTGAAGTTAAATTGTTAGCAGCTTTGAGATAAATCCCTAGTAGCTAAATTGAAGCCTTAATTTTAATAGAAAAAGTTTGTGTGCACAAGGATTCTTATAGCAAATATAATTCAAACCATGTTTTTATTTCCAAAAACAGATGAAAGGCAAGGTAAGGTAGAATACAGCATACTCTAAAGGGAGTAAAATGTACCATTAATGATAGAAACAACAACTTTTTTCTTAAGCATAGATGAGAACTGAAATTTCCTCTTTCAGTCTCCAACTTTGCAGCCTATAACATCAAGAGACCCATAATCATAAAATCACTATGCCTTACATATGCAGTCAGGGGCGGTGTCATTCGGTACATGTCTCATTCAGTAGATAATGACTTCAGGGACTCTGGAGGCATAACTAAGAAACGACTTCATTCAAAACACAGGAAATCTGGAAAAATAAACATACACAACAGCCTGCGTATTCTGCACAACTCACTTTGATGATGCAGTTCTGATGAAAACTGAGCCAAATTTGCTGATTGTGGCTTTGTGTTCACCAGAGGAACTGGCAAGGATGAAACTTTGCAGAAGGGAAAAAGACAAGATGATTGGGTAAATTCAAACAGTGTGCATTTGTGAATTTACACAATAACACAATTAAATGGTTTTGAAGTGACTTGACGGAGCTGTGTGAATAATCTGCCCGTAAGAGAGGGTTAAAGACATTTTCTTCAATATGTTCTACCACAAAATTACTTTCAGACTGAGCATCTCAAGGGACTGCATGAGAAAGTAAAGGTAGAAAAGGCAAATTCCTTCAGATGGAGCTATTCTCAGTGTGCTGCATGATGTTAAGGTTCATTCCTTAAAATATATGTTCAATATATAATTCATCCATCCATTAGTTGCATGGAAACAAAATTGCAATTGCAGGAAGGAAAGAGGGTAATTTTTGTGAATAGTCAGCCTTGGCACTAGCTGCAGGCAGGACTATAGTAGGTGTATGTGCCAAAATAGCTGTGGGGTTAATCTTTGCAGTGATTCTACAGTCGTAGAAGTATTAGAGCTGCCTTATCGCTGAAGGTGTGTGTGTGTGTGTGAAAACAGAGAATAAAGAAAAAGAAACTATGAGAATAATCCAACACAAGATAAGTAAATACCAGGTTTTCCAACCATGACCTGTGTTGTGTTGCACTGAGTGGGAGTTTGCAGTAGCAAAGGCCACAGCGCTTGAAGTACTGCCTGTTTCAATTTGGGAGAGTTGTGTCATCATTTAAACAATGGCCAAGTTTGGACTGTTTGTTTCAAGAGGCTTGGAAGACACAGTGCTGATGGCACAAATTCATTTTATTCAAAAAAAAAAAAAAAAAAAAGGAGCTCTATGTGCTTACAGTATGAAGCAGAACATGACAAGAGAAGCAGTGATTCAGAATGAATTTTTCTTTGTCACACACACACACACACTCGTGCGCACACACATGCGTATTAGTATTAGTCATATTATGACTAATACTCGAGCATCGTGGCAAACAATTAAGATTAATCCGAAGCGTGGGGCAGATGGGCATTTTTCACAATACATTAGGTGAAAATGAAGATGTGAGTCAGAATGTGCAACACACACAGTTTGAAGGGGAACAATGGAATAAAACAGTGTTTATCTGAAAGATGATTCATTTAACCGCAGTGAATCAGTTTGGCAGTGTGTTGGGAGGATTGATACAAACCATATAATCACTTGGACTCAAGCAGGAGCGACTCAAACACCACGTTGCATTGAGGGGTTATGTGTAAATCGCAGGCTGTGACAGGGACTGGCGTGAAAAATCTTCAGCGCTATAGAATGCCCAGACTGGAAAACCAAATCTAAGTCTGACTGCTATTATCATGGCCTGGCGTTAAAAAAAAAAAAAACAACAACACACGGATGCTGACAAATCAGATTCAAACTGCTCTCTTAGATGGTTAAAAACCGATTCACATCAAAAGTTGCGGTGTTTCTCACTTTAGCCTGAGAATTCACGATGTTCTTAGTACTACTTGTGACATGTTTTGAGGTCAAGTCAGAGTGCAATTAGAGAGCGGTGGACTACAGCATGACTGCATATCACCCTCCTCTGTCATTGCTTATTCTGCTTGATGTGACAGAGGAGTTAAGCACCGTAACTAAACACTGTGGCCTCCAGTGCAGGAGGACACATCTGTATTCTTCATCTAGCCTGCAGCTTGCTCTTTTGGTTGTATTTGTTAGCACACTGTGCACATTCATGCTGTTACTACAGCAACCATTGCCTATTGAAGTTAATGCTACCTCAACCAAGAAAATGGACACAGTCAGTTACATATACCAGCATGCTCTGAACGTTAGATTTGATCTTTGGAAAATGAGATTTACCATGTGAACATGCACAGAAATGCTATGGGAATAAGGAGGCTCACTACCCGAGAAGAAAACAAGAACTACATTTTTCATTACTCATTTATAAAAAACAGTTTTGTTCAAACCAACTTGCTGTTAGCAGCAAAAGTACAATTTAAAATAGTTGAAACATTTAAATGAGAAGTTTAAGACAGCTTTCATCGCTTTGTGTTAAGTGCAGAGCTATTAGCCTGGAGAGGAGACTGGAAGCGGGGAAAACAGGCTGGCTCAGTGCAAAGTTCAAAAATACGCCCGGCAGCTTTTCTAAATCCCACTGATTAACTTGCTCTAGCTTTCCTGTTTAACACATACATAAAAGTAAATATCATTCATAACTCAAAGCAACGACTAATTTTGATGGACTGCAAATGACATTTATTCTTATATTTAAATGTAGGAATCTGTCTGTTTGAGCACAGACAAAAACAAGTTTTTTTTTTTTAGCATAGATCTCTGTCAACCTTCCCCAGAACATCTCCTTTAATTAAGATGTTAAAACGTGAAACATGTTTTGAATGAACGTGTGAATGAATTTGCATGTTAAAATGGAAACGAAACCACAAATTAGTCTAAACGACGGCGCGGTGGCTCACCGTTCATCATTTTATAGTTTATAGTAACTTGGTTCCAGGTTTATTTCAACAGTGAATGTCCCTCCCACAAGTCTTCAACACTGAACACAGGAACGTTTGTTAGACAGACAGTTCATTTCTGACACCAAAGCCAAACTGCAACAGATCCATAAGACCTGAGTGTGGTCATTCATTCCCATCTGCGCCCGTGTTTCTTAAGACAACAGCTCACCTGGTGGTTTCTATAGCAGGGTCTAAGCCGAACGATGTTTGGTTGGTCCTTCTCACTCTCTTGAACCATGCCTCAGCTCAGAGAGGGATTTTTTTCTGCTGTGCTTGAACAGAGGTTGTACCTGACCTTGTCCTTCTCGTTTCAGGCGGTGACCCTGTGAAGCGGTGTTCCAGTTGACCTTTTATGGACAATGTACTGCTGTGCTCTAGGGTCACAAAGCCACCAGGTGCTTAACTGCAAGCCTGGGGCTCTGCAGATGGCTGTGTATTATTCTATATATTCTATAGGTACATTATTCATTATTGCTTCCTAATGGGACAGCTATTAAACTGACATTTCAATCTCAACTTTTAAACTAAACAGGGATAAGCAATCCTCTGAAAAAATAGAAATCTTTATGTCTACGTCTTCCATAACAACTAGACAAACTCCACCTGCTGGTGGAGATTACATCATATGCTCGAAAACGCCAAAGCCATTAAATGCACGTTGTGTTAACACTCTTCTCGTAGCCAGTAGTGTTGTCATGAATAATACTGCCTGACTGTTCCTTGCTCTGGGCCTCTGAGGAACATAAACACCTCCGACATGATGAGAATATCATCGTGATTAGCTAAACCTCTTATCTTGTAGTTTCTCAATGGGCAGTGTCAGCAATGCACCTGGAAAGTTCTGGCACAGACTCTGTCTCTAAAACCGTGTGCTTGTGGTGAAACGCTCACAGCTAGGAAAAAAGTAAATCTGGCCCACAGGTAACATCAATAATATGTCAGAAAATATAATTTTTAGGGTTAGGTTTGAGGAGTTCTTACCTGATAGTGCCTAAAGCAATTTAAAAAACTGTGTAGCTACAAAATAGTGATAATGTTTGCACACTGCTAAGTATTGAGAGAGACAGTGGGGTCATTTATTAGCTTAACTTTTATTTTCTTCAATGCTGAGTGACCAGTGACCAGTAATGAATGACATTATTGAACATTTTAGCGTCAGGTAAGCCATGTGTACCTCTGTTTCACTACTGAAGTAGGTCCCAAAGATTGACAACATTAATAACATTATTCCTCCCCTTTGAATGGCTGAAAAATGGGATCAATTGTTGCCAAATAAAACATCACTGTAGATAGTGTCAAAGGGCTCATTGTTTAGCCAGTATTAATAGAAGGTAGTCAAGACAAGGTCAACTCAAAGTCAAGTGCCGAAAGTCCTTAATGAAATCGTGGCTGCCCTTTAATGACGTTTAGGCTTTTATTGCTGTTGGGCTCAGCAGCATGTAATTACACTGTGAGCCTCGGGAAAGGTCACAGATGGTGGGAGTGAGGGACGAAAGATGTGAAGAGCTAAAACTGAAGCATCACATCTCTGTCTACTAAATTTCTAAAAAAAAATAATAATAATAAAAAATCCTCGGAGACCACACTTACATCTTTTATTTGCTTATTAAGATGATTAAATGAGTGACTTCAGCAAATAACTTGCGAACTATTCTTTGTCTCCTTCCTGTTATTGTCTAACCTGTTAACAATATGTCAAATGTTTAATTGTCGCTTTGGGGTTTTAAAAGCTTAAGGATGATTTCGAGGTTTGTGTTACCCCAGATTGCAGTCTTAAAGGTGTGCGTTGAGCTGATTGCAGTGCTGCTAATAAAACACAGGAGCTCCTAAAAGTCTTTAATGGGAGCTGTTTATTCTGTGCAGAGACGCTGTGTACACTGCAGCTTTGAAAACTTCCATTGAAATGCAGCAAAATGGAGTTGTTGAGTGCCTCTTGATACTCTGCCACATGGTCACTTATTTTAGCTCAGTGTGCGCGCATGCTTTCCACATGCTGTAAGCAATTTGTGTGGTAGTTGGCAAGACACCTGAGCCAGTGCGGTAATCTTTGGATCGTGCTGCTACATGAATGGTGGCTGGGGCTCTGTGAGTATCCTGACTGTCTGCCTGGATGCCAGGCCGCGGGAATGAGCCTTTCCCGCTGCTGTCTGCCTGTGAACGACACTCTTAATACCCACATTGTACTGGGAAAGTTTTTCTGCATGAAAGACTCCTCTTTCCCCAATATTAGTCTTGTTTGAGTTTCTACAGAACTTTTTCACCAATTTGCAATTTTTCACCCGGTGCGGACTGAAGGTGTCATTGTTTCCCCTCTGCCTTCACCATTCAGTGTTCCTTGAAGCATCGTTTGACAGTATATTTATATTTTTTTGATATTTAACCATACACGCTCAACCCTGCCTTTATTATCTTTGCAAACAATAACAAAGTAGTTTACACAGGTAACTGTGACAATAGTATCATCAAATTCTTTAGATGTTGTTTTCTGCAATAACAGAAAAGGTGCTGATGGGAGAGTTTTATCAGCAGCATAGTTCACTAACTAATGTTAGCTCCATAAGCAGGCTGAGAAGCTGATTTATTTTACTGTATTGTGAGAATCTTGTTAGGAGGGTTTTAAGTTTACAACAGGCAAAGACTCGGCATGATCATCAGCGGACCAAAGATTTCTGCTAATTTCTGTATTGCATGGTATAATTGACTTCATGCCTCATCTTAAAATAAGAGCTAACTTCCTATCTTATTTATGCTTTGTTTTGCATTTTTAGGAAGGGAATTTTAAGACTAACTTTAGGACAAACTCAAAGCTAGGCTCGAGTGTAAATTCTCCCAAAATTTTCAGTTAAAAGCAGGAAAAAAACGGCTGTCTTTAGTCCAAAGTCAACAATACACAGTAGATATGCTAGATCATTTTTTTTATCTTTAGTAAGCTGGTTGAGAGGTTACAAACAGGCTCCACCATCCAAACTATTTAAATGATAACAGCCTCGTGTACACCGCTTCAACATGTGGAGACAAATCCAAGCGTCACAGACCTGCTGCAGCTAGTTATGGCTGCTAAGCTGGGATTGGACAATCGTTGTTCAGGGTTGGGGTTTAGCCAACGGTCAATGTAGCATTAACTACTTTTCCATACACATCTCCTTACATAAGATCTGTGTGCAAAAGCTGTCTGTGATCTACTGTGACCATATACCATTTTCCGAGTCTCTCTCTGGTCATTAAATGTTAAACACTGACTTTAATGCCTGTGGTCTCTTTCCAGACTTTTCTCAGAGCACACTTTAAAAAGTGCCAACTGCGCCCACACCTTATTAAACTACTTTTATTGAAAGCTATTCTGTAATTTTCAGTATTTTCAACTTAATATCACATTGTTCAAATTGTTTTATATACTTTACATGTTAAAGTTTTATGTGGTATGGTTTGCTTTAGTGATACTGTGGTTCTCCGGTTGTAGTTGTTTTATTTAAAGAGGTCATTTCCCCAATATTGTAAAGAACCCAAGGTAAAATACCTTTTTAACCTTTGGTAGTAAACACCACTTAGTAACAGACAGTCTGCACAGCTCCATGATGTAGACTATGATCATGAAGGTAACTATGAAAACAACTGTATGAGGTAAGTATTGTGGTTTTTGTGCCTTGAAACAAACCATTTCCAATTATCTTCTCCCGTGACGGGCTAGAAGAGGTGCTGAATACGCAACTCTTTCCATTTACCACCAAAACACGGAATGATTCCAAAATCTCAAATGAAATTGAGCCTTTGAGACACTTCCTGGGCACATTAGATCACTGCAGGTCAAAAGGACATAATATGGCAAATGATCAACGTGTTCCACATTGCTGTAAATCTACAAAACTGGTAATGACTTTAATCATTTCTGGCTCATATTGGCCAATAAATACTAACTTCCAAAAGTCATGGACATCTCTAACAGGGCGAACATAGCTTGAACACATTTGGCTGATTTTCCCCAATACCCAAAGCAGTACATTTTACTGGGAACAAACATACTCAATCCCAAAATGCATTTATAGTTTTTATAGTTGTTTTAATACATCTAATAAAGTAATAACTATATTCAAATACCCGCTCCATTATGGACTAATCTAAACGGTGATGGCTTTTTGCGTCTGTGACTTCTTTCTTTATCCCGTGTTCTTTGAAAGCTTACACTGTTTTTTCAATATATTTGGAGCTTGTCATAAAATGATTTAACTTGGCTATTTCTGCAGTGATTTGACAGTTGAGCCAGATGGAGCATATGTTAAAAAGCTTTGGCCACTTTTTCACTTGCAAAAGGTGCTTAAACAAATATCACTGACTTTTAAGTTGGGCCAGAGCTGAAAGTTTTGGTGGGTGGGTGGTAAGACAAAGTGTCTTCGTTTCAGTACGTTATGGGTTATTGAAAACAATCCAAACCATGCTGAACTGATTTGTATATGCACCAATCACACAAACTCTGCATTACTTTGTATCAATATCAATCAAAAGAACATAATAAAATACTTGAAGAGAACAGTGCATCGAATGTGGAAGGATTTTCAAGAAACAAACTAAGATGCATGTAGCCTGGAAAAAAAAGCTGCAGTAGCTGCAAACGCAACACTGACTGAGAGAGACTCATACAATACGCAGGAAAAAGACTTTCTTCAAACCAAATTGCGGTGCAGTAAAGAAATGACACAGGATTTGCAAATACTTGCTGTATTTATCAGATGATTTACGGTATGGAAACTGGTTCACCGCGCTGGGGTTCTGATGTTCTGTTGTTGTGAACAAGCAGTGAAGTCTGTGAAAAATATCATGAATTACATCAAGGACCTCATCCAGCACAGATTGGACACACTGAGCGTCCAACAAATGTCAAAGGAACAATGGAATTTCAATGGATCAAATCCTTTGTGCATTTCAGATATTTCTCATAGGTCTGATGCTCCTTGTGTATGATGAACCCACTTCCTTCATCTGTCTCACATTTTGTTTTAGTCTGGATTTTAGGGCGGGAGACGTTTCAGCTCATGGCTGGATGGTGATGTCATCTCCGAGCGAGTCCTGAAGTCCTCCGTTTTTCTGCTTTATCCCAACGAGACCCCGACCTGTGAGGTCATCCTGAACAGCCTGGGAATTATCAATAGCTTGCCTTTTGTGTTTGCATATTTATTAAACAAATTAAACAAGTTAAAGTTATTATTAGTGTTTTATGCTATTTGTCAAGGATATTGAGAAACTGTAAATGATGATCGGATGAATTTCAGCCATTGGCCCAGACTGTGCTTCTTTCACATCAAACACATTTGTTTGGTGAGAGAATTTACAAAAGCAGCCAACAGTTTTTGTTCATTTATTATTTGTTGGAATAAAAAGTTATTTACAGTATGATGAATGCTCCTTCTCTGTTTAAACCTTTTGCTCATGATCCAGTGGATCGGAAGGTAGAGTGTGACCTTATAGCAGAATAGGAGACTCCTTCCACAAACATCCCGTTCTACCTTCTGTCAAATGTGTTTTATTGCGTTAGGTCAGGCGCTGGGACTGTGCAGGTTGCACACTGCACACTGTAATGTTCCTGGCGTCATTTAGGGAATCGTAACGTGTCAAGAAGCATGAGGCAGTAAAGCTGCTGCACAAAGAGACATTGTTACAGGCCGTTGAAAGAGGTGTTGGCAGACTCCGCTCTTCATCTTTCCACCCAGGACACACTCACCTACCTCCCGCGTGCAGTATTCATGACTACATGGTTACAGCCTATTTTTTTTGTTGTTCTTGGATGTTTTCCAAAGAACAGGCAGAATGTAAGAAGAACTCTGTGTTATCAGGATGAAAGAAACTGAGAGGGACAGAAACATTTCTTGTATTTTTTTATTCTTTATACATTAAATTACCACAGAACTTCGTACAGTGGGATGGTTTTGACCCAAGAACTTATTTCACACCAAGAACTTATTTCACAGTCTCAATTACTCACACACCACTTCCTGTGCAGTATCAACACAAATGCAACAGGAACTATTCGTTGGAATTGACTTCAGTTGGTGACAAACTGTGAGAAATATGTAACTACTTTAACTGTAATGTCTCATTGAAGCCTAATGAGCTGGTATGACTACAAGATTAACCTCAGGGAAGTGTTGAAGTTACCTAGCTGTCTTTGGTTTTACTCTTACTACTTCTAACAAATATGTTCAGTAAGTCGACGGCTGTGTTGGAGACTATTTTGCTGTTTCACTTATATTGCTTCTTACTGGCACGAGGAACAATGTCACGACCACTGCCGCTGTCGCCTGTCGAGGACAGAACCTTCAGTTCTGTCGCTTCTATTCTTGGATTGGATTCAAATTTAAGATCCAACCTTTTCAGGATTCTTTGCTAGCAATCTTTTCATAATGTGGATTTTCTTTATGTGGAGCATTCATGGGTTACAAGAATGGAGCTTTTTTTATATTTCTATTCATATTTATTGCTTTTGGCCAACGCTGCATTATCTTCTTCTGATTTGTTCTTACTGTTGTTGAGCTTGTGTGTTTTATCCAAGCTGTGATATCTTATCCAGCAAAAATGCCCAATTCTGTCTTGAGCCTCATATCACATCAAGCATGATTTGATCACAGGTGAAGGTGTTGGTTGATGCTGACATCTAGTGGCTGAGAGTTCACCAGCAACATTTAATCATGGTCAGAGAGGGCAAAAACACAAATAAATAGGTAAATAGAACCATTAATAAAATAAACATGTGGGGTCCCAAATAACTATCAGGCACACCATGATTTCCTACTCCTGTAAAGAGGCCATTCAGTCTCCTTAATAGAAACAACTAAAAGCGGTTTCACACAAGGTCACCTCTTCAATAATTTATCTCGTGAGTTAAGGTGCAAACACAACCCGTTGCATTATTTATGGGTGATTTTATCGCCGTGGCAGTAATGAAAATACATCATAGCCTCTTTGACATTTGTTTGCTTTTGAATTTTAATGTGGAATCACCAACGTCTTAATTAACTGAACATTTTAAGTGTTTTGTATTTTTAAATGAGACATTTTATAGAAAGAAAAGCTCAGTACAACAGAGCAAACCTGTCACCCCAAAGATAGACCAAATCTTGTACTTTAAAAGTTACATTCCTTCAATAAACCATTGCTGTCACAGTGTAATGGATCTAATAAATACTAAATGTAGCCCGAGGCCTCTGATTTTCTTTATTTCTCAAAGCAAAAACACTGCTTCCTGAAATTCATACAAAAAAACGTATATCATTCTGTGATGATTTGCTGCGCTAATGATATCAGAAAACAAAGCATTTACACAGGCTGAAATATAATATCACATAAAATGATCATTCACTTAGATTACAGTCAAACAAGCAGCTAACAGTTAAAGCAGCGATATTTTATTCACTCTGCTGAAGGTGCTGGATGGGAAATATGGATAAAGTGGTTTTTCTACACTTGGTTCTCAAAGAAAACATTCCTGGCTCAATTTTACATTTGTGACATGTTAACAGTCTGAAAGCTGCTTGTTCCCGTGCTCCGGTGCTTTATCCTGATGTTTCAGCCTTTCTTGTGTCACATCAAAACCATAAAAGTGATGGAAACACTTTCAGTTCTTTGCTTTTGAAAGTCGGGGGGGGTGGGGGGCTGGCTTTGGGATGATGACAACTCAATAACTTTAAAAACTATCTTTTAACGCTCCTGCATTCCTTCGTCTTAATTTCTCTTTTTGAACTATGGTTCAAAAAATGTTGGCTGCCATCAGTCAGAAGAAAATTGCTGTTTAAGAAGAATCTTCAGATATATGTAGCAGAGCTTTTATAAGTGCAGGCTGGCACGATCATTCAAAGCCATTACATTTGTTGTCGCCTGTTTCTCAGTGTCCCAAAGGAAAGTAATGGATAAACAAACATCAAATAATAACACAGATGAGTTTTGGCTGTCACTTGGAGCCCGACATGACGTGATGACGTAAGTATCACTTAAACACATAAAGGCTTACGAAACAACAGTGTCTGTGGTTCCGCTTTTAGCAGATTCAATGGTTGGACGTTTTTAGTCATCGTTCTGGTATTTGTTTTGTTTGTTTTATATACATGTCGACATATGTCACATCTTTAACAGCGCCTTGATGTCACTGGTATTAGTCACCAAGAGCAGTAGTTGTTAAGAACAACAACTTAACAACCGACACCATATGATGCATTTCTCCGCACAAACAAGTTCAGCATCCAAATCAGGGGAAATAACCTCTCTGTTTACTTGTCCAAGCAAATTAAAAGGCTGTCCTTTCAGATTCTTTATATTAACAACAGATTACTGCAAGAACAGTGATGTTTCACCAAGCTCTCAAGCCCCATGAAGCTCGCTGCAGTATTTTTATAGCACATATGCTCTATGGCTGTGGCCTTAGTCATGGATTAGTTTATGGTTCGGTTTTAGCAGCAGCTCACGTCCTTGTTCAGCAAACAAGCTTTGAGTTTGACTGTGTGCTACCTACACAGCTCCAAATGGTACAGACAATCTTCACCTTTTTATTTTCAGTTCACTAAAACATTTTAGTGTCATCTAGAAAAAAAAAAAAACATTTCAGTGTGGTCCTAGTTCAGGAAACACTTTTGATACTTCCAATAGTCTTCAGAAGATTAGTCAACACAAAAATTTTAGTTAAAATCAGTTACAAACCGAAACCAACTTTCGCCACTTTTTAGATAACACCATAATCTAACTGATTTAGTCAAAGTTTGCATGATTAAAAATGGAGCTCTGTTGAGAGGGTGTCTGGTCCGATGGTTTGAATTTCAGTAATAGGTTAAATCCAGACATAAAACAGCATAAAGCAAAACATTACAAGATGAATCCAAAGCAATCTAATGACTGTACTGTACCTACGATTATAAGGAACAATGTAAAACAGGTGTACAGCAGCAACAGCAATAAATCTCCCCCTTGTAATATTGGGTTTTGTCAGGACTGCATGAATAATGCTGATGTTATTCTGTAATTATCCTGATGGTAGTGTTGTACTAGTGTTGTGTCGTTAACCTATGATACCGTTGTCCATATTCAGTTATTTCAGAAGCTCTAAATGCTTTGTTTGGCAAATTGCTATAATTAATGCACTGCTTTGGCAGCACTGTAAGTAAATATAGTCGTAGCATTGAAGCCATTCGGATCTGAGTATGAATAGAGGTGCATTAAATAATAAACAAATAAACAAATATATGATGAAAATATTTGGAACTGCTTTGCATACAAGCCAAGTCCTAAACTAATGGCTCCTCCCCAATTCCTGCCCACAACAAATCTTCTAGATAATGTCCTGTGAGAATATGCTGCGCACATTATCTGGAATAGATGGCACGAATGGATTTAGCTGCACAACAAGATTCAAAACAACAAGATCTGACAATCAAATGAATATTAAGTTGTGCATACCAGTGAGACTAAACCCAGTATTCACATGATGTAACACTGTCTTCTTGTTGTTAGATGCTAAAACATAATGTTTCCCCCACTACCTGTTCAGCCTAATGTTGCTTTTGAAGTAATGCCATTACATTTTGCACCTTGACTTCAGGTCAGAATTAACTGGGCTGTGTGCCTCTTTGAGTTTGTGCTTTCCTTCCCAGCAGTGCTGTAGTCACAGGCCATCTCTCCTGACAGTAGCCTTCTACACACTCACTGGCTCCAAATGTCAGCCCATTTTTCTGACGATGCCCTGCTGTTACCACCATGATCTTGTTCCATCTGCGCTCCTACAGCTGTAGCTAACGTGCATGGAGTAACTAGCTTCAGGCTCATACCGTCGGTGCGGTGCACTGTAGTTACTAAGGGATGTAGGGAAAGAAGTGTGCAGCACAGCCATCCATTGAAAGACTTATGCCATACTTAAAATAAAGCAGTATATCTATAACAAAAACAAACAGCACACTTGGTGCACTCGTCACATTTTCTCAGCAACATTGTACAAGAAAGGAAAAGTAACAAAAATGATCAATCAAAAATGTTTTTCAGGAGTTGGTTTAGACTAAATCAAAAAATAATAATTTGATATACATTGAACAGGTGATTGTTGTGGATGTTGTTGCTGTATGTCTGATACAGGCTTAATATAATACAGTATATAATAATATACTGTACGTGTTTCCATAACTATTTGAGTTGTTAGTTTATTGCTTATTAATATTGGCTATAATTACTGTTCTTACAAATTGTCCTCTGGCTTTATGCAAAGGACAACCTTGCTACTGGCTGTGCTCCAGTGAAGTTGTTTACATGCACCTTCTCAACACTCTGTAACCGAGCCTCTCGGTCCAGGTTCATTAATATTCCAGATTCATTTTGTGCCACCTGAGGTGTGCACGTGCACAAAGGCACTGCTCTAGAAACAATGCAGGGACCTGCTTTGTCATTTGAAGAACAGATGATTTAGTCTAAAATGCAGTGGCTCACAGCTGATTGATTGATCCAAATGTGCTTTTTATTCCATAAAAGCTGTTAAAACACACGAGATGTGTCAAAATATTTTTCTGTCACAGTGACCCAGATTGTGTCACAGTACACCGAGCAGCCTAAGCAGATGTCCCTTCACTAAGTGATAAATTACAGCATGTGACATAGTTTCAAAAACTCAGAAATGTTCAGTGCACTAAATATAAGTGTGTCATATTTTACAATAACACAACTTAAACACAAAAACTGATTTTATTGACATCTGGAAATCCTAAGAATAATGTGATGTACCTATAAGACATTAAAAATAGTTGAGAGAGCCAGTTCCTTTTTCCACTTCCTGTTGGCAGGAAGATCATCAGTGAAAATAATAGGCTCCAGTATGGATTTCAAGCTGCCTGAGTTTCTTGTGCACTTTAATTCTAAATACACCATAGTGTATGTTGCAAAACTCAATAGTTTTAAACATTTATGGTCCTTACAATGCCCCTGGAGTGCTTTTGAGAAATATTGAAACAGCCAGAATTGACAGCGTTACAGATCAGTAGCTCCAGCTGATGCCTTTATCGCCTTTGCATTGAAGTCTCAGAGAAGAGTTCAACATAGGATCGCTGAAGGAGTGAGCTCTGAAAGGCACCAACTCATACGAATGCCGCCGCTACCTTAGGTGCTGTTATCACAAGTGTCATAAGTGTCGCGGAAATCTCAATTACAGGTGAATGTTGAACATGATGTCGACTCCTGGAGCGCTACAGGTTCACAAAGCCCTTGTTAGTGGTGTTGTAATATAAAGTAAATAAGAGCCAGACAATGTAAAGTAACTTTACTTTACAGAACAAATATTTATGGCTAACCTAAAGTTAGGCTTTCTGTTTGTTTTTAAATCTAAATGGACTCACTCCTCCTGCACCAGACACCTCCTGAAAGCACCAGTAAGCAGTGATGTGCCAGGCCAACTGTTATTCACATGTCCCAAGCATGATATAAGATAGAGCATGTCTTGAGTGGGATTACATGTTTATATCACAGATGGATGTGTCTTCAAGAGGCAATTAACTGCTAAATTTAATTTTCGCTGACTCTGAGAGAAAAACCATTAAAACCTCCTGAGAAAATCACACAGGATTTGACTTGGTAGAAATGATGCACATTTTATGATCAACTGAGGAAATAAGCAAAGGACCAAGTACGGTTTGGCTTTTTCATTATACCTCTCTGAAGATTTGCAAATTGTTTCTGTTCAGACTGAGCCACATAATTCTTAGCACATTGGGAGAGCACTCATCATATTAAATGTTTATCCAGAGCATCTGAGCTTTATTTTGGGGAAAAAAAGAAAATTATTTTAACTCTATACATGAAAATTTAATTCCAAATTATCACTGCACACTTGGAAAGCTAATTAAACCAGCTGTAAAGTGCTTGTAAAGCATGAAAACACTGCGCTTCACAAGACTTCTTTACATTTCTAATTTAAAACCAAACTCAGGTTGACCTGTTTTTCTGTCTGTTTGCAGCTAATACTAAGACTGAATTAACCTTAAACACACTAATAGCTCAAAGGATTCTTAAAAAGATTCAGATAAGTGCTGACCCATTACGGCATTTTAGTTATTACATGTTCTCTCTCGCAGCCATTTCCCAAATTGACTCCCTCTGATAAAGCCAAAGCAGCCTCAGATCTCTGCAAATGCTCATCCACATATTAATACTTATTTTCCTCAGTGTCTAAAACCTGCTGAGGATATTTCACAAAACTCCAGTGTAAGCATATCCCAATGTTAATGAATTATTAATCATACATTTGGAAATTAGATTCTTGCACATAACCATTATAGAGTAAAACCCCATATTCAGGTTTGTACTTCAGTTCCTCTGCGCAGAGCTTTGGTTTGTCAGCCTTGGGTCACCATGCTTAGAAAAATAAAAACATTAAAGTGATAAAAATAGGTCAAAATGGAACTGCAGCTCCAATCTATGACATTTTCCATCTTCTGAAAACTGGATTGTCAGCACACTGTACACACAAGGTATCTGATTCTACCATGAACTTTATACTATGTCCTATAAACAGCTTTTATCTATTCAACACATGCAGGCACATGAATGTATTTTGAGTCAGGAGTCCTGGTAGTTGAATCAGTATACAGATTAATATTGTAAAAACAAACAAACAAACAATACACAGATTATCATTAAAGGACAAATGCACTCTTTCTCCACTCTCAAAGTTTTTTTTACTGTGTCTCTGACAAGTCTTTTTAAACAAACAAGGCTTCTAACTCTTATTTTCCTATTACACTGTATGTGTTACAGTATTTATAATGTGCTTCCTTTAGCTGAGAACACACACCATCCTTTTATTATTACATCCATTTAGTGCCCTTTGTTTTATATGTTGTGTGAAAATAAATAACTATCTTAACCAAACATCGTATCTGTATATTGATGTGATTAAGAATATTAATGAGCTGATATAGTTTGGGGGAATAAGTGGCTTTTATTGCCAAACTTTTTGTTTTGCCAAAAAGTGTCTTGCATGCACCACAAGCCAAGTATGGTGTATGCAAGTGCAATGGTTGCCTTGAATGCTCAATAGAAGAAATCAATGGCTCTTCATGGCACAGTGGCCCAGCGAGAGTTCAGGAACGAGGCCCGAAAAAGGCCCAAAGCCACCTCCTCCACTCACAGCAGCTGCAATGAATGAACCCAGCTGGAAAAAAAGAAATCCAGGAAGTTGTGCGAGCAGCCTGTATCCTAGGTCCCAGTGGAGTTTCATAACTACAACAACTTTGGAAAATGATTTAGCAAATGGAGAAAGTGGATCATACAAGGCCATCAAAAGGACGTCACTTGGAGAGGATGAGATTTAAAACAAATTCAAGATTCATGGAGCTAATAAAGGAAAAACTCAGTCAGGTGCCATCATCCCTTCACTGACAGAGCAACTTCTGGAGAGCTTTGGAAAATTCTTGAGCCACAGCTTGAGGCACACTGCAGAACCAGTGGAGACCTGGAGACTTGCCTCATTAAAGTCAGTAGGTCTGTTCTGCTCAGTAGATTTAAAGCCTGGATCTGCCAACATGTCATTTTACCCAGAATTCAGTTGCCACTGCTGATATGAACACTCCGTATGTTTACCATGGAAGCACTGGAAAAGAAGATTAGCAGCTACTTGGGGGAAAAGACTAGAGCTGCTTCGAAGCCTCGTCTTTATCTATCCCCTAATATCAAGGTAAATAGTTGTTCAGGAAAGTGTTACTTTGTATTCTAGTCAATATTTGCATCCCGATAATGACCTCAGTGGATCAATAGAAAATATCTTTACAGTTAATTTAAAACCAAACTCAGGTTGACCTGTTTTTATGTCTGTTTGCAGCTAATACTAAGACTGAATTAACCTTAAACACACTAATAGCTCAAAGGATTCTTAAAAAGATTCAGATAAGTGCTGACCCATTATGGCATTTTGGTTATTACATGTTCTCTCTCGCAGCCATTTCCCAAATTGACTCCCTCTGATAAAGCCAAAGCAGCCTCAGATCTCTGCAAAAGCTCATCCACATATTAATACTTATTTTCCTCAGTGTCTAAAACCTGCTGAGGATATTTCACAAAACTCCAGTGTAAGTATATCCCAATGTTAACGAATTATTAATCATACATTTGGAAATTAGATTGCATAGTTTTCCAACTGAACTATTATTGATTAAAAAACCCATATTCTGGTTTTTGCTTCAGTTCCTGTGTGCAGCTGTGAATCAACATGCTTACAAAATGAAAATATTAAAGTGATAGGCAAAATGGAACTGCAGCTCCAATCTATGACATTTTCCACATTTGCGATCTTCAGAAAATGGGATTGCCAGTGTACTGTACATAGTATTTTCTTTCCATCCATGTCTATTTGATTCTACCACGAACTGTATAAAACGTGCAGTAAACGGTGTTTTCCTATTCAACATCAAGGAGTTTTTTTGCAGCAACATGTACAGTACACACTGATGCATGCATAGATAAATGTATTCTGTATTTTATGTAAAATATGTAAAGGTACATGAACACGTGAGCATTTGAATAAATACTTTACATAATGGGGGATGGGAATACTTATTATCACCACTATTAATAAACTCAAATATGGAAATGAATGATTTCATAAAAGCTAAAATGATTATCTCCTTCTCTATCCTAATAGATGATATCATCCTTTTTAAAACCCAATTTATTTGGAATTTATCACATAACTAAATCACTCACTAAGCAGTTTTGGTGGAAGATGCTGAAGCTGTACTTAGTAGAAAAATTCAGACAACTCTGGTGAAAACTGATGCTTCTCTCTGCTGCGGTTTCTATTTTGTGAATATTTGGCAACGCAGCACTGACACAGTGTGTTTCATATTGCACTGCTGTTTGATTGTATCATTTACTGGGGTTTATCATTAAATATGAAACATAGTCCTTAGAAACATCACCCTTTGCTGTCTAACCCACAACATATTCCTGCTTATCTCTGTTATTTCCTCGTTTTATGTCTTGGTCTATCCATAAGGTCAAGGAAAAGCAGGAAATTGGGTGCATTATACAGTATTTGCCTATTTGGATCCAGTTACAGGATATTACAACTGCAATGTGCTGCATGTTCCTCTTTCTCCAAGTCAATATGTGCATCCTGATAACGACCGCAAATGATGACTTCTTGTAATATCTACTTGACGTTGTCTGGCGAAACTGCCAGACATAAAGGCAAGATTCATTTTCACACCTGTTATATCTCTCCAGCTGAGCACTGAGCGAAAGCAGACATAAAACTTGAATTAGCATAAATGTGCCATGTTGTTGTAATGAAGATGTTCATAATGCATTTAGGCTTCACAGTACCCGATCTTTTTACTTTTTCATGGCTATTGTACACTTCTGTTTTGCTGACGTTTGAAGCCTGTTTATCTCCTCTGTTTAAGATTTAGATATTTCTATTATTCACGTCCCTGATGAAGCTTCATGAGCCCATTAGCTTCAAACACTGGCAGGCTGCATGAGGTGCCAGCAACAAGCTGTCTGTGACTAACGCTGTGTGCCTGGTACAATCAGCCACTGTGCTATAGCAGTATATCGTTGTCTGACCATACACGTCTGTCTGTGCGTACATGCATGTTGATGTGATATGTAAAACACTTCTGATGTTATCTAAGTCGTGGTTTTCATGTGATTGGCAGGTGTCACAACACACAGTGTCTTGCAGCTCACTGCATATGATGGGGCTGTGTAGCTGCACACCGGTCAGAATGGCAACTACAACATCTAAATCACCAGGTGGTTAATGTTGGGTCGGATCCATTTGGAAGAAACCACAGAAAATTATATGGCAACGTGGTTTTCACAGTCTCAAAAACCTTCTCTTCTTTATTCATGCGTTTGTCTCATTGTGGTGACATTTTAAAGAGTCAGCATACTTTTTTTATTTATCAGTCTTCAATTGAACCTGACTTGATCCTTACTATTTATCTAAACTCCAGTCAGCCTGCATTGTACTATAAGGTCATCCTGTTTTTTTGCTTTTATTACTGTTTACTGTTTTTACATATACTGGTTTCAGTGCTTTCTTTCCTATGTATACTATGTAAACTTGAGCATGCTGGCACAACAGCTTCCTTTAGGTAAATGAAGTCGTGTGTTCTCTCTTATCCACATATATTAATGTACATTCGTTCACTGCGTGATCTTCTTTTAGTACTTTTTAGGGTCATGGCTGTACTTATTATTGGATGAGCTTCTGTTTAAATATTCCATGCACACATTCATGTCCCCCTCAGAGTAAATAAGAACAATCTTTTCATCTAGTGTGATCATCAGGTCAAATTTATATTTTATCCAGTAGTTTGCTCTGTGACTAAAAACGTGCGAAAAATAATGACATTACCTTTGGCCTCAAGTTGTATTTCATGTTTTCTGCTAATAAGGAAATGATAGCTTACTAACACTAACCAGACTGAGAACACAACACATGCTAAGTAAGTATAATATTTTTTGTAGCATGTTGTTGTGTTTGTTACATCACATTTAAACACTTAGGAAATTTTAATTCTAATTGAGAAACATAGATTTTTATGTGTTTAATTTTTCAAATATAATAATATAACTCAGACAGAGGTGTTTATCATGTACAACACGTACATGATAGTGAAAATCTCTTGAGTGAATTAGGGTTAGGGTCAGGGTGAATTGAGAAATTAATGTGACTCAAATCTGATGCAACACTGGGTGTGGATTGTCATGCCTGAATGTAAACTATGTGTTGTGTACTGTGATTGTCTCAGCAGGAGTGGCCAGGCCTTTTCTGAGAACTATGTTAATTTTACCCTTTAGGTGGATGGAAGTTATTTCTCCATCAAACTTTTCAGGTTCACTAACGAAGCAACTGTTCCTTGTTCTTAACTCACCAGAGCACAGCAGCTCTTAGTGCCACTTGATCCACCTCACCCATCCACTCGAATGACGACTTAACCGAGGAACAAAGCAAAAGCAATCCCCGCTCATTTGACTACCTGTGAGTCCGCAAAGACACACGTCACCAGGTAGCCTGATAGAGAGCAGGGACAAAGGCGTGGATGAAACTCGAGCTGCCAGCCTCCTTTATGTTGCCATGACAACAGTAGCTGTTTCCAGAGCCTCGGCGAGACAAAAACACTCTGTGGACCTGCGGCCAGAGGCTCCACCCACTGGGGGAATGCGCAGATCTAACCTGGCAACCCGGCAACCTGGCAACCAAAAATTAATACAATCAAGTTATTCAAAATGAAACGTTAAATAATGAGGTAGTAACACACTGGCATTTCCCAAGCCTCAGCCCTCTTCTCCCTCTCTTGTCCACTAATTCATTCCCCTCCCTGTCCTGTGTGGCCTTTTCACAGCGTGCAACTGGATGCGTTTCAGGGTGTGTTGCTGTTGCTGGCAGGTGTAGAAGCAGGTTGAGCAGGTTGTTCCCTGAATGCCACTGTGTTGAGCCCTCCTCCCTCCTTCCCTGCTTCTCTCTTCAGGCTGGTTGCAGATTCGCTCTCAAATGTTGGCAGCTCAGTGAAAAGATTTTGTTGCCTGTGCACCTGTTCTCATCTGATACAGCCTGAGAATAAGGTAAGGGTTTACCGTGGAAGGATTTGATTCTTTGTCTGTTTGTTTGTGAGGTCTAAGACGATTTCAGTCACTGTTTTATTTTTCATTTCAACTAAAATAAATCACAGATACTAAGTTAACTTCTTTATTCTCCAACTGTTAAACAAAGATGTTGCTCATGAGCAACGTGTTTAAAAATGACGTGGGCCTGTAAGTTTTCATTTGGGAGAATTGAAAGTATCCAAAACAAAAAAGGCATTTCAATGCGTTACGGTTGCCAAAGCATCACCACAGGTGATATACTGTGCTTACTGTAGGACTTTATACATACATTGTTATACATACTTATATTTATATAACTAAACCGAGGAATACATGCAGTACAATGCAGTTACACAAGTATTAGTTTTATAAAAACTTTTAATCAAAGTAAGATCCGTGAGAAACTTCCATATTAACTTCAGATTGTTGGTTGAGGTGGAACTAATTTTAACTTCTAACCAACTTCATATGTTATTGGATTGTATGGCATATATAGGAAATCTAATATTGAAATGAAACCAGTAAACAAAGATGTACAGGAATTGGTAAAAGAAAGTGAAAGAACTGTTTAACACAGGTACTGGAAGTGTACAATGTAGTAAAAGTAAAACAAAAATATAGTATACATTCCCATATAGTTAAAATTAAATTATAATTTATACAAACTCAGTCACCTATTTACATAAATGTCTGGTAATTAGCGTCTGTTTATGGGCTGAGGGAGTTCAGAGTGTTTACAGGATGTGGATCTGTGTTTATGTGTACGTGTGTTCACGAGGGACCTCAGAGTCTCGGCTGACAGAGCTGCTGAAGTGATACTTGCTACGAACTCTGACAGACCAGTAGAGTGGGAACTCTTTTCAACAGGTTGTTCCTCTGAGTGCGAACGCTCTCAGGTAAACATCTAGCCTGTTTCTTGACGGCCAAATATAGTGCCGCTGGAATTCCTAAGAACAGGTGGATTGCTCAACAAAGCAATGTGATGACTAACGTGAAGCTATTTCATATACTGACAGCAAACAATGCTTTTTTCAAAATTCAATATAACACATACGTCAGTACAGAGAGATATGAATCAAAACGGGATTACACAACAAGTTTATAGTATTTACATTCCCCAGTCTGCGCGATCTAAAATTATCCCGCCACTGCCCACATACACATTTACACGACACAAACCAAGATGTGGCTCTGCTGAACTGTTTGTTAAACTACACTGATTTGCCTCACGAACACCTGAATCTCTTCAACTTGCTGCAGCACGACATGCTCTGTCAGTTCACTATTATTTATTCATTCACGTTATTTTTGTGGGTTGTCGCTTTAAATTGACAGTTTTCAGTCAAACGGGGACGTGGAGAGAAAGAAGATGATGAAATTCAACAAAAGCTGTTGCAGGTTACAAAATCTCGGATTTAGCAGACAAAGAGCTCTATACTTCCTGAAATGAGAGAAAAGTCACGGCACTCTCAGCGCTGATATTTACACTTAAAAATGGAAATGTAAAAACGATAAATCACGAAGTTGTAAGTTTCCTTCTGACAAAAACCTCTTCACGCTATAAGTTGATAGTATGGACATGGGTTTTTATTACCTCAGCTTGGTAGGAAACATACATTTTAAATGTATTTTTCACTTTGAGATAGCAGATGGCTTTACACCACAAGACTCATGAGCTTTAGCTGCTGTTTCTATGGAGACAATGACACTTAAAGGCATGAATAAGAACAGTAGTAAATTCAAAACATTGGCTTTATGTATATTATATGTATATATGTATAAATGTCTCCACAGCTTAATCTTTAGCCAAGTGAATCTTAAGCTCTGTGATTAAATGCATCTTACTAAAAACACTTTGCAACTCTAGTTTTTTTCTAGTGACAACTTAGCAGGTGAGTCAAAACACTATCTTTGACTTAAAAGCACTGAGGATGCTAATTAGCAATTTTCAGCCACGTTCACAGTTGGAAACTTTAATGTCTCCGCGTGAAGGAACCGGTCAGTTTATTATTTTGACTGCTCCTGTGATATAAACCCTTAATTGTTCACTCCCTCTATTCATCTAGGTGGATTGAGCCATTTCCCTGCAACGATGTGCTCCTAGTGTTGCAAACTTGAGCAGTTTGATTGATCCTGCATTCACGCAGCAGGCTGCTCAATCAACAGCCCACAGGTTTCCCATTTATTTCCCACAGAGCAGAAAAAACACAGAAACGTGCGGACGATAAATAAGCTTGTAGACAAACTGACCACAGATGAACATTCTCATCTGTTCTTAGAGAATCAGAACAATTACACTCTTTCCATGCTCCTTCGAGAGCAGCAGTTGCCTATTTCTAAAGTGTGAAATGTGGGAGAAGTTGTTTGCACCGTTTCTGAAGTCCCAACTTTACGTCTAAAGAAATAATAGTTTTGATCCAGGACTTTTTTTTCTCAGTAAGTGGTACCCTTATTGGCACAGTAATGTGTTATGACAGGTGAAACCAGAAATGTTGAAGGTCCAAACCGCAGCTACTGCAGGCCATAATGTTATACTCTGCAGATGGAGCCCTTTTCACTAATGATGAAAAAATCGGTTTCGAACAAAGCAACGGATCAACAAAGTGACTCCCTGAGGGAATAGCTGGAGCTACAGTCATTTCATTTGTGTATTGGAGTGAAGCTGTGGGAAATTCACACTGTCCAAAAGTCACGTCTCACTGGAAATCATGTTGGGACTATGCTGACAACTGTGTACATTTGTGATGGATATGCTGAAACCAAGGAGGAATGTCTTTGCATGCTTACTGTACATAGATAACCTGCCACATGGAAGGAAGAAAAAATATTTATCAGAAGTGCTTTAACAACTCTATTTATGGCAACTCGGTTTCTAAGTAGCTACAGTAGTTTGCTCTGTAATGTTAATTTTAAAGTAATCAAAATATCATGATTATGAAACAGCCAACTACTGTTTACACCTTCAGCTGGAGTTATTTTACCATGGTCTAAATATAATTTTTTCAAACTTCAACATAGGAAAAAACTCTATTAACTGTTATTACTGTTAGAATTATCTTATGGGTTTTGTCCTCATGTGCTGCCCTTTATTCTGTCAACAACATGTATCTAACTAATCTGTTAAAACAGTTACCACATTCACTGCTATGACTGCTGTTTACCATTGCTTTAATGAAAAATTTAAACTGAGGTTCCATTGTTATTCATAAATCACATCAGGCAAATACAACAAACAAATAAAACATTAATACATTTTATTTCAAACATAGTAAACACGTGTATTAATTAGTGACCGCTCACATCTCACAGTAACATCTCGTTGTTCAAATGTACTCTGTCGTGTTGTTGACAGAGCTCAACTCTCTGCATTTTTTAATTAATTTTATTTATAAAAAATCTGTTCTGTCTTGTGTTTCAGAGTGAAACCAAAGCTGGAAATGGAATTGTACTTAAAAATCACAGCAGGCCTCCTTCTGTTTGTCCAAGCCTTCTATCTGGCATCGCTCCAAGACACAACAGACTCTCCAGGGCGCACAATTGATAAAAGCTGGCTCCGTGAACTACCCAAAAACATCGCTGGAAGTCAAAATGCCACAGTTAATGAAGAGGACGCGACTGCTACGGATTTAAGCAGTGGAACGTCATCTGGCTTCATGAATATCGAAGAACAGAATGTGACTGGCCATGATCCAAATAACACGTATGATGATGATCTGACTGGTATCAGCAACACAACGGCTCCAAATGACACAACCATTCAGCCGCCTGAATTTCCAGCCACAACTGCGTCTTCAACTACTACAACCTCAGTTTCCACAGACTCAAGCCAGATAAACGTGACAATAGCTGAGAACTCAACAGTGACTCCTCAAACCTCCAGCACTCCTTCGATCGCAAAAAACTCCACCACATATCCAAATCTGTCCAATCACACTAATTTACTGTCAACAACCTTTGCTCCGCAGAGCAATGCTACACAAGAACCGATAACAAAACCAGATGATACAGGGTTAACCAACAGCACAGGGTCAAACAGCACGACAACCGCCACAAAGACAACAACACCACAGATAAACCGGACATCCACCACGTTTTCATCTACGACCGTGTTCCCTTCTGAGAGCACAGAAACCAGCACTGTGACCATGACTACCACTGCTGTGAACACACCTGTAAAGGCCAACAAGACAGACAAAGATGCAGCCTGGGGGAACAGCTCAGAAAGAGGTACTGCTTCAGTTTAAGGTGTCACATTTCCTTATCCAGAAAACTGTTTTAATGTGTTTTCCAAGGCAACGTGACTTCATTTTATGGACAGATAGAAAAACAAATGTGAAAAATCCCAAGCCCCTTTGACTGACTTGTGTAAAGAGGCGCGGCAGATCTTAGAGAAAGAACCGCTGTATACGGCAAGAAAACAGGCAAGAAACCCCTTTGTAGATCACCTTTAGATCAGGTTTTAAATTAACCTCACTGCTCATATGTCGCTGATGATTGTCTTACACATTGTTTTATTCTGCCCTTTCCCTGACCCACATTTGCCTGCACCTCTCCCCCGTTGCTTGAGGACAAATGCCCCTTCTTTCAGAGGAAAAAGGTGGATTGGGTTTCAGGTGCTATCGATGTGGCTGCTATGAGTAAAGGGGTCTATTACAACCACCTTCTCAGCAGGACAATGAAACTCTGTTTTAGTAGCAAAAAACCCGAAAGAGGTGGTATGGGACTGGGGTCAAAGAGCTGATTCTGTGCAGGGGCGTGAGATCTATTCAAAAAATGACATTTTCCTGCAAAACATACATGGGCAAGCTCACTACTGACAACACTGCAAGAGGGAAAAAAAGGCCTTTAAAGAGCTGGCACAGGGTTGGGATTAAAATAAAACTCACATCACATGGACAGATGTGACAGTAGGACATAACACTAACAGATGATGGCAATAAACAGTGGGAAAACAGCTGTGAAGCTGCAGGCAAACAGAAAAAGAAAAAAACTGCACCACGGTTACCGTGACAGGCACAACGTGTGCACAAAAACTGCACAAAAGCACAGACGGCTGAATACAGATAAACAGAACCTATAAATATAAGCCTACGACTCAGCTATGCTTTTACTGAAAACACAAAAATGAAATTTGCTCCTCACTTCAGCTGCTTGACCATAATAGTGTGAGATAATGCAAAGTTGGTACAGTGAAATTACATTTCTCATGTGTTATCGTAATTCTACAGCAATGGAAGCAGCACAGCCTGAGTGCACTGAGGCTGTAATGAGGCTTATGCTTAGCATATTTACTTGCAGTATTAATTCAGTGTGTTAGCATGCTAACATTTACTCATGCTAAACACAAAGTACAGGTGAGACTGATGGAAATGCCATTGCAGGTATTTGGTCTTAAGCCAAATACAAAATAAAGTTCCAAGTGAAGGTGTCAGAAGATTGCCAATGTGATCACAGCTCATCCAGTGATGAGAGAAATGTCTGTACAAAGATTTATCCAATCTATCCAAAAGTTCAAAGAATTTCATCCAAAGTTAGACATATGAACCTCATGGTTGCACTAGAGGAAATGTCAGAGGATCACCAAAGTCAGCTCTGTTTATTTGCAGGGGACCGGGATAGCTGCACTAAGTGCCATAGCGATGCACTCAGTGGTGTTTATCAAACTAAAATGGGGGACCAGTCAGCAGTATCATCTGTGGAGCCACACTAGTCACAGTTTAATCTACAGTAAGAGAATTAGATCAGGGTAATATTGTTATATTTACATGAAAGAAAAACTTAACATGACTCACAGTAAGCTCAATATTACTACGCTCATTATAACATATTATATCTCTATCTTAAATGAAAATGTTTTAAGCAAGAGCAAATAAGACTAAAACAAATGATTTTTATTTTCTTACTTTAGTTACTGTAAAACTTTGGTAATGTTTGTCCAGCTTGCCCCAGTTTAAGGGTAAAATGATCCTAGCTAGTGGGCAGATTGAGACATTTATAGATAAACGGATTCACTTAATTATTCACAGAATGAGTTCTGATTAAACACAAAAGCAGTATTTCTAGGCCAAAGGAGACTGAAGACAAGTGTCACCTTGAAAAGCTTTTTTTTTCCTATAGTAGATGTAGACTGCTGCCTTACAATATTCAAATGCTTTCAAGACATTATTATGATTTTGGCATTTTAATTGCATTAATCATAACTTAAATAGACAACTCTGTACAACCTCCTAACTGGGATGCGTATCTTCACTGACTGGTGCCACTGGAAACACAATTTAAATTCCTTTCGGCCATAATTAACTGTCAACTAACCATCAAATACATAATTTGCTTTGTTGACAAATTGTTTATAACTTTCTTCCACCCCCTCGACCCCCATTCTTCCACTGAAGGTTTTGCACCAGAGCCATCCAGGAATAAAAGGTATGTAGCATGGGCGATCGTACTCGGAACTGCAATGGCTGTGACCGTTGGTGGACTGGTGGCCTACATGTATCTGAAAAGTAAACGTCGCAAGGGCTTCTCCCACAGGAAACTTGTTGAGGAGTATCCATCAGATCCAGGTACACATTTCTTCCTAAAGTAAACTATTTTTTGTGGACACTTTACCCTAGGTGCTCCCTCACTCACTTTTTCTAATAATTCAATGGGTTAGGAAAAGATAATACATCAAATAACAGTTGCCCTTTTTAAACTTTATTTAAAAAAAACAAGATATGTAGTATGGTTTCTGGTGACCTTTAGAAATACAGGTAGGTGAATTTTAATACCTCAAAATTTAAATTAACGGTTAAATTAACAAGCTGCTGCTTATTAACCTTTGCAGACTTGCTGTATATTAGCGCTTTATTAACATTTATAATAGCAGTCTATTGATTGAACTCATTAGCCTAGGGCACTTTATTATTCAAATGTATCATAGTAATAATCATGAGTTTATCAACAGTTATAACCAATCACTCATTCTCAAGAATATATTTATTACACTGCTCAAAAAAAAAAAAAAAAAAGGAACACTTTGAAAAACACATCAGATTTCAATGGGGAAAAACATCTTGCCAGATATTTATACTGATATGGACTGTTTGATGTGTTAGGAATGAAAGGATGCCGTCGTTTGAATGGAAATTAAAATGATTGAACAAACAGAGAGCTGAATTCAAAGAGACCCTAAAATTAAAGTGGAAAAATGATGCTGCAGGTTTGTCAGTTTTACTGAAATTTCATTCCAGCAAATCAAAATGGTACTCAGTACTTTGTATGGCGCCCATGTGCTTGTTTGCATGCCTGACAATGTCAACATGCTCCTAATGAGACAACACATGATTCCCAGGGGTATCTGCTCCTAGATCTGGTCCAAGGCATCAAGAAGCTCCCTGACAGTCTGAGGTGCAACCTAGCAGCATTGGATAGACCAAAGCATAATGTACCGATGCCTAATGACACACAGGGTGCTGTTGTATAGCCTGTAGAGGTCTGTGTGTCCCTCCATTGATATGCCTCCCCAGACCATCACTGACCCACCACCAAACCGGCCACGCTAAACAATGTTACATACAGTGTAACATTCTCCATGGCTTCTCCAGACCTTTCATGTCACATGTGTTCAACACCAAAGCATCTGATTAACAACCCCCTCTGCTACCCAACCGACCAGATTAATATCCCAGAAGTTTAACTGACTTGATGCTAAACTCTGATGAAACCAAAAAAGTGTTCCTTTAATTTTTTTGAGCAGTGTATTTACTCAGAGGCACAGCGATACATGAGAGTGTTTTCATAAAAGAAAAAAAAATGTTTTTCCTACAGAGCTTGTCAAAGTTGATATGGTGAAGGATAACTTCCCAGTGTTGTTGGAACTAATCTGTAGGGCAAACTTTATTAATTATGAATAGAGCTGTTAGTGATCAAAATTATTAGGAATTCCTTTAAAAGTCAGATAGACTGCTGGCATGACTACTTTGAATTACTTTACTGATGCAGGTCCTACTTTAACCATCCTACATTATTAAAGGCAGATGATGCAACCTCCACTATGTCTAAATGAAATCTGTTTATTTATAGCCCAGGATTCTTGGGCTTTACAATCTGTACAACAACCTTTATTCTTTAGGAAAACATGAGAATAAAAGGTCAATTTTAGTCTCCTCACACATTACCTGTCTTATTTCCTACAGTTTCTTTCCAGTTTATTAAAACATCAGAGGGAATTTTAGTTCAATTTCTTTTTTGGAAATGGAAGAAAAATTCCCTCAGTAGATCCTAGAGGTCTGGCAACCCTTTCTCTGTGTTGCAGTTGTTATTTTGTGGTTAAGTGTAATTTACTTCTTCGGTGTACCCACTCAACAGCAATCTGCTTTGTTTACTCGTACCTCAGTTAGGAGTAGTGATTTCCTACATTTCCTAAAATTACTCTCAAAAAGCTCCTGATATTAGGTGTGAGGCAGTTGTGGAGAACTGAAAAAAAGAAGAAAAAAAAAAACACATCTCAGGGATTTTTTATGATTAAACGAATTTTAAACAATTGAAAAACACTGTGCATAGCTGCACTTTAAATAAACTATATCTATATGATACACTGCCTGAATTTAGCCAACTGTAGCATGTAAGAGTAAGAATATTAGACCCATAAATGCTGTATGTTAATTGTAACTTGAATTATAGCAATGAGAGCGTTACGTGGTATATTACTACTTTAATATCAGGTTTATTGCAAGTCAAATGCTGAATTACAACAACTATGAATAGTACAAATGTTTAATGTTGCCTTGTCTAATTCACAGTTCTCAGATTAGACAACACTGAGCCTCTGGACTTAAACTTTAGTGGTTGGGCCCGTTACAACCCAGGACTTCAAGGAGACAACATCCAAATGACTAACTTTCCAGAACGCCGCTGAAACAGGAAAGGCTCTCAAGTTGAAAGTCAAGAACTCCCTTGAAAGAACGTCTTCCAGTTATGCTCACTGGCATAATGTGGAGTCTTGTAAATAAGGCTGTCTGAAAGATATATTTGTGGATAGACATTACAAAGAAGTTTATAGGTCTGCTGTCGGCCACTACAAATGACACTTACATACATATCTGATTTTGCATTGTGCTGCATAGATTTATTGCATTGAAATAGAGAGTCCACAGCAACAGGCAAAATTAACTTTCAGCCACTTATATTTCTACTGTACGCTGCCAAAAGGAAACAAATCTTTCCTAATGAATAATATGCTTTGCTGTCACTGATGACTGTTAAACATTAATACATGTTATGACTTTAGGCATAATTTTATGTTTTCTGTATAAAAAGGAAATACAAATATGGACAAGCACAACAAAGACATTAGTATTAAACTAGATTGTGCTTCTTCTGTTGAATTACTATTTGTTAATCTGTAAGATTAACGGTACTGTTGTACTACAGTAACATATGATGTAGCCGACCCGCTGAGGCCGTTAAAACAAAATTCAGATGCTGAGAGAACAATACCATTATCTCTATCAAGTTCCAGCTGCTGTTATGGCATAAAGAAGGCAATATAAAGTAAAATTTGAACTGCGCTACTAGATATTCCACAATTGAGAATTGAATCATCATATCAATAACAACTTTGTTTTTCTACACCAGCGAGGGAGGTGCTTGAAAGGCAGGATGCTGTTTTGTTATTCATTGACTGAGGTTTTGATATTCAGGATGGGAGTTGTGTGTATTTGGTCTTAACAAAACTCAATAGAAACACATATATTATCATAACATTCTGCTAAAATCTCACAGGTGTCCAAACAGACACGACGATGTGCACCTTAGAGAATTGCATAGTGTTTACCTGCTGAATTTCTAGTTCAAACATATCTGATTCTCAGTTTTCAAAATGTTTGTGACAATCTTTAGCTATCCACTGCCACAGTATGATCAAATCTAACAATATTTCATAATTGTTTCCTTCTTACCTTTATTACTTTTTGTTAAAACTGAACATGTGAAGAAAATGCATCCAGCATCTTTCAATTTCATCTCTCCCTGCCACTCAATATTACTTGAGTGAAGCCCACGTTCAATCACCATGCACCGTGATTACAACTGAAATGTGCTCCGGCTCAGACTAAACTGCCAACAATAGCTCAGAGATGAGTGATTCTTTTTTTTTTTTTTGGTGTGTTTAGACGATTTGGCGGTCTGCTTCCTCCCTCGCTGTAATTTTATACATCAGTCAGCGCGAGAAGCACTTTGTTAAAGAATTGCAGTGATTACTGCAGAAATAATGCAAGCAGCTGGATAATGGGAGACGTCTACACTGGTTACCATTTCTTGTAAAATAATAAACAACTAAACCCCAAATAACGTTGTCTTTATTTTGCGACTTAAAAAAGATATCTCCATTTTAAATAAAAACATATATAACTATGTAAAAACATATATATGATCAAATATGATTCGGACACAAACAAAGTTTTGTTTTATTCATCATATTAAAAACTACTGTGTGGACAGATTGTGCCTGTTCTAATTAAGCACAGCTATTTAGGAGATTATTGTTTGGCAAGGTTCTGAAATCAATTAACTGACACCAAAGTCCTTGTTAAAGTATGTACATATTTCATCGGGGGGTATGGGCAGGTTAATTTACACTTCCAGCTGAGCCAAATTAATTTGAATGAAATTAAACGATTGCTATCTAAATTGAAGCTATGTCAAATGTGTTATTGGCTAAATTCTAATTCATTTTCTTCAGGCTAGTGTGCTGGAAATGAATTTAACCTATAAGCCCAACCTGCTGTAATAACCCAAATCCCTGTCTCTTTATCAGATGAGCCTCTCCTACAGTTAATGGCTAACAGCAATCCCATGAATTATTATTTTTTTTATGTTTCATGTTTCAGGTGAAAACATCCATACATTTTACACAGGCTGTCTTTTAAAATCTGTTCCGGACTGTAATTTAAATTTCAAACCCCAAGGATAATTGTTCACAAGTCACATTTGATAGATGCAATCTCTGCGTGGGGATGCAATAAAAAATACTTGTCAATTATGGTATTTAAAAGCAGCCACACAGGCAGTTTCATCTCTGATTGTTTGAACTCGAATGTGTCGAATCAGGTGACATATGGAGGGCTGTGATTTGGATGACCTGATGTGAGATTCGATCGTTCGCACAGCACCGAGTGTGCAGGAGCTGCTGGATGACTCAGCAGAGAATGAGGAAAACGTGACTAAATTCATTGTTCTGTGCAGCGCTTGTTTTGTAGCATTCTCACAACACTATGTTGAAAATTTAGCCTGAAGCTGCAGCCAGCTGGCAACACTGGGAACAGTGGGAGGCTGCTAGACTGGTTTTGTCTAAAGCAGTAGGACGTTTTGGTAAAGAAAACATGCAGGTGCTGGGCCACTGGACAATCAGAGTAGGGGGTGCTGTTTCCTGACCTGTCAGTGAACCACCACTCGCAGAAACTGTTGCATTGCTTCTTGCTGTCTTTTGGATTACATACTGTAGGTGTGCTGGCCCCTGCACTGGAGTTTTGTTTTCTCTCTTGCACATCTCCTCACAACAATCTCACCTCGTATAGGCCAGGTTGGAAAAACAAACAAACAAAAAACAAAACAAACAAAAAAACCACCCACGGTTTTTAGGACTCCCCGGCTACTAATATTTAATTACTGTCTTGTATTAGTGTTTGTTCTGTAGTCTATACAGGACTATGACCTGAACTGATGTAAAGTACAGTACTTCTCTTAGCTTACAGTGACTGTTAGCAATCAACAATCATGGGAAACACTAGATACATACATATCTCCAAGAAATTGTGATCTTATTGTAAAAACAACATAAACACAAGAGTTTCTATTTTGTCAAAGAAAAGGTGAGAAGTTCAGTTTTCATTTCCACTTTAATGTCTTTTGTGCAGACATGTTGTGTAATAATGTTATTTTAAGAATGAAAATAGTGTCTGACATGACTAAATATAAAAGGAATTCTTTTCTTCTCAGAGATAAGACATATTGATATAAATGAATAGCATATGATAGAAAGAAAGCATGTCAGTGCTTGGAATAAATCACTGGCACACTGAATCCTAATAAACCTCAAATTTCCTGGTTATACTTAATAAAAGGGGAATGGTAGGGAGCATCGGCATATGGAAGCTGATGTGCAGCTGCTGTTTCAGCCTCTGCTGCCAAACCTGCCTCAATAATCCACAGAAAAAAATTGTGGTGAAGAAAGGAACAGCTTGAACTCCAGTTTGACAACACTTTCAAAACGTCTGAACAGCTTGAGCACCTGGCACACACAGGAAATACTGTGGTTTATGTCTTCATTTGGTGAATCTGTGACACAGGAGGGGAATAGCATGCAAATTTCAAATCTCAAAATTAAATTCACAGAAAATTTTCAATAAAGGTTTTACTAAAATACTGTTAACATGTTTACATGTTAACTTTCTGCTGAGGTTTTAGTTTTGGAAGGTGCTGCAGCTATTGTAGTCAATTTTAATTATATAGCCTAATATCGCAAATTAGTTTTAGAGGTTTCAGTCTTTAGATCCCCAAATCAAGAAAATGAGATAACAACAATTTGAATGAATAAAAATGTAAAAATAAATGTAATAAATGTCAGACACATATTAATTACTTTCAACCACAGTTAGTGAGTAAGAACAGTGAATTTAAATCTCAGGATTAAAAAATAAAACCTGAACTACAAAAGAAAACACTGGCATCGTAACAGCTTTGAAAGAAGTTGCACTGCCGCTGCTGAAAAATACTGAGAAGGTGGCACTGAAAAATGAGGCATAAAAAATGTGAGCTTAACTTAAAAAAAACAAAACAAAACAAATCTGACACAGTGGTTCTTACAAACACATTATCTTTTTTATCGTAATGTGTTTTCCCAGTGCCGTTCTTCTAATTCTTAATTTCAGTCTTGTCTTTTTACCTCCACAGTTTTCTATCAGTGTCAGTGCTTTTCAGTTTCAGTTCTCTGTCATGGTTTTGGCATGGAGGTGAGGAATATTACCACAAGTTTACTTTACTTTACTTAAGTTTAGGAATAGTTTGACATTTTGGAAAGTACTATCATTTGCTCTGTCGGAGGAGGTGGTTGGCTTAGCTTTGCAAATGGGCTGGAGCAGCTGGAAACAGATAGCTCGGCTCTGTCCAGACTTCATAAATCCACCTCGAAGCACCTGAAAAGCTAAACTGGTGTAATGTGTGTACACAGAGAAATACTAAAACAGTGTGGTTTAAGTGCTGTTAACGTTTCTCAACAAACAATGCCGTGCTATTACCTGCGTTCTCCTGGAGTGTTTTGCCATTGCTGACCCTCACCTGACAATCCCCCCATCCTCTGAAAGCCAACCTTGACATCACCTTCTTTAACCACTTTTGTTCATAATAAACCTTTGTATTCCTGGTCTGATTGTGCATTTTATGTTCTAAAACTTGAGCACATTAAGGGAACATAAGAGAGAGTAGTCACTAGTAACATTGGTCAGGTTATTAGTAAAACAATAAGAACACTGGTAATTAATAAAAGGTTTTAATGAGGAAAAAGTGTGTGTTGCCAATTTAATGTTAGTGCAGGTATATTTGGGATAATCCAGACTGGATTCTGACCTAATTGGGAAAACTAGGTTTAGAGCAAGCCCACAGGGGAATTAACTGAGGAAAATATTCCCAGATGTATGCTAAACCAACATGTGTGAGCGTGCGGCTGTGTGAAGACATTGTTTTTCGCATTTCAAAAACACACCTGCAGCTCAGACTGTTGTGACATTAAAGAGATTCATGGGATGTATTTAAAACCTAACTCAATAAGATATGGCAGAGAGTGAGAAATGAGGCCAAACAGCAGGTTAACATTCTCCGTCTGTCTTTGTCTCACTGCACAGGTCGCTCGCTCTTTGCAGCTTATACATTACCCATGTGTCTGACAGGGTATTGTCTGTCACTGATCTTTCCACACTGGTTGCTGCTGCTGTCGGGTCACTGGGGTGGATCTGAAAGGTCAGTGTCCTCCTCTGACAGAAACCGTTGTGGGAAAGACAAACAAATACAAAAGCTTTCCAAATATACAGATGAGGCAGGGGAGCCATATTTGCATGGACAGGCAATGAATACTGAAGAGTGGTGAGAAAAACAAGCAGGGTTGTGCTGTCAGTTATACAGACTAAGACATCTGTAAACTTGTGGAACAGGGCAATGATAATAAAAGTCTGAGAAAGTAATATTGTATTCTGCTGTATATGGCTGACTATTAAGGTTTTCTTTTGACTTATGATGTTAAGAATGTGTTTGCTTAGTTTAACACTGATTGAAAATGGCCGAGCGGTGATGATGATGATGATGATGATGATGAGTTTGACAACATTGCCCCATTATTAAACAACATGGTTAAACAGAAGAGCAGATGCTTTCTGTTGTGTGTCCTACAAAACTGTGACAATTTGTGGAAGTTTGGTTACATTTAGGCAGAGAAGGGCGACTAGTGAAAGAGCATAACACTATACTGACTGCTTTAATACTTGCTTTAAGGGCTATGGGTTAGTACAGTAAGCCCCCTAAAACAACATTGTTCTCCTATGAATCTTTGACTAACATATCACTTTACACTTAAACTTGTTAAAAATGACATTAATGAACATTTAACCTGTAGCTGCTAACAACTGCATAATAATGCCATAAATCAATTCAAATGTCAAATCAAATGTTTTTATTATGTTTATAAATGCTAAATTGAGGTACTGAAGTCATGTGTCACAAGGTAGGGAAAATCTGTTGTGATAATTAAAATAATGACCAGCTCAAGTTAAAAGAGGAGGTAGATTTGACCTAGACAATTCAAATCACCAGTTTGCATTTAATATGGGTGTGCAGGGCTTAGGTTTAAGGAATGACTGTGAAGAAACCAACACTGGAGATCAGCAGAAAAGGTGAACTGACCGGGGGTGTTGTATTTCAAGTCTACCTCCCTGACCTCCTCTCTCTGTGTTCTTTGTAGCTCTGAAACAACTATTTGTTCAACAACATCACAAAGCTTCCTTTTTTACTCCCGACAGACAGAAATCAGAATTCTTAGCAGTGCTACAGGGCTTTGTCACTAGATCACTAAACATGCCCGTGTTGTAACCTACTGATAGATATTGTTTTGTGGAAATGAACTTTAAACTAGTTTAAGTCAGGGGCGGCACAGTTGTGTAGTTTCTTCACAACAAGACGGAGCAGGGTACGAATCCACTAGTCGGCTGGGTGTTTTGCATGCTCTCTCTGTGTTTGCGTAGGTGCTCTCAGGATACTCAGGCTTTCTTTCTTCACCCAAAAAGGTTAGGGTTAATTGGTGAATGTTTGTCTGTCTCATTATGTCAGCTGTGTGATAGAATGGCGACCTGTCTAGGGTGTACCCTGCCTCTTTCATTTGACAGCTGGAATAGGCTCTATCACTCCCCTGGTTAGGATAATGGATGGATAGTTTAACTCAATAACAGGTACACATGAAGGAAGTTTGACTTTGCATGAACTTTGAGACTGTTTTAAATAAAGCCCTGTGTTTATCTGTCATTAAAAACAAAAAAGAAAATTTATAGAATGACAAACAATAAAACATTAAAGAGACATTAAGAAGTTTTTAAATTTCCCAAGTGACACATCCGGCACTTTTAAGTCATTCTGTAAGGAGGTACGACTAGAGGCACAGTATCTTAAAGCTTCTTTATCCACTTTAGCATGGATTTAAGGCAAACAGATAATAGAACAAGTCCTGTGAATGTAGTATTACCAGGGTTATAATTATATAAGTATAATTGCAAAGATATGAAAGAGAGAGGACTTCCAAATACAACTACCCCAATGGCTGCTCTGTAAGGAGAGGGAGAGAGGGTGACAGCCAACTCTTGCATAAAAGGTACAGTGATAAGTGTGCTTTCAATTCAGTAAAAGGCTGTAAGGCCCATATTAAAGCCTAGCAGTCAAAGATAATACCTACATGCATTCATCAAACCCTTTAATAAATCAACCATGAAAACAGATAATAGGCAAAATGTGTCTTCTTTTTAGTCTGTCTGAACATCATTACATGAGTTTGAGCTTTTTCAGGACAGGTCGTACCACGCTTTTCACAGTGGAATTTTAATAGGGTCAAAGACTAGAGCAGGATTCATACTGGTTGTCTAAAGTAGATTGTTGCAAACCAGATCACTTGGCTCAATTCCAGTTGCTTTGAAGCATGAGCTTTTCCTCAAGGAGTACGAGTGAATGTGGGCTGAGTCGCCCTGCAACAATCAGATCTAACCAGTGGGAGCGTGACGTGCTTTGTTAAGGTGCTTGGGGAAAAGGACAAATTAATTTTCCTGTCACAGTGCGAGTCATTTAGGTTTTTGAATGTAGTCGATCTTTATGACTTAACATTAGTTTTAGTAGAATCTGAGACTGCAGCCTTTACTATGGGGCTCTAAATAATATATTTAGATGTTAAACCGCTACCCCCCTGAAGTGTCTGTGAGACTGACTGGCACCGGTCGTTTCCAGACAGTCAGCTGAGACTGAAGGTAGCCACTGCAGAATACAGTGTTATATTTAAAACTTTTGTACAGATCAAACAAAGTTTGAAAAATAAGCTTCAGTAGGTTCGTTAAACACATCCTGACAGTATAAACCTCATGACTGTAATATTTATCATACAGTCATAAGAGCATTATCTATCTTTTGTCTCTTGACTCAGAACAAAACAAAAGCAAAATATAGCACACAAAGAGGAGGCTGGGGTGGTGGAGGTAGCTGACTTTAACAGGTTAAGTATGTCAGTAATAGTGACAAGTGTCCTAACAGAATATGATGCTGACAGCATACATGAATGAGTGGACGTTAGTCATAGAGCTTGTGAATTTACCAGTGACTGTGAAGCATGCATGAATCAGCTGATATACAGATATAGGGCCTCTTGTTACTACATATACACTCATCACTAAAGTGACTAGATGAGCCCCCTCAGCTCTCCAGTCCCACTTTTGTAGTGTTGTTTTATGTCATTGTCTGTATTTTACAGTGCAAACCCCAACTGTTTTGGTTCATTGATTTAGTTAAGGTTTAACCGAGCTGTTGTTAATATTGGGCTGTATTATAAGTGTTTGCATCAAGGTCTGTGCAGATCTTAAGTGATTCCAGTCATGGTTGTCCCAAATTCTCAGATAATAGCACTCAAATGAAAGTAAACTTCTGCAGTTACACCATAGCTTCCTCTTGTGCTATTAACAAGAACTTATTCATATCACTGAGGAAGACAGAACTTTGCCCACATAGTTGCTCTGAACAGCTTGTGCTGCATAATCCAAATGTTTTATGGACAGATGTTTGCATTGTGGCTCTAAATGGGCAATATTTACATCATTATTGCTTGGATTTTCCTCCGTGACAATCAAATGTTAGTTTCACAGTGAGCCAAATGTCAACAGCAATCTGGAAAAAGTCATAAGACTGTTTACAGGGGATTAGGTGGGAGATTTGAGGAAACAGGTGGTACTGCATAGGCTGACATGAAAACAGCACACTGTGGTCTGGGTGGTGGCTGCGTGGATGCTGTTTGATTCACAAAGCATCCTGAACAAATATGTGCACATCTTTATATGTATTTATACTAGGAGTTAATCTTAGGCAGTGTTGGGGAGCTGTTAACTAGCTGTTTACAGCATTGTAATTAAACCACAAAATACACTATATTTGCTATTCTAATATGGTATAATTCAAAATCAAAATGTTGATTACTATAAAGGAGTTAATATATTCTACTTAGGGCTGTTGAGATAACTTGTTAATTTCAATTAATTAAATAACAAAATAGTGTGTCAAAAAAAGAACTTTGACTAATCATGTGCCGTGTCACTCTTTGAGAAAAAAATACGAAACTACTCAATCCTCAGTCAGACATCATTCCTGCAGGGCTACCCCACTTGGACCAGTAGTTTTCTTGTGAATTTGCACAGCTCATGTGTTTGCTGCGTGTGTTAATGTGAATGCTAAACGGACAGTAACATTATCTCTGACTGAAAACTTTTTTTTAACATACATGTCAGCACAGAACAGCCAAATTAGATCTCTTTTACTTAAAATGACACCAGAATTAATGTTATTATCCTAAAAATTAATGTTAATGGAATAATATAAGTTAAGTTACATATTAGTAGTTATGCAATTTAACTGAGACAGAGTGGCCAGTATCAGGTTAAAATTAGACAGACTGAATTAACTAAATTAACAATTCCAATCATCATTAAGGCATAACTTGCACACATGCATTCACAGTCACGCTCAGGCCCTGAGAGTCCCTGTTAATTTGGTAACACACCTATCTTGTTGTCAACCACTCTGTGTTTCTCTCCCTCGCGCTGTCCCTTGGGCCTGTCCTATTCACTATGTCCCTCGACCTTTACCCTCTCGTACTCTCACACTTCTCCATGGCCACCCTCTCCTCCTTCCACTCAAGATCCCAGTTGTTGTAATGCTGCTGAGCTGGTAGGACCTGACTTTGGATCATCTCTTTTTGCCGGGAAAAAAGATGGATGGGGAGAGAGGAAAGGAGGAAAGGGGAGAGCAGATTTCCTATCATAGTGTCAGTACAGAAAAGGGCAGATGCAGTCAAATATATATATATATATATATACTGTACAAAAATCATAAATACATCAGCCCAAAAGTGGGTCAGCCTGATGGGAAAAGGCCCGGTGTGCCAGTCAAGCTCTGAAGGGTACCTTATGGTGTGCAGAATGATATGATGTGGGCCAAATATAAGGGATAGGTAAATGACAAAACACTCTATATGATCTAGGATGGTGCTGCAGTGTTCTAGGTCCAGGTGTGCTTGAAATAAATTACCGGTATTACTAGTTTAATCATTTCAGTACAGACATGATCTTCACGGAGGGCCATGTGCACCTCCCAACATACTGTAACATACTGTAACACTTCATGGGCCAAGACTTGCTTAAGGGATCACACAACATTAAGAGCATTAGCACCAGCCGAACACAGCAGCTTTGTATTTAAGAATGAGGCAGTGTAGATACGGCAGAGTAATCAGAGATCTCTAGAAGAACTCTACTTGGAAAAATTGGGTTTCTCTAATCCACTTACCCCGATTACAGAAAGCAGGTTTCCTATTAACACAACAGTTAAGAGAACTGCTTACTCAAGACAGCTGATTGTAATGTACCTGTCTAAATATAACATAAGTTGAATTTGGCTTCTGCTTCATTGCGCCTGTTCTTACATTTTCAGGAATTAGTAAGCATTTTGTAATGTTACAATGTGTTGTTGTGTTGTGGTTGATCTGGTTTAAGAACCAGAACGGAAGCATCACTAGTTGTTTAATCTCTGGACTTTTTAATGTAAAGGCCCATAAGAGAATATCTGGCCCTCAGGTCACCCTCATGAAGTCTGTTTCTGATTATTTGGTTAGAGACATTCACACCAGTGGTCTGCTGGAGGTCATTCTGTAGGGCTCTGACAGTGCTCATCTTGTTCCTCCTTGTACAAAGGGGCAGATAGCGGTCCTGCTGATGGTTTAAGGACCTTGTCTGTCCAGCTCTCCTACACTAACCGCCTGCCTCCTGAAATCTCCTCCTCTTGAGACTGTGCTAAGGGACACAGCATACACACTGGCAACCTCTGTAGGCTCCAGGTATCACCTCATGCTACCTATAGTGACAGTGACCCTAGGCAAATGCAAAACTAGTGAAACTAGTGGTACGGGGGATATCTCATTGTTCCCCTCTAGTGCATCTGTTAATTTTATACCAAAACAGCTGAAACCGAAACAACTACCTCTGCTAATAAACTGACCAGATCCAAACTTGATGCTATACTATGATTAAAAACGGTTACTTAAATTGTTTTGAGCAGTGTAATTATAACCCCTTTTCAAACTCCCAAAGACTTCAAACAGAAACAATGAAAGAAAAGTTCAGATTTAGTGCTACTCTTCTCTTCACTAGAGACAGATTGGTATGGGGTTTAGTGCTTGTGTTTCAGTAACTCACCGTCCTCTCACTGTACTTTTGCTCTTCTCTAAAATGAGGTTGATCATGTCTTCAGTAGTCCACCTGAGAGGGATTGGGGTTTTTCTGGTAGAGCTCCAGGCCCAAATGAATAGAGTGAGTTGAGTTTGGGTGAAGAGTGTGTGAGGTTGAAATGACTGAGTCACTGAGTGACACCACGTTCCAGAACTGATGAGCTTATGTCACACAGGTTACTAAGGAAACACTGTTTGTAAGTGTCCATTGTTTAAATTAAGTTTATAGTATTTAACACTCACACATTAAATGTAAATGTTTTCTCACCTGGTAAAATCTACTAGTTGTATTTTATGCACGTATCAGGCCAGTGATCTACATTTTTATGCCTCTATGCTGGTAATAGCCAGGACTGGAGGCATTATGTTTTTGAGTTGTGTCTGTTCATCCTACTGTATGGGTAGCCAATTCTTGTAAATGCAACATCTAAGAAATACTCTTTCGAATCTGACACAACTGTCCAATTGGAGTCAGTGATGAGCTGATTACATTGTGGTGGCCAAAGGCCAAGGTCACAGTCGCCTCATGTCCATTCAATTTTTGTTGTGAATGTGATGTCCTGCATACTTTCACCACATTAGACCGGGCGTTGTTTTGCACCAGGAGGAACCCAGGACCCACTGCACCAGCATAGAGTTTAACAATGGAGTTATGGATTTGATCCCAATACCTTAAGCCTGGCCTGTAGAGGTCTGTGCATCCCTCCATGGATATCCACCACCAAATCAATCGTGCCTAACAACAGGAAGCAAAATGTTCTCCACGGCTTCTCCAGACCCTTTCACCTATTTCACGTGTTGTTGCTCTCATCCATCTGCTTAAAGGTCAAGGTCTCAGTCACTTAATGTCCATCCAATTTTTGTTGTGAATGTGATGTCTCAGTGTCAAGAATAATTTAACCAGTCTGTCAAAGGTCAGACAATCTAAACCTTAAATTAAGCACACATGATGAATATGTATATATATATATATACATATATGTACAGTATATATATATATATATATATATATATATATATATATTTCAGATTATGTTGAAGAACATTTAATAAAAATTTGACTGTAATCAGTGTAGAGCACTGTCCTGACACTTAAACAGTCTGTTTTAAATTTAGGTTCAACTTTGTTGGGGAGATTAAAACATTTGCTGGAAAAGTAATCACAAAATCTAAGATGTTTCATTACTTTGAAGTAACAAATAAAAGTTAGTTAGTTATATAACTTATTACATTTTAACAGGTAAAATAATGACCTTTAACCAATCACATTTCAATATTAACTGATGAAAGTTCATTATGCTTGTTTAATTGATCTGAATACAAAATAAATGTCAACTCAGTTGCATCATTATTCATCAATGGGCACAGACTTTGCAGTAGAAACAAAGTCAGCAAGTAGGCTAAACTGATAATTGGCAAAGGCAACTCAAGTAATTCAAGATTAAATTGGACAGGTTTTAAGGGACAGCATTCACATGCTGAATGATTACAGGTTGGTAGCAGCAGCTCTGTGTATTTAAATTGGGGTAAAGCTGCTGTTCTGGAGGTTTTCCAGCCCAGATGCTGCAAAATGAACAGTTTAGAGAAAATAAGTAATTTTAGTGTGAGGAGAGGCAATCAAAATCAATTCTTGTCCAGATCCAAAGTGGAGCTAATATGAAAAGTGAATGGGAAATGTAATCAAGGGAACTTCTAAAGCTCATTTTCCATCTTAACCCAAATAAGCAATTAATTAGATACCATATTGCAGATAACTACAAATGGATCAATGCCACTACAATTGGTTTTATTGTTAGGAATTTAATCAGACATTATAGATGTCTTCATATTTTATCTATGCATTTTCAAGTAATGCACACTAAAGCAAAAGTAAGTAAAATTTTCCACCTTCCGTAGCTGTTGATCAGATCCCGTCACTTTCATCAGAAGATGGAGTTTGTCCAGAATCTAATTTCAAATTTCAAGTTTTATAACTTTGACATTTTGGGGAATTCAAACTTGTCTACCTTTGCATTGATGGTTAAATGAGAGAGTCAGTCTCATTTCTGTCCACTAAACATAAGGTCTCACACAGCAGCCAGCTTGAAAATCTTCCTACCAGTGGGAGGAATATTATACTTTACTCTGTGCTTATAACACCCATCTGAGTACAAATCCATATTAAATAGAAGATAAAAGGAACCTTCCTCATAGCAAATGTGGTTGTAGAGAGTCTGTGGGCGTCTACCACCATTGAAATGTGTCCAAACCAACTAATTTACACCTTGAAATGAATCAATGTGAGTTCACTCTTGAGATTGTGGTTGTCAATTGCTGCTGGCTCAGAGTTTGTGCACTTCTCTTGTTTTATGCCTCGTCTTCCTGACAATGCTTTGGCAGATAAACCAGTAACAGAATACAAAATAAAACAACAGATGGTTTGTGTCATTCAAGGAGCCTCCTCAACAATAAAATGTTATTTCAGTGGTTTTTCCCATCTGTTTCTGTCTTCTAGCTTGGATGCAGATCTACACACATGCCTGCTCATAAACACACACACAAGCACGCTGACACACACAGAAGATCTGAGGCACGAGAACTGCAAGGCAGGCAAAAAAGATTGCCTCTAGACCCCTTCATGTTCGGTCTTTTCCTCAGCAGCACAGTCGAATCCTGAATCCCACATCTGAGCTGCTTTTTTAAATCTTTGAAATAACGTTAAGCACAATTAGTTTCTCTGCAAAAAAAAGAACATATTGCATTTCATGAACAATTTAGTGAGGACATTAAATGTTACATTAAATGGTCACAATGCAATGTTTGTTACATTTACTGTATCCTGATATTATAAAACCTAAGCATTGATGGATTCTTGAGGACCAGGTTCCACACTTGTTTTATTACAGATCCCACATATATATTCAGTCTGGAGGAGTTTGGGAGGTGTGACCAAACATGTTGAGCCTGATGCTTCATGGAAGCATCATGGGTCTGATGGCATAACTCTAAACAGAGGAGACTACAAGCAGATCTGCATTTGAAGGTTAGTACGGCAAGATGGTCTCCAAAAGTTCTTAGCAATGGAGAATTATATCCTCCTCCTACCGGCCCTAACCGAATGTGATGCATCAAAGGTGCATACCTCAGCATCTCGTGAACAGCTTAATGAAAAATGCGGCAGAGTATCGTACAGAATGAACTCACTAGGGAAAATGTAGAGCAAAAGTAATCAATTATCACACCTCCCACCACATTGCCATTGCAGAGGCCCCTTGATTATTTAAGGGAATTAGCTATCGATCAGCTAAGTGAGTCTGCGGGACAGTGAGCTAGCTGGTCAGCAATACCACTGTTGACTACACCACTCCCCTCCTCAGCCTCCTAAAGCAGAGGAAGGCAGGTTAAGCGCTTGCCACTTCCTACTTGGTTCCTGACTTGAGGTGACTTGGGACGACTGCAGGAATTAACAGGTGCTGATTATGTATGGGAGGCAGGCAGACTCAAATCAAGGTCAGCAAATGTTGAAGAGGCATGGAAATCTCACGCCATATGCCAGACTGCTGCAATGAAGTATGTGCTGAGCGGAGTCTCTGAATGCTCCCAGTTCATTATCACCATTATCATCCAGGAAGTCTGCATTCACACCAGAGCAATCAGCCGTAGAGTTCGGTCGTTAAAAGAATACATTGTGCTTTATGCAAGTGCTCTTTACAACTATACATTTGTACCATTATGTGTCCAACCGAGCAGCTGGTAGTGTGAATCTTCTGGGAAAAGACTCACAGAGTGTCTATTTTGATGGTTTCTATTTGTGGGTATGAAGAAATTCAGCCTTTTTGAAAATTATTATATTATTACAGAGGCAATTAAGTTGAAATGGGAAATGTTTACAATGGCACTGTGCAAAAATAATACGTGAAAGAAAATGTGTGATTAACCACACTTTAATAACATTTTCTGACATCAAGGAGGAGTAGCAGCCCTTTCTAGAACGTCAATTATGAACAATAATATTTGCAAATTTGATCAATCAGTGCCATTCACATAACAACTGCATCAAACGACAGTGTTAATGTGAAATGTTTGTTGGCGAACAAAGTAGAGATAATGAAGCCCTAACTCTTGGGGTTTTTAGGCAGCTTTGTAGTGTATTCAGTTTGTTGCTGTGGTTCGATTGGGTGATCACGGCTCAGTCTGAGAAAGTGGGACAGGAAAAGTCACACTTTTCATGTTGTTAAAATTATCATGTTAGGAAATGCCAAAAAATCAAGCAAACAAACAAAACAAAACAAAAAACACACTCCAATATTTCTTGGACCACCATTTGCTTTGATTACAACATGCATTTGCAGTGGAATTGTTTCTGCCAGCTCAGGTAATGTCACTACATTTATTTCAGTGAAGAATTTTATTAATTTCTCACCATGCTCTTGCATTGATGGTGCGATCGGACTGCAATGTAAATGTCTAGTATGTCTTCTCAAGCACATCCCAAAGATTCTTTACGGGGTTAAGGTCTGGACTCTGTGGTGGCCAATCCATGTGTGAAAATAATGTCTCATGCTCCCTGAACCACTCTCTCACAATTTGAGCCTAATGAATCCTGGCAGTGTCATCTTGGAATATGCCCGTGCCATCAGGTAAAAAAGATCCACTGATGTAAAAACCTGGTCGTTCAGTATATTCAGGTAGTCAGCTGACCCCATTGTGTTGCCATCTGAAACATATCAGTCACTGCGGTAATTATCCCATGGAAGGCTCTTAGCTATTTGTTGGCGAAAATGACAGTGTTTTTATAGCTTAGAACCGAGTACAATAACTGGCCACTTTATTAGGTACACTTGTACAGTCTAATGCGATTCACGACGACAGCCCTGCTATGAATTCTACTTAATCTCTCAGTTTTTAAGATGAAACTGTCAAAAAGATGATTATTCCACTACATCATTGTTATTGAGGTCACAGTGGGTGGTGCAGTTATACCGGAGTGCAATAAATTTAGAGGTCATTCTAATGTTTTGGCCTCCTCATTGATTTTAAAATACAGACATTAAAACAATCGAACTCCCTCTAATCATAACTATATATTATAATTTAATTGCTTGATCAACTCAGTAGTTACGTAAACAGTTGGGTCATCTCAGTACTCCATGATTATTACATTAAAAACCTACGTTACATCCAGTAACGAGTCAAGTCCATTATATTTTACAGTGGTATTAATTTAGTCATACATTTTCTAAATAGCTTTTTCTCTTAAGGGGTCCACCTCTTGCTTCATAAGAGAGCCAGCATGGCTCTGTTACTGGGTAAGATTAGATATGTAAGAGCTTGTTTTCCAATTTATATATATTGCGTATTGGGATTTTTTTTGTTGTAAAAAAACTATGGCCCACAATCCTTTGTGATTCCTTTGCTGATACTGCCCAGTAGAAATGTGTGAGACAAGCAGCAGCCAGCCACCATTTATCATTTGAATGCTGAAAGCTTGTCTTGTGTGGGAACAGCCTGCACAGATGACACTCTGAGCTGATAAAGCAAAGCAGCCACTGCAGCAACTGCTGATACTGTGAGAGGTGCATGATGGCTCCAAGCAAGGCCACATATCCCCGGGCATTTCACTTGAGCAGTTGCAGCTAATTAGTGTTTCATGGTTTTATTTTGAAAATCACCCTGCTGTGTCCAGGCCACGCATCTTAAATATCACAAACACATAAGATCAACGTGGTACAGTGCGTCTTCAACTGTGCTGTAGACGGTCAGCAGCCCCTGAATTTATTTGTTGTCTTTGTGTTATAGTAGTGATAAACACACACTTTTATTGAAGTGCCCTTGTGGTATGAGGGGCTACATAGTCAAGAATCAGTGGTCACACTATGTCCCTATAGACAACTGATGTCCTGCATTATTAGCCCCTTTGAGTGCCGTTAAGAGCTCCTCTGTGTCAGTCATGTGTCTCTGAGTCCCATTGCTGCCTTGGTGCGTATCATGCTGTGGTTGAGGTGAGCAGCTGATTAGAATCTGCCACAGCCCAGTGCACTAAGGACACTCACAGTTATTTGGGGCCCGCAATGCAGAGGATGATTAGCCTTTTCCACTTTCTCTTGCTGTCATCAAACCAATCATACCTTGTTTTTTACATTTTCTTCCACTGCATTTGTGTCTCCGTAATGAAAGAAGGGGAAGGAAATGTCTTTGAAGGACTTCAAAGTGGGGAGAGAGAAGAAGCTGAATCTATTTTGGTGAGCATAAGACGCAGGACAGGTAAATCACGACACACAGTCAAGCACCAGAGCAATTTTTCTTTAGACAGGATGTGATTACATGCTACATTACAATGCAGCTCATTACTGCTTATGGCGAATTAATTACATGCCTTTCAGCTGAACTAAATTAAAACCTGGTTGGTTGTGATACTCAACAGAAAGACTGATGAACAAGGTTATGTTTGATAATTCTCTGCCTCCACCACACAGTGCACAGCACGCTGTTCCAAAACTGTGTGTACACCAATGAGTTTGAATTCATTTTTACTCCTGACATTTGTAACATCAGTTATGTGGATATAGAAAACTGTAATCTAATGGATGTCCCCTCCAATCTGTATATACAGTAATTTCACGCTGAATAGATTTTCCTCTCACTTATACAGATGTCCGTAACATCCATTACAAATAGACTATGAGTGCCTCCAAGTGCCTCTAAGTTAACTGCCAAAAATAACTCCGAGGTGCCTGATGTGCAGGTGACACTGAGGGCGAACGCACAGTCTGTGGCCATACATCACTTTCACTGTCAATGAACTGTATGTAGCAGAGGTCAATAAATCAGCAAACTGTGAATCCTTCAACAGCACTAAATCACTCTGCATCACGAGGGACACATTCTGGGAGCAATTTACCTTATATTTTGGTATGGAATTGTATTTGCTGTAACACATCTACTGGACTTAGTACAGCAAGAGCTTCAGAGCAGCTGTATTATGTTTGTGAATACTCATGAATTATTTGTGGCATACCCTCAGGACAATGTGCCAGTTTGAACAAAAATATTTAAAATATGACTAAAATGAGTCCTGCTAATTGCCACTTTAACTTGAAAAACATGTCCTTAATAAGACATTTATAAACCGTGGAGAAGACATTCACAACAGTGTGAGAGATACTGAGCCTGAAAGCAGCCTGAACTCTTTAATCAGCTTTAATTATGAGTTTATTCATCAGGCCATTCATGTCGCAGCAGTGGAACGCGGGACCCATTTTGAATAAAAGAGTTCAGTAATTACGAATAGGTAAAACACAAAATATTAATAATATGACAAATACAAAGTGGCAAATTTAGGAACAATTTGGCTCAGATGTACTGTAATAAGCAGAACATTATTTTACACAGTTTTAATAGATTTCCAAATATATCATGACCGACTTTGGAGAAAAGTACATAACATTTTAAAGAACATGCTTAAATAATATGATTGTATCTGTTTGTAGTAAGATGAGTCGAAGAACATTGAAGCTCCATGTATATTTGTCATACGAAACATTGTTATAGTTATTTGTTGTAACAAAATAAGTCCAGCTTTAATGTCACATTATCTTTTTTGTGTCACTATATTTTGAGGTAATTTTGTACCTATATATTTGTACAGTATACCTTATATACTCAAGGTTCAAAGATACAATGTCCACTTAGAAGAGCACGGAAAACAACAACAACAACTCCCATGACATGTCTGCAGCATTGCAGAAACCCAGGCTTCCTATTCTAAATCTGTTTCCAGCTTTGTGTGCTTTGCAAAGGCAGCCAGTGGTACACTGCTGTCAACACAGAGCCTATTCTTGCTGGATGGTACATGAATTCTCTGAGATCCAAGACTTTTAATTTCTATAGCAACCATGGCATCAGATTTGGTTTGCAGAGATCAGCAAGAACACAACATAACAGTAAAATACAAACACCACATATGTACTGTACGTCAGCTGGGCTTACAGGGAGATTTAAGCAATATGTGACTGCTGTTGCATGACGGCCTTTATTTACATCAGAATGCAGACTTTGTAAGAATGCAGAGCATACTGCTTTTCTATGTTGTGTTTTTCTACTTTTAAATCTAGAACTATTACTAACGTTACCAGCTGATACTCCAGTATTACAGTACATTAAATACTGTATTTAAAGTCACAATATTATCAATACAATATATGTAAAAAAAGCCATAAAAATAACTTGTTATATGACAACTGTGAAACTGTAAATTGAAATAAGGACATTAACATTAATAACAAAAGAACATTAGATTTAGACGTTTAGATTTAGTTCTTCAAAAGCAAAATACAGCTTGTATAGTTGATAAACTTGCCATAACTAATGAGAGTGTTTTCCCCTCCATCTTTTAACCCTGTTACTTTTGTTTTTTGGGAAATGTGCAGTATTAGTAGTGGTTTGTGTGCTTGCAAGGTACACCCACCCAATAAAATATTTCTATGATTGAGAAAACTATTCTTTAGAAAATGTCTGCTGATGCAAGAGCATCATCAAAGTTAGAATAAGGCTGTGGCTGTGCTCAGTTACATGCTCAGCCACCACCCCGGCCTCCACACTTAGGTCTCTGCTTTGCTACATGAAGGAGACGCTTGTCGTGTTGGCACTGTATCTAAATCAACACTGAGCTGTCCTAAACTAGTATCCCATTAGTTTACACTTTTCGGCAGTCCTTTAACTGTGTCCTGTACCATATATATCTTATTTCTACAGCAAATAAATCAAACAGCATGGCAGCCCAACTGTCTAAAGAAATGACATTTTGTTTGTAATGCTTACATATCTTCCCCTCTGGCTTGCACTTGCTGTTGCATTCTTGACAAGGGATCATTTTATAATTGCCGTAAGATAGACTGCAGCCATGTCAGTACCAGCAAAATGCTCTCCTTACATCGATTTAAATTGCTTTGTCTCAGATGAGTTGCATGGAGCCCCATGGAGGCACATCAGGCTGTATTTTCACCAGAAATCACGAGTCAAATCTGAGAAAATACTTGGTATCTGCAGCCCACATGGCATGCAGACACAGTCTTTCTTTTTTATTTCTACACGGGAACGACACAGTGCATCAGTAAAAATAATTACAAATTTCCTACGAGACCAGGCGGTATGTGGATATGAATATAATATGGTATATTTGTCTATCTCCGCATGAACTGGATATGCTTGTTGACTATCACATTGATCAGGTGAAATGGTATGAAAGCACATACACTACATTTAGTGAAATAAATTCAAGGACAAAAATGATAATCAAGTAAAAACGTAGTTCTATTCATCTGTCATGTGAAGCCTATTGGAACCGTTGCCATTTTCATCTGTCCTGTCAAACCTCCCGTTGTTTTGTTTTCCTCTACGTCACGGTGAAACATGTTTTTTTGATGTACAAACTGTCCTGAATTACTATCAAAGTAAGTATATAGTAAGTATATAGCTCTGTAGTTTGAGTTGGTCGGTGAAATATTTTGACTTTCTTACAGCATAATACATCTGTCTCTCTGGTTCTAGTCCTTCCATCATTTTAGTGTCATTGATGTTCCCCGTCCTGTTCTCACATAATCCTTTATGTGATGGGGAAAAAGTATTTCTATCACTTTTCCTGTAAGAAGCATATATTTGCATTTTATAATGCTATTCGCTTTTCATTAAATTGCAGGAATCTGCCCTGTTGGACTTTCTGCCACAGCTTTGTGGTAGAAAAGGCAGCAAAGGTAAAAAGGTAGTAAAGTTATTACACCCATAATACCTTCATTCAGCAACAGGATACTGACTGGTGCATAACCCAACTAAGACTTTAAGGAAACCTTATTCCAGACTGAGACTACAGACAGACACTGGTATGTGTTTCTGTTGGTTTAAACATCAGCTAAGTCCACACAGAAAAAGCAGGCAGTGGTGACGCTGCGACTTCTACATCCTCTGACATAACGTCTTGTTTCTCAAAGTTTGTATCGATTATTCATGACTGTGTTCTTGTCCTGTGCTTAACTGTTCAGCTTGTTCCACTGTGCTCTACTGTTTTGAGAGTTGGCGTCTAGTACTTACTTACTTGTTGTTGTATTTTGCCTTCTTTTATTGTTATGGTCTATTAATAATTTAGCTCTTTTAAAGCACTCTGGCTGCACTGTAAAAACCGTCAGTGAATCAGTCAAATCACTAACTTAATTATCACTTTGCGTGGTATGAATGTTGTTGTTTTCTTCGCATTGAGTTGAGGGATATGACTACGCTGGTGCCTTCTCTCCTGTAACATTAATGTTACACACGCCATAATAAACCTTACTGTTCATTTGATATTTTCTGCAGCTCGGCACGTGTGGTGTGGTAAACTGAGTGTTTATAGCAACCAGTCTTTGCTAAATCTGAATCTGTCTGCATTATTGTAAAAGGTTATTTCTGCGATTTTACAGGTTTTAGCACATTTACAAGTCAGATATAGTTGACATTATTGTGCACTTTGCAACAACAACTACACATGGTGTATAGATTTGTGATCTTCCACAGCAGCTAGTGGTTTACATTGGATTTAAATGTTTGAAAGGTGTAAAAATGTGTTTGAGGAGCCTTGAATTTTGTTTTGAATATCTGTGCATAATCCATTTCAATTGAAATCCTGTTTGCTTTTATGTTTTCATGCGTTATTGTTCTGTTGTAACACAGGAACCAATTTGCACTCCTAAGTGCAAGGCCACACAACAGTAATTTAATGACAGAGAGTGCAGAGCAGAAATTAATGTCACTGAATGATTACCTGCATTGACCAGCTTTCAATTTACAGGCTGCCTATCGGTCCTCACAACACTGTGCGACAAACTCTAATTAAAAAAAGAAACACAACTTTTACAACAAAGTTGAAAAAAAAAAAAAAAAAAGCTACAATGGAACATTAAGCCTCAGGAAACATCTAAAAATAAACCATATTAACATCCATCTGCTTTGAGAGAATCAGGGTTATTGCTGGGTGTAGTTTTATAATGTCTTTCCAAGGAATATTCCGTCCACTATAAACATTAATGTGCAATGTCATTAAATAGTTCATTTTCTGACTGGGACTTAATATGTCTTTACTTAACCTCCTAGTAGGCTGTCATCATCACCGTCATAGCTACAGTCAGGAGTAGTCAGGAGTGGACTAGCCACTTAGAAATGTGGGAATTTTGCCAGTAGTCAGGTCTGTCTCACCTTGCAATAACCATATTTTCAACAAACTCTTTAGACATAATACAACCTATACAGATATTTAATAGGTTATTGTAGCTGCAGTAGTGCGACCAGTAACAGCGGCGAGGACTTTGACCATCACAAATCATCAAACAAAAACAGAGAGAAGGAGGAAACCTGTGATTGACAGTGCAGCAAAGAAAACAGCAGAAAAAAGCACAGAAAAACAACTTTTCCTTTCAATATATATAATTGTGAATACACTTAGTTACCAGTTAACGTTCAAGTGTTTCATTAACTTTCAAGTGTTTCATTTTCTCTTGATAATGTGCTGTATTTGTGTGTGTGTTTAATTTTGAATTGTGAATATTGCTGTCTGTTTGTACAATGAGAAGTGTCATATTTTATACATCATGGATGTATCAATATTAACACAGTAACTTGCTGAAACACTACAACAGCAGGTTTACTGAACATTAATTTGAAATGTGCACAGAGACTTCAGACTCCCACACAGATTTGAACGGAATTCTTGGAGAAAGAAGAGACAATCCACTGAAATATGAAGAAAATACCGAAGCTCAGAAACTCATAATCAACACAACAGGGTAGCCATCACGGTGCCAACGTGTCCATCTAACCGCACAAAGCTGTCATGAAACAAAAGGGAAAGAAATGCTGTGTTGATGGTGGCGAGCGTTAATATGTGTGAGGCCTCATTTGGCGACACTGAAAGCAGGAGCTGTGTGATTTCTTTTTTGAAGGTAAAATTATGCTGTTGGGTAGAAGTGGGCGTTTACATCACACACCGCTGAACATAACGTTGGCCTGTAGGCTCATCTCTCCAGTGACTGAGCTTTTATTTTTTCCAAAGTTGGCAATGACAGAAGGAGGAAAAGCAACTTTGAAGGCAGATGCTCAAACTGCGATAAGACCTCCATGGGCAGGGCAGAGGCATTAATGGAGCTGTGTCTGAAAATGTAGCTTGTGGCTGTTGTAGAGATGATTTGGAGTTTGAAACAATTTATAACCGGATGAGGAGAAAATGACCTTGAAACAGTTAAAGTCAAATTTGTGTTTTACATTTTCTTCTGACTTTACACGAGGTCTCATGATGTCATGCTGCAAAACAATTTCCCCTGAAGTACACATTATCTCTGGCTTAGAGCTACAACCTTTGTTTATTTTTCATTTAGCTGCAGCACAAGAAAGCGTCTTCAAAAGCAACCAACACATATGGTCCTTATTTGGGACTTGCTAAAACATTTTTCATTTTCACATTGTGTGTGAAAATGCAACCCTAGAGAGGTTTTTTTTTAGAGAGAGAAACTTTCTTTCTTGTTATTTCTAGTCATGTGTAGTTCAATATTTCGATCATTACACATTATTCTACTCTGCTGTGCTGAGCCAGGACTGCACACAAAGCAAGAAATGCCTAAACTTGCTGTGGGATTAAAAGCAAGCTTTGCATAGCTAAACAGTAAGATCCCTTGAAGCTGCCAGTCTTTTCAGTGTGCCAACCTCATAAATCAATATGACATCAAATGTGACAGCTATAGATTTAACAACTTTGCCTGGATCTTGGGCAAAGTTGGATCTCAGCTGACGGAAGTTGACTTCAGTGCAGCTACCTTACTTTCCTCTTTGCCTCACTCCAGTAAGGCACTATTGACTGTGTCAACTCAGTGTGAACTGGAACTGCTATTCTTTCCCTAATCTCCCCCTCTGATGTTTTTGAAATCATCAGCACTTCTGGCACCTGCAGGTCCTTTTCTTAGGCTACAGGCCACTTAGTTAATATTATAAACACATTATCTATCGGAAATCTCTTTCACACGCGCTTTCTCTCTCCCTTTTACCCCAAAACTTGAATTTTCCTGTAATAAATATGGTGTGAGGGAACCGAGTCCAGCGGGAAGAGAAGATAAAGATTACTAGAGCTGCTTGTAGAATTTTAAAGATCCATTATCTCAAACTGGCCTGATTTAATAAGCACTAGGGGACACTGGAGTATTAAATCTATCTGCACTTTAATGAAAAATTCACCTAAATTATGTCGTTTTCAACTCAAAGTCTTCCTGCAGTTCCACAGGATACAGAGTACTGAATAACTTGAGGTAAATCAGGCTATAGGAGGCACGGAGACATGAGAAATTTCCACATCTGAGAGAAATGACTGATTTTCTTTGCTGATTCAGCCAAGTTGACGCGGAGATGATTTTATAAGGATGTGTTTTTCCATTGGCCTGTGTCAGCAAAGGTGGACACCATAAAATAATTGCTGAAATCGTTTATGGTCGCCTGTGAGGAAACTTTAATTTTTTTGCATCATTGACAAATTGTGTATCTTGTCAACTGTGAAAAATGTAAATGATACACTAGTCAAACAAGCATTTCCTTGCTGGCCGGGGTGCTGTCATATGTTTTTCTTGCCTACTGTAACTCGGCCTTCATATCCCCAGCAGTATTGCAGCAGAGTGGACCGTACAGTACGCCCACACTCTTTTACATAAATGAAATTGTGCTGCTTTCAAGCCCTGTAGCTGACAAGCTTCCAACATATGAATTTACATTGCTGGGCTGCATCGGGGCAGCCTCTCATTTGAGAAACAGCAGTTACTCAAATGGTGCCATTTGAAGTAGCAATAAAAACACCATGATATGAAAACAGTTTTCACGCAGAAGAGTTGTCCCTTGCAACGGAAAATGAAATGCACCAAGATATTTTACTAGTGTGGTAAGGAAGTCTAGAGATGCCAACACTAAAATGGAATCTGGAATCGAAACCATCGTTTAAATACTATTTATGTTTTTTAAATTGTATGTTTTTTTTTATTTTATTTTCCTTCATCATGGGCCACAGTGTGATTTTTTTATATTTGTATTAACATGTTTATATAAATACCTGTTTTCAGCTATATTGTTTTCATAATGACTGGAGGCTGAAGAAGATTTGTAAGGCTTTGTTCACATTGGAAAGTAAAGACCACGGAAATTTAATTTTTGGGTAATTTAATTATTTATTAATTTTATTTTATTTTGGAAATCTTTCACTTAAAAAAATTTGCCATTTTATTTATTCAGGATAAAGCAAATACCCTTACACATGCTGTATTGTTAATGGACCAAAGATGACACATTTCTGAAACGAAACATTTATCATTTTATCATATTATTATTTTAAATATTATATTCAGTACTTTTTACATATTTATAAGGATCATTGCACTTTTTCCCACGTGTACAGTATGTACAGTGCAATTTATCTGTCACTGTAACTCTGTCTTAAGTATCTTATTAACAGCTAAAAGAAGATGTGATTTTCTATTTCATATTCTATTATCTACAAACCTGCTGTGGGCTCTCTGTCTCCTTTAGCTGCCAATCTGCTCTACAGATTGCACAAAGTATATTTTAACCTCTAAGAGGTTTAGAAGACGTCCTAATGCTGAAACCTATAGCTGCATCACAGACTTCTAATCATAAACATCCAGTTGTCGTTAACCTCGAGACCTGCTTTTCTGATGTGAGGTAGCTCTTTTTCTTACTTACAACACGCAAACAGGAGAAATGTGTCACGTCTATTTTTGCATTGAGAGTTGTTTGCTTGTGAAAACATGACAAAGAACCATCCTGTATTTTCTTGCATTATTTTTTTTCTCTGCTGGACAATTACAAGTCTTAACCACTGCTGAGACAATCGAGTATGCTTCACTCTGCCAGTTGAATACTGATGCTTCATCTGCCAAATAAGCTGTGAATGAAACAAAAGTGACACTTCATCTTCCAGTACATGTATTTCCTCTGTTCCTACTATCTGTTCATGATTCCACATACAGTCCAGTGATGCTGCTAATAAACCACAATATAGTCAAGCTTCCCCGAATTCCAATTATCTGGAATATGCTGCAGTGAAGTTAACTGGAATTATCACAACATATTTTTATTGGATTGCAAAAAAAGGTGGTAATCCATATATGCTGATTGTGTATACTCACTTTGAATAGCAATGGGTTTTGGTGCCAGAGCTATGAATGTGAAAGTGAAATTTCGCTCAACAGTATTATTCTTCTGCTCTGATTGCCTTGACTTGCTGAAGTGCACTCAAATCTTCTGAACCCTTGATATGCATAATTCAAAAAAGCAAAAAAAAAAAAAAAAAAAAAAAAAAAAATCTCAATTGAAAAAATACTTTCTGTACTTTACTTAAAGTTCTACAGAAAATAGTTTTTCTTAGTGATGTAGACATGATATGTTTTCATGCCCCTAATTACAAAGCAAACTAAAGGCAGATAATGTAATAATAGATAAGAAATGCTGTAAAGTAAATCTTCATATTCATTGAAATTCACATCTGTGCAGGCTTGCAGGTTGCTCAAAAGTTGCCAGAACAGCATTAGCATGTCTGCCAAGGGCTTCTATAGGCTTTCTTGCAAATTGTCACAGGTGTTTCACAAAATATTAACAGTGGCTCTTTTTTATTTATGATTCTCAGTGAACAATGAGCAAACATGCACAATACCTGGAGCAAAAGAGAAATCATCCCCCATCACCTTTATTATTTACAGCTGAATTATTCTCACAGCAGCAAAATGTCATGTTGCGTATGCGAGTTGTACATTTGTAAAGTTATCTTTGTGTTGCTCTTTTCTTTATCTGTCATGTTGGGCTAACTGTTTCAACGGTGTGCAGTGTGTCTCGTGCTCAACAAACTGCAGGTCATTCGCTCAAGGATGGTGGAAATTCGTATGTGAGGCGGTTTCAGTGTGTTCAGCTGAGACGCTTTCTACTGAGTGACAAAACCTCACAACAGCGGCACTTGTAACCTAGCAACACCTCACTGGAAAAATATAAGTCTGCTTTGTGTATATTGTTAGTGATATCAGACACCTGTAACCTAGCAACATATCAAAATCACTCATTTCCACACAATATGAAAGAAATGTGGGATCTGAGAGCAGAGCTTTTGATATTTCACTGTAGTGACCTTTTGAAGAAAAGTTTAGACAGAGATACAGTAGCTGTTTCTGATCTCAGTTTGTGAGAAGGAGAAATTAAAAGAAACCCCGTTATAGCAGCAGCCACAGTAGTGGTTTGTATTCAGAAGGAAGCAAAGATCTGCTCACCGTGTTAGGTGTGCTCAGGAAAATAAAAAAAGCGATATGACAAGACCACACATCACTCAGCAGGGTCACCAGATGATGTGTGCAGACTGAATATCAGCCTGAGCCACCAAATGTTTTGAATTTAGAAAGGCTCCTGAATGATTTTCCAGCTGAGCCTTACAGAAAGAAAATGTATTTTTTTTAATGAAGATGAGAAAAAACACAGATGGCACAATGGTGTAGTAGTTTGCACTGTCGCCTCACAGCTAGAATGACCTTGGTTCAAATCCCCCCGGTAGGTCAGAGGACTGGATGTGGAGAGTTTGCATGTTCTTAAGCCTTCGTGGATTTACTCTGGTTAGTCTGGCTTCCTTTCACTCTGCAAAGACATGTGATGCGTGTAAATGTTTTGTCTGTCTGTATATGTCAGCCCTGTGATAAACTAGCAACCTGTCCAGGGTGCACCCCACCTCTTACCCAGTGACAGCGGGGATTGACTCCAGCACCCGTGCGACCCTTAACAGGAAAGGTGGTTAGGATAATTAATAGATGAATAAAAACACCACCGATCTGTTTTCGCCTACACATAAAATCTAATTTAACTGAATATTGTAAAACAATATAACATATAAACGTGACGGGGAGGGGAAACATTTTTAGAGGCCTTGTATCTTATCAGATGTTTGTAGTTATGCTTGTTCAGCTTAATTAAATATAACCAGATTTCATAATACAAGTGTAATTAAATCACAATTTTAATAACAGCAGCATAAAAAACATTTGTATTCTGTTTATTAATGGGCCCGGAAATATTTCACGCATAGAAATATAAGATGAATCATCCAGCAGATGTTGCCTTTTTATGCTTTGAAACAGTTATGAATTTTAAAATTTGCTTCATATTGATTAACTTTCCCACCACTACTTCAGTTTACAGCTTCTTGGGTTAACTTAACCAGTTCAGCACTTACAGCACCTATCTTTGTCCTGGTCACACATGTCTTCCTACCCATAGCCATTCACTAAGACTGGCTGCACTGTCAGCCATGTTCTTCACTGTTTGCTTTAGTCCTTTTATACCCAACTCACTGACCTTTTCTACCACTCCCATCTCTCTCTCTACTGCCAGCTCTGTAAATCTACTCGTGTCCCTCTCACAGACATTTCTACAGCAGTGTCCCATGGAACTGGCAGTTCCTCAAAATATACAACTAAGATGTGTTTGAAATAATTCACCAAAGGTTGCATAAGGCCAATGATCGAACGTGCCAGTGTCCACAAACACTCCCTTAGATTCTGTATAATTAATTTGGAGTTAATTGTGTGTATCTACTGTAGATTCTGCTGTTACTAGGAGGTACTTTGATAAAATGGCATGTAATGAGGGTAATGAGTCATCATTCGGAGGCTGAAGAACTGCTTTTCTTGTGTTTCCTGTTCTCGACAAGGACACAAGTACCAGGACAACTACTAATATAAGCAGTTAAATGTTTCTTTTCAGGCAAGTCACAACGTTTGTCATTTTGAAATGGTCAACAACCTTAATAGAAAAGAAAAAAACTGTTTAGAACAAAGAGGAAGCCACGGCCCTCTATCTACTCTTTGAGAGGTTTGATAGGAATGATTTCTGGGACAGTAAGAATCAGCTTTTTATATAACACGTTAAGGGAAATGTTGAGGAGTGTAGAGCAAGGCAGTCCTTGGCCCAGACCCCAATCATCAATACTCAGAATTGGCCAATCTATAATTTGTGGAGTAAAAGATGATACCCTAAAGACATCAAAGTCAAGGGCAGAAAACCAATAACTGAGTGCATGCTGAGTGCATGTCCCACTGTTGTTCCAACTTCACAATACTGTCTTACTTAAATTCATCTGTTTTTTCTGTTCCTCTGCATAATGTGACCATAATAATATACCTGCTGAGACTAGAGAGACATACGGTTCAATATCAGTGACAATAACAATTACTTATTGAGTTGCTGTGACTTTCAGATTTTGTCCGGCATTTTAGTCTCAGCCGAAACCCAAACGACAAAATAATATACAGTATTTTGCACAATGCAACAATTTACCTCTTCACAAGATGCTTCTAAAGACACTCCACTTTAATATGCTAAATTGCTATTTCTCTTTTCAGAATGGAGCTATATTATCAGCCGGTTCAGCCTAGCTATAATGGAAGATATCTGTGAATGAAGAATGTGCTATTTTTTGATGCAATGATTATTAGGAGCAACATATATGTACATCACAGTTATCATACAGTAGGCTACTTTACTTTTTGCTGACGTAAAGGCTACTTTCAGGAAATTGAAAATAGAGCAGAGGAGAATGATACAAGTACAGACAAATATAATGTTTAGGCAAGTGCAAGTCATAGAACTTGTGAGACAGGTATTACAAGGCACTGCAGTAAAGGTGAGTTCTTTTGGCCAGGCGGTGTATTTTGCAATGCTGGGCCGTAGATTGATCTTAGCTCATCTTGGTCTTTTTAGTCCTGCTCTATTTAATCTTTTTATTTCTGTTCTGCTTCTCTACTCCTGCTTTCAAAGGATGAGAGGGGCTGATGTGATTGGCCATTACTGCTTGTCCCCTAATATACCTTCTTCTAAAACTTCATACTCCCATTGTTCAGCAAAAATGTGCTACTCAAACAGATTTGCAATTTGTGTTTGCACTTGCATATGCGGAAAAAGATTGCTACAACAATTTTGTAACGTTAATGCTTATCATCTTCGTTATAAAAATTGGAGTCACTAAACCATGAATTTCTATTGAGGAAATATGGAGGTTTTCAAGCAGCCAGTGCTACACACACGAAATAGACTTGAAATACTATCACTAAAATCTCAGCTCAGGTATATTACAAACTAATGGATACTCCATTCTAGAGGACTGCTATAAAGGGCACAGTCATTTTCTCAAAAATCTGAAGAAAAACTTTAATAAAACGATCTAATCACCAAAAATTACAAATATAAGTACTGCAGTAAAATGCCTCTCTCAGTTGGAAATATATCCTCAAGCATTGGTATCAAATGTACAATTAGAGGACTGACAAATTAATCATCCTCTGGTGTGACCTTTACCCATGAAGTAAAGGCACTTCTGAGTCAGATAATTCTGTTCGCCCTTACAAACTTTTAATACTTCTCAAGGCGTAGCTTAACACTCTAGTGGGTGTAACTTAATTAAATATTTTGCTGACACCACAGCTAAATGCTGACTGAAACACCCTGGCACTAATATCCACTGGTGCAGAAAAAGCTTCTTCTTTTTGCATAAAACACATTCATGCACTTTAAGAAAATTTGGTGATTGTCTGTGATAAACTCGGCCGTTTAAAATAATGACCTGCTAGACATACAGTACATCCAGTACATCCAGTTCTGAAATACTTTGAAGTCAATGTGTATAAACATCCAGCCTTAAGCAGATGAGAGATGAGAACAGCTACATAAACATGCATAAAATATGAAAGTTATTTAAATATCCTTGTTCTCTTTTCCTTTCCTCTGAAAACATTAAGTCATTTTGTATTTTAACTAAATAGGAAGTAAAAAAGAGCCTCCGGAAAGTCCTTAGATGTGCTATCCTTTAACCTTAGAGAGGAGACTTAAGGTAAACGACTCCTCAGTTCTCATATTTTTGAGAACATTAATGATGCATAAGCAACATCAAATTGCAGTTTGGGATCTTCCGTAATCTGTGTTTTAATGTCAAAACAACAGCACAAACTGTAGCTTATGAATGAATAATGTTTTAAAGAGTAGTTTAAGAAGATTGTATATATACTGTAAGGGAAAGATGGTATATGCCACAAATTCTCTTACGTTGCTGTTACACAGCCTTTAAAAACAACGACGTTTTTAAGAGTGGATCTGTGATGTGTTTGTCATTCTATTATAGGTGATGATTATTTATAATAATAACTACTTTGCATGTAGGCAAATAGGCAAATTCAGCTAAATTCAGTGTTGGGAAATACAAAAAAACTTAAAGATGGTGTGTATGTTGCATATCCATTAGATTGTTCACTGACTTTGCTTCAGACTAGTGAGAAATACTCTTCATCATGGTCCATGCACACCCAACATGGGAACTCTTAACAGCTGACTATGAGAGTGTTAAAATTTTCAACAGTGCTCGTATGTTTTCCACAAGAACATTCAAGGTGAATGAATGATTCATTTCTTTGCATAACAGAGAGCTGTGGCTGCGTGTGTTTTCATATGACATTGTTTTATACCCGAGCAGCTTACGGATTTATCCTCAGAGACTTTACAAAGATCTATAGAACATGTTACAGCCCATCATCAAACCTCTCATTCCCTGTTAAGCCTCCTTGACTTCCCTCTGATCATAACCGCACAGTGATCAAGTGATAAAAATTATATTTGCTCCATCAAAGGAGCACATTTTTTTAATGTGTTCTAATGATGAAAAGCCATTTAATTAAACAAAAATAAATTTTTAATATACACATTCAGATGAATTTTCTTGAGCTCTGTAACCTTAAGCTCAACTTTAAAAAGTCAGCTGCTCTGGGAATACATAATCATAATCATTCATAATCAAAGAGTGTGTTGATGTTACAAGTCTTTCTTTCAATATTTATAATTTAAAATATTATTTCATTATTTTTTTTCATTTGAAAAAGAAAACAAAGAGGGCAGCATACAATAGGAGGGAGCCGAATGTCATAATTTCACTACATTGCTTATGAGGATGAGCCTTGTTTTCAGTGATTTGACCCGTGTTGAAGTATATCTGTATTTATCTAATCAGGTTTTGACATGGTTCAAGAGGCTGGAGAGGCCTTACAGAGTAACCCACTTGATTTTTAAAGTCAAGTGAGAACATGAAAACTACTACTTAAAATGCAGCCATGACTGTATCACACAGTCTTTGCACATTTAATGAAAATTAATTTTAAACTCTTTTATACAGTATTATGTTGTTTTTCGCTTGATTTCCAAAATGAAAAGAAAGAATTGAAATTTTGCTTTAGTGACGAGGCAGTCATTTTAATTTGCCAGATACACTATGAGATTTTCAGGTTCCATCACAAGAAAAAAAATAATTGGATACACATAAAGCAGAATGTGATGACAAACAGACAAATGCTGAAATTGTGATAATCTCTTCTTATTTATCTGACCAGTGAACTATAGCATTAAACAGAGGTTGACAAGCTAATTATTTCATCCAAAATAAACTTTAAACCGCCTGTGTATTTGTGCCTCTTAGGAATTATGGGAAGTTTGTAATTGTAGTGTGCAGAATTCATGTTTTCATTTCACTTCGTATTTTACTGACCAACCAAGTTAGGCTTTATGTCCTGTAAGGAAGTTTTGTTAAAGCAAGGTGTTCATTCATGCACTCATTCTTTTAAATCAACAACAAAACAACAGAAGTAGAAAATATTCATCAAACATTACTGGAAATTAGTATGTTGTCATTTAGGACTAGAATCAAGGTTGTGTTTATCATAACATGATTATGAAATGACAAAACAACAGTTAGTGAAGGATTCAATATGTATGAATTAGCTCTGACTAACTGTACTGAGACTGAGTATGAGTAAAAAGTCATAATTGATCACTTTGTTGTTTTTAAACAATTATTTTTTACGTTTATCTACACATGTAACAGGAATGAGGGAAATATTTTTGTCGATCACACTCACTATACTTGTGAGGCAATTCATTGACATAATGCATTCCTTAGCCCCTTATCCTAACCATTACAACAAAATGCCTAACCCTACCAAATCCTAATTCTAAACCTAACCATAAAACCTAGAGTAGTTGAAATATTTGAACCTGTGAGGACTGGCTAAAATGTCCTCACAGGACCAAGATGTCCTCACAACAATAGTATCTAAACAAACTTTGTCCGCACAAGGAAATAAAAGAGATGACACACACACACACACACACACACACACACACACACACACATACACACACACACACACACCGCTATCCAGATTTTGATCATATTCAGCATACGATTGCACACGGCGCAGAGAAACCTTGTTATTCAGATCCCTGTAAATGTGAGTCTAATAATACCCAAGGTTTCTGATCATTTGTACTGGCTTCTCTTTCACACCTCCACATACAGAAAAACTGTCATATCACTACAGAACGACTTCCTTCAACAGCTGAGGATGAGCCTGCGATGATATCTGGTTGCATGGTTCTGTGTTTACCACTCTACCGGATTTGGGTACATAAGGCATTTTCTTTCAATTCATCAAGTCAGTTACAAACTGTTCAGCATAAACATGTATAAACAATTATAAATATGCTGAAATAATTAGTGCCACAGGAGAAAAAGGTAGAAATCAACACAAAGCTGCGAGGAATGTAGAAAGCAGGTAAAGAAAAAGGTGCTTTCAGATAAAAGTGAGTTTGTAGATCAATACAGGACTGTCTGTGATAAACCCTATTTTTATATTCTGCTTGTGACATACTGTTGACAGGTTGTTAAATTCAGCACTTATTCAGTCTGTATTTACCCAGGAATGTGAATGTACCTTTGTTACATGGCAATGATATTATCGCTGTCATTGATGAATTCGGCTTAAGAACCTTAAGATTTGATCAACTTGTCAGTGCAGACAAACACTGTACATCTGCATTTCTAAGAAGTGAGGTAGAAAGAACCTGTTCATCACGTATTCTCTTTCATGGTTCATGTCTATGCCTTACTCTGTCCCTATCGCGCACACATGTGCTTTACTCCTCCATGACGGTCATTAAACATGCTCTTTCTCAGGCATCTTTTATTCTCTAGATCCACTGTCAAGCTGCCATGACATTGTCTGGTGCAGTACACTTTAAATATGCATTGCACTGGCGTCAAATTGAGTTCAAAGTGTGTTTGTGGATTTTAGAGCTGAGGCAGAGAATATAGGGCTCGAACGGGCGCGGAACTGACCAGCTACCTTGAGCTTTAATGGATAACAAGGACTTTAAAGTAGAAAAGGCACATGTGTCACACTTGCACCTTGCACTTTTATTTGGGGGGATCGACGAGAGATTCACTTTTTGTGCGACTCTAGGCTCTGTGTTTCTTTTTGATCAGAGCGCAGGTTTTCATATAATCTACAGCCCTTCAGTGGCTGAGAATAGCAATGGAGCAGGTGTCATGCTCACCTGACAGCAGGTTAACTCAACTCATCTCTAAAATCCATTCAGCCCTTTTGTGTTTGACACCTAATAAGCCCTGACTTAAATTAAAAACCCATTAATGCCTCCTAATCGGGCTTTGCCATGCTCCCTGTGCCAACCCCGATCACACTTCCTCCATGAGGAATTAGACCAGGCTGTAAGAGTGTGTATTACCTATACTCACTCCACAGTTCCTCAGTTCACTCCATTAAAAAAAGTTTCAAGACAGGAAAGACGAAAGATTAGACTTAGTGCTGTAATGGAGAGGTACAAAGGGTAAATGCAGACTACTCTTACGGCACCAATACTTGCTATCTTATAGTTGTATTTGTATTACAGTAGTCATTCTAGCTTTACTGGTATGATCTACTGTATATCCAGATATATTATCTGGATGAGGAAATGTTCCACATTGTATTGTCTACAGATTTCATTGCGATCAGAAATGTGATCGCATCGATCTGACTAAAATCTGTTCATGTTAAAACTCAAAGACCGCCTCTTCCTCAGCATATGAAAAATAAGTAGAACAGCAGCATTATTTTGGGAGACTCTTGATGGCTTGCTAAGCCATTCAAGAAGAGGACCACATCACGGTTAGGAGTCGTCGAGCTGCAGTAGCAAGCTTCTCCGCTGACACTGATTGCTTGCACTTCTCATACCTAACAATAGCCTAGTTAATCAGAAAGTAGCCAAAGGGTGCCTTGGGCTGTCGCCATTTCTCATGATCTCACAGGATACTTACGTAAACCCTGCTGTGAAACAAGACTGTTAATTTGAAATCGACCCTTCAAAATCATGGATTACATTTGATGTTTTTTTTTGTGGGCATCAAATGCACCTATTTTTTAAAAATCTTTTTCACAATATCAGCACAAGGCGACTACACTACAGTAGGAAAAGAAACTATGGTTAGGGAATGCTTACGGGAAGGACACTTAATCATCTAAGGTTTGGGAATGTCTTTTGTGCACCGGCATGAGCCACAGGCCAAATAATATTCCCAAACCCCTCTCTCTTAAATCACACTATTGTCAGTTGCTTGTATGTTACTGTGTAAGTAACTGAATCACTTGAGATATTCAAATTTTCAAAGGTTATAGAAATGGCGAACATTACCCGATGTGATGGAAACTACATAAACGATGATTTCACTACACAGATATTTACCAACACTGTGCCCAACTTTACAGTAAATCATGTGTATGTTAGATCAAAATCACTATTGTTATGTGCATAAAAAAGTTCTTGATTAGAGGTGGATACAGGAGCATAGCACATACAACAGTATACTCTGCTGCTTCCTATCTTCCCACTCTTGCCCTTATTCTGCGTCTTTGTTAAAAGTGTTAAAACAACCTATATTTAGTATGACATTAGTACAGTAAGCTGTTATAAATCCTCATAAGGAGGTGGTCTGGGGGGATAGACATTGGAAATAAAAGGACAGATTCCAAATGGGAGTCCAGTCTAATGGTTTGTTTTATTTATGACAGGTTAGGGAAGCAGAACTGGCTGAGGGCATACTACGTTAGCTCGAATCTGCTTTGATGAAGTCATCTAAAAACATACGTTGAAAACCCAATTAAAAAATGTTTATGATTTCTCTGACTGAGAATGCAAGAATCAAGTTCACCTCAGGACCTCGCTTCAGTTTATTCTCCATCAAATTTGGAGTCAAACTGAGGAAATATTTTTCTATGAGTTTCTCTTGGTGCAAGACAGCGATGACAAAGTGCCTCTGAACCTATTGCTTTGAAACACATCAGAGAAAAATAATGCTTTGTGGCACATCTAATTCATCAATGCGCCACTACAGCCCCCCCCCCCCCCCCCCCACCTCCACCCCTCCCCTTTTCCAGCTTCAGTGGTGATGCATTTTTTCTGGTTGCCTCTGCAAGAATCAATCTGCAGGAGAGCAGAGAGAGTCTCAGTGTGTTCTGCAGCAGCGGTTTGACTCATTCGATTATCTTTCAGTTCAACTTATTAGCAACACTTATATTTCAAATTAATCACTGAAAATTTATCTTCATAATTCAGCTTGCAGAGAACTCTTTACCTAAATGCCACTGCCCAGAGGATAGGATTTTTGTAAAGATTATTTTACCTTTGTCTAGCTTTCTCTAAAACTCAAGCTTGTTTTAACACCAGTATGAGATTTGAGACTTTGGTCATATACTTCTGAAATGTAGCTCCTGGGAAATAATGTCTTTCCTCACACCTTTTGTTTGAAAGGTCTCAGTTCTCGAGATACCACTAAGAGTCAAAACCAAACTTTTTGACCTGATATAAAGTATCAAAACGCCACAAAGCAGAACAGGCAAAAAAAAAAACAAAAAAAAAAAACAATAGAAACAAAAACAAAACATAACTGCAGCCATTACTCAGTTACTCGTCTTGATATCAAGTCAGTCTTCTCTGTAACTAATCAGAAATTAGCTGTTTAATCTTGACTGATACTCCCACAAAGACAAAACATGTCTCTGTGGTTAGGACAAACATCGAAACTGATCAAAAATGGCAAACAAATCATATTAAATAATGTTAAAGACACTTTTTGTTTAACTAGAGATATGCTCGAAACCTTCTCTGCCTCCTGACACTCAGACTCAAGGACGTACAGCAGTGCAGAGACGTTTGCGTCTAAAAGTCAATACAGTATCTGCCCTTTTGATGTCTTCTTTCATAAGGCTCGTTTTTGCATGACAGTTTTTATATACAGTATATCATTTCTTTATGCATTTTGTTGTGTTTTGGATCCTTGCATGAACTTACAACATGACACTGTATTTACTGCTCCACTATCCAGTTTGATATCCAACCACATTACTGGGTGTAAAGTGGAATATAGAAAAATTATTGAATACAATATAATTTGAGCAGTCCAGCTACCCTACAGTAAGGTCCATAAATAATGGAATAAAGATAAGATTTTTAATACAAGGAGTTTGACAAGAGTGTAGCAATAACCATTCGGGAATTACAGTCATTTCCACTGTGACTGGACAGTGCAAATGAAGGATGCTGTGCAATTCAATGAGTCAATGAGTCGCTAAAAACTTGCAACACACTGCTCACCACTCTAGATGGTGGGAGCTTGAGGCAGGGGGGGTGATGGGGCACTGTCAGACGCCTCCATGGCCACACCGCGCTGCTGCCTCAAGTAAGTTATTACGTTAATTGACCTGACTGTGTATTGTACAGAAGCTTGGCACATTATTTGTTCATATTATAAATCTGTTGCACACGTTAAAGTAAAATAAGTCTAGTACACATTTGTGTATCAACATAATGCATAATGCATTATTCTTTCCATCCGTTTTTTACATAAAACAGTACAAGTGTTTCCTTAAAATCAATGGCAGTGCTTCTTTACAAAAGGTTCACATGTCAGTACAAAAAATATAAAGTCACAAAATAGAGCTTAATTCCTCATCATAATGTCCACAAACACCACAGAGATATATCTAGACAAATACATATGGTACACCCAGAGGAAAACTGTGTTGCTCACTGCTGTCCTCTTGTTGTCTCCTGAGGAGCAAATCACATAGTGTTAATGCTACCCTGTGAAAATGTGATTTTCAGCTCAGGAGACAACCAAAAGTCAATTGTGAGCAATACAGCTTTCCTCTGGGCGTACTCATGACCCACATGACCAATGATTCTCCCCCACATTGCCTTCATCTCTCTCTGCAATGATAGCAGCCACCACCCCACTTCATGTCAGTAACCCATGAGAGACGTTTCAGTGCTTTTTGTGAACATTTAGAGTCTGCTCCAACTGTGCATGTGAACACTGTCCTGTGGTAGGTGAGAAGTTTTTATCCAGGCCAACTCCTACATCCGCTCACTTTTTAATACACCCTTAGTGACAGAAGCCTGTTATTAAAATCAGAGGCTGTACAACATGGGTTGAAATTAAAACACAGAAACTGAGAAGACAATTTTTAACGTTGAAAATGTAGTTAAAGCTTGGCAACAGCTCTACTGCAACAAATATCCTTGTAGTATTGGAACTCTAAATTACTTTGGGTCTTCTTGCAATGATTGTCCATTTATCCATTGTTTATTTTAACTGCTTGTCCTCTTAGAGGTCACAGGGGTGCTGGAGTCTATCCCAGCTGTCATTGAGCGAGAGGCAGGGTACTGCACATCCTAGACAGGTTGCTGGTTTATCATAGCTTACATATATAGACACCCATTCACATTCACAACTATGGGCAGTTGACCATGCAAACTACTAGATTTGTGGATTTGAGCCTAGCTCCTTCTTGCAGTGAGGCAACAGTGCTGCCTGCCTTACAATGAGTCTTTCATACTCACACAAAACAGTTTTCACTGTGTCATATACATTCATTTTAAGATGCAGTAAACTGAAGTGCAAGAGCAAAAGTGCACTAGAGTTAGGTGAATATCCTAAAAAAAGGTTATTTTTTATTTTCTGCAAGTCTGAGGTAATATGCTAAATTGTGTATTGTGCATGTTTTTTATTATGTCTGTACAAATCAGTCTCTACATTTGAGCGAGAAGAATTGCTGTACTATACCACTGAGAGAATTTATTGTCCAAAACAAATCCTAGGCAATGACTGCCCCTTTCTCTACCATAAACTTTTACTGCATGGGCTTTTTATTGGCACACACAATAATAAAGTCACATTTTCACTTAAAAGCACATAAAATATAAAAATCAAGTAAAGATGCAAAATACTGTCTCATAATCTCCTGGTTATTCACTGCAGCACAGCCCTCTAATCCCAAGCAGCTAAAATTGAGAGCAGAATTATTACTATAATTATTATTATTATTAAACTGTAGCCTGGGAAAATTAATTGACACATGAGACACCTTACTTTAAAAGATGCTTCCATTCCAAATCATTTCCAATAACTCCACTCCACACCTTTATCTGCCCTAAAACAACAAATTAATTTAAGACATGTCCACTTTATTAGTAACAGAATACGATAGCATGCTAGGCTTTAATTCACATTAGCTTACTAGTCATGTGAAAATGCAGTCATCAGTAACATACTATAACATAATCTAGCCCTAAATGTAGCCCTATCTACCCCCATTGTTTCAAAATTGAAGCCATCTTATTTAAATATCAGCTGATTTTAAGTGTGTTTAATTTCATGTACGTGAGGAACTTTGCCAGTTTTACCCACAGAACTCCTCGGTATTTCCAAACTAAAACAGGACATTTGGCAGCAACTTCGCAGAAAAAACCCATCGTACTCAGTGCTTGCACCATGTGACCACAGTTTGTATTTGTATAGTAAACTTCTGTAAAACGATAATACAATCACACATAATTAAGAAATATTTTATTTATTTTTTATTTCTGTTAAATTTACCACAAAGCTACAATAAGGCTACTGTCGCTGTATTGAGAATTTTGAGAGTATTAAGTGCTTATTTACCAATTGCTTCATATTCTTAAAATCAGTAAATGCACAACAGAGTAAATATGCTCTTTAGTCTTGATCAAGCAAAGCTTCCTGAATGAGATCATATGTGATAACACCAGTCGAGAGTAGGTTGTCTGTCCAAACCCCCAGGAGGAAGCTGCATTTGACGCTACTCCATCTTTTCTGCTCTTTGAAGCTCACTGAAGATTGAAGTGACATACATGTGAGTTTCAGGGTTATATTAATTTATAGGGCTCTTGCGAGCATCAATAGACCCATCTCGTCTCCCTTGGCATTGCCGTGCAAGCATATTTTACTACATGGAAACGGCTCTCTGTTTAATTACCCTCCTCTGAGGCATTAACACATCTCAACTGCCACCCCCACCACTCATGAATTAATGATGTGCATCTCTAGTTGTTATTATAAAGCTGCATTGGGAAACAGACTGGTCGAAGTTAATTTGAGATTCAGCTCTAAAAAACCTGAGGTGGTTGTTTCTCAATGTAGCGACTGTTGAAACAACAAATATATGCCTCCATTTGTTTTGAGCAAGGTGTACAGGCCTTTAGGGGCCACAGTACACTCCTTGGATGTAAGGCCAGCTGGCAATAATGATCTTGTTATGTCTTGTCTTGTGAAAATTGGCATATACTACAAGTTGTAATCTTGCAGTGAGCATTATTTCTGTCAGTGTGGTCATGTGTTCATTGTGCATGCACAATTGCAATTGCTATAATTAATGCAACACCAAAAACATTTTTGCACACTTCAGTCAGAATCTGCACCACAGACATGTTTAAAAAGTTTTTTTTGCTGCTTGTTGTTGTTGTTTTTTGTTGTTTTATGTTCTTTTCTCTTTCCTCTTTCCACACCCCAACCAGTTGAGGCAGATGGCCGCCCACCCTGAGCCTGGCTCTGCTGGAGTGAGGAAGGGCGTTTTTGGTCTCCACTGTTGCCTTGTGCCTGTTCAAATGGGATTGGTGGGTTTTCTATATAATTCTGTATACAGTTATATTTCGTAAGGTTTTAAACCTTAAACACTGTAAAGTGCTTTGATGTGATTTTTGTTCTAATTGGCCCTATACAAATACAACTGAATTGAATTGACTTGAATTTGTTACAATAAGAACAAGATAATAGGAGGTGAATGCTGAGGGGATTGGCCGGTCTGGGTTGGTGGATGCGCTGCAGTACAGGTCCACAGAAAAGTCAGGTAATTTGACAGGTGAGTAGTGTTGCAGTCTTTTAGACAACAACAAACTAAATGTAGGTCCTGGAGCAGTGTCGGCCACCAAATCTGTTGTCCAACCATAAAACAGGTTTACGCAACCTCTGCGTGACAGACATGGCGAGAAGAGTAACATCACACCAAGATCTTATGTCGAAGTGGGAGCAACAGAAACTGCTGACCTTTAGAACAAGCTGCAGGTGGTGTGCTCTTTTCATGGGAACATTAGAGCATTTCACTCTTAATAGATACCATTTAAAACTGTCTTCATTCTTTATTTGGGACTTATTATGTGCTTATTATTACAGATGAATGAATGTGTAATATTATAGATATTAAATTGAACTAAGACACTATAATCAATAGCGTAGTAGTAGTAGTAGGAGTAGTTTGATGCTGTTGAAGAGATGCTATATTGTATATATAATTTTTTTCCTTCAGTTTCTTTTTGCCTTCATTGTTATCAGGACTTGTCTTATCACTCCTCACTCCAAAAACAGCTAAAGCTTTATGGTATCATTGTTTTGTTCACTTTGTTTTAATTTGAGACAGTTCAATGCAGTCCTGGGGAGATTAGGTCTAAATTACAATGTGAGAGCTACGATAGAAGTTGCAGTTCTTCTATCATCTTGATGTAGCAGGGTACTTGTGAGAAAAGCCTCTGATGAAAAGGTGCCGGGTGATACATTTCCCACCCATTCGTGATAACTCTTAATGCAGGCGGTTCTTATTCATTTCACATGCACTGCACTTTAATAAGGGGGAAATTACTGAGGAACATTGGCCTCAGATCTTTCTGAGCATCAGTGTTTTTCGAATGATACATCTGTTTTCAGCATTGGGTCGCGGAGTTCACTGAAGTGATCTGTTTCTGCAGTATTAAGGTGCTCTCGCTGTAAGTGCCGCAAACTGTTTCTCTCAAGTGGCGACAGGACCATACTTAGGTTCTATGACAGTGGAGCTTCATATAAAATGTGAAAAAAAGATTGCTGACAGTCTGATAAGACTCTCCAGATGGACAGCTTGTTAAACAGTACGCAGGCTGTCATAACACCAAAGGCATTGAGTGCTTGTTTATAACTCCATGTCTGTTGACCTATTGTGCCTTTCCCTTAATATAACTCACTTTTTAAAAAGATCAAGGAGCACTGTTTTGCTTTTGATGCTGAAACTGTGAAAATCTTGATCACACTGCATCTGACACATATACATTCATTTTCAAGTTAAGAAGTTAATTCTCATTTTTGATATGTAAAAAAAGTTAAACACTGATGTGAATTAAACACATGACTCCTAAGGCATCGAGGGCATGTTTGTGAAAACAGTGAGCGTTATCCTCAGTTGTCTGTGGGAGGATTTCCCATGGCGCTGGTTGACTTACATTTGAGGGCATGTTATTTCTTTATATCCCACATGCTAAGTCTAATACCTTTTAGAACAAACACGGTAGTTCAGTTCTGTCTTATTTAGTCATTAAAACAATCAGCGCATTACACATATGTGTATGTTTTTAACAACCAAAGATGCAAACATGGTCCCTATAATAAGAACAAAAAATGATAAACGCACCAACATTAAATGGGAAAATGCACGCATCAAGAATTGCACAGGGAAATTAAAGGGAGTGATGAGTTTGGTTTGGATGAACAACATTTCTTTGTGACACTTGTTCCTCTTCTGAATTTGGAGTATATTTCCTTCAGAATTTGTCCTTTGGTTCTAAGGGCCGCTCTGGTCCCTTTATGTCACATTAAACCTTTGGGAAGACCCATTGCATTGTTAAGTTTATATTCTACTAAACTGAAGTGCTATTAAGAGAAATTTTATGACCCAGGTATAAGCATATAGGGTCTGTGTTATCAAATCTGCCTTTAACTGTCTTGTTCCTACTACAGAACCTCAAGAAAAGCTTGACTGGCTTGGCATTTTCAAGTCTCCCTGATATAGTGGGAAAATTTGCAATAAGTAAAAGGCGAAACTCACACATGCCTATCTCGGAGCTGTGTGCAAAACATATTACAATTCAAGGTTGAATTGGCAGTCTGTACCCTTGATTACTTGTTCTCATTTAAAATACCCTGACAAACCTTACAATTAAAGCTCACAAGCTGCTCTTGAATATTAAAAACATGGTGACTTTCCACTTTCCCAACTTTTAAAAGGACAGATATCAATGTCTCACCACTCCATTTGCCTGGGTCACTTTTATATATTCTTGGTTTTTTAGTTTTCCTTCAATCCACGGGCAATGAGCGGTGACAATGTCATATTCAAGCATACAAACGTTCACAAACATGACCTTTATCCAACAAATTCTTGAGATGCAGACTATCTAGAGATAGACTCTTCATGTGAAATGATGAGTAGATAAAAGTAAAGGTCAGAGTTAAAATCCTTGCCACATATTTTAAACTACTCTGTTGCTTGTTATAATGAAATTCACCTAAGTTAACTCCCCACAGTACAGACTTCTAAGGGGAAAAATCCTATTGATCGAGAGAGTTCTGGGGATTCTCCCAAGCATTTTCACAGCACATTTCACCACATCAGCACTGCCTCAGGGCATCATAGTGAAAGCAGCAGACTAGTGTAGCTCTTGAGGAGCAGGGTGGAGGAACTTGATACAGGTGAAGTGAATATAATGACTTAGCTTTTGACATGCCAGGGAGACTGAACACTTCAGGGCTTGGTAACAACATCCAAATGTCGTGATCCCTTGTTATAGACCATTGATCCAATGTGTGAGCTTCTGAATTTTAAGGGCATAGAGTTCAAAAGATGCCAAAATACACTGTTAGCTGTTAGCCCTATACTCTTTCATTTTTTGCCACCGAAGCATTGTAACAGTCCTTCTTACTCCTTTCTTTATTTAACTGCACATTTTAAAATGCACATTTATTGCACCTTAGTGTTTGTAGTAATAGTAGCAGAGGTCAACGCAGTTGTATCACTGGCAATATACGTAGCAGAAATACTGCATACTGTACACTGATAGCACCAGAAAGGTCGACGCAATAGTACCATCATTTGACAAATACACATTTTCTATATAGAGATATGTAATGGAGATAGCTCTACCATCTCCTGCTTCAGTTTCCTCTCTCTAGCATGTCTAGAGAAACTCCCTCTGTTTCTTATGGAAACATGTCACTACCCACCTGCCACCACTCACTCTGAGAGAGATTCTCACCTTTTCCACACTCCTGACCCTGCTCCACCTCTCACAACATTCGTTCACATGCTCTTAAGTCTATAAAGCCACTTCTGCACTCACAGTTGCCAGATCACCGATACGCTTTACAGCTGTGACTGCTTGCCTCTGCAACTGTTATCTGTTGTCAGTGACTTGGGGAAGTTTGCAAGTACACTTCCTGCCTCTGCAATGATTCTCTAATAAATCATAGTTTATCAAATCGAAGCCCAAATCGTAACTTTGTACGTAAGTCTCTGTTTCTAATCTCGTAGTGAACTATATTAGTACTAACTTTAAGTTAAAGTTTAAATTGAATCTAAATATCATGGATATCACAAGAGCTAATTTATCATAATATTGAATAAAACGCCATCACATGCAGATTCCATAAAAAAAATATGTGATGCAAACCACAGTACATATGTGCAGTGGTAGCTGAATGGTACAAACAGCATTGTTCTTAGTGTTGCTAAACACCTGAACTTATGCCAGAATTTAATTAGTTGAATTATACAATAAATACATACCATACTGAATGCTAAATGATATTAATGAACAGTATATGCCAACATGAAAAATGTTGAGAGGAAAGTTTTTATTATTTATTGGAAATGTTGCTTTTAAAGTCCATATGCAGTATGTATAGAGACAGAGTATTAATGAGTAAGGTCTGACACGGTCTAACAGAGAGAGACTGTAAAAACAGAGCAATGCTTTACAGAGGGATGATGTAAAATAATGTTTAAAAATACATAAGGCTCTCCATGATATTAAGACAAAAGAGTAATCAGTGTGTCAAAGATGCTAAATCCATGTCTGAAATTGATTCGTAGCCTGCTGCTTATGGTTAAATATTTATTGAGCAATTCTGCAATATCATTTTGATAAATGGATTTAAATGGTATTAAAAGACAATTATATTTTCCTAGAGATATCTGCTGAACACATAACAAGGTTCTCAATTTTAGAACAATTATCTCTTGACATTAGCCAGACAGTCATTTACTACTGGCAACTTACAGTTACAAGTTGGCACCGAGTACTGCTGGCGTAAGAGTCAAAGGAAATGCTTACTGACAAATAATATGAGCCAAAGGTTAAATAAAACAGATTAGGCCTCAGTACAGAGCCTAAAGATGCAAAGTCACCAATGAAGAGTGAAACAAAATTTTCTGAACCAGACAATAATAGTACTAGAAATACCAGCATTATTCCCCAGTCTATCAATTACAACAACACAAGTAATGACATCTAAGGCAGAGCACAGGTCAACCAGCACTAATACTGAGCACTTACTGGGGTATGCATTTTTCAGAGGCTAATTAATAATCCAGAGATTGGTGGTTTCACTTGCAGGCTTTGCAAAAGCAACCTCCAAATTTGGAGGTGAACAGTTTCAAATGAACCAGACACTCCACTTACGCCTGTAATTTCAAGTAACCAATAACAAATCCAATAAGACCCAGACAAAATGTAGAACTCATGTATTCATCTCTGTTGCCCTGAATAATGATCTGACCAAAACCAAAACATGTCCTTTCTCTAACCCTAACCACAAAGACCATGCAGCGATTTTACTGATTGGGAATAAGATAAATAATACTATTATTTTTTTAGATTTTCAATTTGCATATGAATGCATGATTAAAAAATGCAATGACAGAGTGTAAACATTGAGTAAAGGAATGGACAACTGAGCAAATTATATCTCCTGTTGACATGGCTATAATGAGCTAAATATCTAAAAGAAAACTCTCTAGGCAAACTGGTCTGTCAGTGAAATTGATAGAGAGTGGCTTAACAAGTCGGCTCAGAATTAAATCATGAGAGGCAACAGTGAATTGACGGACTGATGATTGCACAGTTAATAATGTCTTGGGGTTAATGATCAAAGCAGTAGGAACACCTATCGAGGCAGCGATTAAAAAGTGATCAACAGAAGTGAATAAAAACCTGGAGTGTTAAGTGAGAATAATTTTATCCAAGTCCAGATGATCTGATTGTTGATTGTTTCCTGAATGAAGCAATAATATGCACAGCTGGGTGAAATCATTAAAAGATCCATAGTGGGGAAGATTGTGCCATTTTCAGTCAAACTGGGAGAAAAGAGACAAAAGACTGCGGTGTGCTTATGATGTATAATGACTACAATAAAAAAAAAACATAAAATAAACTGATTTAGTGATCAAAGAGGGTTTTGAGAAAGTTTGTAATTTAATTTAAGCACTAAAATTAAACTCAATAAGCTCAAACTCAGATCTACACTGTCAGTCTTCTGAATATATATATAATACAGGAATATATATATATATATATATATATATTCCTGTATTTTACACTTTTACACAAAAATAAAATTAACAAAATGTTATTGTGGAAGTAAAGAGTCAAAAGGGGAAAACATCCAGCCAACATGTCTTACTGTGCTTGAAACCCACGGTGAACAAATTAAATGGAATAAAGTTATTTCACATTAGTATGCAGTACAAAGGTTGTGAATGTGATACAATTCCAACGTATTCATATTTCTTCTTGTTGATCTCGCTGGAGTGCTCACCAAGTTTCTCTTTTCATGACAAACTGGTTGGTCTCAGTAGTGATTTGTGTGTTCTGCCTCAAGCAAGATTTTAGTTTTCAGTTTAAGGAGAAATAAAAACTCTAGAATCTCAGCTCTCTCTGTTTTCACCTCGCTCTGTCTCGCTGAAACTCTTCTTTTGTTTAATTACATTTATCATCATACAGTATACCATATATTTTATCACTGTTGTTTTACAACACAGTTTAAGTGACTTCATTTTCAGCTCTTGTTTTATTGTGTAAGTAATGTCTCCTTAATGACTACTTACTGTATCTGTATTTCAGTTTTACTTCCCATTCTGCAGGAATCTACAAAAAAACAAACAAAAAAACATAAAAACTGTGTATAATGATTGAGCTACTTAATTATGACAATTACAAATATGTATCTTTCCATTGTTCACAATGAAACAGCATTTGTCTTATTGAATAACCCAACTCTAGTGGGATGCACCTCAGGGCAGATGCTGTAGTTATATCACCACCACTTCTCCTTTTCTACCCCACTTCCTCCACTAAAACATGTGTTATTGTCTTCAGGTGATTTTACTGTTCACGTTAAAATATCATCCCCTTCTAAACAAGGACAGGAGCGCTTTCCTTAAACAACTCTCATATAACACTCCAAGGTACCATCTCAATCTCTGGCTGTTTTCTGCCTAGGGTCCTTGCAAAGTCTATTCTCAATGCAACAGTGGTCAATAATACTGTCCTCGTAAAGTCTGATGTCCACTGTGATTAGTGTCACTTTCAGTGTCATTCACGTCAGCTCAGTGAAATCGTCTGTTAATTACAACTCCGTCTCCTCAAAATAACTTTTATATATGGCTACTACACAATATATTCCTATGTATATCTTTCGAAATGTACATTTCAGTATATATTCAGTTTTGTTTTTTTTCAGTATTTGACCAAGGCCAGGGGCTCTCTCTAACCTTAACAACTGCTGTGAGTGCACAACCATTAAAAAGCCTTTATCAGTTGCTACAAACCAATTTTCTGTTCGATGAGACAATAATGGATATTGTAAGAAAAGCAAACAAAATATATTGCTAGTGAATATTTTGCAATTTCATTCAGTAAAACCTGTCCTTGTTATGCTGATAAAAATACAATTATTTGGCATTTTATTCTTCCCTAAGTGTGCTGTATATTTATAAACTGCTGATACAGTGTTGCTTATTCAGTCAGTAGATGCTACTCATATTGTTGTAGGTGTGGCTTTATGCGCAAATCTATAGTCATTTATATAGATAATTTCAGAGAGCAGTGGAGGATCAGAAAGTCTGATGTTGAACAAGGGTTTTGTCTTTTACAAACACTCTCCTCCTTCCTAAAATGTACAAATTTGGTTCCTCAAAGGCTGCTGCCATAAAATCTCTATCAGTTCTTTGACACAGCCGCTTGCTCTGGTAGCGTGAGGTGGGAGAATCACCTGGAGAGGGGACATCAAAGTAAGAAATGTGCTCCACTTGCTCCACTGAACAGATGGCATCATTTAGGTTCTATTAAGGGAATGAGGCTGCGCCTTAACAGGAAAAAGTCTTAGGACGCCGTCTGTCATAAGAAAAGAAGCCAGCTGAGCAAACAGCAAAAAGATCTTCACTTGCATAGTAAGTCCAGCGGACCATTTCAGTTAGGCTTTGCTTTACATTACCAGGATGAATGAGCTCAGTCTGTGCAGACTTCCCTCCAGAGTAGCTGAAACAAGACCTGTAACTGTAACTACAGTATCTCGTAAAAAAAAAGTGGTTCAATGTGGCCTCAACTGTTACAGCTGTGTGTGTCCAGTATGGTCCATGCTTGGCACTGCTCTATGTTTCATTATGTATAAACTCAAACTACAATTCATATAAGTCTTTAAGTATTTAAAGGGACCTGATGATGCACTATTCTCTGTTCTGTTATGTCAGCATTATGTCTTCATCTGTCACTGTCAACAGTAAATGATAATCGAAAGCATATTTCTTTAATATTTAACTTTATGTTGTTTGTGGCACATTATCAGTTTGACTACAAAGTTGCAGCCGTGATTGACTTCACAACTTATGAAGTTGTGATGACCTCAGCTAAATGTTTGAACATCTGAGCCACTGATCTGCCCTGCAGTGAGAGGCATGTCGTTCATTCAGTTCAGATACTATGCAAAATTGTCTCGGTGAGATTCATCTAATGACTGCTGTGAATATTGATGCTGACAGCTGTTGAAAGGCCGCGTTACAACAATAACAATGGTAATAGCTGATGGGAGGGAACAGACCCAATTGAGGTTGGAATGGATTTGCAAGCCTTGCATTCTAGGACTGGCTCAACATGCTGCTCACATCACATAAACAACAAATGAAAAGTTACAGATGAGAACGTCTGAGTGAGAGGAGGACTTACGGGACAACACATGACAATATTTTACAAACACATGACTAGAAATCAGTATTGCGGGGGAAAAGGGTAAAACGGGGACCTCACATTGATCAGCATTTGAGAAATCAAAGATACAACTTGTTCTTGTTCACCGACACACAGCAAACTAAACCTTCGATAAAAATGTTAAAGTTCTGTATCTGGGGGGTCAAAAGTTAAAGCAGGCAGAAAAAGAAAAGACCAGTGGGTAAAAAGAGCCAGAGCAAAATGGCCTAGGGCTACTGACAAAAGGGAATGGTGAAATCATCTCGAAAACAGCACCAGACAGGCTAAAAGGAGGAGCTGAGGGCAGAACAGAAAAGCTGGAGCATGTTGGAGAATGTCTTTAGTGTACTGCATGACGTAGGAGAAGAAAGTTGCGGAGTTCACTAAAACAAAGAAAGAGCATCAGAACCAAAATGGTGTAAGCGACAGCAAACAGTTGTTGTGGAAGAGAGACAGCTCGGCTCGTAACAGAGGAGGATCAGACGGATCAGGACGGAAGTGTCAATATAATACAAGTAAACAAAGAATCATTTCATAAAGCTGACTAGAGAACGGCTTTGAAGGAAAAAAAAAACAAAAGGACAAAGAAGAAAGGCGTCACGACAGTGTTTTACAAGCAAGTCTTTAAATACAGTATGTAGAGCTGCTCTTAACATGACGGTGTTATTTTTTTCTTTTCATATTGACAACAATCCCCCCAGTGATATTAAAACCAATAATAAAACTCTCCTGCTAAGAAGAGTTCTCTGTGCTGAATCCAGACACTTTGAAAATGTGGTTTTTGTAGAGGGATAAGTGGATTTTGTTATGGCCAGCTACTGGAAACCAGGATGTGCCCTGTGGTCCTATACTGGTCCACATTGGGAAACTCAGGTTGCAATATTGTGGTCTGTATGTGGTTTGGAAAGTTAATACAACATGTTGACCAAGTCTGAAGGTGTTGGGACTTAGATATATCTGTTCCAGGGGTCTGATTCCTGTTAGTCAGACATTTGAAATGACTCGTTTAAAAACCACGTTAATCACGTTGATGTGGCGGCGTCTTTAAAGCATTGGGTTCACTGCAGCCACTGGTGGCGCACAGATGCATCAGAATTCAGTCAGCTGCTGACATTACAACTGTATTTGAAAAATGAAAGAAATGTGTATTTCCTCTCCTTTTTGCAGTTAAAATTTACTAATTTATCTTATTTAAAATTTCACAGTAAGCTAAACAAAACAAAAAAAAATAAAAAAATCAACACAGATGTATCAAAATCAATGACAGTTAAGGGCATCTTGTATGCAGCGTGTCTGTCCAATCGATTTTTCAAAGCCCTCTTTGCGATTTTCCTGAACTAAACAGTGTTACCCCCCACAGATTATGTTGTTTTATTGCACTGAAGCCAAACAAATGTTTTTGAATATGGATGAATTTCCTTCCCTGTAACACTATTGCAAAGCTGTGCTTTTGAACATTTTGAGTCCATCAACATTTCTGAAAGCTTCAGTGCTATGAATGATTAATGCTTTCTTCCTATGTGGTCATCCAAAATAGAACTGAGCACTGCTGCATCAGACGCCTTTTCCTTGGTAAATGTTTCATATTAATATTAATTGTTCATATTGTCTCACACTAAGGCAGCGTATGAATAAATGACATTGTACCCCGTAGGCACATGCAATAGTGCAAAATCTACCAAAAATACAGTCAACAAAGAGGCACCTTGTTTCAGCCTGACAGAGGCAACCAGTCTGCCACCCTCGAGCTGCTTCTCTGCCACTCTGTTACAGCTTGTCTGCCAAAGCCTCCACCACTCTATCATTGCTTCTCTGACACCCTTTGTCTGTCTTTCTTACTTTACTGCAACTGCTGGATTACAATGAAGCAGTTCCTTCGCACCTAATTTACCCTTAAAACACCCCGACTATAAAAAAATAAATATTTAATCTTATTTATGATTCCTCAAGAAACACGACTAAACCACAGATCATGCATAGTGCGACCACTCCCGCTGTTCCCGAGTGCCGAATGACACACGAGAGATGCGTGCTGCAATGATGACACATTTGGTAATGGAGCGTCGTTTAGATGAATCCATTATAAATTGCTGATTTTATGGTGGAAGAGATGCTCCACTTCTCATATTAATTAAGATGTGTGTTTTAATATTGTGTTATTTTCACATGTATTAGTGACTCCAAATGTTTTTGGTACATTTAGGATTTTCAGGACTGACTTCCAGTTGTCACTTCCTGTCACTATTTCAAAGAGAACCTGTGCTCTCCTTAAAATTATGTTTTTATCCAACTAAATTGTGTTTTATATTGTGAGAGAGGATAATGGGGATATGTTATTGATTAAATATTCTTATTAAGCTTACAATTATCACTGACTCTGTGGTTTGTTGACAACTTTGCTTAACCAACTAACCCACACGTCAGAATGTAAATACAGCTGCAGTTTAGTTGCACAGAAACATTATTTCTACATTTCCCCCCATATTTGTGTTGGGTTTCAGATGTCTACAACTAAAAAAGTTGAAGTTGTTAGTTATTGGTGCTTGTTAAATAAACTTCATAAAACCCACTATGAGCCTGGTTCTGCTGGAGGTTTCTTCCTCTAAAGGGAGTTTTTCCTCTCCACTGTTGCCTAACTAAAATTGCTCAAGTGTTAGTTGTTGGTGCTTGTTAAATAAACTTCATAAAACAGAACGTGACTGTTTCATTTCACTAAGCAGATAATGCATACGTGCAGCACCACTGAATGCAGCGCTACAGCCTTCACCTGCTTGTGCCTCACGTCCTATTTTAGCACACTTAAAGTTCAAGGTAACTTCTGAACACATACATGCATGATAATAAATAAAAGCTCTTGGTGTGTCTAATGTGTATGCCACTTTCCAGACACCAATCTCCATCAAGCACCCTGCCTCATCACAAATATGAGGCCAACTGACTCATGTAAGCTTGGAGGGCCCTGTAACTGCCTTGTATGAAGCTGCCAACATATGAGAAGTGACAACTGCTCTACCTTGAGGTGAGATGTGACACTGAGTTTACCACTGTGGTGTCCTTGGCCTTGAACTTTGTGTCAACGAGCTCTGCTCAGTTCAGTCACTTTGAACATACAGTAGAGCTTGTTTGCAGCTCACCTTTCAAGTGTGACCAAGCTTGCAACACGACGTGAAGAGGAGGGAAGGGGAAAAGTAATAGTTAAACGGCACGGCTTGAGTGAAGTCTCACCGCAAGCTTGTTAAAGAAAAATCAAAAATTACACAAACGTGATGCTTGGAGAAATGTTGCTTTTCAGCAGGTCCTCAATCTGAACTGAATAAAAGTTTTGAAGTAAGCATGAGTTGAGCTTCCTGCAACTTTCAAATTAGGTATTTTTCAATCAGCTGGACCTTTTAGTTAGATATTGCCAAAATCCACATAAATTTAAATAAAATGTGATTCGTTGCCAGTAACTACAGTAGGCACACCCACCTGTATAAGCAGCAGACATTTTGACTTCTCGGTGCAGCAAAAGTGAAAAGTGAAACAAATTGTGTTACCACAGACTTGGTTAGATCAAGTGTCCCAGTAAGCCAGTTGGCCAGTGTACACAGGCCCTGAAACTAGCTAAGCACATTAGAATGCAGTAATTTTTAATGTTATTGATCACTGATTGTGTTTTTCCTGCTTTGCCCTACTTGATCATTATCTTGGGGGTTGTAGCAATTAGCAGAGCGATACCACCGATGTGGGTGGGGGAGCAGTGAGGCCAACAGTCCTCTACAGCACAACACAACACATTCAGGCATTTCTAATTGAAATGATAGCTGGCTCAGATATTTTGATGCACACTGTAATAAGTCACATTATTAAATCCAAAGACTTTAGTTCCCACAGAGCTAAATGACATGGTCATTATTGCATGAACACTTAGGATTTCTAATTCAGGAAAGGTGTAGCTGGTTATGAAGATCCATGGGGAGAGCAACACTATCTCATCATGTCTTTGGGGGCTTTATTCATTTTCACTAAAAAAGTGAGATTTAGAGCAAGCAAAAAGACAAAACCAGTGTGAAAAAGGAGAAAGCAAACATACAATTCCTGAGTCACAGTGAATGTATTTACGCAGAAATGTTTTTCCCTAAGACCGACTTGCAGTGGAAGATAGCATTTACTGATACTAGAAGTTGTTTTTGTTGCTCTAGGAAACAAAGTGCACATCTCATTACCCAATTTGATTATTAGCATATCTAACTGAAGCAGCAATTTTTTCAACTATAAAGGCAGAATAAACATCCCTACAGTGGTACACAGCACCACCAACACAACCAGCACAGCAGCCACCGGAGTCAATCTCTTCACTATCCTCAACAAATCCTGACGACTCCCGATGCCTAACAGGCAACCTCTGACTACAGTATTCTTGTTAAACCTAACCTGTTTAACCTGCTATTAGCACCCTGTTGACAGACTAATGACAAGCTGGTGACAAAGGTCAAACGTCATGGTGGAGGAAAAGACAGACAGGTAGTGGGAACATAACAGAGTAGTAAATGAGACAGGTTTGTGGCTTAGTAAGAGCAGAAGGGCAGCAGGGCTACATTTACTCATGTGCTGTTTGGTCATGAATGGCAAAAGGCTTTTTCTGTATGAAATGACGGTATGGAAGTCACATTTCATACAGTTGGTTGCTGCTAGGATACAACTGTCAGTGTGCTGTGGCTGCTGCGCTGTCAGATTAGAGGAGAAAACCTATTATTATGGTCACTGCTATGTAGTTGATAGGGGACAATCAGCTTGCTATTCCTCCGTTTGATGGACTGCTAGGTGCTCACTATCTGGGACTTTTTCTGGGTGCAGATTACTGTAAGTCCAACTCCATGTGCTAAAATTGGTTCATGGAAAGCATCAGGTCACCATTCTCTGCTGTGTCCCTAAAAAAGATCCAAGCTTTAATTTTCCGACTGAATTGCCACTAATGGATATTTTTTTTTATTTCTTATCTTACAGCATTGTTCTAGAGGTTAAAATATTTTATAATTGAAGCATCAATCCTCATTTACCAACTGTAATAGCCTATACATTTCTCGCTGATTTGATTTTGGCCTAATGCTGACTCTGCATCTTAGCTGTCATTACATACTGTGCACTATATGTCTGCTTAACTCAGAATAATGAGTTGATTTCTATGTATTTGCTCAGATTTTTTATTTGCTTTTTGGAGCTACCAATTTAGACAACACAACAACAACACCTGCTAAAAACTATAATTTTTTTAAATATGTATTTTAGGTATGAAATAAAGCAGACTTTCTTGGCACTAAAGAGCAGCTGTGCAGTAACTGAACTTTACCCATCACCCATGGCAAACAACCATGAAAAAAGGAAGTGCTGAATAAATTTACTCTGACAGCCAAACCAACCTGAGGTTTTGACTAGTTCAGCTCATTTTCATTTCTAGCTTGCCAAGTATTGTACATTTAACCAAAAAACCACAGACCCATAAAATGCTTGCAGTACTAGAGCTAATCACAGGTTACGGCTTCTCAGTAGGACATGTTTTACTAACTTGGCACATGTGGTGCTGTGAACAGTTTTTTTTCTTCTGCAAAGGAAGGTTTCTCAATTTTCTGCAGATGTGCAGCTAAACTAGCATATAATAGTCTACGATGTCAGAATCTTTGCAGCTTCAAAGCCAATTATAATGTGATTAAATAGATGAAACATTATTTAAAGGTTTAAATCAGCACTGATGAAGTCAAAGCTTTATATGTGTAATTTGTCTTCATGATTCAAACCCGTGTAATTTGGTTATAGATGTTCTGTGCAGATATAGTTAAATACAATGGATTAAATGAATAATGAAAAGGAACTTTAGGTTCTCCATTTTAATGTGAACTTGTGAAGCATCTATATTTTTTCAAGTAACAATATATTCGCACTGACAGAAAAAAACCTAATTGTATTAATTAGAGAAGCAACATCTTTACATACGTGGTTCACTGAACCAGAATTGGGAGCAATTATTAATTAATTATAGTCAACAAAAACTGCTCAGAGGAAATGTTTGTGCCATTAGCATGCACAGGACTTGAATGACTAATAATAAAGTTAAAATAGTGATATGCAGTCTTATTACCTTTTCTAACAATATATCGCAGCAGAAGCCAGAAACACCAACTGTGATTCTTGGTATTGCTGTGACTAAATTTGGAACAATGTAAGTATGACGAATTGAGTTGTGCTGTGAATCTGATGAGCTCCATCTAACTGGATTTTATACAGTGTGGCTGTGCAAAGCAATCGCAGATTTTTACATGGGAATGGGAAAAACAGCCCCTCTGCACAGGTGTTGACAAGTACAGTAGCTGCAGAAACAGTTATTGTTCGATCAGGGTTGGATAGCAAAAGGAAAATACTTTTGCAGCACGTTTTATTCATAACACACCGACATAGAGAAAACAACAGGTGGCACATTGTTCCCCTAAAAAAATGAAACAGCTTGAATTTATCTTGGTTACAGGTAAATGTGTACAAGTGAATGTTCACAATATGCTAAGTGAATAAATATATGAGTCAGAGGGCGAATTAAGCTGCAGCTGAGAAGTTTATATGAATGCTTCGGTGCATAATATTGGTAAAAAAACAACAACAACAACAACAACAAAAAAAACAAGGTGCACAACAGCATTATTGCACACAAAGTGAGATGATGAAAGAGCAGAGGACAAATGTGCCAGGGGTAGCCAGTTCCCAGCAGATTCAGGGTTGCTGCAGGCCTATTTCCGCCACACAGATACACACATCCACAGTAATGTGTAAATCCATCACGACCTAAACTGCCACCACAGCACTCGTTTTCTAAGTATGGTGCGCACACACTTCGCCAAATCTCTGTCATGTACCATAACCTGTCTGGCATTGCCTTAATTTGTCACTTGGCCTTCCAAGTAATGATTCATAGGGACAGAGAGATGGGCAAATCATTTGATTAAAGTGGGGCATTACAGTGAGAATGGAAATCAGGCTGACAGGGAAATGTCCCAGATGTTACATTTTGGACAATGAATATGCAGAGGGGGGTGAGACTCCTGGCAGTTGGCACAGGTTCACTCCCTGCATTCAGTTGGCCTCATTCCTGTCAGAGCCACAGCCACACAATGTCCGTCTGGAGATCTAAAAATAGTGACAGAGACACAGAACACCAGAGAATTGTGCTCTCTTAAGGCTGCAATGACCTGAAGCACACTCAACTAAGTTGCACTGTCAAACATTGTGAACTTTTTGTTAGACAGGGCAGTGTATAGAAAGTTCTAAAAACAATCAGAGTTTACACTGAAAACTCCAATAAGTCTTCTCCCATAATGACTTCGCTGTCCCAAATACCATCAAATATCCCCCTGAGCACAACCAGCTTTGCTTGGTCCACAGATCACTTGTCTCGATGGTTAAAATGACTCTGCAGCATTTGAGTTTTTGATGGCTTCTCACTTTTGGACTAGAGAGATGATCGTGTCCCCCATCTGCAGTCATGGCAGCCTGCAGCTCTCTTTCTCAAAGTTGTCATAGTTTGCTCCCCTCAGTTGTTTTCCTCTACCCTCCCATTTCTTCATGCACAGCCAGATCTCTATTGTGCATACTACAGACAGCTGTAAAATGTCCAGTCTGCCCAGGCATTGTTGCTACAGTGGTTTCTAGGAATCAGTGCTGCTTTCTCAGGTCAACTTATGATACACAATTGGTATTCTTAGCTGAGGCAGTGGCTTTCCCCTTGCTTTTTTCCCTCTCTCCAGATAGTGTCTGTTTCATCCTTCGCTACCTCCTTGAAGAACCTCCTCCACTCAATGTCAGTGCACCTTTCATCCAGATAATAAAGTGAATGGTTGGGAAGTTACTTCCTGTGCCAGTACCTGTCCCAGTCCACCCTCATGCAGTTGATCCCACTGAGCTGCATCATGTGCCCTTAACGTCCTGCCACTCTTCACTTTTAAGTGAGATTTCCTAAACTTTATCCTTTTCCTAAAATTGATTTTATAAATGGGCAGTATGGGCTGACTTGTGGCTGCTAAAGTCATCCTTGGAAACCTCCTAGTCAACCCTAATGCTGGTATCAGACAAAATAACATCAGCCTGAGAAGTACTGACTGATGCAGTGAAGTTTACAGAAATTAGAATCAGATTCAGAGTGAATAAAATTATTGTGTGGCACTGCCACTTTTGCTAGTTTTGCTGTCGATGTTTGGCCAAAGGAGGAAATAACTCTTGATCATATGGGATTTAGTTTCCATGAGGATGCTTCTTCACACAAACATTAACCGAACACCTGGTCCAAGGTAGACAACCCAGTCTGTAACTACCTGACAGTGTTTATGGCTGCTTTTATTCACAGTGCTTGTTTGTTGGACTCCTTTATAAAAGTTTGGAGGGGAATGTGTAAACTAAAATGAGCGTTATACAGGTTTCAGTAAATGTGGCTTATCGTTGATACAGGGGTTTCAGTTTAATTCTGCATTGTCATACAGTGGATGTTGATTTTTGTCTGTGTATTGAGTCCATCTAGTATTACATTAAGCTACGTACTTTAGCTTTAGACCTGCTGTAAGTATTTGTTTTGTTTAAAAACAATATGGATGTCACTCTCTAAAAGTATCAGATAAATGTCAAATGGTCTGTGCTAACAGGCTTCTGTTTTCCGTGCGTTGACTGTACTTGTCTGACTTTTGACAAGTTTACTTTACTGCGTTCCTACTTTGGCTCTTAAATGATTAGGCATGTAATCAATGTTTCCAGTGTAGGCAGTACAATACAGTAGATATATAAGGAGTGTGGGTGGACTGTCAGACATTTTCTTTAATTGCATTGTTTGTGGAGGCAAAAACAATGTTAAGTAGACTCTCTACTTGTCTTGTTATGAGTTTTAATTGACTGGTATATTTTTTAGGAGATTCATCATTTGTAAAAGTCTGATAATTTACAGAAGTACTATTTTATTTAAAAGTATTTTTTAATACTTCCAACTGTGTTAATACTACAGTACTCTCTATTAACACCTGCTAATTTATTCTACCAAAGGTTCGTCACTCCTGGAGTGACCACAGAAAGAAGTTGGAGGAAAAAGTTGTAAAGACCCAGTTTTCTCTCCATTAAAATGTGACACTGAGGACTATTGATAATATAATATCAAAGTGTTTTAGAAATCACACGGTCTTCTAACTCACAATGGATTTGTCAAAAACAGTTTGATGAACAGGATTAATCAAGTTTACAGTGAATAATGTTCAAGTTTTACTTTGATTTGCCCTGAGTTGTGTTTATCACTGACTACACTTACATCATGTATCACTCTGCTGAATGAGAACAGGTTGAAGGCATGACCTCAAAACTGTTTTTTGTCAGCTGGCTGTCTCCCAGCTGGGTTGCGCCTGCCTTTGTGCCATGCTGAGGCACTTGCAGGTTAATCCTGCAACTGTCCTCACATCATCTCCTGTGTGACTGTTGAATATTGTGTTATTAAGAAATGGAGGTTGTGGCTTCTTTTGTTAAGTACATCAAAAGGTGCAATCTGTAATACAAAAATGAATAAATGTCATGATAAAGGATTTTAAGAATGTGAATAATCTGCTGATTTGTAGATAGATATGAAAAGATAGATGTCATTGTCATATCTTTTCTGTTATTTAGAGACAGAGTGAAACAGCTGACATGGCTCCTTCCACAGACTAAACAGACAGAAGTAGAAATATAAAATGACATTAGGTGGAGTTTGCTTTTTCTTGGCACCAACCACAGTGTGCAGCTTGCTGATGACTAACCATCAAAATAAAGTTGCCAGGTTTGGTACTGGAATGTATTCTGGCATGGATCCATGTTTGGAGCATGCAGCCATTCAATCCAGCTGGTTAAATGGAAATACCAAACACCAGCCCTTGCTCTTAAAACCACGATCATAAATTATTTACAATCTTGATAAATTTTAAATAGTACAAAACATGACACCAAGTACCTGAAATCTTCATAGAGGAAAGACCCAATGCTGAGGCCGAGGCTTTTCAGTGGACACGGATACATTCTGTATCATTAACATGAATTATTACTCACTGTGGTAATGACATGCACAGATTCTGATGCTCGGATACAAATCTAACTGGGGTTGTAGATAAAGATCAAACACACAAAAATCTTACATCCAATTCTCAGACACACACACACACACACACACACACACACACACACAGATGCATGCAGATCCTGCATTTCTTTTGATGCTCTGAGCCTCACACGGCCCCACTGAGGAAAAAACTTTAGCAAGGGCCTAAATATGCAGTGATGCAATCTATTCGACACATCCTTCAATAGGTGTGATTGGAGAAGCTAAACTATTCACTGTTCTTTTTTTTTTTTTTTCTGCTTGAAGCTGGTTCCACTTCCCCCTCTCCTAGTGCCTCGGCGATGAGGGTGCAGCAAGCATTAAAGGACTGCTTTGAACAAAAAGATTCAATATGAAAAGGAATGCGATATTAGGCACCATGAAGGGATTGTAGAGAAGCAGCTCTCCCTCCCTTGAAGCTGTCATATAATTAGATAAAGGTAGATGTTCTGCCGCGAGTCCATCCCCATTGAGAATTTCCTGCGACCCACAGGTCAGCTCACAGATACAGTGGCGAGGGGAATGCAGGATGTTCCTACATTCATGTCAAGGTGACATCACCTCACAACAATGAGGGAAAGAAGAAGAGGAAACACTCTAGGAATACTGTATAAAGGATAATTTGATGCGAAAAGAAATATAAGAGGATTTGAGGACACGTCTGTAAAGTAGGAGACAGATTGAAATTGTCTCACTCTTTTCCCCGCGCAGCCAGCCTGCTGCACTGTACAAGTTGCAGTTCAAAAATAAAATCAGGGGGTTATGCTACTCTCTGTGGCATGCCATGGATTTCTTTTTTTTTTTTTTATCAAGCTCTCCCAACAATAAAGTGGGAATTTATTCATAAAAGCCATGTGGCAAGGCAGCGTGAATGAGGAATATTTGGTTAAAAATGTCTTGACATCTGTAATCTCTCACATCTTGGCAACTGCTGTTCTCTGAGAGCAATCGATGTAATGCTCTCTGAAATATCTTTTATCTAAAAATCTCAAAATATAAATGCTCTTTGCCTAAAGTTAGACACCCCGTGTAGTTCAATCACTCCCTCAGCCCGACGTGATTTAATAAGCATAGGTGAGCATTTTACATGTTGAAATCCTCGTTCTGACCCAGATTTCACGAACACTTTGTCAAAATTGCTCTGAAACTGGAAGAGTCGCAGCGAATTAGGGCCTTCGGGCAATTTGTTTTCTTCGGATAAGTGATATAAAGTCCCAGCTGTTCAGTACAGCAAACCTTGGCAATAAATCTAACCTCTAGAGGTTGGGGAACTTGTTTTAATGTTTTCCCTTCAATGAGGTTAATTTCTTCATAGTGCTGGCAGTTGTGTACTAGACAACACATCCAGATCCCCAGTGCTCACAAAAAAGGATATGTTATTATGTATTGGTCTTCTCAAAAAAGTTACAATTAATAACACATTTCAATTTCTTGTTCTTGTGACAGATGGAATCCTAATTCCAAATTAGCCTTAACTCTATTTGTATACATATACTTAATTTAAATCAGGATAAAGTTCACCTCAAGTTAAACTGATACAAATAAAATATGACAGAATTACAGCGGGTTAACAAAAATATTTAGGCAAAGTGATATAGAGAAATGTCTGATACTTGGTTTTAATTCCCATGTTACTGTCTTGAAACTCTGTTGTTTTTGTCGACATTGAGGATTATTATGCGTCTGTGTATTAGCATTAGCACAGGTGGAACTAATAATGTTAATGATGACTCTGCTTCGTTTGAAGTTCACCAATGAGCCACGCCAGTGAACAGGCAAGAATCATAGCAGGGCCTCTGAAGTGCATCACCTAAATTGAACGTCTTCATTATCATCTTCAATGCCGCAACGCCTTTTGTGGAAAAGGTCTGTATAGACTAGCCAGAAAAAAAGAAAATGAAAGAGCGCCTACAAAAACAGTAGGGTGCCTCTTGCACCTTTGATGTTTGGGCTTCTAATAATGATCAGAACATTTCTTCTGAAAGATTGCGCACATTGGCAAGGGATTGAGAACCATGACTTCTCTCCCTAAAGTCACCGATCTCTCTCTTTTTGTTCTCTTAAGATTGCTTGGTTCAAACAGCAAACGGAAATAGAACGCTGAAATAAAAGAGACTACAGGCACAGCGTTATTTTTATTTATGGTTAGTGAATACAAAAGATGTTTTAAGGAGAACACCCTGACTTCAGTTGTTGAAGTGGAGTCTAACTTGAGTAGGTGTTGTTATGAGGTCTAAAAGTTAGATACAGTATAAAGGTGCACTGGAAGGAGCCACAATACCTCTGTAGGTCATGTTTTTACCTGGCCCTGCCCCGGGGGGGTGGGGTTTATTAGACCTCTGCTGTGTGTGCTGTGTTGACCTGAAAAGCCTCAGCCTCGCTGTGTTGTTAGACCTTGATGACCTTGATGTTGGTGAAACTCCAAACGGGATGCAAGTTAAAGTAATTTCCCTAATAGTCCAGCAATATTTAAAAAACACAGTATTTTTGCATCCTGTTTTCTGCATTATCTGTCAATATATTTAAATTATGTCCACACTATGAGTATGCTCCAGCCATTCTCAACCAGACTTAGAGAATAACTGGAGACACATGTGTCAGTGTGTTGGATTGGGAGAGTATACCTTCACAGTTTTTGACTTTTGGTAGAAAACAGGACTTTGAGCTGTGACTATTTCACTGCAGCTAGTTCACTGCTTTTTTTTAGTTATAACTGCTGTTGTCTTATCTGGCAATGTGTAAATTCAGCTTAATATAACTATATAATCCTACAGAACAATTTTTTGCAATGCGTCTGTTTTACCTGAATGTTCCATATAAATCAAAGAACTGATTTCTTAGCCTGAAATACGTGTAAACTAAATTAAGTGGCGTAAAAACAAGCTTGGTTATGTATTTTGAACAACTTTACTTATAATGTAAATGTGTTTGTGTAGTGATTTTAAATACAATATGCCATCGTGCTCTCTTTTAGGAACTTCAACATGTTCATATTGTTCAACAACAGACACAGAGTTATATAAACTATTTACAAGGAATGATAAAAAGAATACGCTACACTTTTTTATTGGAGGCATACATCAGAATACTCAGACATTTTATTAAGTGAATGCATGAAACTGCACCAGCAGGGGAAAAAAAAACTGTCTTTGTCAGAAATCTTATTTAACAGTGTAAACCCATTTTACGAGGTAGGATATGTCTCATTTACCCTGCAGTCTTGTTGTGCTTCACATATATCTTATTGACAGAGAATTGAGCTTCTCTGCTTACCGTGTTCCCCTAATGGGAAATGCTCATATAAGAAGTGTATGTAAGATACACTATCAGCAGCCAGGGCTTAACAGTGACTCGGGAATGCTGGGAAATCCCCTGTGGATATTTGGTGCTGTGTATTCCCACCCACTTGCAGTGTACTCGGTAAGTCAGACATTTGTGAGCAGGGGTTATGTCAAGTCTGCCTGGTAATTTCAGAGGCAACTGAAAAGCAGCTGGTGGCTCCGTCTGGAGAATGTATGAAAATCTAATAATAACTAAGATGGATGCTTCAATTTTTGATTTGAATATAGTGTTGTAAAAGCTGAATTAGTTAGCCACACAGTGTCTGCACGTCCTGGTGTATTTATTTATTGGACATAATTGGAGCTATTGTTTTCCAATATGTGTTTCACTAAATGCTGAATGAGCTGTTTCAAGGCAACAAGTTCAGTCATTCAATTAGGGTTTGATTGCCAGCACAATGCTGATTGTGAGTAAGATTGATGTTGCAATTGGAAATTATTCGTAGATAGAGGTAAGCTAATTCAGCATCTGTGTGCATGTGTGTGTGTGAGAGAGAGTAAATACAGAGAGACTGTGGGTATGTGCTACATCAGGCCTATGATTGACAGTAGATGCTACTGTTTAACAGAAAGTCCTTTACAGTGAATATGGGATTATAAAATGACTAATACAGCATTGTGGGCTCTTTGTTTGGAAATGTGAGCATGATCGTATTTCCACAGTTCAGCATGCTAGGTACTGTATTCAGCAGAATTAAGGACGGGTAATGCTACGTTAGTCAAGGGAACTTGTGGGAGATGATATAATGCTGCAGTCTGAACACAAATCAAAAGAAAACCTCAGGTCCCATTCTCATTGCTAATTGTGGTCACTTAAGCACATACAGATGCTAGTCAATCACCAGTTTGACCCCACATTATACTTGATGTCTGGCCAGTCACGTACTTGCATAAAAAATTAGTTCTCAGTCGTAAGATTGACGTGTTTCATATCCGACATTTATGAAAAGCAGATTCAGCTACAACCTCTTGGTTCAGCTGTGAAATTGCTGTAAGAACACGCAGTCCCTGAATACAGAAGTAATGTCACCTATATCCAGCATATTGACTTAGATTAAATAACCTACAGACCAGTGATTTGGTTTGATGCTGGATTTTTCTGTCAGCAGTACAATGTATTTTTTGAATGGAAAATAAAGCAGTGATAATTTGGGTAATTTAAACTTTATATAGAAACAGATTTAGATTCAGTGAACATATACATATTCTGTCAAAATAGTCACTAGTGTTTTTTTTGACATATGCCATAAATTTATTCTACGTTTTTCTCATCACTGGCCCTTGTTTCTATTTTCCATGCTCAAGTTGTCTCCATGCCAGGGATTGTCACTCACAGCTACAGTATGGGTTCATTTAGCACACTGTGGAGAATTAAGACATGCTTTCACTGGGTCTTAAATAATAAGTACCAAAACAGCACTTTCTGGCCTATTAAATCAAACAGTTAGAGTGATTTGATTAATCCCATCACCCATTTTTTCTGATTTACAACTGACACGCCTTAAATTTTTTATTAATCAGGAAAAATGCGCCCACATTCCAGGCAGTGCAATATGCTTCAGCACCTGGTCAGCAGATTATAGCAATAAGAAGATAATCATTCAGCAAAGTGCTATAAAGATCTGAGTCTTGGTGTTAGTTCCACTTTAAATGTCAGAGACTTCACCACTAACAAGACATATTCATGCACATTTGATTTTGTTTCTCAAAAGGGGGAAAGAAAATTAAAGGGAAGCACTTTTATTGATTGATAAGAGCAATAACAATAAAAATGAAGGAAAATAACCTTTTCAAAAAGAGCACATGAATGCTGCTGCTCTTTCTACTGTCCCCAGTGCTTTTCTCATCAAAATCTTTTGTGAGAGATCAGGTCAGTCATTGTTTGGCTTGCTGTAATTCAAAAATACGTCTTGGGGAACTTTGACTGGATGAGTACAGTTGGATTTGTTATCGGTGGCTTGTACGAAGACTAATACTCATACTACTACAGAAAATCTGCCTCTTCATACATATGTGCTTAACAGAGTAACATTGTGTTAATAATCCCTTTTGTGCGGTCGTTCTAGACAGCAAAGGATTAAACACCACAGGCGTAGTCTGGTTTTCCAGGGTTTTATCCAGGCAGTGTAAACACTATGTAACTGCTATTCAAGGATTTCTCATTTACAGTATTTAATTTATTAAACGCCAGAACACAAGATTCTGCAAAGACATGAACTCGTCTGCTGGTGGTTTTCACAATGCTGCATTCCTGGAACGCTGTAACAGGGGCGGATTGGGTGTGCTGTAGCGCTGTGAGGCTGCAGCACTTTGTAAAGAGACAAGAACAGTAGACTCCTTGTTTCCATGGCAACCCTGCAAGTGTGTGAACAGCAGGATGCTATAGTGAAGATGCTTGAGGTGACTTCATGATGCAAAATTATTTGGCCGAGTAATATTCTTCCCTAAATAAATGGGCTGGCGTAGCGGCATCTCAGATGTGTGTCCCATCTCAGCGTGTTGCCCACACTGACTGTAGTTCTCTTCCAAAAAGGAAATAAAGGAAGAAAACAAAACAAAACTTGAGGCTGAAGCATGCTGATGGTACGCTGACGGTGGAAGACTGACATGTCTGATGAGGATATCTTTACTTTTTTCCTTCCTCATTATATCAGAAAAAAAACAGTGCTTTGATCTGTGAGAGAAACCTCCAGAGAGTAGAGAAGTGCACGTATGATGCATAATATATTTAAATTTTACAGTAGCTGCTGAATCTCTACAGACTGCCTTTGAAACTTCTATTATCTCCTGTGACCTCTAAAAAAACCAACACAGTTTTCTCCTAATGTGTTCTATATCAAATATTGACTATAAACAAGTCATAAGTAACGGCAAAAAAGACTTAATTACTTTAATAACTTAATTTCTGCCTGTATGCATTGTACTTTATTGTATTTATATTTGAGTTGCTACAGTTCCTGTTAATAAATAACATGTGAGATACAAGATAGATCACCACATTAGACAGATCAGTACATTTGAGCTGTGAAGAAGTTAATTTGACTTTGCTCCTTACATATAATATGAATTATCCTCTGTAAATTATTGGCTATAATAAAAAGAACCATAAAAAAATCAAATGTGAAATTGGTTTTCACATTTGTTAAAAAAAAGGAAAGTAAGAGGAACATAAATTAATAATTTTCTATGTTTAGTTTAGGGGTCACTAGCTTTAAAGGTCAAACCACTGGAGAATTACTCTGATGCCAATCAGTTGTCAGACACCAACAGTTTGTCCTTTAAGGTTCACTGAAGTGCTACTGTTTCATCCCTCAAGCTTCTTGAGAATAATTGAGCTTTCCTTTAGCTTTTAAATTAGGGCACGGTAAATTAAGTACTGTTTTGTGTCCACTGCTGAGGCTTTGCTCATGCAATACAACAAATGCCCCCACTCATTTGGCACCGCTGCTAGGGAACATTAAAACTTTGCTTTCTAGAGATAAATGGGCAGTTTGATGCACCATCACCAGGCTATGTATATGGTGTTGTCCTAAAAAGCTTCTGGATGTGCAGCGGGAAAGCAACCAAAGTACTTCAAAAGTCCATCTGGAGGCGAATATAGCAGATGCTAATGTTTTGCAGTTTCATTTACATATGAAAATGCTATTCCTGAGGCCAGATTCAACCATCAACTGGACACTATTTCAAAATGAATGATTGGGTTTTTTTTTTTTTTTAGCTAAGACCAAAGAATTGAGTTTCTATCCCTGCATCGCTTTGCTCTTTTTTTGCATTATAGGAATGTTACTGCTCTTTCATGCTCCCATCTACTCTTATTACCAGATGCGTGTTAATGTTGTTGTTGTTTATTGCTCTAGCTGCTGGCCATGTAGCGCTGCATCTGCAGCTCTTCCTTCACTAATACTAAAATCCTAGTTGGAGTTCACGGTAACATGGACACAACTGCAGCAGTAGGTGCATTTAACCAAATGTAAGGTACTGAAAATCAATTTGAATAAATAGATAATAATAATAAAATCATTATGGATTTTAAATGCTCTTGCATTGGCCAATGAACAGTTATCATTCTGAGCTCTAAACAAACACTTGTACCGCAAATCTGTAACAACTGCTCCAAGACTCATCAGATGATATCACAAGACGAGGTTGCTTTCTTTTGCTGGCTCTCGTTTCATTAGTCATTTCCCTAAATCAACCTCTATCAGATCTATCGCTGCTTCTGCACCAAGTATCATCGTCTCTTTCCTGTTGAGTCAGTATGTTTCTGAGCTGACTGTGAACATGCAGCAATGCATTTCTGCTGCTCCTTGGTGTAAGTGCCTCCGTGACTTGATTTAGAAACCCCTGATGTACAGTATTGGGATGCACCGTAATTGCATGCTTTTTTCATTAAGGTCAATTTATCAGCTGTCTCTCCTGTCAGTGAGACATTTCTTTACTATTCTGTTTGATCTACGTTATCATCAGTTGAGCAGGGAAATGAAATGTCTCTTGGTAGAAGAGTTTCTGTGTAAAGAGGTTTTGGATTGGAGGTAGAGAGTTTTCCCTAAATGCAGAGCAGAGTTACTGACTTTACATTTTCAAGAGAAAATACTTAGTTAATTAGAGACTTCACACTGTGCAAGCCTGTCACCCTCCAGCGGTAAGCGTCTCGTGTGTGTATATACAGTATATTAAATGATAAAGTATATCTCATCTTATCCTATCAAAACTGAACCAGTTCCAGGTGGGTGATGATGATGATCTGTTCTTCAGTTCTTTATCTTTTGTGATATTCAGCAAACACAAGGAACACATGTGACAACATAAATTGTTCTTTCCTGTAGGCCAGGCCTATATGTTATGATAAAATTATTTGGGTGGGTATATTCACCACTTTTTTTTCTCTCAATGATAACGATGGAATTTATGATTGATTAACCAGAGGCTTTCTTTTAAAACAAGTGTAGATTACCTGTCTGCTGCTTGAAATGTCAACAGCAGCTTAGATTAGCTGTCACTAACTAACCAGGTTTCCCTGCTTCTTCTGCCAACTGATCCCTCCTCACTATCACTCACAGCACGTGTCATCTGACCACAGCATAATCACAGCCTTTGTGATTAGAAAACCTCAACACAGCACTGGTTAAGTTGGATTATCCTCATTCTGTTCATTCTAGCTTGAAGAATTATGAAAGTTGGCTTGCCAAGTGTTTAAGGCAAATTAGAGTGTGTATACTCTGGTACTATATTATTGGCTGCTCCGCTCTGTCTGTGTGGCTTCATGTCTTTTTGTGGTTGTGTGGACAAATTGTAGTTCCATTATTTTGGCCAGTCCTTACAACTTTGGACATCTGTTTTTGAGTTTAGGTTACTGTGGCTGGCTCTAGGGTCAGGCGACACATGCGTTTGGCGAGGCTCTGTGCTTTGAGTCATGTCAAACTCTCCATGTCTTTAGTAAATAAACTGACAAATACAAAGGCAAAGGTGTAAATTGGTGTTTCATTAATTATGCTCTTGCAGTGACCACAGCTGTCTCAGTTTGAGTGCTCAGTGTGCTCATTCTGCTCTAAGGAGCAGGTGCAAATCTGAGGTTTTCTGATAAGAAGGCTCCTGTTGGCAGTGGTTTTGTCATTTGTGCAAAACGGAGACATGCTGTGTACCACATATAGATGTGCTGATAGTCACACAAGCTGAATCTCATTATTTCAGCTAACTGAAAAACATGCTGTCAGGGTATGCCCATTAAGCAGTCAAAGACGATCTAGTGCTTCTCAATAGCCTTCTCATTCACACTCTGTAATAGTCAAGCTCTCTGCAGGTTGACATTTTCTTTTTCAATCTAGACCAGTACAAAAAGTACACACTACCCCAGATGATATTGAGGGCTCTGATTCCTAAAATCTGAGCTTCAAACTATTTCGATTTCAGACAGAAGCAGATGAAATCTATAAAGCTTTAATCATCATTCAAAGAGAAAGGAGTGCACTGTAGTTGGTCTGCTGGAAGGTGGGTGGGAGGTTTTAGCGAAAGTCTGGGGGACAGTAGGTGGATTTAAGCAGGAGATTGGTAAATGTTGGTGGTTGATATAGTCATTGGATGCATCAGTGCAACTTTGTCTTTACTGTTACCAGTTATTGTTGTGCTGAAAATTGACTCAGTAGCCCACAGTGTGCCATTTAGATTGCAACTTAAAAAAGAAATACTGAATTTACTGTGCAGGAGCTGTATTTATTGTGAACTGGTGAAGACCTTATTGACAACCAATCAACTATACTGAAATGTATTCTAAAGTCTGTATCCTGTATATCAGATTAGTGCAGCTACAGTGCACTGCAGGAGATGGTAGAGGTAGAGAGGGCATTGAAACTAAGCTATTCATCTCAACTGAGGATGATGATGATAATACAATATGACCTTATGGGTAATTTGCAAAGCTCATAGTTTAGTATAAAACATGCTAGACGTTTCTGTGAAACAGTCAACCTTGCTTGCAACATTGGTTCCGACCTTGAATCAATATGCTCTCTGCTCATTGGAAGATTATTTCTTTGTGCATTGGCATAAAGAAGGGGGTACAAATACACAAACAAAAAATGTACTATAACATGCAATGAATAACCTCTCATGGAGTTCTTTTGAGTGTCTGATCATCATGAAAACAGTTGTTTTTTTGTTAGTGACAATCTGAAAAGTGCCGCAGTCATGACTGAAAATGACATGAAACTGAAATAATATTAATTTGGTGACAATTTCATAATTGAACGTCCTGGAAATGGGGCAGCTTCTTTGTGCACACTGTTAAGATATAATTTATTAGCTGGAGTCAAACAGGAGGATTGAGACAGAAATGATGTGCTGACCAACCACTGGTTAGATGTACAGTGTAATTAAAAATAAGATGAGAGAGATAATTGTTCACTGGAGCTTTCTTCATTTACGTGATAAGGTTTAGGTCATCAATAAGCAGTGATTTAAAATTAGTGACCTTTTAATTTAATCCTAAACTTAACATAAAACTAAACATATTTCATATTTATCCTCTTAAGACCCGAGCTCTAATTTGATATGCATTTTTTTATTTCTCTTTGTTATTTGGGCTTATTGGAACCTGATAAGTATAAAACTAAGCATCATCTTTTTACAAACAGTTTCAGAAAATACATCATATGCCTAAAACAACACATTATAACACATTTAAACATTTTGCATTAAAAACTAGCAATGCCCTTTTCTTTACACACCTATTTGTGAAATGCTGTGGAACATTTGCGATCAGCTAGTACGCACAAGAACCCAAAATGTGATGTACACGCATGTGTACGCCAGGTCCTAAGAGGTTAAATATAGCATGTTCATCTAGCACCACGGTCACGTTAGTACAGGACGTGACTGTTGTTTGGGTGTGGGCATGTTTAATGTCTTCCTATTGTTTTACAGCAGGTACAGCATGTTCCAAAAGCTCAAAGAACCCAAATAAACATGCCCACACCTAGAAAAAGAATGCTGTTTGCAGCCTTTGTCATGTAAAAGCCAATTAGAAACCAGGTTACATTGAACAGTAATCAGGTTTCTCTTTTCTCCTACCATGATTATGGAAACGGGTTTCCTGTTTACATGAGAGTTAAGAAATCAGCTGACTCCAGAAAGCTGACAGTAATCTGTATTCTCAGGTGCATGTAAATGGTCTGACTGTAAGCTGTTTGGGTTGGCTGCTGACACAGTTCAGTACTGCTGACCTCTGCAGACTTAACTTGATTACCTAATGCTGATAACAGCTCTCGTACATACTTTCAGCTCTTGACACATCAGGTATATGCTGACCTGAAGCCTCTATGTTTAAGAATTTTGAACAGGCCACGTAGGAGCTCCCGGGCTGTCGATTTGTTAGTTTGGTTGATTTACATAACTCTTAGTGCCTGTTAGTGTTTTCAGGTACGCCTACCTGTAAACAATCCAATACAGCAGCTCCGCCATGAGTTCTAGTTTTACAAGGTTATAATATCTCTGTTTTTGCTCTAACTATCAGAAAGTTGATAATTCTATTGTATGTATTCTATATATCTATTGTATAGATCCGATAGACCTATTGATCCTCATGAGGAAAGCTGCACATGTATACGATGGTGCAGCTATGGAGGGGTGTTTCAGTGTCTTGTCCAAGGACAACTTGAAACCTTCAAAAACCACTAACCCTGCAGATCATGGATGACTGCTCTGTCAACTGAGCCACAATTGTTTATATACTTTAAAAAGACCAAACATCAACGCAATGATTTCAGCAAATTTGAAATGTGTCCACAGTTCGGGATTAGGAACAGGCAGAAAGGATGGTTGGTGGTGCAATTACTGGTTGTACCTGTTAATATATACAGTAAGTGTGTGCAAAAGACACTAAACTCGGGGTTCCTCCTGGTTTATATACTGTTAGAGTAACTGGTAACCATAAATACATCTGGATAAAAGTCAAATGGACAAATACAAATACAATTAAAATACAGAGAGAAAACAGCAGAGGTAAGTACCTTATCAAGATGTTGCACTGAAATTATCATTGGACAATCCTACATCTACACATAAGTCACTTTATCAGACATAGCTACATAATTAAAATGTTTTTTCCTCATCTAGACCTAATCAACCTGGCCAAACTAAAATGAAGTTCTCGTGGCCTTCAGAAGTGCCAGCAGTGAGGCATCTATCAGTAAAGCATTAGTTGAAAAATGGCAATCAACAAAGGACATTCCACCTCATGTTTGTGCAGTTATAGACTGCTTTTTCATATTCATAAATCACCACAGTGGAGATCTATGTAATGTTTATCAGTTTTTCTTGTAGTAATGAGAACCTTCAGTACACGCACATTGACTTAAGTCAAAGCTTCAGTTAAAGAGCACTTGTTTTTATTGTTTAGTTAGCACAGTAATGGCGCATTTTTATTTTGCAAAAGAAACCAAAAGCTAAAAAGCTAAATATAAATATATATCTTATATTCCCAGATACTCGTCACAAGGGGGCTGTGTTTATTCTTGCAGCCGGAAACTTTTGGATATATAAGTGACAGAAAATGTGGGTCTGGGTAAATCAGTGCTGCTTTAAAATTCTAGACAAGTAACAGTTGGGAAAAGGTAAGAGTTTAACACACACTGTTCACTTACTGCATGAAATATAAACTCCTCACTCTACACTGTGCTGCTGAAAAACTAAGCTCTTTCTTGATTTTCACTCATAAACTGTTTTTTTCAATCTGCTGCTCGCCTGTTTTCATCACCCCTGCATGACTTGAATGAATTAAATCAGTGAAGCCAACAAAGAATGGCAGCTTTCACTTTCTGCTGTTTCTCTCACAGAGAAATTGTTGTTTTGCATTTTGTTTGCTCCGTACTGTATGAGTATGTTTGTGTTGTGGTACTGCAGCAGTTCATGTAAGCAATTTAAATATGTACCAACACACATTATAAATGACATAAAAACCTACTTTTATGATATGGGGAGGAATTTTTTCCCACAGTTTGTCTCAACAGTTTGTCTCAATTTTGTTGCACCATTGTTGATACTTTTAATTTATTATGTTTTAATTTGTAGACTGGAAATCACAGGGGAGAGGGATCAGGGATGACATCAACCCAGGGCCCCAGATGGACTTAAACTAATAGCTGCAATTCAAAGGTGCTATCTTCTAAGTTGTATATCTCACATTAAGCATAATTATTCTTACACATAATAATTGTCGTGTTATAAGAAAACATAGCACCATATAGAAAATAAATTATTCCTGATACATTACTATGAACAGGGTATTTCTGACATTTTTTAATAAGGCACTATACACATCACCACAAACATGTGGGGAACACAGGTTGTCTCAGGCCCTGAATGGAGTCACATCTAAAAGCTTGTAATAATGGTAATCTCTATCTGTGTGGACCGGGGGGACCAAAATCACAGAATTTTTAACTTTAAAGTTAGAGTAAGGTTCTGTTAGTGTGCGAGAAGAAGAAATATATACATGCAAAGCGTATATTACATTGGTATTCATCTTCCATATGTACAGTTTATTGAGTTTTTAACAGGGATCTAAAGAGGCAGGGGATCTCTTTTGTTTGTCATTCAGTCTATATCTTCTGAAAACATCATTTACATATTCAGACCCAAAATGGGCACTGAGTGAGGAGTTACAGCTGGAGGCATGCCTGTGAGTTTCACACACAATTCTCTCAAAGAGAGGTTCGGCAATAACAAGGTTATAGAGGATAACCTCTTGAGAACACCAAATGGAGGAATTTGGCAGTTGCTTTTTTGGTTTGAACACCGATAGGAAAAAAGGCAATTTCAGTAACATTAGCGTGAAATTTACTGTGAAGTGATTTCAGTAAAACTAATGCATTCTGGCACAAGGCCTTTGTCACTGTTTTCGGCACCACCTGAAAACAGGTGGCAATGTTGCACCGTACAATGACAAGCTGTTGTCCTGATACTTCTGAAATAACAAATGTGTACAAAGAGGTTATTTATTCAAGGAAAGAAAGTATTTTGGAATAATAGATTCACATTTTTAGATTGATGGTACAAAATTGTACATCTACAGTACATTTACAGCACATACTGCTGGACCGCATAGACTGCCTTGCACTGAATGTTTTTAAGGTGGCCATTTATGCTTACTTTAGGGTTACGTTTTATTCTTAAATTATCGCATTAAAAGCAAAATGCATGTTTTGTCAAAACTGTAAGACCATTGTTGTCAAAACTACCTCCTCAGGTTTTTTCCCATGGCATCTAAGGTAGGCAGTAAGGTATATCACATGAGCACAAATGTAGGTGTAAGGTTTAACTGAAAGCTCTGTATACTGTGTGTCACTTTTTGACCTGTCCTCATGATTTTTTTATAGCAAAACATGTCACTTTGTATGATTTGCTTCACAGACTGTATAGTAAGTCTATAACAAGACTTATCCTGTCCTCCACAGTTTGTATTATTACATACTTTATTGATCCCCTTGGGGAAATTGTTGTTTCAGCTGCAGGAGACGATAGCGCTACTGTGGGGTTTTGGTGTCTTGTCCAAGGACACCTTAACATATAACCAGGAGGAACCAGGAATCGAACCAGTAACCCTGGGGTTCATAGACAACTGCTCTAACAACTGAGCTACCCCTAAGAACACAGCAGTCACCCTGGGGGTTTTAGGCAGAGCTGACAGACATTTGGATATTCTTGGTCATCTGTTTCAGTATCTGATCTATGGGAGATTATGGAGGAGAGCAGTCCTCAACCTTCAGTGACCCCTCAGTAGTAAATGCACAGTGAGACTCCATGTCCCTCTCTATAGCATAAGCTTAACAAGCTAGAGTGAGCTGTAATGAGAATTTGAGGTGAACCACTCTATCACTGAGAGACACACAGAGTGTCTTTGTGGCTTTCCACCCTAATTATTCCCATATTTCTAAATGTCTAGTCAGCAGAGAGAGAGAAAAAAGCTGTGTCTGAAAAAGCTTTAATAACCCGAATGTTATGTTGATACCTGTCTTAGCAAAGTCAGATTCTTTAAGGTGTTTCAAAATTCTGAGCATCGTATCAGAGCTTTAAACTTCCTTAGCAGACAAACTGCCCTACCTTTAGTAAAATACCCGTGATTGTACACCTGCCATCCACCTTAACCATCTGCTTGCCAATTGCTTTCGATTAATACATGTAGCCCTTTAATCATTCAGAAAATGTTGTCATTTGTGACACATCTCACCAAAGGTTGACATCATTTTCCTCTTTCAATAGTTATGGGGGATACTATGCAGAGGCACTCCATTATTTATCATTGGAACTAGAATTGCAGCATTGCAGCTGTATACCTCTGCCAACCACAGGAATTGTAGTTATCATGCATAGCTGTTCATACTCATATTCTATTAAGTTTCCAAGAAGACAGTTGTGCCAGATGTAATAAAATTCCCTCCAGGCTTTTATGACAAGATTGAAGACATTTTTTCTGAGCATTCCTGTGATATTGCGTTGACTAGAACAGTACAGATTCAAGGTCACAGTAATCTGGACCTTTGACCACCAAAGTATTATCAGTTGATCATTGAGTCCAAGTGGACGTTTATGCCAGATTTGGAGAAATGCCTTCATGGTGTTCCTGTGCTATCACACTTACACGAATGGGAGGGATGAATTCAATGGACCTGAGATCACAGTCACTGTGACCTTTGGCCAACCAAATCAAATTGTGTGTGGATGCATTAGTGAATCATTTAAATGAAATATGAAAGTTTGTTTCTATATTTAGCCATATCAATGAGGATGAACAGATTGGAAGAGGTGCTGAAATCCAAGGGCATTGTCCATTTTAGCCAATTTGGAGTCCTGTTGATAATGGAGGGATGTGCCTTTTCTGTAGATCAGGGACATAATAATCCATCAGCAGAGGGGAATTGAGTTTAAAATGAGGGTCAAATAACTAGATTAGAAATAACATCAGTTCCTCCTCTTGAAGCAGAAAGCTAGTGTGTCCATTCTGTGAGTAGCAGAATATACTGAATTAATTGAACTCATCTATGAATTCAGGTTTTGCCGATGTAACGGTAAGTTGCTATGAAATCAGATTTCATCTTGTAGAGAGTTTAATGCAATTCTCAAATAATGTTTTCTGAGAAACATCGCTGAGGAGTTTGTGTTACGCTGCAATGACTCCTAAAAGGGAGAAGGCTGCCTAATCGGAACCAAGTGGTTTCACAATTTTCCCTAACTCAAGGTGTCAGATCAGAAAGTGTCTGTGTTGCTTCGGAAGGCAAAAGGAAAACAAATTCTGTCCTTTAAGTTAGGGAGATGTATGTTTACAGAGCTAAAACCTTACCTGTTTCATAACAGGTAAGGTTTTAGGTCTGGGCAGTTCTGGTCTGACCTTGCCTTAAGGCTGGTGGTAGTCAGCCAGTCAACAGTAACTTGTGTGTTCTGTCCCCTTTTTGTCCTCACCTTGTGCCAGTGATGTACTGCACTCCTTTATAATTACCCTGTGTGCACGTTCACCTCCCCCTAAAATACTTACAAGAGAAAACCTAATAGAATATGCAACTTTTCTCTGAATGGATTGTGTGACAAGTCAGACTGGACAATAGATTACAAATTACGTTGTTATTGCTTGTCTGTCTCATTTGCTAGAAGCTAACGATTTCAGTCTCATTCTCTTTTTGTTGTACTTGTTTAATTCCTTTAATAGCCAGATAATGTGTGCACTACTTTTTGTGCATTGCGCATGTTTGCATTTCATGTCACTGGATTCATCTAATGAAACATGGGAGACCCTGCTGTGCAGATCTGCTCATCAGTTTCAGTGAGTCTTTCACATTATTAGATGCGAATGTTCAATTCCACCCAAACCAACACATGGCATTATGCAGTGTTTTGGTCTTGCTATCAGAGTCATCATAAATAACTGTTTACTTTTGATTAGGCAAAGAAAGGTGGATGAGGTTGTTATTGTTTAGTGTTATATTCTGCAGCGGTGGGAAGCCTATTCTATTATATTAATAATGAAGCAAACACCCCTAAATAACCTCAAATTATACAATATCCATATTTTTAACAAGCAAGCGCTGCTAAAGCAAATGTACAACACCTACACTTGGACCAAACTATAGACAGGTTCTGCAACTAGCTGGGGAAGGAAGTGAAAACAGTATCGTATACCTTCAGATCCACACACTGTTTTTTTATGTTCAGAATATCATCATGTATTACTGATTAGTAGTTTTCAACAGAAGTTTGGAAATAATTTTGTTGCTAAATCCTGGAGCGTCATAGTTCAGCCTTCTTTCACAAAACAATTATTTTCTTTACTCAGCACTCAGCAATGTTTTCTCTCCAGACGTCTTTACTAACAAATAGCTTTTTTTTATGATCTAGCAAAACATCCAAATGCCTGGATACAGTTGCAAAATTAAGAAGGTCCATTACACAGAAGGCACACAGTGTCAGGGGGCTGCTGCTTAATAAAACATTGAACCATCTGATAATCTTTATTAGACTGCATCAATTAACTATTTAAAATATATGTACTTGTTTATGTGATGATACTGTAGTTATTTAAAAACTCTCAGTATGTCTTAAAACAAAAATAAAAACCTTTGTTAAATAATGTATTATTCTCTAAGAAAAATGACACACTCAAATTAATATGTGCATCTTTGTTAAGCACTTGAATCCCACCTGGACTTCCTGTCCAGTGTTATTTGCGTAAAGTATCTTTTCCTTTTTAAGTGCTTACAGCTTTGAGAAAGGACATGGCAACATTTGACCATTATAGGGTTTTGCTGTGTGTTAGGCCAGTGAAGGTTACTCAGACCCGTAGCTACTGTAGGATGTATTTTTATGGTAATGGCATTAACGAGAGAGAGTTGACAGTTGTTCTGTTGTTAAGTTTGATATGGCTGAGAGGTTTAATGAGCATTTTCACAGCATCTAAGACAGAGGTCCATATTTTTCAACAAAGTCCTCTATATACTTTTTGTAAATTATTCAAAAAGTGGTGTTTTAGCTGCAGCATATTTCAAATCCAGGCTTCAGAGAAAATCTGCTATTAGTGAAGCATGGTATTCATCCAAAATGTAATGGTGCCCAGTTGTTTACTAAAAATATCCTTACTGCTCTCAGCTGGGGCCTGATTGTACAACATTTTTACTGAGGGCTGGACCCTTTGCAGCCTTTTGAGAGCCCTAACTTACTGCATTGTATGGTCGTCTGTACTTAGGATGTCTAATTATAGAGCAGAAACATTACAGTTAGGTGGTCGGGTACATATTGTAATGCAAATACTGTAATAACCATTTTTCTATTTCTGGATCTGAAACAATTAGCAGATTTGTGGATTGGAGGATTGGTAGAACATTTGGTAGATATCCTAACAACCAATTAATAATAATATATAATTAATGATAGAAATAAATAATAATAATGGTGCTGGTTCAAAATTCTCATATCTGACGATGATATTGCTTTCAAACTGTTTGAAAATAAAATTCTTTGTTATTTTCTGATATTTTATTTGCAGAAAGTTTTAAATAAAAATCACCAGCATATTAATCAGTAATGAAAACAACCATAGCTGAATTCCCAGATTTGCCATTTTGTGGCTTTAGTACCCCCCCACCCCATGATTATTTAATTAAAATGTAGCTTTAAAGATGGTGACAAACTTCAAAAGACTGAAAGGTGGTGTTTAGGTTGGAAAACAATCTTTGTAACACAGAAATCTTATTCATCATTAGAGTTGATCGCTTATCTTTAGGCTGTTTATTCTGTTACTTTATGTATTCGTATTGGATGTTTGTATCTTACATTATTGACCTTATAGTAATAAATACATAAATGAAAGGGCTGATCTTCTCTAATGCAGTATATCCCAATACTGGATGCTGGATGCAGGCCTTTCCCCCTGTCAGACAACATGTGTGATTAAATGTTTCTACATACCTCAGATCTATGAGCAGTAACATGGTGCTGCATGGTGAGTCACTAAATGCTCTGTTAAAATAAATGAATTACAGTCTTTGCAGGTCAAAGCCGAGTAATGTCTTTTTTTAAACACTGTGAAAATAGTAATTACAAATCTATGTATTTTTCCTTTCATAGTTCATTTGAAAAGGATACTTTATTTTGTGACAGTGTTCATTTGCATTAATTGTAGAAAATGCTCATCATTATTGCCTCAGAATTTTTTTAAGGAAAAACACCAGGCCCTGCTTGTTGGTTCACTTTGAAATTAGAGCTTATGCAATCAAAATGTGGGTGGTATAATTATAAAGCAAGTAAGGGTTTTTCCTATTAGTATAGAAAATGAGTTAGAGTTTTTTTTTTTTTTGTTTTTTTTAACTTTTGCCTAAATTATTCGGTCTTACCCCCCTTACTGCATTTTCCTTCTTACTCATACGCTATGGGGAAATAAATGTAGCTGTAATATCTCAATTAAAACTCTTATCTAAATACCAACTGCAGTTTAAATCACCAAAGTTTTACATGTAGGAAAAACATGGTTGAGGCTCATATATGCCTTGACAACATTTCTATGATCACACAAAGTGGTGATGGAGCAGAGGGAAAGGAAATTCATTTTGGAGTCTTGAGATGGTGTTTCCCCCCAAATGCATTTTGCAGCACTGCGCCACTCCACTGAAATTTCACATGGATGACTAATATTCATGATGAAGGGAGAAGCTGCATACTGTCACAAAGTGGACCTAGCTAGTTCTCAAAACAGAGTTTTTTACTTACAGCAGCTAGCGTCTTTGGAAAAGACAGTTGAAACATACAAGTAGTAAAATTGACTTAACGTGTACATTTCTGAACGTCCATGGGAAAGATATTACAAGGAAGTTAAATTAATCCTTAATAAAGTCTGCTTCATACATAATGCCATAATACATACCAGCACATGTCAGATTAATCACTGTGTTTGATAATCTAATCCACCCGGATGACGGTGTGCTGAATTAAAGACATGTGTGGGTTTGATCAGTGACTGGAATTAATGCCAAATTACTCCAATGTGATCTCAGTCATTTGTACATCTTTTGAACACATTTTCAAGCAGAAGATTTGTGCTTCATTTGAAGTTTAAGCTTCTTATTTATCTAACATCAAATGTTTATAACCTGAGTAATAATGAGGCACAAATGTTTGTTATGCTTGCACATATAGTGTGCAAATGGTTTTGGAGTCGTAGCAAAAAAAACAAACAATGTACAAATCAATCAAAATAGTTCATTAATACCCAGATTATATGAGTGCCAAAGAACTTGTGCAACTGTTCTGGGCATGCATCTTGTTTGTGTCACAATATGTCTGAAATAAAAAGAAAGAATAATAGTGGATCATTCAGAAGCTGAAGTCAGAAAAGCTAATCAGTAATGCAAACAATTTGTTTGGATGATTTGTTTGGCATTTCCAACTTGTGGATGGGCACACAGTTGCGGAAAAAATAATTTTGGAAACACTGGCAGGCAGCATGTACCTGTTGTCAGTGCTTCACTGTGCGAGCAAGTATTTAATTAGTTCTGTAGTGGTTCATGTTTGTTTGCCTTGGAAGCCCTGGGCGAGTGTTAAATGACTCTCAGGAACAGGTGCAAAGATGAAAAAGAAACCTTTAGGGTCAGTGTTCATATTTGCCCAACTGCCCAGACGGGCACTTAATCTCACCAGAAGTGCATTTGGACTGACAACACGGACGGTTATTGACCAGAGTGGCTGATCACACAAGGTCTTGGGTGGCTCAGCTGGCCCTCATGTGTGACATAGACAGTGTCTAATTAGGACATTGTGTGCAAATGAAGGTGTCAGAAGAACATTCCCCACCCATACAGCTGGATACATTTAACAATATTTGTGAATCCTAATATAAAGAATAATAGTGATGCGTCGGTTGCATTTTATTGGAGATTAAATAGGCTGTTTAACAGTTTAACAGTGTTAAACAGTGTTTGTCTCTTTTGAATTTCATTGCTACTTGTCACTTGACCCATACAGTACATGAATGTTTTTTGTTTTGTCTCAAGGACCAAAGAGGCCTAATTCAATAATGAATAGTTTGTTCTCTTAAAAGCATACTGGCATTTGCTTTGGCTGTTAGTGAAAAGAACGTTTTATGTGACAAGATGAAAGTAGAAGCATTGAGGGCAGCATCTGCTTTGTCACTGTCCCGTGACCCAGAAAGATTCTGCAGGACACAACGTGCATGTCGGCATCATTCAACCATCAGTTTGTAGCTTCACTTTGTTTTCTGGTAAAACATGAAATACAGTGACAAGGAAAAGTATATGAACCTTTTGGAATTTTATGGTTTTCTGCATTAATTTGTCATAAAATGTGATCTGATCTAAGTCAAGAATATTAACAAATATAATGTGCATAAATGAAATTACACAAAAAACATTCTGATCTTTAATGTCTTTATTGGGAACAATTATAAAAACGTCACAGTGTAAATGGAAAAAGTATGCGAACGCTTTGAACAATGACATCAAAAAGGCTGATTAAATTTAGATGTTATTATAAGTTAAGAAAATTAGTTTGGAAGTGTCGACTAGAGCTACTTCGACTGACAAAAACAACTCTTACTTTTTGAGTTTTCTCTGCGCAAGGAGAATACGCTCATGTGAGCCATGTGTACAGAGTAAAGTGGGTACTGTGGGTACTCTACTAAGAAGTGGGCAGCCAGTCAAAATGACCCAAAGAGCACAATGAACACTCATCAGTGAGATAAAGAAACAACCCCAAGAGACAGCCATAGGATTTGAAGGCATCATTGGAACTAACATTCCTATTTATGAGTCTCTAGTAGGTAAAACATTGCTGCATGCCTGAAGTTTGCCAAAGCACACATTGGCAATCCACAGCATTATTGGCAAAATGATTTGTGCACTGATGAAACGTATTGAACTATTTGGAAAGAATACACAGTGCTGAATTTGGCATATCATAATGAAAACATATACCCCATTTTAAAGTATGAGGGAACTTTATGATTGAACCATTAATTACTGTAATTCCAAGGGTTCACATACTTTTTCCGATATTGCTATGGGGTTCTAATGGTTGTTCTCAGTAAAGATCTGAATTATTTTGTGTTATTCTTTCAGGCACATTATACTTGTTAATACTATTGACTTAGATCACATTTTATGACAAATTAATGCAGAAAACCATGAAATTCCAAAAGGTTCACATACTTTTTCATGCCACTTCCATGAGTCCAGCAGTTTAGATATTTAATACATATGTATGCATTACAGTTCATTCCAGCAATCCATAAGAACAAACTGCTAAATCTTTGGTTCACTATGACACTGGAGCAGACCTTGCCTCTAGTGGCAGCAGCTTTCATCTGAATTTCAATGTGAGACAAAATACATTCTGACCAGTAAAAGGTCACGCATAACATCTCGCTTGAAAGCTTGTCAAATCAGAACAGAAAGGAGAAGCGTGCAATGAGTTGAACAGTGATTGACCCTAGAAATCTCTTCACCATTTTTTACTTGACATTAAAGGGTGTTGTTAAAAAAACGTTTCACAGTTAAACAGGAGCAAAAGTGAGGATTGGGAAACTGCTGATACTTGCAAAAACATGGTACTAGAGATGGATGGAAATAACATCATACCTCAAATAGACACGGGGCAAAATCAAAAACAGTCACGTCAGCAACTAGGGAGAGAAATTAGGTTTTATTTCTTCACCTGTAAACATTTGAACATAGAAAATAAACTACAGATGCTGCATCTGTTTTGATCTCACATAAAAACATAAATAGCAACCTGAGTAATGCTGAGCTAATGTAACTACTTTTCATGTGTCCAAATCATAATGTCTCCTCAAAAGTACTGTGGAAGAGAACCTCAACTTTATGTTATACGATGACCCAGTTCACCTGTATAACGAACAAACAAACATTTAGTTCCAATCATCTGCCTCATTTGGTAAACAATTTGACTTTGTTATATTCTTTATTTTGTCCAAGTCCTGGTGATTATTTTGTCTAAGAGGTTTTATCACTTGATATGTTTAAGATAACTGAGGTAATGATCACACACTTTAAACACCTGGGGGTACACACAATTTGTAAATAGTTCCCTACTGCTGTAGCCTAATTAGGTGCCAAATGAGTGGTGTTTGCCAACTGGGAGTCCTGACGCTAACGAGCGTTAGACAATCACAGGAGAACGTTAAAAGTTACAGTCGGTGCTTATCTGTGATGGACATCTAAGCACTCATGATGCTTAAAACAGGTTTAACATAAGTGCTTGAAATTTGTATGTGCATTGGCTTTTTGACCCAAGTTTACCTCCCATGCCATTCAGTATCGATGACTTTCCATCACAGCCCTACACCTCGTTACTAGTCATTTACCCTCTAGCTGTATAAAAGAGCGGATGAAGTGGGCAATCTCGACACACTTGCGCACTCTATAAAGATTTTGCAGTCATTCATGTGTGTCTCAATTCAGTATCGCCCTCTGCAGTAGAAGTTTAAAAAGAAGAGGCTGCTCTGGGCTCTGCAATTAGAGTGAGTGTTTAATTAGGTGTGTGTGCTTAAGTAGTGAGAGCTATTCACTGTCATAATACAGCTGACCTTTTCTCTATCGTACCTTAACCAAACACCGATTCCCCCATTTGTGATTGAAAATAATGTTATACTGTAATACATAGCAGTGATGTAACTGCTTAGGAATGAGGTTAGATAGCAGATTTAACAGGAGACTAATAACAAAGACACCACTAAACCAGTAATGTTTTCCTCATACCACCGGCAAACTGAGGTTTGAGAGCACTCAATCAAATCTGGACCCAGTTGCAATTCTGCTGAAATTTCATTTCTCAAACCACAGCTGGTTTACAACACGTCCTTATGCTGACAATTTGTAAACGTATCAGATTCTCCCAATTGCACACCGTTATTCCCCCCTAGTGAAACTATTTCAGACAGTGGAATTAGCCGCTCGCCGTCAGATATTTTGTTTGTTTTTTCAATACAGCCAACGTCTTTCTTCTTTGTCCTGCTCATAAACGTAATATAAATGTTTATGTCCAGTCTATGGTCCTGGTGTGATAACAGCAGCTATAGTTACATTCAAATTATTCTACAATTAGCAACTATTCTCTGTCTGGGTAAATTAAATTAAATATTGAATTTTATTTTCTACATTTGAGTTGAAATTTACTTGGTAAAAAGCTTTATTGTTATCTCCGAATTTTGCCATCTGTATGTTTGAGGAGAAGGAGAAAATCTGGATTATCCAGTTAGCACTGTCCAGAATGAGAACAAGAGCTCTTTTCTTCTCTTTTCTTTTCTTTTTTTCATATTGACAGGGAAACAGGACTTGCGATAGATCACAGCGACCCCTGCTCCAGAACAAAGCTCGGCCTGTTGTACTGTTTGAGTCCCAGTGTGTGTATTGTGATAGTTTTGCGTGACTCACCTGTCCTGCTGTCATCCTGTGTACATATCCTTTGTTCCTGGGTCTCCATGATTAAATGAAGTTCAAGAAGCTTAAAGAAAAGTCCGTGAACTCAAGCACACTGCTTAATGCTGACATTGTGAAGGTGCCTTTGTGTGGGTGCTTATGACCTGTCTCTCTTAGATAGCAAAAATAATGAACTGCAGTATCTTTACAATAGGCAGTGTTTTGCATTTCACACTAAACAGTAACCTTTTTCATTGGCTGGGTGCATCTGAAGACCGATCAGCCGGAAATGTAATCTGAATAACTGCCCTCATAAAACACATCATTCCTATAAGCAGTAAATGGATGATGACACAAAAAGCCACACAGCCACTTTGATTAAACCCCAAGTCTGTGTACTTCACAGAAAGCTTGACCATCTTCCTTCTCTGTTGCTTCGGCCACTGGCAGCCTTTGCAGGATCCGCCACGGGTCTCCAAATCCTGGCGGCAGGCCCTATTGTTTGCTTCTCAGCAAGATGTAGCTACAACATGGAGGAGGGTCTCAAACTTGCAAGAAGAGATGGATTAAAGGCCTTAAAATAGAGCAGTGCACCTGTCACCGAACATTTTCCAGCATGGACACTGTTGGACTGACTGACCACAACAAATGTCACATGAAGAGGACGCTGTGACCACTAAGCTCCTTAAAGTTTTTCACACTCAACAATGGACTTCGACTGTGAGAGAGCAACGTCTAGATTTGGATCAAGTCTTGAAATTGTGCTGTAACATCCATTATATACTGTACACACTGTGGCATTACGCTGATTACACCTGCACAGTGTAGTTAGAGACTAATGGGTATTTTAGGGCACTGGCTAGTGAAGCAATTACAGTGTTTAAAAAATACAGAAAATATTTTCTTTCTTTGTGCATACTGCCTCTGCATGAATTTCACCACTTCACTGTTTTGTTTTTATTATTTTTATTCACCCGTGTTTCTGGTGTGCCTGAAAACAGATCCTGCTGATTCCTCAAGTTTCTTGTTTTTCCTCCATGCACATTCCAGAAATTAAATTCTTTGTTCTTGGCATAAACACAAATGTTTTGTTCAATTTGAACTCGTTTTAACACGCCCAGCTGCGTCTTTGCTTGAGCTTGTCCATCGCAGACCTGATTTGCATCCACTTTGCTTTGATTTCATATGAAAACAGGCCAAGTCTAAAGTCTGCTGTTCTGTCTGACCAGACCTTTAGAATCATGTTTGTGGTGAAGACTGCAGTGTGTAAATCTTAATTAACAAGAGTTTTTTGATGACTAATGATAATTTAAAATATATTATAATGACGATTCTGGTAAACACTCGTTGAGCAAACCCTACTTTTCTTTTACGTTTCATGATGACAAACTAAAAGTAATTTCACAGATACTTGACTTAAACTTAGATGAAATAAATGACTAAAACAAACTACAGTTCTCAGGAAATGACTAATACTAAATTGAAAGTTTGACCATTTTGAAAGTCGAAATTGTCAATGGAGGAATGTCATTATAGTCAATCTGCTAGTTAAATAATGTGCTTCATTTGTTCAGGGTACGACTCCAATAGTTGACAAACATAGATGACATCTGCAATGATGAGTCAATCAATCTAATTGCTAACTGAGAAGATTAGTTTTCATAATTAAATAATTATCCAGTCTCAAATCCGGGGCTTTTATTGTTGCCAGCTTCTCAGATGTGACAATTTGGTGCTTTTCTTTAAACTGTTTAGACTTTTGGAGAAAAAAAAAAACATAGAATAATGAATAATGATAGTTAACGTAGTTGAAGCCCTAATGGAAGACACGGTAGGTACTGTGTGACTGCACTTTATAAGAAATGTATTCAAATCCGGTATTCGGCCGGTGTCAATCTTGTGTAATGGATACAGGCAGCACATTTAAGTATCTTTACGTGATCATGTAAGACTTAATAAAACATAAAAGAAAAATAGAGCTTCCTAAATCATTTTTTCTAACTTGCTGTGCATGAAGATTTAATAGTCCAGGCCACAGAATATCTGGCTTTCAGTAAAAGGAAACTTGATTTTCAGTTTAGAGTAGAAAATCAGAAGAGGCCACTTTTTGTAATAATTTTACAACTGATCTTTTAAAACAACGCTATGAATATCTTTTACAAACAAAAAAAGATGTGTTGCAGCCTCTCTGGCAACCTCCTCTAATAGTTTCACATATAATTAATATTCAGAAGGCATAAACCTTGATGGTCGTTGCATTGGGTGCCCTTTTCCACTGTTGATTGCAAACATACTCATACATACTCATTTCTTTCCCACAAATAACCATTTATTCTTCACACATTTACTGAAAATTACAGTTTATTGAAAGGACACAGAAAGGTCAGATAACACAGATACATGTAGCTAGGAGTTACTACTCAGTGCATGGCACATTCTCAGGGACACGACCCATTGTGAGTCTTTGGCTCTTTGCCTCTGGAGTGTTAAAGGCAGAAAGAGTGCTGAAATATTAAATGTTGAACAGTTGGCCAGCCAACTTGAGCCTCTATATTTCAAAATGTGGAGGAGTAAATTAACCTTGCTACAATGAGTGACAAACAATATTCTAAGTTGGGTAGTAGTAGTGGTAGTATAAGTAGTAGTAGTAGTAGTACTAGTAGTAGAAGGAGCACAATTTTTTTATTTGTCAATTGATATACTTATCACAGGATACAGTGTCAGACCTCACCAGCGAAGGGAATTTTCTAGAAAGATCACACATTTAGAAAGCAGTGTCCTCACTCAGAATAAAACTCAGATAAGTAAACAACAAATGAACAATCATGAAACAAGTTACCAGTGCCATGGCTACCTTTTAAAAAAGAATTTCTAGAATGCATGCCATTTTACTATGGAGGTTTTCATGATGATAGTTTGAAATCTGACAGTTCCAGCGTCTCAGCGTTTGCAAACAATGCTAATATGCGTATGTGTATCTGTGTGCGTGTCTTTAAAAATGTGTGTGTGTGTGTGTGTGTGTGAGTGAGTGTCTGTATTTGTGGCCGCACATATGTTTTTTGTGAGAGTGCGCAGGTGTGTGCTCTTAGAAAGATCCTTCAGGCAATGCAGGAGGTCTGCATTTTGGATGATATGCTGTCCACTCAGTTGTCTTTATGTGGCTTTGTCTTTTTGCTGCTGCCTCCCTCCTCCTCCTCGCTGTTGTCTGAGCGCTTTGTGTTGAATTTTCCAGTCTGCGCTTGGCTCCTTTTCTGTAAGGTCAAGAACATAAAGATTAATAATGAGCGAGGCGGACAAAATACCGTTTCACAGTGGATGCAGTGGTCTCTAATCTGTGTACGGCCTCTTCCCAAATATGTGGGAAGAAACTTGTTTTCATTATTTAATATTAAAGTTTACTCTTCTATTGCTTCTATTGCAGTTACTTATTATCCTTAATTTGTTTGATTCTTCTGTCCCATTTTAGGAGATTCTGGTTTAGCTGATGCAGCCAAATGAAGAAGCTGCCTTTGAAAAAATATCGAGCTGAACTCTCATCCTTCCTAAGCAGGATGATTGGAAAATTGACCACATGTCGCCACCAGTTTTCTCCTCCTCTGCTACACAGATACCAAAGTTAATGCTGCATTAGGACAATCCTCTGTAGTTCAAATTAGAAGTTTTGAAAATTGCTGTAAAACATTAGGTAGTGTTAATTTTAATCTGTATTTAATGTTTCTTACTGAAACATCTATTGCATCTATTTTATTACCTATCAAACATATAAAGGACAATTCTTTCCTCCTGAAACATTTGCAAAGCTGATTTTAAAGTTCCACCAATTGTGTAAGAGCAGTACAGAGTAAAACCATTGCAGGATGTGGATCATGGCGCCTGCTTGCTTGCACAGCATGTGCTTTATTGTATTCATAAACAAAATGGGGACCCACTCATATGAATATTTACCCATTACTGGAAGTTTTACAATTTATGGAGCTTAAAGACAAAATTAATTCATTTTTACAAAGTCCAAAAAAGGCACTCTGTGTAGTAATTTGTGGTTACAGTATTTTAGTTCTTAGTACATGGGATGAAAAGTATATAATATAAAGTATATCATATAAGTATGATGAGGATGGAGCTGCCAGACAGGAGGAGAAGAGGGGAAGAGGAAGGGCAAAGAGGAGGGTCAAAGACATGGTGAAAGAGGACATGTGAGAGGTTGGTGTCGCAGAGGAAGACGCCTAGAACAAAGTGAGATGGAGACAAATGATCACACTGTGGCGACCCTTAAAGGGAGCAGCTGAAAGAAGAAGGTGATACAGGTCTGCAGGGCTAAAGTAGTTTATTTTCATTTGCAGAAAGATAATAGCTACTATTGGACCAAACATAATAAAGTGTGGTGAGGATTTGTTTATATTGTAATTAAACGGCTGTACATATAATTGACTTAAATGCGGATTTAAATTCCTCTTTACAGCTAATGTTTGAAGATAAATATAGCCTTGCCAAGTGCTGACTCTGAAGGGGGTAGCACCTGTGCACTGGGACGCAGCTACTGTGTCCCGCTGGTTTCATTCCAGCTATCAAGGAAATGAGTTCTACTTTAGAAAGCAATGCAATTAAATACCTGGCAGGATGGAAAAGCAGCAGTTCTCAGGGTTTTGAAACCAACAGTGATGGCCTGTTTACAGTTCAGTAACACATTGAAACGCAGCGCAATTTAAGAGAGAGAGAGAGAGAGAAAATGTGTGTGTGTGTAGCGTGTTTTAGGATGGTAGGTTCCTGTTGTTTTTACAAATTCCCTCTAACATTTTAAACACAGATTTATTGGGCTCTGATGTATTTCATTAATGGAATCCAAACGTCTTTGGTACGTTGAATAATCTAAGTCATTTTTGCCAATGACATGTTTAAGTACTGCGCGCAGGCACTAGAAAACAATCCCCCAAGCAAAGCATCTGTTTTGTGTTTACTGATGTCACTTTGGAGAATGCCTTAAGGCTTGCTGGCTGCTTGCAAATTATTGAGTTACACATCACTCTGAATGGCAGTGGGTTATAGTTCTATCACCTGGCTGGAAGCAAAACAAACAAAAAGAGGCAACGTGCACCTCAGCTTTTATTTCATGGGGGGCAGTTGTGTAATTATACAATACTGAGTAGTACATTTTTCAACAGAAGTATGCAAATATGTGTGATACAGTTAGCGAGACTCGGCACTGAGTGACTGTCGCTTCCATCTGCAAGCAAATCTCAAGGTCTCACTTAATGCACTCAGGTGGCTTCTTGCCATCTTATGTTTCTGCCTACTTTGATGTTTGTTTGGGATTTGCCTGTTTGTGTGTGTGCTTGTTCATTTCCATCAAAAAACACCCTAAGGACAGCAAAACATTTTAGTGCAAGGATAGATTTTTGGAGTATCAGGAATGTTAACTAATTTAAAACAAATGTGCAACATATCTGACAAAATAACTTAGATGTCCACTTCTGCTAAATACATACAGAGCAGTTTTGACTTTATATTCCTGGTTAGAAAGAAACTGTTAATGCCTTCTCTTACCTTGTGGATGAACTTTCTTTCTTGCCTTATTTAGCAAGTGTTTTGTGAAAACACTGCACACCAGCTAACTAACCGACTGACTGTACCACAGCAGGACTTTTATTTCTTAGAATATGTGAGATACTAAAACAAATGGGCACATTTTCTTTCAGTTTTCTTGGATATTATGGCCTTTTAAAATCTAAAGGCAAACATTGCAGGGGCTTAAATCTTTTTTATTAGCAAAATAGGCAGAATTTCAAAGTTTTCTAAAAAACATATAATAACATTTTGAGGACTTTGTTTATTTTAGTTTTAATTCATTTATATTGTACATTGGGGCAAATAAATATCTGACTATTTTTCCTTTTAAGATGTTTCTATTGCAGCTGTAAGTTAGACCCAGTATTAACTCAATAAGGCCCCGTGGCAAAAATAATCATAGCATCGTCATCAATAACAATACAATGCAATGCTTTTCTTTGGTTTTTGCCTTGTTTTCAGCTTTTCCTCATCTACTACTACTATGTGAAATGCTTAGATTCCTGGAGTTTTGCTTTCTTCTTTAAGTATGCTAGGGTTTGCTGAGGTGTTATGAAGATCTTTTGTTTTGTAGGTTAGCTGGCATACAGTGGCTTTAAAGCAAGGGTGGGCAGTTCCGGTCTCTAAGTAAAACACCCTATGAGGGCATGTGCTGTTGATCTGTAAAGCTCTGCATCTAATCTGTCTGCCAGATGAGACAGAATGAATAGCCTAAGGTTATTAAATACAGTGATATAGAGAGTCCACATGTTGCTTGCTTGCACTTTAAACCTTTCTATGTGTTGTGTAAAAGAAAGTCTATTCTTCTAAAACCATCTGTAGTGTACACAACGGGGGATGCTGTAGTTCAGTTCTATAAACTGAACATAAGAGCACATAATCAAGGTAGTGACAGGAGTAGGGGGCAGATTAATGAAAAACGAGGCACAGATGCAAGAATTGAAGCCATTACTAATCAAATTAATAACTACACCATGTATGCTGGGTGTTGTGCCTGAAGAATATCAGTGGAAAGCAGAAAAAGAGTTGAATGTAGAGACATTGCTGCAAGACAGTGTGGAAATTTCCCAATTAAGGAGATAACAATAGAAGAGAAAAAAAAAAACCTCTCAAGTCATTATCCCAAATTAGAAGTTAGAAGTCTTCTTTTTTTGTTTCTAAAAAATGCAATAATTTGAAAAACTGGAACATAACACGTTTTAAACAAAACACTGAAATGTACAATGTTCACTAACACACACACACATTTCCTTCCATCATTGTACTTTTTGCTTTTGCATCTTGTGTTGATACAGAACAGTACATATGCCTCAGGGGGGATGAACTGCTTTTGACTTCAATAATATGTTACATATTATGTGGAACTACTTCTCTACATTGAATCTAAAACTGAATACTATTATCTTGTAGAGCTTTGAATCAGTGACACAGTTCGCTGTTGTATCACATAACAAAAACAATTGTCAGACTGTCTCACTGAGTATCTTTTTGGCACGAAACAAACCAGTGAAGTCAAATCTGCCCATTTGTCGAGATCTCCTTTGAAATATTCTTGTGAAAATAGTCTGTGCCTAAAAAGGGATCGTTGCCACTTGGAATGCATGGAAGTTGCTCAGTTACACTGTGATGCACTGCATTGAAATGAGATGCATTGTTTGGCAGTGGCAGATGGTACAGGAAAACACGTGTGACTCAGTTCAATAATATGATGAAGGAAGAAGTTATGCATAGCCTTTGGCAGGGCATTGAATCTTACATACTATAGGTGACATTGGCACACTGAATATTAGATTTCAGCAGATGTGTTGACGGCATTGAGCATCTTTCCATCATGTATTTTTAGCTGTTTCTTTGTTATATACTGTGTTTGTTGTTAAGCTATGTAGCTACACTGTCATTTCCATCATGTCTTTTAATGTCTTTTGTGTTTGCTATGTTTTCATGATTACATTGTTGTGTGTTACATTCAGAAAATGATAAGCTGAAACTGCTATAATTTGGTACAGAGGAGCTACTACAGCTACACAAGGCACAGCTTATGGTTTTCTATGTTTAAAAGTCTCAAGTCTTAAGTCTCATGTCTCATGTGCAAGTTTCTTGTAAAAGAGTAGTATTTTCCTGCATAGCCCATAGGGGTGTGAAACTGTGACTGAAATGGCTACACAAATGTCAATGATCCTGTGTCTTCTATTGAAGAGACAGGTTCACTGAAGTGAAAGTGTTTTCCACCAGTTTTCCTTTGTTTTGCCTTCAGCTAACACCATGACGTAATCATGATGTAGGCTGTAAAAGGGTCTATAGAAGGCATAATGTGAGCTGTCAGCTGCTGGTCTGGTGCACTGCATTCATTTTCAGTGCTGACTGTAGGTCACCTGTGTTGTGAGGCGTTCAGGGATATTATAGCATGTGGGTCATCTGTGTTCTGAATGATCACAAAAAACTAAATAAAAATAGTATGAAAAAAAATCTCATAGATGGTGCCATCATTTTAGCCTTCACGTGATGTATGAACAAACATGGTAGTTGAGTGGCACAGACAGAATAGGAAAGTCAGGTTGTCATAAGCAATACATTTATTCTTTTGTTGTTTTCATAGGATTAGGATTGCTGATGATAAGGAATACACCTTATCTTTTAGGACTGTTTCTATTTTATTGACTAAAAAGTTCTTCTGGAAGATCAAGAATTCCCATCATGGTTTTAGTCAAATGTTTGCATCAGCTGTTATTTCCATGTAAATGCACATGAGTCTTACCTGCTGTTGCTCTGGCAGCTTTTTACTTTCTGGAGCTGATTCCTCCGTCCGATTCTGGAAGCAGTCGCCCCCAGTCTATAGGAGGAGAGGGAAAATATCTCAGGTAGTGTAGAGAACACAGAGAAGGTGTGCCAACTTCATATTTATGTGTGCATTCCAGGAAAACGTCAGATGAATAGACCCATATTAGTGACATTTTATGTCCTTTAAATTCTCACAAATCCGCTGTGTCAATGTCATTAACTTCTTGTACCACCATAAAAGCATCCAGTCACTTTGATTTGACTGGATTTATGACAATAATCAAAAACAAAATAAAAAAATCCAATCGTTGAAGTCATTTACTAACAAAAAAATGCAATGACACTTGCATGTTCTATGAATATTTGCTGCCGGCAGTGTTGGAAACATCACACACATCACATTACACTGTCAAAATGAAGCACAGACTGTATGCTATACAAAATATACACACTCATACAAACTGTCTTTGTCCATTTTCTCCCAGCCTACAGGCAGAGGAGCACAAAGATGCACGTGTCGGAGTTCATGAGCACATTCAGTTTCTGAATCTTTGTTTCAAATATGTCTCCTCTTATCTGTAGCAGCATGTTTCTCCCTCTTGCTGCTGCATTTTTACATCTTTGCCAAAATTGCATAGTAAATGATGGGACACCAGTGAACATTGTTTGCACAAATTCATTAAGAAACAATCTCTTTGACACTGTTTCTACACAGGGTAATTTTCTCTCTTGTTGGCATCTCTCCATACTCCTCTGTCTCCAGTAGTCTATCAACTTAAGTCTGTATTAGTTCTTGAAAGCCACTCATCACAAAAACTGTTCTTCCTCTTTCTTCAAATCTTTGACAGAGTTGGCGATGCTCATTTACTGAAGGATTTTACTCATTTTAACTGATGCTCACAGTTGCCAGGATCACAGAAACAAGTCTGCGTCCTTCCCAAAAAAACCTGAATAGGAGGGGTCAGTGACTGCTTTTCTTTGTCTTACCTCAGTAACTGCCTTCAAGGTGTTAGCAAGGCACTACTCTCCCTCAAATGTTCCAGTGATGCTCTTGAGTGTAAGCACTGTAGTGCACTGTGGTGCAGTAGTGAGTCAGAGGGAACTTGAAAAGGCAAATCTTCAGCTTTTTTGCACAATAAATAATTTGATTATATATTAATAATTGATTTATGACTAATGAAATTCTACCCTTTGGTCTGGTGCTAAAAGAACTGATGCAACATTATTCTAAAAGTTGAAGTAGATAAAGAATATGAAAAAAACACACTATTAACTAAATCTTGTTGCAGTTCTTACATTAAGTTCTGAAGTTAATGAACCTAATGAAGACACTTGGAGTAAAAGTGGTTTGTTTGATTTGTGATGAGGGACTTGAGCATGAATGCAGTGAACAGATGAACCTTGTGGATATGGACCCTCAGGTTACACAGGCCATTACAGTTTAATTACTCCGAAGGCTCACCTTTTCCATCTGGCACTCTTTAACTCCATCACTCTCTCTCCTCATTACTCCAATGTTCATGGGTGATTTACTTGCTGTGACAATTCTCTGAACTTTAGAGATATCCTGTGTGGAAAAAAAAGAATATTTCAATTTTGGGTTAAGATTAAAATGCATAAGTGGCTGATGCTGTAGTGGCTCTTGGGTTCTTAAAAAGTAAACAGTTGTGACCCAAAGGCTCATAAATGTTTAATTTTACTTGTTCATTTAAACTAAATCAATTTATTTATTTGTAGTAAATAAATCATGTCTTGAATTACCATTAATTAACAGGCAGCAGGAAAAGACAGAACACTGACAAACTAATTATTGAAATACAGTACCATGACTTGGAGGTCACATCTTGAGCACTGAGATGAAAAGCTTTTCTTAGTACTAATATTTCTGACCGAAATTTCAAAATGAACTGTTGCAGTTAAAAATTGCTAAGGTACTACCACCAACTACTGCATTTCTAAACAAAAAACTTACAAATACTATACAAAACAATTGTCATCAAAAACAAATAACTACTGCAACGTGTCTGCAACAATGCTGGTAACACTATGAGCCTGTACACATGCACATTGGTGGCTTCATGTCAAAGTCACCATGTTAAACGTGGCGATGCTAAGCATGTATAATGTTAAGCATGTTCATCATTTTAATTTATCATGTTAACATTTTTTTTAGTACTAAACACTAAGTTCTGCTGAGGCTGATAGATTTATTCATGAAATGTAGTATCAGACATACAGTATGCCACACTGGTGATGAAGGTGAACCAAAGTGAAATCATTATTATGCTGCATTGTGGAGGAGCCTCAAAATATCAATTTACACTACTTGACTGACAATTGTTCAAAGCTTTATAATTAAGTTGGGCATGTCAGGAATATATCCTGTGTTGTTCCATGGTATGAGCGAGGGGGCATTGCCTTCCTAAATGTAAATATCAAGTTTTGTTTTAGTTATTACTACGTGAAGACTTGTTACCTGTCTAATTAGCTGGGCATAAAAGCAAAAGGCAATTAAATTCCACTGTCATTTAACTCTTACTTATGAAACAAAATGTAAATGCACAGTTGTCTGTCAACTGACTCTGAGGTCTCAGTTGTTTGACCTTCAAACCATTGTGCAACTGAGGTGAGTATAAACACAGATCACCAGAGTGAGAAGTAATTCTGAACGATAGCTTTGGGATTTACTTCTGTGAGAGCTTTATATGATGAACAATGATGTTGTGTGATGACCCACTGCAAAAACAGCCCACGCAAAGTCAAGATAGTGTGAGGAAAACAAGATGGACAGTTGGAGATGAAAAGGGTTCTCTCTGGCGGTAGAAGAGCAATCTATATCACCACCACCTGAAATGATGTCCGTATGAAAAACATGACTATTGCAAGGTTGATGTGCTTTGACGCAGGAGTGAAAGAAAGGCTTCATCTTCGGCACCAAAAAATGGTAAATAAAAACAAAGTTTCACAAGGGTTGAACACCAGACTACAGTCACAGTTTTCTTTCATATAGTAGACATCATTCGCATACAGATGAGTAACGATATGGCTGCTCTGAATCTAACTGTTGCCTCACAAAACGGTGACACATGATAAACTTTCGGAACTATGGCTACATTTTGTTATTTATGCACCTTTGGTAGCACCAAGAAAAAACCTCCTAGGATCTGATACAGTTCCATCCGTAAATAACGAAACAAATGTAAGCTTTTTGGAATTTGTCCTCTGTACACCAACACAATGAAAAAAGTGAAAAACTCAGATGAATGAAGGGAATGAAGTCAAGACTTACTAACAATTTAGGTTTTATAGCCATTTTCATCCATACATCCCCATTTTTGCTTGCCCATAAATAGTGGCACAAGGACTACCTTAAATATTTGGAAGAATTTCCTTGCAGTCAGTGACTGACCAAATTCCATTCCATTTCTTTGCCTTGAGAAACTTTTGGGTTGTGACACCAGCCACATGGTTCCATTAGCAGCCATACATGTCCATGCCATTACACTACCACCACCGTGTTTGACAGATGATGTGGTTGCTTTAGATCATGAGCTATTCCTTTCCTTCTCCACACGTTTCTCTTTCCATCATTCTGATACAAGTTCATTTTGGTTTCATTAGTCCAGAGAATCTTATTTCTCAGTTGTTATTGTTTTTTTTTTCTGGCAAAGTCTAGTCTTTCTGTTTTTGGGCATTACCAGTGTTTTGCACCTTGTTGTGTAGCGACTGTATTTAGATTTATAAATTTGTCACTTGTCATAGTCTACAGCGTGTTCTTGACTTGACTAGCTGTTGTGAAAGGGTTCTTCTTTACCATGGATACAATTTTGCAGTCATCCACTTCAGTTGTCTTCTGTGGTCTTCTGATTCTTTTGCTTATACTAAACTTAACGTACCGTTAAATCCTTCTTTTTAAGAATGTTTCATACTACTTTCTTGGCTACTCTCAGTGTTTTTGCTCTCTGTGTGATGTTTTTTTTTAATTTCAGCCCAACAATGACTTTCTTCACTTACGTAGACCACTCTTTAGACCTATGTTGACAATTCCAGTGAACAGCTACCAAATGCAAATCTAACACTCCAGTCTCAAGGCCTTTTATCTTAATTAATTATGGAGTGAGGGGGGGACAGGCCATCCTTGGCCATGCAACTCCTTGTCTATGCAACTCCATGTCAGCCATTTGTTCCACTATTTATTATCCTCCAAAAGAGGTGTGGGTATGAAAATCATAATTCCTGAATGGTTAATGCCATACTTGGTACATATTGACTTGTCACTTTCACAGATGCTGGACTGTAGTTTTTATTTCCAAACTAGTGTATGATACAAATGTTGGCATGACCAGATGTCATGTGCAAAAAGATTCCCTATTATTCATTAAAAAACAGTCTCAGGGCCTGAGTACAGCAAGAAGCTTCTGCTTGACCCTAACGCATAAGGAATGCTGGCATTAATTACAGACAGTTCAAGTGTTTCAGCCACAATGAACTAACCCCTGACTGTACTGCTGACCTATGGACCAATGGCTCATGTAAGTGTTAAAACAAAGACTTGACAGAGAGACAGGCCAACTCGAATTCTCTCAATATTCACAAGCAGATGTATGTATATATATATATATATATATATATATATATATATATATATATATATATATATATATATATATATATATATATATATATATATACAGTATATATATATATATATATATATATATATATATATATATATATATATATATATATATATATATATATGTGCCATAACAGGACAAAACTGATTACTATTCTAACTAATTGAGGTGGAGCTGATTTTGAGTACTTATATACTGTACAGTATCCAGTGACTACCACTGAGTGCAATATTTTACTCTGAAATATAGATGAGTGGAAGTATCCACCATAACAAAAATGTAATGTAAGAAAATGTGCCTGGATCAGATGTTGTATTTATATATTTTGTACATTACTGTCCAACAATAAAAGATCAGCAGATATAGTTTTTCCCCAGCAGATATTCTGCAAGTGTTTGTCTACTGCAGCCAGGCTTCAGCACAAGGCTAGAACATAGTACCTTCCCTAACTGGGTCAAAAATGGTCTCTTGAGAGCACAAAGCAAGACGGTCGCAAGATGAACACAAGCAATCTTAACCTGTTACTGTCAAACCCTATTCTTACTTTGTCAGCTGAAGCAACATCTTTTTAGGCAGGTTCAGTGAAAGAGGCTGTATTTGTGGATGTGACCACTTTTGGATGAACATTTCATGTAATATTTCCTAACTTTTGACAACATCACTTAAGATCAACAGAATTTCACAGTGCAGTAAAGGATTTAATATGCATTTCTATCTCCATAAAGTCAGTACTTAAAATGGCGACCCTTCTTATTATGGGATGCTTGGTAATTGTAGACTATATTTAAAAAGGAAATTGAATGAAACATAAATTTAAAAAGCTTTATTAGAAGGCACAACTAAAATGGTTTCTTTAGAAAGTTTCCCAGATTTTTTGCATTGTGCAAATGTTCCTTTAACAGCTGATAAATATCTACAGGCAACTTTTTGCACTGTCAACCACTCACTATCTCCTTCTTGCATGGCAGAGATAAATATTGCATTGATTTTTATAGACAATGAAACAATCATAAAAGTAAATACTAAGTGCTGAGAGCAGGGCAATGAAATGCCTGATTTCTCCTCCAGCACAGTGCTCCAAGCATCTAAGACATCATCTCCCATTACTTTGATGAAAATTGCATGCTATCAGACCACAAGACTTGGCTCCCTCCTTGGGTCTGTTAAATATGAAGCAACTTCCAATCTTGCTGATCTCTGCATCCTCACACTAATGAATCTTTCACCAGTATGAAGAGCTTTGTGTGTGTAAGGCAAGGCCTGTGAGAGTCTTATCTGTTGCATCTACCGGAGTGTAAGGTCCATTACGTTAACTCCGACTATGAGCATGAAACTCAAAGTGGTGTCAGTGAGTGCTTGAACAAACATCCCTGCACTTACCCACTTTGGATTTCAAATACACAAAGCAGATTTTAGTCTAAGTGTGCTCATGAAACTCAAATGCATGTTTTATCACCCAGTAAGTGGATAAAGGCTTTCTCCATATGTTAAAAGCTTTGGAGCATTTTTTTTGTTTCTACAGTACATTGGTGATAATGCCATTGTACCCTGCCTTTTGATCACCAACAATTAATAAAGAGCTGGTATTGTAGAAAATTAGGGATAAAATGCTTGGGGTGGATTAGGATGATGGTAGGGCTCCACATGTACTGTAAAATACTGAATTCTATCTTAATTATCCTAAATTATTTAAAAATTTTAAAGTCTTGCCTCAATAGTAAGCAGTTTGGACACTATGTAAGTTCTGATGTCTTTCTCAAATGTTATATAAAATTCGCAAGGACAAGCCCTTTATATAACTTCTATAGTTTGCATTACAGCTAGATAATGAGCAAAGGAGGACAACCAAAATGTGCTTTTACCCTTAAATTATGTACACATTTTTAAACATACACACATATTAGACCATATATATTATAAAGGACTATAGCTGTGCTAAAGCTACAGCTAGTTATCTATATTATTCTATCTATAAGGAATATTCAATTACACTTACACATTTCTGGAAAGTCTCCAATTTTAACAACTTTTGGTGATGAAAATACTAAAGATATACCTAATACTCACCCAAGTTTTATAATAAATGAATTTAAAATGGATGTAATACTAGCTCTTTAAGATAACGGATTATTTCCCATGGATCGTCAGCTAAGTGTTACTAAATACATTCAATTACAATTTACAGTCCTCATACTGATATGTTAAATTCTAAACCAGACAACAGGGAATAGGATAAGGGATCTAATAATACCACTGAGCTCTTTCATGCTGTTAAGAAGCATAATAAGGAACACAATGCGGTCACCAAACAGCCAAGTTCTTGACATTTGCCTCCCTGTCAGTGCATTGTTACCCAACTTCTCTGCTGTGGGCTGTTTGGCTCTTTTATGCACAGTAAGTGCTTTTGCTTGTTGTTTTCTTACTACTTAATTTGAGTTAAATTTGGCAGTGATTTAAATGGGATTTGACCCACCTCCGCATGCACAGGCAGAGCGGACAGATGGAGCACCCCAGTAATCTTTACAGTGAGGGCGCACCCAGATTTATCAGACAGCCCGTCAAAGTGTACAGCAGCTACAGGAGATAATGGAGCTCGAAAGTGGAGTGCTGCTATTTGTATGCTAATGAACTGGAAAGTAATAACTTCATTAGCATAAAAAAATCAACTCACACCTACCTCGAGTTTCCTTTACTTGTCATTTATTTTGTAAGATGCTTATATTGCCCATGTGCTTGCACTTATTTGGCTCAGTATTGAAAAGAAGATGATGGGGAAATACACACTTATAATGGGATCATCCTGTTTTGCTGAAAACACCAACGAAGAGTTTAAATGTGGACAGAAAATGTCAATTGTTTTGTATGATGCGACAACGAAGGGACAGTGGTGACAATGGTGGGGGTGGTGGCACTGACGCATGCAAAGAAATAATGAAAAGCAAAAATAAATAAAATATAAAAAAAAACAACACCTATAAGTAGAACGTCAAACCTCTTAGGCACCTACGGAAGAGACTCAATGCACATTGTGACTGTTTTGAGGGCACAAAAAGACAGAATCGTTCACCAGGATCATGGCAGATAAGGCACTACAGTGCTGTGGCCGACTCGATGATTTCAAAGTGACTGCAGTGACTGCTTTTCTGAAATCAGAACTAACACAGTCTCTGATTGAGGTTGACATGGCTGCTTGGTAGAAGAGAAAAATAACTGCAGGTACTATAAGTATATTTTCAAGAAACATACCTGTATGTACTCCATATAATCTTTTTTTATCTGTAAGTCTATAAAGTAAAATACATAGGAAATGCTTGAAGGTTGTTGAATCAGACAGTGTTGCTTTTTTTAAATATATTGACTGTGTGAAACGTTGACACGTAGCAGTTGTCACAAATGTCAAAGTGCTTCACTAGCAAAACAAGACAAAATCCTGTTTTTATAACAAATCCTCATTGCAGTCACCTTTTTTATCAACTCCTAAAAGGGATTAAACATGAATCCTAAGTGCAGGCTAATGTGACCTTGACTTTGAGAAGCTCCAAACAAAGACTTTGTGTAGTTAATAATGTCATAAAGAAAAAAATTGAAGTCCAACATACCAAAACTCCATAATGCCCTAAAGTGGTTCAGCTTCACGTCCAGTGATACAGCTCCACAGAGTGTATCGACTGGCATGCATAACTTGGACTGGTGCTTGATTCCTAACAACCTTTGCAGTTGTGTTTGTCCAACTGTTATATTTGCAAGTGATTATTTCCAGGGCAATTTTTCTCTAGAGAATGATGCTCAGGGCATCAGATTGACAAATGGCCACTTGAAAATGAGGTAATAATTGGCTAGCACTTAAATTCATATCGCATAGAGTGCATTATGTGTGCTCTGATGTGCGCTGAGGTGAACATTTTGGCATGCAGCTATATTCCATGATGTCACCAAGCTAGGAGTTAAAGCGTGAAATGAATTTCAATTTGGAAGTGTTTACACAAAGAGGATAGCACAAAACAGTTGCCTGGTTTATCTTATCTGGAAAGTCAGAGGGAAAATTATACTCTATCATTACAGAGGCAAATCCCAAATCCAACTTGAGTTTCATTTTCACTTTACAAACAAACGTATCACATTCTCATCGAGATATTGTAAGTGTAATTTCTATGTTTAAATTAGGATCTCTAACAATCAAATTGACCCTACCTACATTTTAAGTCAATACTGCGAGTCTTTTTTTTTTATTGCAGACACTTTGACATGTGCAAGCAGGAAAACCACAGGTGTAATTAAAAAGATTAATTAGGGCTGCACTCCATTTAGCACTGCTATTGTGCATGCTGGCCCTCTGACATGGCCTACTGATACACATAAATGGCACTGAGCCATTGTTAATGGTATTAATTAGACCTTTTTTGCTATGGCAAGTCAAAATGTCACTTGTGAAAAATGCCCATTGGCCGTGAGTCTAGTAATATCAGCGGGCTGTAGAAGTGCATTCTGCATTAAGCATGTATTGTTCATTCAAGGTCAGTCTTTTAGTCAATGTGCCATGGAGAAAAATAACACGAGTTATGATTACCACAATGACATGTACTCATGGCGCACAATGTGTTGCTCAGAATCTCACTGTGACATTAAATGTTCAGTTTAGGTCAGATAACAATGTTATCAGCTGAACTATAATTAGCATTGAACTTCAAATTTTCAAGATAGCGTTTTGATAGCGTAGCTCAGAGAGTTGACAATTTTGATGAAACACAAAAAAACAACATTCAAGCAGTTGTAATTACCTAAAAAACTATGAGCAAAAGTAAAATGACTTAAAAAAAGCTAAATAGTTGTTACAGTAGTTCAATTAAACTTTACTGTCCCATGCGTTAAGCAATAAAAACAGGGAAATATGGTTAAATATGGAGTGTACTGTTGCAAACTATTTTTGAAGTGACTAAGCATAAGTATTTAAAATCAATTTACTTTATGGTAAGCATTACAAACATCGCACACTGTATAAACACAAGTGCTTATATTTTTGGACTTCTGCAGAGTACACATTGACATTTCACAGTGAGACATTCATTTAGTTCAAGGACAGGAGAGCCTTATCTACAGCAGATATATATCACTATATCGCTCAGTCGATTCAATAAATATAAAAGCGGTTGGATTTTTTTAAAGACCGCAGCCTGCTTTTTGATAAACACTAAATCAGATGAAGCTGCACTGACTACTGCATTACCTTGGCATGTGGCTGCTGAAAGGTGACTCTGGAGCTGTTGATGAGTGATGAGTATCTGAACAAGTGGGTGGGAGAGGTGGGAAATCTGTGGCTGCTGCTGGGCTGGTTGTGCAGGACAGCTGAGAAGCAGATGTGAACTGTGTCCTTCAGCGCCTTCAGCTGAGACTCCTGTCCCCAAACAAGATTACACACAAAAGAAGATTTTTGAATTCCTCCATGCCTCCTCCTAACCACATAAGAATTTACTTAGGCATTAAAGGCATGGGAGGCCATGCTTTAAAGTGACTTTAGAACGGGTTGAAGACATCGTTAGGCAAGGCATCCAGAAAAACTCACCAAAGTAATAGAAGGAAAGCAAGGTTCAAAAGATCATTTACCTTTAATCGATAATAATAATGGACTCTGTGATTGGTTTAATTATTTTACAACAGCTTTTGATGATAACTTCAAGTTAAGACATTTTCAAAAGGCCACCTAAGGGTCTAAAGTTGGGATTCATGCAAACCACACATCCTTTATTAAAAAACGAATTAGCTAAAAGTTGTAAAAAAGAAAACATTACTATCACAAATAAAGACAGTATGATGACATCATTATTCACTGGTGATATTCTTCCTGTCATTCACCTTATCCAGTGCTGTCTTCTCCAGCTCTTCCTTGGCAATCGCTAACTTGTGCTCCAAGTCCATAAGTTGCTGGCCCTGCAGAAAAGAAACAACTTTTCAATCATTGTTCTGTGCTATTCTGCCTCCCACCTTATCTGTCCAAGCATATTAATAATGCAAATGTATAGAGCAGCTTGACACACTGAGGGTCCTCTTTATTGTTTTTTCGATAATTACTTCTTAAATCTCAGACCTAAACTTATTGCACATTATTTGCTTTTAGCAGCCACAGGACCCCGTTGTGTCTTTAAACAGGAAAGTACTGGGATCTCATAAGCCTTTATAAACATAGGTTCACTATATTGATTCATTCTTAGTTCAGTTTTATGACTAAAATGCTTTGCAATGCTTTGGGTATGCAGAATGGGATGAGCATACATTCATTGCCAGCCACGTTAAAAAAAGAAAGAAGAAAGGTTTAATGTTGAAAGTTGTGTAAGCAGACCCCCTAAAGCCCCTTTGAACGGGCGTCACAGCTGTGGTGAACAACACACACAAAGGGTTTTTTTTTTTTATATCCATAAATAAGCCAATATGACTCCATATAAGGACCAAGAGAGCTCCCTCTGAGCAGTCTTTTATTATTGATAAATTCATCAGCGAGCAGAAAAGAAAGTCGTTTTAGGGTCATTTGCATGCAGTCTGTGTAAAACGTGGCCTTGGTGGTGGAATTTGAGCCATGAACTTTTATTGGGTGTCTTTTACTGGCCTCTTAAAATGATAAACTGCATGGGCTTACATTCTGAAACACCCAAGGACAGCGAACCCAACAAACACCAGCCACAGTCTTTGCACAAAAAATGCAAAAACTTTCAGAGATGGGTGATGGGGCTGACTTATGGGTTTTGGTGAGTTTTATAGCTTCATGTGGTTCCTCTGTGAGTTTTGTAACACGGTGTCTTGGCGTGTTCCTCGAATTTCATCTCACTTCCAACTTGATTTCTGCCCGTTAAGTAATGATTCTAATAATGAACATGCCTGTCATTCCTACCACTCAATGGGGCAGCGGGAAATGATATTTAAATTTTCCCTGACAGATGAATCATGCAGTGACAGTGAAGGACAGATCAGCATTCACCACTCTGGTGTTTCAAAGACGCTTAAGAATCTGAAGTTACTCCCAGAAAGCCTTTTTGAATGTTCTGAAAGTTTGGGACAATGGCACAAAGTTTTTTGTAGATGTCCTCGAGAGGGAGCGAAGGTTATAAAGTCCGAGGAACAGTTCTTTAATCATGGACACAAAGGATGGCGTATGTATGATCTCTTTGTGGCAAATGAAAGGTACAAATATTCACTGGTATGCATTGGAATTATTTTTAATATAAAGCATACCGACACAAAAGAAAACTATTCTAATAGTCTAATTTTAAGAGACTGGTGGCTTTTGTAGAAATCTGCCCTCACATCTATGGCAGTGGATATTATAACATGATGATGATTAAATTTAGTTTCTTTCCAAACACAATCCAAAATGCTGCACTTTGAGATGACCTAAAGGTTCCTGTCTATGTTATATGTGTTGCGTTCAAGCAAAATATACAAATGCTGAGCTGAAGAAATGGCTGGACTTGCTCACAAACACAGAAAAAAAGCAGCCTTCTCTTAATTCATCTTCGAAAGGGGAGATGAAGACTACATGTGCTCGAATGTAGCATTACAGTAAGAGAGCCATTACATCCATTACACAGAGCATCATCAGCGAATAGTCCTCTGAGGACTGCGGGCGCATGGCTGCTGACCCAGAAATGCTGACTTTCAGGGTTAGTGCCTCCAAGTCTAAAGCTCCATATTTCTGTGCTGGGTCCATTATAGAGGTGTAGGGTCATTGAGGTGTAAGCCACTCTGCTAGATGAGGCATGCAACTACATCAAGCCGTCATTTTTCTTTACTGTTTCTTTTTCTGAGCTGGAGGAGAAACCGCTCTAGGGGTAAATTTAAAAGTGGACTAAAAGAGAGAAGGAGATGTGAAAGCTTGAGTATGGCTCCTCTGCCAAAAATATTGTCTCACAGGGAAAAGGCGCCATCAGTTTTTCTGAAGTTTTTAATGTCACGGCTGAGCAAGTGACGCGAAACCTGTCTGCCTAGTGTTTACAGTTTAGTACTGGGACTGCATGGTTTGGATTCACAGAGTTGGGCCTCGCTTTTAAGTTGTCCTCTAAATTTGAGGGCTACTGATGATAAAGTATATACGGAAGAAAACACTTGCTTGTTTCCTGATACTATAGATGCAGTGTGTCCTCACTGTGAATATCTGGATCATTGCATTTTATTGAAGTTTCAAGTCTGCTGCCTTCTTTCTTTTTCCAGTTTCCCAGTACTTTTTCTTTCATAGCCATACCTGTCAGTTCTCAAAAAGCTGGGGTGATTCCCCAGATCAAATATTTGAGGCATGAGTTTTAAATTTTTTTCTATTTTATTCTGCCACCAGTTTTATAAGCTCATGTTTTTGTGCACAGTGACATTGTCCTGCAAAATGCACTTTGATATGTACAGCAGCTGTCATAACCAGTTCAACTGCCTCCCGGTCAAGGTGCCTTGACTGACATCCCCCCTGTGAGGCTGATGACATTTCTGTATCTTGAGTGACTCTTCTCTGCTCATGCTCCCTCATCCCCCCACTGGGCATCTGAATAGAGCATATGGGGAATACAGATGAGTTTTCAGGAATAGCCAGGGGGTCAGAGGGACAGGATGAATTTCCAGCTGACGTTTTTCATCAGGAAAAATAAAACTGACTGCTTGTCATCTTCCAAATATGACATTTTACAAGACTATTATGATCAAATTAACCAGATTTTTGTGCAACTGCAAAACACAAAGACCAAAGCATTTTTAAGCCCCACGTCAAATATTTGATGACATTGAGCAATGGCTTTGTTTTGGGCAAGTGACTGATGCAGTTTAAAAAGAACAATTTACAAGCTGTGACACGAAGCAAACAAGTCAATTCATATATCTTTCACAGGATGGAAAAGAACAAGGAACATCTAGGGACAATATATTCAGACATTGAGCTTGTAACAGAAAATTCAGTCGGTGAAGACTGAGACCTTTTTTTATTCATTTATGTCTGACAGAGCTTTAGGAAAGACGGCCTGAAGGATCAAAATATACTTTTAAGAAACGGCATTAGAGGGCATTGTGGCAGAAATGTCGACTGACATTTGAACACTGCAAACAAGGTCTGAAAGGTCAGCCCATGTACCCGTAAATGCCAATAAATATTACGTGAGTGCTCAAATCTAAGAACATTTAGTCCTTGCAATACAAGGGGCAGTGGAGCATGCACGGCTGGGCAACAATACAGAACGGCTTCTTGTTTGCTGCTTTTAATGCGCTTGCAGAGGAAATGTGTGAGGAGCAGGCTCATTTCTGATGCCCTATATTTGCTACTGACAGAATTGTAGCGATACATGTGTCAGCTGTAATTTGTGTCTTGAATAGTCCCTCATATGATATAATGCCTTAGTTTGTATCAGCTTCATCCACTGCTATCTTCATCATTAATCCACTTACCTCCCGTGATTGAAACCAATGGGATGGATCTTGTAGAGGGGGAAACTGAGGACTGGACAGAGCAGTATGTGGTCTAAATGCTGGCCAATTGACTTTGCAGGCTGCTGCCTTGCTGGAAGGGACTTTGTAATTGCAGACTGAATTAATTGGAGTGCCTCCCGTGATGAGATCATATTTTCAAGGTGGTCTGAAGTACCTGTTTACCCCTTGTCTGGTGCTACTATAAAGCCCCCACCCCCTTCAGTTTGAGCTTACCTTAAAAATTAAATCCTTTTTCCCGTACCGCAGTTCTTTCAGTTGAGCCTGGATTTTTTTGGACTGCAAGGGGAAGATAAGGAAATAAGTGTTAGCTTATTCAAATAGCGAAATTGGTTTTAGATCACGTAGCAGGATTCTGCCAGCTGCAGCAGAAGACTCCTTTGTGAGTGTTCCCTGGGCAAAGCTCTGGCTTAAAGGAAGGCCCTACTGAAAGGAAGAAAATATCAAATCTCCCCTTCACTGAACTGCATAGTCCACACAATGATGCAGTCATGCACTGGCTTCTTGCCCACTGTCTAAACCTGAATTCTCACTCCCACTACACAGGTTACCGGCACCACTACCACACACATGCAGGCTCCTAGGTTATGATGGGATCTTACCTGTCATGTGTGTGTGTCATCTCCCACACCCACCCACACACACACACACACACACACACACACACACACAGCACTCCTTTATTGCCACCCCCAAATGTACACAGTGACCAGTCCTGCCTGACATTCACACTGCTTCTCCTGCTTCTCCACATCAGTGGGCGCATGAAACACAGAGGCTGTCTCCTAGATTGATACACAGCCATTTTCAAAGCTGCTCATGATGTGAGCATGGACACTGAACGCTCCCACATTGGACTTGGCAGGGATTCGAAATGTTTCGGTCTGTAGCCTCAGTCAGACTGAAAGATGTTTTCAGTTTTTACATTATAGATATTACACAGCCTGGAATCTGTGATTGATATGTAGATAGAATTGATTCAACTTGATGTGAAACTTAACAAAACTAAAGTTTTAAAACAGATCAATGTGTCAGGTGGTTCATATTCCAGTTATTATGAAAGAAAGAATATTTTAGTTTTGACTGATTATGTAATATCTATTTCTATTCATATTCACCCACTGGCCACTTTATTAGGGATACTGTACCTTTACAAACGAATGCAATCCAATACAGCAGCTCTGGCATTAATGCTACTTTTACAGTGTTGTTATTTATATATATATATATATTTATATCTTGTGAAGCACTTTGTAACAAATGTTTAGAAAAGTGCTATATAAATAAATGTATTATTATTATTATTATTTCTCAGTTTTTCTTCAAACTGTCAGAAAGGTAATAATATGTGTGGTAGCGCATGGTGCGGTGTTCGTGAATGCAGGGTGACATTTGCAACAGCATACCATAATAGAATATACATTTATACAACAGTTATAGATGCATTTATAAACAGAGCCTGGCAACAGTGCATTAGATTAAAACTAATATTAAACTCTGAACAACAGCGGAGACAAATTATGATCTCTTTGGTTTTCAACACCAAGGGATAAATTCACTTCAAAGAGTTTTCATCTAGTTATTCCTTCTCCCAGGGTGCTTCCATGTGCCATGATAACCAACTCTGTCTTGTGTAAATCAATCAATAAATTCAAATTGCATATTGGGACTGTATATAACGGAAGGTTAAATAAATGCAGGGCTAATTTTAAACAGCTTGAACTCACAAGTGCAAGCCGTATATTTTATTTGAGATTAAGACTTTTTTCTGTGTTCAGGTCATAAAATGAAATGACAATAAATTTTATTTCTATCAGTTAAGTGGACCTTTTGAGAGACCCTGCAGTAATATAATGAATCATATGAAGAGGCTACAGAGCCATACACTGCGGAGTGTTAACTTATAAATGCAAATATCTGAATCTCTAAATGTGCTGAGCTCTCAGAATTGCCAAAGCATCGGTCTGTTATTTACTCCGAATAAATCATGTGAGCTGTCTTCACAGCCCAGGAGAATCGCAGCAGCATATCTCTCTCTTGTTGTTCCTGATGGTTTAAATCTCACAAGGGTGGCACTTGCATTTCAAATAGTTGCAAACCAAATACAGTTGCGCAATATTTTATAAGATTAGTGTAGTACGACAGTTCTTTCTAACTAAGTAATGTGTCATACATATTCAAGTATTAGTATGAGAATGATGACAAAACTATTACATTTTACCACAGTAGGCCTGCTAATGAGTGCTACTATGCTAGAAATCGTCTTCTGCCAGGCTAGGTTTATTATTTATTTTTGCATGTTAATATGGGTAATGATTAAGTAAAACGAGGGCAGACCTCTACACTTTTAAGGGGTTAGGGTTTCTTTTTTCATTTATCAAATATTTCTACCAAAGATGCTTAAAATACTGTAAATAGTAAACATAAATATACTGTATAAGTAGCAGCACTAATGTTCGTTCATTTAATGGTTGTACAAGACAAGGTATGACTCTGTATGAGGTTTTGGAATGAATGCACTGAAGCTCATTTTGTCCTGTCATCATTTTAAGGCTGGCTGATCTAAACTGTTGTTTGGCATTTTATCTAGCAACAGTGACAATCAGCACTAAATGATCAGTAACACACTTTTCTGGACAAGGCTTTGCTAACAACCCACATAATTTGTGTTGTCTTCATCATACAGTGAATCCAGAAGGTTTTTTACAGCGCTCTTACGGTTATTGTTCTGTTGAAAGATTAACCGTCCACTCTAAGGTCCAGAGTGCTCTAGAACAGGTTTTCACAAAGGATGTCTCTGTACATTGCTGCATTCGTCTTTCCCTCGATCGTCACAACGCTCCCAATTCCTGCCTCTGAAAATGTGTATTTCTTTCCAAATCATGTACAATCAATCCTTTTAATAAAATTGCAAAAAAAACAAACAAAAAAAAAAAACACTTTGACATAATAAGGTATTTATTATTGAATTTTGACATAAAAACATAAAATGGGGAAAAAGTTAAGCACTGTGAAAACTTTCTGGATCCACTGTAGGTTTGGTCTGTAAAAGTTAATGTAAAAGACAGAACTTCAAAAAACTCATGTAACATTTGTATTAATATTACAATATTACTCTTAATGTGTAAATATACCAACCTCGAGGTGATTTGGATGAGAAGTAGACACAACTCACGCAAGTTTGCATCCCTGTATTTACTGATGTATTTTTAACAAAGATCTATATTAATAACACTCATAACACAACACAAATTTAATTAGCATTTTGCTAAAAAGGGGGTACAACAGAAAATGGTAATTCGAATAACACTATTTACACAAGATTGATTATGAGATGAAATTGTCAGATGAGCTACTTGTATACACACTGTACCAACACTTGATAAAAATGTCTTCATCTTTATTTGCAAAATGCTCTAAAGAACATTTTGATCCCCAGGTAGACAAACTTTGTCTGTCTCTTTTTTTTGTTTCTGAGCAGTTAGTGGTTTATCCAACCTGGAAACTGGTGCCTGGCTTGATCGTAAACAACAGTTATTTTGATCTGTCAATAATGAGTGATAGCACTCCTAAAAGTAAAAAGCAGAATGGGTAGCACCTCATTGATTAGTCATTGTTGGATCATCAAACCAGAATTTACTCTTTCATTTTTTTTTTTTTTATGTGACACCAACTAAAGGACGTTGATTGTATTTACATTTTCACATCTCTCCTTATTTGACAGACTAGTTGCATATGCATGTTGTATACCTTCACTTCACTATTCATTTTGTTTAATGCAGATTCATTTTTTGTGAAATTATTATTTATTTATTTTTACATTGCTCTTTCGTTCTCAGAGAATATCAATAATGTTTGAGCTCAAGCTGATGACGAACTATTCCGCTCTGCATCAAATAACATTATTCCAAAAGTATGGCATAACAGCCTTTAAGGGTTTCTCATTATCCAAGTTCAAATGGCCTACGGCACTGTGCGTGAGCATGTCTGGAATTTCAAACATGGAGATCAAAGGGAGTATGTGTTTATAGGATGGCTTTATACCAATGCGTTTCTATATTCCTATTCTTCCCTAGTCTCTGCACAGTAGTTGTCAAAGCTTTATTTCAGGAAGAACAACTAACAACTATCTTACATTGTTATTGAAAAAAGGACAAAACAGTGGATCTGTTTTGTATGTACCGTTTGTGCCCATAAATCGATGTACCATAAAAACTTCCTGCGGGAGAACAACACACAGCTGCTCCACATTACAGAAACGGAGACACAAACAGGTGACGTGACATCGCAGGGTGGTGGTAAGGGTGCAAAAGTGTGCAGACGTCCTCGGCTATTTTGTATGTGCATGTGCAGTGGGGGGCACAGCAGCATCACAAACCCAATGCACCTCCCTCCCCATTTAAACAGATTGCCCTATTTGTGAAGTGTGTCCGATTGGCTGCAGCATGCCAGACGAATCCAGTGGCAGGCTGGCAGCCAAAGGTTACTGACTGAAGTATGAATTTTATTATAGTTATGTCAGTCAGGGTAATCTTACTCATTCAATAAAGATAGTGAATTAAGCAGAACAGCGTAGCTATACATTATTGAAAGGATCTACTCTATGTGCTCCCTGTGCACATAACTAATTGTATTGTAGGGAACATCGCTGAATCTCAGAGCACACATCTCCTGCAACAACGTATTATCAAAGCAGCCAAACATCAAACATTCAGATGTGTAGAAATTCTTTGATTTCTAATTTTCCATTCTGGATCAGGCCTGGAACTTTTTAATATTACATGGCTTTTAACTAACATATTGCACCTCTTTCCTGCTTCCTGATAGGACAGAAAATCTAATAAATGTCTTAAGCCTTGGATATTCACACATGGAGAGACAACAAGAACATTTGATGGAGCACAGAACATATTGTACAACTCGCTTTCTCTCTTGCACACATCCGAAGTCTATTAATAAATGGAAGTGAAGAACATTTATTCAAATAATTGATGCTTTAATAAAGACCAGTGTTGTTTCATTCTTCTGGATTATTAATTGCCTCCCAATGCAGAAAATGATGCCATGCTGCTCCCTTTCTAAAGCCTTGTAGAAATTACATGGGGCCATTCACCTTGAAATCAGTCATTACAGCATATCCTCCCAAACCCAGGTATCACATTATATCTGCATAAGGTTGAGGTTACGAGATGATTTCATTAAATCCTGATGCAAGAATGAAATACAGTGGCAATACAAAGTGTGTGTGGAATCTCATGGTTTTCTGCATTAATTTGTCATAAAATATGATCTGATCTTCATCTAAGTCAGTTCCTATGATACCTTCAAATCTTTGGCTGTCTCTCAGAGTTGTTTCTTTCCCTCATTTATGAGTGTTCGCTGTGCTCTTAGGGTCATTTTGACTGGCCGCCCACTGTTTGGTTTTTGGTAGAGTAGCCACAGTCCCAAAGTGTCTCCATTTTTGCCCAACTGTAGACTAGTTAATTTCTAAAGTCTTTGACATCCCTTTGTTACCATTTCCAGATTTTTATAAATCAGCAATTGTTGATTGCAGATCCTCTGAAAGCTTCTTTTAAGCATATTCTTTTTGTGCAAAGCAAACTCAAAGAGTTAGTGTTTTTTGTCAGTCAAAGTACTTCTAGTCCACACCTCCAAACCAAATTAGCTTTTTTGAGGTCATTATTCAAAGGGTTCACATTTTCAACTCACACTGCGAGGTTATTATGGTTTTTCTCAATAAAGACATGAAAGATCAGATTTTAGGCACATTATATTTGTTAAAACTCTTGACATAGATGAAGATCAGATTACATTTTTACAAATTAATACCAAATGATTCACATTCTTTTTCTTACCACCGTATAATTCTAATAAGGACAGAGTTGAAATACTTATATGTAACAATATCCCTAATCCAAATGATGACTGTGCAGCAATGCCATAAATTTCACAGAATACGAAAAAGGCGACAAATTCATGATCTTGAGAAAAAGATGAGCAACAGATCTAATTGCATCTGTCACGCCACATGTCACCGTCCTTCACAGAAAATTATTAACCTTGACTCAGGTTTTCTGAGTTATCAGAGGTTTGCGTAAGAAAGCCTGCATGACATTTTTCAGATAAAATAGATAGGGAGCAAAAAATAGCCAGATATGTATAGCAGGCAGCATAACCTTCAGCAGCAGCAGAAGCAAACTGAGCAGCAGCAGAGAGCTGGACTGTTGGCTTTGCAATTTGAATGGACAGCTGAATTTGTGAAGTGTTTGTGATTGGTGAAGTGAACAAAACACAGCAGAGTCAGGCCAGTGGCTGCCTGCCAGTGAGTTTCCTGACTGAACTTGTTAATTCTGTGATACACTTTTCTCAGTGACCTATTCTCATGGTCATGTTTCAACATTGACAATTTCACTACTGTCTCTCCAAGCTGTTTTTGACATTCAGAAAAGAAGCTTGGCATGCCTCCATCTGTCTTACTATGAAAGAAGGCTTTGCAAAACGTCGCCATTCTTACCCACTGGTAATAACTGTAGTATAAAAAATGGCACATCCTTTAACTGTCTCAAGACTGTGGTGAATGGAATAACAAGGTCTGGAGTTTTATTAGCCCTGTTAATCTTAATAGCAGCTGAGAGTCAGATCTGCTCCTCGTGGACAAATAGATTAAAGGTGTTTGAACCATCTGACAGACTGATGGTTCAAACTGCACGACTGGTGCTGAGGCTCACTTTTTTTTAAACATAATAGTTTTAACTTTTGACTATTAACTTTTGACTATGTTTATAATGATTTATTATTTAAGTACTACTGTTGCTACAGAGAGAACATTGTCATGATTTATAACTGAATAACTTTGCAGTGCTAGTTGGACAAAACTAACTTTGCAGTTGCAGAGCTACAAAGCTCTAGAAGCTTTCTTTGTAGAAATTTTCAGTAAAGTGGGCCTTTATTTTTTTGTAAATAATATTGTTTGTGCTGAATGCTACACTCAATGAAGATCCAACTAGACCATAAAACTGGTGTTAACATGTAATTTCATACATTTTTTTAACAGAGTAGCTTTCACGAGACAACAAAGCTTGATCCTCCACCTGGCATAGCAAGCAAAAGTCAAGCAAAAGTAGAAGCTGCTACCTTAAAAATGATTATCACACCAATTAAAACATATTCCACTATACAATGCATTCCCAAAGCCAATTTTCACAAGATAAGGATGCAAAACACACATAAAGGAAAGCTACTGTTTACTCATAGAAAATCCTAAAATGTATCATGGGACACAAAAGGAGCTTGTGCTTAGAAAGTTTATCCAAGGCTGGCTAGAAAAGCTAGGGCCTAATCTGAGTTCTTGGACATGGCTTCAAAGCTGTGACTTCATATTCAAAGATTTTATCACAAGCGCTTTTTAAACTCACTTAATGCTCTAAGGAAATCTTAATTGGAAGGATCTTTGAAGCCTGAAAGATGATTTCTAGACAACGATTAAGCAAACTTTCAGAGGTTAACATGTTCCTAGAGCCTAGGTTAGAGCCAATGCAAGGCTGTCCACTATATTGAGATAAAGTGAAAAGTGTGCTAGGTCAAAACAAACAAACAAACAAGAAAAAAAAAAAAACATAATGTTTTCAAGTTTTACATTTTCCCATTGGTATCACTGTCCACCAGGTGGTTTCAGAGTTGTGCCAGATTGGTACACATTAGAGTGAGTAAATCTTACCTTCTCACCTGCAGACAAACCTTTAATAGAATGCTGCAGTTAGCAAATGGTAACTTTTTCTGAAGCTTGTTTATCTCTCTCTTTCTGTCACTATGCAGCAATAACAGTGTGATTACAGGTTCAGGCTGCAATCCTTCTCCTTTCAGCATAAAAAACAATCTGAGATGACAGTAGGAGGAAGAATGTTCTTCTCACTGATGTACTTGAACTATTATAGCATCCCAAGGTAATTGAAAACAGTGTCCTCCATCTACCTGTGTTCATGAAAATTCTAGTAGTCTCTTTACCTTGGTAATAGTCCTGCAGAAATAACCACTACTGGACTTAGCATACAGTAACTCAATATTAAGTAGTTCTGAGCACAAGATAATATCAATTATAAGCAATCATTTCATCACTATTTATATCATTTCCTTTGCTGCTGCTGCTGCAGTGCAGACTGACGGACAACTTCAATCAGGACCTCTTCATAGCCTTTGTACTCTTTCCAACTCTTTCCTGAAGTGTTATAATCAGGCTTGGCTGCATAGTCAAATGTGCCATCATCATCTCAGAGTTTGAATATTTGATGACAGCTTGGATAACACGAGCTGGTGAAATGTCAGGGGATGTTCAGCTGGAGGATTTGTAGGAGGAAAGAGGCCTGCAATTTTCAGCATCAATTTCCTGCATCAGTAGGAACTTGGGAAGAGCTGTAGAGTTGGAGCAGGTTTCTGGGTCGATAAAAAGCTCTTCAACATTAAGAGTTTCAAAACACTGGATTCTCTTTGTGGACCACTCAACTGTGGTGTGTGTATGACTGCGGTCAATTTCAATGTCTAGTCTACAATACAGGTTATTTTTATTCTCACGCTAATTCCCATGCATACTCATACATTATATTTTTCAGTTCTTAGACTACATCATTTAGTATGTCAATAACAGTGTTCAGTTATTGTAAGCAAGGCCACAAATACTTTTGGGGGTACAGATTACTATCCAGTCACCTCGTGGTTTTGTGACAGCTTACATATCTGATCTCTTCATCCCATCTTCTACATCCAGAAACCTCAAATCCCCTGATCAGCTGCTCCTCTCTGTTCCACACTGTAGTCAAAATCTAACGGAGATGGGAGTTTTTCCATTGCTGAAATCTGTGACAGATCTCGTCTGTGTTGTTGCCACTTTGATATTCTGGGTAAAGATTCATCTTTATGTTCTATCAAGTACACATAATTATTACTTTATATTTATACACTGTGCTGAGCTGTCATCATTGTTTGCACTAAAGAGGCCTGAGCTTGGTATCACCTAAAAAAAAGGCCAATAAATATAAAATAAATAAATAAATAAATCGTCACTAACATGTTAGTTAATCTCCAACTGCTGGTGTTTTAGTACTGCTCTCCTCAAAATCAAAAGGAGAGATACATATCAAGTTGACTCCTAGCAATTTCTCTCTGAGAAGCGCATTGTTCACCCTGTAGTTTTTAAATGTGACCTTAAAATACATGACATGACTAATTTGTGAGATTTAACATAACACTCTCAGATGCATGCCAGACATTTTTAAACTGCAAACAAACATTCTGTCATTTAAAAATCTTCAAATTAACAACAACAAATGTCTACTCCTCTGTTCTTTTACATATTGCATCCTTGATATAGAAAATGCTTGGAATCCCCAACTGCATAACTGCGTAACTATTCAGCCTGAACCTCGATTACACGGCACCAGCTGCACTGACTTGGGTATGTCATCAGGATACCCGCAGGACCTACTGCCTTATATGATCCTGCATGGCTAAATTACAGCATGAGCACTGGTCAGCAGGAATGTAAAAGCAGCAGTTCAAAGCTCAGCTCAAGGCTTCACTAAGGATGTGAACCTGGTGGACGCTGCTGACTGTAACAACTGGCAGAGGAGCTGAAGTAGAAAAAGAGAAAAAGTAGGTGACAGCAAAAATGAAAGAGATGAAATGTCCTCGAATCTGCTCTCACTACAACCTGACTGCAGAGTACAGCCATCAAATAGCTCACTCTCACAGACAAGTTGTTCTGAGAATCACTGGGCAGCCAAAACCAAGCAAGTTTGTGTGTGTGTGTGTAAGAGCGAGCAAGCCTGTAGCGAGTCTTTTTTTTTTATCGTTTGCCCTGTAGAGGTACCACCAATAGTTTCCTTATTACAATTAAAAATAATTATCTAAATAATAGTGATTAACTTTAATTTCAGGGAACCAGACAAACTGCACAGTAAGCCATCAGATTATTATGAGTACAGTAAAATATCTCATTTAGATTTTTCTGCATTTCTTAGATACAATTAGTATTTAGTAACATTGCTTACTCATAGGAATATTTGTCTGCAATATCTTATAAATTGCACCTATTTCATGAACAAATAAGTAGGTAGAGTTAAGAATTCATTATGTATATGATAACAGGACAGAATCGACTAAGTGGAAATGCTTACCTCTTCGGCATAGGCATCACAAAGTTTGTTTCCCGAGAGTAGTTTATTTTTCAGGCTCTTATTCTGAAAAATAAAGAGAGAAAAAATGTCATTGGTGTCTGTCGTGTACTCTGCACTGCATGTTTAAATTTATCTGCTTTACAAAACGCACTAGTGACTCAGTGGACCTCAGTTGCTCCAGCAAGATATGTGGCTGTATAGGAACTCTGACACCAAGTGTTTGGTTTCATCTTGATTTGAGACTAGATTGAGGAGTGGTCAGGAGTGCCCTGTCTAAGTATCTGAGAGTGCACTCAGGCTCACAGGCATCTAAAAGGTCAGCAAGATAGTTCAGGCCAGACCTCCACTGAACTAAACATGATCAGTAAAACCTTAAAAACATTTGACTGGCAGCCAGTAGAAAGAAGGCAAAATAGGACACAAAGGGTCTCATTGTTTGGTGCCAGTTAAGATCCTCGCTGTACTCTTACACTCTGGAAGCACAAGAGAAGAGAAGATTTTTACTAAGACAGAAACACTGTGTCTTACATCATTTACATGAGATTTGTTAAAGCATTAATGATCATTGCCAGTTCAAGAGGTTATTAAATGTGATTTCTGGCTGATAATTTCAGCTGTTGAACTGCACTGCTCTCATTAGCAAGTCAATAGAAAACAAAAACTCACTTACTGAAAAAATAAAATCTATCAATTCAAATTTTAGAAAAGAAATATTTCTGAATCCTTATTTATCTTAATAAATATTTAATTTTCTTTTTTCTCTTAAGAACCAATAATTTATCACTAAGGAGAATGCCTGTTTGTAAAAGCAAATGCCAAAGTCAAAAATAAGATAGGGTTTCTGGCCACAGCTTGCTGTAGATCTTCCTTTCTCTTTCTGTTTGAGTAAAATGCACCAGTATATATTTCAAAGGAAGTCAGCAAATGACACAGCCAACATAGGCCAAGTAAAGGTGGAAGAGAATGGGACCCGAGGGTGATAACAGTACTTAAGGGGAAGACATTTCCCTTGTTAATTGTCAATGATCTGTTAGTAAAATTGGTCTTAAACCAACTTAGTGCTTAACCCAAAGTACCTATTCCGATGCCTAGATGACCCAATAAAACAGCCTGATCAGGCATAACGAAAGCAAAGTCCTAAAAGGACTAAATTTGAACAGTCTTCAGCACCTGCAGTTAAGGTAAGGTGATTTCAAATTGCACTGACTCCGAAATTAATCAATAGAAATATACACTGTACAATCAGTATTATGTAGTGACCAGAGCATACTTGACCATGCAACACACTGAGTGTATCTATGTCCATGTACTAAGTACTTGTATCCGTATCTGCTGCAGGAAGTCTCAAGCTTGCAGCATGTTTAAATGTCTAATAAATGGTCCAGTTTACTTCCTGTGGAGGATCATCGTGTGAGTGCAATTAACGTGTGTTCTCCTCTGTGTTATTGCTCTCTAACTGGTGCTGTGGACCAGTTTACAGCACTCCGGAAGGAGGTCTTCTACTTTTGGTCTTTATAAATCCATTGGCTACGGTGTTATTGGTGACTTTTGGATGAGCTAGATAAGGTAGTGGATAGGTTAGAATTTACTTCAACCAATGAGCCAATCACCAAGATGGAGCTGTGTGCTAGTTTCAAAGATCAAGCACAGTCCACAGTGTTTTGCATCACATTTCAAAAGAAGCATAGGGAAGGTGGTACAGAATAGCTATAGAGGAGCTTTGATAAACTCGTCATTTGTCAGATCTTTGCTACTACTTACTGTTTGATACGTTTGACTGTTCAGCATTCTTTCAAAATGTGAGTATCTACTGAGAGGCAGTGAAAATGTTAAGTAGTAGGATCACAGAACCTTAAAATGTCTTTAAGGATGTCTTAAAGTTTCAAGTTTTAATCACCTCTGTTTTATCTGAAACAAACGCAATTAGATGCAACTTCATCATAGCAACCAGTCAAGATTTATTTACACTTTTTACTGACTCAACGCATTAAGATTCTTAATTAGTTTATCAATGAGTTAATTACGTGTAGTCGAGGGTCAGTTCTTCACACCCATTGAGCAAAACACAAGTGAGAGCAATGAATATTCATTCACTAACTGTGATTAAAGAAAACTAAACTCAATGACTGAAAACTGTTCAACCACAGCCCTGTAGAGCAAATTGCTCCTCAAACTGACTGCACAGTACATATGGTACATACACAAATGCTTGCAACAACAAGTCTTTTTCCACAGTTGTTTTTCATGTGAAGGGATTACAGTGTATGGGTTTAGAGTGAGATCTAACAGACTTTGAAGCGGTGTAACACTGGATGCCAAGAGGGTGGTCCTGAGCACCGGCAAAACTGTAATCATGCAGGGTTTTTCAAAGGCAGTAATCTCTGTACATTGTACAATGAAGAGAAAAACTCATCACAATGTTTGCTATGTGGGAGGCAGCCCAGGGAAGATCTACATAGGAGATGACACATGGCTTAATCTACAAACAGTCCATACACGAGAGTCATTCATGACAGTAAACATCACATAACAGTTACTGAGGATAACAGGCAGTTTTGAAAAACACAATGGACTTAATTAAAAATGACAAGTCTCCGAGTGAATAAAAACCTGGCCCATTATATTCACAAACAACGAGATATGTTTTCTATCTGATCATAAATAAATAATGATTTCACATGGGATTAATATGATCTAAATTCTAAATCTAAAATCTTAACAGAACAAAACAAAATACAGATCTAACAACTGAGATTGGGAAATATGAGAGATTTAACCGATTATTTATTAATAATTGTACATTTCACACACTTTTTACATGTATGTCTGTCTGCCTGCCCTTCAGAGTTTTTTTTGGGGGGGGGGCTTTAGTGAGAGTGAGGAAATGTTGGTTTTACCCTGGAACAGTTGCCGGTATTTTCAGAAATGTGTTATTTGTTTAAGCAAAAGGATTGTAGATGGCCCACAGATTAATTTAGGTGGATATAACACATTTGCCTATCATGTTGCTGTGCTCTGATGATATATTTGCTGCTTGATGTTGGAGACAGCTCAGTGTTATTAGGTGATGAGTTGGCTGTGAACCACAGGGACAGTTTGGATATAGAGGGAGGAGGAAATAGGCATCCACCAGCTGGTCCTTGACATCTACTTATAAATGATGTGGCCACTGTCACAACACTTACTTTGTGTCATGGTACATATTGACTGTATTGACAATTCCACGCTTGATGACAGCCATTCACAGGCCATCTGTGTCTGAATAACGCTAGAATTATCAATTTATCTTATTTATTTTTAAACCATGCTAGCACTGTGGCTGTAGGGAATAAAGTGTTGGTCTGTCAGTTGGTCCAGACTAGAATATCTCACTTTGATGTATTGCAATGAAATTTTGTACAGACATTTACAATCAAACAAGAGAATTAATCCCACTGATTTTGGTGATTCCACCTTTAGAACTACTGAGAGCACCTGTATTTGTAATGAAATGTCTCCACAGTGGACAGATTCCTATGACATTTGCTACAGACAAGCTACAGTGTCTAATTACTCAGCACTTAATGTTTATAGTGTATATCAAAGCCAATTTATGCAATTAAATATATAACTTTGGAATTATATATACAATTATATGACTCATCTCTGCTGTCTATAACATCAAAATTGTAATTAATTACCACCATTACCAACAACAACATGGCAACACAACATTATTTGGGTTATGGTTAGGGTTAGACCAATCTATTCCCAAGCCAGCTTAAACCATAATGTACTTTGTTAGAAAACTACACTACATGTGGTTATGCATTATATAATTATGGACTGAACAGGAACCTTGAAAACATGGTGATGAGACAAGGTTCAGGTTTACAGTACAGGCAGAAAAAAGCTGTGTTCAGTTCAAAAAGTGCTAGTTTCTTACAAACTGGCCTCTGTCAATCCTTTGCAATTCAGTTCTAACTGCCACACACACATCTGTATAGTGTAGTGTGTACTCAAATACATACAATACATGCACACTGAGCAGAAGTAATGAGCTCGGATGAAGCTGCTTGTGATTCAGTGAGGCAAAACTGGCCGAGCATCAAAAGCACACAGGTGCACCTCCTATCACCCCTATAGAGGGACCACCACGAGGACTTGTAGAACTGGCGGCTGTCATAAACTGTGACGCAGTTTAGCTCCAGGACATATTCAGACTGAAAGTGAGATCCTCTGGAGCTTATGGGTTACAGTGCATTATGCAAAATGTGAGCTGCATATGACTATGCATCTGTGTTATTACCACAGTGGTGTCATTCAGCAGAAGTTAAAATGTGTAACAATAATAATTTGTACAAAACAAAAAAGGATACAGGAATATATTGCAATAAGGACAATCACTGATTTCTAAAGGACTTCATCTCTAAGTAAATGGCTGTGGCAACTCACCAGAGTTGTTTTGACACATTAGAAAGTGTTAATAAGTTGACAGCTCTGTTGATATTTAATGTCCATCTAGGTCAACTTTCACACTACTCCACACACATCAGTATTAGATCCTTTTAGCCTTAGTGTCAGAAGCCAACTCTTCTGGAAACACTTTTTTTTTTCTAAATGGTCAAGGTTTTCCCACGCTATATATATATATAACACTGAGTGTGAGTGTAACCCAGTCATATTACATATGTATGTCTCAAACTAATTTGATTGCCACTGTTGAACAGGGAAGATTAAGCCTCTCCCACACTGTCCATTCTGCCCAGCACTGCAAATGTGAAATAAACCACCAAAGGTGCATGTAGGGTTGGCATTTTTATTTTTAATAAGTGAGTCACACTAGCCATGACACTACTCAGCGATACAAGCAAACAACTGTTGTCGCAACATGTTTAATCTTAAAAGGTCAATAAGCTTCATTCTAGTGACAAAGAAAACAAAATGTCAAGATGTTCCTGTTGCATGGCTGCTTTAATGGCTTGTGCATCTCAAATCTGGAAACATCACTCCATTATTTATGTAAATTCAAAGCCACAATAAGGTATACTCATAAAATAAAAAATATTTTCAGATGTCATAAAAACAAATGCATTTGTTGTCACCTTTTGTTGTAGATGAGACCGCGGCAGCAGAAGATAATGCGGTAATATAGTACAGTATGTGCCATGTAAAGTAACTCACCTGTCACGAAGCTGCCTCACCATTTAAGATACTTGATGTCTCAGAGTTTTTTATTTCATATAATCATTTCACCATCACAGTTTAATTCACGCTTGTAAACTCCTGTTCAACCAGAAGATAGCAATCTGAATTTTGTGAGACCTGGAGACTGCCACACAGGTTCTAGTTTTGTTGAAATTGGTGTTAGAATCAGCTTTGAAGTAGACGTGTCTCTTTCACTTTGTTGGGTTACAGTAGTGGGAGTGATGTTTGATAATAATCTTTCATAGGAAAGTGCTCCTCTCTAGACTTCACTACAGATGGACTTTGAAAGACTCCAGCAGTGAGCCACTGGGACAAGTGAAGGGGAATAACAGCATTATGAACTAGTGTTTTCATTTTTAACTTAAGAACAAAGACTTTTGTTATGCACGCTTAGTCATTTGTCCCATGTGGTTCTGATTGACTCCCACCACATAGTTTTCATAATTATGAACTAGAAAAATATTCTGTTAGAGTTTTAAACACCAGTTTCTGTCTGGAGTTTCTTCACATTAAAAGTCATATTGTGGTCTGCAGTGAATCTATAGTCAATATAGATAATTCATTATTCATTATTGCATGCAGTTAAAAAACACTGTAATAATCTATTATATGACTATTTAACTATTTCTTGCTCTACTTTTTGACATTTTGATATGATGTTAAACAGGCTTCTGAAACACGATCTTTTGATTAAATAGAATAGACTTTAGAAAAGGAGCATAAACTTGTACTTAACTAAACCAGTTTAGTTATAAAATACTAGTGGCTAGTGTTACTGATATTTGAAATACAGTTTCTATAAAAGACAGGCTGCTATAATAAAAATACATATTTGAAAAACTAGTTTTAAAACTGGATGTCAGCACTGACCTCCAGAATGAATTCACTTTAATTCATGATGATTTAATTACATCCAATAAATACTAATGTGACCTGAAGCACTTCTTAGATACCAGGGAACTGGGGTATTCATGGAAATATTTTCAAAATCAAATAAAGCATTCAACCACTCAGTTGCTTCCTTGAATAAAAAATTATGTACATTATAGACTATTTCATAAAGGCTTTTCTAGGTTATAAAACTGTGGACCAAGGATTAATTTATTAAAAAAAACACAAAATTGCTAAAACATGATGTGTATATAACATCTATGTAAGTAGGTGTAAGAACAATAAAATATGTTTAAAATATTGAAAATGACTTAGCAGAAAATGATCATTTTGAACACAGAAGGGGCAGAAATGTAAAGTCTGCTTTCTAATTCATTCATCAGGCATCAACCTGTTATCTGCAGACAAGCATTAGCTCCCTGACAGGGACAGACTGAATGTAAAAGTTGAACTATGAGCTAGGCGGAATCAGTTAAACATACCAAGTCTCATAAAGTGTGACAGGTTCACATGGGCTTTTACAATTCAAATCATGGTTTACGGAACTGTTGTAGGACAGTTAGGGACATCAAAATAAATGTTTGGATCCATGGCTGTTTAAATCTGTCCTGAACAAGCAACAATCTGTGGAGGTGAGGAAAATAATCCCCTTCCCTGACATGTCCATCTATTCTATTCTGTTCAGTTTAGTTTGTTCCAAGAAAAGAAATTCATCATATGCCACTGGATGATGTGACTCTCTGTTTTAACAGTGCATACAACTTTCTACTACTCTTATGAGGGTGTCATCATGTGGAAAATAAACTAATGTAAGGTATTAAGTGAGTCAGTTGGCTGTTTGAAGTATTTTTCTAACACTGTGTTGCCAGGAAATGTGACAGCATTTTTCTGTAGCTGTACTCATTATGTAAATTAAGCGTCTCATTGGGTTACAAGAAAATATTTGGAAAGAGAAAATAAAGAATCAAAGTCAATACCACTTACAGTTGTACATTAGCAATATAATATTATGTAGTCATTGATGTGCTACCAAATTTCATTGTGGAAAGTTAGTATTTTAATTTCAAAGTAAGAAACAATGACATTTCAGTGAGCAAAGTAAGAGGAAAAAACTACACACTTGCCAGTCAAAATGTCCAGTAAAAATGCCCATAACATAGAATTTATATGGTAGAAATTTAAATTTAAAATGGAATGCTTTCAATGTTAAGGACCAGCAACAGGAAATGTTTGAAATGTTTGGTTATCATTAACAGACTGATCACTGGAAACAGAAGAGACAGAGGTTAACAATGCAAGCTTGGAACTACTCACATTGTATATATATATATATATATATATATATATATATATATATATATATATATATATGTATTGTTGATGCTGACACTGGTGTTTGATGTGTACTATTTAATGCAGCTGCCAGCTGAGGACTTGTGAGGCGTCTTTGTCTCAAACTAAACACTCTCAGATATTTGTTTTCTTGCACAGTTGTGCATCGGTGCCTCCCACTCCTTTTTCTGTCCCTGTTGGAGCCAGTTTGTGCTGCTCTCTGAAGGGGGTAGTTAATAGCATGATAAGAATTTTTCAGTTTCTTCGCAATTTCTGGCATTGAGTAACCTTCCTTTCTCCGGACAACATTAGACTGATGGGTCTCTAATGAAAGTTCTCTCTTTCTAACCTGTAAACAAACAGCTGCTGATGTGGGGGTATACAACACAATTGGAAAATGATTTTCTCATAATCAATTAGCCTTATTAAATGATTAACTTGAATTAGTAGACTGATGCAGAGGACTGACAATTGCTCATAATATTGTTTTCCATCAATGTCATTGCCATAATAAGACATTAACTTTTTTTTTTTCGTCATATTTGAAATTTCTTATGTCTGGCAAATTTTATAATATTACCAACCGTCATAAACATACAAGAATTTAATTATTATTTGTGAGTACATATCTAGTATCTCTGGTTTTGGTCACTACCGACCCCAGAAGGAAATATTTGTCTCATTGGCACCGCTTAACATCTGAGGGCATGTGCAGATCTGGTACTGTAATTCTTTGACTTTACATGTTGGTTATTATATTATATAAATATTTATGTTAGCCCATGTGATAACATCAGAGTATTACCTGAATACCTCATGGAATTAAATGATTTAACCACACATCTGTGATTAGTTTGGTATATTTACACAAGATAGGCAAATGTTTTTATCAAGTTAATAGGAGCAATACAGATGATTATCTCAGGATTTGATTGCAAAGTCAGGGGTCTCCATTGTGAGTGGGTAGACAAGCCTTCTAATTTGCAGCATGCCACCATTTAACAGTTTTCATAGAGCTTCAATAATTGCTAATTTAGTAGAGGTAAAAAGTGATAAAAACATGAAAGGTATTCTTATGAAATTACCTCTATTTTCAGTACTGTTTTACAGGAAAAGAGTTAATCTACATATTAAAGATACAGTGGATTTGCCACAGGATTATATAAATATAAATTAAATAAATAATATTTTGGTAGAAAGGATAACATTTGTTTTCTCTGCAAGTCCTTGGGTTACAGTGACACTTATCATAAAGTTTCTTAATCCAGTATAAGAATATATACATACTGTATATATATAGGATTTTTTCCATTATTATTTTCTTATCTTCTTTTTACAAAGCTCTTTTTTTGTAGCTTTGAACATCCTCCTCTAAGAAGTCGATGCTCTGGTGGCCCAGCTGTAAGTCTCTACTACAATCTCTATAGTGATGTAGAAGACGAGGTTTGTCAAAAGTAAGAATTAATTGATGATATGTACAGTATATGTTTAAGATAAGATAAGATAAACCTTTGTTTATCCCACAGTGGGGAAATTTAATGATTTAATTCATGCATTCTTACTAAAATTAAAGTATAGTAATACTCAAATTATAGAACAGTTTTTGCTAAGACATTAATCAGAATAATGACAATGGAATATTTATAATGCTTTTGAAGAAAATGTTTTTGTTTTTATGCTCTGAAGCTTTTCTGTGATGCGTTGACACTCTCATCGTGTCAAGACTGTTTGAAATTGAAGGTCCTGTTCAGCCGCAGTCTTTGTTAAGACAGCCTCTAGCTACCATAAAGCAAGGAAAAAAACATAAAATGTAATTTTCTGAACATCTCAAAGAAATATTTGCCGTCTCAGCCGTCATCAGTCTTGAAGCACTTGGATGTATTTCTGTAAAAAAAAAAAAAAAAAAAAAAGATAGACCATCCTTTTAATAGTGTCACAGCTGAATACCACAGAAAACTGGTCACTTGTCTGGAAGCTGAGAGCTAGAAATCAATATCCATGGCAGGCTGTGAGGAATAAAGCAACGCTGCTAAGTGACAGCATGACAACAGCCCTCTGAACACATGCAGCCTGTCTTTACTTCTCTCAAACAAGTTTTTATCAGTTGAATTCAGAGCCGGTGCCCATGAAGACAGATATACTGAAAATTTAGTATCGAGTGCAAAACAATGTGGAGAATGACATAAATTTAATCCCTCTTGTTCAAGAAAGTCTAAAACTTATGCATAAATGTAGGAGTTGCCAGCTGGTGGCTGAGTTACCCAGACAGACATCCCACACACTGCAAATGAGGAAATATTATTTTTCACTTCAACTTGATGCACAGCTCAGACAGAAGTCTTTCCTTGATGTTAGGGGTAACTTTGTGGCTGATTGTTGCTCCACTTTCACTGAGAAGTTGGGGGTCGCTATGAATCATCGTTTTATTGAAGGCTCGTAAAATGCAACAGCAAATCAAGAGGCGAGAACCAGAGGGGTGCACTGATACTGTTATCAATCAAAAACCAGAAGACCTTAAACTGAAATCACTGAACTACTTGGCACCAAAGGGACATAAAGTGCACTAGCGCCCTTTTAGCACTGAGAAATGTATTGTGAGGAGGGTTTGTGGATAACACGAGTCAAAATGTTTGACACCACGTTCAAGGCAGCTCAGTCAACCATTAGAAGGAAACAGGAGAATATTGTTAAGCACATTTCAAGTCTTAAAGTATTTTTGTGCCTCGTACTACAACCTCAACTCTGCTCCACTGTACTCGCTTTTGGTACCAAGTACTTTGATTTCCGCTGCAAATTGTTCCCCTTAGTATAAGTCGTTGTCAGAGCGATGCCGCATGAAACTGTTGTGAAACTGCCGAAACAAACAGGAACAATGGAGGCTATCGAAGGAATGCTGTTCTTGTTTCTTGATATTTGACTGTTTGTCACAACAAGGAGACAAATCTTGTTTGAGAAAAGACTGAAAGCAAAAAGATGAAAGACAACTGAAATAAATCAGGAGATTTGGAGAAATACTTCAGTGTTCAGATAAAAAGACGACTGTGGTAGAGATGGTTACTCTTCTCTCTAACCACTCAATAGTCCACAGTGTTTTCACATCACCTTTTGGTGTCACTTCAGCTTGTTTGGAACCACAATGGATGACAAAAAGCAGGTACCAACTACTATCCACGACATTTTTCCAGTAGGAAACCAAAAAAGGCAAGTAGAGAACAGAGTTGAGTCAAATTGGTATTATGTGCTAAAATGTCAGTAATGTATAATGTAAAAAATAGGAATTATATATATATATATATATATATATATATATATATATATATATATATGTATAGAGAGAGAAAACCTGCAGAAAGGTAGACAGAGAAGGACTCAGAGAGGAAGATGCACAGCTATGGGAGAACAAAGACACAGAGTTAATGACATGCAATGATGGCATATAAATGCCTAGTGAATGGGGAGAGTAGAGGAGAGGATCGCGGTGTATCAAGGGAGTTCCCCCAGCAGTGTAAGTGTATAGCAGCATAACTAGCAGATGGTTCAGAGTAGGGACTCACCGCTGCTGAAGTTTTAGTGTCTGTTAATGTTAATATTTATTTTGCTTTTTGATTTAAATATTTTTTTTAAATGTATGTATTTTCCTAAACAGTCTACTGTCAGTTGAACATATGTTATATTTTTATTTAATATTTTAATAAAGTTTTAGTCATCTGTAGCTGACAGCACATTTTTTAAGCAGGATAATGATGCATTTTGTTTAATTTATTACAGACATATCCTATTAGACTGCCTTCCACTCTTGTTGTCATTACAGTCACTATCACAGTTTCACTTGTATTCAGCTTTTTTAGTAGAAAAATTCAGAAAATCCAGCCCTGTTTTGTCACATACTTGGGTTTTTAATTATTGATATGATCAATTCATCTAGTTTCATTGATTTCTAATAATATTGTCTATGGGAAACTTGTGTAGAGAACCGTGACATTTCAGTCCAACCACAAAACCTGTGGAACTCCAAGTAACATTTGTTTATATGGGAGTTTATTGAACAGAATCAGTTATGCCCCTCTGGTTCTCGCCCCTTGATATATAACATAAACTGTTTGTTCCCTACATTAAGCTGAAAAGACTGACTCTACAGTTCACTTTAGATTAAAAAAATACAATGGCTTTTTTTTTTTTTTTTTTAGTTTTATAAAAAATGGCATAAATTGCCATTTATTCACTTTTAAATTACTAATAATGTTAAGGGGTCTGAATATCCCCTAACGCAACTGTACAGCAATTTAAATTCTGTCATATGTAACCTCGATGCCTGAAAAACTGTGACTGGCTGTCATTCGCTCATCTAATCACACTAAAGGCGTAGTCCTTGATGCTGGCACTGACAGTTCATGTTTGAACTCAACAACTAAACAAATACACCCCATTATTCAAATAGAACACCACCATAATTCATGCACATGCATTGCAGATACAGGGGCAAGAGCTGATCCAACAGATTATTGCATAAAGCAAAACTGAATGAAATGTACCCACATAATCAGATAAAACACAAGCAAATGTGAATAAATCTGAATTTAATTGTGATCAAATGGAGCTCACAGCTCACAGGGTTAGTTAACTACAGTACAGCTGCTGCGGATACACAACTAGCAGTAACATTCAGAGACTCACCAGCTCCAGAGTCCGCTGCTCTGTCACAAACAATGGTATGCAGTTTATGTGTTGTCTCTGAGTTTTTATTCACTGGTTGCTCTGATAAAATGAATATGAATTATCTGCAGTATGAGAACACATTAAAGACTTGACTTATGTGACTTCTAATATTGTTAAGAAAATGTTTTGCAGCTCCACACTAATTACAAATCCTATACAATCCTGAGCTACAGGACTAATATACAAGAATTCTGAAAGTGAAAAATACCTGTAAAATGGGATTGGTATATTATTGCCATTTCACAGAGAGTAAATGCAATTTGTCTTTTTGCATATTGCAGCACTTTGGCAGTGTTGGGAAGAAATGCCAATTTAATACAAGCCCACAAGGAATATGCCCTCCATTTAATATGAGACAGTAGGCCAACAAATTGTGCGCTCAGGTTTACATGCCACTCGAGATTCCATTACAGACAAGCCAGGGCAGAATTACTGTACTTCATGATTTGAGTATTCTCTAAACCCTTCCCTTCTCACAGATTTGCGCAATGTGTCTGTGCACAGATTCACTGTCTATGGAGCACCTTATGTTTAGTCCACGCAGGACCAACAATCTTTATAAATGTCCTATCTGCGAGTCATCAGTTCTAATTAAAAAGAAACACACGCATACACACACACACGCACTCATTAGATTGAATGTTACTCACAGTCTGACGACATCCATTGCATAAGCAGCACTGCTGATAATGAATCAACAAACAACAACAGAAATGTCAGAAAGCATCTCTAGCACAGCAGTCTCTGCTATAAATGCCACAGCATGCAGTCTAACCTAGATCACAAAGACACCATGTTTCAAATCCACTGTGGGTATGATTCACACTGCTGATGGCATCTAAATCCCATAGACTTTCACTTTAAACCTTGGCCTCTCCTCAATACCGTATGCCTCTTTATTCTTGGCTGTGAGACATATTTGGGGGGGAAAAAAAGTGTTTTATGGACAGAAGAATCCATATAATAACACTGCAGCTAAGGAAACAAAGCATTAAATGACAAATAGCTTTCTGAACAGCAAAGAACCCAAAACAAAATAGCCCATGTCGCACACTGCTTTAATTCTTCCAGAGCTGAGCCCTTATGCAGCACTGCAGGAAACAGTTGCAGTGCTTTTCCATTTGGAACAAGCTTCCTGTCAGTGTCAAGGAAGCAGACACTGACTCAGTATTTTAGCTGAAACTCAACTCATTTCTTTAATGCAGCATTTGTTAAATAATGGTTGCATCATTCCAGCAATACCATTACCCTTCCTTTTTAGCCAACAGCACATTCTCTAAATAAACACCGTAGTCTGTCTATAGTGTGCGTTTCCCCACTCTTCAATGTTTTTGACACTGATTGAGAAGAAGAGACAGATACAGTCTGTTAACCCACTGCCTCACCCCAAGCCACATTCGATTGGACGCTAAGCTGTCCGCTGAAATAAAGTGTGTGGATTCACTGAATTCACTGACAAGCTTTCCGGGTGTCCGGCTCTCAGCGGAGGGAGAATCAATGCAGCCTGTGGATAGTATTGAGATCAGAGCTTTTTTGGTTCGGGGAATAGTGTGAAATGAGCATGATGTCATAAAATGAAAGTACACCCTCTCTGTGTGAATAGTTTGAGAAATTCAAAGGGATTATGTGAAAGAGAAACAATGAGAAACACATCTGACATTGAACTAGCAGGGTGGATGGGTATTAGACACATCTGCCTTTAACTCTGATTAATGATCTTCATACTTGACCAAAGTTTTAACTCTAATCAAAATTGTATTTGCATAATCAAAGCCTCATTCAGTTAACTCATCTTCCACGTACAGTGGATGCAGCTCTTATCAATTGTGGCTGATTGATAGTGTATATAAACTTGCTTACACCGGATGTGTGTTATTCAACGTTATTAAGAAGACACATTTTCATTTTGTGACCTGTTGATCTGGACTTGGTGAAGCAGGTTTGTTATATTTTCAATTCAGGTTGTTAAGGGCTTATCTGGCTCAAACACGTACTTTGTGGCTGTGAGACTCTTGTGTTACTTGTGCTATACTGGGTGCCATGTTTGCATATTGCCATAGCAACCTAAGACACATGGATTTGTTGTCCTGATTTTATTTACATCTAAATGAAATGCCATACCATTCCAGTGTCTAGACCTTTGAAATGCAGTGATTTTTTTGTTTGTTTGATGTCATATCTAATGCTAGAACTTTTCACAGCATGCCATCTACAGTATACCTACCTATACATAAATAATAATAAATACATCATTTCTATCTACAGTAACAATGTAACTACTGTCTAACCCTCATTCTCTTGATACACTTTGTCTTTCAAACATGTCCATGATTGGTAATTGGTTCTAAGAGCATCTTTCTGGCTTTGAGAGTCTCTTTGTGTTGGTGCAGTGGCTACTGCTACTACTAGTGAAGAAATGAGTAAGCCATTTATCTTCAAAGACAATAAACCAATCACTGTAGTGTGTTGTGTGGGGAAATAACTAGAAAGTAATTATGTATGTTGTATGTTTTTTGATACAACCTTGAAGCATTTACTGGCAAAATATAAAGAAAAGCCCGACATAGAATATTATACAAGTTCTTTTAAATGATTGCGCACACTATTCTAGGAAGACACATTATCTTTGGCTTCATGTCTTTGATCATGGACCATCTTTACTTAATTTTATCTGAGCTGCTGCAGTTTGATAATGCTTGAGCCAAGTTAAATCCCGGAAAAACGAACTTTAACTTGACTAAAGACACATTTCTGTAAAAAAAAAAATAGTCGTGACAGTCAATATTTTACTTTTATGACTTGAACAAGTGAACTGCCCAGCTTGCTAGACAATAATATCAAGCCTCTATTAACTTTAGTAGTTTCATCTGCTTTTTGTTTGCCCTGTTCCAAACACATAATAATGCAGTTTCTATTTTCTGCCTGATTCAGTTTTTTGTTATTTTTTTTTCCAGACTATCACAAAGACTATCCAGTAAATGTTCTGCCGCGTGTTTTTTTTTTTCCTGCGATTTAGTTGGTGAAATGACACCAGGAAACATGAAAGGAAGAAGACAATGACAGGATGCCATTTTAGACTATAAAACATCAGCATTAGCAGCGAGGAGCTGAATGTGTGACAAAGCTGTCTATTACAATGCTCTGTGAGAATGTGATGAATCCCAGCAGGATCCAGGTCAGTCTGTAAATCATTCTCCCTCACACTACTCATAATAAGCCCTGAAAGCAAATCATTGATAATGACTTGATTTGCAATCGTAAGGCTTCCACACTGACACCGCAACACAACTCACAGTGATGTGTAACACAAAAACACATTTTAAAAACTAATGCTGGCATAAACAAATGATATAGTCTGTTGTACAGATGTTCCCTTCAGTCCTATGAGGAATCTGTATAACAGACCACAGAAGCACTAGTTCTGAGTAAGGATATATTATCAAATTGCTATAAGATGTTCACAAAAACTATTAAGTGCTCAAAACTAAAGCATCTGCAAAATGACTAAATGTAAATCTCCATCGAGCTACACTAACCCATAATAAAGTAGAAACATGTTTCTGAACTATCACTCCAATCTCAGGTCTCATGTGCTCTGGAGCAGGTTTTCTACAAGGACTTCATTATATGTGGCTCTGTTCATCCTTCCCTCAATTATGACCACTCCTTTTTTTTTGCATGTACATACATGTTACATGTTGAATTAGGTGTTTAAAAATGAAAAAATACATTATATCATTATGTTAAGTTTTGTCAGATCACGGAAGTGGAGAAAGTACTGTAAGACTGAAAAGAGTGGACTGTGAAGTAGTAAAATAATAATGCTTAAACACTTTTGACCTTTGGGTTTCTGCACACAGGACATTTCTGTAATGCACACAAGTGTAATGAATACAGGAAAATGTTTCTCATGATTCCCTGCATGTAGCCACGACTTAAATGTCAGAATGGCACAGATGTGAGGGAAATTCCCAGACTTCTATTGACCACAAATGACCCCTTCTGTATGTGATTAGAAAAGTCTCCAAACCTAGAGAGGCCCTTTTCCAAGACGTGTACATCTGACAGAAAAACGTCAGTCTATAAAAGGTGCTTTCATCTACACCTGCTCTTTGCCTCATCCTCCTACGCGCAGTCTAAATTTGATCTAATATCAAAGTTTTCTTCAGGTGGTGTAAAATCATTTCCCTGCAAATTCTGCCAACAACTACTGTTTTTTTTTGTTTGTTTTTTGAGTATGTTAATTTACAGTTTAGTTAACTCTATTCAGAGTCAAACACTGATTGTCTTTTGTTCTGGAAAAATTAGTGCAAATCAATGAGGGGATTAAGGTACTGAGCGTTAACAGGTGGCCTGTGATCACAGCATGTAAAAAATATAGCTCCATACAAAAAAAACTGGACTGCATGTGAAACATTCGAGAAGAATCCTCTTCATGCCCCATCGTCTTCATACTTACGTTGTTTTCAAATTAAGATGTTAAGACTACGGGAATCCCTAAGTGTTCATTACAAAGTCAAATCATGGCCTCTCTTATGGGTCATTTAGTCAGTTAACGTGATCTGCAGCACAGTATTGCCAACATGTGTCGGCTCCTGCTGTGAAAATCACATGATTGATTATGGAAGTGTCTCACATTTACCTTTGATTACCCCCTGCGGAATTAAACGTGCAGGAACAAATTTAATATATAACATTTTCCAGCATTCATTTAACTTTAACTGCTACCGAGGATATTATTCTTCAAATGCATTAATGAACAAGATTATGTTTCAAGGTTCATCAGGCTTGGGTACTATCTCATATCTACTTCTGCAATGACACCAATATATGGCACAATGATGTAAATTCACAAGAGAAGATAAACTGTATAATAAAAAGAGACAGAGTGCAAGATGAGTGTCAGCATGTGGATTCTTGCGTTCCCCGCAGTCTTTGTGACAAGTGCATATATTGAAAACCTGTTGACTTGAAATCAAAAGCCAATAATCCTACACACTATTCATGACTTAAACAAAATTTATTAAAACAATGTTTTAATAATGTTTTATTAATAATTTTGACTTAGATGAAGATCAAAAGGTTCACATACTTTTTCATGATACTGTATGTATTCATGTATGTATGTATTATGGATTATTATAGATTAACCACCTGGTAGTACATAAAGTGGGTAAAATAAGCATTGCCCTTACCAGCTCAGTTTCTTTGCCACATTTTTCATGGTTAAATCTTTGTTTGTAGCTATAGGACAAATGTGAAGTAAGTTCACAGTAAATGTTTTCACCTTTTAGAAACTTAATGAAATGAAATGAATGTTCTCAAAAATTTCTGTCCTTGAATCTTTACACGAATAACATCTTATATATGAGGCAACCATGGACTAGATTTGTATATTCCTCTTATCGACAGAAATTAGGTTCAATACTTTTTCTTTGCTCAGTAACTAAGTCAGACTCATATCCAGAGAAATCTCTTTCTTAATGGAGTACTTGTAGCATGTACCAACAAGTCTTTTAGTTTAATTTTTCTTTACTTTGTTTGTCCCTGGCGTCTCGTTCAACATTTGCTGAAAGAGTGACCCCATGGATGCAGTCGTGCCAGGCATCAACACCAAAATGGTAGTTGCTATCTCTGAGATTACAACTGTGCAAACAAAGTGGTTTGGTTTGGGTTTGGGTTTAGTACAAATGTTACTTAAAACAACAGTTTGCTTAATGTTAGGTGACATAATTAATGGATGGAAGCAGCACACTGGTGGATACTTGCCTGAACAGTTTGACTGCAGTAAATTGCTACCATTATGTCATTGTTTAGGGAATTCATTTGAAGCCCTCGATTATGTTACCAAAGGAGAGTAAAAATTATCCTGAAATTAATTTGAACATCCTGTGGAAATCAGTTTCTCACTGCAGTGCTGAGTAATATGGTGTGGTAATTTTCAACATCTCTTTATCTTCATTTCTTGTGATCTTTGCAATGGCCTGCCTGTAGTTCAGAAAGCAAAACATGCAACCACTGTGACCATGGCCAGCCATTAGAGAACATTAAATTGTAATAAGTAACAAAGCTAATACTCAGACTAGGCATATGTATACACTAGGTGTTGTGTGTTGGTATATAACAAAGTTCATAGATATCAATCAATCAAATAAAGCAAATTAAGGCAAAATAAGCTGAAATTAGCATTTGATGGGGAAATGGAGTTAATTAATCTGTTTCAAAAACCGTACATTTAAGAAACAGGCCCTTTACGCGTGGAACCTGAGTGAACAAACTCCAACTTAAGGTACCTGAACATGTTTAAAGGTTCTGTTGGCAAAATGGCTATGTTACATTTAATGGGCCAATGTTCCTATAGATAACAAGCCAAATAGTAGGTAATGTAGTGTCACAAGTTTGCAGTATAGTTACAATGGTATTTGTGAGCAGAACCTTTTTTTTAAGGCATCAGCCGTAAACATCAGAATTTGGTGTCAGCCTGTCAGAATAAAAAAATAAAAAATATATATAAATGAATAAAAACTTCCTTTTAGACTTACTATTTTGCACTGATCCTCAACAATCACACAGAAATAAATCTATCACAGAGGAAACAGTAGATAGGGAGACCAATTCCTCCACCAGCATAAACCACAGCAGTCATGATCAAAGACATATTCTATAGACATATTTGACGTAGGTCCGCCTTTGAATTAAAGCAATAAGCTGTCCCTTCAGTCTCAAAAGGGATTGCCAAAAGGTAGAAAATCATTCAGTGAAATACAAGTAGGGGCGTCCAGTAAGTTCAGGTTAGTCATATACCTTGTGAAAGCCTAAACTAAAAATTAATGAGGATAACAAATCCTTATTTTTGTTAGAATACAGTAGCATGATTTAAACCAGCTTCAAACAATACTTTGATGACTCACCTCTTGCTGTAAATCCTTGATGATTTTGGTCTTTTTCTCCATCTCCACTTTTAGAAATTTGATCTGCAGACGAAATGAACAAAAGAAAGATGATTATGAAGGCTGTTTAGCGGCACTGTTTTTACCATTCGGTAAAAATAACAGCTGTTGAGTATGTTAAGCAACATATGTAGAAATAAATCCACTGAATGAAGGCAACATCAAAAGGCAGCTCCAGTCTATGCATTAGTTCATCTCTCAGCCCTGTCTGCCTGGCTTCCCTAGCAAAATCTGTTTTCTAAAAATGACATTCCTTCGCAACTTAACTGCAAAAGCCATTCTTTTTTGTAGTAAACATATGCCATATGGAATTAAGCTTCAATGCAACATATGTTTTGAATGAATGAAGCACTACATCATTTATGTGAAGTAAGATTTCCTTTTATTTAGCCAGACCACTGTCTTTTTAAAACAATAACCAAAGTTATTTTTTTGCCTGAATATAATTATAATAAACTTTAATAATGGTGTGGTCACAAAAACTGGATGTGGTAATAGGTTAGAATATATATTCCATCTTCTACTTTTTAAAAAGTTTTATGTCAACTGTGAATTAACTCATTTGCTGCTGTATTATTGTACCTGTTAACAAGAGCAGCATCATGTACAAGGGACTGATTCAAAATAAATTAGCATCTGTTTCATATAAATGTGTGACAGTGGGGTTTATCTAATGTGTTTGTTCTTAAATGTTTTGCATAACAATAAAGCTCTATGGCAAAAAAAGAAAAAACAAATATATCCGGGTTTGGTTACACTGACAGTAAGTTTATTTGTTGATTAAATAAAAAAAGTATTGTATTGTGTTACATTTAATATTTTAGGCTATGGCCATAAGCAGAAATGTTGTATTTCATACTAAAAAAAAAATCCCACTCACATCATTTTTTGTTTGTGTTTGTTTGAAAAGTAAAAGTCACATTTTTTCCACTTTTTAGTGAGTGCACCCTGGGGAACTCGACCCCACCAGCTGACTCACATCCCTAAACAGCATAATAACATCAAAGGTCACGCTCAGTCACTGTCACTGCCCCAGAGACTAGGAAAACATATACAAAAACAGAAAAAAAAATCCCCGGTGCACTAAATATTTTAGCTAATTAATGTATGAAAAGAATAAATGGATAATTAAAGTCGCCATTAGCAGTTATGTGTACTGCAAGTAGTAATTTCAGCATCATTGGTTGATTCATTGTTTTTAATTTCATCAGAATAAGCAGTGTTGGTATGTTTACATTCAGGCAGCATACTGGGGCACCTACCATCAACGACAGCTATATCTTATGAACAAACATTGGCACAGAGTCATGTATTAAAATTACAATACAGTTTTTCACTTTTTAGACTGTATAACCGATAAAAGTCATCTGTCACCTCCCGCCCCTTACATAATTATTTTTTCATGACGTGTTCAGAAATGGTTAATTGGAGAGTCTCTGATTGAAGCACATGTGATACACTGAGCCATTTATTCCTGCAGTGAGCAACTGCCGATTTTCCACTGCATGCTTGATTTAATAGCCCATATGCTTATCATGTGAGAGTGATATTTTTGTTTTCCACAACCTTTTTATCATGGGCTCCGCATGTCTTGCTGATGCAGGCCTGTGGCTTGTGTCTAGCAGCCAGACAGAGGTTCAAACACCTGCAGATGGCACACTGCTGCCAAGTGCTGTCGTAAATCGAAAAGAATGAATTCTGTGTGTGTGAGAGAGATAGAGACGGGTCCAGGTTTCGACTTTCCAGAATGAAAAGGCTTTTTTTGAGCATTGCGTGACCTTGAAACAGGTCATCAAGATAATCCGGAGGACAAAGAGAAAAAGATTCATGGGGCTGGTGACCTCATACCAGGTATCGACCCCCAGGAACAGTAAACTAAGTTGACTCGTGTCCCCAAGCAAGGCATGATAACATCAAGGTTCATGTTTGAGCCTTTCAGTCACCGTCACACCCTTGGGGAATGGTATAAAAAAAATAAAAAATAGCATCCTGTTGCAACATGGTCTATGTTCTATGTACCAAATTGTTTGTTTGTTTGATGGGGCCTATTTCTAAGCCAGAAAAAATCAGTTCCTAGCTCTATATAGGTTAAGATTCATAACACATTTAACATTTATGACCATTTATGAGTAGGAAAATTAAGCATAATCTTTTAGCAGAATGGATAAGCTGGACCAAATAAAACATGGATTCATGATTTGTCGATTGGTAGACAGTTGACTAATCTCTAGCCCTACTTCAAGCTTCTAACCAATACTGAGAAGGTGGTGGTAGTAATATTGCTGAACACCAGAGACTAAAGTAAATCCTTAAATTTACAGTCAGATCCAAAGACTTTTTCTACACATCAGAAGCTACAATATACAGTGTATTATAATATATTTTTATGACGTGGGGTGCTCCTCCCATTCTTCTTTATGTTGATTCGCTCTGGATTTTTTTACGAAGCTCTGAACCTGCACATCAGTGTTCTCTTGAATGTGTGTGGCATTTGCACACATTAGCAGCGTCCTCTTTCCATCTTGAATCTCAGTGGTTGTGATAAATACCATTTAACAGAACATAAATGTCAAACTCAAACTATAAAACCCTGCAACTGGGATTTGTCACTGGACTAAGATAAAGGGCAGGCGTGCCACTTAAAATTTTACTGTACTTTTGTTTATCCTACAGAATGATAATGGTGCATGTTAAACCTTATGACATAGGGAGGCATAGAAAATCAGGACTATTGCAGGACAAGGTTTTCCTGCAAAATACTAAAAACCCACAACTACTCTCTTAGTTCAGCCAATCAGGCTTCTTCACTAGAGGCATCTCTCTGAATGGTAGGAGGGTGCAACTGTGGGACGGTACAGTAGGACAGACAACTTTGAATAGAACAACATAGGTAAAAACGAATATTATAGAATAATGAAGACAGTAAACACAAACATTACTACACTTCAAGTGTTATAAGTCACATTGTCATTTTATGAGGATATTAATTTGTTTTTTCACTGTTGATATTCTGTTGATGAGTTGTTGATATTGTTCAGAGAAATAATCCACATGTTTACGTGTCCATGGTACTGACAACAAAGCACCAGCCCAGCAGGCTTATTTTTGGCAAATTCAATTTGAACGTACAATTAATTAATTCACAAATTAATTAACGATATTTGTCATAATTACTGGAGTGAGCAAATGTTCACATTCTTTGCTGACTGTGAATTTCTTTTTATAACATCATCAATATGCTGTGACCATGAAAAAAATGTTGGTAAAGCAAATTCAGTATTAATTTAATTTGATTAATTTGTTCAGCTCAAAGACTAACATAGATAAACATGGCTCTTAACTGATCTTAATATATTACAAGTTATAATTTACTCTACAGAACACCAAGAGCAACAGTAATTACCTCAAAACACAGAAGTACTAGTTTCTGTGTTATAACACCTTAATTTTATGGTAATATAACATTAACCCAAACACAGAGCGCCTCAGTAGTTACCTAAAAACACACATAGATGTTTATTAATAACCCTGATATATTGATATTACCCAAATTATACCACCTATTACATTATTACCAAAAGCTATAACTTTGTTGTTACAAATTATTACCCTAATTACATTGTTGTTGCAAAAATGTTGCACTTGACACTGTTAAGTTATAGAATTTCTAGTTCATCTGCAGGAAACTAAACAGCAGCTCCAATGTACTTTATGCTCAACACTATCCATCATGATCCATTTTCTTTATCTATTATAATAAAATATATTTTGTTGGATTTTGGACTTTAAATCTTGGGCTCTGGGAAAATAGTGACAGGTATTTTCACTAGAGGTATATATTCACTTTCAGGTATACATACCAAGGGATTGATTCAATTAAACTTACCTTATTTATTCTTTGATCAGTTTTTTTTGTTTGTTTCTTTTTACCTTGGAATTTAATTAAAAGCAAAGTGACAGCCTATCTGGAGAGATAAATACATGTCTTCAGATTATAATACCTTTGTCCAATCTTATTAAGTTTTGTGTGGGGTTAGGAAGACACAAAGCTTTCCTTCAGTATTTCTGAGTCTTTCAATTAAGTGGTGAGGCAAGGAGGCGAGAGCTGGCTGCTGGGTAATGAGCGTGGATCACTGAGAGGCCCTGTGTGACAGGTGACGGGGCTGGTTAGAGGAGACCGGATGTTGATGGTCAGGTCAGCTCTGTCTTACCGTGGCCTGCTGCTTCTCTGCTCTCTCATTTGCCTCATCCAGCTGCTTCTGCAAGGCTGCCTGGAGGGACTTCATCTCCTCTCTGTCAAGTGGGAGGGAAGTGAGAAACACTGTTAGCACATCCGCCTCACACTCTCAGGGGCCCCAAAATGTCTTTCTTAAATGTACCACTGTTGAGAGCCATTTTGAACAGAAATTGTAATATGCAAAGCAGTTTGTGAACAAACATGTTGAATCGTTTCAAGTTTAACTAATTCCAAAATCAGGAAGCACACATTGTATTTGTGATATTCTGGTAAACATCAAATCCTAGCTTTACCTTTCCACCTACTGTAGGGAAGTGACAATAATGAATGAAACAAGAATATAAACATTAACACGTTATTAGTTATGCAATTAGGGGATGAAGAAGGTGGTATTTTGTAGCTAAATTGTGTGCCAAGAGAGCTGTAAATTGCTTTTGTGTAATTGCTGAAACCTTGTTTACATATTCACACATTCATTGATTTGTCACCTTATTTTTCTTCTGTGGTATCAAAACATTTGTGCTTTTTTTAGTGTGTGTGTGTGTGTGTGTGTGTGTGTTTGAATGTAAAGGTTCAGCTACAGTCATGATAATGCAAGGTTTGACAAATGCGCTAAAACAAATATCATACATAGATAATGTTATATCAGTAAGATTATACAGGTAACATGTTGCATTTCAAACACTCTCCATGCTGTGTGAAAGTCGTAATGTGTTTCATCTAAAATGTTAACTCATTACTATACAGTGGATATTTTAGTACCGTCTGATGCTCCTGAACACAGATAACAACAATGCGCACTGAATTATGAATCAAGTGATGCGGGTCGGTGGTTTTTAAAACATGTAGAAATCACATCTCAGGAACACAGAGTTAAATTCGAGGTAACAGTCTATTTACTGTTTCCAAGCGTGGCTGCAAGTTTGAAAGTGTGTGACATGGTTGTAGTCAGCCAGAGGTGTAGTCAAGCGGCAGTATCTTTGAAGGCAATGCAGCAGTGCTCTGTGTTTGTGTCAGAAATATTTTACTGCTCAACAGCCATATACCCTTATATTTTATATGCCAGTGGTCTTGTGTCTTGGCATAACTTCAACCTAGCAAACATTTTTCTTCACAGCAATCAGCCAAGCGCCACAGCTGTGGCATTTCATTTATATTCCCATGTCCTGCATCTGAGACTTGGAAACAACTTGGACAAACAAGATCAAAACTGCAGAAACTGACAGAAAATGTCCCAGTAACTATGAGACTGACAAATCACAGCATGCTAAATTAAAACAGCTGAACTAATTGTTGTTGCTACTTTAAAACCTTTAAGTGTTTCTACCTGTCTGCTGAAAAAAAAAAAAAACATTTTCGTTTGGAGCTAAATTATTTTCAGAAAGCAATCAAATTGCTGTTAAGAGTTGTCAAAAATAAATGACTTGCAATGAATCACCTGTCTGTATCCGCCATGATGGAGTCAGCTAGTAATCACACTTGGCAGACTTGGAACTCCAAAGGTGGATTAATAACACTTTGAAAAAAATCGCAGCTCACAAATGCAAGGTAGGCAACATTGAGCCAAACTGCTGCTTTATGGTTTTTAGCCTGATGACATGTGAGAGCTGCCGTGGACTGGTGATAGGGTATTGATTTGCTATCAAGATACTGCACACAGGATGCTAGCATTTCAGAGCATGAAGGCCACAAACGACTCCAAATCATTAACAGTCTCATTATACACAACATTAAGCAGACAATCCTAACTAGCAAAGTGCACTGAGTGAACACTTTTCCAGCTTGCGTGCAAAAACATAAAAGACTAATTCACAGATGTTGGATGGGCTTTTTTCACAAAGCAAAGACAGGCACATCATTTTAAAATATACAATAAGGATTTGGAATTGGAATATGCATTATTTTGCCAGACCGCTGTCAATCAACTCAGACTGCACCCACACAGTCTAGATGAAGCAGATTAGTTTTGAGTGTTAAACTCTCAAATGATAACACCTAAATAAATGTTTTTGACATTGATCAACAGTAAAAAAAAGACTCAGTCGTGTCAAAATCAGATCAGTGAAAAACAGATCTCTACAGAGTAACATAAATTGATGGAAAGTATAAAACAGAAATAAGTGATTGCATAAGTATTTCCGCATTAAAGTAACTCATCTAAATCATCATTGCTGCATCCAGTTGGGTATCGAAGTCACACAGTTAGTTAAATAGAGCTCACCTGAGTGCAGTGAAGCTGATTGTAGTACAAATTCAAAGTTCAGTTACTGGTGACTATTCAGTGAAGACAAAAGAACACTTCACACAACTCCACATAAAGGCTAATGGAAAGCATAGAGGGATCAATTCAAGGAACATTAAAAAAGGCACCATGAAGCATGATGGTTGCAGCACCATGCTGTGAGGTAGCTTCTCAGCAGTGGGTCTTGAAAAGCTTGTGAATGAATGCAGCAAAATACGGACAAGAACCCTGAAGGAAAACCTGAAGCAGTCTGCATGTGAACTGTGACTTGGGAGGAAATTTGGATTCCAGCAAGCCAGCGACCAGAGAATATCTGGCTCAACTTGAAAAGGATCCCCGAAGAATCTTGACCAGTTTGTGAAGAAGAAAGAAAGGTGCATCTGCTAAATACTTACTTTAGTAAGCTGCAAACTTTTGCTTTTTTCCCAACGCTGTAATTTTAAGCTTACGCCAAACATAACTAAATGTCTCTTCACAAAATGTGCCTGTGAAGCTTTTATGGCACACCAGCTTTTACATTTTCTATTTTACCAAATTGTTTGTACGGATGAGTCAAGCTCCATCTCTGAGTCACCTAATGTCACCTATGTGAAAAATAAATAAATGGGGCTTTTACTTTCAGAAAAACGGGTGCCCACAATAGATGCTACAGCTGTATAGTGATGTACTTGAGATCTGAAGCAAAGTTTTATGTATTAATTAGAATTCACTGTTTGTATAACACTTGACTGATGGTGAAGGTGATTCATCAGCCATTACTGGTGGTTATTATATTGTAAATTTCTAACAACTTCTGATGGCATTTGTGGCCATCATGGCACTGTTTGTTACTCATGTAATTCATTATCCCTCACTTTACCTCTGTTTGTGGCTGAGTTCCAGGATCCTCTGCACGTCCTTCTTGGCCACCGTGTCATCATTTTTCAGTGACTGAAAGAAAAAAAAAAAACCAACAAAGAAAAAACAGTTTTCTAGGAAGTTCAAAGTTTTTCTTATTACATGATACACTTTAAAATAAGATTTTTTTAAAGGGAGCGTGAGTCATGCTAAGTTCTTCATTTACATTCAACTAAATGTAAAATACTGTAGTGCAATCTCAAATCACATCACAATCATAAAATATCTGAGGTGAATTTCATAAAATGATGTAACAGATGTAAAATGGCATAGATGCCCCAGAAATGTATTTAGCCTATAAGAATAGGGCAATGAATGTCTTATATAAATCCTAAAGAGGGACAGGAAGACATCAAGATTGCACTCCACTGGCACATAAGCACCTGCCTGATGGCTAATTATGGATTAGTCAGGTCTCTGATTGCCCTTCAGTCCCTCCAAGATATTTTTTTACTTGTTATGAGCTGAACAGAATTTTCCAGACCCCTAAGAAAATGTGGGCTCAGAGGGAGAGATGGCTTTTGGTTAAATTGTGCTACAAGGTGATATCTGTGGCAATTAACAACACATTTCCATAACATCTGTTTCATCCAGTCTCAGATGAGATGTTTCTCCTCCTCCTCAGTCCCAGATGTCACTTCATGTACGGTTGTAAAGAAGAGAAAGACGAAAGAAATGAGCCAACAGCTGCTTTTGACAAGAGAGCATGTATCGCATTAAGGCAAATGTTGAAGTTGGAACAATAAGAAGTTTGCAACTGTATATTATTATTTATACATGACTCTCTAGGTTTATCCTCTGAGGCCACAGATTTTACAAGCACCGTTTTGTCAATGTTTGTTCCAAAAAAAAAGTTCAACATTTAGATGACAAAAAATCTTCAAATACACTTTCTAACCATTTTGAAAGCCATGGGTTTCAACTTTACCTGAAGTTTGGTGCAGGGCATCAGATTTTCATGATTTTAATTCTCTTAATTCTGCTTCGAAAATGACAGATCCCCTAGAACTGCCCCTGAAGCAACCCATTTAACTTCACACAATATATGGACCATAATAAACTCATGATTTACACATTCTACACATTTTCTATGTCAAATTAAAACTGTCTTCACATTTACTGTTGTGCTATTATTGTACTATTTTCCTTTAGGATATGGTGAACTGTATGACAGACAGGTTTGTAGTGTGCAGATCTCCTCAGGTTAAGTTATTATGAGATTGAATTTAAATTGTGTTCATAGACCTCATTAGGTTATTTTGCAAAGTGCAACCCAAATAGTTGCAAATGCCCAAAGTTTGGTGCAGGGCAGAAAAAAAAAAACTTTCTATTTCTGCACTAACTGCTACACAAGATCTCACCCGGGAGCTGCTGCCAAGAATAAATTCCCTACCTCACAAAGTTTAATTATTAGGGTTGCTGACCTGCACCTAGAGGGCAACTCGTTAAAACTATGAACACTTGCTCCATCAAATCTTTCCAGAAATACTAAATGTTTCTCCCTGTTGACTTGATTTTCTTTTAAAAGTTGATGATTTTTATGTAGATGATGTTTCCCCCCTGAAGAAAAGATTTGTTCCACAGCACACCATTACAAATCTAACCCAACCTCTGCCCTGCCCAGCGTGCTGGCACAGGGCCCAGGGCAAGGATAGATGCCAACCTAGCTAGCTTGGAGTGAATAGACATCAAAGCCTGCCCCCAGGGGTGATGGTAGCCAGACTGCATGAGCTTTTCCCAGACACATCTCACAAGTCTCCCAGGACACAAATCTCTCACAAACACACACAAATGCAGGAAAAAGTGTGCATATCATTGTTTGATTATTGATTTCCAGACAATTCTATTGGCCCACAAAAGTTGCCCGAAGCCTAAAAACATCAACACCCTGCCAAGAGGAAACTATAACTCAAACTGCAGTCTTGGGAGCATTGCACAGAAATGCAGGGAATCTGGCACCCAAGGTCTAAAAGTCCAAGAGGGAGGCATGTTTTGTAAGATCGCTGTTGCATACCCTAATGTCACAGAAAATCCAAAACGATTAAAATATCTGAATGTATAATTGAGTTTCTCTTCTCTTTCTTGTCACTGCCAAGAGCCGTAATGAAGTTGACCTAAACAGACTGGTGGAAAGTGATGTTCAGTATCTGGCACAGAGATAATTGTGTTTTGTGAAATGTTCACAGAATTGTAATATCTACTGTATAATAAGTTACATGATTTGAAGATCAGTATTTGGTGAAACCCAACAGATGTCCCCCATTCCAACAATGATATGAATCTCCATTATCATTCACCTGAAGTTGTTTTATTAACCAAATTTTTCCTCTTATTTTGTGCTAAAATCATACTCGGGAAGGCAGGGTATATATATATTTTTTTTACATATTTGGTTTTAGGCCAAATGTAATTAGGGCAAAATTAATCAAACCTTCCAAGCACAGATGCATGTAAAGTGAGGCTTGGATGTATAAAAAAATTGTTTAAATTTATATATTATATTGTATATTGCTGTTTTAAGAAACTCAAAGAAACCTGAAAATTCCATGGGAGCTGCACATGGCATTAAAAAGAGTCCCATTATTGTGACCCATGAATTAAGGAGGTGTTAACTAGAGCGTAGGTTTCATTTTTTTTAAGATTAGGCCATTGGTTATGATAACATTTTTTTTTCCAGGGAGACATAGCTAAAAATAGACCCAACAAGTTGCCGCACTATATTATCAACTCTAAACAAGCTAGCACTTAAGGTAAAGTGAGGTGATCCATAATGATAGAGATTTTCTTTAAAGTATTATAAATGTTTACAATGAGCAATTGAAGTGTAGTTTTATCTGTAGCATAGTTTTTTTTCCTCAAAGAATTGTAATTAACCTAGGAGTTTTAGTTTAAGTTTACAATTTTCATTATCCCTGATCTCTTAGCTGTAGTACACAGAAGAACTTGAATTGTGTACAATCACTAACTACAATTTGTAGGCACTGCTTGTGCCTACAAAGTGTAATAATTATTCCACTTGTATCCCAAAAACGTAAGTTAATTACTGTGCTTTTCCCTTTATTTCAGGATGGGTACGTCATGAAGGGATCTATGTGATAAAATGAATTCTCCGATTTTAGGGTTAACATACCTTCTAAAGTTACTGGGCTTTTTTTTTTGTACTTGAATGATTATCTGGCTGCTGGGGCATGTTGCCTCATTGGACCTATTTTTAGTTATGCAGCTATGTTCCCTTTCTCAACTTACCGTGATGAAATTGAGTATAAGATTATTATCAAGAGATTTACTTTTCAAGCTATCAGCCAGTGTATTTTTTGGTTTACTGTTTCTAAAATCTGGCATCGAGTTAAGCATAAAAAACAGTGTTGAGGATAGAACATTGCTTACATTTTCGTGTATTGATGGTACTGTCAATCTTTGCTTTATTTTTCTTTTCTCACCCTTCAGTAAAGCTTTTTAACAACACTGAAAGCAGCAGTTGGAAATAAATTGTTTACTTGCTTACTAATTGATCTGAATTTAAAAGTGCATTGCTTATTCAGCACTTGCATTTCCAGCAACACAAATCAAATACGCAACAATGGGCGGGCTCACTAAATTGAAAAACATTCACACATTAATATTTAACAACAGCGAGTTGCTATACAGCCAAATAATGAAAAATAAGTGAGGAGTGGTGGGTTTCCTAGTTATCAGATGACTGAATGCACAGGCTGGAAATTTACCTCTGGCCCATAACTCACAGTTAACTAGGCCTTCAAATGCTGCTATACTGTAGCTTTCTAAGAGAAACAGGAAAATTCCAACCTGAAGGTTGCCTTTTATGCTGTCCAGTTCCTTTGACGTCTTGGAGAGCTGGTGCAGGATGCCGCTTCGCTCACTGAAGACTTCCTTTAGCTTCTTTTCCAGCCCATCATAGCTTTGTCTGTTGAAAGAATGAGAGAAAGAGATATTTCACTATTAAATATCTGCCACTGGCTATGAGAAGTCATTCTTTATTGACACCCTTTGGAGAAAGAGGTGTTTTAAACTGGATTAAAAGCATCATTGTTACAGCTAAAGGGGACAGAAATAGGGAGAAAACTAATATCTACTCAGCACAGCACAGTCCCTCAATGAATAAACGAGGGAAAAACTTCTATTCCTTTCAATCAACTAATTTAGTGAAAGCTTGTTTTACAAAGATAGGTCTTTTGACCAGTGGTATGCCCCTGAATTACCATTTAAATATTCATGTAGTCCATCCAATTATTAACTCAAAAATTCTACCGGGCACATTTGTCAAATCCTGTTTTTCTCTTTGGGAAACTGAACTTCTGAACAGCACTGCGGAGACATTCTTGTCATTTATGACTGAGCTTCCAGAGAGGCAAATATTACTTCACAGCATGTTTGCATGAACTATCGCTATAAGAAAGGTTTTCTTTCATATTGTGAATGACATTCTGCGTTTTCCCCCTGGTATAATAAAAAACTGGGTACAAAAAACATCTGGGGACAAAAGTAAGGGCTTAAGAGCCCGGATGTATCGTAAGTGAACAGAAATAGAGGGAATTAAACCTTGAGAGTCGGACAACCCTGACCCCTTGGCTGCTTCTTACTTCATGACTTGATACTTCTTTTTACCTTTTTTAATCAACATAATAAGAGCTACAACTTTCCATATGTTCCTTTTCACTTCCTAAAAGCTCAAAGTCCATTTTCTCATTTATTCTAACATACTTGTTTACTAACTGAAGGACAAAAGCAACAACTCTTCTGGGAGGTGTTTAAAATCAAGTGTACAGTATATGAATGTTGTTACTCTACTGACAAAAAAAGCCCTGAGGCCCCAGTTTTCCTCTTAAGTCCCAAAATATGATTGCCTTGATGATCCCTTGAGTCTTTTAATTGTAACTGCATGTAATAGTAAAAAAAAAACAAAAAACATCCACCCTTTTTCTTATCCCATAGTAAGGAGTTGAAAAGGTAATGCAGTGTCAATAAGTGAAATCAACTGCTAGGGAAACAGTTTCTGTCTAGACATAGTGAGTTATTTAAGGACAAAATGAGATAACTCAGTAAAATGGTCCTATCTCACTCTGTAATCCATTTTACTTTGGGCATTTCATTACAGTTAAACTTACAGATTGGTCTACCAACAAGAAAAAAAATTAAATTATTATGGGAAATAACATATTGATGCTAGTCAATAGTTGTCGGCCAGTGGCTGGATTAGATAGCTAAACCTCAATGAAGTTTGTGCTAATACTTTAGCATACTTTACTTCAAACACAATCATCTCAAATTGTATTACTGTCAATTACTTAAAGATTTACATATTTACTGCGTCACATACATAGCATATACATTTTTATTTTAGAAGATGAGGATTAGGAGTTAAACCTAATCAGAGTTTTACAATTTGCTATAAAGAAACAGCCACAACTGCATGGCAAATCAACTCAACAGCAGCTTGTTAAGGAAATATATGTATATGTTTTTCTTTTTTCACAAGAAAGATCAAAATACCAAAAGAATAAATATCTGTGCTTACTTTCGTATGTAATTGAAACTCCAAATTATTGCAAAAGCTTCAAGCGAAGCATATGCACTCGCTGTACTTGAATAATTCTTTACTAAATAGTCGCTGGTAGTGACAAAGTCTCTCACTTTGCTGTCTTACATTTTTAAACAGACTCTGGCTGACCATTTCTCGTACGGTCCAAAGAAAAAGTGAAAAATGAAATGCTCGTGGACAGAGCCGAGTGCTGCACTTTATTCTAAATCCATGGGTTTTGTTTCAGCCTGGGCTGTCTTCCAAAAACCCTGCACACCCCATGTCATAGATCCCAGCAGCAGATCATACACAATGACACATAAATTACTAATAGAAAAGCAACACCTGGGAAATAAATAAATAACATGGCATACTGGATTCCACACATGAGTTGCCACCATATGGCAATATGGGAATTTATTGCAGGTTCATGAAACAGGGTAAGATGGGGTTCTTCCCTGACTGCCATATTATTCATTACCCAATGGAACAGGTTGTTGGGTATATGTAAAATGAATGAGACCCATACTTTGAGGTCCACTGACACAGAAACATGCATAGCCCAATGTTCTTAGATAAACTGTATCTTTTTCTGCCTAATGCACTATAAATTGCTCATTACAACAAACAAATGGTAACAGCTGCATGACTGCACCATGACCTCTTAAGAGCCCAGTGTTCTAACAGCCTCCTCCCAAACAAAGACCTTCCTTTTTTCACAGCAGAGAAATGTGATAATGACAACCAGAATGCTGACAAAAAAGGCTTATGATCAGAAATGGCACCACCAGGCACATGGCCATAAAGCAGTGGTGATGAGATAATGAAATCTTTCATTTCAGACATCTGCAGTTTGAAATCACTCCCTGCCTGTCTTCATGAAACTCATCAAACGCCCGAGACTGAGGGGGAGGCATCATTTATTGGATCTTATTATTGAGGACAAATATTTCTTTACCCTTGGAGTCTCAGCAGGTCTCCGAGTTATATGAGGCTGACCGTGCAATGTGAAATAGAACTGCTGAGGCTAAAGGAAACGCCACTGAACTCAATCGTCAACATCCGAGCAATGGCTCAATAAAGGAAGCCAAGGCTGTGGCATCCGGCCTCACAGAGAGAGCTGCAGTGGCTTGCGGTTCATTGTTGACAAGCGCTGGACTGTAAATACATTTATAACACAGATAGAATAACACATAAGTGCAGCTTTTCTCGACAAACTGTTCACAAGTTCAGGTGTCTATTCACCAGGTACTCCGTCTGCCACATTACTGGTTGTTTGTATTTGTAAGTACTGAAGCCTCTATTCAGTTGTTCAGTGTTGTGATGAAGATATTTAACATTCAGATATGTATAATATGTCTTTACATGAGGGAAAACTAATAACATTTCCTGTGTGGGTAAGTTGATTTTTGTGCCATCCACATTTTTCGCCACACTAACTAAAATATATATTTATATTAAAACTAAAAAATGTGGAAAGGCTTACACTATAGCAATAGCCCTGCAGCTAACATTGGTTTGAATTTGAAGGTGCAGTGAGGAAGGCAGAGATCAGCTCATAACAAAATGACAGCGGGTGTCAGTGATTTTCATGAAAATGACAAAAGAGGGGATAATAATCTATTGATTCTATTCCCAGTATCCATCGAATTCAGACTCATGAGTAACATCTGCATGATAACAATATCTTTCATTCAGTTACTGATATGCCGCTTTGTTAACAGGGTCTGTTGCTGTACGTACGGTGTCCTTCATTTACCTATGAAGGTAAGACATTTATCCATGTCTTCATATAGAATGTGTTTTTTTTAACCCGATGATATGGAACAGGGGGGTCACTCTGGCTATCCTAGAAGTAGTAGTAGTAGTAGTAGTAGTAGTAGTACTAGTAGTGGTGGTAGTGGTGGTAGTAGTGGGTTAAAAAAAAGGAATAAAAAAATAGCAGCTCATAGCAGTCAGAAAAAATATTTTCACATATCTAGACACCAGCAAAATCTAATATAAAGGCACTGAGGATACCATCAACCATCTCCTGCTTACCAATTAGCAGCAGTAAAATACTGTAATTATACAGGAGCTTAGTGTGTTAGTAAGCTGAATAATCTAATGCAGCCACCCCTCCATCCCCAACATAAACTCTCACTACTATTTTTGGAAAATTTGCAGGACACAGTCAGCAGTTCAGACAAGGACAAATGAAAGGATTCCCCTGGGCTCGTTTTTTTTGGAAGCCCCTTCACTACCTACCACCCACAGCGGAATCTGAGCTCCATCAATCATTTATTCCACATGTCGACTACCCATGACATCCAGTGACCATGACAAATACACTGCCATTTTTCATTTTTACATAACCATAGGTTACTTCGTGAGAACAAAACACGTTACTTTCAAAAATAAGTAAAACATTGCCTCCCTTGCTTCTACCTTCTTTGTTTTTCAAAATGGCAAATAGTTTTTATTCAAATCTGCAAAGTTATCCATCTGGCTCTTTTAGAAAAATAAGAATAGTAGATGTCATGGGCATACATGGCCAAAAAAAATCACATGTGAAATCATATTTAGTAATTGTTTTAGTCAAAATAAATAAGTGCTGCCTGACAAGGTCAGTACAGGGCAAGGAACTCTCTGTCTTCTCTTGCCATTTACTCTCAAAGTGCAGCCCATGTCTACCCCCAGTGTTATTTGCTGTCCCCTGCACACTAGTTTGTCAATTTATGTAGCACAGTCACCAGATACGACACACAGGGGTAGACAACATTATCAGCCAATCAGTTATTTCAGCAATCTTACAGTGATAAGCTGACTCATTTGCAAAATCATAATTATCAGATGTATTTACATGAATGCAATCAACTCTGTGAATACAAATTGTACAACACTTGTAGATAATTTGTTTGTGGATGAGTTGAGATTAAACAAAATAGAGTTTGAATGTGGAAAACCAAGGCAGCAACATATTTTCTCATTCTGCTGTTTTTCTTTTTCAGTATTAAGAAAGAGCAAAAAGCATTTTATTAAAATGGATATGCAATAACTGTGTCAGTGTTTTTCAGAGGGTCCACTGACCACAGCTTCCAAGTTTTAGACTATAAAATGAAACTAACAGTGAGTGCAGTGCCACTGTTACATATGCTAATACACCATGCCATGTCTCTGATTGTACGATCGAAGTAAAATATTTAATATTTAACAAGGCAACAGCCACAAAAACCAGCAGCTACTGAGCATAAGAGTTTATTTGCCGTCATGCAGATTATGGGCAGACAGCAGTTTATGTGGTACTTCCAATTTCAGGCTGGATTAATTATGCCATTAGGCGGGCGAATAAATAGTTTTAATAAGAGGAACTGCCCAAGGCCTGTCAGTGAATTAATATATTCGTCTACCAGAGCATGACCACCATCCTACATCTGCAACAAAAGTCAGTCATGTTTACCAACCGTTGTATAAACATTGCAGACAGCAGGGAATATTAATTGCATGCATGTCAGGGGATGTCTGTCGCTAAATCTTCTTTAATTGTTTAGTCCAGGGATATGATGAAACAATTGGTGATGAGGAAGCCAATTTTGATTTGCCAGCACAGGTCAAACTGATGTATGGACCTTAAATATCACAATCTTTAAGGCTCTCCATGTAACATCTTGCATATATAAATGTAAAATGTCTTTATATTTATCAGAATATTAACAGTGCAAACATTTAAATATTTTTATAAATGTGCTTTGTATTTAATTTGTATTTGTATTAGTGTAATATATCTCACACTTTTATAAGTTTGTTGCCCAAAACACACATACAAGTTAGTTTTCGGCTTCCTGTCGCTTGTTTTTCTGAGGAAATTTGGGTTTGTCTGGAAAACTGTTGAGAACTCAAAAATAGGGGTGTGTATTTGAAAGGCGACCTAGTTTTTTTGCAGCTTTTTTCTGTTACTTACAGCAGTCTTTGCTATGATTATGGGTAATTCTTGTTTTTGACAAGCATAATCACACCATTGGATACCCTCTTGGGTATTTTTGCAGTACTGTAGCAACATACATTATGTTCTTGTAGCACGTCACTAGCACTGCAGTTATTTAGGATTATTTTCTCTTGACCAGTCTTATTGTAGACGTTGCTGAAAACAAAGGATATTTTACGACTTCACTTCTAAACAAATGGTTATGGTGTAAGATGTAAAAATTAGCACGGACACATACCAACAGAATAATTATACAGTATATCTTTATAAACTGAGAGGCAAAATAAAAGGCAGTTTTGAATTAGTTACATTAAAATGTGGTCATAGAACGCAAAATAATTATTTGAAGACAGGTACCATCCAACAATGAGAACCCAAATCAGTTAAAGAGCAGTACTTTATGATGGATGAAATTAAAGTAATGTAACCGATTTTACAACTGAGCTTTTACTACCCATTAAATATATAATCCAACTTTTATTTTTACTTTTATGTTGTATTTGAGCAGCTCATATAAAATCAACGGTAGTCGTACTGTATGTTGTAATATAATAAAGATTTCAGATTCCTCCATTTGTTACTCCTTCTAATTTGTTCATCACTTAAGTTATGTAATTTTCCACCAAGGGAGGTTTAAGGAATAGAAATAGAAATACTTAGCATATTAGATGAATAATTCAATGATTACTCACAGGCAGTTTCATGCATAAGTACATGCCAATTACTTTCCCCCCGACGTTCAGCGCTCTATCATTCTCTACTTGGAAACAATATGTTTTTTTTTTGACAGAGAAGCATTTTACAGCAAAAGAAAATACAACAACTGAGACAAAATGTGAAACTTTGTTTTTAACATAGATTCAACTGATCCAGTGTAGTGCGATGCATCTTCTTTGTGTGGCTTCAATAAATGATGTTTTTCTCTTTCCTCTTGTTGTCCCTTGCTCAGTTTTACCTTCGGCCATACGTAAAAAAGAAAGTTAAATCCTGAGTGTATTTCTCTATTTTCTGCTTGGACTGAGCTCATCAGACAATCCACTCTGCTCTCTCCATTGTCATGTACAATTCAAGTCACTTTCACAGTGACATGAAACCTTCACATTTCATTTAAAAGGAACCAGGTTATAGCCAACCCTCATTTTTACTAATTATACTGTACAATTCATGCCGTGTTTACCGTACAGTACATTCTCTCTGTGCAGTATCCCACATAATACATAGGTTTTACATCACAGAGATGCTAATGTTCAATTTCTAATTCTTTCTTCAGCCTGATGTATGCTGTCGATGTGACTCATTCTGTCTTTCTATGGCAGAATATCTCATCTAGGGACCTATATCACACAAATTACGGCTTTAAAAGCATCCCAGGAACCTCTTACGGTTGCCAGCTTCAATTAAATCTGGGATTTGAGTGTATCTAATGCAATTCCGCCCATCTTTGCTTTTCAAAGCTGTGCAGCACTGCGACTCCAGCTTCAGTAATTGTTGTGCTATAATCAAGCTAGATTGAGCTTGGACTTTTTTGTTTATTCTGAAAGGCACACTCTGTCAGACATCAATTCTTACTGCTAATGCGGACGATAAAGCGATCCCTTTTGTGTGGGAGAGCCTCACCTTTTCCCTCAGAGACACTTCATGACAACATCTAATCCAGCTTTATTGTCGGAGAATGTTACAAGAAACAAGCTGTTTTACACCAGTGGCAACATCCTCAGGACATGAACACTACAGCTTCAATAGTGAATTTGTCAGAGCAATAGTGTGAGCAACAGCACACTGTGACAAAAGTGTGAAATCAACACAAAAAGCCATACACCTAATCCAGTCCCATTGCGTGGAAACTAGAACATCATAAAGTAATTCCTTTTTACTTCTTGATTTTCTATTTCATTTTTTGCATTTATTTGTTCAGTCACTGTCTCAAGTACAGTGCACGTAAATAATATGCACATTGGTCATAAGATGATACACAAATTACTGGTGTTATAGTTAGGGATGCATCTAAAGCCACATCTCAGAGTTAAATCTTTAGCTAAAGGTAAATATGGATTTTCAGCAGAGGTGGTAAGTGTTTAATATGGGATTTCAGCCATGGAATGACATAAAGCACTTAAAACAACTTTGTATAATCAGATAATCAGATTTTATGCAAACAACACAGCTGGCAAATATGAACTTGAAGCCAATGTCAACATGATGCACACTCTGTTGGGTAAAACGTGTGTCCAGCAGGCAATTATCTAACCAACTTTAGCCTTGTGTCTGACCTGAACTGCAGCTGTGAGTTTTGCCTCACACATCCTCACCAGACTGTGAATGGCTGAGCTGCTTCCACATTTCCCATTATGCCGTGCTAACAGTGCAGTTATGACGGTCTACACGTTGCCTCGCTTATTATGTTGCATGTATGATGTAACACCTCGGCTTTTTTTCCTTGAAGCTTGACACTATGTGTAATAAACAGGACTTCAACCAATGACCTCCTCTTGATTAATTAACACGTCAGAAAATAAAATGGCAGGAAACAGTTCAAATTACCAAAACAATTTATAAAAGCAGTTTACATCCTTAAAACAGTAAAAACCCATATTCAGTTTACCATCACATTAAAAAAGTCTATAAATGCAGTTTATCACCACAATAAAGAAATGTCTGATGCAATTAATTAAGATAGTTGCATAATCATTTTCTTTCAATCAGTTAATTGATTAATGGATTCATTGTGTCCACTCTTTTCATTTGCCTGAGCCTAATTTATGTCATGCCATGAAAATGTGCAGCTATGTCTGTCTGTCTGTCTATGTTTGTGCTCACTTTATAATACAGATATGAATTAATAGGTATATACCAAAACAAAAAAAAGATGCAACAGAAGCAGCGTTTATCTTCCAGGAGCTGTGTTGCTCTGTGTCTTGTTTCCTCTTCCCTGACCGATAGCTAAGAAGTTGGGAACTGGCAACAAGCAGGCAGATGCATCTGATTCCCATCAAGGCCAATCAGTGGAGCCTCTCCCCAACTTCCAAGTGTCACTCAGGGAAAACACAAGAGGACGAGTTAAGCCAGGCAGAGGGCAGGGAGGAGGGGGAGAGTGAGGTGGAGAATTTAGAATTGGATGACGGATGTGACTTGATTACTGGTTAACTACCCTGCTGGTGCACCACTCCGATCTGGATGAGAAACCCGCTGGCGGCTGGATTATCAATTTGGAATAGGCAAGACTATTTGAATCTACTGTTTCTCTCCAGGCAGGCTGATAGTTACACGGCCCTTCTCGTTGAGGGAGGTTTGGCGTTGGCTTTCTGGTTCTTATTTGCCACAGTGATTTGATACCTTGCCTATTGATTAATATAATCTATCAAAACTTTCATCTGATTTTTTTTGTGTCTGCCCTAAAGTTCTGGTTCTCACGCAAACCCACTGGCCACAGTAAGGTCCAACAAAATGAAATACAAAGCAAAGTCAAATGTGCAGATAGGAGGAGTTTCTTTTCTCACACTTCCCTGTACAAGTGTCTGGAAGGTTGTGATTATTTATTATTACCCTTTACTTAATTTGTTTTACTGTGCATTTTGTGGAAAAGGAGATCTAAGGTAAATTAAAGTCTACAGTGTTTTTCTTTTATTCCTTAGGATTTAATGAGGAAATATTTTTGCCAGTTTTAACCAGTGATTTATTCAAAGGGTCAATGCAACACAGCCTTTTAAAAAAAAGTTCTTGTTGCTCTTGAACGATGAACAATGGATGATGCTTTTAAGTTACATTTTGGTAAATGTAGCTGCCTTTTTAAGAGATTAAGCCATAATGTGAGGTTGAAGTCTGTCTGCTGTGATTTTCCACCATTCTATTTTTAATCAGTCTCTTGTGAGTCACTAGAGTAGTCTGCTTTCGTAGAGATATTTCAGAAAGAAGTGTCTAAATATATATCTATACCTAGTTTTATGAAGACTTGGCGTTATTTCTGTTTTTGACACATCTCCTAGTTTTACCACACATATTTTGCTTTACAGAGTTGGGGATGATAAATAAATAAAAATAATACACTTAAACATTAGAATGACATGGGATAACCTTGTGTCTTCTCTTAAAGCCTTTCTGCCACTGAATTTTCATTCCTCTTCTCTTACACGTCTTATTAAATGGGCAATTTATAAGTTCAGGAAAGCAGTGGTGTCTCTTGTGGATATTTGTTTGGGTATGTTGTCTCTGAAGTTGTTGCTAGTTTTCCACAAATCATCCTCAGGCAAAGAACCAGCCTACACACACGTTACAGGACTATGATTTTCTGCTCACTTACAAGCTGCAAGCAGCTTTTTGTCTGACCTCAACAGCAGATTTGACATTGCTTCAGCGGGTAATTGAGTGCTCTGAGTTTAGAGGCGTTTCACAGAAGACACTCTTTTATTGATTTCTTATAACCCGTGAAATCTTTGGAAATAATTCGATGCTTATTAAGTATTTTTGAGATATCCTTGATTAGGCAAAGCATTATTTTAAAAAAGTATGTCTTGCACTTTGAAAAAGACCATTTAAGAAACTACTGCACAGCGTGTACAATTCAATAGAAATGAGAGGTAGTCAGTTTATGATAGTAAAATACATTATACTAGATTAGGATTTGCACAGATTACACTTTGCATTCCAATGCATTTGTTATACCACTGCTTCAAGACATAGTGAATGGGAAGTTTAATGAAGCAATTAAGACAAGACTGTGACTACAACTGCTGCAGGATCAAAGCATTAAAAACAGTACAACATTTTAACATAGATCGGGAGGATGATCAGACATTTGCCTGCTGGAAATAATCTATTTTTCAAATGGGACACATAATGGCTTTCAAAAATGAGAGAAGAACCTCATCTAGCGACTAGTTTTTCAAGTAGGACAAATTAGAATATGTAACTAGCCTCTCAGCGGAACCACGTCTTTTGTATAATGATTATGCTATTAGCCATTGTATGTCTTTGGATTTTCAGGTGATGGTGAGGATGATGACAATGTTTTTGTACCCTGGAAATGTTTTCTTAATGCACAGCTGCATGCGTGTGTGACTCAAATAGTGAGGCACCATGTTGACCACAATTGTCAAAGTGCTGGTGTAAATAAGAATAATAATGCATTTCATTAACGTATTGATTTTATCAGTACACTGGCAGTACTCATATCACTCATCATCCACATATCATTTACCTCACTTTTTTAAGATAAACCTTAAACAATAAGGCCCAGGCTTCACAAATGGGATTACTGTTGCCTATTATAAGGTAAAATTCGTTGTCCAATATATTGACGTTCATATGAGCAAACATATTGTTAACAACAACATATGTGAATCCAAGCACAATTGTGCGCGATTTACTCTCTTGGTAGCCTGGAAAATGCATTTCATATTAAAGGTCATCAGAACCACATGGTCTGAAGTCTTGTCTGATGAATACGATGACAGAGAACACATTGATTTAAGCATGAAAACACCAGCCACAGATCACCTCCATCTTTAACCAAATCTTGAACTTTTTGACCAAATCTGCCTTTGAATCATAGCCACGATCAGTAAAATTCAAAACAAAGAGCAATAGCGTGGACATGGAAGAGGCAAAGATTCTTAACTTCATCTGCATGGATTTCTCATCAAATGTATAATTGCACTTGTTACTCTAGAGTAGAAAAGTCATCTTCAATCCTCAGGCCATTTACATAGCTTTTTATGAACTATGCGACATGCTATACTGGAAAGAAATTATCTACCATGCCTACAAATACCATCAATCTGAAAGAGGACTAAAATGAACCAAGGTTAATAGAGGTCTTCACCCTCATTTGATAAGAATGCATATGGGCATCTGTGACCTTTCTAAAGACTGACAGGAAGACCACAGAAAATATGCGATTTGATTCTAGCCCTATTTAGATAATTATCCTGTCACTATATTTGATTCCAGTGCCATCATTGCTTTGTCTAATAGCTGGTAGTACTGAGAGCTGGGTGTTAACTACTGAGTCCTAGAACAGGTCTATTTCCAGTAACATGAGCCTAAAAGAAAATTAGGCTTCTCAAAATCATTTCCTTTTATGAGAAGACAGAACAGGAATAAGAAGAAACATATCATCACATGGCTGATCATCCTCTAACAGTCTGCTTTTAAACTAAATAATTGGAGGACAAGCTTTAAGCGGCATATCGAAAAGCTACTGATTATTTCTATATGACATTTGTAATATAGAGAAGCAAATGGACCCAAATAGTCCCACCAAAAAAAATAAGATTTGGGTCATACACAAATAATTCAAAGAGTAAATCCAGTGTTAAAGCCTTTGTTGAAAATCTGGAATTTCTCATTTCTATGCAGGAAAGACTTACCAATGTTTAATATAATGCTACCAAGGTGTGTGTGTGTGTGTGTGTGTTTTCAGACAGAAAACCATAATCAAGTATAGTTTCAAATACAAATCCAGTGGTTCCTTTCAGGCCGACAATTTATTGCTTTTTTTTTTTTTCTTTTCAGAACAAGGCACATTTCATCCTGCTTTTTATATTGACACAACTCAGCTCTTACTCATTGTGCCATTTGCTATGCTCCCTGGTACCTGGCCTCTCAAGTTCAAGCCATCTGTTACAATGCTTAATGTGCTGGGTTCTCTTTCAGCTTGACCCTGTCTCATTTCCGCATTGGACATGAATCAATCTCAATCTGTTGCATTCTGCTGTCTCTGTATCGTTCTCTCTTAAAGCCACAATGGAAGTTTTCTCAGACTAGTTGCTTTAGGAATAATCTACTACTGCTATTGTTGTTGGGGGAAGCCACTTTGCCCCAAGGATACATCTCAGTTGTAAATGGGTTAATCATTTATTGCTCAAATCTCCTGCAATAGGTCTACTTCCCCATGAATATTAATAGCATAAAAACAGTCATATCTTGCAGCTAAATGCGCAGGAAAATGCAATTTTAGTGTCTATTTGCATAACAGTGAGGTAAGATATGGGCATCATGTGCTGACTTTAATTAGGCATGAAACAGGATTAAACTGACTTATTTCTGAATGGAAAGATTATGGTCACACTTATTTGCTGGATTAGATTTAACAGTATAAACCCACACATTGTCTTCAGTTACTTGAGGTGTTCACTTGCTGACAGAAATTATGCTATGTTAATGTCCATGTTAATTCCTAATTCTCTGCTTTCAGATTTTAACTTCAATGAACCATTGATGTTTTAGCTGCATATTTGCTTAAAGGTACTATGCATTTCTTTTTTCCTGAAAATTAAGGTATATGCTTTGTGTGTTTTCTTGATGTTTACCAATTAAATTGGATGCATTTCCTCATTTGCTTTTCCTCGATCATTTCTTGGCACATCACTGTCACTAACTGTGAAACAGTGTAAGAGTGTGAAACTGGCACCAGGTATGGTCCTGCATGTATGTGCTTGGCCTAAACCTCCACAGACTACCTTCAAGTAGAAGTTAAAGTTCGAGTTCTGCAAACTCACTGAAGAAGTACAATGCAAATTTACATTTCATGTGGAATAACTAGTACATACTGTATGTATATTGACTGTTAAAACTATCATAAGCAGTTTTTTCTATTGTCTATGTCCCGATGACAACAGAGAAACAGAGAGATGGCTGAAAGATAAAAAATGTAATTCTGTTCCCACCTTTCCTCTGCAAAAGAGAACTGATGGCAAACAATGACTGATAAATACTCATGCTACAATTATAGGTTCACTGTTCTGACAGTGAATCATTTGTACCGTATAACGTCTGCATGTTCAGACCAACTAGTATTAATAGTTGAGACTTTACTGCAAGTAAATTATTTTAAAATGACACATTCCTTCATTTGTGAATCAAGTTAACCTGTGGCTTGGTAGTGCACACTTAGGCTATAGATTATTGATTGATATCTATATCTTTGATTGACTAAACCTGAGAATAAACCTTCTCCTGAGTAGGTTTGAGATTGCCAAATAAAATTAAAATAAAATATATACTGAAAGTAATTTCCCTTTGAAGTGTTTTGAATTTATGATCTTGTAAAAGTACTGTAAGAAGCAGCAAATTTCCTCAAAGCTGTTTTTAGGTAGGTTAGGTTAGGCACTTGCTGTGCAGAAAAAAACAACACAGGTTGATGTGTTGCTTCTATGATAGGGAAATTAGTCTTAAAACTTAAAGTTAATTAAAGTTAAAACTGTTCCCTTGTTAAAAACACCAAACTGACGTTAAGGCATACCTACTTTGATGATCCCATGGTGACAAATTCATCAAAGGATTACAAAATACTAATTAAGATTAATTTTACATCTATAACCTCCTGCATAAACATGGCATACAGTGTGAACACTCCGAAAGAGGAACGGGTAAAGTTGGGTATAAACATCCTTCTTGACTCTGTTGGCACATCAGTGCCGGGCATGTGCAGCAATATCTTGGATTAAAATCATGTCTGGGACCTTCTCTACATGTCATGCCTTCTGCCTCTCATCTTTTTGCCTCTCTTCACTGTGAACTGCATAATAGAGCAGAAAAAAATATCTTCAAAAAGACACTTACCCAGATATGCTAAAGGGGTCTGAGGCCATGAACATCCCACTTTTTTGTCACAGTGCCGATATCCTCTTAGCTGTAATTTGTAGAATTTAAATGAAGTACAACATTAAACTGATCATTTCTAACAGCAAAAAGAGCTACACCACAGTATGTTTGTCTCCTTCACCAAGTTCCATCAACTAAGAAATTAGGTGAGTAAACAGGTGTATGCTTTGACTTAATGCCTCCTAATAGTTTCCTCAGCACACAATAAATAAAAAGGGAAGCAAATGTCCTTTCAATGTATGAACAGGATGAATGTATTCCTGTGGCCTTTAAAAGCTCCCCACTTACCAACGTACAACAAGCACTGAATAGGTTGCACAGTATAGTGTGTAGCTAATTCAATATTCGTCTGACTTACTAAATGTAACCACCAGGACATCATTGTGTTTTACACTTCCTTAATATTTAACCAAGCACACAATAAAAATTAAACCTAAAACAACTTGCATAAATCACTAGAAAAAGATCTTTCTTTTTTCTTCATCTGTAACAACACAGCCAATACAAGCAGTAAAAGCAAATTTGAACTCCGTTTCAACACTCTGTGCTGTCACTCACTTGTTCAAAGCGCATCCATCCTCTTCAATGACATTAATTAACTGAGCTTGGACTGGCAGTAGCTAATCCGTTGCACTTGGATTGTGAACACAAGTTCAGAGGAGTAAATGAGAGGCACATGAGAGGATGTGTGATGAAAAGAGGTCGTAGTGAAGCTCACAAACAGACAATGTCGACTAAGTAGGTTCACAGCACTTGTTTTCATAACTTATCCCAGGAGATGTTTTATTTATTTATTTATTTATTTATTTATTAGATAACAATCAAACAAGAAAACCTTTATTTTGACATGGAAGGAGCTGCTCATTTTCCAAGCTATTCATAACACGCTCATATGATGAGCAGGTATAGGTAAACTAGCTGTTTAACTTTTATATCTAGGTTTCACATTGAAGAATTATAGCCTATCTAAGTATATTTATCACTATATACACTACTGTTTAGAAGTTTGGGTTTACTTCCAAATTTTTTATTTTCCAAACAAAAACACATTTTCATGCAATTTGCAAAGAATTTTATCCATTTCACAGACAATTACAATTAATCTGATTATTTTAAAGAATGATGCTAGAACAGTGGTTAATACCTTTAGTCAAGGTTGGTGGAAGCAGCGTGATGGTCTGGGTGGTTTGGAGGTGGTACAATAGCGGTACAAACTTTTGAGTGGTGTAGTAGTGTATATTGATGTTTTGTAATTAAGACTCTTAACCGGCACTATTATTTCACTACAAATTAGTGTGGCAGAAGTTTTTAAACAAGCTAGAACCTCATTTTAACATAAAATTGGTTTAAACCAGTATCAGTGTAGTGCAGTAAATGCCTTGTGTAAGACAAGACATCTGAGCTATTGAACACACATGCTGGTTGTCATACTGGAACACTGTGAATCAGTGACAATGGCTTTTATCACCATGGAATTGATTTCAACTGTCATCTTACTTTGTAGACCTGTACAATGTGCTTTCACAGTTGGAAGTAATAAATGTGACATAGGCTTGATGAGACGCCTTTTCCTCCCAAAGTGGACAAATGGAGGAAAAATTACACGCTGGGCGAGAGAGACAATTCCATCATAGACAAGCCTTTAATGATGTCTCATCTGCATTTTTCAATTTGAATGGGGCCAAAAATAGATCATTGGCCAGGCTTTGTTAAAATGAGTCACTTTAAATGGATAGCAGTGGGAAAATCATTTATCGAAGGTTTATGTGTCTATTTTACCCGTGTCTCATTTCTGTATTTATCAAAACCCAGAGTTATAATTAACTGATGAACAAAATACATACTACCAACGGGAATTTTGTTTATTCATTTGATTCTAATTAATAAATATGAATTTTTTGGTTTGTTTTAATTTTTGTTTAGATAATAGTGGAGGGGAGTGCTCTCACAACATTTTTAATATATGACATCCAGGCTTTTTTAAGTTCTAAGGATTTCCTAATCCATTTCTAATCGTTTTGCATTATTGTAAAATTGATATTTTCTCTCTTTTCTATTTGTTACAGAGAGATAAGGGAACTGATATCATATTGGGTTCTTGAAAGATGTCACTAATATTTTATGAAGCTCTTTTACTACTATTATATTTGATTTCATAGACTGTTATCAACAGATTCATCGCTAATGAAAATAATTATTGCTTGCAGCCTTGAATAATATTTAAAAATACACAGAATTAACAATAATTGTTAATTGTAATAATTATTAAACTGCTTTGCATTTCACTCATTATGTGGAATAGTGCTACTAAAACTAAACTAAAACGTGGTTATGTTTTCACTTGCAAATATTAAACTAATACAGTCCCATTATACAAATTAATGCTAACTAAAGTAAAGTTATAAGGACTTTGCATGTTGCTGTCAAGTCATCTCTTCCTTTGTTACTGCATCTCATTTGCATAATTGGATACAAGCTATTTGAATATGTCATGTGCAATATGAGGTTCTATGCGCTCAGATAGTGTTACTTTCCCCAAGGAGCTGCCTGCCCTGCTAAAAGCTGGGGCAGAGGCTTGGCCCTCCACTTCAGATATTGGCTGAGCCAGTGACAACACTGAGGCTCTTTTGCCGCTGCTATGCGGCCAAGACCATTAACATTTGGATAAATTCTGCTGGGAGACTGAAGAGCACAGGATCACAAGCTGATGGCTGTGATAAAGTGAGACAGATAATGGCTAAAGCTCACACTATGTTAGGGGTCATGATGCAGTGTTTGTCACTCTGGATTTTGCATTCTTCTCAACACAGCTCAGGCTGTAAGCTTCTCATAGTGTCTTCACTTCTTCACAAAGGCAGAGCAGGGAGAGCAGGCTTAGCCTCAACCCTCCCTCCCTCTTGGCTCTCATGTCTCTTTCTATGAGTGTCACTGTCAGGAGAATCTCTTATTCTTGTGGCTCTGGGTCCTCAGTTCATTCATGGCCTTTAAGATTAAAGATAAGCCACAAAGTGTTAGCTTCAGTTCACCGGTCCTTTTTCCTCATTTTTTGCTTGTTGGTTTTTGATTAAATTTTTAGAATAGCATTTGAAGGAGCCTCTAAGTGGACTGGTGTGCAAATGAAGCATTATGTGCTGATAAATCAATCCTAAGAAGAAAAAAAAGGTGTGGAGAATAAAAGACTGGCTGGTGTAGAAAGCTGTGATGAAAGGATAAAAAATACAGAATGGCATATTCCCCTCTGGCAAGACAAAAACATCACACAAATTCCAGCAGATTTGTTGTTGTTGATTAGTTGAGTAATTAAGCAGAAAATTGTCATTTGCACCAGCTTTTCACAATCAAGCACCAACTTATCAATATAACTGGTAACACGGCCAACCATTTCCTATTCAACTCGTATTCATAAAAGTAACCCTGCTGAGATAGGAAAATTCTACAGCATGTAGAAAAATCAATTTCAGTTTTACTCCAGAGACTTTAAAACGTGCAAATGTTTCTCCACTTCTCTACTAAACTCCATCTATGAAGGTGTTCAAATACAGTACTGTATGTTCACATAAACCACTTAATTATACGATTATACAAAACAACATTCATCACTGCTGCATTAAAGGTGCCCTAAAGAACACAACATATACTGTATGTATTTGACAATTGTCAGGCATGTTCACTCTTAATTGTGACTGTTTTGGTAACACTTGGCACAGATCAAGCATTTCTCTTATTGGTAGCTTTGTTCAGCATGTCATCTTCACTAATGTGATCTGTTTGTTTAACAGAGAACCATTTTTTAAGAGCCTTCGATAAGCATTTCTTTACTTAGTGTCCTTACTTTTCGTGGTGTCAAGATTTTTACGCTACACTCCCACAAGGTTGTGTACAATAATGCAGTATTAGCCCTTTACACATTTGAGAGACGTATTAAATGTTAGCCAAGTTGATAAGTCTGATAAATCTAAAAGATTGGTATCAGCTTAGGTTCACTCCCCTGTTTTTTTTCAATCTGTACCAAAAAATGCCGCCATCGATTAACTGGGGGACAGTTTGTCCCCTGCTCTGTTGCTCCCGCACCTGTTTGTTCAGGTGTCACGAGTGTACTGACAAGATTTGATAACGTTAGATTTGCACTATGTCATGCATTTCCTCATTTCAGCAGCAACATTCACCCTGTCTCAATAGTCATATTAATTCCAAGTTACATATTACATCAGGCTTCCAAAGACTCCTGTCTCTTTGAACAACTTCTGCAGACTTGAGCTACAGTCTGCAATTGGAATGTATTGTTTGTGAATGTGACAGATTATCTGGCTGGTGTGTAGAAAATATCCACGGAGCAGCTTCAGGTTTTGCTGATTGCTTCGTGCTGATTGTCGCTGTTGCTGGTTAAAATGTCAAACAGCAGCTCAGCTCGGCTGATGATAGGCCAAATGAAACACACTGTTGTCGAGCTACAATACAACACAACCCCCTGTCTAGATTAAAGAACTTCTATGTTCCAGCCATTCAAATAATTTTGTCAATAGACAACTGAAAACAACTCTCTTATCCAAATTTTGCTCAATTCATTGAATTGAATTGAAATTACAAATTGACAAACAATCCAATAAATGGGTTTTAGTTTGTGTGCTTCTCTGCTCAGAGAGTAAGCTTAATGAACAATGATAATGGTGATGATTACAGTACAAAAACTCAGGAAAATAATATGGGCTTCATCAATCCATGTCTTCTGTGGGCATTACAAATACACTTGAAAGGTTTTTTTTAACGGAGGTCTATAAAACTATTTCCCTGTTTGATCTAAGCCTATCAACTTCTCTCCAAAGAGCACAAGTGGTGCATTGCCAGCTCACCAGCACTGCGAGTTGTAAAGGAGCCTCAGTGGAGAGTGGCAAATAGAAATACAGAGAACAAAACAACATTCGTGATTAATCCTTATTTAAAATCACATTGTTTGGTTCAGCTGGCGGTAGTGTTTACCAGCAAAGAAAGAAGCGGGGAAAAAAAGAGTAACACGGAAAAGGGTTACATTTACGAGTACCCAAAGCCATATTAAGCCTTCTAATGCTGCAGTATTGTAATAATCCAGCCCTATATTCACTTTGTGAAGGTGGAATGAGCATTCATACATACTGTACATTTCCTTCAATGTTAACAGCTAATTAAGAGGAGGATTTGGAACATGATGGGGGCTCACAGATTAAAGTGATAGGATGAAGACAAGAGTCCACACACATCAACAACTGCTGAAGCATGTATGACTAGCAGGCAGTCATACATCATAAGTCATCATAATACTTATTAACATTTAAAAAGCCTTCAGTGAATTCAAAATCCTGCAGCCAGTGTTTTCACTGGAAGTAGCAGGAGAGATCATATTTCCCTTCCGTTAACTTCTCTTCAATGGGTTTCCATAAAATCTAAACTTGAATTTAAAATCTTGATCAAGCTCTATCATATCTTTAAGACATTTTATTCCAACAGAAGACTTTGATTTCAGCTCTCAGCCTGCTCTCTGAGCTGTATGGGCAGTAACCAGTAACTTTCCAATCACCCCAACAGGTTTGAGGTAGATGGCCGCCCACCTTGTGCCTTGCTCTGCTGGAGACTGGAGAGGGAGTTTTCCCTTTCCACTGTAACCTACTGCTTCTGGCTTCCTTTTCTATATAATTGTAAACAGTTATATGGCAATTGTAGTTTTCCACATAATTCTGTAATATCTTGAACCTTACGATGTAAAGTGTATGGAGATGACTTTTGTTTGTGATTTGACGCTATATAAATAAAACTAAACCAAACAGCTGGGAATAACCAAAAACACAATGCATTTGAACAGGTGTCTGCAGCTGTGGCGGATGAGCAGGGAGTGAGTCATAGTGACAAAGATAAATGCATCATAATAATACTTCACTCTGTCAGCTAGTGGTGGCTACTGTGTATCCTCTTTCCACATGTAGTGCAGCAATCATATACTCTGTTCCACTATAGTACAAAGCTACATCACAGGTGGGTGTGATCACACTTCATGTGACTAATGTTTTGACTGATAAAGTACCAATAACCAAATCAGTCCCAGTTTGTTTCCTTTTCTCTGCTGTTCAGTGTTTTATACCTGCTTTAATGAACTGGTACATGAAGCTGTTACTGATATAAAACTGGGAAAAGAGACCTCTATGGCGTCCCATACAGTTATGCAATATTTTTGATTCTGAGTAGGCAGTTAGATAAAAAAAACATTTCAATCAAAATCTGACAACAGTTATTTGGTTGTGCCACTGTCACTCAAATCTTATTTTTCTTTCACCAATGTTAATTTTGATTGTTGCAAATTTAGCCCACAGTATTCAATATAGAAATCTTTTACATTTGAAACCTAATGTTCAGGGGTTTTAATATCAGCACCAACACTTGTCTGGTGGGTCAGATCATTACATCGCTGCCATAGATGTCAGTGATTTTGGAACTACCAAAGGTCACACTAGGCGTATAATGAGCCTCATCCCCAGTGTCCGATGTTCATCAAACACAAAGCACATGGCAATGATTAGTGAATTGTATACAGTATCAGTGACAATAGTCAGGCCTAATCAATGCACCGAAGAAATGCACTTGTTCTCAGATTCCTTAATGGAGGCAACTGACCAAGGTCAAGCAACCTGCTCGCCACAAGGGGACAAAAAGCTACAGCTTGTCTTTTAAAGCTAAAACTTGTCCAGTCGTTAATGGAGGATGTGAGGGTGCTTTGATGATAAGTCTGCAAAAATGGATGGATCAAAGGTTTCAAACTACCTCTATTGTTGAGGCAAGAAAGGTACACTTGTATTTGAAGTTATTAGTGATGGTTGTTCCAATAACCTTTGAATGTCTGAGGACACAGAAGGGCACTGCATTTTCTGAGAGGGTCGGCAGACAGGTTCATTTGTATGTCTGTGTTCATCAGTGATTTTGAGTGTTTCAGGTTGTCTGCGGCACAATGCAGTGGATAATACTGGTACTCAGCCATCCGAATATACAGCCGTTCGTAGTCTGAGCCCTGTGCACATTCATGATGTGAAATATCAGGTCTTTAGTCATCACAAAAAGTATGTGAACCCTTGGAATTAATGACTGGTTGACCCCCCTTTGGCAGCAATAACCTCTGCCAAGCGCTTCCTGTAGCTGTGAATCAACCTGCACATCGTAAAAATTGCTAACGGTCTGCCATATTCTTTGGATGTCTCGTGTGTGGCTCTCTTAAAGCTGTACCATAGTATCTCTATTGGGTTGAGTTCTGAGCTCTGAATTGACCACTTCAAAAGGTGAATTTTGTTTTTGTGAAGCCATTATGTTATTTGTTTTGAGTCATTGTCCTTGTGCATCACCCCACTTCTACAGAGTTCCAGCTGATGTACAACCATTCTCACATTATCCTGAAGAATTTTTTGATGCACTTGGGAATTCATCTTCTCCCCAATCACTGCAAGTTGGCCAGGCCCTGATGAAGCAAGGCAGGCCCAAATCATGATGTTTCCTTCACCATACTTTATGATTGAAATGCCGTTTTCATGATAATATCCTGTGACCTTATTATGCCAGATGTAGTGCTGTGTGTTCTTTCCAAATAGTTCAGTATAGTTTCATCAGTCCACAAAACAAAACACTTTGCCAATACCGCTGAAAAGTGTCAATGTGCTCTCTGGCAAACTTCAGGTGTGCAGCAATGTTCTTTTTAGTAAGCAGCAGCTTCTTTTGTGTTGTCCTGCCATAGACGCCATGCTTGTTCAATGTTTTATGTACTGTAGACTCATGAACAATGATGTCTTAAAATCTTTGTCTGTTTTTCAGGGTTGTTTCTTTACCTCAATGATGAGTGTTGAGGGTCATTTTGACTGGCCACTCACTTCTTGGTAGAGTAGCATAGGTAGGTACAGTCCCAAAGTGTCTCCATTTGTAGATTGTTTTCATAACTCTAGACTGGTGAATTTTCTAGAAAAGTCTTTGACATCCTTTTGTAACCCTTTTCAGCATAATGTAAACCAACGATTATTGATTGTAGATCCTCTGAAAGCTCCTTTCAGTGATGCATGGCTAACATAAGTGTATTCTTCTTATTCCTCAGTGTTTTTTGTTAGTCAAAGTAGCTCTAGTTCACACCTCCAAACTATTTTTTTTCCAGGTATGCTAACATTTTAATATAAATAATTATTCAAAGGGTTCACATACTTTTCCACTTGCACAGTGAGGTTTTTATTATTGTTCTCAATAAAGACATGAAAGATCAGAATTTGTTTTTGTTATTATTATTTTAGGCACACTGTATTTGTTGATACTCTTGACTTGGATTAAAATCAAATCACATTTTATGACACATTAATGCAGAAAACCATGAAAAATCCAAAAGGTTCACATACTTTTTCTTTTCACTGTTACAGCACATAGCACACAGTGGTTTTGTGAGGGAAGAATATTCCAAGCACACATGGGTCTTGTATTTTAAAATAGATCTTGTAGATGTTCAGCATTTAATTTACCAAATTCACAGCTCACAGTCAATACTTAAAAATGAATGAGTAGCAAGGCTGACAAAAATAGGCTCAAACTCAAAAGAAGCTCTTTTTACACCACTAGCATGCCAAAGACAATACTTCGTTCAGACAGTAGTACACTTCAGTGGATAATTCAGAGCATGGTACAACATGACATGTAATTTGCAACTCTTAGTACCCGGTGATTTTAAATAGACGCGCTAATGAATGCTTGCACAGGTGTTCATATCCATTTCATTAATTAAATACCAGACATCCCAACAATGTAGCAGCCTGCTCGAATAAAAAACGAACAAATGATCAGGCCTCTCGGGACAGTCTCAGGAGAAGCACCTCTTTCAGAACAAGTCAGCATGTCTAACTCTTCCTCACATGTCAGGTGGATGCTGTTGATTCATATTTTGCATGTGAAACCTTGTGTTTAACTTATTTTTGACCTTTTTCCATCACACACACCCATGTTAATGTTATAGATGTGAGAATGCTTATTGACAAAATGCATTCCCTACCTCCTTATCATAACCTTTAATAACTAAATAGATAAATGCCTATCCCTGACTTTTTATAACCTAATGTAAACCTAATTCTAAGCTGTACTGTAAATCCAAGTCTTAATCCTTTTGAAGTTGTAAGGACTCACCAAAATGATCTCAGAATTACAGTATTAAAATAAAATGTCTGTCTCATACAAATTTACATTTTTAGTGGTCTTTTCATTAACTAATCATTTGTGCAAATGTACATTGCGTCTTATCACAGAGTGTAAGAGAAGAGAGGTAACGGGTCATTACTCTAAACTAAGTACCCATTGAAGACGATCTTACAGAGGGACAGTTGGTATAGGAGAAACTCAGCTGTTAATCTCTACTGTTGAATTTTGCATGAAATTACATTTAAAGGTCAGAGGATACATTCTATAGCCAATGGCAGCAATAGGCCTTCAATGCACTGAACTCAAGGGCTGAATGTTAATGCAACAATACAGTATAAGATTGCCTTTTGTCTTAATTACTGGAAACAATAAATGACCTGTCATACCAAAAAACCTTCTTCAAAGAAACAGACTGTTCTAGAATAAAAATAAAAAATAAAATAATATCCTTAGGTAGATAAATTGACAAAAATCTCTGTACAAACTATAAATATTCTGGGAAGGCTGGAAAGGTTTGCTCAACTGGACGGCAGCCTCTTGTGCTCACTAAAATGTGTATGATAAACAACATGTGTGGAGCTGTGTTCATATATTATATTAATAGACTACAATGAGGTCTAGACCACGCAGTCTTGCACATTTGTAAATTCTAGGGAGCTGACAAAAGAGTATGCATGTGCACCCAAGGCAAAATATTGCAAGTGTGTTAGGTTTTTCAAATTGCATGTGTAAAATGTGTTTTCATTTAATACTGGAAATAAATCTCCAAGAAGAATTTTGCTACAGCTGTGAAGCTGACATTTGGTTTTGTTAGACAAAGTGTTCCATGTTGCACAAGATTTTTATATAATTACTGTGTGATAATCCGATCCGTTCCGATCCGATGGTAACTTTAATAGCAGACAATAAGCAGGCATAAATTAAAGCAACCGTGATTGAATTCCTCTGTGTGAGAGGTTTAAAACATGACGAACAATCCAGTTTTGCACTAATCAAAAAAATATCATCGCCACGTTGTTGTTGACCAACCACATTTAAAGAAACTTGTTCGTGTGTCTGAGCATTGGCAAGGATCCTTTGTCATTTACTAACTGACCTAGTAGTGCAAGTTGGAGTGAAAAATATTAACTACACGCTTGAGTTTTTCTTTAAATCCTATTAACCAAATATCAATGAGATATATCAGGACAAGATGTGACATTTTTGTCATACTAAGCACCGATTAATAACTCTAATACATTTTTTATCCTGCCAAGCCAGGTGTTGCTGTATCAATTTCAATCTTGCATTAATATTAATAACTGAATTGCCTGGTCAACTTCTGCATAGACACAAACAAGAAAAGTGTTGATGGTGACTCATGAATATTCTGTCAGAGATGGTTCACAGGTGTTAGATCGGGAGAAGGAGGAAGATGACTCCAAAACCAGATTGCTGACATTATAATGAATGTCAGCGACATAGAGCTTGAAATACAGTCAATGAAAACACTGAACAGTTTCTTTGGAAACATAACGAGTTTGCTTTGTATCTATAGTTACAGTGCTTTGTGAGCGATCAGGTACAGTACGACAATGTAATTTCAAGGATATTTCTTCTTTCTTCATATAATGTAGTAATGTACTAGCGCTTTGGTAAACAGTTTAAGGAAACATTGTACGTCTGCTCAGAATAATTTTTGATAAATAATTTCAGATCTAAGACTAAAGATACCAGAGTTGTCTATGTACTGACTTATCATTAACTCTTAACTGTTAGTTGTTTAATCCAACATATTATGATGTGGTCATGGTCAGGATTTCATGTTAAAGAGTTAATTAAAATGCAAAACTGCAGTAGACTAGCTGTAAATGACCATAAGTGAAATAGACATTGTAACCTGGTTTTAGACCACACCTCAGTGAAATATTTTATATTGATAAAAAAAGTCTTGTCAGTAAAACCTGGTTACCTATTACACCATCCAAAGGTTTTTAGATTGCAAATTTAAAATTAATTTTATTTTAGAGCATTTAGATAAGGGCAGAGTACAAAGCAATTTGGAACAGTCCAATGTAAAGTAAATGTAAGAAACTTATATGACATAGTTCTCTGTAAATATTTAATGCAAAGATGACTCCTCTTCATTTTCTATAAAAGATAACTCTAAGACAAATATACTTTGTTACAAGCTACAGAAGAATTTGTTGCTTTGGGTTTACTACCTTAACAAATCATCTTAGTGATTCCATTACAGAAAGAGACTGCTGCCTGGTATAAAAATAAAGAGAAGCAAAGACAAGAGGTGGCCAGAGTGGTTATGTTTTTAGCCATCTGGATAAAGACAACTTCAGGTGACAGGGAGAAGGGGCATGTAAGTCTGAGCACGGTGGTGAAATCCCACATGTATATCGCTGACCTTTTCCAGATGTGTGGCATTCCCATTTCTAAAATAGGTAACATAACATTAAGATTGACTGAGTTACACAGAAAAGAGGGCTGCAAAGCTGGATGTTATCAGGAGAAACGAAAGCTTACACTTATTAAAAGTAAAATAAACTGGCAGACTAAACAGTTAAGGAATTGTTTCCATAATAGATTAGCCAGACAATTAATGTTTCATTTACCCAATAGCTGTTTGATTATACCGAATATATAGTCATAGCAATTTATTGTAGATTCATTTTGGAATGTTTGTTTCAGCTTTATAAGAGAATAAAGCAAGTGAGGCTAAAACATAGGTGACAAACAGGAAGCACAAAAAGATAACAGAGATAATGACAAATGTAATTAAAGCTTGTTTGTTTCCTAAAGTATTGGGAGCATTGCTATAGATTGGGCTTGTTTGTTATTATTTTCCCTGATCGGTACTGTGTAGAAACTCTGCAATCTACATAATACTGACAGGTAAACAAGAAATCACTCATGGCTGACACAAAGTCTTTTTTCTGGTCTCATTAGTGTTCGCCTTAAAGGACGGGGATAAAGAATAATGGTGCATTTCTTTTTTTAAAGATTGGGAAAATTGGTGCACTCCTTTGTATTTCTGCTTTTGTTTGAGCTTGAGTTAGATATAAGGAGTCATTTTCCTCCTTTTAGAAGAAGTCATTTGCTGTCAGTCATTCTAGCATTGTTGTAAAAAAAAAACCTTGAAGACTTTAAAGTTCCCCGAGTTAGATAATCTACTGCAATAAACATGAGGCCCTAATTTGCTTAAGGTTTTAGTTTCTAGTTGATGAGTTATTCTCTGTTTATAACTGACAGTTACAGTGGGGAAATTAATGCTGAAAAGGAACAGATATGGTAAAACAACTGTATCGTAAAGATTTTATACTGTGATTCCATATTTTCCCAGCAGAATACTCTTTGCATGTATGTCTACTTGTGGTTCCTAGAGTTTCCAAATGTTGAATGGGAGGCAGAGCGTTAAGCTATCAAGCTCCTCTCCTGTGAAACCAGCTCCCAGACTAAGCTTAAAACTTTCCTTTGTGATAAACCTGATAGTTAGAACTGACCTCAGGTGACTCTAAACCATCTCTCAAATATGTCGCTGTAGACATCCTTTGCTCTCTTTATCCATTTAATAGATAGTTTGTGTCCCTGCCAAACTGCCCTGCCAGTGTTTCGTCTCTCCTTTGCTGATCTTTTCTCTCTTACTCTCTTTGTTGTGATTTGGTGATAAATAAACAAAAAAATGAGCTGAATTGAATTTATGAGGTTGAGATTGAAAGTTTATTCTTGACATCATCCTTATTTTTTTAAGGCAATGTGCACTAGGGAAAGGTGTTTGAAATGCTCAGAAGAATTAAAATTTTCAAACTTACTTGAACTCAAGGTAGATAGTATAATATTATCAGCAGCTATAGATCAGCCCCTGAAAGGCCTTATGGTTGGATTGCTTTGCTATCTGTCTTACAGAGAGATAGTTCCAAGATTTGTTCACCACATTTATATTCCTAGACCTCATAAAATATTGTGATTCAAAATTTCAAGTTATGTTTGACACTAGAGAAACCTACATACTTACAAAGCAACTAAATATTGAAACCAGACTAAACCTGCCGCCACACAGATATACTGTGAGCTGAATGATATCTTCATTATTCTAACACTGAGAGTCTTAACATATAGATGTTTATTAGATATAATGCCTACTATCATTACTTCTGTTTCATTTGTTATTTAGCACTAAACACAAATGGTAACATTTGTTTATCACGAATCCAAGTATTTGAAGTTTACTTTTGCAAATTTATTACAATTCTTCCAGAAGGGAGCACGAAGGTCTTTACCAAATGCCATGGCAATTGTCTTACAAGCTTTCAAGACATTTCAACTGTGAACGGAAACTGATATGGGGCGAGACGAGAAATATGGAATCATTAGGATACATCATCCTCGAACCTTGAGTTTGTCCCGAATGTTTGAGACAATTTATCAAACAGATAAAAAGATATTTCACATGCAAACCTTGATCTACATGGCTCTACATGACAGGTCAGGGTTGCATGTAAGACATTCATCCTCTTGGCAGTATGGACGCCTGTGCAAAATGTCATGGCAATCTGGCCTTGTCGATAGCATGCATTATAAAAGGTTTGAGAGAAATACAAATTATATGAGATAGTTGTAGATAGTCCTAAGCCTGGATGACACTAGTATTACTCTGGAAGAGCAATAGGTTATCCATGAAAATATCATTTGGAGTATAGCAAAGAAGATTCCACAGCATATCTTGCATGCACTGTATATTGATTTTCCAGCTCTGTGCCTATGTGTGTGCTGCTGATGCCCTTTTTTTTTCATTTGAGCTGCTGGCCTTCAGGTCCTTTCTGAATGTCCACGGTATCGTCAGAGAGCAGACGGCTACATCAGGAAAAGAGACACGGTGCACGCTTGTTTAGCACAGCCGATTTAAAAGGGAGGCTTTCTCCCCGAGATGAGGCATCGTGGGGCACTCATGAAAAGAGGAGTTGAGTTATGTATCTGTCTACTTTCATCAAAAACCACTCATGAGATAAGACTATTCACACAAGACTGACTTTACACACATACACAGACTGGACACCATCTATTGACCAACTTACCTATAAATGATAATTCAGTTTGGAATTGGGGTTATTTTGTCTGCCTCTCCATCTCAAAGAGTCTCTATAGGTGTTGCCTTATGGTGATATTAGCTGGATGTTTACTAAAGTGTTGTGTGATAAGGGCAGCAAATGAAATACTGAATTCCACTGATTCACTACTGAGGAAGTCTGGGGCACAGCTGGTTCAGAAAAAAAAAAGTTTCTCCATTCATTGTTTTTCTTTTTTTCTTATATAAAACTTTAAATAGAAATATGAAAATATGTCTATTATAATTTCAAAGTGATGTCTTTAAATGTCTTATTTTATCACAAGCTACTGTGCATTTTGGTCTTTAATGCACCATCTTTCTCTTTTATTCTATATTAATATCTTACTGGATTTTTATTTGTTTTAACAGGTCTATGTTCTTCAAATCTGCATTTAAATTTGTATGATGTCTTATCTTATAGTATGTTTTCAGTAGATTGTAGATTGTGGGATTGTAATAAACACACCATACTGTACAAATAAACTTGATTTCCTTCACCTTAAAATTGACTTACAATCCCAATACTAACAACAGAATCTCATAAACCCCCATTTTAGTCAAAACTAAACATAAAAAAGATCAAATACTTACAGAAGATGAGAAAATGTACCATTTTAAGAGAAAAATTAAGTAATTTTCAATTTGATGGCAGCAACACGTCTAAAAAAGCCAGACAGAGGCAACAAAAGGCTGTAAACGTACGTCCTGCTGACAAGGAGGAGTTGGAAGAACATTTTGCAACTAATTAGATTAATTGGCAATAAAAAAAGAACATGGAGAATCACAGTTCACTACTCTGTTCACCAAAAGCCGTGTTCAAATTGTCAAACAACTTCAGAACAAAATCTCCCAATGTAAAATTACAATTAAGACTAATATATATATATAATTATCTGCAATATATAATCGAAAGATTCTGAGATCCTGGAGAAACCTCTTTTTGCAAGGGACAAGGCTGAAACATTGGATGCCTGTGATCTTCAAACCCTCAGGCAGTCCTGCATTAAAAACAGACATGATTCTGCATGGGTTCAGTAATCCTTCCAAAAATCACTGTGTGTGAACACAGTTCTCTGCGCCATCCAAAAATGCAAGTTAAAGCTTTAGCACGCAAAGAAGAAGTCAGATACGACATATGTGAACATGGTCCAGAAAAATGCTGCCATCTTCTCTGGGCTAAAGCTCATTAAAATCATCTGTGGCAAAGAAAACTCTGCTGTGGACAAATCAAATTTTGACATTCAAAAATGAAGTAAAAAACCTAGGGTGTTGCATCCTCTAGACCAGAGAGGACAGATACCTGTGGTAAACATGGCCCTGCCAGCTTTTGTGAGATGTGTTGCTGCCATCAATTTTCTTTTTTCCCTGTAAAATGGAAAATGTTCTCATCTATACAGTGTCCCGCTTTTTGTTGTGATTAAGGTTGTGCATACTTAATTAGTAATTTGTATCTAAATTGTGATGTTTTGTAGGTCATTTTAGCTTTAAACTGTTGTGAAAGATGGACTGTCTAATCAAACTGACAAAAATGACTTTTTAAATACTTTAAAATAAAACTCACCCCCAAAATTATATTATTATGCTTACTCCTATTAGTAGCAGGTATAAAAGTGATGTTGTACATTTACTATGTATCATTGTAAAGCTTCACAGAGGGACTGGCAGTATGACCATGAAAAGATGAGACTGTGAAATTGAGTGAAAATAGTATAATTCAACTGAAGAGAAAATATTATTTACAATTTCTAATGCACTAAAATAGCAGCTTAGGTTGAGGTTATATACTGATGTGTATGTTATTGTTATGTTATTTATTTCTTTTCTCTAATCACTCCGCTGTTTACTGTACCTGTTTTTGCACAGTGTGATTATACCACACCTGTCCACATGGCTTCATACAGGCTTTCTTTGTTTGTGAATCACATGAATTCTGCTGTGACCCACCACTGGTTTACACAGCCTGCTACTCTGCATTAGCTCATTAGTCATGTACTTTAAATAGATGGCAGTTTTTACTTGCCCGTTGTCAGAGCTACTAAGCTGCCTCAGTGTTCTTGTTTTTCTGTTTTTTCATCCTGATCTTCCACCAGGATTCTTCCATCTCTGTCTGGTCTTCTGTTTTTTTTTAACAGTAAGTACCTGCCTGAACAATGAATGAAGGTGTGTTTTAACTTAACTAGTTAAATGATTGAGTGATGTGCTTGAAGTTTGCATTTAGGATTATGTGCAGCTAATTATACTGAATACCTGAATATCACTGAATATCATATATTCGTGCTCTTGCAATCTTACTTGACATGTGTCACACAACCTGGTCATGTGCCATACTGTAGATCCACAGGGATGAGATAATAAAGGAGTAAAATGTTAAGGTATTCACAACTACAGTGTAACCTGTATTATTTCTTTGAATGATGATTCACCTTCATACTTACACACTTAGACACTCACACATTTTCATGATTGTAATATAATAAATATAAACATTTATTCAACCTAACAGCAATTCATTAGCTAAATGAGGTTTATACACTGAGCGCAAAGTGCAAATAATATTTTCATGTTACTGACAGGCTGAAGGCTCAGAGCGCTGTCACATTTCTCTAAATTAAATCCGAGGGCAAGTGTAATCTTTCAGAAAAGGTCAATAAACTGACACTGCTGGACCTCCAGCTTGAGCTCTCATATGTTGAGTTTTTGCCGGAACCTGAAGGATATTTTTAATGTCTGTTGTCTTTGGGCAGTAATCTTTCATAATAGCTGTGACAATGCATAAATTCCACCTCCTGTTGCCCAAATCCCTGAAAGTGATTTGCCATTAACCTTGAAAAGGTTCCATAGATGAGAGTGAAAGCTTGGAGACATTTGTCCTGCTTTCTGCTTTCATGAGTGATAGTCTTACATTTTTTAGCATGTAAGTATAAAAGTTGAGGAATAAATGGATCTACATATTAGTTCGAGGGACACTTTAATTTATTCAGAAAAGATTAATAACATTAGTTCTGAAAAAATTAGGTCCTTTAAAATGGAGATGCCAATACATTTCCTCAAAGATAGCACCACTTAAGTGTTAATTATTGATTTTTATTTTTCAGTATTTTGATAAAACTAAACTATAAATCCCATATACCTTGTATGAAATTGCCTAATTTTCAAGCCAAACTGGTTAATATTTAGCAAAACACTAGTGAGAGTAGTTTATTTATGTTGAAAATATAAATAACAAAACAACTCATTCACACATACATTGTAACATTTCAAAGAAGTGAAAGTCTTACTCATAAAAATGTAATGTTAAATTTATGACCATCAAAACCACTATACCTTCTTTGGTATGATGACTAGTTTATGATGGCTAATACTAGCTTTAGGTAAATGTCGCATTTTAAAATCACCGAGATACTTTGCTGTTTTTACGAGTCTTCTCTGTGTGTGAGATTGTTACCTGTGACACAGGAAGGTGTACTATAACAATTTAATTGGTTTCATCACAAAGGAAAAAACAAAAAGGAACACAAAATTGAATGTATCATCATCCTGTAATGACCACTTGTGGCAGTTACAGAGGGATTTCATGGTCAAAAGAAGCAGAACAGACACTGATATGTGTCAAGCACTGAAAACTCTGGATTGCACATTTCTCATATAGCAACCTAATGGCATGTTTTAACAAGCCCTAGTAAATGGCTGTGTCCTTCAAACTCTGCAACTTGAGATAAGCCTGATGACATTATATGTCATTTTCTCAGACTTTGGTAAGCGCCATTTGGAGCCACAGAGGACATTAAACAACTGTCTTCAAAGGTTTAATATTAGCCCTCAGGATACGCCACTGATCTTCATGTATCAACTTGGTGGTGTGCCAACTTAATATGTGCTGCACATTTCTAAAGGCATGCTTTGTTTTTAACAAAGCTAAAAACAAATATGTCATCCGTCCTGAAACATCTGTCCCTGAAAATGCTCCCAGTCAAATGAAATGAGACAACTGTCTGTGCTAGAGTTCCTCTGAAGGTCAGTCTCTATGCGTCGAGTGATGGTCTGACCATGGCTCCTGCAGAATCAATAAAGAAATCTAATCAAGGGATGTTACCCAGGGTTCAAAACCAAATTATGTCAGAAGAAAGGGGCTCAGGATTTGTGGGCAACTTGTTAAACCAGGTCAAAATGTCAAGTATAATCTCATTAATTGGATTAATTGGCTACAGCGTCATGTTTATTTTTTTCTTTTATTGTGTACTAGAGCATTTGAGGCCTTCTCAGTGTTCTCGGTTGCTAATTATCCCTGACACGTGCATGTAGTTAAACTTTGAAAAGGTTACTGTAATACAAAACATGCATTTATTGCACATTTACAACTTGTTTCACTACTACACTTATTCACAGTATATGAACATTTCAGTTGACCAACAACTCATTTTAAAATTAAGCAAACATGTTGTTTTGTGTTTTGCACAAAAGCCAAAGGTTGCAATGACTAAATATTAAAAGATATAATAAATCTACTATCCTAAAATACTAGTTCAATAAATGTATTATCACAGCTAAAAAAAAATAAAAAAGAAAACGCCAATAGGCTTCACTTTTCCGTTAAAGGCAGATAACAGCAGAGCCATGGTTACATTCCCTCCTGTGGAAAATTCTTTGCCTTGCCTGTGGCAGATTTATTTGAGGAATTGGCCAGTGAACATCTCACCTTGGTAATGCAGTTCTTAGGTGAGTGCTTAGGTTTATAGTGGCTCAAACTTGGTATTCATAGCTGGCTGCATCGCCACACATGATAACATAGTGGATGTGCATGAGTTACAGATGTGAGGCAGTGCTCATTCAAGACTTTGCTCACTTGGCCAGTCAGCTTACAAGGTTCCAATTTTCATGTGAATCTGACTTTGACCTGGAGACTGAGCCAGTGAGTTGGGATTTTGATCACATTCAAGGCATCTCCTCGTTCTCATCAGTTTACCAATGCAGCACCTCTATCAAGTATCTCCCTTGCTGGATCTCTCCAGCTCCTTGAAGAGAGCTCCTCTATTAAGAGATCATCACTTCAGGGTTCTTAACTAGAGTGAAGCATGTGATTTCATTGGAGTCTGAGAGATAGTCAACACACTATCGGAAAGTCAATACGCATGTTGAGCGGCACTGAGCATCTGATCATAGTTATCCAAGGTGAGCAACACCAAAAGCTCAGTTCCAAGCCAGGAAACGCTTTCAGTGAAATAAGAACGCAGAGGCAATGATTTCAAATCTGAATATTAAGAAAATGTATTTTCAGCCCAATTAAATCTCTTTGCTCAGGACATATATATATTTATCATTTATTGATGCATGCTCAGACCAACTATTGCCCAGTGCAACATTATCCCCACATTTCCTTTGAAGTGACTGTATTTTATTTCTTCATTGGGGTGCCAAGTTTGATGTTAGACTACAAAGGTTAGGTAGGATCATTTTTAATTTTAGCTGAGAATGTTGGCATATTGTGAGGGATAATCAACAAGAATACAGCACCAGCACTTTCATATAGGATAGTGCTTAAACTGAAACGAAGACTTGAAACTGCCACTCTGACTTGTGATTTTTTATTCAGATTTCAGCAATAATGAAAAATTTAATTTGAGTCATGTTTAATCATAAAAGGAAAGCATTTTGGAGCTCAGTTAAATTGTAATAAGTCTTAGATGTCACTCATTTTTTTATAATGACTTCCTTCGTTTTAAGGAGTGGAGTCAAGCTGTGGCGGATAGATTGCAAAGGCTGCGAAGAGAAAAGCATCTGCAAGCCATGTTTGATGCTGTCTTGTCAATTCACACAAGCCTTTGGGGGTTGCTCCAGGATCTATCGTCTATATTATGAAATGTACCTTATAATGTCACTCCTCTTTGGAAAGCTGAACACAATCTGTCCCAGAAGAAACTGCGGCACAGTGAATGTGATGATGTACTACGCTTTGTGCTTTCTTCTCACTAAGAGTGCTATTTAGTTAAACAATGGCACTGATTTACAAAGCTTACAAGGCTAGTGGGTGTGTTTTGGATTTGCAATCATTCCAACGCTGTTCAAAAACCAAGCCATCCTCAAACTCTGATCCCCTGGTGCAGTAATACAAGCTGTATTTTCAATATTAACAGCAGTGATGAATTCCTGTATACACTGCTTGGTACCTTGATGTGGCTTCTCCTATAGCAACAGAGGAATATGTTGGTCTGTGTACATGATTTTATGTTTCAGCCTTTGATTTTCTCTAATTAGGCAGGCATAGTGTAAATATGACTCTGACCACCATCAAATGTGTTCTTTGCATTAATTTGTGATAAACTTTGTAATTAAAGAATCATTATATTTCCACCAAAGAGCCAAGTGAGGTTTGTGAGCCAAATGTTTCCTAACCTAGGTGTTACACACACGGCCAGACAGTTCTTTACAGAGTGTATTATGCTAATCTTGTCCTACGGAAGTGCATCTATTTCCACACCTTTGATCATGGTGTGACACAACATACGTACGTATTCAGCCACGATTACCTAATCGTATTCTGTGACTTGACTTCATTAAGGACTGGCTATTTGGTAAAACCCAGAGGGAAGCAAAATAAGAAACTGCTGTTCTACGCGGGCCTTTCCAATTAGTTCTGTGAAATCCCCGTGAATGCTGACAGCTGTAAATTATGATGGATGCTCTTGATTTTTCAATCCCCAATCCATACCAATCAATTGAAAGCCCAGTTCAGTCCAGAGTGCCCCCATTCTTCACCTTAGTGCGAGTGTTTTTTTAACAGCTCTATGAGCCAGATCTAACACTCTCTCTAGGGAGGTCTACATGATGTGCCAAGTACAGGCTAGGGGATAATTAACTCAGCTTTCTAATTAGGACAAAGCAATCCACTGAGGATTCAAGTAGGAAGAGGATAAATACTGAAACATCAGAATGGGAGAAGGACAGGGACATGAAGACAGATAAATAAAGAAAGGGAAATGCAAGCTAATGCTAAACACGTAATACATTAATGTACAATGTGTGATAGATGCTATTTTGTGTGTCTAATTTCGTGTACCATGACTTTCTGAGCAATTGTTCTGCATCTTCTGAACAGTATCAGCAAATCAGAAGAGATACATGTATGATAGTATATTATAAAAAATTGCCACAAGACTCAGGGCTTTATTTAATACAGGTTTGTTTGTTTCAAAATAACGTGCAAAGTTGGTAACACCTGCAAAAAACAGCGCAAGCTGATCTACTAAGGGTGCGCACTGAAGCCTGCGTCTTCCAAGTGAACAGAATAGAGCACACTGTTGTTTTTTACTCGTTTGTATTTATAAATGTGCAGAGTTGGGCACTTTTGCCCCAGAGCACAAAATATAAAGAGAACAAAGTGTAAATACATAAACTGCATTTACAGAAGGTGTGTTTACAAATGTTAATACATTTGAAATGATGTCGAAAAAAAATTATACAAATGTATCGTCTGTCAAGCGATCACATTCTGGACCTGAGCTACAGTATGGGCTGATGTGGAGCTTGTTGAAAGAGGGAGTCATGCAGTGCCTAACATGCCAAAACTTGGCCCATATATGTTTGGTCATTCTCCAAACTCTCCATGGCAGACATCAGTGAAAGACACAAAAGCCTCATTTAAATATAACCACCTCCACCATGTTTGCACCTGTTGTTGATCGTGGAATATTTCTTAGTAGATCATCAATTTAATGGCCACTAATGTAATGCACAATTTCCAAGACAGCGCACTAACCTATGGTATAAAATGAACAAATGTGAATCTGAGTATTCTCTCCATTAAGTCCAAAACCAGCACTCCAGACACTGCGATTTAAGACAGTGCTTCTCAAGCCAAAGATGCCGGTCCTTTGGGTGAGGTTGTCGTTTCAGTTTCGGGGGGTTGCAAACATATGAAGTGTTACTAATGACATGAAACCAGATGCTTTCCTTTTTTTGCCAGTGCAGATCACATCACCTCTGTCTTGTGTAATAATTTCACTGCAAAATGTTTAAAAGTAGTTAAAGTGTTCGGTAGCTGCTGCAAAGCTCGCAGAGAAAAACTGTACAAGAAGGAATTAAAACATTTGGCATTTTGTTGATGCTCTTTCTTCTTAGCAAAATACCAAACAAACTCAGACTCATGTTGTGCAAGGACAAATTGAAGTCTAAAAAAATAAAACACACACGCACACACTGAAAGTGATTCATTTTGTTCCAAACGCTTACATTCTGCAGTTTTGGTTTGTCTACATTTACTGACTAAAAGACTTTTGCATGTTGAACTGTTGCGGATAGCTCAGCCATCCCTGCAGTAACAGCAGGACAGAGAGGACTATGTGCTGTACATGTCTTCAAACAACAGTGGCTACAGCAAAGTTGGAAAAATAAAAAAGGGAGCATCGGTTAGCTGTGTGGGTACGGATAAAACCAAGTTACAGTTACACAAGAGCTCCTGCTGCTCTAAGTAGACATGCTACAGCTGTAGTTTGTGTGTGCTCTGGAAGTTTTTGGACTTTTTTTTTTATCAGCACGGCAGCAATTTCTGTTGTGGAAACAGCTCTGTCTTGTTAAAAAAGAACAATCCAGGAACATGTTTAATTTCTTCAGAGACCATGAGGAGAGAAATGCACAAAGTACAGCTTTGATAATACCTACCAGCAAGTAGGAAGGCCATACCTGAGCACATGTCATGCATGTAAGGGGAAGGAGGGGGTGCGGGGATACACGACATCGAGACAGAATGGAAGAGCCCGAGGGTTCAGTGACAGCCTGTCAATGTCTCCGAGTCCCAATTTTTCTGTTAACACTGCAAATCATGCATGCCTCATTCACTGGGTGTCATCATCCATCATAAAATAAAATAAAATAAAAATAAAAAATAAGAGTCTAATTCTAAAAAGCACTTCATAGGTATATACCACAGACTTGGAAGAACACATCAGAGGTGACACATATTGCAGGAATAGAATGTATTTGTGGCGACATATTCAGTCCTGTCGAGTCTATTAATGTCTGGGATGTGTAAATGCCAAAATTGTTCCTGGCAAGTGCTGTATGGAGCTTAATTAATCATTTTATAGTTTCTGCGGCTCTGTTTCTTAAAGCGTACAGCCTAAACGTTTTTAGAATATTTATTTATCTCATTGTGGGGAGCCTCTGTCAGAGCCTCCTGTGAACAGCACCAGCAGCAGTGCTGATATATCTGTTTCGAAATGTTTCTGAGTGAGGCTCGCCTTCAGACCTGAAAGCAATTTCAAGAATTTGAGCTTGATTAGTAGGTTTTCCAGCATTTTTAAAATGTGATTTGATAATGACTAACACTTGGAGGGCTGTGTAGATCACAGACTACATATCTTGTTGTTTTCCTCGTGTGTGCCCATGTAGGCAACCTAAATCTTGCTGTTTTTTTAAAGCTGCCTGTAGTTTTCCTTCGCACACAGCAGGTGTATTTTCCTCCTCTGTTGAGCTTTACAACCAAAATAAATCGAAATTTCCTGGAGAAATGAAACAACGAAACTATCCTTTTCTGCCAAAGCACCTCGAGTCCAACAAAGGGTGAAATGCTTAAAAAAAAAAGAATCTGTGACAGCTCCATCAGTGGCTGTTTCGGTCCCACCTTGACATCTGTTGAGGAGGTATTGTGTTGAGGGCTGTCCCTGACTGAGTAAACCAAAACCTCCTGAATTCCTGTAACATATTCTGTAACATGTATATGATAGTGGGACTGTAAACAAGTACTAGTTATTCTACTACTAATGGGAGTGGGATACATATGTTTTTATTGTTTGCAATTTTAAGAATAATGTAATGTAGCCAAAGTGCAGGCTCACACAGTGAGGCCGAGCAAAAGAAAATATTTATCTATTTGTATTTATGTCAATGCAATAGCAGCAGAGAAAGGGTAGCTACTAGAATAGTTTCTTTGGCTACTCTAACACAGAACGCTATATCTACACTCCACAGCCACTGTAACACCAGAACCTCCCGAAGTCATCCTGCGTGTAAAGAGTATGTCTCTCCTGATTATTCCACAGATTATAATATGATTCGAACTAATCAGAAGGGGCCAAGTCACACCCAGCAAGTCCCATGAAATCCTCTTTTTCACCAAAAGTTTAGCTCACATGAAAAAGGTTGGCATTGCTTGCTACAAAATGGACTGACCCTTAAAGTTAATTTTACTCTATTCCTGACAAGATGCAAACTTTACCTGCAATGTTTTAACTTATTGTGCTTAGTAATTAAAGGGTAAAGATACTGTATCTGTGGGTTGCCATAGCAGCAGTGAATATATGTTCACAGATCTGTACATCAGTAAGGGTGCAGTAGAGCCACTGATCCTGGCTTCTAAGAGATTCATAATCTTACCCAAGAATTTCATACTAGAGGGTAAAATAACATGAACATGATAAAATGTATACTAGCATTTTACAGTAATTCAGTAACAGGGTTGATGATCAGTTAATTGTGGCTATTTAATATTTAAGTATCTGCAAAGTTGAATTTCATTTACCATTCATGCGGCAACAAATATACCACCTCCCTGCTTCAGGTGTATATGTGAAACCCCGCAGAGAAATATGCTTTGTCATGTTGTTGCTACACTTTGGTTAAACAGCTACAGCTCTTAGGCCAAACAACACAGCAGGAGCCCTGACACTCAACAGAAACCCTATATGGAAAATCATTTGAATCTGTGCATGCAATCTGAGCTAGGTGTGGGTGGTGAAGTGGTGACTTAGAAAATTGTGGAACTAAGAAAGAACAGTGGAGTATAATCTTGACCCATGCAGAAAAATGAGGTAGCCTTCAACTCATCTCAGCTCCCCATCAGTATTTCTCTGAATAATTGACATATTAAAACTCAGCGTAGGTCACTGCAGTTTAGAATTTAAATAATATCTTTAATACAGGTAGGAACGCTGCTTATGAGAATCACATTCCAGCACGCGTTCAAATGTATGATTTTCTACGCATATATTTGAGCTTGGTTCAGCCCTGAAGCATTTTGAAGAGCAGAAAAGAAGATGATTTATTGTAAATGGCACACAAATATGAAGTCATATCAAAAAGAGGGCAATTTGTCCCCCAATGTTTTATTTATTTATTTCTTTTTTTCAGCTTAGATAAAAATCAAGTCTGCCTTCCATCTGCAAAAATGTCAGTTTAGTTTGGCATTATTTCTAAATGAACTTGAATGGCAAGAGATTTTATCACTCATTTTCATATTGCAGTAAAACACAGTGTGATGAAAATGTTTCCCTGCTGCTATGCACCTTCAAATGGATACACCTTGATTATGTATTCATATTTTCTTTTGATTTTCATTAAGATAACATCCCTCTCAATGCGTTTGATCTATCTGGCACTATGTCCTCAAGACAATCGTCTGTCTTCAAACATGAACTGTAGGTCTACACGGAGGTCTGATACATTAACCCTTCACTTCTGATGCCCCCAGGAAGTCATTTTGGAACCACTGTCTTTGACAAGGATTTGACATTGTAAATCTCATTATGTAAATACAATTGATTATGGGTGCATTTTAAATCATCATGGGGGGACCACAAGGCCAAGTTGATAAACTAATTCAATGTGAAGAGAAATTTTTTGAGCTGATGAAAGTGATGATGCAGGCAGTTCAAAACCCCCAGAGAAGCAACTTTGCACTGTCAATGTCCGACATAGTGGCTTTCCATTGCTTGTTCTATTATTCTTAAGGACAGCTGTCTCCTGCAACATAAATATGTACCCCTGACTCCCATAGGGGTCACTGCAATCAATGCCCCCCCAAGCACTAGCTGTCACATTTAATGTTGGGGCAAAAGCATACTTAAGTGAATGAAGTGCAGTGACTCACATAGGCTAAACAGGAGTGCCTGAAGGGCGGGAAGGATGGGAACCATTGATACAGGAGGTATAACAACGTTCTTTATTGGGCACTGGGTCATGTATTGGTCACACCAGAAATATCACAGCATGACACACTTTGATCAGAGTAGCAAGAAAAATCGCCCCTACTCTGACAAGGGGGCCCTCGTCTGACACCACATCGCCATACAACAAGTGTAAAACTATATAAATAAACTGTAGGCATCCTCTGGAAAACAGACGCTCCTGTTGGAGGCGTCTGCAACAGGGCACCATATGTGCTTGCTGAGATAAAACGGAAGGGATGAGCATACCCCCTGTAGGTAAATACTCATCAGACCAGAGTATTGGCTGCTGTGTTTCCAGATTATTCCATCATTTACTGGCAGTCCCTGATATCCTCTGAAGAGTTTGGACCCTGGTGAGCTGAAAACTGGCTCAAACATATCCTTCCGCACCCCTGGAAGGAGCACATATGTCCTGTTTTTGGGGTATGGGTATGGTTTTAGGGACATACTGTACCTTAAAAAATACCTGCCTTATTCCCTGTGCGTAATTGCTAATGCACTACAAAAATAGAAGAGTCATATAGATTTAATGGCTCTGGATATGAATAGCTAATGCAACTAAAGTCCCAGATCACAAAGCTTACAGTATCATTCATGAAGCATGATATTTTCTGTTTGCATGCTGTGAAGCATAGGCAGCCTGCTGTTCACATGGGCCCCATAAAAATTCAATTAGAAGCATAGTCTCATATGTAGCACATTGGATTGTTGAATGAACTTCAATACACCTGCCTACAATGCAATGAGTTTTTCATGCCCCAATGAAGATTTAATAATAGCAATTTAATAACAGACTATGCTTTAGTCTGCTCTCTACAGAGACTCAGCTGTCTACAAAGTACTGTGCTGTGGCTGGAGATAGACCAAGAGGAGACACAACTAGACCCTCTGACCACCTGTACCTCACCTCCACAGGATATTGTTGGTCATTATGGCTGGTGTGTCACACTGCTACCATCTGTTTGTGTGTGTGTGTGTGTTCTGAGTGAAAGACCCCATAACTCAAAAATCATGGAGGCTATGCTTTGTGTTATTCTTTCTTTCTTGTATTTGTCACTCTCAGTTTCTGCAGAACTGCTGGTGATGAATCACATCATCGCTAGCCTGGATCTTTTTCCATTAAAGGCGCAAAAAACGCTTTCCGTTTTTGCCAGTTCTTCACATCGCAAGGCACACCTGCTTATATTAATCACAGCTAAATTATGTGAAAATATGGTATATGGTTTCACAGTTGTTCTGTTGTATTTTTTGGAAAGATGTAGATAAACACTGTGCCAGTAATACCTTCCCAGATTTCTCTCCATCCTCTCCATCTCTCCCATCACATATTATTTCTATGTGATGGGCTGCTGTGAAACCATGTTTGCATTTTGGTCTGACAGTACAAGATTATGCACAAAGCAATTCACAGAGGATTGTTACACCAGCTACCTTAGGCAGTGTGGGCTTCACTGCCTTTGTTTGTTATAGTCAAACACCTACCCAACCAGACCTGTTTCAAGCTGGAATAAAGGAAGCAAGACACCAGAGAGATGCCGGTTACTGGTTTGTAAATTTGTTAATAAAAGCAGGTGAATTTGTACACTCAATCAAATATCAAACATAGTAAAGACTTTCTAATTTTACATTCTTCCAATTATTGCACATACTACTGTGCCTGCTATCCCGTTCCTTCAACTCCTTCAATTAGCTTGAAATGGTTAAAGCATTTTAAATGCATGCTAATGTTATTTTATTCGTTTTGTCTCCATAAATAAAAAAAAAAAAGATCAGCTGTGAGAGTCACTGTTTTATTAAAATTAAAACTGGTAAACAAATAAACAAACCAAGAAGACCCTTAAAACTCCAAGAAGTAAATAGCTTCACATATAACAGAGCGTATGAGGAAAACAGAGAAATCTCATCTCGATAATAGGGAACTCCCAATTAGCCAGGAAGAGAGGGTGACATCAACATGGCATCACAGACATGACAAAGATGTTGCAAAGTAGTTTATATTCTACCATATCCTCAAAGCTCTCCAAAAATCTGTAATCTGCACTACTGCTTCTTTGACATTCCTTTGCTTTTGAGCAGATAAATCTTTAACTCACGCAGTTCTGCCATTTGTTTCCCTCTCCTCTGTTCAAAATTTATTTTAGCTCTTAATCTTCTGAGCTCCTCAATTCTGCTACCAAATGTTAAATTCATTCATATATGTAATGGATTAGATAAGTCTCTCAGAAGGAATTAAAAACATTTAATTAAAAACTGTGCAAATGTACAGTTGATAAAACATTTCACTAACAAAAGACAAACAAACAAACACACATCCGTTATGTTAATATTTACTGCTGACATTAAAAATATGTTTGCATGGTTGCATGGATAATTATGTGAGGTTAAACCAAATGAGTAATTATCACATTTAATAAATAAAATGTCCTACTTTCAGATGACAGGACAATAAGTACTAGAACAAATTTCTGTACATGTCTAGGATGAACATGTATAATGTTGTAAAATATTCACCTACTCTTTTCAGGAATTATTTATGAAGAGAAGTGCTCTTAAAGGGGTCATATTATGCTTTTTGTGTTCTGATAATACGCATATTATTTTATGAAGACATAAACATTTGTACCTCAGGTTTAACTCTGAACAATCTTCTTTGTTCTGAAGTGTTATTTGTTTATTTTTTTTATAATCCTGTAATTAACCTTGGTGGATCTGAACTGCGATGTACTTTGTTTTTCAAGCGAAACGCTCTTAACACTACCTTAGTAGGTGATGTGTGAAGCCGTACAGTATATAAATGCTAACAAGCTCCTGATTAGAATATCTACATCATTCTGCATCAGCTGTTTATGATGGAAATCGATGTACACACACAATGAGGGGACATTTTGACAGCTCAATCATTTCAGTGTGAAAATTCAGCTCTTCCAGTTGATCTGTTTACCATGATAGAGTTCTCAATATTGGTTTAAACTTCCAACACGAGGACTAAGAACTCAATTGTTGACCCGCTTAAGGGCTGTGACTGGAATTGCAAATATGTATTTCTGCAGGAAGTCATGACTCTACGGCACACACAACTAACTTGACCTGTCAGAATAAGTTAACAGCAGTGTCACAACATCACGTATTCCCCCTGCGAGCTAGGTGAGCTTATACACATTAACTAATCCAGAGGGTCTGATGTAACTATCACGTGTGCTTTGAAACTGGGGTTAAAGGCGTTGAAATTTGATATGTGGATTGCATGATGGAGGGAAACACTAGTGAGTGGGAGTTTCAGTTTCGGTGTTATCAAACGTGTGACTCCTTTTCAAAAGATTTTGCTCATGAAGCCTCATTATTGAATTACAAGATCTCTGGATTATCCATATTTATATCACTATGCACATTGATCACATTGCACATAGACTGAAAGACGTATATTCACAATAAGTGTATGCCATTTTTTTATTTTATTTTATTTATTTTTTTGTGTGTGCTGTTGATAGACATTGTCGTCCCACAGTGCAATTCACAAAGGACACGGTGGAGGTACAGACTAGAAATTGTGACAGCTTCAGGAAGATTTTAGAAAACAAAACAAGTATTAAAAGTTTGGAAGAACATTTGTATTCTTTTGTGAAATTGAGGCTCTCTGTGGAGTTTATGTCCACTAGTAGCTCTACTGAGCAATGTTTCTACAAATAGGGCTCCATTTTGTATGTAAACCCAGCACTTGGTGATATACGTAAGTTCCCAACTGCAGTTTTAAATATTACTATTTTATTTAATACTATTTTATTCATAGTTATGTGGCTTTGTTATTATGCCAATGTTCTAACTCCTACACAGATGATGAAATATTGGTCAAAGCCTGTATGTAAGAACATTTTAGGTTCATATTTGTATTTTTCTGACCCTCTGTCTGAAATGTTTTATTTTAGTTATGAACCTAAAACACACAGGGACTCAGCAAACTCTGACCAAATTCACAGGATAGATAAAGAAAGCATAGATTTATAGTTTCATAAAGTTTTACTTAGAATTACAAAAGTCAACTTTTGAAATGCAGCTATACACGTTCAAGTCAAAATCAGACCTAAAATGAGGCAGATAGACAAAAAAAAACAATCCAACTAACAAAGATAACTGAAGGTAACATAATTCACTGTTGATACTGTAAATGTAAGCGACCTCTCTCTGTCACTCATTTGAATTTGTATTTCACACCACAGCTGGCAACAGTAATGCAATAGGACAGAACAGTGTGCCAGGAAAAGCAATGAGGAAGACTATAACAAGTTAGCAAACACGGTGTTAAACAATGCAGGAGTTTAAATATTTAAATTTTTTTGGGCCTTGAAAGTATTTTATGAAGAAGAAAATGCCCTCAGGGCATTTGTTGAAACTCAAGAACAGACAAAATACAGTTAATTTAAGAACACCAGATCGCTGTGGTGCACATAATGCACTGTATATTGTATCTTGTCCTGTTAGAAATGAATATACTGTAATGCTAAATTTACTAAACACAAACAATAACATAATATGAAACTGTTGATACTATAGCACTCTACAATACATGTATCCTGTATGGCACTCGGACACAGCTGTTAAACTGTTAAAACAGCTGTCACTTCTTGACTCATTTAGCAGGTTTATAGCCCCCTCTCCCTCCGAAAATGTTCCTACAGAACTACTTGATATCAGTCCTTATAATTACATAGAAATGGTTCCTTCAGGAGATCAGATTTGGGTATTTCACACAGGAAAGAGATTAATTCAGTCAATTTAAGTAGACCCCAATCTTGCACACTGTGTCTCACTGTTGAGACCTGGTTGCTTTCCATTCATCTTAACTTACAGTGGTATTTTCAGTCTACTGTAAAAACCTGTATTTTCAAAGCTTAACATTCCCCATCCTAACTTCACTTGTGCATACTTTGTATTAATTCAGCTGTACACGTAGGCACAGTACCAAGCACATAAACAGACTATTAAAAGAGCTCTGCCTTCCCCCTCCTCTTTCTTTGTCCAACCAATGAGCACAAAGCAGGAGAAATGAAATTAATACCCTTAAAAGCTTTGTATATAAAGGTGTTTTGTGGCAACGACAGCTCAACAATTCCCAAGAGCATGAGATCCCAGTTAATCCAGATAAGTTAGAAGTAATGTTTTATTATTAGTCCTATCCATTTAAGTAATGGGATTCTGCTTGCTATGCAACCAAGCACTATATTCAGAAGACCATGTTGTCAACTTAGGTTGGGAGGTGCTGGATTAATGTAAGTTGTGTAACATACTGTATTATACAAGCTTTGAGAGACTCACAGAAAGAACAGTGAAGGATATAGGGCACCCCAGTTTACTGCTGAGAAACTGCTAAACACCCCTGAGGGAAACTATTTTTGATGAAAACAGACTGCAGAGTTTACTATTTTTTACTATTTTGAATTGTTTCACAGCTGTTTCCTTCAGTAATTATTTAAATGTATGGCCACCTAGTCTTCTATCTATGAAGTACATCGAAATGTAGTGGGAGGTTTTAAAGGACTGGTCCTTTAAGAATCTCCTCAAGTTCAAGGACACACAGGCATAGTGAGAGCTGCTCCTACTGAGCTGCAGTCAATGCCTACAGCAGGTGACACTGCAGACCCTTTGTCTGAATTGAGGATGATAAGTAGAAGATTGACAAGGTCGCTTTCAACAGCGACAATTTCTAACTCCCACAGGTGACCATTGTTCACATCTTTTTATACCTGTCAGGTTTCCAGCTTAGCTCCATTCCCTGACACCGTGCATCAGATTTCACATTTAGCCTATATTTCTCCATAATTTCAAACGGTTTTATTGCTATTGTAGTATTTAAAAAGGGGTTAACCTGCTGGAACCACAACTTAATCATGTATACACTACCGTGTAATGTGTGACATCCAGCTGTGAAAGGTCTTATTTTGTCCAGATAGATTCAATTTAGTATCCTACAAAAGATAAATCTAAATAATAAAAATTTAAACCAAACATACAAGAAGCCGGAACCTGCCCTTTTATCAGTTTTCCTTGACATTTTACTTGAACAAATAAGTGTGCTCATTTAATACTGTGGTGATCAATTAAATGTTCCAGCCCTAATTGTATAATCAAGTTACTGATTAACCTTAGAGCTGTTTTTATACTAGCTTAAAGGACAACAGGCCATATCCTTGGCTCTTCTTGGCTATAAACAGACATGTGAGCCATTTTCCTTTACACAAATGGAAAGGTGAAGTTTTGTTACAGTATTTAACATTGTCTTTAATTTCTGAAGTATATATTGTATTTTTATAGAAACCACACACTAGGCACCTAGAATGCAGTTTCCAAGAGACTAATTACAATGAGAGTTCTTTGTATAGTATAATACACACTGGCTATTGAAATAAGAAGATGTCGGTTACTTTAATTCAAAGCAGTCATTGAATTATCTTCCTACATAGACTAATAGTCAAATAATGCAGTTTTCAAGATTTAAGTTTCAAAGAACTTTATTAATCCCTGAGGGACATTGGAGTTACCTTGGACACAGCTGTCCTGTAAATTACTTTGTGTATTTCCAATTAAATGTGCTGTCAAGATAAAAACAGATCAAAAGGTATCTAATTTTTTTACTGCACTCAGTCTGAGAGCTACACTACAATAAAACCATGTATTTCAGGTACGCACATCAATAAAAAAAAGTGTTGGTGCAATGTTTTGATGTTGTTTTTGTGTTCCTGGCAGGATTTGTGCAGATGAAGACATGGACATGTTTTAATGGATTTAGCGCAGAGAGTTTCCATTTGCCTGTTTTTAACAGTATCCAGGAAGTAGGTAATCCCAAAACCCCACATTCATCCTCCAGGGACTTCCATAAAGCTCATTAAATCAGTGTTAATCCAAACACCTGTCATCAAATGCTAATTTACTAAACACGCCAGGGAAGCTGTTTGGTATAACTTATTTAACTTCAGAGGCGAGTTTTGTGAATGCAACTCCAGATGCTTAATGCAGTTACAAGCAGGAATGCCCTCTGAATAACAATGTCAAGCTTAAAAATTCTGATCTTTACTAAATGTCCCCAATAACCTCCACAGTCCCCCAGCTCAATCTGTGTTTATACATTTAAGGGCCCCAGTGTAGCTGTGCGCCCATTAGACAGATTATAAGATTAGAGACACATTAGAATGCGTCTCAAATCCCACCAGCCAAGTTAAGATAGTAAGCAACGCATGAAAAAGCACTGAGAACACATGATCTGTGTGAAAGCATGCTAGTAAATCTCTGCCTGTACACACACCTTGTCGTAGTGACAAATGTCAGGTAGCATGTTGATGCAAAGTTCTTCTATATGTCATCTAATTGTGGCTGCTGGTATGTGCGTATTATGCTTGTGTAAGTGCGGGGACGGTGTAGTTTACATCATGTTGTGAACCTGTACGTCTAATATGAATGCATAATTCTGTGGGACCAGCCTTTTTATAAACTACAGCTCTCTCCCTTTTCTGTTCTGGTGTGCGGGAGCTTCAGAGCTCCTGGTGCTTTGCAGCCAAATTGACATTCACTGGAGTGTGCCCCCCTCCTGTCATTTTGTCAACACCATCACTGTGTGGAGCTCAGCCAAGCAAGACATCTGACAGACAGGCAAATGGGAGTGGTGGACTTCAGCAACATAACACCCCCTTGCTGCCCTCTCTGTGCCCAGTGGTGAGGTTCAATGCGCGCGCGCACACACACAAAAGAAGAAAAGTCACATTTTGTAACCTGGACTTCCTCTTTGCTCTCTGATAGTTTGCAGTTATCTTGGGTACAGACATAGGAAAAAAAAAATCAGAGACAGACATGGATTGATCAGAGAGATGCAATCACCAAGAGGGTGAACTGCATGAGTGGGTTTCCATTTGTTGCCCAATAGTAAATCTGACACTAAAAATTGATTGGCAAGTGACAATACCCCCTTAATCCTGGAAGCATCATCCAAAAAGAGAAGAGTTTCAGGGACAGAAATTAGGACTAGCTGTGCTGTGGGATTCTTCAGTTTTGATTTCTGCAATGCCAGGCTCACAAAAGATGACATTTTCCAAATAAGTTTGTTGGAGACTTGTCAACCTGTTAGGAAAAGGGCACGTCTTATGTGCCATGAATGCACAACAAAATACAATTTATACAAAGACAAGAAAATATAGCTTTAATTTAAACCTAACGTTATTTTCATAGTGGCCACAAATCCTTTCAAATTGTGGCTCCTTTGACCGAAGCCTGTGAATTAATGGCATCTCTGACACTTCACATTTCCCCAAGACACCATTTTTCTTTTGCAGTGAATAAGCAGGAGTCTCAAAAGTGCCATCAAACGCTGAGGTCTGCCAGCATAAAATCCTCAATCAAAATATAAAACAAAAACATTTATAAGATAAACTGCCACCATGGGCACTACTGAATGGCTTCCCTGTGTTAAATGCAGCGTGTCACTGCTGAAATCCTCCCCTTCTACATGCACACCGAACAACACACTTATCAGTCAGGTGTCATGGCAAAACACTGGAAAAACAGGGCGATAGAGGACTCAAATGGAACTAGCACTTGTCAGCCAAGATGGATCCTGACACCAGAATATGCTCAGGAAATGATTAGATAAAAATAACAGAATTTGCCCAGGCGTCGTCGAGGAGGTGTGCTGGCGGCTGATAAAGGATTCAGATTTATGTAGCCTTCACCAAAAGAAGCAGATATTATGTTTCTTGAAAAACGGTACATGGGAGCTTGGCTGTGATGTACAGTATACCCAACAGAGAGCACAGAACAAATATGGTGGGGTTAATAAAAGACAGGAAATGAAAAACAGCACCGGTTTGGCAGCTCAATGTGATATCTTTGGAAATCAATTTCAGCTCTTGAACATAAGTTTGTTTGTCCCTGAATATTGACAGTACATCTGTCAGTGTTTCTCTGACATGCACATTTACTAACATACAGTATATGAGTCGCTGATTTGTATATTAGAGGAAAACGCTTAGTAATCAAGTGGGCAACTCACATCAAAGATGTTCTGTTGAATTACACTCAAGACCACTGACAGCTATGGAGTAAATTCTGGCAGATCAGACACTCATCCAATCCCTGCTCTCAACACTGATCAGACCTCAATTACTCAACGACATGGTACCTACATGAAGGCTTACACTTACTCCTCTGAGCTGCACCAAATTAATTTCAAATTTGCTTCAGCCTCAACTGCAAAAACCTATTAGAGACAACTGTCCCAAAAGAGTTTCGAATGGCCCGCAACAGTTCAGAAACCAAATTGCATCCAGCACAATAAAATAATGCGAGAGCTGGTGCTGCCTGCTTGAAACAGCCTGCTCAGCAACAATTCCTACAGAAGGGTAGGGACACGGAGCCCCCTGAATGCTGCAAGAAAGCAGATCCCACCCTTCATTATTGTGTTGTGTTCACACAGCAGCCGTAGCCAGTTCAGCTTGTTAGCTGACTTTTCAAATTGTTGTGCTGTTGGGTGACATGTAGAGAAGATGTACACAGCTCGTTTGGAAGTTTGTGATGAGATAACGACTTAACAGGCATTCACAGCACTGGGTTAAGGTTAGAGAAAGAGTGTGGGCGGAGTTAGTAGAGATGAACAAATGAACAAACGACTTCATGTCACATGTTCTTTTGTCTGCTTACAACTTTGGACATTTTTAATTTTTCATATGGCTTCACAATTGAACCCTCGCAGGCTAATTGTAATTCGGAAGCTATATCATTAAACCAACGTTAACCTTTACTCCACAGAATTGGCTGGTTATTGCTATTTACCAAACAAGTGTGATGGATGTTTTTCAGGGATGGAAATTTGATCTGAATGAATGAAAGGCATCATTCAAACGCTGCAGTGGCTTTTTAAAATGTAGATAAATGAGAATGCATTTAAATGTAAATGGAGCAAATTAACTTAATAATGAAAGAACAGCAATTAATGACAGCTTTTTCAAAACACAGCGGTCTCATCAGACGGCATAGAGCTCAGACAAGTGTGGTGACACAATAAATAAATTGATAAAAAGGAAAAACTGAACGCTTTTTTTTTTTACAATCTACGCCTTTGTGTAGACCTGTATTATTTATGATCCTCTTCTTCTGTTCATGCCAAAACCAATATCTCCACATTTCCTGATCCCTCTAATATTTTGTAAGTTATGCCTCTAAGCACTTTGGTTCATTCCATACTGAGCCAATAATGGGCTATTAAACAGGAGAAAAGAATTAAATTGGGGAATGGATATGTTGCTGGTGGCAGCTTAATGATTAGAGAAGTGGTCTATGACTGAGAGACCAATCCCAAGCAAGGCTGGGAAAATCAGATGGGGCAAGGTGAACATGCAACACCCTCTTCTATGCTTTGATACCCAACTACAGTCTCGAGCGAGCACTAAACCAACTGCTTCAGTGGAACAGTTGTTCTCAAGTGAGAAACATTTATACATTTACATTTAGTTATTTGGCAGACGCTTTTATCCAAAGCAACTTACAATGGTACAAGGTACAATGCAAAGGCAGGGCAAGCGTAAGGAGGTCTTGCCTAAGGACCCCTAGTGGAGGTAGGCCACAGCTGCCATTTCAGTCCTGGTCTTCCCCACTGCAAGGCAGCGATGTTAGCACCACACTATCCAGCAGCCTGAAAGACGGCAACTTTATGTATGAGAAACACACTGCTGCTGAAAATGACTATGTCTTCTTGGCAACACTTCTCTTGACAAATAAAGGTGTAAAAACAACAACCATAGCAACTGGGAAGCAGGAAATTAAGAAAATGATTTAAATACGATTTACCATCTCCCCCATCCTGAATGACATCTGTGGATGAGATTTAAAGCCAGTGCGATGTACAGTAGCTACATTAGTGAAATCAAGAAAAGGCAGAGAAGTCGTCTTATCAAATATCTGTTCATTGGTACTATAGGAACATGTGTTTGAAAAGAAGTTCACCAAGCTTCCCTCACATGAAATGCTACTGTAGTGTGTTTCTGCCATGAAGACGCAACAAGAATCATTTTGTACTATTCGATTGACAAAACAAAACAGTTAATGGCATCATGAAGGACTTCGGGGAAATGTAAAGGGCGTATCCTATTATTTCCCAACAATTAAGAGATTGAGTTATTGCGAATCAGCTGATTCATCACTAATGAAAATAATCACTTGTTGCAGCCCTATTTGTAATCAGCTAATTAGAGTAGGCATAGAAAACAATGAGCCCCTTTCTGTAGAATACACAAAGCTTAATTTACCTCATTCAGGTTTCAGCATACAATTAAAAGAAAAAAGGCAACAAAAGACTTTTATAATACTTTTTATACTTTGAATCACCTTTTACTTTAATTACAAGTCTGTGGATACTTACTCTCTCTACTCTACTAACTTTGACCTAGATTTAGCAATGTTAGCAATCCCACTCCAACTCAGTCAAATTAAATAATGACTGCTAGTGGACTGCAATCTCCAGGTCTCTGCAAGGACATTCACCTTTTTCTCCTTCAACCACTCTATGGTCAATTTGCTTGTGTGCTTTGGGTCATTGTCATGTTGAAAGGTGACAGGGGCAGCAGGTTTTTGCTCAAGAATGTGATAGCACTTTGCCCCATCCATTTTCTCTTCTATCCCTTTCATATAGATGTTGCAACCTGCATTGAGTAAATCAAGCTTTTGTGTGTTTTCATTTCATGCTGTAAAACAACAAACTGTGTTTAGAAAGGGAGCGATTCTCTTCGATGCCCACTGTATGTAGTTCAGTTCATTGTGTGAACTGAGATATTAGGAGCACAAAGCCTGAAAAAGTAAAAAAAAAAGGCTTTTTAAAAATCTGATTGGAACAACAAAGACATCAGCTTCCAGATAAAATAAATAATAATAAATAAACAATACTACATACGGCACATATGCAAATACTTGAGGCATTCTCCTTTATTTTCAAAGCTGTTCGTCAACAGTCCAGTGAAAAGGGCATTATGTGTGGCGCCATTGTGGCGAGGGATGGTGCTGTTGTTCATTCTGGTTACACATGTTGCACTTCACTGCAACAAAAAGCCAAGCCTTCCACTAATGACTCATCACAGAAAGAACACAAGCGTTGTGTTTACAGGGACCGAGCAATTAAGTGTCTGCCAATTACAGCAGCGACTGTGAGAACAGAGCACTAATAACTGCACTGACAGCCCAAAATGAGTGGAATCAAGAGCTGGTTGATAAAGCAATAAAGATTCACATGAAAACCTCAGCCACCTTAGAGCTGGTTCAGCCTACATTTTTACAACGCTTATCAAAGCCATAAATATAGGCAAACTCTATGCACTTAGGCTGATAACACACAATTTAGAGGTAGCAAAGCACCTCAAATCATGATGCTCCCTCCATTGTGCTCCACATTGGGATGTTGGTATGCAGTGCCCTTTTCACAGCATACACACATTTACTATAAAAAGTGTTTACCCCTTTGGAAGCTTCTGCTTTTTTTTTCTTTGTCTCACGGTTGGTTAAATGTAGATTACTCGAGTGCTGTGAATGTTTTTCAAGTAGTATAATTACACCTTTATCTGATCTGGAAGGTCCAGTTACTAGTCCAGAACTGGTATACTGGCCAAAAACTGCCTAATGAAGACAAAACACCACTCAAAAAGGTTATTAAAAAGCACATGACATTTCTAAATCACTGGATGACCCTTGGAGCAATTACAGCAACCATTAAGAAAAGGAAGGATTACAAGTGTAAATCTTTCGACAGCAGGCCGCCCTAAAAAACTGAGCGACTGAGCAAGTAGGGAGGCCTGAGGGAGGCCACCAGACCACCTGTGACCCCCCTGAAGGTGTTTCAAGTTTGCATCAGTGAAATATGTGATGTGATGTTTGTTTTGTAGAGGAGCAGCTTCCTCACCGGTTTCCCGCCATGGACACTGTGCTCCCAGCAACACTGGACCATAATTTACATATGGAGGACTCATAAACAGAGATGTGAACTAGCTCCAGTGAATCTTGTTAGCTGCTGTGACCACAGACTCTAAACTAAAGATAGCAACTATCTCAGCAGCTTATTTATCAGGGTCTTGACAGGTCTCACTCAAAACCACAGGCTCTCTAGATGTCAGTTATGACCATCTAACTCATGGTGGTGTAAACAGCAGCTATCCTGTGGAAGGAATCAGATGGCACTGTTGTAAACTGCACCCAGCACAGTAGCAGCAGTGTGAGCATACAGAATATCTCCTCAGTCCAATGTAAACAATATAATGGACTATTGAGAACTATCCCAGCTGTCAAATATCACCATTCCTGTATAAACTACTACAGCAAATGTAGTGCAGAAGGGTTAAAGGACCCATAATGAATACTTTATTCATTAAGATAATACTGAGGAGTCCTGTTTAAAACTACTTTGTCTATCTTTCTCTTCGTATAATTATTCTTCTTTGTATAATTATTGCTACTACTACACAGCTTTAGATAATTTGCATTTGCAATTCATCTGAAGTGCATTCATCTGTCACTGTTAAATGCAGTAATGCATCAATCTTAGCACTAAACATATTTGTTACTTGAGGGGCATGATCACCCTGTTTTTTAATATTGAGTTAATGTCGGATCACGTTCAGATCAATGAATAAGTCTGCCACCATTAAACTTAAAATTTAATCCTTCATCAACACTTTTAATTATTTAAATACCAAGAACCCCCCTTTTCTTGCACAACGAGTGAATACCAGTCTGGTAATGCCTGTAAGTTTGTGATTATTCCCTCATTTATATCATCCCAAACATCCTTGTTTCTACATCAAGCCAATATTCCGTTTCTGGTATGCCGCATTAGCGGGTGATGCCATTCAATGATAAAACTTTGTGTTCCAGGAAGTGTGATAACAAGTAATCTATGACACGCACTTTCACTATTTGAAGAATAAACACTGCTGCCGTTTCAGATGTCTTCTGAGAGCAACAGCACACTACCTGAAATGTGGCCTTGAATATAAAACATCTGGCTACTCTTCACCCCACACTGATTGTGGTCCTTTTAATTACTTTCTCATTTGTAGGAGCCACCCAAGGTTTTGTTTATTGTAGCCCACTTCATTACTGTCATGTGGCCACAGTGGTTGCCATGGTATGAGCATTACGCCATGTTCTTTGAATTTCAATTATCGTTCACGGTCTGATTTGTACTGGAGACATTACCAGGCTGCACAAATGTCATTCTCTCTCATTTTGAGGACTCAGACAAACCCCTGAAAGTCATATCTGCAATCATGTCTCTACTATACATGTCATTTGATAGCAGCAAACACAAAGTGCAAATGAGAAATAACACAAACTGTTTATTCAAGCAATTTGCACAGGCCCAACTCAGACGATGCTTTCCCACAGTCATTAAACATGCCCACCCTGTACGGTGTGCCATCACTCCAGTCAGACACTTCCAACCGAACTGCTGCTCTGCAAAACGCGTTTACACAAAGATGTCAGGGTTGAGACATGTCAGGTTTCTATTGTGACTTTCAGTCCAAATAAAGCACCAGTTCATTTAGATAATATAGTGCTCTCACTAAGTATAAACAAGATGAATGGCAACGCAGACAATCCCCACTTAAAGAAAGAAAATTTGAGCGAGCTCTGCCTTCCACACTTACTTAGGTAAGCTTTATTTGTTTAAAACAGCTGCTCTTTCATCACCCATGTGCCAAACAAATGCCTAGGGAAAAGAGGCGGCGGAGGATTGTTTCCACTTAGTCATTATCCCTGCTAACCATTTGAAGTCCATCAAAGTACAGATTGACATTATCATCTCCCCTTGGTCAATCGTTAAGTCTAATTCCACATCTGTTCCACACTTGACCTCTACTCACTTCTCACTTTCCCAGCGTGTCAGAAGATGTTTGTGAACAACTTGGCTCTCTATGCTTCATGTTTCATTCATGCGTTTTAAATTGCAAAAATAAAATTCAGACTGCGAGTGCTCATTCAACGAGATATCATGTGGAGTTTCTCTCCGCCGCTGTACATCTTGATTGGATTTATTTATCGTCACTTGGAAGAAACTATTGATTGGATGTAAATGATGATTTGTGGAATGCTTTCAGCTCAGCGCACGTGACGGATTTAGACAAAGACGGCATCTGCTGCTGTGATGCATGAATCCAAGGATGAACACCTTTCAGCTAAACAATCCACTGAGAGAAAACAGCAGCACAATGAGCTGTTGCTCTCTCCTGGAAAACAGTATGTGTGAAAAGACAATGTACAAATACTGAGTAGTTTCCTGCAAACACTGAGTCGATCAATTTAATGTAAATGGTGACATAAAATGAGTCCTGAACGGATATAAGAGCCACAGTGAACGATATCCTGTAGCCTTAATTAGAAAAGCACCAGCATCAATTGCTACACCTCATAAACAGTCTTTCTTTTAATATCCAAAGAGAAAAGAGAGAAACTCCATTTCATTTACAATAATACAATACCACGTGCAGATGTTAAGTTACAAGCCAACATGGCTATGTGCCTGCACTCCATGTATAATCCAAGGCTCTCTGTAGTCCTTTTAATTGCCGTCCAAAACACTCATAAATATTTGATGTTGTGGAGATCCCACCAGATAGCACCGTTTCCAAGAAGAGCCTGCTAAGGTACGAGACATCAAAGACAATGTCAAGAAAATGTGTCAAAAATGTTTCAGGAAATTCTCTGAAAGGGAATATTTCAAAGTGTAAAAAGGTGGAGCCATTTGATCTGCAAAAAGGAGAAGAAACAAGTCAAATGCAGAGGAGCAGTCTTACTGTAGTACCCTCCCCACCCTGATCCAGGCGTGGACAGTCATATCTCATGGGAGTGTCAATGTCAGTGTCAAGTACCAATTGATTTCTGCAGTGACACATAGCCCTGTACCACCATTATGTGGCCTGAGTAACCCACTCAATTCATTAACATCAAATCCTTCTTAATCACGCTCTCATATGAGCACAGACTGCCACCAACACAGTTCACCATTATAGAAATTCTACAGATACGAAGAAATGATATTCTACGGTGTTTCAAACTGTTAATTCTTGTAAAATTTGTCCTTTTTTTTTTAGAATGTATCTGTATTTTAACATTCATGGCGAAACTCGGTAAAGCCGCAACGTATCTTTCAGGTTTCAGGCTATAGAACGGAATTAAGTGTTGACCAAGGGTCTGACATAATGAATTCATATATCAAAATTGAAATGGTTCCTATTTCTTTCATTCTCAATCTTGAAGGCAGCTCTATCAGGTCACACAATGCAGGTAGCAGTTAACCTATGAAAGGGGTTCTCTCACACACCAATGAAGTGATGATAGTGAATCAAGCAAAGCGAGGCAGAGCAATATGTAGAGTAGACAGCTCAAGTCACTATTCATTTGGCTCCTGCAGATATACCTCACCGTCAGTCCATTCAACATAACACTATTACAACAAAAAAATGAGCATGTCACAAATGATAAGCCTTTGCATGTGTGGGGGGCCACCACAACAAAAACATGACAATACTTGAAACCCAACCAACTCGAAGATTTTGAATTAGACCTAGACTAAAGACCTACCTAGTCAAATTTATAGCATTTTATATTATTCCTTGGCTTTGCTGGTGGCTTTTATGAGGAAAGAGATGCTTTTAAAAACAAACTCAAAAAAAGGAAAAGAAAAAAACAAATCACTCTAGCGTGGCGCTGGCTAATTATCACAAACTATTAAAATCACGGCGGTGCGATGATTAGCACTGTCACCGCACAGCAAGTCGATTCTGGGTTTGAACCTGGAGCCTTACTGTTTAGACTTTGCATGTTCTCCCTATGCCTGCATGGCTCAGGGTTAGGGTTTCCTCTAGGTACCTCAGTTGCCCCCTACTTTTCATAAGCATGCAGTGTAGGTTACCTGTCTAGATTTCCTGTAGGTGTTAATGTGAGTGCAAACTGTTGTCTGCCTTTGTGTGCCAGCCCTGTGATAGACTGACAGTCTTTCCAGGATGTTCTCTGTCAGCTAGGATTTGCCCCGGCTGCCCACAGCACTGCAAGAACGTTTAGCTAATGGATGGATGCCTTTTCAAAATCACAGCTCATTCTATATATTTGACTGGGATAACAGCAGACAAAAACATGTCATGCCATTTGCAGGAGGAGTGGACAATGACTGAGCGGACGGGTGTTATGGATTAACCAATGTCCCTGTTCAGTGCTGACCTTTAATTGAATCATCCATGGGTAGTGATGACAAATCATTACAAACAGAAAAATAACCTTTAGCTGAAGCCTTATTGCTGCCATTTTCATTAAGATTTAAATATATAATATGCCCATCTGAACTAGCCTATCCATTTAGCCATCAAACCACTTTTCCTATGTCTCACATGGTCATCTGTCTTGTACATATGGTCGTATCAGCATGTGACCACCACGTCTGCTAATGGTAAATAAAGTGTCAAAGTTAATTGTAGATATAAATGATTTACCACTGATTTCTGCATTTCCTTTGCTTTCTCTTCAGGTCACACGGTGCCAACTAAGAAAATAAGCTTTAATTAAGCTTAATTTCCCCCAAACTGTGTTATTTTTTCCCAGTTACAGCATTAAAAGATTAGCTAGTTGCAACTTATGTTTCCTGTGGGCAAAGCAGGCTGATGTGTCACTGCAGATCTGGTGAGGACTCAGCCCATGTTTAATTTTATTTCCTGTTTTTATTTTATTTATTTATTTATGTTTTAAATAAATCCCCCCCCCCCCCCCCGTACGCTTTTAACAAACACTGCCTTCTGAGGACATTTCTCTTTTCTGCTGGGTTCATAAACAAACTACAGTATCTAATAAAACACTGATTATATCTATGTGTTCTGGTAATTACTTTCCATGACAATCCCCCTCAGGAATTTGCATACAATCTGTGATGACCTGTTAAATTACCACTGTGATGCCTCCTTCACCAGTTAACACCCAAGAGATCACCTCAAAGAGTGGCGATGGTACACACAATTTCAAATACTCCATGAAAGACTAACTGTATTTTCACAAACCAAACCTAAAGACAATAATGAAACAAATCTATCCGATGACAAAATAGGACTGAATGTTTATAAAGCTTTTTTATTTAACGTGGGCATTAAATTTGTAGGTGTGTTAAAGGGTGTGAGCATTTAATTTGCTGACTACTAAATGCTAGAGGTTACTACATCAATACAGCCCCTAGTTATATGACTCATACATCTTCAGTGTACCTCTCTGGTAATGACAAATATGCTTAATGTAGATAATAACCTTGACTATTTTCACAACAGATCTCTATCTACCGTGACCACTAGTTAGACTGGAAATAACTCACACAGTGTGTTTGGTATCTTGCCACATGTGTAACGTATAGATTTATCTATTTGGTTAATATCAACAACACACTGAGCTCCGAGCCATTATTTTCCCTGTGCACGGATTCCTCAGCAACCGCATTCAACCCATCCACTAAGTAATGATGAAAACAGTATCAAAAATGTTTTGGGCACTGAGGAGAAAAAGGAAAGGCAAGTTTTATAATGCATGCCTTCCTGCGTGTGATGTCTCCATGGTATAGTCAAAGCCCTGAATTTCCTCTCACGGCTCTCATTAAAGCAGTGGTGTCAGGCACTGGCAGAGAAGGATGATTTTATCAATGATTTAATTAATCATCAAAAATCCCCCGTCCACACATTTCTCTCTTATTCATTCTTCGTACCCATCTCTCTTCTTCCAGCTTCTTCTAAAACCTTTATCGCACACACACACACACACACACACACACACAGGCAGGAATAGGAGCACACGCATACACCTGCTCTTTTTCAAGACACTGCAACACAAGTAGCCTTGTCTTTTCTCTCAGTTCCCCTGACTTCAACTTGCTCCCTCCCTGACCAGCAGGCAGCAAAAGTCCCAAAAAGCAATGTCACCACTATTCTAGAGGCATCGCATTCAGCGGATTACCACCACAAAAGGACAACTGTCTCTCAGCCTGCCCAGAACTGAGAAAGATAATAGCCTAGTTCAACAGATAAGCTCTTCTTCCCTCCTTTTAAGTCTTTCAATCTCCAACATGCTCACAGAGAGCCTCTGTCAAGGGTGAATTAAGGCTTCAGTATTTGTCAGGACCTTTAGATTAGTAATCTAAAATTGCCCATTGTATGATTTGAACCCTTTTGTTTCAGAGTCTCTAGCAGGGTGAAACTACCAAACAACCCTCTCCTCTTCTTTATCTCTTACCTGGTGTTGAGGCTCAAAGCTGGACAGAGAAGCAGTAAGCAAATAGCTTGGATGAATTTCATAGCTGTCTCACACTCCCGTTCCTTCTCCCTTCTCAGATGCTTTTTGCCTTTCCCCCGTGTCTCTCTCACCGCTCTCTAGCTCTCCCTCTGGCTGCCTGGGATTTTTAGCGCACTCTCTCACACACACACACACACTCCCCCAGACACACAAGCAGCGAGGCAGACAGATGCAACACAGTGGCTCGGCGAGAGGGAGGATCTCTGGCTTTAAATAACACAGGGACACGGACCGACTTGCTAATGGAAAGGAGCGGGTGGGGCTGAAATCAAGAGAGGGAGATGTGGGAGTGATATGATGTCAGCACCCATACAGCTTCAGCTATTGGTGAGAGGCATTCTTACCACTGTTTGGTGCTGGTTGTTCCTCCAACAATGAACCTCTCCATTCATTTCATTCTGCCCGTTTACTACTAGCAGTTTTACAGGTGCAGAGAAGGCAAAAAGTAGAGCAAGAAGAACGTGACCCAGGAAATAACAATAAATAAATAAAACAAAGGGTTTCACAGTTCAATTTTAAATGAAAATCTGGACAATGTATATATTGTAGTTTGAAATAACAAACTGTGAAGTAATTTTATTCTTTACTCGATTAATATCCAAATAAATAACCTGTCTTTTCATGAAATTAAATTTTAACATACATTTAATAATTTATTTATGTATGTGTGATGTGTAATGTGAATATAATAAATACTGAAATAAATATTGTAACTAATATTTATTATAACAAAAACTCTCATTTTAGACTCAAATGTTTCCATTAGACACTGCTGCATTACCACTGCACTGATAACATTGTGCACAATAGACCCAATGCGCCCACATACCGTGGTATGGGCTACATGGTTTCCATGGTATGGCAAAATGTTGTAGTCATTATGCATCACTACAGAAGACTCCTAAAAAAGAAGTGTTTATCAGCACATGATGTTAAGTCATCTTACTTTATCGTTGGTACAATGCGGCGCAGGTCTTTTCTCGTATTATCATAGCATTTGTTTAAACTAAGAAAAATCCAGTGATGTAGACGAAACACACCTGGACTAGAATAGAAAAACAGACATTTGCAGTAATGAAATAATCTCACCCCTGGCCTCACTAGACCTGTGAAGTGCTTTGAAATTCATAGTTAACCTTATAAAAGTTAGAACAGCTCGAGAACAAAATGTTGAGGACTAAGAGGATGTTCCGAGTGAGTCTCGAAGCCGTACAATACAGGTTGAATATTAAGCAATCCATACAAAAGGTGGAGGTCACACACCAAAGGCGTGATAAATGATTTCAATTAGAGGTTTAATAGAGTTTGAGTCTAATGTACCCCAGTAGTGGCCAATTCTCTATACTGAAAGATGTCTACCCATTTATTTGGTCTAATTAGAAGTTCATGCATGGAAACCCATGGTGACCAGTTGTAATGAGTGTGCTAGGCCGCAGCTTGCCTTGGTTACTGGGGAGTGCGTCCTCAGTGGACCTCTATAATCTGTCTCAATCATATATTACATCAGCCAGAGACTTGTAGTCCCAGTGCCCTGAGCCAACCTGTGGAGCATGTTATCATAAAGAAGAATAATTACCATAAAATGAACATGAATTGTTGATATTATGCAAGATTACATTTGGATAAATCCCCATAACTAAGCCAGAATGTCACATCAATTGATCTGTGTATTCTGAATGCTTCATTTGAATTTTGATCATGCCCAAAACAGGATGCATTGACTGAGTCAGAGATGAGCGCAGACATTTCAGTAAGTTTATAGTTTTCCTGTGATAAAAGTTTTGAAAATTGTTCCATATCTCTGCATCAATTTTGGATATACCAATTGTCTCTACACAAAATCACTATAGATGCCAGTTGATTCAGAGACAGCAGTCGAGCTGAGTATGTTGCAATAACTAAAAAAAAAAGCTTTGTTTGTTTCTACTCACACTTCCTCCCATCATTTCTTAATGCCTGTAAGCAAAGTCAAAGGTATAAACATCGAAGAAGTGATGCAACAGAAATTATACTCAAGCACTTTTCAATATTTTGAAGAATAAAGTTAATATCTCCACTTATTATTTCCACTATTTTCACGAGAAGCAATGAAGAGAAGAAATGATGAAGACTGGTCTGTAAACAGCACAATCAGGCTTCAAGTAGAAGATGCCGTGATAGAACAGCATCTTGTAGCATTTGTCAAAAACATTTGACAGTCCAGTAAGACGCTGATTCATGTGTTTTGAGGGACTTATTTCAGTGCTAACGATTTGCTCTTCCAGTATATATTTGTTGGTATGGTTTACTATATGAACAGATGGTTCAGTGCAAGTATTGCAGTTTCTGTGTTTGTGAGTGGGTGTACTCTTGTGATCTGAGGAGCACTTTGAGTTTGAGTCATTTTTTTTTTTTTTTTTTTTGCATTCTGACTGGTACTCACTTCTTCAAAGGGGTGTTTGAAGGAGTGTGTGTTTGGATGTGTGTTGACTATGTACAGTATTAGAATTAGGGCTTTACCAAGGTTAAGGATAGGGTAAAGATTGAATAGCAATAACATGCTTGCTACAGATATGTATAATGTCAGTGAGGGTTCTAACAGGGATATAAGAATAAATGTACTTGCCGGGTTTGATGAGACTCTGATGAGAAAGTACGAAAAAGGCAGAGTTTGCCTACCAGCTGTCAAAATATAGTAGGCGCGCCCAACAAGTGTTTGAAGGCATATATTCTTTATCTGAATGCAATATAAAAGGCCACGAGTCTAGATGGTTTTGTTTTCTTTTTAAACCTTTTATTTATCCATAAAAGGTTTTCGCGGCATACTGTAAACTACATGCTCTTCTTAGAAATGTCCAAACACATAGCGCTAACAAGTGGCTGCACTGGATAAACTGGGTCAACTGCCTAACTAAAGGGCATTTAGATATTGGCCGTTGAGGGACTGCACAGTATAACTCAATTTACTTTTTTGTCCACATTTCCCTAGTCCAGAGAATGTTTCTTTTTGCCTTCTGGTAACAAGCCCCTTGTCTTTACCTTCAGGCTACAACAGTCCCAGCAGGCAACATTTCCACTTGTCTGCAATAACATAACCAAGGACAATGATACTGACTGACAGTTGCCTGGGTAAATCAAGATATCGTGCTTCTGAGCTACCTAAAATAATAGCCTGTCAGTAATGTTGCTGCTTTTACTGATGACTGTTTACTTTCTGCAAAGATGGCTTCTCTTCTGCTCCTCCTCTGCATGAATATTAAACTCATGAAGATAAGTTAGCAAGTACTGAAATCTCCATAGCCTATTATGTATGTTTACAGAAGGTTTGCACTAGAATAGAGAGAAAAAAAAAATCTACCATTTGTTTGCATAAATTTCCATTCTCAACATCTACAGTGCCATTCAACATTTTCTGTGGAAAAGGAATAAGAAAACAAAAAAACAAAAAAGAAAAAATCTGGCAGCTGAGCTGAAGCTTAAGGCAGTTCCCTGTCAGTTGGTTCATTCTCTCAGTTCAGGGGTATGGAAATGTGCTTTCACAGAACTGGTGCTGAAATACGCACTGAACGTGCAACATCTGCAATGTTGAGTTCGAGGCAAAACCGCCTGGGTGACAATAAACAAAATCCTCTGCTGTTGGTCAGAGAGACGAGGTCACAGTGCAGGACACCTGAAACGTGTCACTCACCCCTGAGTGTTAACTATAAATGAATATTGAAAGAAATACATGTCACAGTAAGCTTCAACCAACTTTGTTCCTCAACGTGACGGCAGAATATTTTCACATTTGGCCGTACGCTCCGCTGCAGAACCAGAAGAATAAAATGCACTGATGCCAATCAGACAGGGTTTTTTAGTGCCCTACGGCAGCTTTGTGCAATTGTTTTCAGCTATGGTGAAGTGATTCTGTTGCTTCTTTTGCATTGTTGAGCATCTTGTATCTTTGCAGGTGCTGAAAAAAACTTAAACTCAGAGTGGAAATGTGCCCAACGTCCACTGTCTACCAACACTAATCAGTGTTGTTTGTTCCATCAAACAGTAACATTTTACCAACCATATTTACCACAATGTCTACAGAAAACAGCAGGAAGCTCCTGGACCAAATGGTGTGGTTCTCGGTCCTCTCAGTGAGACTGACCATAACAAATAATCAATGTTAAAGTGTATACATGTTTACATAAGTAGATGTTTGAACAGCGGTTAGGAGAACAACAATTACTTTGCGGTTACCTAGGAACAAAACTGCTGCTTTTTTATTGTAAGCTTCAACGAAAAGGTCAGTACAACACAAGTTGCAAAAAGTGCTCTCTCTCATCAGGGCCTAAGAAAAAGAAAACAGAATGAGAGATTACACTGTGCAAGACGGTTTGCCACCTCATTTGTTCTCATTTGGTTTAAAGCTGTATTAACTAGTCACTGGTCACTGACTGCCACAGTGTATCTGCGGAGGTTCAAACATTTGAAATGTTCAAACGCTTTATTCAGTGACTCAAAATTAAAGATTATAATTTGTGTGCGTGTACAATTAACTTCAAAGAGAACTGCATGGAGTGAAGGAGATGCTGGACGCTGCACAGTCAGCTACTTAAACATGAAGAAGTTTGCATAAAAGTAAAGAGTACTGGTCTGTAAATGCCCTCAGTAATTTCCCATAAAACCTGACAAAAGCTTTGTTCAAACCTACAGAAAATACTGAGCCTGAATCTATTTGTTTTTAAATAATAATGTGGGGGTTCATTTTTATTAGAAATTATACTCTTGATAATATTGAATTTTTACAATGAAACCATATGACTATTGAGTTTTGAGTTAAATATACTGGAGCTAACTGACCACAAAAAAACAAAAGCAACAACAGGACACCCACAGTCAGCGGCAACATGCCAGGACATCCTAGTTTAAAGCTGATAAACTGACAGGACGCCCACATGAACTGTAGTAAGATGCCCTGACACCCACTTTTAGCACTTAGACAGCAGCAAGACATCCATGTTTGGTGACAGAGCAGTTATGGGTTTCTTTGACTGTAATAACACAGCACTAGATTTCTTTTTTTTAAACCCATCATGAATCAAAGCAATAAGGAACGAGTCAGCTTTGTTCACTCCAGTGCATTGTTATGTTCCAGCAAGACCCCCGGAGCAAAGGCTTGGCCTTAAAGCGCTGCAATGCTGCCACTAGAGAGGAGCATTTGTGGGGGATTGTTAGCCAGTGAGCTACTTACCCTGCATCCTCTGAGTGAAGGGGGGAAAAAACTGCCATACAGCTTTCTACAAATTATTCACCCATGTGATTATTGTAAGATGATTATTAATTAAGTTAATTAAGTATAATCAAGTTTAATTAAGTGCTGAATATACTTTACATTTCAGAGCTTTATTTGATAATCTTACTAAGGGCAGCTCACTGCAGAACAATCTTAAAGTACTACATCAGCAACATTGTGCATCTCATTATCAGGAGTAGTGTGGCCTGAACTTAATGTTAACGACTATTTCTGTGATTAAGTAAGGATTTCTTTTTGACTGAGAAGGGCTGCATGAGGACACCAAAACAGAATGTTTAACATGCATGTGGGAGGTTTTTTAACAAGCGTAGGAGGGATAGATACAAGACTGGGACATAGCTGGGAACACTGGGAATACTTCAACGAGAAGGCTACACATCTAAGACAGTGATAGTTTACTAAGCATTATGTACTTTTCCAGTACCAACTTATTGTACTGTATGTTCTATAGCATATACCTAATGATCTGCAGATATACAAATAAATGTATATATTTCTAGTTTCTGCAAGCTTCTTTGCTGTGTGATTGCCCACAGGTTTTATGTCGGCACACAGATGTGCCCTGCATTTCTCTGATTTTGTCCAGTTACAGTGCGATTTCTGGGACTGCCGTTCACCATTTTACCCTCTCTTGTTCTCAGTGGAGTAGGCTCTGGCCTGGGGATGGCACCACTGGACAAATAACACCATTGTTCTGAAATGCTGGTAATGTCAGTTCTGCCATAGAGACAAATAGCTAAAAGCTAAAATAAAAAAGAAAAGGTGATAGTGGTGTTGAGGCAGTTGCATAGTATATGTGATATTTTAGCAGAATGCTTATGCACGCTACTGTAGGAAACATTAGGTATTCTTGGTGATTGCTTATCTTAAAAAACTCATTTAAATATGTATTATATTGATCATAATACATAGCCTGGCTTTGTGTAATCCTCATAGTTCCAGTGGGTCCTAGTTTTTCCATTTTCATCGGATAACATTAACTTGGAGTTTCAATTTCAAACTGTAAAAAACTAGACAGATGCCAAGATTCTTATCAGTCACGCTACAAAACAGAAACTGGAATTACCCCGTAGATGGAGAATTTAATATGATTTGAGCACCTACTTTACACTGAAATTAGGAGTGCCTCTTGATAGAACTCTTGTGTGGTATGATATCTCCTCACTACAATGCCATCACATTGGTGGTGATGTCTTTAAACACGTCTCTAGAGGGAAGGGAATGAGAATTTTTTGGAAGAATACAAACTGAATTGTCTGAGGTGAAAAGATTAACAATGCTCAGAATTCAGAGGCAGTCTGCTTTTCAAACTCACTGGTGGATTTTTACTACCATCTTCAGGTAGTCCTTTATATTGCAAGTAGCAAAACTGGAGAAGAAAATATCACCATTATAGGACAAAATACAAGATGCAGAAACGAAAAATCCATTCATCCAAGAATTAACGTTGTTTTATGTTTGTGTTTTTTTGCTGAAGACTCTCTAATAATGAGGGATGCATCTTTAAGACCTGCATAGCTGCTTAGTTTCTGATACACAGCTGCTGCTTGACCTGGATAAACAAAATGCTGCAGACACAGCACTATTAACAGCATACTGCTGATATCTCACATGCACTACAAGGGACACAGGATTTGTATTCTGAACCTAAACTGTTTGAATTGTTTCAAATTAAAAAGTGAACAGTGCTTTTTTTTAGACGTTTCATTTTTCCTATAGAAGCCCAAATCTGTTATTTATAAATAATTACAAAATTAAATTACTAGCCACCAATTAAAAACACATCGAGTGAGCTAAGTTGACTAAACATTCCTACTGATAAAGTTCAGGAATTATTTATTATTTAAGTTAAAATATAAAATGCATGATGTGTAAAGTTATATAGTAAAGTAAAATAAAAATATAGAATTGAATATAATTATGCTCTGTTGGCTGCTGATTTATGTAGAGGCTGTATATAAAGATGGACAACGTAACAGCTCTCCAAAAGTGAAGCTACTGCAGGTTAATCGCCACCTGGAGGATGGTTGCAGTACAAGTGGGCCATCATGCAACCTAAACATTTAAATCAAAAATCAAACATACTTTTCCCCAAAGGTGGGTTTTGTCATTTTTTGCAGACTGTCCTCATGTGAAATACATTATGTGAAAATAAGTGTGATGACTGGACCTGTCCTCTATCTTCTCATCACCCACACACTGCTGCCGGAAACTGAATCTCTGAACATAATCATTTATAATCTTGTAGTCCTCAAGACGCTGCTTAATTAATTATTTGGGTCCTAACCGTGTCTTGAATGTGCAAAATTAGCCAAAGCACATCACGGTCCATCTACAAGTAATAAAAACACAGTGTATTCTCGCCAACACGGCAGAATTTCGGTATTAAAAAGGACGATAGAAAAGGCTGCAGCAGAAACACATGCCTCTCCTCAGCCTAAGCCAGGAGAAGATAAACATGCAGGTTTATCTTTGAGCCTACCTTGACAAAATGATAAAGACAAAGACAAATCGACACTAGTAGGGAAGAGAAAGATTTGAAAGAAAGCCGATGGGAGCCAACCGTTATCACCAGCAGAACTGAGTTAATATGCTGCAGTGATTTTAACTTGTGATTGTTTTTGTCAGATTCTGTTGTCGATGGCAGCACAGAGGGAACGCAGGGTGTGTTTACTAGGAGCTTTATTCAAAGACAAACTGAAAGATACAAATGCCAGTGGATCAGGGTGTTTCCCTCCTGAATAAGTGTTTCTACAAACTAAGCCTAAGCTAAGTTTGTATGTGGTTTTACAATCTAATACTGCATTTTCTATGGTTTTGGGAGATAACTGTAGCTACGGCAGCGCCAATGTTAATTAATTAACCTTTTCCAAATGGACAACAAGCTCAAGCTGATGCCATCACGGCTCCCATTTACCACTAATGCTAAAGATAAAGAGGCTCTTACTAATTTAAACATGTATTTATTGTATATCTCTTTATGTTGTGAGATTACAATAGAACTGCTCATTACTACAGCAGCTCCACTGTTACTACAGGACACGTGTCGTCCAGTGGGAAGGAATCAACTAGTCAGAACGGAGACAGATGTCTGTGTGTCTGCCTTTGATACAAATAAGAAATAATATGAAAAACAAACAAACAAACAAACAAAAAAAAAAAAAAAAAAACACAACCCTTTATGTTAAACAGGCACAAAGCCTATGGCCAGTAGGAACAGCAATGGTGACTCTATAGGGAATTTAAGAGAGTCATTATCTTGCTTTTGATACTTTAAGCTGATTCTGCCATTAATACAAGTTTTATAATTAATTGAATCATTCATTTCTTTAAATTCCTGCCCCTGTGGGGGAGAACGTGAGTGGGAATGGATGGATGAATGATGGTAAATGCAAATTCCGCGTGTGATCACTGAGACCTGCAGAATCACTTCTCAAAATCTCTCTCCCCCTTTTCTCTAGAAACAAAAGCAAAAATGAAATACTACTACTACACTGAGAGAGCGATCTTTCTTTTCCAGTGCTCTATACCATTCATTTAACTTTGTATGTTTAGCTAAATTAAGTCAATGCAATGCAAACAACCACTATATGTTACAGCAGCACAGTGTGATTGTGTTCAGTCCTACTAGTCTGAAATGAACAATCCTGTGTGTTTGTATGTATGTGTGTGCATAGGTGAAGATGTACAAAATACATGTGAGACTTAATCCAAATTATCATCATTCTGTCTGCAGACCAGCCTACAAATAAACAAAATCCTGATTATTGTGTCTAAAAGTGCCTGGGAGAAGGAACCTGAAGTCCCCATTAAAGAGATGTGGAGGACACTCCAGCATAGCTCTGGCTTTCCTGACATCCTGCCACTGTGTGGCTGTGACAGGTCCAAGTAAATTTGGGCTTGGGCCTCTAGGGTCCCACACAACTGAACTGTTCTAAAGGAAGGCAGTTCCCTATATGCTCTCTCAGTCACAGACTCGTTTGCTGATGTGGGGAGAAAAAAAAAACGTAGAGCAAGTAGCCCAAAGCAGGTCTCATGTATTCAGCTGGCATCACATACTGATGGTGGTGTCTGAGCTCTACTTCAGTAGTGCTTTTTGCAAGAGTGATGAGGCATTACCAAAGCTCTTTGTTCCAACTAAGCAGACAGAAAAGAAAAAGTCAGCAGCTCTGCCCACTTCATCAAAACACTCAGCTTTGTTAAATCTCAGTTCAGCTCATGGATCACCAGCCAGCGCTATGTGAGGTGACTTTTCCTACAACTACACAAATCGCCATTTTGTTTCAGTAGAGTATATAACCTGGTGTTTGTAGGTAATTACTCAACTAAAACTGTGCTCAGCAAGCTTTAATATAAAAAAAAAAACTAGGGCTGCAAAAGATTGTGTTAATTTTGGTTTGGTAATCATTTTTTAAAAATCATGCGTTAAGAAAATTAATGCTGGTTAATCGTGTTCTGTGTTGCCCTTTGACCTATTGCAAAGTCAGAGAGAGCATTTACTAACCACAAAACACCACAATATACAGCCAATTAATGCAAGGCACAATATACTCTGCAGAGTGATGTGGGCCAAGTATATAATAAATTAATCTGCACAACAATCCATCACAGGGCTGACGATAGCGACAAACAACAATACACACTCATATGCATATCAATTTAAAGTCACCAATAAACCTACATAACATGCATGGCCAGAGTACCCAGAGAGAACCCACGCAGACATGGGGAGAACATGCAAACTCTACTCAGCCGACACGTGGATTCAAACTCAGCTCTTTCTTGCTGTGAAGTAACAGTGCTTTGTTCATTCATATAGCCTAATATCACATTCTGCCTCATAGAGCCTTAGAATCGGTACAACATAAGGCAATCTGTGTCCTAAGATATGGACAGAGGATCCACAACCCCCAGATGAACACTTAAGCTAAAAAAAGCTTTTGTTCCCTTAAGACATTCTCATAATCAAGAATGAAAGTGCAAATTTAACAGAGGTTTGGGAGCTGTTCCCTGGGCACACGATATAAAACTTGGTGGTAAGTTTTGTAACAAAGAGGAAAACTGTGCTGCTCAAGTAAATCACATCCATATTTTCAAAGTAGTAAAGTCTGCACCCTTCTCCTAAACACCACCTAAAGGAAAAAAAGGATGAGTTCGTTTTGTTCGCAAAAAAGAAAATATAGAGAGTGAACGTTGAAATGTAAATGCTTATATCTCAGTATCATTGGGACGTTAAGTACCAAGTAATGCTCATGTAATTGTACTGTGGGACCATATGTAGATATGATATGCCTGCATGGATTATTTTTAATGTACTCGACGGTTATATGGTTTTGCATAATATATTTAATTTAATTGTTTTTGTTTTTGTATCCATCTCCTCTATGATGAGAAGGTGACTGAAAGACTGAGTTACAATAAAGATCACCACCCTCTCAGTGCTAAAAGTGTTTGAGTCTTTATTAAGTCTCTATTAAATGTGCAGTGAGCCTTCAGTGCAGTGTGTCAGTGTTTCATTTGCCTTTGTCCATCTGTACTAAAACATCCTTATATTTCAGATTATCACTTTAAATCACTCTACACCAACTGACAGCTGTTCATTTAAAAGGTTAGACATCTTTAGACTAAGACTGAGGCTATGTGAGATTTGAGAGAAGCTATCATACAGCACTGTGTACTAATGCCTTTACAGAGCAGCATAAACTGGCTCTAACAAGAACTGAAACAGGAGTGAGGGGCCACATTAGAGGATCTAGTCTGAGAGACAGACACCTCACAGGTCATCAACTAGCAGCTTCATTAACAAGGGCCTGCAAAAGACCAGACTCAATGAGCACCGGCTGGAGGAATATCGATAATAAATGTTACAGAGAGCAGAATCTAAGTTGGATGTTTTTGGCTCACAAAGAAGAACTTTCCTGATATGTAAATGCAGACTCAGAGGGTCTGAGACAGGAAAAGTATCATTCCAGTTTGCACTGCGATACCCTGTGGACAGCAATTGATTGGAGCCAATGTTGTCCTGCAACAAACAATTCCCAAAAGCACAGCCAAACTATACAAGAGCTATTAAGGGAAAAAAGCAGTCAGCTCGTATTATATCAACACGTGCCAGGATATGCATCAACTTAGTCAAGAATACAAGAACAATGGCTGTTTTTTCTATCTTTTGCATAAAAGTCTAAACAAGTGCTCTAGTAGAAAACAGGATCAGTTCTCAGCCGGGTGCATTTTATTACCACTTGAAGAGAGCGGCGAGTGAGATTAGCTGATCTCAAAACTTTATTGTAGTGATTGTGATGCCGTCTTTTTGCTCTGTCTGTCTCTGGATCAGGGACAAGGCTCTCACAGCAGAGTGCAGACTGGAAAACAGATGGAGCACATGTGATGTGAGACACTACTCCAGTTGTCTTAGCCCATTACTGTACATTAACATAAAAGCTCAATGAGTAAGAAGCCAATTAAAGCAGTTTATTAAAATATCCGTTAAACACGCATAACCTTGCAGGAAAAGGTAATGTCAGTAAACATAGCAACGCACTTGGCTAAGCGCTAATTGCCATGAACATGCTTAATCAAAAGCTGTCTGTACCCTAACTGATAACATATAAAAAGGCTGAGGAAGTGTTTGTGCCCTTAAAAATTGACGTAATTATACAACCCTGAAAAGTCTTCCTATCTCAAAAGTCAAATTGACGCTGAATTTAATTATGTACAGTGAACAGAGGAGCTTTAAAAAGGGATCTGAGTTAGTGAGTTGATTCCAAGGTGTAAAGTAGGTGCATAATATCTTTTCATATCTATCTCAGGGCCCTCATTCAAATTGAAATCAGATTGCTAGCTGGAGTATATATATATATATACTATATTGTGATTTACATCCCTTGTAAGAAGTGTCTATTAAGCACTGGCAGCCTAATGGTTATTGTACATGTCACATAACCATAACATTAATGGTTTGTTTAATGGTGGGGACCTTTGTTGCATGTCACAACCTCTATATTCTACCCCATGTTTCCTGTCTGCCTCTCCACTATCAGGCTATAAAAAAGCACAAGAGGAAGAAAATAAGCCAGTCATCAAGCCAGTTCAACTTCAAGGAGGTACTTTCTGCAGCATAGGGTGACATCTCTTCAGATTACCTAAACAAACAACAAGAGTGCTCGATGTCTGCAGAGCTGCAATCGCTCCAAATTGGGAAATATTAGACAAAAGCAAAGTTTGGAGGACACAATTATTATTTCAGGTAAAATAATAAAAAAAATAACCTACGTGTGTATGTGTAGATTTTGTGTTGTGCTAATATGTTCATGATAAGGAGATGACCAGTCAGTCTGTTTTTAGACAGTGGTGTGTGTGATATTTTCTGTATGGTCACATGGGTGCAGGTGGATGACAAAGACAAGACTCCTCAGCAAAAAAGTCACTACATCACATGGAAACAAAGTTGTATCAGTACCGTAAACTGTGCAGAGAAAAGTATGTTGAAAGCTTGATGGTGAAAGTCTTGACTAAGAGAAGAGGGAAGTTAGAAAATTATCTGCACCCAACAAGAGGTATCAACTGTTTGTGTGTCTGAGTGGAGAAATATACACATTTCATATGATCAGTAATCTGTTTTCTTTAATAACCAAACAAGTAGAAGCATCTATTTTTTTATACTGTAGATCACAATAGCAAATAGGACTTTTTCATCATAGTGTGCCTCCCTATTTCTTATTCAAAGTCATGGTGTCTATAGTGCATGTGCTAATGATACAACACTGTGGCACTGTGTTCATTTCTCTGTACGAACTGTACAATAGAACATGTGTAGTAGAACCTCAGAGTACAATAACCAGAACACTATCACAACTTTCTGTAACATAAAGGACAGAAACATTGGAAACGATGTGCCTGAAAAATATTATGTCTTGCCACTTGTTAATGTTGTTTTTCCACATAGACATGCTCTGGTTTTCACATGGGACTGCTGTGGAGAAAATTTTAAAATCTTAAAAAAGAGAGAGCGAGAGAAACAACGTCAACTCTTGCGATGTGTGTGTGTGTGTGTGTGTGTATGAGAAAAATACATTCAAACTCCCAGTGCAGTTAAATGTAGGAACCTTGTAAGACTGAGCACATACTCGAGCAAATTAAATATGGCATAAATCTAAGTGCAATGAGCCCCAGAACATAGCACATTCTGAATATAATTACACTGGAGTCTGAAAATACACAAAACAAGTTTAGATTCTCTCATGTAAAGCAAGGTCACAGGAAATGGTGCATGGCTGCCAAGCGTGGAAGGTGAACACGGTTCACAGCTGACACAATTATACACACTTTGAACAGCTCATGCTCGCTGGCATTCTCCATAATTTTAGGGACAGGTGTTCTCTTTCTTCTGCATCTTCTCTCACTGTAGCAGAAATGAAACAAAGAAAAGAAAAGAGGAAAAAAAAAAACGTCTTCAGCAGATATGTCACGCTCAAGCAGCACACACACAGGCTGTTCTTTGACATGCTCCCAGTGCAGTCAGCATCGTGCCAGAAGAAGCTGTCCGTTTCTGCTGTTCTGAGGGTTATTCACTGAATAAAGCCGCACGTGTCCCTGCAAATGTTTCTCAGCTGTACGTGATAATATTAGCAGTGATGTGAACCTCTGGTTTGCGTGTCAGGCTCCCGCAGCTGGTTTCATTGTTTCAAATAATAACACCACTCATGACGAGCTAAAAAAGTAAAATCTGTTATTCATCTTGTTATTAATAATAGTAATGGGGATTTAAAGCTGTGAAGATGTGTAGACGATGATGTGCCCAGTCTTGGATGTAATGACTTTTTGGCTTCAGGCCTATGTCTGAGCAGCTGCAGAGAAGTGACTTATTCATAAAACAAATATTAAATGTTGCAGGAAATGGGCAAAGAAAGAAATCGGACATTGATACAGGAATACATAAACACACTGTGCAGTTGTCATTACTGCTATCATCCACAGGGGGACAACCTTTCATCAGGTTTCAGTCAGTTTGGCTCAAACAGACACAGAAAGTCCAGGTTCTAGTTCTGTTCCACAAGATAGTTTGAAGATCCAGGTCAGTATTTATTATATAAATCTGTTTTGTTCGTGTTTCTAATTAAAAGTATTATTTATAGATTTAAAATGTCTCCGGTCTCATCATAACTACATGTGCCGGCTTGTTTGTGGATATTACCGGTGTAAACAATCTATTAAATATTAAATAGTAGCTTGTTTTCTAATGTGTTTTTCTTCATGCTAAAGGACAAAAGGATTTTGAAGTTTAAAGGTCATTTAATGTTTTTTTTTTTCTTTATAGATCATTACTTCTCCTATTTCTAACGGTGAGAGTAGTGGGAATAGTGGGGAATTAATTCTAAGCGTAAACTTACCTTTGTTATATTTTTGGGGCCTTTGAACTGAACACTGTTACAGTCATCAGTCACTGTGCTGCCTGTACAAAGCGACAGCTAATGAAAGATTTACTGCTCTGTCTTTGTGGCAACACTGTGACGATTCTCATCAAGTATAAATTTGACAAGTCAACTGAAGGTGATTTTGTTTTAGTTTTTTTTTTTTGTTTGTTTTTGCTGTGTTCTGAAACCTTATTAAACAAGACAATAAGGTGCACGTTGCATTAAAAAATAAAAGCCCTTGTGATTTCATCCATACTTTTACACTTCAGTTATACAGTATAGACTTAAATGAGCACAACTCTCCACGTGACTGTTTTGAGATATAATTAATTAGACAGTGAAAAACATTAGCATCAATGCTTCATGCATATCTGGCTGCCAATCACCCATCTTCTTTTTATCCAGCTGCATCGTTGCCATTCTTCACACATTCTTAGTCACCATCTGTCAAGAACTGAATAATTGAGCACCGTATCTACCGCTGTTCAACATTTGCTTTGCACAAATACTGACAAAGTCCTGGGAGAACTGTCCTTGTAATCAACCACAACAAAAGAAACTGCTCCGGTGTAAGCAACTCTAAAATGTGGTTTTCTACCTTCAGGGTGTTGTGTAAGAACCCTGTGGCAAACATTTTACACACATTACTTTACGTCCATCTTCTTCCTACTAACCTTAGTCACCCACTTTGCAGCTCAGCAAGTGTTGGGACATGAGTGACTGGCTTCACAGGACACCTTATTCCACATTGTCCTGGATTTGTGCTAATTAGCCAGGCTACTTGTCTCTGTTGTGACAATGTGACTAAGTTAAAAAAAAAAAAAATCATGAAACAAATCCCACAACAAGACATCTTCTGTTGAGTTAGAGATGAGAGCGTGCATTAACTGTAGCTTATGATCAAGTTTTATAGAGTGCTCTAAGTCTTGTGTGTTGATAATTATCCTGTTTCTTCAAGGTTCAGCAATGACTTGTTAAATCAACTCTGTGCCATTGTAAAGTACACCAAAATAGATCAGACCGCTCACGCAGAACAGGTCGCTGCTGTTGCTCATGAAGACGCTGATGAGAGTCGTGAGACTAAACCAAACCACAGTTGGTCAAAGGTGCAGGTCATAAATCCAAAACTATTAATTAAAATAGGTTCCAATGCTTAAGATGATGGGAACTGCAGAGTCTGTTGGCATGAATTGTTTGATGATTAGATGCAGGTGGCAGAAAAAAAAGACTAGTTAATAACAGAGAGGTAACAGGAAATGAGAACTGGAATAAAATCGTACAGTATACACAGTAGGTTGGATAATAGAGTTTAAAAAACCTTTTTATGGATGAATCTTGTTTTGTTTGTTTTTTTAGAATTACAGTCACAGAAAAGACTCTTGTTGCTCTGGCTTCGATTTTAACCTCTTTATTTTAAATCTCTGCATTTAAGTAACGGGCTACCTTCTCCTCATCATCGTAATTTAACGTGACATAAATGAGTCAAATGACTCCTTTCTCCCTTCAGGCTTCAACATGTAGTGCTGAACGCCTCTTTACAGCTGACCAGTCGTGCACTCTGAACAACTTGGTTCGGCTGTTTTCCTACAGAGATACAGTAGAGGGGAGGCTGGCATCTGCCTGACGAACCCCTAATACCAGAGCTAGCAGTTCTGAAAACACATAAACAACAGGATTTGGCATTAAGTCCTTACTGATCAGGCTTAATGGAAAGATCCCATGTAAAACACATTCACACCAACTAAGTCAGAGGCCATGTCCCTCAGCAGGACCTGTATGACCTGATCTTCATTTTCAACAGCTGGCTGTCCGCCTGATTGAGCTTTAGCTTGATAACCATTAGGTAGGAAATGACTGAGATGTTGATAAAGCACCTAAATTCATCCAACAAGCCGTTTATCAGAGGACATTTCTTCTTAAATCCTACTCATGCAGTTTTCGTTAAGATGCTGACATTCGCCAGTGTTTAGGTAAGAATTAAATCCGTATACAGTAAAGACAACTCTTTACTCAAAACATGTGGTTATTCCACAGTCGTTTAATATAGGAATTAAATTAGAATTATATTTTCATCATTAACAATGTTTTAAAATAACAAATGCTATTATTTTACAAAGCACTCAAATGAACAAACACTATACTAGCACTTCAAATCACATTGTAGGATGTGACCATGAAACTCGACGCTCCACTTCTCCGTCAGCAGACTGACTCGCTCAGCTCAGGTAAGTGAGGGCAAGTCTGTCCTCTGACTTTGCTGAATATGAGACCTGTTTGCTGTTCACTTCGTGCAGCGTTGTTCTGTTCAGAACTCCGGTGATCCGACGAACTTTCCTTCCTTCGATTTCCATTTTCAGTCTTGATTGTGCACATCACAGCCTTCAGTCTCACGTCTCTTTTTGGCCACTGGCGGTGCAGATCTTTATGCTAAATTAAACAACTAGAATCACTTTCAACTTACAAGATTGATTAGTTAAGAGCAAAGGAATGAGCAAATCTGCTGTTTTGAGAACACATCATGAATCTGACAGGACTTTTCTTAATTTAAGAAAAAAAAAAAAGATAGTGATGAATAGGGCCCATTGTTCTCTAATTTGTTGCAGTTGAACACTCCTTTCATTGCACACACCCAAAAGGAGTTTGAATTAAAGCATGCATTTAATATTCAGTGAATCCCTTATTTACAAAAACACAGTGTAGGTTTTTTTTTTTTTCAGTTAAATCAACTATTTAACAGACTCAAACACAAACCCCAGAGCATCTAAAATGCTCAAGCACAGATATTTAGCGGTTTGCACAGCAGTATTGTTCTCTTACACAGTATTTATTCCATTTTTTTGAATTAAGTATATGGGGTTAAAAAAGAGCAGCTCATCAGTTGGCAACATGTCCCCAGAGTCAGAGCTGAATTATGCAACGATTTCTGTTTAGTGGACAAAATCTGAACCGTGGGTCAACTCACAAAGAGGCTTTATCATACACACACACAAAAGCAAGACATGGGGGGTGGGGGGGGGGACATCATCACACACAACTTCTCTTTGACATGACTGTTTGCAATTTTCCAGTCACAGCAATAGTGCAGACGTAGCCGCAACCTTTAATGCTTTGGATTTCTTATTGTAAAGCAGTGGAGCTGGAAGGTGCTGCCTATTTTCAGCCTAACTAAAGTCGAGCACAAAAAGCGAACGTGCACTATACATCAACCCCAGCTGAAACCAGACCCCACCACAGACAGACAGTTAACTGGCCAAAATGTTTGTATAGAGCTGAATCTATGTCACTTCTTCATGTAGTTATTTGTTTTAGTAAATACACTCTAAAACATATTTGAATGTGGTGGAAGTGCTGCCGACGCCTTCTGTAATCCGGACTCTAATTGAAATCCGAAAATTCATAGCACCATTAAAAGTAAATGCGAATGTCATGAATCTGCCAGTCGATCTTTTTAAGTGGCAATTGTGGAGACAGCACAATTTAAAATGTAAAAAAAAAAAAAAAAAAAAAAATGATGAATTCATTCTACTCCATGTTGTGTGATCCTCAGCGTCAACCGTTTAAATTTCACCAACACCCACCTTTCATCAGATTTTACTTCTCACATGGCACATAACTCATCTCTTTTAGATTAGCTCCTAGTTGGCAAAATGAGTCATAAATGTACTTTATGATGTGCTGGTTTAGAGTGCTTCCCCTTTTCCAGCTGCCTGGATAATTCTTTCACCCGCTGTATGTTTTATTGTACAGCAGAGATGTTCCACCACTGGCTGTCTTCAGCTCTGTGTACTGCTGTTTGTCTAACAGATTTAGTGCACAGGCAGGCTGGAAATATTGAAGATATATCTCATTAACTGGTCTCCGGAATAAGATAAAATTAAAGTAAAATTACAAAGCGTAATCAAATGTACAAACTAAAATGGAGATGTCTTTTTCTAAGCCTTACAACATTTGTCACACATTTCGTTCAATGGCCACGAGCCCTTCATGTCCACCACCACTCCACTAAATCCTCATCCCCCTAATCTCCTATAAACACTCCCTGACTGTGAAGCCTCCTTGGCACTGCCAGCATGTGTGTGCCAGCCCCATATACCCATTAGCATCGTTAAGCCTGTGCTTCTAACTGCCAACCCCCACTCCTCGCAGCAAAGGTGAGTTTGTCTCGTTTCTTCGACGCACTGTTGGTGCCGTTAATACTCAACTCTGGCAAGATATCTCGACAAACACTGGAAGCACTCATCCATCCCTGTCTGCCACAGTCTTAAGTCCTCTGTCGTTAACAGCAACGATTTGCATACTGCAGAAATTTAATTGAATTTGTTCCATATCCCTGCAGTTTTCATCACTACCTCCTCCACTTCATAACCCCCTTTCACTTTTTTGCTCATCTCCATCCCTCTGCTTTATTTGCCTGCTCACATTTCTCCCTCTAACCTCCTTTCCTCTGTCAACACACACACACACACACCATCTTTCCCCTCACATGCACCAGTCTGTATTCCAATAAACCAGATAATTCAATCCATTCACCCAGTCCTTCCGTAAATAGGAGAGGTACAGTAAACAAAAATCAGACGATGATATTGCCAGTTCAAAGAACATTTTTCTCTATTTCTCTTCAACTCCCCTTGCTGCTTGTGCTCTGTGTCTCTCATTCTCCCAGAGCACTGCAGCTCCTCCTTCCACCTCTCTCTCATCAACTGCCCCTCCCTATTCCTCTCTGTCTCTGCTAGGTGCAGCATGTATGTGAGCGTGTGTGAGCCAGCAGAGCCGCCTGTGTGTTTACATGTCAGCCTATCAGTGCTGCCGGATTTAGCGCATCTGGAGAGGACGAAGGCATTTCTCAAATGCCCCTCAGACAAGGGATACTCAACGTTGCATATATCCCTTTTTCCCATTTGATTCTAGCCCGTTGTGAATCCTGCATTCCTGTCTCCATGCTTTCGGAGGCATTTTGAATTTCCTTGGCAACATGGAGCTGCCTGAATTAGAATTCTCTGCATGACAGTCCTGGTAAGTACTCAGTCTCTATGGTGGGCTTTGAGCACTGAGGCACTGGATCAGATTTATTATGGCGCAGTGTTGGGGCCAGGGGATCGCCAGGGAGCACATTAATATCAGGAATAGAATTGTATATCATAGGCAAATAGACTAAATGGAAAGAAGGAGAATTTTTCACTGAGGAGGTCTCCAATCTTATTTGTGCTTTGTCATCCAGATGGGTTTCATTCTGCTGTGTGCTGTTCAATCTGTGTTTGTACTGATGGAACACACACATATGTGTGCATGTAATGTGTGATTGTACTGTTTGCAGCTTAGATACTTTACATGGTATATATATAAATAAACACAGGTATACATGTGCATGAATTTATGCAAAACACACCTATGTCCTACCTTTTATTTCACGGCTGAAGGTGTGAGGCTGAGCAGGAAAGTGTTTTGCGTTTCTCCCTCAGTGCTTTGCCAGGGTGCTTGTTGTTGCTTCCTAATCTGCCCTAATTAACATTCACGTTTCTTCAAATGCCAGTAAACTCATCTAGACTCACACTTATTCATTCTCAGCCACCTTGTGTTGTCGGCTATTTCCAGTGGCGATGTGTGATCCTTTGCAGGTGTTTGATTTGCCACAAGTTAGATAGATGGGTGATGGTGGTGGTGGTAGTGGTGGTGATGGCGGTGGTGATGATGGGAAGGGTGGGCATGGGAGATGTGGGGGGGCGACTTTGCATGATTATATATGCAGGCCAGATAAACGATCTCTCACAGTTAAATTCCCATTGCCTGTTTTATTTGCATCTTCATAATCATGGCTGCAACGCTCCAGCAGGCAGGGAGCTATGAGAGGACTCTTCTCTCTTTTTAATAGTGCAGTAACAACCTCTGCAAGCCACAATCTCCCGACTGTCTCAGAGTGAAGGGTCTGCTCTTCACGTCAAGGCTTTATGAGCTAGACAAAGCTTTTAATTGGACTCCTGCAATCAGGTTATGATGGCTGATTGGAACTTATTTTTTGTTATGCGTATCACTGTGTTTGCACAATTTCAGTGGAGTGAAACGAGCAAAGCGTGTTTATGACTGGAATTTCTGATTGCATCGGGTAAACGTTTGAGTGACTAAAGCTATTCATTGTCAGGGAAACTGTTTTTCAACAATCTCCGTGTCAGTGTGTTGTGTTTTCGTGACAACAAGCGTAGTAGTCTATATGAGTAGGAGTGCAAAATCAGCAGAAGTTGATAACGACACAGCTCATGCACCATTTAAGTGCATGTTACAGCTGTATATCAAGACTGGGAAATATATCATAATTATCACATTCATACTGCATTTCATGAAGTTAAGATTATTGCAGTAATACAGAAAAAACAGTCACTCATTCTTCACGAACACCTGAAAATGCTTTGTTGTGTTGAGAAAATAGTCACCAGCCTTGTCTAGCTGCTTGGTGGAACAGGGCTGGTAGAGCACAATGGGTTTGTTAGAGCTGAAAACAGCTGCCTGCTACAGCTGGAAACCACACTGACAAGTGCAGCAAGGCTCAACATAACAGTCAAGTCGCATGCTGTGAAACATACACAAGACGCTGCACACAGAAGGGAACTGCAGAGTCAGGTGATAATTCTCCGTGGGTTCATCGCTACGAGAGACCTCCTGCCCATACAAGTAACCACTTGATCAATCAATCAATCAACAATGGACAATGTGTGAGGTATGACACTGACAATAAGCAAATGGGTAAAATGGAAATGTTCAAAACACCTCCACTAGAAATTAGGATCCATTGTTTAGATCTCCTTTCTGAAGGTTTCTCCAGGGCACCAGAATAAGACTAAGGTTGTATGTGTGCATGCAACAGTTCCAATATATTGAAGTAAAAGTATCAGAAGTGTTATGATGCCTTTGTAAGGGCATGTGGAAAAGAAGTTATAATAAGCTGCTTTAAATATGAACTTGCTTCAAGTTTTACCATTAATATTGACACTATTTCTCTAATGTACTCACATACAACAAAACCATGGAAGCCCCTTTAATATATTCCATCTTAAAGGAAACAGACACAATCAAAGCATTGCTGATCATCTTGTTCACAGTGTTCTGCTCCATGCTGTCATATGTTTAATATTCTGTGATTCTGTGAGCAGTCTACATAATACAGAACAATAGCCAATTTTCTCACAGTATGATCAAATGAGAATCATCAAAGCAAAGGTAATGTTTTTATTTGTAGGATTTTTTTTCTTTTTCTCCTGTTCTAATGGAAAAACAGTCAAGCTGACAAATTCCATTATAAAGGAGGCTACAACCAGCAATATGTATATATTCTAAGGCAACATGATTTAGTATGCTGACACTAAAGCCACATATATTGTATTGTGAGCTTGGCAAGATCGGATCCAAATGCCTGTGAGTAACAATGAGACAGAATTTATATTTTTATGAAGTCTTCCCTTGGTTCATTGTGTAAATCTGATTCTGAGTTCTAAGTATAGCCCATTTTATTTACAGCTAGAATCAGGGCACCCCATCACATAACAGGTCATTTGTGATGGCCCAGAAAGAATCACTATATACGCCGGCCAGAAAACATCAAGGGTGTTACTATTAGAGCATTTTCGGAATCCATCTGGAATCAAGATGCTGTCACATAATGGGTACCATCAACCACCTTGAAAGGGAAATGCTAAAAGGGATTGTGGTGAAGGCTGCGAGACCACATGTTTGTACAGTGTCTGTCAGATGGCAAGGTGACAGACGGAGGTGGATCTGTCACAGGATACTCCAATTTTTGTTCTACAAACATATTCAGAAGGTCACAGTTGTCCTGCTCTGCAGCAGTCTTTCTCATTTAAATTTAATAATAACGACTTTATGCAAAATATGAAGCAGTCAGAAGCAACTAGGATAGAGGGTTGAGATTGCCTCATGTTCATGCTCCAGGCTGCCTAGCATACACTGCAACTGATCACAGTTGAAGTGTTGCAAAGGATTTCTATATCCATTCATCTGTTTGTTTTTTTCTGTGTTATTGACACCTGACATCAATGATCTGGTTCTTAAAAGAAAGGACAGCGATGATTGCGCCGCATTTCTATATTCTTAACACTCTGGACTGACGCTGTAAGCAGCTAAACCTCTGGAATCTTTAATCCAGATTTCTCTCTCAACACAAAGGCTGATGCATTTCTTCAAAGAAACAGAGTCTAAGAATTTGGAGAAAGCAATCTGAACATAATTAAGCGAATGATCTGAGTTTCCTTATATCAGTAAAATGCCAAGGCACTCTAACTTCATATTTGTGCTTTAGATGGTGATTATTGCCTCAGTGATTTTGTGTGAAAATCGCTCAAAATCTCCCATTGTGCTTTCTTTGAAGGGCTGTAAGAGGCTTGTCAGACGTAAAATTGCCTTTAGAATGGCATTTAGCCCTTTCTTTTCAATTCCAGTCCAAAACATCTTATATTCCCTGATGGTGAGTAGGGGATAAAGGTTTGTGTAATTTCCAGCTTATCCTACTTGACTTTCAAGAGGAATTGGTGTTAATGAAGAAAGGAGCCTCTTTTGTAGTATTACTGTTAGACACTGTCAATGAACCAAGAGACAGATCTGCATGGTAATACTGATTAACCAGCTAAGTATACTGCTCAGTTCAATCCAGGCTCTGTTTTTTTGGGAGATTTCATTAATATCTCAGCATCGTGTCTTTAACTACATTTCATAAAAAAAACACAATAGGGCTAAACGAGGAACAAACAATTAGAAGAAACAGAGTACAAGACACATCGCATTCCACTTTTTAAAATAATTATAAAAACATTAGAGAAGAGCTGCCATTGGATGAGAAATTAAATCTCCACTAAGCAATGTTTCCATATCAACACTAAATCAAAGGACTCTCTGTAAAAGGGCTGTTAATACTGCTGATCTCAGAATGAATAGCCCAGTCTACAGCTCTGTGCAGCCTCTTACAGTTTGTGTGTTCTGGTTCAAATCAAACCCCCCCCTACCCCCTCTCCCTATAAAACCACTGGCTGCTGTTTCCAGCTCAGGCTCTCCTACACGCTGACTGTACCCTACCTGCCAGTACCCTTTATATTCAATTTAATCCTACTACAGAATTCCTGGATACACATTTTACCCAGACAACTATTATCAGCTGGGGCTTACTGATGAAGCTGCTCAAGCCATCTCCAGCCAATTAGGATGTGCACGTTTGTGCCCATATTTACTCAAAGATCATATTAGAACATGCAGACAATATTGCCATTGTTATTATTATTGCTACTAAAACTGTTGTAATGTGCATTTATATAATAAAAATGTTATTAATACTGATTTATTCAAAATACTTAAGACGCAGAAATATTCAAGGCTCTCAGAGTTCTGACTGTAGTAAAAAGACTGTATTCAAGCATGGCTCACACCCACATGTGAGTGTGGTTTAGGACGTGACACGTAGGTGTCAGCTGAGAACTCGGAGTGCTTTGGACTTCCCTATTGTTTTTGCTCACGCCTCTAACCCTCGACACCAAGTAGCAACTTTGTTTACAGACGTTATGACTTTTTCTTTAGTTTTTTACCATTTATTTTAAATCTGTTTAAATTATTGAAGCTGATTAAATAGCACATCGGTTCTGTCTCTGAGCTGCTATATGGCCATGTTGATTTTTTTATACATAAATCACGAGACATTTTTCAAGATTATAAATTCAGAGCAAAAGTTTGCTTTGGTATGGCTCTGACTGCACATTAGATGTGTCATGCAGCAAGCCATGCATTGCCAGTTCTTCCTGCTTCCTTGTGTTACTGGGCGCTTCTTGTTTATCCTTGCATGCTTTTAACTAATGCAGTGATTACAGACAACCTTAAGGGTCCAGTAAACTGTTTTGGGTGCACTACATTAAACTGAGGATCAAATATGATTTAGATAATCGCATCCACTGACCACACAGGAGATGAGAGGGCTCCTCTGCTCTTGAAGCTGATTATTTCCAGATTATTAGTACAGAAGATGAACATGTGAGAAGGAGATTGTTACAGACTTGCTAATCACCAGCGCCCTTGTGGTGCCTTTATACATAGTCCTGTCCTCTGGAGGTGCATACACTCTGCAATCTTAACACAAAGGGCTATGCCCCTACAAGAGTAAAGCAGAAGCAACTCATTTTAAAAAGCACATATGCAACAAGGTGAGCATTGAAATGCGCTGCGGTGCTCACTCTTAAAGGCTCACAATAAATATTGCTTTATTGTGTGAGAATTGCCACCTAGAGAAAATATTTCTTTTTATTTGTATGTATTTATGCAACAGTGAAAACAGCTTTTCGGGTGAGGATACCAACAGCTTTTTTTTCTGTAAGATCTGGAATTAAATAAGTTTTTCATTACAATAACTGCCAGCTTGGCCAGCCTCCACCACTTCAGCTATAATATTATTACTGACAACTGGAATGGATGCTGTGTTGGTCAGAGTGCAGTAAGGGTTATTTGAGAAAGATAAAGTCAAATGGAAAGCCTAGTAGAGACCGTTATTTTCAGTTCCATTAACCACAGTTGTTGGTGATGTTTAGGTAGAGAGCAGGCCTCTATGATAAACTACACTGTGTCACTTTGCATCTTGAAGACCATTCATCTGTACTGTCACCTGTCAAGATGAAAACTATGTAGCATAAATGCCAAGGCTTCATATCTGCCTGAATTTGTTGGAAACGTATCCATGAGATTCTCTAAAACCAACTTGTATACACTTGTTAGCTGAAGATTTTTCAGTAAAACTGCAAAGGTGAGAAAGTGCTGATGTAAATCATTTAAACTGTGATTGTTGGCTATTGAACACTTATTATTCTGGATTATTGTATTATTGAAGTGATTTAAATAGGTTTGTAGTTCGCTATTTAGAACCTTTTGTCCAACATTTTGTTTCAACCACTCTTCCTCCACATAGCTAGCAGGGCTCTCAGAATTGGATGCAGAAGTGCCTGCCTTTCTGGCTGATGGCGTGCTAAATAGAGAATACTTTGACTCTGTCAAAAAACAAATAATTGAGAGTCCAATAAACCTTATGCAGGTATGTTTCTGCATTTCAACAAGGGTACTTCATGCACTGAACTGTTTTGTCCTTCTCTAAGCATTTAATCCTGGCATGGAGGCTCATCAGGGCATGTGGTTTCTTCTAAGGTTTGCAGGGGTTGTTACCTTTATCAAAGGATTCCATGGAGGATTTGTTTTCATGGGATTTCTCATATCTGACTGCTCACTCTTCTGTGGGATGCATATTAGCTGGCAACCTTTGCTGCAATACAGTTCAGTATATCTAGGTTCACCCAGGAAATATTCATTGTAATATAATTACAATTGTTGCAGGTCATTGCATATACTGTTGGTATGTCTGGATCTGTTAATGCTAGGGATTTGGCTTCTATCTAGATAATTCCATCATGACGCAATGACTGTGATTTACAAAGAAAATGTACTGAGTTAAGATGCAAATGTGTGAATCAAAAAGACTCTTTTGAATGTGAGTGCACACCAAAATCTAGGTGCTAGCCCTGGCAACATGCTGCAATACTAGATGGACAGATCAATAGATCAGTAGATAAATAAAGATGGCCACACGTGAGCTTTGATAATCTATTGACTAAATAATAAATCCTTGAAATCTGACACCTGACACTGCTGGATGTGTACTGTTGCCTCAAGTACTGGACCCTCCTTTGGATCTAAGACACTACTCCAAATCTGAAATTGGATAATGTTGTATGAGTCGTGTAATTGGAAAAGCTGTCACTCACCCAGTTCTTGATGACTCAGCAAAATGTTGTAGATTGCTCAGCAGAATGAACCATGCTAGATAAAGGGGAGTTTAGATTAATGAAATGATTAGATTTTAAGAAATATGTATTTATATAGACTTTTGAAATAAAACTTTTGTGACATACTGTAAAACTGAAAATCATTGTAGAAACAATTTGGACACATTGGTGTAAAAAACATATTTCACACTATTTCTGGGGACAAACTAATATGAATAAATATGTACATATGCCATAAAGCTCTACATTTTTAGTGAATACTCCAGGGATTGCTTAGTTTATCTTATCTGCTTGTCAGTGAATAAACCTATTTTTGATTATTGATGATTTTTTTTTTTTTTTTTGGAAGCGTTTTAAAAGACACTTTATTATGTGTAGTGAAAAGAGCTGGCCCAAATGGTTGGTATAAAATAAACACATCTCTATTTCAAATGTTGTCTACCTTGCTCTTCCACCAAGTGTAGGCAATTTCTATCTCTGAAATCCTTTACATGTTACTCTGCAGCGGTGCCGTTCCTTTTGTTTCATCCTAACTATTCTCTGCGCAGTCACATAATAATTAAAGCTGTTTGTGGATATGTTTGCTAGTGAACAACAAGCCATGTATGAGAGAGGTGTTAATGAGCACACTGCTTACAAGGCTAAAAGCTATAAGTAGTCGAGGGAGTACAATCATTTGTGAACTGTCATGAACAGAAGTGAGAGCATCGCTGACTGAAATGTGGAGTTTACAAAAAAATTATAGAAAGTACAGTATATGTCAGCCTCCCCTTAGGAGACTTAGCTTTGGAAGACATGCTGAACAACAAACCTTAACAACAAAAGACATCACAGTTTGTTTCATTTTACTAAGTAGTGTTTTCCAGAGACTGAATGCTCACACATATGTTCCCCATATACTGCACATGTAAAGTATATGGGGGTGAGACAAACAAAGATAAGACCTTCATGTAAAAACTTTAATGAAATTGAATCAAAATTACCAACAATGTTGCAAAGCTAAGTCAGATATTGAATCCCAGCTATGAAGAAGAAGGAAGATTGATGTGCCTGCTCAAACTGCAGGCACATCAATCAAAGCACAACACTAAATTATTTAATATATCTATACAGAGAAATACGCTCAGAACACAAGCTGCGCTGATGATTCATGACAGTGGTCACAAGCTGACACTAGGTGCACATGTCCACACACACACACACACACACACACACACACACACACACACACACACACACACACACACACACACACACACTGTACATTCTATAGGAAACTAACTAAAAACTCCTTTGTATGCCACTAATGGCAAAGGCTTATAGTTGCATCTATGATGTGGCTACTTTCAAGTTAGAGTTTTTTTACATTAATAAAAAGTGAGAGTGAGAATCTGTTTTGAAAGGATCAAATGTTCTTTTTAATGCAAATATCCCAATAGTCCTACCAACATTACACTGCACAACAAAGGTACTTAACAATAACTAAAAACATCCAAAGGGCATATATATACGCACTGATGCATATAGCTCATTTGTCTGCATGCAGCTTGCAGACACTCAGTGACCCATTAGCAGTGTACACCTTCTCCCTTTATCAAACCCTAGAGCACCATAAGAGAGGAGATCCAACATAATATGGGACTAATGGTGAGCCAAGACATGTTTTTGAGAGACGTTTGTGACATGTTGAGAGGTTTGCAGCAAAAATACAAGTAGTCACAGAAGGACCAGAGAAAAGGGACCTGTCCACTCATATACTTTCTCTGTACAATACTATCAAGAGAGGAATCCAAAGGATTCTTGTTCTTTCAAAGACAATACCGTAAACATCACTTCCTAAATTTAAATACTAAGACCAGTGTTTTTTTTAAAAAGGTATTGAGCTACTTTAATTGAGGTTATTTGGTAACTTCTTTTTTCAGAATTCCAGCTCAAGGTCAAAACAATGCAGTGATATATTGAGTAGCTCTGGGCTGTAACATAGTGCCCCTGCCCTTACTACAATGAATCATAAATCATGCATGGTACTCCAAAAAAAAAAAAAAGATCACCACTGGTCTTGCTTGTTCTCAATTATGATTAGCATTCATATTTCTGACTTAATAAGATAAAATCATATTCTGGGTCAAAAACATAAACATGTCACCCATATCTGCATTGAGAATCTTAGGATCCAAGGTTAAGCATCTGCTACACAAAGTAGCAGAGGTACCCATACATTATACGATGTTTTAGCTTCAAAAAATGAAAACAAAGAGCTTCCCCATCCCACTAGAAATGCCTACATGCTATTCATTTGTAAATTCATGTTAATTAGTGGGAAACAGAGTGGGAGGTCACAAAGGAGCTACTGATAGACACTTTAGCTTTCACTCTGACAGTTTGCTTTTTACAAGACCCCATACACTGATGCCTGACATATGCAGCCAACACAAATTAACAGTTCTGGAAGAAGTCAAAATGGAAGCAGCAATTATTGTTCCACTGGAACTACTCAGACCACAATCGAAGCCGCCTCAATCCCATGACTTTAATTCAGTGAGAGTGGAATGTAATTTGTGTTGGTGCAATAAAAGCAGAATCATTCTAATCTTCACTATCAAGTTTAATACTTTTTCAAAGCTACAAAAGCATAGTAGACAGCCAAAGAGGTTCTAAAAAGCACTACACCGATAATTTGAAGTGCTCTTACAAAAACACTTTTGTATTGAATGAGTTATGGGAAAAATACACAGTGCATATTCAGCTCCCCCACATTCTGACAATATGGTGAATATTTGGACTGAGGCTGTTTTAACCTCTGATAATGGAGTTTCTCTTTGAAAAGAAAAAAAAAAAAAAAAGATATTCTTCACATTATTGCTTGTTGCTTAATAATGTCATGATTATGTGGAATTTCATTTGCCAGTTGTAATGCAATACAGCTACTTGTTTACCGCATAAACTAATGTTTTGTTTTGTTTCTTACAACCTCTGGCATTTGGATGTGTTTTTCTCTGATAAAATAATTAAGTGCAAACATCAATTTAGACCAAGGTATCTTTAATTAAACAAGCTAGTGACGATGCCAGTCTGAATAAATACAAATCAGTCATTTCTCTTATTTTTTATGAGGCCCTTTTAAGAGAATGTCCCATAAATAAAGCTGTGACTTAAATCGCATGATTGATGCGAGAAGTAGAGCTTGAAGGTTTTAGCCAGTTAAAGTGCCCCTGAGTCAAAATCAAATAGGGGTTTAAAGTCCTTTGACAATCTCCCTCTTTCCATTTATCACCACTTGGCAGCAATCTCTGTTTTATATCACTGCAAGGTCAACAGCTCAGCAATGGCATGAGATGTGTTACATTTTTAAATGGCTTGCCCAAAACATCTGCAGATGTACTGTATGGTGTTTTGTCTGCTAATTGAAAATGATTTGTGTGAATGGAGATGATGTGTGATACTGGCAGTTTTAAGCATAGTCAGACGTCAGTAGCACAGCAGATTGCTTATATTGTGTGACCAGGCCCTTTCATTGATTAGCTGCTTTCACTTTTGTAACAAAAGTCCTGATAATTCAATTTCATGGAGAGAAAGGGGAACATCTGATATGTGAGAATGTTTTATCATCATGAAATTCATTTTGTGTGGTCAGCAAGAATTAACAATACACCATGCTAATACGTGCTAATTCCCCCCTATTGTTATAGCCGTTCCTGCACCACCACTTGACTGTACCAACCCCTACTTTTTCTGTGTCTCCACAGGTAAGCAGTAGGATGGTGTCTGGGGAGGCAGGAGGGCACAGCTACTTGGTGGCGTGCTGGCAGCCTATCCTGATCCTGATGTTGGGCACTGTCCTTTCAGGCTCCACCACTGGTTGTCCCTCGCGCTGTGACTGCAATGCTCAAGAGCGTTCGGTCGTGTGCCATCGACGGAGGCTGGCAGCTCTTCCTGAGGGCATCCCCACTGAAACAAAGCAGCTAGATCTCAGCAAGAACCGTCTCAAAACTCTGGGGCCTGAGGAGTTCCTTAATTACCCTCAGCTGGAGGAGCTGCAGCTTAACGAAAACACGATTTCAACTATCGATCCTGGTGCTTTTAGCAACCTCATGAACCTCCGAACTCTTGGTCTGCGTAACAACCAGCTGAAGCTCATTCAGCTGGGCGTGTTCACAGGCCTGACCAATCTCACCCACCTGGATATTAGTGAGAACAAAATTGTCATACTCCTAGACTACATGTTCCAGGAGCTATACAACCTGAGGGCTCTCGAGGTTGGTGACAATGACCTAGTATTCATCTCACCTCGATCATTTCATGGCCTCAGCAACCTTGAAAGTCTCAACATTGAGGGATGCAATCTGGCCTCAGTGCCCACTGATGCCCTTAGCCATCTGCATAACCTGCTGTCACTTCGATTACGCTATCTTAACGTCACTGTCATAAGGGATTACTCTTTTAAAAGGCTGTATCGGCTGAGAGTGCTGGAGATTTCTAATATGCCTGCTCTGGATACCATGACCCCAAAATGTTTGTTTGGACTCAATCTCACATCACTGTCGATCACAAACTGTAATCTTACTGTCATCCCCTATGAAGCCATCAGTCACCTAAGGTATCTTCGGTTTCTGAATCTGTCTTTCAATCCCATTCATACTGTTGAAGGGAACCAATTGTTCAATCTACAGAAACTCCAGGCTTTTCATTTGGCTGGTGGGAGATTAGGTGCCATTGAGCCCTACTCTTTCCGAGGACTCAACCACCTTCGCGTACTCAATGTATCAAGCAATAGCTTAAGCACCCTGGAGGAGTCTGTCTTCCACTCTGTGGGAAACTTGGAGACCCTGGCTTTGTATGACAACCCCTTGGCCTGTGACTGTCGCTTGCTCTGGGTCTTCCGACGGCGGTGGAGGCTGAACTTTAACAGGCAACAGCCCATGTGTGCTTCACCTGAGATCGTGCAAGGAAAAGAGTTCAAAGACTTCCCAGACATTCTCCCTGCTGACTATTTTACCTGCCAGAAATCAAAGATCCTGAATTATAAAGTTCAAGAGAGTCATGTAGATGAAGGTACCACAGTTCATTTCACTTGCCAAGCTGAGGGTGATCCAGTCCCTGTGATAATGTGGCTATCCCCTAAGAAAGAATACATCACTACCAAAACTGTGGGGTCAAGACTTTCTGTGTCTAATGAGGGCACATTGGAGGTCCGTTACGCCCAAATCCAGGACAACGGCACTTACTTGTGCATTGCAAGCAATGCAGCAGGCAATGACACCAAAGCTGCTCATCTTTTTGTGCATAGCTACTCACCCAATTGGCCCCACCAGCCAAACAAGACATTTGCCTTCATTTCTAACCAGCCCAGCGATGAAGGTGCTAATGTGACCCGGGCCACAGTTCCATTTCCATTTGATGTAAAGACACTAATCATTGCAACCACCATGGGATTTATCTCTTTCCTTGGAGTTGTCCTCTTCTGTCTTGTAATCTTATTCCTCTGGAGTAGGGGGAAAGACAATACTAAGTCAAGTATAGAGGTTGAATATGTGCCACGTAAAGAGGAAACAGACGAAGCCAGTCCAACTGAGGCACCCATACAGTTCAACATGAAAATCATGTGAACCTCAAAAGTTGGTCACATAAGTTACAAACTGCAGTCAGGAAGCATACTATCCTCGCTTCAAATATGTACTCAAGTTTATGAGTAATAGATAATTGCACAGCAGCAAACGCATCTTGACACTATACCCTAGACTTTTTTTACTTCAGGGACTTAATCTTTAAAAGCAAACGTTGGATTTCAAATATCAAACTTTTCTGTAAATCTGTATTGGCAATACTTAATCAGTATGTTAACATGCACTCAATAGCCTGATTATGGCATTGGGCCAAATTAAGTTAATAGTGTAAGTAAAGCACAGGGTTCACAGCAGATTTCCCCAGAGTAAAGTGAGTTTACATGATAGGTGGGTTACTGCCATGAAGGTTGCGGACATCAACCTCCAGGTATAATCTTTAATAAGCACAGAGTAAGTAATGTCCTTTAAGATAAGTTAATGATTGCTCATAAACAGCAACAACAACTGGTGAATAAGATAAACAATTAGTAATATTTTCAGAGTTGTAATGTTCTATGATACTGAAACTTTTGTGTTAATGTTAATATTAAATAATTTTCAATTTAGCTGTTATAAATTATAATGACCAAAGTAACATATTAATCTGGTATAAACTAGTGTGCATGTTAACACACTGATCAAGAAAAATAAGTCAATCCTGCAGTATGTGCTCCTTTCTGCCAGCAAAGAAAGTGTGTCATTAAATGTATTGACATGTTCAGCTATACATATTTTTTCTGTATTTTATTCTTTCCTTGTACATTATGCTATTGCACAATAGTAATGCTTTTAATGGCTGTGGGGTTTGAACATATTACAATCTAAAGAGCAGATTAAATATTTGGTAAACATGTTTTGATGTAACTAAACCAAAAGACAGTATTATTGAGTGTGAAAAAGCACCACTGAAAGTCATCTGATTAGCAATTTATCATCAAATAAAACAAAGTTAATTTGTTTACCCATTTGGCAACTCACTAAGAGCGGCCACTCTGTCCAAGTCCTGAGGTTATACTGTCACAAATGCATCAGACACATTGTGACATTATTCATTTGTTGCCTTAAGTAACACATTTTCCAGCTTTCAGCTGTGCAATACCCAGCATTTATGTGTAAAATACAGTTTAATGCCTCGTAAGGATTTTATGTTGTCTAATTAATTTCACAGTCAAAGTCTGCTCTGAACATAATGTGTTCATTAACTCTAAATTGTTGGGCAGATGGAAATTCTAATAAAATAAATAACATTTTATAATACAGGTTTGCTTATTTAATGCGAATCTACTATAAAATGAATGTGAAGAAGACATTTTTTCATCTCTATGAGATGTGCTCTCCTGGTCTGCAAATGGTGTTCACAGATCAAACTTGAAAAGGCACGCAATGAAGCGCACATCTAAATACTGATCTCGCTGCAGTCTTTTGATGTACTTACTTCCCAATGTGGTCAAAAAATCATACACTGCACTCAGACCTAGTGACAATGTTAGAGTGTCCAAAGTATCTAAATACCCAGGGATCTATCTGCATGCATTTTAAAAAGCAAAATGTGAATTCATATGAGACCACGCTTTCTTATTTTTGTCAAATGTGCCTCAGTTTTGTTCTAAGCTATCTATAGTATGCTTTAGCTGTTCTGCAAGTCTAATGCCAATATTAGCATGCCAACATTATGTTGCTGTGGTGCATAATATGCAGCTGAGGCTAATGTGAACATATAGGTCTCAGTGAACAATGGAATATTTAGTGTAATCTGGAACAGGACAAGAGAAGAGTATTTCTGATTACTTCTGTAAGCACGGTAAGTGTGTTACCAGTGGTACATTTTAACTCATGATAACAGTCATGATTTTTGCTAAAATGTTGGTTGTGGTGACAACATATGTTCAAAACAGACGCTTTTTGAACTGTCAGCTTGACACTGGGGATGCAACATTATCCTAAAAGCCTGAAGGCATGAAGATGAGGTCGTGTTTTAAAGCAATAACTGTCAGTCTGCTAAAAATCTGGAGAACGTAAAAGAATAGCTTGTTTGCTTGTGTACAGGTTTGTAAAAAAAAAAAAATCAGCTTTTATTGAAATGAAAAAATGACAAATGTTCAATATAGAGTGTGGGTGCGTAACCCGGGTCCTCAGGGGACATAGTTCTGCTTTTCCATGTATCCCTGCCCTACCTACTGCTGGTTGCCTGGATCAGGTGTATTCAGTCAATCAGAAGTTGTGACTGCAGGAACTGTTGGAAAACATGCAAGTTAAGGTTAGCCGCCACGACTGTAGAGCCTATGAAAGTGATCAGAGTAAGCAGAAGTCTTCACAATCAGTCCTGTCTGAGTGCCAAGCATTGAACAGCCTGCATGTGTCTTGTTTATGCACATAAAAAAAACACTGATACGCTGTTAAAATGGCTGTTGTGAAATTCACTCCAGGAATAGAGTCTGAAAGAATCCAGGCACAGACTGACTGCCAACGCTAAGTAACTGAGCATCATGCTTTTCTGAAACAGAAATATAACAGCATGAAATATCTTTTGTCTTTGTAATTTTGTTTAGTTTAAGAAAGCGATGAAGTAAGAATTCAGCTATGAAGCAACTACCCTGAACTGTTTCCCTATGTTCTTATGGGATTATGTGCTTAATGATGCCACTTCTGTGTTTCACATACATTGATTTAGTTTTAGGGACCAACCACACAACCAACACTGAAGACCATATATAGAATTTTGTTTTTCTTCTTACTTCTGGCCATCTGCTAATAGCCCCTTATCTCTCATCAGGTGTAGTGTAACACATGTATATGGAGACTGTTTTTCTTCATTAGCCTATTTAAAGTGAACTTAGCATCACTGGTTAACTTCAATAATGAAAAGCACTGGCCATAATCTGCTGTTAACGAAGAGGAGAAAGCCTTTGTCATTTCAATATTGTACAACATGAATACAGCCCCATCAGATGAGTACCTGTTGGTTGTGTAGACACAGCCAGAGAAAAGATTGCATCCAAAAGGTGAGCAGTGTCCGTGCTTTGCATTCTGCTGCCGCTATTTTGCTGTTTTTAGAGTGAATCTGCTGTAGCCAGGAAAACCAATTAGGTCATTGAGGGTGGATTTTGAATCAAACCTGAGCAGAGATTGGGTCTCTGAGACTTGACAATACATCAGTTCATAAGTCAGACTGATTAAAGTTTGATTTGGCTACCAAACTCTACTGCAGCTGGACGGCAAACACAAGTGCTGGAGCCTTTCCAGTAGCTTGTTTATAAAAGTGTTTAAAGGATATGATTCTATTTATACTTCAATTTCAAGCAAAAGAAACTTGCACGCCACACTTGATAGAATTACATCTGCACTCTGGCATATAAAGAGACAAGCAGCAAGCTGCCACATATTGCTAAGCCAAGTAATCACTAAAACTTTAAAATCAATTCTATAATGAAACCAGTGTGGCGAAGCTGAGAAAAAAAAGAGGCTGATATGGATGAATGAAGTGTGATTATTCTTTATCACTAATAAGCATTTTATGGGCAGAAAAAAGTATGTACATGCTGGAGCTGCACCACAGCTTGTTGAAGACAAAACGACAGATTATTGTACATGGATAAATGTATTAAATACAAAAGAAGTCTGCTCTCTATTTATTTAGTGTTCTTTACTTAGATATAGTAATGGCCTAGTTTAAAGCCATAACCTTTGATTCACCTGTACAGTTTTAAAGCATATAACAAGTTTGTTAAGAGATATATTGTGATTAAGTGTAAATAAAAAAAATCTATCATAGCTTGTAGTTTGAGAATAATAAGGTTAATAAGTCTAAATCATTTGAAATAAACTTTTAACTCCCCGAAAAGGGGATTGAGCTTAAGGCATTTTACAAGTAAAATAGTGAAGCAGGCAAAATATCAATATGACCCAAGGACTGAACATTTTCTCTCTGACAGATAAGATAGGAGCTGCACCAAGACATTACTACAGTATAACAGAGCATTGGTAATATAGTGCCTTAAAACCTGATAAACAAGCCAAGCAGTTCAATTTCCAACTTTCCATTTTATTATTCTTTTGATTTATTAAGATAATTACTTCTTTGTCTCATGTTTGCATTTGTTCATGCTGGCTGCAAATCTGGGTGGGCCGCTGCACACAGCAGTCAAGACAGATAAGGTAAAACTGTCTGAAGAAGATGTCAGAAGAAGCAGAAATTATTAGCGGCCTAATGTTTCTGCATTATTCAGCTATAAACAGTTTAGCTGGCTGGCTAACAACCAACTATCAACTAACACAAATAAAACGATGACTCACATGGACAGAGTACAAGGCAGGAATAAGTTCTGTTCAGTGCTTGCACACTTACTCACTCAGCTCCACAGATCCTTCAATTGTTGAACTGATCAGGAATGAGATAAAAGCTGTTTATCTCATCATACAATATGATTAAAACCCCTGCACTCTCTCTCGTCATATTAGAAATAATGCAATTACAGTCAGTGCTTCAGGAAGTATTCAAACCCCTAACTATGTGTCCTCTTTCTGTTATAGATTTTGTTCTGGTAAAAAAATCATTTTAGCCTCTGAACCTACAGTAAAGTCCATAGTGATAATGTGAAAATGTGTTTTAGAAATGTTAGTGAATGTATTTCTAAAAAATCAGAAACTGAAATTTCTCTTTTACAAAAGCATTCAGACTCTTAGTTCTTTTCTTTGTACAATACCTTTGGCAGCAAATACGGCTTTGACGCGTCTTTGTTAAGTCTCTACAAGCTTAGCGCACCTGGGTTTGAGCAGTTTATCCCATTCTTCCAGACTGATCCTTTCCAGTCCTGTAAAATTGGATGGAAAACATCTATGAGCTGCCACCAAGTCTCTCCACAGAAATTGTGTAGGGTTTAAGTCTGGGTTGTGGTTGGGCCACTCAAGGACAATGTGAGGCTTGTCCGCAATGCAATCCACTGTAGCATTGTCTCGTCTGTATGCTTCAGATCAATCATTGCTTTTACATGCACTCAAATAATCAGGTTACTCAGGAAAAACAGGTTCCTTGGGAGAAAGAGATTACATGCACTTAAGAAACCTGGTTACTGGGAATCTGTGTATACATGCAGCAGATGAGTAATCTGATGTCTTCTCTGCTTTATGCTTATGATAAGGAGTCCCATTCATCAGCTTACTTGGGAAAGATGACTGTAACCTAGTTACTTAGGTGCATGTACATGCACTGATTGTCATAAAACGTGAACCACTGTCCCAGTTGCAGGTCACTTGCACTGTACACAAAGTTTTGCCAACTCTAACCTGCCTGCTGCTAAGAAGCACCCCGACAGCATGATGGTGATGAGCAGTGCCAGTCAGCAGAATATGAAATATTGACAGTATGATATGTAATTGCACATTTCATTTACTCATTATCAACCTATTGAATTTGGTACACTTTCTGTTTTAAGCACTACTTGGTTTGAACATTCAAGGTCAAAGCTCAATTGAACTTTAAAGGCACAACTACAGGGAAAGGTCCACAGGGTGCACACACATGAACATACACACACACACACACACACACACACACACACACACACACACATATTCCACAATAACCAAACATTACCATATAAACTAGAGCACCAATGATTCCACATAGCAGATTAAAATCCAACAGAGCTAATTTTAGGCTCAATCAAAGACAACAAAGCCACTATAATATTCACAGACTCTGTCAATCTGCAGATTACATATTATTGACAGGATAATAAATTTATATTATAGCCCATTTATATTTATGATATGCATAAAGCCTGTTTCCTTAGCAAAATGCCAAAACCACACACCGACAACATCATTTTAGCCTGTTATCAATCTAAATCATAGACCCAATATTAGTTAGCAACAGCTGATCTGAGCTCCTGTTTTATATTTCAACCAGCATCAACTAGTGTTAAAAGGTCGGAAAGCTGCTCCGTGAATATTTTCTACACTGAGCCAGATGATTTGACAAATTCACACATCACAAATTTAATATAATAATAAAAAATATGCTGTAATGTAGCTTCTGTGGGCACTGAATCCATGTGTTGTAACCTGTATAAAACAATTATCCACCGTCTGCTCATGAAGTGAGATAAGACTATCTTGATAACACTAAGACTGGGACAATGTGTTGTCATAATTGAATGACTTGATTACATAAATATGTCGATTTTGGTGCAATGCGTTGATGCATTTACATTCATCCTACATTGAGATGGCTCCCACTCAGAAGTGGTCCCACATTCCCACAGTAGCACCACTGCTATGCACAAGCATCTCATATCAAAACATCCTGGGCTCTCTGACCTCTAAGTGATGAGACTACCGCATCAGGGTTTACTACAATGAGTTTTGTCTTATTGTTTATTGGGGTTGGCGCCTGAGAGTAGCCATTGCGTTCTCATCTGTTATATTTCAAACAGGAAGTGAATAGAAGACTATAGAGCAGATACTAACAGCTAGTGTGCCAACACCGCTTTGTTGCACATTTGCACATTTCACTTTGTTTATGCACAGAAAACATAACAACATTGATTCCCATGTCTGTTGCACAGTACGCAGCAGATGTAGTACTGTAGTGCTGTACTACTGTGTAGTAATAACAACTTTCCTAACTACAATGATAAATATCAAGATAAACACAGTAGACATATTCCATAATTACAAGGTTAAAAACATATACAATCAGGTACTACGGTATATACTATAGAATGTGGGTGATCAAGCTCTTTACAGGTTGAACAAGTGATTGAAAATAAATGTTGTTATTGATTTATCCCCCTGTGTTTAAGATGGAGTCTGCATTAGAGTATAGATAATAGAATTTGGGACTTTGCCATCAGCTTATGAATGCAGTGCAGCATCTCTGGCTGTCCTCCAAATTCAGCTAAATGTGTTTACTTTAAATGCAGAGTTGAAAATGTAACAAGCTTCTTTGTTGATGCAGGAAACAAGAGCAAAGCCAAAATAGCTCTAACCTGGCAAAATCACTAATTCTCAGGAAGACTTGGATATTATTTCCATATTTAGATCTGACTCCAGCTTCATGTTTGCTTATAAGTTACGAATCCCCCAAGCATAAATCCACTAGATATAAGAAACCAAGCAATCAAAATGAGATCTGGAAGAAGTAGAGCGTGTGTGAGGGTGTTTGAGGGAGTTGGGCTGTGTTCAGATTATTTAGTTATGACATAGGAATGGCCATCTCTGATTACTTTCCTTTCACACCTCTCTCTCTGTTTAAAACTAAATATTTTGGCACAGGAGTAAGATTTGTTGATGCGCCACTGTTGTTGCTGGGATATATCTATTTACTGACAATCCTTGGTAACACTGCTAAAGTTACATGCTACATGAAAAAATATTGCGGGTTAACATCCCCTGTTCATTGTAAAGTGGAAAAATGTTGCATACATCAATCTATTTTAACATTTGCAACCATTTTCTTGTGAGGGAGGTGCAACAACACCTCAAAAAGAAGACAAATTGGCCTTGACGTCACCAAAACGGGGAATGGCAAAGGTTTAAAAATAAATAGAAAAGACCATAAGGCTCATGCTCATACTAATTTATGCATATATGACATCACACAGCCTTATGATAAAGAGCCCCTTATGCATCAGACCAGGAACTGACGAGGCTAATTTGAAATAGTGACGGACGACAGACAACTGACTTCTGGGATAAGGAAAAACGACACTTTTAGTGAGCAGCATAAGGTAAAATTTGAGAGGGTAAGTTACAGCCAGATGTAGCTAATCATCATCCTTTGATTAATTGATCATCAGCAGTTGTGCAGGCCTCTGTCTGACATTTTGGCAGTGCGCTGCTGTGGAGTATTCAGGTGTGTTTTAACACAATGTGCACAAGAGGGGAAGACACTATACAATAAAACTAGATGGTCTTGTAATACTGGCAGAAGTATTAATGCCTGCCTTGACAGGAAACAAATGCACAAGGAACAACTTCAGTGTCAGTCATGCCTCACATTACCAATTAAAAAATCTACATGTCACAGTGATTTATTGCAGGGGTTAGAGGGAGACTGGCAGACTCAGTAAGAGAGGTGAGTAGTAGTTATATTCAAGGCAAAAATAATTTATACTTATGTTGACTTGTGCAGTGTAATTAAAATAAAAGCCTGAATAATGCAGCTGTTGATAGCCTCAGCAGGTGTCTGCTCCCAGGTTCATGTTCATGTTGATCTGGATCTGCAGTGGGAGAGCAGTGTGAGAAGGTGCTACTGACAGTGGCTCTGTTAAAACACTTGTGTGTACTGTAGGATGAGCTGCAGGAGCTGTCGGTCTCAAATGGTCCTATCTTCAACATTTCATGTTAACCTCTAGCATAAATTAGAGGGAATATAATACTGTTGTTTAAAATAAGCACTGTACAGGATTGATTTTCCTTTACACTTACAACAAATAAATCCCTTCTTCTCAGCTGGACACAGCTCACTGTAGGCAGGAAAACTGTAGGCAGGAAAACTAAGCTTGCTCTGTTACTGAAAAAATATTCACCTAAAGTAAAAATGGTCAGACGCCAATTTCAATACAATGAAAAAAAAGTAAACCCAAAAAATGTGTGCATTTAAACTAATGGAAGACTAAGTGATGAGTCTGACGATTACTGATGTTTAGCATTTTTAATTTATCGGCTGATGTCTTTACTCATGCTGGCCGATTAAAAGTATCTGAAGACACATCTGCAGCCTTCACTAGAAGCATTACATACACACACACACCTGTAAATTATCATGCATGAATGTGCAGTTATTTGGGTGCACCAGTGCAAGTGACTCACCGGGGTGCATTTTATTTGCACTTCAAAGATCAGTGAGACTAGCAGATCTAAACATACAGTTACAGCTTTCTGCTGCAGCCTCTCTCTTCTGTGACCAAAGGTGGAGCTCAGCTCCTCCACACAGTGGACAGCAGGCACGAGAACAGACAGAGCTCAGGTGAGGTGAGACTTCATAGTGTAAAACCTTTCACTTTAGAGAGTGTCTGTTTGTTCACATTTTCAGACTTGCCGTTACTATAATCTACAGTTTTTTCTTTTAAATAACAATAAGCCTCATACTGCGAAAATACATTTAGGAGAAGAAATTCACTCAAAGGCAACATTTACCTGACTTGTTTTTTTTCCAGACAGTAACAGCTGAGCTGTTGCTGCTCCATCCCACATGTTGGAATGTTTGTATCTTCTCTCTTCTGTTGTTGGGCTTCCTCCTCTATGTTCTCCTCTGCAGGTATATCCCTGACTTCAGAGCTGTATGCTTCCAGTGTGCAGTTACTGGTTCTACCAGCCTGCTCAGTGTTTTGTCTGCTGCTTGTTGTCCTTTTTTTGTTGCCTCCGGTTCTCAGGGCAGATGGCCCCCCACCCTGAGCCTGGTTCTGCTGGAGATTTCTTCCGTTAAAGGGAGTTTCTTCTCTCCATTGTTGCTTAGTGATGCTCAAGTGGAGTTTGTTTGGTTTTCTAGATAATTTTGTGTAGTTCTTTTCTGTGAGGTCTTAAACCTTACACTGTAAAGTGCATTGAGATGATTTTTGTTGTGATTTGATGCTATATAAATAAACTTAATTGTATCAAAGATGCTGTTTTTTTTTTCTCTCAAAGTAAAGGGGTTATGTACTGGTACTTAAATTGGTACCATCCCTACTGTGCACTGCCTTATTAATGTGTAATATCAATTTAGAAAATAATTGCGTGAGCAAAAAAGATACTAAAAAGCAAGGTTTTAAAGACCTGAATAATATTGGTTCCAAAAATGTAAAATACGGTTGCAAAGTCAAGTTAGGTTATTCCTAGTGGGCTTTTTATGTTTCCTTACACAGTCACTATTTTAATGGTATTCAAGAATAAAACAAACAAATACAATCCAGCGTTATCTTGTGCCAGTTCCAAGTCTGGATAAATGCAGAGGGTTGTGTCAGGAAGGGCATCTGATGTAAAACGTTTGCCAAGTCAAACATGCAAATCATCAAGACAACTTCCGTTGCAAAGATTATTCGCTGCCTGGGTTAACAACAACCGCCACTGGTGCTGTTGACCTACAGGGTGGCAGCGGAAACTGGGCTACTGTTGGTCAAAGAAGGAGAGGAAGAAAGCATGTTTGTAGGCAGAGAGAGAAGAGGCAAGAGTATAGCACTGACAGTAGGGAAAGCTAGAGAGCTGGTTGACATGAGAGAAGAAAGGTGGACATACTGTGTGTCCAGGAGACCTGCTAAAAAGGTAGCAAGGCTAGAAGCTTAGGATCAAGGTTCACGTCGGTTTACCATCATGTGGATGAAAAGAGAAATAGAGTAGGAGTAGTACTGAAAGAGGTGTTTGTTCTGGAGGTGAAAAGAGTACAGGCATCATGACATCATGATGACTCTGAAGCTGGAAATTGAAGGTGTGATGTTCAATGTTGTTGTTGGTTATGTCCCACAGGTAGGATGTGAGTTAGAAGAATAGGAGAAATTCTGGAGTGAGTTAGATGATGTGATGCAGAGCATCCCCCGAGGTGACAGAGTAGTGATTGGTGCAGATCTCTATGGACATGTTAGTGAAGGGAACAGAGGTGATGAGCTGTGATGGGCAGGTTTGATCTTCAGGACAAGAACGCAGAAGGACTGATGGTGGTAGACTTTGCAAAAAGGATGGAAACGGCTGTAGTGAATAATTTATTTGAGAATAGGCAGGAACATTGTGTGATAAATAAGAGTGCAGGGTAAAGAACTGACTACATCTTGTGCCAACTTTATAATCTGAAAGAGATCAGTGACTGCAAAGTATTGGTGGAGGTAGAGGTGGTGGAGTGTAGCCAGACAACACAGGATGGTGGTGTGTGAAATGACTATGGTGGGGAGGAAGATAAAGAACACTAAGGCAGAGCAGAGGACAAAGTGGTGGAAGGTGAAAAAGTTTGGTGGTGTGTAGTTTTCAGGGAGGAGGTGAGACAGGCTTTGGGTGAGTCAGTTTTAAGAAGACTGGTTAACGATAACTAATGTGATCAAGGAGACAGGTAGGAGGGTACTTGGTGTGTCATAGGGAAGTGGAAAGCGGACAAGGAGACTTGGTGGTGCAACAAGGAAGTCCATGTGTGTATGCAGTGAAAGAGGTTAGCTAAGAAGAAGTGGGACTGAGAGAACGGAAGAAAGTGGACAGGAGTACAGAGAGACGGAGCGTAAGGCTAAAGCCAAACAAAGGGCATATGAGGACTTGTATGCTAGGTTGGACAGTAAAGACGGGGAGGTGGATTTGTATAGGTTGGCGAGGCAAAGAGATAGGAGATAGGAAGGATGTGCAGCAGGTTAGGGTGATTAAAGATAGGGATGGAAATGTATTGACTGGTGCCAGGGGTGCCAGAGTTGATCATTGAGGAAAAAGAAAGAGAACCAAGAGTAGAAGAGGTGACAGGAGCAGGAAGTAGCAAAGATTAGTAAGAGTGACGTGAGGAGGACATTAAAGAGGAAAAGAGGTCTGAGAGGCCTGATTTCATATCTGTGGAGCTATGGAAGTCTCTAGAAGAGGTGGCAGTAGAGTGTCGGACTAGTTTGTTCAACAAGATCTTGGAGAATGAGTGGATGCCAGAGGAATGGAGGAGAACTGTATCTGTGCCAAGAACAAAGAAGAAGTACAAAGCTGTGGGAACTACAGAAGATCAAAGCTGTCATACAATGAATTTGTGGGAAAGAGTAGTGGAGGTGAGCATTTGTGAGCAGCAATATGGTTTCAAGCCTAGAGAGAGTACAACACATGCAATATTTTCTGTGAGGATGCGGATGGAGAGTCCAGAGTCTGGCTTTAGTCTGTCTCAATACAGCGTGTCAGCGTAGTGCAGGACATTTATGAAAGCGGTTAGACAGTGGTAAGTTGTGCTGTAGCTGTGAATGAGGAGTTCAAGGTGGGTCTGCATCAATTATCAGCTCTGAGCCCCTTCTGCTTCGCTTTGGTGATGGAAACAGATGACAATAGACAGGAATCTCCTTGGACTATGATGTTCGCAGATGACATTGTGATCTGTGCTGAGAGCAGCCAGCAGGTGGAAGAAAACCATGTTGGTAAATGGATGCTGTGGATTTACAATTGTGCTTACTGTACTGTTTATATTTCTCTCAAAAATAGTGAAAGGAATGGCAAACTAGAAAAGGCTTAATCTGCTCTGTTGTACTTTGGATCAAAGTGATCAGTATTGAACCAGAGGTTACAGATGGAGTGTCTCTCATAGAAATTGTTCAAAGTCTAAGATTCTAATTATAATAATCAAAGTGCAGGTGTTACATTTTCAAGAGCTCCAATTTCCAAATTTCTATCCCTGTAATTAGCAATGTGCATTGTTCTTTAATCCCACAACAACCCAGTCCCTTTTCTTTGCTTTGTAGCATATTTTAAGATGATTCTGCGGTGAGGTGAATAGGTTGAGCTGACAGACAGCTTCTGTCTTTGTGACCGTAGTCTCAGAATGACAGTGATGGAATTCATTAATCATTAGCAGCCTGCAGGCATCTGACCCACACCCAATGTGCCCGCTGCGAAGCCTGTTAAACTGAGCCAGCCTGCTACTGCCTTCACACATGTATACCAAGATTATTGGGTTATACGAATATGGATTTGCAAAAACAAATAAAACAGTGTTATTGGGTTTTCAGATTTGCTTATCTTTAACATTTCTCTTCTCCGTCAGATCCACCCATGCCATTTTTACATGCCATCCTTCATTTCCCCTTGGCACAAGCTAAGATGTAGCACAATTTGTCATGTGAGCGGCCAATTTCGGAGCAGCAGAGCCGGGCCCAAAAGGGAGCAAGAGATTTAAAATGGAACTAAGATGCCCACGAGCAGACCTCATAACTGTCAATGATAAAAACAATGATCAAATCTACACATTTAATGCATCTCACGAGTTGTTTTGCATAAAAAAGCGCAAATTAGTTCATTCGCTCATACTTATGTATGTTTTCATGTTTTGATGTGTGGTGTAAAAAGCAGTGACAACAATGCTTTCTGGGTAATATGCTCCCCTAGTTTAGTTAGACAAACTACTGTAAATAATTAATACATTGCATTGTGTCACATATACATTTGTCTATGTCAATATTCCACTATATTGGATTAGAAGCAAATAAATTCCTATTTGGATCAAAAGTTCAGTAATTCAAGTGCTGATCTCAAAATTCTTCTCTTACTGCTTCCAAAACGCAGATGATGTACAGTTTGTGTGGTGCCCAAATGCTTCCCAGGGCCTTATTTGCATAAGACGGATAACCTATAATCTGTATGGCCCCTGAACACCTCACCCTGACAATGCACTTCTGGGAAACAGAGGCAAACATTACATGGTTTTACTTTAAAACCTGCGCACAAAGGCAAGTGATTGGCTTCTCCTTTTTGTACACTGTAAACCCTGCAATTTGTTGATACAGTTTAAGGAGGAAAACGAGAGTGCTTGGTTTGATGTGTTGAATCTTCCTGCTCCCACATCTTCCATATACTGTACAGTAATGTAGGATTTTTAAACCTTAGTGGTCATTCGTGGAACTGCAATTTAATGGTGCCTTTGCGGTTGTTTGCCTCTAGTAACATAACAGGTCAAAATCCGTTACATCACTGAAGCTTGCTAAAAGGAGTTTCATGTAGCTGTTGTTCTCATGTCGAGGTTCACGTTAGTAAGTGCACATCAGACCAAATTTTATCAGATTTTTTTTTCCAATTAAAATACTGCTCTTTGTGTCAGACTGCCAATCATGTTTTCAAGGTTAATGTTAAGTGCTCTGTTATTCAGCCGTCTCCTCACCCACAAAGAAACACACATTTGGACACACAATCTACTGGATTTGCTATGATTTCTGTAGCCAGTTTGTATAATCAATTAATTGATTATCTTACTACATCAAGGATTGTAGTAAGATAAATTGCATCAGAAACCCCCTACATTTATTCCAGATGTGTCTGAGTTCAGAAACAGCTGGTGTTGAATATGGTATCACCTTGACATAACAGCTCCTTTGAAGGAGAACATCTGTCAAACTGCCCTAACACTGATCCTTCTCTAAATGAAACAACCTTGTCAACAACCCCTAATGCTGCTAAGAAAAAAAAACTGCTTGTAAATAGGGCAAGGCTGCATTGAAAAGTTATTTGCAACCTCTGACTATAAGTCCCTGGGTATTTTACTAAGGGCTTGGCATAAAGCAGCAGACTAATTAACCAAATTTATTGGACTAATGGTCTATCCCTAACCTACTGATTTCTAGATGGTGCCCGGCAGCTTCAGGAAGCTGTTAAGTAGAACCAAGAAACACTGCTTAGGGCAAAGAGTCAACATGATAAATCTACTTCACTGTTTCTATATTCTTACTTGCAAACAATGTTTGCAACATATTTATTTAGCAGTAACCATCACCAACATCAACAGCACTCAGTAGTATACAAACTAATGTTTGACTGACTGACTGATGTTGACTGACTGAATTTTTCTGATTAACACCTCTATTTTCTCTGTTGAAACACATTGTTGTTCACATGATCTGGAAACTACTCAGTAGCTTTAAACTCAAAATATCCAGTTGTGGCAGCCCCATTTACTGTTCTTTAGGTATTCCTTACAGTCCTTTAATTTTTCTTATGTGCAGCCTTCATTTGGTACTCTCTACTGTGTATACAAATTAGGGCTGGACCCAAATATCCAGGAATCTGAATATGTTCTCAATAAATAAGTAGATTTGTAGTAATAATAATGTAATAATGTAATAATCTACCTGTAACTGGTAGTAACTTAAAAAGACTCTGAATAAAAGGACCAATTATAAAGTTGTGAGATTTACAGAAAATAGCAATGCTGTGGAATTGTATTTATCAATACAATTGTCTTCTAGTAAAGAGTACCTCACTGGTATTTATTACTGAAGGTCCATTGCATTGGCAAATCAATTCAAACAGGCCACTGCTAATGTTCCGAGCGTGTGATAATGCTCTTGATTGCAGCTAATGAAAAATAATGAGATCTCAACTTTCACACCCCCTCAGAGTTTACAGGGCATACATATTTAATGCATTAGGTGTTCAAGATCTGTTGAATAGCTGATTAAAAACACACCAATGCTAAAATAAATGTGTTAAAGGAGTGCACCTACACTCTTATAACGAGAGCCAACATGCATTAACCATTTCATCAAAAAAAAAAAAAACACTGTTGATCCCTTATGAACTATCAATTTCCTTAATCAACAATCAGCCATATCAACAATTAATACTCAGTTAACTGTGAACACTGCAGTTATGTTTTTTCATAATAAAACCCCTGAAGTGACCTACTCTCACTGCTAAATCCATTAAATTAATTTAAATGTGGAAATCAGACTAATTTAATTCAAACTCACACAGCTTCCACTGTCCACATTTGTTGCTGTTCAACAATTGGCTAAACGAAATTCAGCTTCTTATGTAGATCATTAGAGTGGCTTGCTGTTAGCTATCATCAGTATAGTGGCATTTCGACACTCATACACAGAACAGTTGTCTAGGAAGTAAACAAAACATTAATCAATTTTAGATGCAGGCCAACTTACACTGTTCGACTGTTATAGCCAGCTGGTTGCTTTGCCAAGATGGCCCTTTGCTGTATGGTGCTGACGCGGAAACATAGCAAGTGGCCTTGTTATGTTTCTGCTTAGGGTGATGCTGCAGTCCATCACAAAATGTCACATACTATACATGTCACATGCACCTGTACACACAAAGTCTCCTGAGCTCTGAAACCCTTACTGCCTTCACCAAATGTGGAAATACAAGTATATTTTCTATATTAGTGACACACACACAATTTATATAAACACTATGGCCTCTTAATTATCTATTTCTAACAAAATAAACAATGGCAGATCCTTGAAGTAATAAATTCAATGACAATGCAGAGAAATGCTTTGGTGAATCATGATACAAGAGACTATGAATGTGTCATACTATACAGTATTTGATGTCACATGCAGGCCCTAGACCTCCAGCCTCTCCTTGAAAAGAGGTGTCTACTGTGGCATAATAAGTTAAAAAGAAAATGCAGCTCTGTTTACAACAACACGTTTTTGATGACAGGCATCAGAGAAGAAAGGCTGGACTATTTCATGCTGGACACACAGCTCATGACAACAACAGTGCACATAGGGGCATTTCAGAAGACACAGCTCATTAAACTTTAAAGCAGCGGGGCTATGGCACTCTCCCCCGCCAGCCAAGAGGAGGGAGATGCTACAGTAAGCCAGTGATTTCAACAACTAGCTATATACTGTAAATAAAGAATGGAAAAAAAACAATCTAACAAATCTCCATTTCAGATTATAATTGAACACCTCAAATTGAGTCATGGATACATGTTGCCAAAAGTCAATTATCCAGCTTGATAGTGTGATTAACTGGAGCTTTGACACCTAATGGCATTCCATCCATACACATCGCTTGAGCAACATTTCATTTGTTGCTGTTGAGCAGCTTCGTCCTTTCATAGCTGCACAGTACCCTTTTTAACTGACGCGTTCAAGATAATATAATGTGTCACAAAGCATTCATCATGTCATAATTAACAATAGCTCTGCCAACTCTCGACTCAGCAGTTACCCTTAGTTACCCTTAGATGAGAGCGATGTTGTAGCAGGAATGGTTGGCAAACAAATCTGCAAGAAATTATCCTGACAAGTCACCAAGGTCCACAAGTTCCTGTGTTAAACATATCCATGAATTCCTAAAGGCAGTCCTAAATTCAGTGAATTGGCAACAAGTGTCTTCTTGAAGTGCTTGAAGAAAGGGAGAAGAAACGCTCTATCCTTTACAGATTGCTCACAAATTGCTTATGGAGTGCTCTTATGAATGACCTTTCAGAGATAAAACACACTGAGTACAAATAAGATATGAGAAAAAATAGTGAGAGTAGAGTAAGAAGTAACACATATTAGAAAATACAGAAGAATTCAGTGTTATCACAGTGGCTTTACAAAACACAAGCAATAAGATAAAGAGCTCGATGGCTTATTACTTTCATATGCACATGTAACCAATACTGGATTCAATGCAACAATCAAATCAAACACTGTTTAGGTGTGTCAGGGTAGCTCCAGTAGTAGCTACTGGATAATTGATCCCAAAGTATTATAATCAATTATTAGTATAACAGAATACAACAGCCACAATCTTTTGGAAGATAAAATATGGAAAAGTCCTTGCAACACAAAACAAAACAAAAGAGGCCCATTTAAATTCATTAGCACTGTTTTGAATGACATAAAAGTTATTTGTGGATGTAATCTGAAGAGGAAAACATATTCAAATTTGATAAGAGCAACAGCATTTTCCTTAAATTGAAATTCCTTGTCAACACCTATCAGCTTCAGAAGTGACTGCATGATGAACGTACATACATTTGCATATTCGGACACAAAAGGACCACATTAATTTGATTGATCCCATGATCAGATCGCAATGCTTCTTCCTTACAGTCGTACTGTATGAATCAGCATTTGTTTTCCTGCCACACTCATTAGCTGCACTGTAGCGCGGGCCATGGAAGAAACCACTGTATAGACAATAGCTCTAATGAATTTTTCCTGTTTCTGCTGAGATAAAAGAGGAATCACTCCAGGGAATATGCTGAACAGACACTGTGTATGTCCTCCAGGATAGCATCAACTTGAAATCTAAGCATTGCTCTTTTCATCGGAACAAAACAGTAGATCATAATCTGTCAGATGGAGCAGAGTCACAGTGGAAGACGTTTCACTTGACTGCACAACATGCAGATGAGTTATACAGTATCCACATACAGGAGATAGGGAGATAGACAGAGATGATGATGTAAACTAATGGTATACATTTTTAAAATCACTATCAAAAAATAGAGTAACCAGTATATTATTACTACAAAAAACCTAAAATATATAGTATAAAATATAGTTTATTTAAATAATGCATTTCATGTTTATGGAAGATTCAATTATAAGACTTCAACACATAGTTTATTTACACATTGTTTCATAAAAATATGTCATACAAAATTTGACTAAATAATATATATATATAAATAATTCTAATTAAATTAATAACTTATTTACTAATATGTTATTAATAATATGTTATTACTAGAATTTCTAATCTATAATCTACAGCAGGCAGCAAGAAGCATCACAATTTAACTGGTTTCATGGTTTTCTGATGAAAATATGGGGGCAGAATGGCAGAATGAGCTCAGTCTACTGAAAATAGGTTGTACTGTATTTCAAGCTGTTGGAGGGTGGGGATGGAGGGGAGGGGGGTGGAGGAGGCAGATCTTTGGTTACTTTGGGCCTGTCCTTGTCTGGTTTTCACCTCATATGGTATATGATCTTCACATCTCATCTCATGGCACTCAGAAAACTGAAGTCAACTTAGCTAAGCAGCAAGACAATCCTTGTGTGTGTGTGTGTGTGTGTGTGTGTGATGAAATTCTCAGATGTACAGTAGGTACAGTCATATGACACATTGTCACCTCGAATTTAGCAGTGGAAGAGCACAACACAGCTGAAGGTGGTCCAATTATTATGTGAAGAGACTGAAATGACATAGTCATTTGTAATGACAGGCGAGAGAAAGTGCTCTTTTAGTTTATTCAGATTTATTCTCCAGGTTGTCAGAAAACAAAAATGTGATAATCAAATGTCAAAAAAAAAAAAAAAAAAACTGTTGTCATTTTTATTTGTTGTTTGACCAAATAGGCACATGTGCCAGCAATAGCCATTGTCAAGATACACATTTTGTTTAATCCCTTTGAGCTACTTCACAATCATCCAAAACGTGTTACGGTAGTGCCACTGAATGAAATGTTTACAAGAAAACTCCTTAGGTTTATATTTTCATGGGGTTATATTCAGCTTGAATCCAGTTTTAAATAAGGCAAAACATTGTGGGGAAATAATCAAATAGCTTAGGTTTTAAGTAATATTGAGATTTTAATATACTTTTAACTAGTACTTTCTCCACTCTCTGCAGCTCTATAAGGCTCTGGTGCAGCAGTCTGGCCTAAGCATGTGCATGAGAGCATGTTCACCAAGGCCTTATATCCAGCCTGAGTAACTGAATTGAGGGACATCACAACATATCTTTCCCTATTAACTCAGCTATCCTCACAGTAATTTGCAGTTGGCATTTTCACTCACACTATATATAGTGATAGTCACAAATGGCCATCCTACTTGGCAACTTGTTCATTTCTTGAACTTTCCACTCTCACTCACTTCCTCATGAGGTTTCACGAGGCTTTCAGCCCTTGAGGACTGGAGTTTGTATCTCTGCATCTCTAAATCTGTGGCTTTACTATTCAAAAAATGTGCTATCAATGTGCAAACGATTAATTGTTCATCTCATTTTTGCTAATTTAAGTCAAATTAGTAAAATTTAAATAAAATTCTGCCATACAGATAGACTATATGTCAGCTGCACTTTCACTTTTCCCTTGCATTCTGCAAAAAGAGGCAGAGAAAAAGAGTGTTTTGAAATTTGTTTCCATCCCAGGACTTTTTCCACCCACTTTAATTAGCTTTGAATTTTTTTTTTAATGGTCTCATGTCTCAAAATATAAAAAGTAAGATTGCACTTGCTGTGTCTCTGCTTCTTTCAGAGCTTTGATATCAGTTAATGAATGAAAAGGAAAACAGGAGCAACTGCTGCTGAGGACTGAACAAACACTATCACATAAAACTTGTTTGGGAGCTTGTCCGCTAGTGCTGTAGATAAGCAGTGCAGACTTTGATACAGAGTGTGTATGTGTGTTCTCCTTGTTTTGGGCCTATACATCTCATTTGCTGGGGTCTGATAGAATGATGAATGTGCATCAGAGTTCACACAGATGCAAAACAAATCCACGTATTAGTCAAAATGCTCATCAGTTCATCATTACGGTAAATTATCATTGCTTATTCAGCTTCTGCCTCATTCAGCCAACAGGTTAAATTTGTAAAACTGATACTGTTTTAGTAAATATACTGGAGAAGGTGGAACAATCGAAAGGCCTAAAATCCATCTGACATGCAACAGTACACTAAAGCACTGCAGTTCTGCTGCAGATAATTATTCACTTAAGCACATCAAAATGGTTTAGAGCAGACAGCCTCTTCAAATGAAATGCTATGTATTGTTGATAAGCAACAGATGACCATCAGCACATGGATACAAGCTTCAGGTTTACAGAGTGCAGCTGAGCAAAGCAGCAGTGTAAGACCAGGAGCTCAGCAGTATAGATGTAATTATGATATGAAAGCAAGCTGTCACATGCAGTAAATGTATTGCTTTGAGCTGAAGCCTTTCTACAATGTGTAACCAAACATGAAGTGTGTGGTGAAAATTGGAATTACTCTCTAGTGTGTGACAAAAGCCAATATTACAGAAAAATAATTATACGAGTGGGCTCTGTGCAGAGCAACATTCACGGTCCCCTAAGGCAAATTTACAATACAATTTTACCTTTAAATGAGACCCAAGTTTGCAGAGAGCAAACACAATGTATGATGGCACTCTAATTCATAACATGACTAATCGTGTTTTACCATAACACAAATGTTGTGATAGCATCATAATCACTTACACATTTAAAAAAGAAAGCCACTGCAAAAATGAATTCCCAATTCATGTCAGTGCAAATACTGTTCATGCCGTAGCTAGCATAACGGCAGAAATCAGCAGTCAATTTTAGCAGAGTAGGACATCATACAAGCTCTTACTGAACACACAGTACCTGTTATCTAAAAAGCATTAATAACCTACTTACTTAAATGAAATGAAGCAATCTCCAGGTGCAACTTACACAATAAAGTGCCTGGGAAAAGTCACAGTTGCCCGAAACTGCCCAAATGTCACTTGCTCTAAATGGTCTATAGGGCCGAATAAAAAAAAAAAAAGAAGTCAGACAGGAGCCACATTCAAAATCATTGAGATGCTTAAGCATGTTAAGGACTTTGGACTTTGATTTCTGCTGTTGTGCAGCGGAAATCAAGCTCACGCAACCAATTTTTATTCCTTGTTTTGCTTGATTGCATTTCTACCTTTAAGTAGCCTATTTGCTGATCAAAAGTACAGTTGCAAAAATGGTCAAAAACAGAATACAGTACACATTACAGTGGAAATAGCATTCTCACAGGAAATCTGTTCTTAGTAAGACATGGTTTATCAAGAAAAACAGTCACAGAGAGGATAAAACAAATGAAAATTATAAGCCTTTACCCACAAAAGATGGAGCACACATTTTAATTTCCATTTCCTGACCTTTTCAAGACGGAGGCAAGCCACTTCCAAAAGGAACAGTGAATAGTTTCTTAAATAGTCAGAGACAGCTGACAAAAGAACATGACTGCTTTTAATCCTCATAAAATCCTGCATAGTGGGCTGGGTAAATGTTAACTTATCACCCTTCATTATGTGGACACAATGGCATATTTTTAAGGGCACTGCAAGTCTGCAAAGTGGGGACATCTTATGCAGTCAGTGGTACAGAGTAGCTTCCACAAAAGATTTCTCCAAGAGGAATTTGGGCAAAAAAGGGCCACTTTGGTGAAAACTAATTGTTTATGGTATTTTATACTGTATGTCGTATGTATGTATCTATGAGGGATGTCATCGCTTAAGATAGAATAATTCATACTTTCATACTCTTACTTTAGTACAACTTATATCACCTTGCAGCAAAGCAGGCCCAAGGCATGATTCCTCCACCATACTTTACAATTGGGATGCTGTTTTCATGATGATAATGCAGTGCCCCTTTTTACATCAAATGTAGTGCTGTGTGTTCTTTCCAAATAGTTCAATCTTAGTTTTGTCAGTCCACAAAACATCTTCTCAATACTGCTGTGCAATGTCAATGTGCTCTTTGACAAACTTCAGGTGGGCATCAATGTTCTTTTTATTAAGCAGCATTTTCCTTTGTGGTGTCCTGCCATGGACACCCTGCTTGTTCAATGCTTTAACTACTGTAGACATGATGTTAACCAGTTCCGACGATGCCTTCAAATATTTGGCTGTCACTCATTGTTGTTTCTTTACTTCACAGATGAGGGTTTGTTGTACTTCCTTTCCAGCTTTATGTAAATCAACGATTCTTCATCATAGATCCTCTGAAAAGTCCTACTCCAAGACTACAGGTATGCTAACATCTGAGTCCAGTTAGCTTTTCTAAAGGTCATTATTCCAAGGGTTCCAATGGGTCCAGATAGATTTTTCTTGCCACTTTACTTCGAACCACATAGACGTTTTTTAGGAAACTATGTAAGTTTTAGATGATATATTCCACTGATATCTTACTGTGAACTACTGGTATCTTTTTTCAGTGCCCCTTGGATATCTGAGCCCTGGTTTAATTGACTGAAACATTAAGGTGCTTTAAATGCAGTTCAAAGATGTGCTTAAAACAAAGATTCAGATATGATATAACAGTCACCACAGCCTGCAAAATGTTTCCTTTGAGTTAATGCTAAGAAGAAGAAAAAGAAGAGTGCAACTCTCCATTTACGTTTCTTCACAAGATTCACATTATTTGTACTTACTTTAGATGCTGTAATGTTCGCATTACACTCAGCTGGTGTTCTTGTTATTTTGTCCTTCTGCAGTACACGTGTACACAGAGTCAAGTTCACTACTTCTGGAGCATCACATAACTACAGGCTCAAAACCTCAGCTGAACCTTCTCAGCTGCGTTTCTCATTTGCTTACCCTCACTTCCCATGTGCTTGGTTTAAATTAGTAAAAGATACACACCACTACACAACAAGCATCCATCAAAACTGAAGAAAATGAGTTGGCATTATCCCTCTCTAGCTCTTCTACTGTTTTTTTTTTTTTTTTCCCACAGCTCTAACTACTTTGCAAATCCTCTTGAGGCGTTGGCACCTTTAGGCCTCATGAGTTACACAGATTTTTGTTTTTCGATTTTTTTTTTGTCACATTTATAGGCAGCACCAATTTTATTTGGAGCACCAAAACCACTGTTATGAGGAACAAATGGCAGAAGCATTGAACATTAGGATTCCCAGAGGCTTGAAAATATTTCAGGAGTTTCAGGAGCACCTCAGATTATCAGAGATTTTGTCAAGGTTTGGATTATGAACCACTTATAGACTTGATCCAATTAGCGTTTGGAAGAAAGAGATCTCGTTGAAAACACAGTGAGTCACAGTCACTCCAGTCAGTTTCTTGTTGTGCTACTGCAGTTTCTCCCCAAAGCTATCTCATACAAACAATCTCTGCTCCTGCTTTCTTTCTGTCTTCTCTCCTTAAGAAATTCTCAGTTCATTTTTTGTTCTATTTTACACTATTCACTATACGTCACTCTCCCGTTTCTTTGTTGTCATCCTGTTTTTCTTCTCTCCGGCTCTCACTTTCCATCCTGCAGTTGCTCATCTCCCACCCGAGACAGGACAGTGTTGTGTGATGTCAGGATAGGAAGGATAGGAACTGACTACTTCTGCTGTAAAGCACAAGACAAGACAAAAACCCACACAATGCACATCTCAGAGTGCTGAGCATGTTGACTGGGCTTGCACTGGGCTGAGGCCCAGAGTCTTACAAATTGCTCTGCCAAGCTGTTGAGGCATTGTTTCCCTCATTTTCAGCACAATGAAATGAAATCTGTGTCATGCTGAGAGTGGACATTATGCCTGCAAACACATTTTAAGAGATATACCTTAATTGTTGTGGCATCTCTTACATCTAAAGAACTATGACTGGATACTCTTCTTGACCTCAGTCATTTAAATAAGCGAATTCAATGTTACCATTGTAAGAAAATTACATATAATTGCATTCAAAAATATGCTATAAATATATCTAAATCCCTCCAACCGCTGACAAACACTTGAAACGTAAGCAATAATGTCTCCAGACCGGGCTCATCATGCACTGTTCGTCTCATTGAGCTGAATAGACCGACTGCACACAATGAACCATGTAATGTGTTTCATGTAGTAAAGCCCATGTTTCATTAGCTGCTTTAGCCTTTGTTTCTTTAACCAGGCCACGGTCTGCATTAAGGTCAAATTAAAAAGTTATTTAATTCCAAGCTGATGCAACTCAACATGGGCTGAAAATCTTATCTTTGCCCCCAGTAGTTCAACTTCTCACCTTGATGAACAGATGTACGCCTTGGTGTCACTAAACTGTGACTATTGAAACTTTAAACAGACTTTAGGCAGCAGGATTATACTCAAATTAGGTGTGTGTTTGTGTCTATGTTGTGAACACAAGACCAATATTCATAGCCTGTGTCTTTTATTCACCGATTTGATCCTCACCAACATTAGAGAAAGATATGTGGATTTGTTTTTGCTAAATGATCCAATTTACCCCTGATTAGGCTGAAACTGTTTCACATTTTTGCCCTACTTCTATAGTTAGTGCTAACATGCAGCCATTTCTATTGTAATGGCTTTTTAGCCACAGCTGTATTTGCACCTTAAACAGATTTTAAGTCATTTGCCATGTTCTCAGTCGGCTGCTTTAGTCACTGTGTTGTTGCGCTTTTAAACCACATTCACAGTCCAATACACACGCTGAAGTAACCGATTTGATGCTTAAAAGATGCTTTGAGTTGCAGTTACATAGATAATTATGTGTGAGTTATTAACACTGAGACAAGCCGAATCACTGAGATGTCCTAAAAGGGCCAATGTACAGCCTGTAAACTCTTTTATTTCAGGAACAGTTCTATCAAGTCATCCTATTGTGCAAAGCCTGAGTGCCCTGAACGCAAACTGTTTTATACCGTGATTCACAGACATTAAATCCTCCACATTTCTCCCTTTCCAAGCCCCAGTAGTGCACTTGTTCATGTTTAAGCTTTGACCAACACACTTAAAGGCTAATTCAGATACAGATCATTCTATCATCCTAGAAACGTGGCAGTGATTACATTAGTTGTGTCTTTTAAAGACACAGACTAAAGCTTTTATGTCATCTTGATCTAATTAATCTGGACTGCTCCCCAGTAAGTAGGTAATGTGACACTGGCAGTAGTACTGATAATAACTGCTGGTCACGTTTAGATTTGATTTTAATATTTGACTGAGCACTTTGATTGTTTAAACCGATGTGGCTCCTATACTGTATCTTCTATACAGTTTCCTTATTGCCTTCTCCTGAACATGAGCTTGTTCACTGTCTAAATTCCCCAGACAGTGTTCTTTAATTGGCTATGAATCATCATGAAGCACAGTGTTGATCAGACATTGTGGTATTGTAACTATTGCATAAATGTTTAGATTGTTATCCTGTAAATACAATGAGCACATTACATAGTGGTACACTTGGCACCAGACAGTGGGTTAGTCAAGTGGACAGGCTGCTAAATCAAGATGACAGACATTAAAATCAACAATAAGAGGACCATTTTGTTTCCTTAGACTTGATACCAGACATCATGTTCTATTGTATAGCAAAGTGCTGCCAGCTCATACTTTTTATATTTTCTTCAATATTTCTATGAGGTTCATATTGGACAAAATTGTATTTCAGAATTCAAGGGTGAGGCTAAATATAGACCTTGAAAAAAAAAAAGCAATGACAGAAGTGCAGCTGTGTGCTGTCATTGTTACAGCAGGGTGCCAGTTTTTGAAAACACTGTCGATCAGTGATGACAGAAAAAAAAGCTCCATGGGTCATTATCTTATCTGGACTTCAAGGCATGTTCACATAGTAAATAAACAGGATTTTTAACCAAAAACCCAAATGTAAGCAATTAATGAATCTATTTCTCTATATATTTCATAGAAAAATAATTTTAACAGATGTTTGATAGATTGTGCTGTTATGTTATTCACATTATTGATTAGAGTTTACAGTTTGCATTGCATTTTAAAACCAGTCAATGTAGCTTTAATTCCAAACCTTTGAACTAATTTTTTTAACAAGACTCCAACCAGCTCTTTTGAGGTCATTAATACACTTTTCTAGACACATTTTTATGGTTGTTCTCAATAAAGACATGAAAGATCAGAAATTCTTTTGTGGTATTATTTAGGCACATTATATTTGTTAATACTCTTGACTTAGATGAAGATCAGATAACGTTTTATGACAAATCAATGCAGAAATATAAAGATGCCTAATAGTAGGGTGTAACAAAAATTCACTTTGGCCAACTGCACATTGCTTGTTAGCAAGTTACCCTGTGATCTTCATGCCTTCCCACATTTCATCCAAGATTACTCTTAAAACAAGATGTTTTAAAGAGTCTTTGACCTAAGATAAGATACACTCTCCAATAACAAGTCATTAAAAATAAAGTGTAATGTAACTTGGTAAGTGACTGTGTCTTATATCAAGTTAAATTAGATATATTTGACTTGGAATTAGACAAATATTTTTGGTAAGATTTTGAGTTGCAGTGTAGCACAGCTATCAAGTAAGAAACAGGTTTGGGCAATATAAGAAATATTTGTTAGTACCAATTTATTATTATTTATGGTGTTTTCATGTAAAAAAATATATATATATATATCCAGCCTTATTCTTCAAGAAGACCAAAATTAACATTGTCCGGTGAATACTGTACACTATATAGTGTTTTTAGATGTTTTTCACACTTGCATTATCTGCAGTCTAACACAAAATTACACTAGGTTTAACAATATGCTTCCACAGCTTCCATCTCTCTCCTGACAGTATCATAAACACTGGCTGCCCTTGCCGCCTCTCAGCAGGCCACACAAGACGGGCGGCGTGGGGAGCAGTAGCACCCCGAGGACACAACAGCAGCAATTACACTTAACTCTTGGCGTTTGAGTGACAAGAAAACTGATTCAGAAATAACCTGTAGCGCAGAGCAGTGTTAAGTGCTAAAATCTTTGCCTCAGGGTGCTCTCATGGAGCTGGGCTGACACAACATGCAAGTTGAGTTACAATTTTGCACACAAAATGCTGTTTTTTTGAGCGTTGCAGAACATTAAACAAATATGATAATCAGCTTTCTAGACACATAACTCTAAATAGACGAGACAACGTATCAATGTGGAGTATGGCTTTCCAACCTCTACATCACTTAGAAATCAAAAGTAACAAAGTCTGAACTTTTAAAACATTACACCCACAAATACCAAATGTTTATTGGTACAAAATGATGCCCATAATCTAGCGTGATATTTATACTGTACTTATAGCATGGATTGATCACCACCTTTCATATGGGAAGAGATTAAAATCCTGGCCTTAGGCAACATTATGATTTACTCTGTAGATCCCACAAAACAGTTGCAGGTTTTGTGTGTCTCCTTTATCAGCTTTATCTTCATTTCGTGTGTGCTTATATCTCTTTTTCAGATGCTGACATTTCCCCCCTGTCCACCAGTCACCCTGTGATTTCTCTGCCTGATTTCCTGCACAGCTGATACTCGTCCCCTGCTGCTGTGTCTCAATCTCATATTCTAAACAAATTTTAAATAAGGTTAGACTATGCAGTGGTTCATACAAGATTATTTTTTTTTAAATGAAGCTAGCAGCCAATAAAATAATAATAGATATGATAGTATTTAAACCATGTTTAAGGGTTAAAAGGGTGTTGTAATACCTTATTGTCCCTGAATATTTGCAACTCATAAATATGAATCCGTAAATCAGAGAACCAAATATGTCTGGGATAATTGTTATCTGCGAATCTTATTTTTGTACAACAGAGAAGAAATAACACAAAATTACAGAAAAAAAGTAAACATGTAATAAACCCCAGCTGGATTGGATAGTGGCAACATCACTGTCCTCCATGTGGGGAGACGGGGGTTCAACTCCGGGCCTACCTCTAATAGGGGTCCTTAGGCAAGACCTCGTTAAGTTTACCCTGCCTTTGTCCTGTACCTTGTAAGTCACTTTGGATTAAAGGGCCTGTATGTCAATAGTACAGTAAGCACAAGGGCAGACCTTGTTTGGCCATATGGAACAATAATCTACAAATGAATCTTGCCTGACTTAGTTCTATATCACTGGTGCATATCCGGAATACAACAGAATAATTCAACATTGTTTCTAACCAGCAGCATCCCCTCAAGGCCAAAGTTTATTCTTTTCCACATGAATATTTTTGTGAAGAAAATGCAACAAGGCAGTGACTTATGCTTACTCTGGCGGCCTCCACAGTCCCTGGATTTCAATCCAGCAGAGAACCTTAGGGAAGCATTACATCAGAGTAAAGGATCTGCAGGAAACGTGTGATGCTAACAAGTCAGGATGGACCAAGGTTTTTAAGTAACATTAGCTGTGTGGCGAATCTGTTGTTTTAAGAAGCTGCCACAAACCAGCCTGTGATGATTGTGATGATAATGTTTTAAGTTAAGCTTTAAAAAGCTGTAAGGTTGATATTTAGGATTTGTTTAAAGTACTTACTGAAGTGGTGCTATGGTGTATTCTTTTAGGAGGTATGTTTTTGTTTTGTTTTACCCTGGCCAATCAAAAGTAAGAAATAAAACTGTTCCATCATTGAGTTGCAACATTTTGAAGTTGCTAGAATTTAGTGGTTGACAAGTGGTTCACAAAGGTTAAAGAATATTTTCAAATTAAAAGACTTGAATTAAATGTGTTACTTCTGCTTACTGCGTTGTTGTGTTGCTATTTAATGTCATATACACTTGTAATCTTTTTAGACTGATTTTCTGCTGCTGTTTTTCATAGATGTAATTTCTTAACAAGTCATGAGGGACGAAGTGACGTCCTTGTTCTTGAACCGAACCCACAAAGCTATGATTGAGCAATTGTTTCTCCAGCTGGTGGAAAACAGACATGAATGGGCGCAACACCAACCTACTGCTGCTGAACAAAGCAGAGAGGTGAGTCACAGCTTTTAAAACAAGCTAATTTCAGTTACAGTAAATTTAGATGAATTTGCTTTGGAGATCTCACATATAAACAAAACATGATCCCTCAGGTCATAACGTCATGCTGTGAATACAAACATGATGTATTAAGCCCACAAACCCAAAAAATTACATTAATATACACTGCCTATTCAAAAAAAGCATCCTACTGAATAATTATTGTATGGATGATTTTTTTTTTTTTTTTAGATGGCAGCAATCACTGATGCAGTAAGTAGCTTCTAAATTCTTAAACAACCATGTCGGAGGTCACATCCTGTGGTCATGGAAAAGATGTTATTCGGTTTCAGAAGGCTCAAATTATTGGCATGAATCAAGCAATGAAAACATCTAATGAGATTGATGAAATTACTAAAACTGGGTAAGGAACTGTCCAATGCATTATTAAAGCCTTAAAGGATAATGGGAAACCATCATCTTCAAGGAAGAAAAGTGGTCGGAAGAAAATCTTCAATGATCGTGATAGGTGATCATTTAAACTTTGGTGTAAATTATGTTTAATAAATTATGTTTAATAGTGAAAGTAAGAGCATTTCCACACACACAATGCGACGGGAACTCAAGGGATTGGGTAACAACTTTGTAGCCTTAAGAAAACTACTTGTCAGTGAGGCTATTTATTTACCAGGGAGCATAAAGATTGGACTCTGGAAGAATATAAGAAGGTCTTGTGGTCTGATGTGAGTGATGCGCGCATCAGGGTAAAAAGGAGGGGGAAGTGATGCACCCATCATGCTTAGTACAAGCCTGTGGGGGCAGTACTATGATCTGGGGTTGCTGCAATTGGTCAGGTCTAGGTTCAGCAATGTTATGTGTCCAAAGAATGAGGTCAGCTGACTACCTGAATATACTGAACGACCAGGTTACTCCATCAATGGGTTTTTTTTCTTCCCTGATGTCACAGGCATATTCCATGATGACGATACCAGTGTTCATCAGGCTCAAATTGTGAAAGAGTGGTTCAGGGAGCATGACTCATCATTTTCACGCATGGATTGGCCACAGAGTCCAGTCCTTAACCTTATTGAGAATCTTTGGGATGTGCTGGAGAAGACTTTGTGCAGCGGTCCGACTCTACCATCGTCAATACAACATCTTGATGAAAAATGTACGCAACTGGACATTGCAGAAGCCTATTGAAACGAAACGATGGTGAATATGTTTTTTGATCAAAGCTAAAGGCTATCCAACAAGCATGTGACTTTTTTGTCGGACAGGCAGTGTATGTCAAAATCTTTATTAATATTACTTTTGAGTGGATGTTTACTTTGGCCAGATCATGGAAACCAGAGAGTGCAACTGACTGGTTCATAATAGATATTAGCCATCAGGGCAGCTAACATGCATCGCGAATGACACATTAATGGACACACCCAAATTTCACCTTAATTAAAAAAAGAAAGAACCCAAAAAATGCAGTTTAGTACCACACAAGTGTTTTTTGTCACTGGAGCCAGTGATTGTTGACTGTTTTGCAGTGCACAGCGTGTTCTAGCCTCAAGTATCCGCACGTAAAATGAGGGTGTGAAACACCAATTGTGTCCTCTAAATTCAAGCAGAAGCTGGATGTATTTCTCAGGGTGCATTCAGAGGAGCCATTGGAAGAGGACAGCCTTGTCACATTTGGTCTAGAAATGCAAACTTCAAAGGAAGAAGGCCCCAGAATTGGGCCTCAGTGAATATGTGTACAAGAACATCCACTCAGTGACGCACATGCTGGAAACTCATCATCATTATTAATTGGGTTATATCACAAAATGCAAAACCTTCACCCATCTTACATTATATACCATCGCTTGATTAGCAATGTCTTTATGTGAATAGGCTTAGTCAGTGATAAGTGTTTATAAGGCCGTCGAGGGATGACTCCTCGTCCCTTTATGTGTTTATGTTACTCATAAATATGGAAGACAATACAGTTTGAGATCCCGTGGCTAATTTCTACTGACTGGCTTGAACGCTTGGACAGAGCCTGTTTGGAAAGGCAGCCTGTGCTGTACCCTGCAGAAACATTTCAACCTTATGTAACTGCATAGTTCAAAGCATTTATGACAAGGAAAATTAATCTCTTAGAAAATTGATATTCCTCTTGTAATTTTTTTAGGATATGTCTCTACACGTTCTCTCTACATGTATCTTTCTTTCTTTTAACTGCTTTTTTTAAACTATCTGACTTCCTTTTATTTGAGATCATGAATTATAATGCATTGTTATTGTTTGGTTTCCTATGCAAATAAAATTACCAGTTGGGCCTTGGAAAAAGAATCCCTTAATCTTATCTGGATCAGCCAGGGTAAATAACAGTTAATAAGAAACTGCCTGCTTCATATTCCCTTGTGGAGGAGCTCAACAAGGATCAACTCCTACCTTTTTTCCATCTTATTGCAGTAAATGACACTGTACTCCTATAGCTTTTTGACTTGTTCCCCTCTGTTGCTTAAGCAAATCTTCTAAATTGCTTATTGGACAATTAAAATGCTAAAATTGGTAATAGTAGCTTTCCATTGGATAATGAGTATGGGGTGATGTAGCATGAATGCTATAAGTCACGTGTTGGGTAGAGTTGTCAAGTAGACATATTCAGTGCAGGAAAGTAACTACTGTACGTATATTTCCTCAAACCTTGTACATTTATAGGCACAATTTCCGGTAATTTAGTTGATTATTTTAAGTTAGTATTTTCTATGTTGTGCTTTGTTTTAGTTCAACTCCATTACATTCCAAAGGGCAATATTCTACATTTTACTCCACTATATTTATTTAACACTGTGAATTACCTTTCAGATTTTAACATGGAAACTGGAGTTGACACCTTATTAAAAGGATAAGTTAGTGACTTGTAAAAACTATCACTTAGTTGACACAGATGTTTCAGTTCCACTATAAGTGTCTTTCATTCTAAATAAAAAGATATTTGCTTTTCAGTAATTGAGAACCAAAGATTAGAGAAAAGTCCAAATGTCTAGGTAGTAGAGTTATAGATCACAACTCTGTTCTTACCTTTTTCTTCTTAATCATGCCATGATACCTCAGATTTATCTTGTGACCCTTTAAAGGGGCACGGCATGGGAACAGCTGACCTAAACTACAGTAACTACTTTAACTTTATATAAAATACTTACCAGTGGCTCTACATAAAGCAGCTACATTGTTTACACACTGTTGCAGGATGACTCAACATGAGGTCCAAAGTGTTTTGGTTTTAAGGGACACAATTATAATACCAGACACAAAGAAAGTATTTGTTTATTTCATTACAATAGTTTCCTCACCAAACACAGGGATCAGACCTGGGATATAAGAGACAAAAGAACGTGTAGCAAGGCACTAGAGAAACAAAGTGAAAGCAAAAAACTACCGGGAGCCTCAATGAGGCACTAAGGTACAAAGTAATAACCACAACTAGAAAGTCACAACAAGAGCATGGCACGTGTATAGTTACTGTTTGAGATATAAAATGTAAAAAATGTTTCCTGTATTTAAGTTCAAATGTACATATTATCAGTATCCAAAGAAAACTGTTTATCTTCAAATGTTATTGTTTTAATTTTTTTCTCAGTAGACTAAAAATCGTACTTGTTGAAGCAACAAACCTTCAAGAAATATTGTATTGCTGAATAATGCATTGCCACAAAGCTGATATTTTAATAGTGCATTTTGCCTAGTCGTTGTGAACAATCATAATCTTAGAAGACAACAAAAGCTTTCATTAAAAAGCTTGTACGAGTAAATCTTTCGCATTTTCGTTGAAAATATTAATAATGATAATTATTTTGTGTTAATTGAGTCATCATGTAGTCTGTTTATCTTTTCATCTCAGAAAATAATTATAACAAATATGTGAGCATGTATGACCTTCAAGATTCCCTTCCTGTATTGATAATGCTAATTCAAATGTAGTTGATGGCATCTAACAGCAAGAACCAGTTAGAGTTTAATATCTACCTGGCAACAGATTCTGTCATCACATGGCTGCCACTTGACTCCTACTAATATCTGCTGCTGTGAATATGTTTCCTCCTCCACCTTGGACTAGCTTGGCCAAGGTCACTGCACAAAAAGAATAAAAATCAACAGGGTAACCTTGTCAAACTAAGCTGCACGTGTCTCCAGAGATTCTCTGGATTGCACTTACTTCAGGGTAGGTGATGTTACACCCAGACTTTAATAAATCACAGGTGTGTAATAATGGTAGTCAGATCTACAATATACAGTATGTTATTTCTTTGTAGGTAGGTGTAGCCTAAAGTGGTGGAAAAGGGAAAGATTCAGTTGAAAAATAATGGAACATTAAAACTTTGACACATACACTGCAGATCCCCAGCTATGGTTTCAACAGCTGAAGATCCCAAAAGTGACAGAGACTTTTATACAATGACTTCCACCTGACAGTTTAATGAGGGAAAATGACTCTGAGTCTTCATGACATTTCAAACAATGGGTGGTCATCCTATACACTTCTGCACAAATAAATTCATTTATTATTTAACTTTCATGAAAAATAAATGACACCAACAACAATGTGTTTATATGTGTGTGTGCGTGTGTCCAAAAACAGTCGAAATACAGAGACCATGCCTCCATCTGTCACTGAAAACCGCAGGGTTAACAAGTGAAAGAGTGTCTTCTCATCCCATACAATACTAACTAAATGACAGGATCACCTTATGAAAGTGTGCACCATTATACCATAGTGGTTAAACACACAGTCTATGCCACAGAACTAAAATATATTTGTACACAAGCGCCCCCACAAGCTCTGAGCTGTCATTTTGAACATACACACGAGGTCGATTTCTATAAGTATGCGTCCTCAGTTACTTTAAAATGCTTTATTAGCTGCTTACAGCGACTATAATGCATGTAAACAGCAGCGCATGCATAAGTGACAGTATGTTTGCGTTTGCATAATATGTTTGCAGTGTGTGGGAAAAGTTAATGAAGTAGTGTTATTTCACTCCGATCTGAGGGATGGAGTTCATCAGCTGCAAATTGCTTTTAACCAGTTATGGAAAACAACAGCTGGCGACTCAGAGCGCACCGCCCGGTGCCCACAGCTCTCCAGGCTGATAAGCGCTCTGAGAGAGGTAGGGGATACTCATTCAGCACTGAGACTCTCCATTTCCCAAACAACACAGAGAGCTGTGAAGTAACTGTTAAGAAACACCGTCCTGGTGATCTGGGGCATTATTAACTAAGTTTATGGCACAGTTGTAGACGCTTGATCTGGCGCGCAACAGAAGGTGAGCCCACATGGGCGAGCATTTGTTCCATTGAGTCAGTGACCGGAAAAAATAGCTGTGGAGAAGGTAAAGCAGCTTCTGAAGAGTGAAGGGGAGCTACAATGTCTAATCCCGCACCCTATCAGGGGAACTCACGGAAGTCTTCAAGTTTGGCGCGTGAGAGGAGACCACCGGATTTGGAGCTGTCGGAAACCACGTTCAGCAGCGTGCCCGAGCTGGAGACGCCACCGGACAACGACACACTTTCTGGAAGAGACAAAATGCCTGGGGACGGCAACAGCACCACCGGGATGCCCGCTGTTCCACTCCACCCGTACTTATCTCATCCCCGGATGTCAGTGCGAATGTCGGTGTACAGCACCGGTCCAATCCGTCCCGTCCTCACCCGCGCCTACATCCAAGGACGCGTGTATAACTTTCTGGAAAGGCCGTCCGGGTGGAAGTGCTTCGTGTATCACTTCACAGTGTGAGTGTTTTGTTTTTTTATTTATTTTTTTATTTTATTTTATTTTCATAACCATCTAGATCCATGGGGCATTCAAGGGTATAATTGCAACTCTAAGATCCTAATTAAACAGGGAGTTAATTGCGCACGTAGAGCACTGAAACTACAAAGAACTGTTAATCCTGTGAGTTTTAGAAAGATGCCGCACAGATATGGCAGCACAACTGGAGGTCCCTCAAGGAAAATTAGACGGATATTTTAGTCCAGCCATAGCAGATTAAAAAACACTACATCATTCATCTCAGACAAAAGATGTCCTCACAGGAGCACTAGCGGAATATTATACAGATCTTTCATTTGGGAAACTATTTTCCTCAGCATCACTGAGCATTTAATTTTCCTGAACAGTGCGCGCGGCAACACACAGGTGTTCCTGCTCTGCAGTTTAGTGAGTCTAAATCTAACGCAACCTGACAAGCAGTGTCTACCTTTTCTTTTTTCTAACTGACAGTATGACAGCATTTGAGACTACCTGTTTTCTGAAAATGAAATGTAAATAATACAGCATGAGGAGGAGAGTTTAGGGGAGCCACTATCATGAAGATGTCAGATGTTGTTTTTTCACCTATACCTGATCTGACAGCTTGTCACACAGCTTGGAAGTGTTTTAATTCAGACAAATTAAATGTTGTTACTACTAATATACTCTACCTCTCTATACAACTAATGCCAAAGGCTTAAGCTTTGTTTTTCATGGTATAACCTGTATCCAAAAAAGTGACAGTCCAGCAGATCCAGACTGGAGTGTTCAGGCACAGGTTTAGGAATGCAGGCTATGATCTTCCAGCTCACCCCCATGTCTGACTGCACTTGCTGGCACTGATAGCAGGCAGCTAAACTTGGCTGTGTGAGTATGTGTGTGTGTCTGTGTGTGTGTGTGTGTGTGTGTGTGTGCTGTGGAGGAGGTAGCAGCCCTGTCTGGCACTGCCACCCTGTGACCCTGCGGTGTCGGAGGGGACGTAGGGGAATGCAGCCTGTCGGAGCAGGTTAGAGTCTCAGTGACTCAAAGGGAGCATGAGCAAACACACAATACACAATAGTATAGAAGCTAATAGCTACCGTGATTTTAGGAGAATCTCAGTTTAGCCGTTAACACTTTGAATAGTAGAATAGTAGTAGTAGTATTATATTATTTGACATTATGACAGGTACATGTAAAAAACAGTGCTTCAGTGATTTATCCGTCTTACGTGCTGATTCCGAGAAAGCACAGAATGAATAAAATGAAAGCAAACACGACAAAGCGGTGATCAAATTACAAAATCAATGTTTTTCATAAGCCACAGCATCCGTAGCACATATTACTTCTTTGGCTTTGGTTGATATGGAAAACTGTCCCAGTCAGCCCTGATGGTTGTTCCTTTGCTGCAACGCTCACATTAACCTATTGTTAAACAAAGTTCCCCTGCTCAGGGTGCCTAAGAATATCCTGCCCTTCTTCCACAGGGAATAAATATTGAGCAGGTGTGTTATAGATTTGCAGAGGTGATGCTGCAGTTTGTAGTCTTGCATTGCAAAATTGCACAAAACATAGTAAATGCTGAATAATGGTTTCATTTCTAACTCTGACTCTATTTCTTAGGCTGCTGTATACGTTGTATACGAAGGTGAGAGTTGGTGCGTGTACACGATCAAAGTCGAGCAAAGTAGTTTTGTTGTTTTTCATTAGGCATGTTCAGTGTGCTTTAGGTGAAAATCTCTGTATTCCATAATAGGATCAGCTGTTTGTTGTAAGAGCATGTTGGCAGGTTGGCTGACCATGCAGCAGGTATTCAGTTCAATGCCTCCTTGTTTTGCAAATGTTTGAGAGAGAGAACACAGTTAAGAACAAGTACGACCTTATCACTGACCCAGAACGCAGACGTCAGATTTACCCGAGGCCTTATCAGAGATATCCTGAAGTGTGTGTTTGCACATGCATATGTTTGTCAGTTTGTGTGTATGTGGTGATACAGTATGTTCACAGGGACTCCAGGCTGTTTATTTTGGTAAATGGAAAGCAACAGTGCATTTTTCTGACTAAGTTTTATTCTACTCATAAAGTAAATCTCATGCTCTCCTGTTAAACACTTTCAAAAGAGATTTATCTGAGACTTTTATCACTGTGTTATTTAACTTGTGTTGGCCTGTCTAAAGTCTGCTGCAGTCTACACAGTGAATGCAGTAGTTTAGTCTGGAGCAGCATGGATCCATCCCACATGCTGTTTATGAATGAGGAGGAGAGTTAAGAGAAAATCCAAATCCGTAAGGGATTTTCTGACCAGAAATCAAAACAATATCAAGCCGGAAGAAGTAAATTAGGATGCAGTATTTAATGATTTAACAAACAGGGCAATAGTTCATTCTTTGCTATTCTTTTCAATTGACAAAACATTTTTGACAGGAGCTATTTGTATTTATCTTGTCTTTCTTAAACTCATTTAGTTCTCTACACTCCTGCTTCAGTCAACAACTTTCTTTTGAGTATATTTGGCAAAATAGAAGTGCTAAGATTTTTAACAAGGCACACAGACAAGGTCAGCGGTTGGTTACCACTTTTATCTTTGAACATTTAGATCATTACCAACTGGAGTTTTGGCTGAGACCTCGACAAGTGTAGTATTATTTTGGTTGGCCAAAATACAGGCGGGAGGTGATCAGGCATTAAAATATTAATAAACTTTAATAAGATGAATTTGAGGCTTTTGGCTGATTTGCTTTCTGCCTCTTTAACACTTTAAAGCAATACAAAACAGTGATAAAAATAAAGTATGACTGTTGTTCCAAACAGGATATTTGATGGTAAAAGCCAGTGACATGGTCAGCAGCGTCACTACTAAGTCTTATCCTGTCCCCTGCTTTGTCTCTACACTCACTGCACAACAGACTGCAAGTGAATCTTTCCATCAATAATAGATAGGAGCAATGCTTTGAGCTTTTGTTTAGAGTTCAGTGGTGCCTATGTAGCTGAGCCAATGTATTATTTTGTCTGTTGCTACACCAAGCCTGCGGATGCCAGACAGTGACACAGAGCCTGTATTATCTATAGTCCTGGAGGTAAAGGAAGTGAAATACAATGATGCAGTTAGTAGAGAGGGAGTGACGAGTCGGATAGTCTCAGATGGATTAAAAGTGAAGCACAAGTGTTTGCTCAGCATGCTGAGTGTGAATGTTAACTGGCGTTTCAAATGCCCTGAAATAATTGCAACTGAGCTTGACTGACAAATTACGAGCATTAACATACCAGAGCGTGTGATTTGCAAAGTTCGAGGTTTATTTGTATTTTTGGTGATCCTCTTAAAAAATCCCTCTGTCACATTTGCACATAAGATTTTATAAATGGTACTTTGTGCTAACATTGGAGCTTTTTTGTTTTTTGTCTAGTCTGCCCTGTTCTTCATACATAATAGTTTTCCTATTTACACAGGCTGCAGACTGTAGTTATTGTAATGTCATTTGCTGCGTCTACTTGTTCTGTCCTTTCAGACAGGACCAAGTCCTTTATTAGCTGCGTTACAGCCCATCTTCCCTGAGCAGGTCTCCCCTCAGTCTTTTATCTGTGTTGACGTGCGACGTGCATGTTCAAGCTCCTGTATGTGAGTATGTGTTATTTTAAAGAGGGGTATTTGGATTCCTGGCCAGTCTTCAATAAACTCGGACTGTAGCATGTGGTGATATGGGATCTCGTGGTGCAAACAAAGATTGGAAAGTAACTCCCTCTACACATAGTTTCCATCATGTCTGCTCATATAGGCACAGTGCAGTGATTCTTCAGGGTTGTTTTCTGAATAAACAATATTGACTAGATGACAGTACACCAAATGCTACCAGTATCCTGTTGCCAAGATACAGTATGCCATTCCCATACTGGATTTCTTCTGTGCCTCACAGCTAACTGAATCTCCATGTACATGGTGCTAAGAAAAAAGTATGTGAACCTTTTGGAATTTCATGGTTTTCTGCATTAATTTGTCATAAAATGTGATCTGATCTTTATCTAAGTCAAGAGTATCAGCAAATACAATGTGCCTAAAGTAATTACACAAAATAAATTCTGATCTTTCATGTCTTGATTGAGAACAACCATAAAAACCTCATAGTGCGAGTGAAAAAACTATGTGAATTAATGACCTCAAAAGAGCTAATTGGAGTCAGGTGTTAGCATACTTGGAGTCTTGTTAAGAAAATTAGTTTGGAGGTGTGAGCTACTTTGACTGACAATAATCACTTAAACCTTTGTCAATTAGCTCCACATAAGAAAAATTCCGCATTATGGAAGGACACCACGAAGGAAGCTGCTGCTTACTAAAAAGAACAGCACACCTGAAGTCTGCAAAAGAGCACATTGACACAGCAGTATTGGCAAAATGTTTTGTGGACAGATGAAACTAATATTGAACTGTTTGGAAAGATCAGACAATGCTACATTTAGCTCTGGATATCATGAAAACGTCACAATCATTAAGTATGGTGGAGGAAACATCATGGTTTGGGCCTGCTGTGCTGCATCAGGGCCTGGCACAGCTTGCAGAGATTGAGGTGAAGATGGAATGTGTGTTTCAAAAAATCCTTCAGAATAATGTGAGAATGTCTGTACATCAGCTGAAACTCGAAAACACTGGAGTAAGTTCACAACAGAATGGCTTCAGAAAAACAAAATCTACCTTTTGGAGTGACTAAGTCAGAGCCCAGACCTCAACCCAATAGAGATGCTGTGGAACGACTAAAAGAGAGCCACACATGAGACGTCCAAAGAATAAGACAGAGCTAAAGCACTTCTGCAGGAAGAATGGGTTAAAATTCCTCCTGAACAATGTGCAGGTCTGATCCACAGCTACAGGAAGCAGCTGGTTGAGGTTATTGCTGCCAAGGGGGGGTTCACCCAGTTATTAATTCTAAGGGAATTTAAATACTTTCTGCTATCACTATTAAGTTTTTATGGCTGTTCTCAAGACAGACAGACATGAAAGGTCAGAATTTATTTTGTCTTGGCACTGTAAACATAGTGCAGTGTGATTCAGTTCAGTTGGTTTCCCTTTTGTAATTTTGAAATACTAGCATCAAGGTTAATCGGTATGCAAACAGGAAATGAGCTTTCCAGCGGCTCCATGTGACTGTTGGCTGAATAGTCCACAAAACATTCACATGCTGTGTGTTCATTCAGAATTTCTGCCCTTCACTGCCACAACTCTTCGTCACCAATGTCAGTGAAATGTTAATCAGCTTGTCCTTGCACCAACCTTTCTGCAAAATCCATCCTGCTAACAGACAAACAGTTGGAATGAGGTGATCGCAAACAGGTAACCTGAACTTCAGCTCTGATAGTGGAGGAAATGATAGAGTAGCAATAATAAGGAACTGAAGCTGTACCTGGCTCGGTGCACTGAGGCACTGTGAAGTTATGAGTTTGAGAATGGCACATCACCTCCATTGCAGTCAGCCCTGTTCTCCTCCGCTGCCATGAAATTTGATCTCCTGCTTTGACTTTTACGAACAACTGTGAAAAGTAATGACTGAAATGTTACACAGTTTTACAGTATATGTAGGCAGTAAATATAAGCTCGTCTCCCAAATAACAAAAACACAGTCATAAAACACCCTGAAACGCTGCTGGTCTTCAGAATTGTAATTTCCGCTGAAGAGCTAAACATCCGAAAACTCAATCACACAAAAGAATGATACTTGTGTTTTTCATGTAGTGTCACAACAGCGCTCTCAAAGAGCTAAAATATCTTTCTCATAAGTAGGTGGAGGAGTTACAGATGTCTTATTGTTGCTGCAGCTGAAACACTTGTGACCTTGAGGGGGAAATAAGGAGAATGTTAAGGCGATTTAGTGTTTGTTGATACTGTGCATGTTAGGGTGTGCGCGTACGCAGACACCTGTGCGCTCCTAAGTTTATCGTGCTGTTTGCATTCATATGGTAGAGTTCAAATGTAGTATTTCCTCCAGAGGGCTGTCCTTGAATGTTTACTCAAATTCAGTCAGACACATTTCATGACAAAAATATAAAGTAATGTTATGCTGTCTTGAAACGACTTTTTCAAAGTTGTTCAGAAGCTCCGACTCAAACCAGACACCAAAGCTGACTGAAGATTTTCTGTCTAAATTAACGTGTGAAGTGTTGACATAAATATGAGGTGAAATGTTGAAAAGTAGACAGAGGAGACCCGTGTTTGCATGATTTGACTTGACTTGACAAGTTATGTGAAGCTTTGCTTTGGGAGAAAATTACATTTATTAATAATCAAAACCCAGTTGGATATTATTGTGCAACCGGATGAAATAAAAATTCAAGGAAATAAAAAATATAAAAACTTCATGACATTTTAATCAAGTCTGATGTGTGATCTGCTTCATTTTCCTCAGGTTTCTCATAGTTCTGGCTTGTCTGTTCCTCAGTGTCCTCTCTACCATTGACCAGTACCAGGCCCTTGCTCACACGACACTCTTCTGGGTGGTGAGTTGGAATCTAATTAAACAGAATATTGGATAAATAGAGACTGCCCTGCTTCAAGAAACCTTGTCATTTGTCCTAGAACCCTGTTATGACTCATACTTAGAAGATTGTGAGACACAACAATAGCATTCACAGCAAATGCCCCAAAACATTGGTGTTTAAAACGGAAGACCAATGTTTGTTCTTCAAAGAAATCAGTTTAACAACCAAACCAAGTTTACTTTAGACCTAAAAACATATTTCCCCAAACTTAGCCAAGTAGTTTTTGTACCTTAATTTAACATATTGTATAGTTATCAGTGATCTTTAACTCTTCATAGAGCCATGTGCATTAGTGTGTAATGCTGCTATATGAATTGTTTTTAATGGTTGGGAACAAACAACCAGTATGGCTGTTCAGGTTGGCGACTTACCCAGAAAACCAGAGGGCAAAGGCTACTCCACTGAAATCAATAGTTAATGGGATAAACGTAACCCTGAGACACTTGCTGCAGAGCACAGGAACTGTTTTGGTGATGGGTGAGTCACTCAAGCTCAGACAAAGGAATGCTCCAAGAAAGGATAAAAAGGACGAGGATTTGGTTTGAGGGGGCTGGAGCATGCCACGTACGACAAGTTCACCTTGGCCTAAGGATAATGGGATGAAATGGTCATGGTGTCTCACATTAGAATCTCAAATCCTGACAGTTTCTTATTGAATTCACCGAGATTAAGTCTGCTGCAGAGGCTCCTGTATATACAGTAGACCTGCAGCAAAAAAAACGTGTGAATTTTGTTTAGTTTTTTTTTGTTTAGTTTTTTTTTTTTTTTTTTGCGAATTTTAAAATGTACACTACATCCTATGATAAAATGTTTTGCTGTATTAAGTTCTCCCTCTGGAGATATTTAATCTTCTTATTCTTCTCTACTACATAGATAATGAATAATTAATATTTGCTATGCTACTAAACCTACCAAAATCTCCAACATTAATCTCCTCCAACCTCCACCCCACAGGGACTATTTTGTACTTTGTGCTTTCTAGTTTAGAGATATTTACTCTGACCCTGACAGTCTTTTATGTTGTTCTCCCCCACCACATAAGCGTCTCCTTTGTCCTGCTTTTTTATTCCTACACACTCAAGGTTAACAGAAACTGCTCTATTCTTTACTTGGAAATGCAGCACTGGCTGACAGTGTTTGTAGTACTGTATAGTAATGTGAGCAGATGTTTGGCAGATTGCCCAAAAGATCCACATTCTCAAAGGATTTGTTTGTCTTTTGGGTTCAAAATGACTGCGAACTACATTTTCCTTTTTTTTTTTATTCTGCAACTAAATCCTGGCAACAGAACCTGTTTTACTTGTGATGGGACTAAATAGCATCAAGTCACTTATCAACTTATTTGAAAGGCAGGATGAACAATGAACTTAGAGAACAGGGGATGACAGAGGTATAGTTTGAAAGGCAGGATGAAATAAGAGTCAAGCATAAGGGGAGGAAGTGAGACTCGACTGGGGGCGGTGATGAAAATGATTAATTTATCATTTAAAACACTGCTAACTCAAAGTCCACTTGCTTACTTGTTCTCGATTGCACAAAAGAAACTCTAAAAGGACATTTGCATTTATAGAAACGTAATCCCAAACATAAAAAGGTAAATCTACATAAAAACAGAATGCAACATGTCTCCAAAGAGTTGGGACAGGGCCATAATAACAGGTAAGTTGTAATAGTCTGTAAATATATGTGAACTAAGCAAGCAACTGTTGTCCCATTCCTGCCTGAGACAGGATTCTGGGATTTAAGATTCACCAAATATTTTCAGTTGGTGAAACGTCTGAACTGCAGGCAGGACAGTTCACAATCTTTTCAACTCTGGAGCCATGCTGCTGTCCTAAATGCAGTATATTGTTTAGCTATGTCCTTTCAGAAACATTTGATCTGTTTTCTGTGCTCTATTGTGATTAAATAGGGTTTACGGGATTTGCAAATTATTGCATTCTGTTTTTATGTAGCCTGTGGCCTCTTTTGAGATTTAAGAAAACCGTTGTCCAGAGGAACAAATATAGTTCTACTTTATTAAGAGAAAAATTAAGAAATAACAAGGCCTCCATGGTCTTTCATGGCCTTCATTGGTCCACAACATTGGATCCTGTCTTAAAGGAACCAATGGAAAACTCTAAACATGCATTAAAAAACAATAGGTAGGGACAAATATATAGCAGCATGGAACCCATACCACTAGCTTCAGCAAAAATAATATGTGCTCCGTGCTTCAAAATCTCATTTGTAGAAACAACAAAACGTTTTCACCTCTTGCACCAAACACAAACTGTGAGAAACCTCTATCGCGTGATCTGATCTGGAATTTGTTCACTTGTCATGTTGTAGATGTTCTGAACTTTTCAGTATTCTGATCACTTTTACACTTTTCTTAACATTTTCTGCAGCACGTAGGATCAACTGTTAAGCTTGACAAATGATTACTGATTGCTGAAGCAGAATTTGACAGTACAATCCAAACCCAAGGTTCATTTGATGCCAGCTGAGAAAACTCCATTTGTTGATGAAGATTGTTTTATACAGTCAAAAGCTCTGGCCCACCGCTTGCCAAGGTCAGAACTGTCAAACTCAGCTAAAAACTATTGTTTTTTTTCTCCTCTTTGCCTGCATGTGCTCCCTTCCTGATCATGCTTCGCTTTTTGGGTTTTTCAACCTTGAAGAATAACTCCTCAGTGAATAATCTGAAAAAAACAACATTTTACATACAGCGTTAGCTTCGAAGAGCAGAGTTTAACACATTAATAAACACATTTTCTTGCTGTTTTATATTCATGCATTAATCTTTGACTCTAATGACCCAATAATTCCCACCTGAGAACAGTTCCTGCTGTGCAACAAGGCGCACACTTCCGTCTCATCCCCCTATTTGTACCTCCATCATTCACTGCAAACAGTCATGTCACCACTACAAATCTATGAAAGCCACACAGCAAAGTTCCTTTTTAGATATCTTCATTTTTAAATGCTAACTAATGATTAGGAGATGCATGAAGGTAATTGCATTCTCATTCACACTAAGATCATTCATTTCCACATGTAGATGTAATTCTATGCTGAAACAGATTTTTTAATATCTGTTTCACCATCAAGGAGCACTGGAGGAAATAGAGCATGTTGGATGCATACTGTGTGTGTCAGTTATTGTCAGGTTGATTACAAATAATTAACAAGAAAATTAGGAAGTAATCTAGATGTGATGTGGTAAAAGCAGCTGCTTAGCTTATTGTAGCACAAGGTCTGAAACTAGGAGGAAACCGCTAGCCTGGCTCTATTTTATCCATAAAACCAGCACATGTCATTTTTACATTTATCTGTTCTTTGTATGGATTAAATAATGAGGTGTCTTGATTAGTGGGCATTACCATTAGAAGATTGTTAGGTAGATTGCTACCTTTAGACAGTCAGATAAATGTCATTAAACTATTTTTTGTCTAGATACATAATCGCCTTTACATCTATCAGGTCCGCACACATTCAGCAGGAATCAATCAGTGTTTCTCAAATAAAATGGTGATAAATGGTGTACCTGCTAAGTGAGAATCAATAAGTCTTAATGAACCGCAGTGGCATGTTCACTTCAAATGAGAAGATGCACTTAATGCAAAGGAACATAATAGAACAACTGTGCAACAGTTGCATCCATAATTCATCAGTATCTATTTAAAGCAAACTTTGTTAAACTCTGAGCAGATAATCAACGTAGCGCCGAATAACCTGCCTCAACATCTGACTTTAGTTTTCTTTCCCACCTGTCCATCATCCTCAGTTGTCAGTTCTGGTTCCCTCATTTCTCTGGCAGGAGATCGTCCTTGTGGTGTTCTTCGGTGTGGAATATTTTGTCCGCCTATGGTCAGCAGGCTGCCGCAGTAAATACGTTGGCATCTGGGGCCGACTGCGCTTTGCCAGGAAGCCGATATCTATTATAGGTGGGAAGACAGACACATATCTATGTGCATGCACACAAGCAGACCTATCATTCCTACAAACACAACCACTAAAGCACTTTGCCTCTACTTTATATTTTTCTATGACTTCTACAAACTATTTCCAGTTATGCTACACATCTGTACATTGAACATCTGCATAATTATTCATAGTTTTTCTCAAACCCCTTCATTCTTTGTCAACACAGATCTGATTGTAGTTGTGGCCTCAATAATTGTGCTGTCAGTGGGCTCCAAAGGCCAGGTCTTTGCCACCTCTGCTGTACGGTAAGTTACAGTGAATGGAAACAGTGTGGATAAAAGTATATGGACGCATTGTGTATTTCTTGTCTTCGGTTGTTTTATGTAGTTTGGCTAACCCCCTCAGACATCTGTGTGTGTGTATGTGTGTGTGTAGAGCATATACCCACATGAATTTGATGTGAATACACTGCATTTAAACACCACTGTTGCTTTCCAGCGGCATTCGCTTCCTGCAGATCCTGCGTATGCTCCATGTTGACCGACAGGGAGGAACCTGGCGTCTCCTGGGCTCTGTTGTCTTCATCCATCGGCAGGTAAGCAATTACAGCTTTAAAAGCACATTGCATTTAGGATCTAAAACCATCAGAGCCTGTGATTATTATTAGTAAGCTAGAGGCTGTCTGTCAGGGGATTAATAGTCTCTCCTCATCATGTAGGTTACTGTTTTTCATTTCCAGGCTGTACTGAGACAGACTCCTCATACAGCTTGAAGAATATTCAGCAGAGAACCACAAGAAAGGAGCTACTGTGCAATAGGTTAGGGTTTTAGGGTTATAGACTCCTCCGCAGAGTCTTCCTCCAGGGTATCATTCAGCTGAGATACAGAGGTGGTTGTGATTATCCCCAGTTGCCACAGTAGTTGTCTTTGATGTCTGTATAAAAACAGAGAGTAATGAGCAGCAGCAGAAATGTTGCTCAGCCACCTACTGCGCTTCCTTGGATTGGCCTTGTCTTATAACCAGATTGCTCCCAAAGGAGGCTGGTCATCAACAGTCAGTGCCAGTGCAGGCTGATCCCGGAGACATTTCCAAAACACATTCCTAAGTAATTCACCACAGGGTGTCACTCTACATGAATGAATGACACATTCATCTTATATCATTCAAACTATAATTACGAGCAGCTGAGTGGGAAAAAAATGTGCAATGCGTCTCTACTTCTACCTACATCTTCACTCTTTGTGTGATTCCAGTCAATCCGTTTTTTAACCGATAATCTGATTTTTTGCTTAACAAACTAAGTATCCCACCTTCCAGATGAAAGAAGCACAACTTAGGAATGTAAACTTGCATTAGTCTTGATTATGAACTGATGTATGAACTTCTCAAATTTATCATCCCCAATGTCATGAGCGAAGTACTAATTTCCACAGTAGCAAGAGTTTCATCCAGTATCGCTGATTTGGGTTGAGTCTTGATATGGCACACCTTACACCCGAATGCATAAATGGAGGCTGAGGCATGAGATGAGTGTTGGTTAAATTCACTTCTGATTAAAGGAATCAGAAACAAAGATGTCTTATATAAAAGGACTTTGTTCACAAGAACTATGCAGTGTATTTTTTTTTTCCTCTTTATTTTTCTCTTTTCTCTTTACTGTTTCTCTTTGAAACCTTTTTGGCTATAGAGTAACCGTGTTCTCTTTTAAGGCATCACACAGCCATGTGTTAACAGCTGGAGTTTTTTAAAGTCAATGCCGTTTTATTCCCTCTAATCAGTATCCAGTCTGTGTTACAACAGCATTTAAATAGTCGTTGTGGACCTCTCTAGTGCTTGTGGCTTGTAAACACAATTTGCACAGTTGCTGGCTCATTGGCAGATGGGAAGCACACGTTTCCTGAATTTGTTTGCCAGGTCACAGCAGCAGAAACACATCTACTAAACCTCAGGGGCCATATACCTGAATGCAATAAACATGGTTATTTCTAAGAATCATGCACTTATTAGTTTCATGCTGTCATGTTAGTTGAATGCATCGTCCCAAACATACATTTTGAGATCATATAAAAAAACAAACACAGAATTGGAGCACCAATGCCCAATAGTCATTGTTTTCATAGTATTCATGGTATTTGTGTAGGATAATGTAAGGAGATATTTGTGTTATTTCAAGGTAGACAAACACTGCCATTTCCTGGATTTTGTAATAATCTGTTGTTGCTCCCCCATAATGCTTTAAATAAATCTGGGAGTGACAGTTTTAGGCCGAGGCATAAATAAGAATTTCACTCATCAGAAATTCTGCCCAATCTAGTGTAGCGGGTGCTGTGGTACTCGGAGCGGTTAAACACAGTTTAAAGCAGGTAGAAGGTGAGTGCCGAACTCTCACTTAAAGAGCTCTTTCACAAAGTAGTAGTCCAATTACAGTCAGACTGGATAAGTACTAAGCCCAATTAGTCTTCCTGAGCAAATCATAGACAGCTCCTTGTTGAAGTTTGCAAAATGTTAGAGATCAGGTGTCTGGCTTTTAAACTAATTTATAATGAGGCCCTCTTTAGTGATTAGTGTTAATTATTGAGCATACCTTCTCAGTATAGTAGATTTCTTTTAGCCACATAAAGCACAATAGGACATTTCTGCTGATCCACTGTACAGTGTACTTGTACTCATATCTGTTGTGAGATAAGGAATAAACCTATGAATAATGAAATAGTGTTTGACGTGTCAACCAATTTGATATTTAGTCTTATTCTTAGTCCTGTGGTCAACAGTGTACGATCTTATCTGTAGTCGGATGTTCTGTCAGATGCATGTTTATTTTGAACAGACTGTGTTATATTCATAAGTTTGTATGGTAGTTTGTACACCACCATTTACATAAATTTGGGAAGACAATTTGACATTCTTGCAGACAAGACAAGCTGCATGCTAGACAACTGACTTATGCCCTGCATATTTATTAAAGCCCCAAAGTAATTTTCCACACAGAATGCTGTATATAATAATAAGGTAAATATTGCAAATAGATATTTATCTAAAATGGTGCCATCTAAAATGGACAAGGCCTGATAGAGATGAGTGGTAGTTATATTGTGCAAGTCCCAACACCACAAATTAAACAAATGTGTCTTAAGCAATTTGTCAAGCCACTTCTGGCTCCAATACTTTGTGACATATACTACCCTTACGTTACACTAACTACGTTTATTTATTGAACTCACCTTGTTTCTTTCAGCACTTGCGGTAGATCTAGAGGTAACAATCTCTTTCACAGTGATTTGTCTTGTCTGTTGTCCCCACATATCAGCCAGGGGGCGTTCTGCAGTAGGAAAGTGTTTTTTCAATTGATTACTTTGGTTTCTGTGCAATTAGAAAGTTGCCTGTAGAGCAAAACAGTTTACCCCCGCTTTCATGCTGAACATGTACAGTGTTTGGCAGTGTTTTTTACAGACAGAGAGATAGAAGCTCCAGAAGTCTCCTGCATATTAATAGCAACTCCCAGACACCTGCATATTATATACAATATCACAGTAAATGGCTATTTCCTCTTTTCTTGTCAGGAGTGCACTTGTCATTTGTCTTGTACAGAACTTTGAGGAAGAGTCACAGCGATGTCGAGGCTGAGCAGAATTCAAAGGGCTTTGTTGAATTTGCGAATTGTCAACTCCCAGAGACTGATTTGTACTTCCTCATTCAACAAATATTATTTAGTCATACTCATGTGATTGCATCTTAATGCATTAATATATAGTTATTAATATGTCTTGCATTTGTGTGTATTTCAGGAGCTGATCACTACCTTGTACATTGGCTTTCTGAGCCTGATCTTCTCCTCATACTTTGTCTACCTGGCAGAGAAAGATGCAGTGAGCAGCAGCGGCTCCACTGAGTTCGGAAACTACGCTGACGCTCTGTGGTGGGGAGTGGTAAGAAGGATATGCGTGTTAGTTTGGTTATCACTGCTAGACATGGGATTTAGGGTTTTTCAAACCAACCTTGTTCAGTCACTATTCTACAGCTCTGATACATGAAGTATATTTTGAAGTTTGATTGGATGAAATGTATTGTAGAATTTAGAAATCATTAATGAATTTATTAGAGATTTTAGTAAATATGCAAGAGATGAAAAGATAGACTCCACCAGATTTGTTTGTGTGGTAAATATAAAGCCCATGTGGCACTTTATCTTGTGTTACACTGTAAGCATTGGGGGAAGCAGCAAGCCTGACTCTGTCCAAAGATAAAATATCTGCCTACCAGCACCTCTATAGCTCACTAATTAAAGCATTGTGTCTTGTTAGTTTAATCTGTGCAGTGTAAAAGTACAAATTGCTGTATTAGGGGTGTTTACTGTGGCTAACCGTTTCTTTTATTCACCTCACTGAGATAAAAGATTTATTTTTTAAAACCGCCGTGGAAAACATGTCAAACAACATAAAACAAATATAATAACGCAACATTAACAAAACAAAACAGTACAACCACAATTTGTTAGTTGTATATCAAACTGCTGATGGGTCCAGGCAGATAGTGCAGCGTATTGCACATGTGCTGAAGTGAAGCAACTTTCTGCATCTTCATAACTTTATAATTACCTGTCAGACGTGGATGTGGTATCAATTATCATCATCATTCAACTGATTTAATCAGAAGGCGATGAAGTAAACTTCCAAAAATGTCAAACTATACCGTTAATCAACAGTTAATTAGGTCAACTTTACCAATTAAAGATGTTTTATTTATTAAAATGATTTATTAAATTATTTTCAGAACATCATTGCTTGAAGTAATTGTTGATTGAGCCCTAGGCTTGAATGGATTCTGTTACCAGCGTTAACATTGACATTAACTCATAATCTAATTCAGTGCAGTTGTAGTAATTTTCCCATCGTGCCAAAAGTAGGTTTTTGTAGCAACCACAGATTTGTTGTAAACAGTATTTTGGCAAGTTAAAGGTCAAAATATAGACTGTGTTTTATCTGTACTACTGTTGTTATAGTAGGAGTTGTGTCAGAACCCCTGGGCACATCCAGTGGGCTGCTCATACGAGAAGCAAAAACAAGCAGTGTAGAGAATACAGGATGAAAATATATTTGGAGACAATATCATCCACTCACTTCTTGGAAACTTCAGGGAATTAAATATTAAAAACCTTAGACACACACACACACATAGACACACATATCAGTCATAAAAACCTTTGTCACATAAATAAAGCTTTATTTAGCCTGCAACATTTATACATTACATACCTTGACCTTTACTGGCGTGTACTCAACCTCTCACAGCCTGTGTTTACTACATTTACTCAGAGTGCGCTAACTTGTAACTGAGAGCCAGAGTGGTGGAAAAGGTTCAAGTTGGGGCTGGAGGACCAGGGAAACATACAGTACAGTACAGAAGAATGAAGCCTCAGTAGTGTAGTAGTACAGAAGTGTATGTAGACACATTTACATTTATTTAGTTTTCGATAACCAATAACTTAGTAAATAATAGAGTTAATGGAGAATAGACTGCAAACTACTATAGTAATGAATCAGAGGGTAATTCAGAATATATAAGTAATGGGAAACAGGGTATTAGATCAGTTAAGATTAAATCCATGTACCAACTGTCATTGTCATTTTCTATGTAAATACACTTTATACTACTACTACTCATTAACTTTCATTAACAAACTAGTTTTGAATAGACTCCCGTGTTCTTAGTTTGAATATGGGAATACATTTTTTGAGAATCTTGTTGGATTGTTGTCAATTGTGAAGTCCTCAGCGAAGATTATAGCTCACTAATTAAACCACTTAGAGTCTTAACTTTTCAGATGTGTGATGAATTAGTCATCATAGTTTGTGCCACTCAGTGCTGAGTCAGCATTAATCAGTGACTTATGAAGATAATTTCTGCTATTTTATTTCACAGATACTTATGAGCTAATCATTACCTACTGATTGATTAATATAGTGTCCCCCCTGTCATCATCATTATCCCCAATTTAGTCCTTGGCTTGTAGTTATTCAGGAACTACTCATTAACAATAATTATCAGGTTGCTCCCTATTAGTTCCTGACTTTTCCCTCATTATTGTGGAAACCATTTTCTATTAAAGAGCTTTTAAGCTTTTTAAGCAGTGTTATTGCAGTGTTGGTAAATACCAACAAACTAAAATAAGGTGGTGAACATTGTAAACATCCTAAATGTCATCATGCTGCTGTTGTCACTGTGAGCATGTTACATAGTGAAGTGAAGGTGCCTCACAGAAATGAACAGAACTGCAGACTGTAGCCTGGGGCATTTTTCAGGCTGTCAGTGTTTTAAGTCGGGGTGTTGGAAAAGTCTCCTGTCTTGTTCTCATGACTCAAGCAACTAAGTCTCAAGTTCACCACTCTGTGGCCCTAAAAGGTCAGACGCAAAAGTTTCTGCTGTGGATCGTTTTCTCTTTCACCAATTTATGAAGTGTTTGAACATCCCTACCAGCTGTTTTTAATGTTTACTGAAGACATACAGTGTAACGTTACGTTATCATTCGCATTTGAGCCAATTTTTTAAAAGTTTTGTAGCCCGCGTATGATTGTCACCATGTACAGTAAAGGGTACTACAGGATGTTTCAGTTGTCATATTTTGTTTTTCAAAGGTGACAGTGACTACCATTGGCTATGGAGACAAAGTTCCACAAACCTGGATTGGAAAGACCATCGCATCCTGTTTCTCAGTGTTTGCCATTTCCTTCTTTGCCCTGCCTGCAGTAAGTGGGCAGAGAAATTAAACAAGCATTTTTCCAGTGTTTAATTTTAGTAATATACAAATCTGAAAAACAAATAACATACATTAACTTGAGAAATCATTTTATTGTTGTTAACATTTTATTTTTATTTCTATTCACCTCTCTAAATAAACAAAGCGATTAATAGACTTCCATGGCATTAAACAGCAGACTATTCCCACAACTTAATGGGATTTCTGTCTTCTGCATCACGCTGCTTCCTGTGAATGTGTTGCTAAAACTGAATTAATGAGCAGTATCTCTGGCATGTTCTTGTTCACAGGGAATCTTAGGCTCGGGCTTCGCCCTGAAGGTGCAGCAGAAGCAACGACAGAAACACTTCAACAGACAGATCCCTGCAGCTGCCTGTCTCATTCAGGTATTCAGAAAATATTGAAGCAGGCCAACAACACAGCCGGGGGACTGAACTGTCTGGGAGTCCGAGTCTTATTATTGAGACTATCCTTTCATATAACCCTTACTTTCTTTCCTGTATGGCATACATGTTGGCATGAAATTTTGTGCAACCAATATATTGCTATTTTCACGCCCCTCCAGACATCGTGGAGATGTTTCGCCGTGGAGAACTACGATTCTGCCACATTCAAGTTATTTTTGAGAAAGAAGTCTAGCATTCCTGCCTCCTCTCTGTCCACCCCCAAGCCCAAGAAATCGGTTAGTAATCATTTTATTGATTTCACTGTAACTGTTTTTTACGCTCAGTTTCCAGTTTATTAGGAACACAAAGGCAAAGCTATTGCTGTCTGAAGCAACAGCAGTGCAACCCTGTAAATCCGACCTTCAAGTAGGGTAAAATGTGCTCTTTTTATGGACTTGGAACCAGCTTCAAGTGAGGTGTTGACTCAGCCTGGTGGTAGTAGAAGACAGCAGTTTGTGGTGGTGTGGAAGGGTATCACTCTAAAGTGAGAGTGGTATCTAACATTTATATCGCTGATATAAATATGATGGACAAAATACTCGCAAAGCCTCTTTAGAAAACACAGTTCATTTGTTTTCAGTTAGCTTTTTTACCCATACTCATGGGAAACATGTATGGGTAAACAGTAAGACAGACTAGAAAAAATGCTAATGAGACAACACTGTAGTGTTTAATGTTAAAACTAACTAATCAATATGACTGCTGCTGCTGGGTATAAGTGCAGGCCTAGAATAATGAACACATTTTAAGTTGTTATGTTGTGTCAAAAGGTTCTCTACAAACGGAGTTTGTTTTTTTTAAGTTAGGAAATGTCACAACAGCAGTATCAATCATCTAAAGTATTCTATATAAAATAGCTCTTTTATTGACTTGACACTGTGACATCTATTTTTGTGCTTTTGTGTTTAGACTCTGAATCGATTCATTACTCTGTGTTCATTTTTGGATAAAAGCGCCAAATGACTAAAATGTAAATGTCATGGTAGACAGGGGTCAGCATGGGATACCTTTATTACTGGCCATGATCGACAGGTGTCAGGATACACAGTGCAGTTCAGCTTGCTGTGTTTGGGGCAGCATAGCTGCAGACACTTCATGCTGTCCATATTGTTGTGGACAGTGTTGTGGCCCATTAATGAATGTCTGATAAATTAGCTTGCATACGTATATCTGCATTTTTGAAAATTACAACCATTTAACTGTGGAGAATATTTTGTTTCAAAGGCCAAAAATGCCAATTGAGCATGGATAGATAAACACAAAAAGTTTCATTGTGTTGTTGAATTGCGTCATTCAAGTGTCTAACACTCACCTTTGTTCCTCCACAAAACACTTTGTTAAGCTGAGATGTTTGTATTTCTCGGGCAGGTAAAGATAAGGAGGAAGGCGAAGAGCACTGACAAGGACAACGGTCCAACTTCTCCCAGAGTTCCCAGCATCACCTTTGACTCTGCATTTGACAGTGGAAGGGAGCTGAGTTCAGATGTTTACAGCACTGTGGGCACAGGTACCAAGCAATTGAGACATTCTGACAAAATCCACGAGTCTTTCAGTGTGTGGTAAATGTTAATGAGCTCCTGAGGTCATACACGTGGTTTCATTAAAATCAGAATAAAGAAAATGTCAAACAAGATAAACATAAACATGGAAAAGAAATGAGGAATTCACTGGAAACAAGGCGTAAAGTCAGTGATGATACAGGAAAAAGGAAATGTTGGATTCATACTTCAGTTGTTGGTTTGCAGCCACAGGAGGGGGGGGGCTTGGGCACATTGCAAACATTACAGATGGATGACCATGCTGCAGCAATAAAATATGGGGTTGCTTTTATGAGTAGGAACTCCAGCAGTGCATTGCTGAACATACAAAACTGCACACAACATGCTGGATCACTGTAAAAGAGCTGCATATACTGCATTTAGTGTAATATAACCACAAAACATAGAAATGTAGTGATAACAGCCACCATTATAACCCCTAATGATCCAAACATCTTTAGAATTGTTATCCATACTTTCAATATGTCTGTCAGTCAGATTTTACTGATTCATCAACCCTAAAAACTTGGATAATTCTGTTTCATGTTAGATATGATGATTTTCATTGCAAATCATTTTTACATTTTCTAAATAGATCAATAGTGGATAGATAAGCAGTGATCTTCTCACAGACTTGAAATAAAGGTAACCTGTATTGAATAAGCACTTAGCTGTTTCAAAATCAGCCACTACTTCAATGTCATCATTGACACGGCTCCATTCGTCACTTCATTTTGTCTAATCATTTCATTTTCCACATTTATTTATTTTTCTCCCTCCCTCACGGTGTTTCTTCATGTTTGATTCTCATTTAGCATTTTACATTAATTTGTAGGCCCTAGAATTTGAAAGGATATTTATCAATAATATTAATCATCATCATTACTATTATCAGTGCTGCATGGAGGGCATTAATGGGTTTCTGTTCAATGTGGATGAACTAGGGTAGTCTGTTTACTCTTAAAAGGAGACAAATGTGGATGCTTTTACCGTGGCCATAATATGTAAACATGTAACTGGATCATGCTCTTTGTTGTGCTTTGTTATATAACCTCTTTCTTTTACACCAGCTGGTAACCTGAAAAAGCTGCCTGGGTGCGTGACTGCTCTGCTGCCACCAACATGTAACTGTGCAAACGGTTTTGCTGTGCACTCAGATCTCAGCACAACAATAGGATTGAATTTGCCCAGTTGTATGCGTGTCACTTCTCTTCGTGTCCACTGACATCAGCGTCTTTGATTTGTAGCTCAACAGAAACTCCAGGTTGAACTGCACATCGAACAGCTACAGCACGCTGCTTTTAACTATGAATCATTTCACTAAATTACCACATTGCCATCTGGTGTGTGGTTGTATTGACTGGACACACACGTCGATGGTGGCTCAAGTGCTCAGCTGCATACTGAGTTATCAACAAACATTACTGTTCTGAATGGATTTTCAGACAACATAACCTTGTGCAAAATCAGCCAATTAAGTCCTAAACTGAGCTTGCTGGTACTATACTGTATGTGTTTCTGTGTTTTATATTGTTAAGACTGAGATTTTGACATTTTTCTTGCTGTTGCTGATTTTGTAAACTATTTTTTCACTTCATTTCTTCCTATAACTGATTACGTTTAACAGTCATAATAAGGTCAGCCTTTTTTTAACCTATGTTTCTAGATTTCCTTTTTTCAACCAACTTAACTGCAGGTTTCCTTGCTTGTGTTTTTTTTTTTTTTTCTTCCTCTCTCGCTGTTTGTCCGTGTGTCCCGGTTGAGAAGGATCCCACACTCTGGGAGGATGTGGTGAGCTGCTGTTAGTGTCCATGTCCAGCACTTATCCTCAGTAAACTCACTGTCCTCTCCTTCTGTCTAACTCAACAACATCCTGTACAATCACTTTATTCCCAACCCAGTCTTCTAAACTTTCAGTTTCCAGACAACTACAGTAATTGAAATGTTTACAATTTCAATTACTACAACTGCATGCTTTCTTTTATTATATAAGTATATATTTTTTAAGGCACGATCAATTAATTATGTGTTGCATTGTTTTACATCTAAGAATAATATTTGCATTCACAGGTTTTAACTAACATCACTGTGTCATTTATGCCCTGTGGTAAATGTTGTTCATGTTTGCGTTTCTTATTGTCTGTGCTTCAGATCGCCAGCAGTCCTGGACGTCTTTGTCCTCCCTTCAGTTTAGCTCGCCATCTCCAGGTAATGAATGAGTGATTTCATGTTGCTTTGTCTCTCTGTAACTGAGTAAGTAACTGATTTTGGTAGAAGAGAGTTAACATCAATTTAAATGATGGTATATGAAGTGAGAGGGTTGCACAGATGAAACCGTGTGTGTGGTGGATGATTACAGAAGTGGTTAAAACTGTTCTCTGTGCTTTGTTACTGCCAAATATCAGTTGGCTTGTCGGGGCTTGTCACATAAGATCTGTTCTAGTTATCAGCTCAATTAAATCTATTTAAAGCCTGTTTTTTAGTTTCACTTGTCAGCAGAAGAGCGGTTGTGTCACACATCTCTAGCTATGGGAGTTTTAAAACACTACATTGAATAATTGAAGTAATTAACAGGTTTTCAGCTTTCTCCAACATCTCTTCTAAACTGGACACATGTCACAGCTGGAGATGGCGACAAACATGTGCAAAGCCATGCATTTCAAATTATGGTCACAAATTGGAGATTACCTGGTTCTTTGGTGTGTGCTTTGGATTTTTATAAATCTATAAATTCTTTGGTTTTTTGATAAAACAGCAAAGCCAAGACCTAATTTCAAACCAAACTTTTGGGATATTGTTTTTCTCATAGAACAAGATATGCTTTACACACAAAGAGCTTTCTCGCAAGTACAAAGTATCAGATTTGGGAATTGTTGTGGTATATATCAGACCTCAAATCAAATCAAAACAGGACAGGGCAGCCAAAGGGGAAAAAAAAAGAACAGATATAGTCAATAATATTTTTCTCTTGGTTGTTTGGTTTGTGGCAAGATACAAATTGCATTAACTATCAGCATGTGACATTTGTGAACTTCATAAATCGTCTGTCTCACTTGTTTGTCCAAATTAAACCCTGTCCACCTTTGCTCAGTGTGGCTAAGGAAACCACGGCTGTAAACTCATATCTTTTTTCCCATCCAAAAAGGACGCGTCTGTCTTACAGAGCTATGTACAGATCACACAAGGTCAAAATGTTCCCACAATGACAAGGCCTTCCGCAAATCTTTAGGGATTTTGAGAAGCCACTTTAGTATTTATTTTCATCATTAGCCACAGCTGTTTTCTATGGCTGTGGCTTTTGCCTTAGCAAATTAATGTAACATACATAATTGTCTTTTTCAGTCCACCATAGTAGGGTATACATCATTGGTACAGCTAAAGAGACATAGTGACCTGTAACAGGCTGCACAACTGAGTCAGCACATATATATTAACTACAGTATGTATGTGTGTGTTTGCATATAATTATACAGTTAAAAGAAATGCTGGCCTTTTAGATGCCCACTCCTCTGGCCCCCTCCAGCGGAACTGCAGCTTTGCAGACGACCTGGAGCTGGAGTCAGAGCGAGACAGTGATCTGGTTCCTGCCTCTTCAGTATCACAGTGAGTTCAGCACCAATCTGCCACAACACTGATACAGCATTTATGTGTGAATGCAGTTTAATGACCATGTTGGTGTGCACATTTTTTACTGTTCATAATTAACCTTTTTTAATGTCCAAACCCCAGAGTGCTCCTGTCTCGGCTGTGTAATAATTCTCTATTAGAGGAAGTACTCTGAGGCACTTGCTCAGTGAGAGACTGAGAGTGATATGAGGAAATGAGTGTTAAGTAACTGCAGTGTAAGAAAAGTGTGCGGTAAGTTAAACAAATAGAGCGACGGTTTTCACCCATGGGACTTCCTATCTGAACGGTGGGGTAATGATGCAGAGTGGGAATTGCATGCAGCAGCGTTGTTGGCAAAGATCACTCTGTGCTCTGCTGACTCCAAAATACATAACCAGCTGTTCACACAGAGCAATGCCGCATCAAATCCCATGTTAAATTGAGCCATCACAAGACACCACTGCTTGTTATATCTGTCATGAGAAAACACTGAATTTAAAAAAAAACTTTAAAAAGTGAGAGGGTTAATCATATTTTTATTTCAGCAGAAGCTGAATATATGATTATATTGCCTTTAGTTAGGCAGAAGGTACAATTTATAGTTTTGTTGTTTTTAAAGGTTTCTCATTTATTTTGTAACATTAAAGAAAATGTCTAGGCCTAAGTCAGAGGGTATTAACTTTTGCATTTAGGCGGCATTATTTATTAATAGTGACATTAAGACTTAGTTTTGCCCAGAAGGAAACTTCTTTTCTCATTTGAACCTCATATTAGCTTCTATTTTGTATAAAGAAACAGGTGAGACAAGGGTCACCCTCAAGATGTAAAGGAGATACAAGGTTACTTTCTTCTCCCCTGGAGAATAAAACGAGAAATATTAAAGTTAATATGGAACAAAGTGGACACAGCACATTACTTCCCAATGTATTAGCTACACCTGGATAAAACCAATGTTGAATAATACAACAGCCTTGGAACGAATCCTTCAATTCACAAGGGTTATAATGTTCAGTGTTGTGTGGCAATTTTCTTTTTCAAAAGAAAATGAACAAATTTCTTGTTCTTCCCCAGATGAGAAGAAAGGGAGCTGTGTCCCTTTTGTTTCCAGAATAACTGTTCAAATCATTTATTGAGTGTAAGAGCAACATAATGATTTTTGTGTAATTAGTGTTTTTTTTTTTTCATTATTGCTACTTAGATAGAGATATGAAATGAAACATTTGCTACATGCCTAGTACATCGTAGAATTGTTTTCTGTGAATCCTTTCAGTGTAAACAATATGAATCACAATCTATGCCAGATGCCATAAATACATTTTATAATACCTGTAGCAATATTGGCACATTTTGACTAATATGTTCACCAGTTGTTTTGAAAGAGAATCACACTCAAAATGATTTCATGAATGAGAATGAGAGTCAACCAGCTAAGACCCTAGGAAGAAATAATCTGGCACATCTGATGCAAATCCACAAGTTGTTGCTTTAACCCCATGCTTTTCCAGTTTTACTTGTTCAACATAATATTTGAATTTGTGAGCTTTAGACGCACAAGAAAATGTTGAGTGATTCCTGTAAAGATTCTTACTTTATAGAGTTAAAGTAATAAAGTGTTAATGTCGGGGTGAAAACAAGAAACTATTTCACTATTCAAACTTTCAGTGTCTGTCGTTAGAGTTGTTTCTGGTTTTATCACCACCCAACTGTGGAGAATGGATTTCTATAATAGCTCACCGAGCACATTATTGACATTTTATGATATAATGCCAACTTGGCAGAGTGTTATGAATGGTGCACGTGAAAATCAGCGCAACTCTTTCACCTATGTGGATGTGACAAACAGCTCACTGCTCTCTCCATCACATATTAATTTAGTTTCCTGGCTAATGAACCCTGATGAGGAACAGATCCGTAATAAGTTCCAAAACATAACACAGTCTTAGTGCACTACAGTCTGTTTTTATTGACTTTTTTAGAGACACACAAAGACCCAAATCCTATGATTTGTTCCTGCTGTTTTGGGTAGAAATAAAAAGCTAGAATCTAAATGTAAGCCATGTTTTCAGAAGATCAACCTAAACTTGTAGGTTTTTGCATGGTAAGTCTAACATGAACACATTCATATGAAAATCTTACACAGATTGACGGAATCTCACAGAAAAGCCATCCGGGTGGTCCAGAGATTGCGTTACTTTGTGGCCAAGAGGAATTTTCAAGTAAGTATTTTTCAGTAAGTAAATGTTTCATTTGAATGTATTAGAAATTATTTTATTTTAAATCCCCATTATACAACATTTACTGTTTGAAAATAGTTACTACAAGTTATTTCACAAGTCTGTTACACTGACTTGTACTAAGGTGACTAGCATCTTTGCCATTGCCACTGTGTGGCCAGCTTATAAGTTACTGCGATGTGTAACTTGTTGTCCTATCCTGGACGCTTTACAGCACCACACTAGACGTGACTAGTTCAGCTCATCATGGTCGAGCAAGCAGATTTAGGCACAACACTGGCAAAGAAAGCGTCAATACTGAAATGCTATGGCTGCAAACTAAACTAACTCTTCTTCCTGTGCACCAGTCAGGATTTGCACAGTCATGGTAAAAAGGAGGCAAATCGCAACTCGTATTTACAACGCTGAGCAACTGCAGAGGGAGCCAAATAGCAAAAGATCCTAATCTTACTTATTGGGGCTTTAAATGTCTGTTTACAGATAGTAAAAAAAGAAAAACAAAAGGAACATTTAGAATTGACTAACATTTCACTAATCTGACGTTTAGTCATCATTAAGTTGTGTAACTGCAGAGATTCAGCAGCGTCATAACTAATTAAACTGTGCAGCACTTTGATAGTTTATCATAACTGCCTTGTAAACTAACTTGTTTACTTGTCTTTTTTTCCCATTTCAGCTTAAAAACTTGAACTTGATTGATCATAGTGTGGTAGTGAATAGAAAATACTGTATGTATGTATATAATTCATATTGGACGTCTGGACTGGAGTGACAAGATCAGAATTAACAAAGATGACATGAATGTTTTACAAGAATTATTTATTTCATGTATTCGTTGAATTTAATTTTTTTGTCATTACGTGTCATTTTGTCAAATGTTTACTAAATGACACCTTTTTTATTTACAAAGGGCATTAGTCCCAAATTATCTTATTCATAGCATAGTTCTAAACATTTGTTCTCTTTGCAGCAAGCCCGTAAGCCATACGATGTGAGAGATGTGATTGAGCAATACTCTCAAGGTCATCTCAACCTCATGGTGCGAATCAAGGAGCTACAGAGGAGGTAAACTGCTCAACTAAGATGAGCTTCATATGAATTACTTCTCCTGAGTAATCAATGAAGAAATTGTAGATCTAAATGAAAAAAAAAAAACTCATGAAAGCAAGAGACTGGGGATAAAAAGAAGAAATACAGAGAGTGTAATTAGATATTCCTCTAACTGGAGCCTCCTGTTGTTTCTGTCAGACTGGACCAGTCTTTAGGGAAGATAACTTTGTTCCAGACGGGTTCAGGTAATGAATCACTCCACTGCTCTCTCAAAATATATTAGAGGAACAAACCACAGCCCTAATCCTCTTGTTTGGTTGTTAACTGTTTTCTCCCTCTGAAGACAAAGCTAAAGACAAAGGCACCAACTCTATTGGATCTAGACTCAACAGGATGGAGGACAAGGTATGATTTGTACAAAGCCAATGGAAACTAGAGTAATAGTTCCTCGTCTATGAGGTGTGAGGTGATTTGTGAAAGAGTGCGCACTGCAAAATAATTTGTGCGTGTTTAACTCATCAAATCTATTTACCCTTTATAGATAACACGCATGGACCAGACGCTGAACTGCATCGCAGAGTCCCTCGCTCTTCTGCTGGACCAGGGAGATGGCGGGGGGGAAGGTGGAGGCAGGCTGAGGCCACAGCTTGGACGGACCTGTAATGTCCTCCCCAGCCAGGACAGCCTGCCAAGCTATGACCAGCTGTCTTCATCGCCTTCTTCGTTGTCCTCCAACACCGCGAGCGTCGCACCACACCCAAACCCACCCCTCAACGTCACTGCCAGTCAGGATGAGAGCTCTTGAGCGCTGCCTGTCTATCTATCTATCTATCTATCTATGGCCTTATGATATTTATAGGAAATATCTCTGGGATAAATGTGAAAGAGGAACAGCACCATCATCATCATCACTGACATTTCGACTCTGATATTTCAGTATATTGTATCAGCCTTAGTTTTGTAGCCTTGAGGCGCAGAGTCTCTTCTTTCTCTTTTTCATTTGCCTTTTTTGAGTATTATACTTGAAACTAGTGTAATGCCAAAGACTCTGCCACTTCTGCAGTATCAGTAGAATGTCATTCAGTGCTCTATATCAATGTTCTTGGTAAATCACAAATTTGATTGCATCTGTCTTAGCGGAGCGACCTAACATTTAAATACTTCAATTTAATAAAAGACAGTTTTTACTATTTTAATTTGTCTGTTTGTAAGTGTACAGAGATATTCCTCTGTAACAATAAATAATAGTGCTAATTATTACCAAGTGTCTGTGGATTGTGTCCGGTAAAACATGAGCTAAATATTAAACTTTTCAGGTGTTTTAATAGAAAACAAAGGGTTAAGTTTTTACATGAGAAGCTATCAATCAAGTGGATGCTTCACTTTCTAATCATAAAATCTAATAATCCTCACTGACCTATGGAAAGCATAGCTAATAGCGAGTGCTTTGGACTCATGACCTTTGGTCAGCAGATGGTGACCTTTTCCCTGCTGTCCATCCGTGGGGTGTCCAGGAATTCCTGACCATCTGCCTGTGGTGTCCACAACAATGGGCCCCACCCGCCTTAAGTGTGAGGGTCTGAGGGTGTTTGGCTTTGCTGACCGTGGGGTGGGTGAGGGGAGAATTTCATCACAGGGCGGGTGTGGAACTTAGAAAAAGTCTTCACCCTGGTAAATGATGTTTTTTGGGGCATCTGGAGAGGAAACCAGCGTAATAGTCATAAACATTAATACAATGAGGATCAATCAAAAAAGCTGAACCTTCTATGTGAATAACTGATTTGGTTAAATTGTTATGTAAATAAATTTTAGGCAATTTGATTAAACTAAACAAGAAGAAGTCCACAGCTTTTATAAATACTGTTTTTATTGCTCAGTTAATGTACAGCACAGCTTTATTTGTTTACTTGAACATGGAGGCACGTGTGTAGTTGTATCAATACTGAAACATTAAATCATACAATCCTTGCAGCCTTTGTTCACTGATGATGTACCAAGCTGGCTGTAGTGTTCATCTTTAGGGGAATTTGATTAACTCAGTGGAAGGGGAGTGGGGAAACCCAGGGGAACCTTTGCACCCATGGTTATTGATTTTTCTATTGGTATTTTTAATGTAAACACGGTTAATCTGTCAAAACAGAGTGTAATATCATCCGACCCTAATTGAAATACGTATAACACAGTTAACCTTGGTTGTCCTTGGCACTGAAATGGTGAACGTGTTGTTTGCTCTTTTCTTAAAGCTGCTGTGTAAATATGAACACACTCCCCTTGTGATGGTGACACACTAGCAAGCATGACCCAAAGTGGGAATACACATTAGTGGAAATGGTTTGGGCACATGTCAGTGATAATGGCTGCTTTGACTATGAAAAGGGACGAAGTGAAAGGAGAAAAGCTGCGTAGAGACCTGGGGGGTCGAGGCAGCTCCAAAGGCTGATTTGCACGTGAAATAGATGGCACACTCTGCTTTGTGGCCATTGTCATGCTCTCCGGCCAGATGGCCTCTTGAAATTCTTTCGAGCTGAAACCTCAGCACCGTGGGTGTGAAAATGCTTCTGTGGTTTTGGCCTCACTAATAGGCTTATTTGGCAGTTACAGCTCATATTAATGGATGTAATATTAAGCTTGACACAATATTAAGCTTGACAGCACAATTCTTATTACTTTGATGAAACATCTCATAAGGCATCCCAGAAAATGCAATTACTCTAAAACGTTATTCTTCTTTTGATTGTCAAACTTGCAACTTGAATTTATTTTTTCTCTTCTCTTTTTTTTTTTCTTTGCAGCTTCAGAGGGACACTTAACAAAATCATCTGTCGCTGCTGCAAAGAGAGCATAAAACCTAAATTTGTACTTTTCATAAGACTGCAGCTGTATTTAACAAAAAAAAGGAAACAAAACATTCAACTGGAAATCTCTTTACCGATGGTAACAAATATCTTGGGTCAGTACTCATGCCAGAAAGTTATGACTATAAATTTTTAATGAATACTATCTCTCACATGTATACTCTTATGAAGAAGGCAGCTATGTATTTTTAATACCCAAAGCTACAGTTGAAATTATGAACCTTGAAAAATCGGTTGCACTGTTTAACATATGAACGGAAAGCTGACAAAATATCTGACAGAGTGGAATTAGAAAGCTTAAACTGTTCAGTGAAAGATTTTTGCTGCGGGCAAACTGTCACAATGCATAACAGACATGTTATCACATCCAAACATCCTGTGCATTATTTCGTGTATTACAAATCTGCATTTTTGCATCCTCTGTGCTCCAGGGCGTGTTTTACTTGGAAGCCTTGGGCAATTCCTGGACTGTAGGAATGTCAGGCACTGGTTGGATAACCAATGCAGTTTTTGTGTTTTGCTGCAGATGTAGATATAGGGAATGGAAGTAAGATGCTATGAATGCAAAACCATTACATAATCTACAACTAAATCAATTTGGCCCATTGATTATTGTGTTTTTTATTAGGCCAAAGGTAACAACTGACAAAAGTCAGCAAGGTTGCCTTGTAACCATGACATGTTAAAATAAGAGTATGACAGCAGAAATGGATGTAATGATCACTCACTCTGAAATGAAGTCACAGAAAGAAACAGTTTATTGATATCACAATATTTGGCATTTAAATGCCTTGCATCTCAGATCATGTATGAAAATATGACATATATAGGATAAAATAGTGCTTTTCAATATTCAATAGTTAATAGAAGCAACTAGGCCACGTTTAAGAAATTCAAAGTTCACTAACAAATGAACAAAGTTTGATTTAGTAGCTTAAATAATATGCTGATGAAAAAGACATCTTAATTAGTAAACAAACATATTAAAGGTTTCACCAGTGAAGAAAATGAAAATACATTAAATAAAAGTGTCCATAAATAGAATAAATAATACGACAGTGTAGAAATTCATCCCAGACACAATTATCAAAGCTGACAATAAAATTAAAACTTCAAGTTCAAATAATAATAACAAACAACTCAACTCAGTTCAAAAAAAAAAAAAAAAAAAAATCCCTTTGTGCAATTGTTATGCCTCTGTGCAGTTCGTGACAGTGTCTGTAAAAACACTTGATGCCCGTGTTTTGGAGCATGTTCATCTTATTGTTTTGCACAGAGCTGTCTCGGTGGCGCTTGTGTGGAAGTGGTTGGGGATGCTCTTGCTCTCTGTCGTCGTCCTCCTCCTCTTTGCGAAATAATCTGCCAAGAAAAACGAGAGGAAACGAGTTGTTTACTTGCTCATGATTGTTTCATTATAACTCAGTAAGCGTGGACGCACGGCGGGCGAACAGACTCCTCGTGGATCTGTAAGACCCGATCCTCACCTGTGATTCGTGCGTTGTTCCTGGGCTTGGCTGCGGCTCTGGACAGCGTCCTCTTCCTCCGGACGGGCGTCACTTCAGCGGGACATTTGGACAGTGTGTTGGAGATGCGGGAGCAGTTCTCCCGGTCGGCCCCGGAGCTGTCTTCACGGCTGCCCAGCGTGTCGCCATCCTCGGTGCTGGAAGTGCAGACGTCGTCCCTGGGAGGTGTGACCTCCTGATAGAAAGAAGCAGCGCAGTTTGCGGGTACTTCCTCCCACTGAAACCTGCCGGAGAGCGGCGTCTCAGTCTGGAAGTTGAAGTTCCAGCGGTGACTGTCCTGCTCCGTGATCTCCTTCAGCCTCAGCTTCAACTCCCTGCGCAGCTGGTCGTGGTCTACCGGGCCAAACAGACTCCTGCAAACGGACTCTCTGCGCCCGATGGGATCCATCCCTCTGTTTGGTTTTAGTGGCAAAGGTCGTGGTGTAATTTAAAGGGATGATGTTGGTGCTCTGGCCATCACAAAGCTGCAGGGCGATTTAAAGGCTGCAGGGATGCTCTGTTTGAAGACAGCGAACAGAGACTGCTGATTGGCTGCATCTCTCTGAATTGGACAAGGGGAGGGGGCGAAATTCATTCATTGTGTGCTGAAAACCACAAAGCCACTCATAAAAGCCTCCGGTTTCGTTTGTGTAGCCCATTATTGTGATAATGTCTGCCCTAACACTTAAAGGTCGGTTTTTACAACATTTCTTCTGTGCCTGGTGCATGTGTCCTATACATTCAAAAGATAATCATGTTATTATAAGTTTCTCTTATATTGCAGGTGGAAAACCACTTTAAAATCTTATCATTGCAGTCAATATGTTTTCTAATTTTAGCTTTTTGTGAATGAAATATGCAGAGTAGCCTGTAGGCAATGGGGATCACTGCACACTGCAGCATTCATTGTGGAGGTCAAAGAAAAAAAAAAGACAGAAAGTATGATTTAAATTAAATAGTAGTTCAAATCAGGAGAGGATGAGTCAAGTGACACATACTGTATATATACTGTACATAAGAGTACAGTGATGAAAAAGTCATTGCTTTAATAGTAGTTTTACTCGCAATATGTAAAAAAGGCTTTAACTTAACTGTAGGTATTATATATCTAATTCAATTCAATTCAATTTTATTTGTATAGCACCAAATCACAACAGAAGTCATCTCAAGGCACTTTACAGTGTTTAAGGTTTAAGACCATAAAGAGTATAACTGTTTAAAAAATGATATAGAAAACCTAACAATCCCACATGAGCAAACAGTGGAGAGGAAACACTCCCTTTAGAGGAAGAAACCCTTACCAGAACCAGGCTCATGGTGGGCGGCCATCTGCCTCGACCGGTTGAGGTGAGTGGAAAGAGGAGAGAGAAAAGAACAGCAGGCCATAAAGACAACAACAAGCAGCAAAAACATTGGGCAGGTCAACTGGATTCTGGAGATATACAGCTCCACACCGATGGTACCTGTATAAAAATCACAATTAAACTAGAAGAAGGCACCTTCACAGTCAACAAAGGGGTGTAATTTTCAGTTGTTGCCGGTAAAACCACTGTCTTAACTGCAGATCACTGAGCAGCCACGCTGGCGGAGTTGGCGTTTATGGGAGTTGCATGACAGAACCGAAGTGAGTTATTAATGAATGGTCTGTTCCCTATTCCGTGAATCTCTTTTCCTTTCCCCTTTTTTCAAAATGTGGACAAATGATTTCTTGTCCCAGGATGTGCCAACAATTGCAGACAATAATTACAATTTTAAAAGTATTCGAAATGCTGTTGTGATGAAGTACTTTGTGACACCTGCTGTTAAAAAGTGCAATATAGCCTACTGTGTATAAACAACTTATTTGAAATACGAGCCTTTCTTTGGTCCTGATGAGAGCAATGTGCAGCCATTGACCAACATGCAAACTCATGGAGTGCTACGGTGTTCAGGATTGGCTGTAGGGAGAGTGCCACCTTTGTACCACACCCCAGTGGCCGGGGTGGTTCAACTGAGGGTTGTTAAAGAAAACTCCTCAGCCTTTACAGGTGTGGTTCAGCAGGTGGAAGAGAGTTTCAGCCATGCAGGAGAGACAAGACACACCTCTGGTAAGTATGTACCGTGTGGCACCTGTGCTTTTCTATGCAGACATTTAAACAGGTGATTTTTGAAAGGGTGCTCTCCAGTACATTACTATATTTATATCTTGCAGATGATGACAAGTGTTTTTACATAGTGGGTGGTAGCACAATGTAAGAGAGTCATCAAATTATTTATTTGTTTATGTATAAAACTGTAAATTATTTTATATCTGGAGGATGTAAAATAATCTTTAAGATTCAAAGGAGAAATGTTTTTTTACTGCATAGATGTAGGTGTCTGTTTGGCCGTACAGGGTTACCCATATACTGTAACTGTCTCTGGCTAATGTACATAAGTAGACTGAGACATCCCAGAATCATTCTCTCTTCTGTTTGACAAAAAAAAGAAAAAGAAAATGATGCAAGATGTCAAGTGTGCATATACTGTGCGTGAGGGTGCTGAGCTTGCTTTCTTCTACCTTTTGCATGCAGATCGTGTTGTTTGCATGCCCAGTAGTCTTTTTTTCCCTCTCAGACCCAGAGTTGTAGACACATAAAGGCTCCCACAACAAGCTACTCATCCAGATTAAAACAGATGGCTTAATGTCAAATGACTCTGAGTGTGTGTGTTAACCACTGCACCACTGTACTATTAGAACAATTCAGTGTACACAAGGAGACTATGTGCACAGAAAAATGTACTTGTGTTGCATTTTTGTTTTAATCATCTTTCACAAGCGAGCTCAAGTACCCATGCAAATAAGGGTGGCTGATAAACGTCTGTGTTTACTCAGGCAAATGGATAAGCTTATCAATAATGAATGAGTTTCCTGTTTGACCCCAGTGTCATTTATTTCTATGAAAATAATCATTTTGAGATAAAACAGAGAGTGGCTGTTTTCATTGTAAAACAATAACAAGCCAAGACCTAATATCAAAAGCACATTTCTCAAACACTCCAGACTGTTCATTAAAACCAATAGACATCATTGTCATTTCACATTGGATCAGGGTCTGCTGGGAGCCCACTGTACTGTGGCTAATCTCTTCTTGGTTCCATGTGTTGTGCATGAGTAACAGTGTTTCATGCGTTTCTAGTTCAAACGTCAGTCAGGAAGCACTTTGCATAGGAAGCGAGGATGGAAATTTGGCCAATTTTGCATTGACCACAAGTTCTTCCAAGAACCTTTCTGTCTATGAAAAAGAGTGGCGAGTGAGTCATAATGGATTCTGAGTGAAATTGACATTACAGCTGTGTATTTATTTGTTTACAGGGGCCCCTGCAGTCGCAGACACGGTGCCCACAATGTGGGGACATACTGGAGTGGTCAGACGAGCACAGGTGTGTGGTGTGTATGTATACAGACGTCAAAGACAATGCAAACAGGTCCATCTATCCCCTCCATGTGAAGGGATATACTGAATGCATTGCATTCATGACAGAAGTTCTTATGTGGCTGTGTTGTTTCATATTCATGAGAAAGAAATAGTCATCAGATCAACTGAAAATAGATATTTCTGAGAAATTAGATCATCCAAGTTAATAATAGGCCATAAGTGAATAGGGTGCAACAGCAAGCAAACATTTGCACAGGACCAAGACGCCCCAATTAGTTCCAAGTGTAGTTTTCTATTTAAATAATTCATGAGAGCTGATAATAATTTCCTTGTTGGAGAATAAAATACTTTCTCCAGTGTTAAATGCAGAAAAGCAGATCATGGGTAAAGCAGCCCAACCATGAAACACTTAGAATACACTTAGAAAACCTTATAGATTTTTAATCCAGCTCTGCATCTGGATCTGTTTCAACATGATATGCAACATGATACTGGAAAAGTCTCTGGTCCCGTCTGAGAATATTAGGCTTTGCCAAATCGAGGATGAAACTGAGGATTGCAGTATAGCATGAATAACGTGTGTGAGTGTGTTTCTCTTAGTGTCCTGCTGGGCTGTTCCTGCAATTCTACAGTGGATGAGACATTGGAAAATGTGGCCAGAGGGCTGGCCAGCAGAATGAAGAAGGAGAAGAGTCACTGGGCAGCTGGAAGAGTGGGCGACATTGACTTTATTGGCTCCACTAAGACGAGAGGGAAGGTGAAACTAAATGATACTACAAAAAAAAACTAAAGGCAACATAACTGTAAATAACACGTTTGTTTCAAGCACAATGCTGACATATTGACATGTCTCTCTATACTCAGTTTGTGAGGGTGCGCAGCAACACAGACGCAGTGCTGATCTACCAGATGCTGACAGAGGAGTGGGGCCTTTCTCCTCCACACCTGGTGGTGGCAGTGGTTGGAGGAGATGAGCTGGCTCAAATGAAACCTTGGCTCAGGGACACCCTCAGAAAAGGACTTGTGAAGGCTGCACAGAGCACAGGTTATAATCAGGGGGGCTAAACCAGCATTTTGAACTCAGCACTCACAGAATGGGTATTCTGTTGCCCTCTGTTGACTGATAGCAGAATTACAAGAGACAACAGCATTTCTTTTATGTATATGTATGGTGTCTATAATAAGAATTCAAATGTATTCATCATTTTCTTTTATTCTTTTAATTTTAATGCATCTTTTCATTTATTCAAGTGCATGAAATGAGTAACAAAGAAATCATTATATCCACATAATAGAAAAATTTGATTAGCTTCATCAGTAGAGCAGCTGCTTGACATCCAGGACACAATTCGAATTTAACACATATATACACAGTAACGACTCATTCTGTCCTTCCCTAGACCTTGCTACAAAAATATTTATATCTATATGCATATACATATGCAAATGCTTCTCTTTTCTCTAGGGGCATGGATCTTGACAAATGGCCTCCGCTTTGGCATCACCAAGCACTTGGGCCAGGCAGTGAGAGATCACTCCTTGGCCAGCACCTCCTCTAAAATGCGTGTAGTGGCCATTGGCATCGCACCCTGGAACAAGATTCACAACCGAGAGGCACTCCTCACTGCCAAGGTTTGAGTACATGCACAGACGATGCAGAGCTAATAAAACCTAAATATATCATTTATGTTGATGTGTTCATGTCGTCTGCTGTCGTCCTGCTCTGAAGGTGGATGAGCCTGCAGTATACAAACCACAGGACTTGCCTCATGGGTCAGTGTATTCTCTGGATAGCCACCACTCTCACTTTGTACTGGTGGAGGAGGATCCCAACAGACCAGGAGCTACGAGTGAAATGAGGGTGAAGCTGCTCAAGCACATCTCTCTTCAGCGCACTGGTTATGGAGGTAAACTGCTGGGAAGCTGTAATATGTAATTTGTAACATGAGTGTAGTTTGCTCACAGTTATGCTACTGTGAATGATATTAGTTAAAGTCTAGTTTAAATCAGTAGCTTGTTTTACATGTATTTATAAAAAAAACACAAAAATGTACTTAACTATTAAAAGTAGGTCATTGAGTGAGTATTCAATCTGATAAATGGTTTACATTAAACACATGTACACACATACAGTTTGTTAACTTTTCATGACTTAGTGTCAAATCATAAACCTCTGAACTGTACACAGAATGCACTTCAGCTCAAAACTCAGAAGTGTTCTGCATTATTTCTGCAAATGAAAAAAGTTTGTGTTGGACATGGGCTCTTTGCAGGAACATCATTGTGCTTTTTGGTGCATCACCACCAACAGCTGTCAGTTAGTGGAGCAGCATAAAACAAACATCAGGAATGAATGCTCACAGGCCCGCTCATGAGTACAGAACAAACAAAACAGGGACCAGTTCTTCAAAACATTAATTCAGCATGCTAAAAAAAACTTTTCTTCATAGTTAACTCCTACTGCCTTTCAACACCACCACTGTACAAAGTTTTATGTTATTTTAATGTATGTAACGGGTCAGAATGTGAATAGGAAGAGCAATGAGACTGATTAACAGAAAATAAGAAGCACATGTTATTCTTTTGTTTTCTCTGACATGTTATTAAAATATTGGGCTCCAGATAGTTTTCCTCTTTAAGATTTCAAAACTGTTTGAATGTAACAATCTGAAAAAGGGAACATTGCTCCCTTTGTCAGTTCACATCTTAGAACCAAAGGGAATCTGTAAAAAGATGATTGTCATTATAGCATACTGAAAAAAACAATGTTTGTTTTATAGTTTAGGGCAGAAACAACTGCACTGTTCACAAAACAATGAGTATTCCTACAGTCTCATACACTCCGAACCGTAAATGGTATTATTAATGTAGTTGTGGTGCTTGCAGGTGCAGGCAGTTTTGAGATCCCTGTTCTGTGTCTCTTGGTCCATGGGGAACCCAAGATCCTAAAGGTAGGATTTATTTTCTAATGCTATGTTAGTTGCTCAACCCCCTTTAAAGACAAAGAGACTCTTTTGAAAGCCAGACACCTGTTCTGTCATATGAATGTACACAATCTGACTTTGAATAAGCTCGAGAATTAGGCTCTGAATCAAATTGCTGTTGCGCCACCTCGGGAGGTATCGAGCCAAAGTCAGAGTGAGGAAAAAATTCTGGAAAGCCTGTCAAAGGCGACAGTTTATTTGCATGAATAGAGCCACAGCCGAGGAGATTATACTGTAGACGACATCTTACACTGATCAATATAATTCTCTGATGATGTTTAGTTGAGCAGGCTCTTAGTCTGAATTCTATGAGCATGTCTGAACACTGTACCCCTTTCTGCAGAGGATGTGTAAAGGCATTGGCAATTCAACACCATGGCTGATTCTGGCAGGCTCAGGGGGCGTGGCTGACATCCTTGTCACGCTGATGAATAGGGGTTCCTGGGACACAGACAGCGTTCATGAGCTGTTGCTGGACACCTTTCCAAATGCCCACCACAGCACAGACATCAGTAACTGGGTCAAGCTGGTGAGAGCGATGTGCACAGCGTGGAGCCAGCACATACACAGATATGCACATCACAAGACTTGAATGCTGCTAGGAAAATGGGGCACAGTAGGAAAGATTGCGAGGGAAGCTAATGTAGGATTTTCATCTCTATCTTCAAAATTTGTATGTGAAGACCTAAAAATAGTTTTTGAGTTTAAATACACAGTAAGGGTTTGTTTTAAAGCAAGTCATAAACAACTAAAACTTTCATATTACTTACTAAAATGAGGTGATAGTGATAACTGGTTGTCAATCTGCCAATCAGATCCAGAGGATGCTTGATAATGGGCATCTCCTCACCGTCCACGACCCTGAACAGGAGAGCTCTGAGCTGGATACAGTGATCCTCAAAGCTCTAGTCAAAGGTAAAGTACACCTTTTGAGAGACCTGTTATCTACAAACTTGCAATTTTGTGCACTTCATGAGACGTGAACCTGTTCAGAATTTGTATGTTATGTATTTATGCATTAGCTTGTAAGAGCCAAAGTCAGGAAGCTCAAGACTTCCTGGATGAACTGAAGCTGGCTGTGGCCTGGAACAGAGTGGACATTGCAAAGAGTGACATCTTTAATGGAGACGTGGAGTGGAAGGTGACAGAAATAAGTAATTTGAGGAATCTTATTAGAATTTTGTCATATTCTGGTAATACAGCAATCAACATTTAGCATATTTCTTAACTACCAAAGTGGCTGCTCAGTTAGGCTGTACCTGAGCCCTATGGTTCTTTGAACTGAAGACCATTCATCCATTTACTTCATGGATGCAGACAATTTCATGGAAATCCATCCATAGTTGTTGGCATAGTTGATTCTGGACCAATGTGTTAAAGCAACCAACTAACCAGCTGTCAGGTGGACACTGCCATGCCTAGAGCCATGCAGCTAATGTAACCATCTATGCGAAAGTGACTAAATCATTCTGACTGAGCAGCTCATTAGGCAGCACAGAAATGGAAAGTCAATGTACATTGTAGTCAGGAAGAAACAAGCCTGACACTTAGAGTAGGTCGGACTTATTTCTTCCATTGGCTGGAAGATGAGGAGACAGCTGTTTTATGTGTCATTGTAAGAAGGACACCCGATCTTTGCAGGCATGCGACCTTGAAGAGGTGATGATGGATGCACTAATCAACGACAAACCCGACTTTGTGCGCCTGTTTGTGGACAACGGCGTGAACCTGGGCGAATTCCTTACCTACGGTCGTCTACAGGAGCTTTACTGGTCTGTGTCGGAGAAGAGCCTCTTTCACAACCTGCTTCTCAAAAAGTATGAGGAGAAGCAGATTCTGCTTGGAGCGGCCAGGACGCCTGGTCCGCCAGGGCACCATCCACCCGAGCAAGGGAAACCCCGCTTCACCCTCTATGAAGTTGCCAAAGTGCTGAAAGACTTTCTCCATGACTCCTGCAAAGGCTTTTACCAAAAGATTCCCACAGTGAGTGATACTGCTATACACAAAAATTCAAATCATTTAGCCTCCTGTAAACTGCGCTAAATAGGTTTGATCTTGTACTGGAAATGTAAGAAAGGCCAACCCTCTTAGATTGTTTCATTTGAAACTCTGAAAGACCTGAAAACTTTATAGTATATAATAACAATATAGACAATATACATAATAATGGTACAAACAAAATGACCTTAATCTTAAATTAGTTTACCAAACATGCAAATATATGCTAGTGAAGGGATCTCCATCTGCAGATTTTCTTCTCTCTTGCTCATATTATAAAATAAAATTACAAAATTGAATTATCCCTTGAACTATATGTGTCTTTTTCCTGAGCTTCATAGACTGAAAATTAAATTCTATGATTGACGTGATACCATAACCTACTGTGTGAAGCTACCTTGTTAACTATGTAGTGTACTGTTTGCTCCAGGAGAAGCCAGCAAAGGGACGACTGTTTCACAGCCAGAAGAACCTGGCTGAGTTAGAGGAGCGCTGTGAACATCCCTGGAGGGATCTGTTCCTCTGGGCTGTTCTTCAGAACCGACAGCAGATGGCAAACTACTTTTGGGCCATGGTCAGTGTTGTCAGCGTCTTTAGTCATTTCAGCCCCAGCTTGTACCATCTCTATTGACTGGTTCAATCAATAAAAGGCTACATGTCCCTTGGTATTGGCAAATGGAGTAAAGCTAAGTTATACTGCGCTAGTTTGTATTCTGGGTTCAGAGGGAACATGAGTGATGTGGGTCAGCATAGTGCAGGCACAGGTGAGTCATGCCACATGAAAATGTCACTCTAGATAAAAGAGCACAGCAAACGTCATATTATCAAGAACGGAGGTGGACTAAAAAGCTATCTTATCTCCAAGAACATTATTCAAATGAAGGTCACGCTGCTCGCTGGGGCAGTGTAGTCAACCAGCTGTGAGGTAGTGCAGGAGTAGCTAAAGTCCCGATGAAGTTAATGAGAAATTTATCCTGACATGGGATTGATGCTCTATGAATAGTTTAAATGACAGCAATCAATGGTAATTGCTCTTTCTTTTCAACATCTTTTCAAGACACCTTTCATTTCTTTATTGCTCTTCCCAGAACTAAGGGAACCAATTATTGTAATCTCACAAGCGGTCACCCTGATGTGCTCCTTTCCTGCGTCTTATTTCAAACATTATCTGAAATTATGGTAATTGCATTTAGCGTGTGTACATCCCCCACTGCAAATCATTTTAGCACTCAGACTCTGGTTGGGATATCTGTATTCATAATTTGATTGTTTGAAGTATCTCTCATGTTGAAGGTCTCATCACAATTATCCTTGCAGGCTGGCTTATGCTAGCAAAATATGTCACATTTAATATTTGCGTGTACATGAACCCAGGCGTATCATTATATAGTGTAAAGTATAGAGATCACTATCACTGAAATAAAGATATATGAGATCAGCAGCTTTAGATGTAACTTAAATCCCTCTGAATCAACCTGAATGGAAGAAAACAATGTTAATTGTACGTCAACAAATAAGCAAAAGCATTTGTAGGGTTTATTAAAACGGATTGAAATAAAAGGATTTATTTCAGACTAATATTCATCTAAGCCACATTCAAATTAGCGTTTGAGTCAAGGACATAAGAAACTGTTGCTGTAATGTACTTGGTCAGATATGCTTTTAGAAACACTATGTGGACTGGCAGTATCTGTTGGAGCCCATTGCCCACATTATGTTAATTTAGATGCAAAAGATGCGGCACTCTTAAAATTCTAAACTAGATTTCTCAGATCCATCTTTCAAACCCATTTCTTGGATCCAGCTTTCTTTTAATCCTTCAGGGCCCTGAGGCGGTTGCGGCGGCGCTGGCGGGTTGTAAGATTCTGAAAGAGATGGCACGACTGGAATCTGAGGCTGAGTCTGCACGGAGTATGAAGGAGGCCAAGTACGAGCAGTTTGCCCTTGGTGAGTGCATAAACTGTTCAATGACAATAACTGAGCGAGTGATCAGAAAAAGTAAGGATCAAATGTAACAAGATGTACATTCAGTGACCTCAAAACAGCATTTTTCACAAGCACAAACAGATGCATCTGCAAAGCGATGAAGTACGAATCTGAATCTGACTGAGTGGTTAACACTTTGAACTCTGTGTTCTTATTATGGCAGATGTCTTTGGAGAGTGTTACTCCAACAGCGAAGACAGGGCTTACGCTCTGTTAGTGAGGAGAACACACTGCTGGAGCAAATCTACTGTCCTTAACTTGGCGACTGAGGCAGACGCCAAAAGCTTCTTTGCACATGATGGAGTTCAGGTAACGTGGAGACGCATCCTTATGCTCACTTGACTCCAATCTAACACATTTTAAGCTATGTTATAGCATATAGCTTCAAAAGAGTTTCCTTGAGAATGTACCTGTTTATATTAGCACTGTATTACATATTTTTTTCAAGGTCATACAGTATCTTTTGCTGCTTATTGGATGCAATTCATCATACAGTCTTGCCTGAATATCCCACTATCATTAGAAAGGCAGGAAGTAAATGTAATATTTTTTTAAAACACACAAATGGACTAATATAGCATTATAATCTGTAAAGAGAGTTTAGATTTTACTAGCTTGAATGTATTTTTTTATTTTTTCTATGGAGCCTGGATGAACCCAAGCATTACCATCGCATGTCTGTTTATTTTAATTATTTCCTCCGAAACTGCAGCGAGACAGATGGCAAAAAGGAAACGGTTCACACATCATACAGAATGTTTGGATGAGGAAGGAACATTTGCATTAATTTAATGTTAACCAGCTGTGGCAACTCCCAGATTGATGTTTCCATGGATATATAGTCACAAGACTGCAAGGCCCAAGTATTCTGTGGCCAACGTTGCCCCCTTGTGGTGATGGTTTCATTCAGCCGTTAATTTCATTTGGGGCTGTTAGTGAAATGCAAAACTAAACTTTTACTGCAGGCTCTCCTCACAAAGATTTGGTGGGGGGCGATGACAACAGACACGGCCATCTCCAAACTTGTGGTGTCTTTCTTCTGTCCACCGCTCATTTGGACGAACCTCATAAAGTTCAGGTGAGGAGTCTTATTCAAGTCTTATCTTGGCTAAATAGACCTGCTGTACATGTTGATGTGCTGTGTGACGCTCTCCTGTGTGTTTCTCAGTGAGGAGGAACTTGACAATCGTAACGGCGGAGAACAGTTTGTGGAGCTGGACAGTCTGGATACAGAAAAGGCTTTGCTGTTAACTGATGATGACGACCATTTGTGAGTTCACAATCAAATCATTGCATTTGAAAGCACATGATTTAAAACACATACTTAAACCTCACATGAAACACTTTGCATCCGGTATTAGATAAGACGTGGAGTTCGACCACCTCAAATCAACAAAGCCATTAATAAAGTCAATACATTTCTCATGTTGCAGAACTCATAATAAATCCATATTTGTGTAGAATACATGTATTTGTTAACTGTGTTGTGTTTTCTATGCACTGCGACGTCATTTCCAATCATCATTCTCCAGGGATTCTTCACCTGGAGGTCAGACAGCTCAGAGTTGCGCCTCTGTGTGGTGGCGTTACCTAATACGTCGCTGGCGTCGCTTCTGGAGCGCTCCTGTCACTGTGTTCCTCGGTAATGTCATCATGTACTTCGCCTTCCTCTGCCTCTTCACCTACGTGCTCCTGCTAGACTTCCGCCCAGCTCCACCCTTTGGCCCTGGAGCCCCAGAGATAATGCTCTACTTCTGGGTCTTCACCTTGGTCCTGGAGGAACTTCGACAGGTGACTGTCAAAGCATCCATTCTCACTGGTTCATGTTTATATCATATATATTCAGTTTATATATTAAACACATTATTGGTGATTGTGTTTTGGTAAAGATCCAGTTTTTCAATCTGGAAAGTTTTGCACCTAATTTGAAGCACTGGCTATTTTGTTGGATGTGTTTGCATTGCAGCGAGTCAGACATATCTGAGTTGGAGGTTGTGTGAATCGCTACAATGACCCCATTTTCTTGGGGGTTTGAAGGATTCATAAGCGCTTCACCTCTCTGCCTGACTCCCTCCCAGTTAGCCAGGTCAGACAAGCATGATCCCTTATTTCACTGATCCTGCTGAGCTTTCCTCCCTTGGGCTCAAAAGCCCCAGATGAGACAGGCTTTCACCACTGTTCTCTCAGCTCGATTTTTCAACATGTATCTCAGAAAGCCCCTGAGCTGAGCAGAGCAATGTTTCCAAAAAAAGAACCACACTGCTACAGGAGGCCCTGGCATGTTACCAAGCCCAGCAGCACCCCTGTGCCTTCAAAGGAAAGGCTCTGGGGTGCATGCCTCTCCCTAAAGGAAAGTGATGCCACAGAGGCTCCTGTTCTTACCATACTTATCATGGAACAAGGCTAGAGACTGTCGGTTTACCAGCTTTGCATCTGATAGATTGCAAAGCTGCAAGTTACAACTGCAAATATGTTGTAGCATGATCTGTTATCACATATCCAGCAACAATAGACCTCACTGGCTTTCAGCCCTATATTGTAGTACTAACATGATGGTTCAGCCTATTTGTGTAATGTCAACGTAGGAGAGATTTGTGACAGTTTTGTAGAATTGTTTTTTAGCCAACATCAGTGATTCTGTATTAGGAGTGACCTATCTGATCTGTGTACCCTCAAACACTACACTTTTACCTAGTTTACAGAAACCTCCAGCTCCTCTTACACTTAATTTATACCTTGAAAAGGTCAGACGTCATCAGCAGTGCTGCAAAGAAAAAGCCAAGGACAAACAGAATTGAAGAATTTCTCTGCAACCATGCTGAAGCTGAGCGGAGCAGGAGTAGATTCAGAGCTTGTGGCGGTAGTGATTGAGTATCTTGAGGACTATGTGATCCCAGAGAGCGGCTGCATGGATTACCATGCTAATTTGGTTTCTTATTAATCCACTTTCCAAGCCAATTGTTCCATGTTGCCTGCGTTTATTTATTTCAATATTATGACTTAATTTATTTTTTCATTTATATAGTTAGTTCAGGAGTTGAACGTGTTTGGTGGTCTGCTCATGTTGGCATTAGGCAGCACGACAGCTGGGGCTACTTACAGCTCTGTTGAAGCCACAGGAGAATCTCAACCTTACACCTTCAGGGGTAATAGGCATTTCAGAGGAAGGAGAATTTAGGACACTGCCTGTGCTTCTAAATCTGCGGGGCTGTGTACCTGCTCTCCTCAGGCAGGTGCATCTGAATAGGGCTCCAGAGTTTGACCTGACAGAGGACATGTTAATGTGACAAAAGCATTATTCTTCTCTAACAGTAAACAAAAGTCTGGTCAGATACCAAAAAGGTTTACATTTATTAAATCCTCTTTCACCTACAACTATCACACTGGTTACTGGAAATGTTGAAAATGCCTCCATCTGTACTTTTCACATAAAAGATAAGGTTGGTGGAAAATAGTTAGTGTATTTTCTGTCTGTGTGTCTTATACTAATGCATAAACTCTGTTTTATGACACAGAGCTTCTTCACAGATGAAGAGATGAGCATCTTGAAGAAGTTCAAACTGTATGTAGAGGACAATTGGAACAAGTGCGACATGGTTGCCATCTCCCTCTTTGTTGTCGGAGTTTCCTGCAGGTAATAAACATTAAATGATGTTGTTGGCACCGAAAAAGAAATGACACAGTGGAGGCTCTAGGTTTGTTGTCTTGGCTAGAGCGGCTGGATTAACTATGGACTGGACACAATTCTAGAAATGAGTAATGTGTGTTTCATTTGATTTTACAGGATGGCAAATGACACCTATGAGGCAGGAAGGACAGTCCTGGCGATAGACTTCATGGTCTTCACTCTACGTCTGATCCACATCTTCGCCATTCATAAGCAACTGGGCCCAAAGATCATCATTGTGGAAAGGATGGTGAGCAAACAAAGCACTATTACCTCAACCTTCCTCACTGAGGATCACGTTAGGTGACTTTCATGGCCGTGTGTGTGTGACAGTGAGGAGGATGACAACATCTGTTTCTCTTCTACAGATGAAAGACGTTTTCTTTTTCCTGTTCTTCCTGAGTGTGTGGCTGATCGCGTACGGTGTTGCGACCCAGGCTCTTCTCCACCCCAACGACCCCAGGATTGACTGGGTGTTTCGCAGAGCCCTGTACCGCCCGTACCTGCACATTTTTGGCCAGATTCCCTTGGAGGAAATAGACGGTAAATGGCAGTGGGTGGAAATGCCTGTATTTATTCAGTATTACCAATCTCTAACTTAATGTTATGTTGTGATCAATCATGCAGGTTTCCTGTTGACCTGAATGTTATGTCTTCTAATTTAATCGTCCTGTTCTCTTCTTAAATGGAGCACAGCTGCTCGCATGCCTGAAATGAACTGCACCATTGACTCAGAGGAGATTATCATGGGCCTCCGGCCGCCATGTCCCAACCACTATGCCAACTGGCTGGTCATCCTGTTGCTGGTTATCTTCCTTCTTGTCACAAACGTCCTGCTGCTCAACCTGCTTATTGCCATGTTCAGGTCAGGGGCTAGAAATCTAGAAAGATCAAGCTCATACCTTTGTCTGTCTGATCATATGAGCTGAGCTCGTGGCTTCTTTGTGCACTGTCAAATCAAAATCAACTGGTTTTGTTAACTTTTAGCTCTTTTTCTCCACTGTCAGCTACACATTTCAGGTAGTGCAGGGCAACACGGACATCTTCTGGAAGTTTCAGAGATACAACCTGATTGTGGAATACTACAGCCGCCCTGCCCTGGCCCCACCCTTCATCATCATCAGCCACCTCTCCCAGCTCCTCCTCTGCCTGTTCAAACAGCCTGAGTCCAAGCAGGAATACCTTGGTATGAATATTCTATCAGCATATTTCCATTAGGGACGACTAAGTGATTAAATTTAATTTCAAGAAGATACTGGGATGGGTTCTTGTGACTTATCTGCCTAAAACAAAACAAACAAAAACAGGCAAACACACAATGTTCTTATCTCTGTCCTTCACCTGCTCTATCTGGAAATTGCCTAATGGTTCATTGGTTATTGGACTACCTCCTTGTGAGTGTGTATTTTTTTGCAGAGAGAGAGCTGCCAGCAGGACTAGACCAGAGGCTGATAACATGGGAGACAGTACAGAAAGAGAACTACCTTGCCAAACTGGAGCGTCAGCATATGGAGAGCAGTGAGGAGAAACTCAAAAGTACCTCTGCAAAGTAATTGTCCTTTTGTAATGTTGTTACCCTGGCTTAGCGGCCACATTGTCCAACACACTCTGATAAACCCACTCTACCCAGCAACAGACTTTTGATGCTCTCCTTCCCCCTTCTGGTAACAATTAACAACTGCAGCATAAAATATGGTTTTCATTGATTTGTGTGTGTTTGTTTGTTTGTGATGAAGGGTTCAGAGTTTGCTGAGGATTGTCAGTGGGTTCAAAGACCAAGAGAAACGACTTGTATGTATGGAGGCTCAGGTAAACCTGGAAAAACGACCTCAACACTAACATTACACACATGGTCTTGTTGTCTTCAACATATGTAATCTGAAGAAAGTTTATGGAAGTCTCTCTCATGTCTGTCCTGTGTCTAGGTCAGATATTGTGGGGAGGTGTTGTCCTGGATGGCAGAGTGCTTTGCTCAGAGCACACTCAAGTGCGGCAAGGAAGCCCCAAAAGCTCCAAGTGAGTCGGAATCCAGACGCCGCAAAGATAATTATGCGACTACAGGACGATAACACCAATGATTCAAACAGAAGAGAATATGTGATTCTAATCTTACAATACTGTATGTATTTTATTAATATTTGATTTAACTCAATCTTAATGTGGCATGACGTTTCAGTGTCTCTAACAGCCGCTAAAGAAAGCTGCACGAAGGACGCACCTCAGAATCAACCTGAGAAAGAAGTCAAACAAGAAAAAGGAGAAGGGACACCAGGTCACCCAGGATACGGTGCAAACAAAAAATTTCCATACATTGATGAATGAAAGTGATAATGGTAAAAAATTGAGTTGTGATTGTGGTGTAATTTGGGGAGAGGGGACATTTATTTCATTTTGATTCCACTGATAATTAATAAAAATATATTAATTGCCTTTACAGATTGCAAATGAAGCGTTTGAGTTTTTAATAGATTTCATTTCTAACAGACTTATTTTGCATCTTTCTTATAGGAACTACCGTTATAGGTTCCCTCAGTAGAACAAAATATAAAGCATATTATCTATTAGTCACCCACAGATGGCATTTTAGTTCCTCAGTTTAAAAGACAAAAATATACTGGAACAAAACTAGTCTTTTCCATCATGGTTAGTAGAAAACATTTAACTTTAGCCACCACAGTTTACGTAAGCTTTAATTTAAGGTCATTCTCCTCAGTTTAAGACCAGTCTGTATACTAATATCAAGCATACACAACAAGCATGAAGAGTAATCATTTTTTACACAGGTAAGTCACCTTGAATGGCGTAATAAAGAATTAATAGGCAGCAAAATGTAAAAGACACTAACCCATGATGTTGTATTTATATCTTGTCTGTGCTTGAAATATTTTGTTACGTCACATTAGCGAGGATTATCAATTATACCAAAAGCACAAGTAACAACATAATGAGCACAGTTATGCTTACAGCCCATGTTTATCATCAACAGTACAATGTGGATTGTCCTTAGGGTCCGCCAAATCTCCTCCTCATTAATTATCAGCAAATGAGACTTCAGGATATTTGAATCGTTTTCAAATATCAACACATCAGCTCACATAGTTATCAACTGGTAGTATTCTTCTTGACCTTTCACTGAAACATTTCTTGTCATGTTACCGGCACCAAATATTCAGTATAACATCACAGTGTTACCACTCTGGTCAAACGTGTTACTTTAACTTTGAGAGTCGCTTCAGCTTTTCTAGATGACACTCCTCGGCAGCTTGTCTAACCTATAGATACAGTACATTAACACAAATGTTTCCAAGATAACATGTTGTTATTTACATTTAGAGACAGGAAAAGGTTCCTTGGGCTCCTCTTGTTTCATTTTGTCCTCTCTGCGCACATGAATGACAAAAATGATGTACTGTTATAGCTATTTTTTCTTTGAAGCAGTGACAGTAGTTTTAAAAACGTAAGGAATCTTTAGTGATTCTGTATAGAAATATGAGGCAGATTTGGTTCAAGAGGGAGTGCTGGTCTCCTGATGTGTGGTTTTGGCTAAATGACTACATGTAAATGCAATTTGGTGATGCTGAGCTGATTAAACACAGACTATTTGAAAACAGGAAGCTTGCTGCTAGCATATGGGTGAGTACAAAGATTTCAAAATTAATTAAAACAATACTGCTTCTGTCCCTTTTTTTCTTTCCTCTTTTCCTTTCTTTTCAAAACATGCACTGACATTTTAAAATTAGTAAACTATTAAATACATACACTCACTGCCCACTTTATTAGGGACAACTATAAAGTCTAATGCAATTTAATACAGCAGCTCTGTCGCAAATTCTACTTTTTACACATTATAGTTTCTGTTTTGTTGAAACTGTCTGAAAGGTGATAATTCACAACATAACTATGTTTTTAATTAATTAAGTCTTATCCAGAGTCTCCACCACCAGGTGTGGCGAGGCATCGGGGGACCGGGTTCAACCATGACTGTCCTGTATTAAGGTTTTAGTGGGTGGTGGAGTTGCACTGGAGTGAATTTCTAATGTAAATAATGCGGTCGAAACATTACAGGAAAAGTACAGCTTTGTGGCAGATCTGCTGTATTGGATTGCATTTGATTGTACAGGCTATTAAAGGGGCCAATGAGGGTACATAGCATACGTTAGCATACATACGTAGCGGTTTCTACATTTTAATTTGTTGTCAGCTTCAATCTTCCACCTCCTGATATCCATGAATTAAATTGATTGAGCACTACTGAAAATCTCATCATAAACAATTATCGCTTACAGACATGGGCAAAATACAAAGTTGATACCCTTACGTAAACCATAAAAGTCACTTTATAACTTCAGTTTAATAAACCTGGCCTGGACAAAAGTTAAGTTACCCTAAACTTTATATTTTGAACAACCTTTTGTGACAATCAAGTGATTTTAAGATAATATCTGATTTTCATGAGTTAATTTGTGGTAACTTTTTATTTAATCTTACTTTTGTCTGTTTCCCGTTATTTCAGTGACCACTGTGGGTTTATTTCTTTTACATTAGGGTACCAACAATTTTGTCCACATCTGCAGATATGAGGTTCAGTTCAGTCTCTGGAAACTGATGCCTCAGGCCCCCTAGGCTGCACCGTTGGTCCTTCGCGATGAAACGTATTGTCAAAACGTGCCGTCACCTCACAGCGGATAAGCAGAATGTCGTCTTTAACAAAGGCTCGCTGTGTCAGCTGATTCAGGTGTAGAAAGGTAACATAGCCAAATCCTTTGGGGTTGCGCTGGATTGTGGGTTTCTGGAAGGCTTGCAGGTCTGGCTTAGTCTCCATCACCTCCGTATGATGCTGGCATTCTGGGCTTTGGTCTAGGATGGAAAGTCGGATGGTGCCTTGAAATGGCCAGGTCAGGAGCCCATCAAACGCCCCTTGCATGGTGTGGACAAAGAGGGAAATATAGTTGGAGCAGCGTGGTGCAGTGGGCGTCTGCAGGTGTAAACGCAGGCACAGCTTGTAGCCAGGTCGGCCTGTGTAGAAACCAGGGCTGTGCTCAACCACTGGCAGGCCTGCCTCTTGGTTTCGCAAGTGTACAGAAAAACCTCTAAGGCGCCAAACGAAGGTACCGTTGCAGTGTTGAGCTTCCAGCTCCTTCACTGTCTCCTCCAGCATTGACACCCTACGTCGGAGCTCTGCAAGTTGGCCCGCCTGCAAAAGAGGTAGGAGAACAGTTTTAAAGACATCTCTGACAACACCTAAAACATCTCCAGCCGTTAGATACAAGACGCTGCCAACAAAAATGGATTATCACATCTGAATAAACACTACAGCTGCAGTACATGTTTTAGAAGCCACATTTGACATTTCGTCTATTTATCTCCTTAACAGTGATTAATCTGTCAACCACTGATTTTCTTTTTTTCATTTTTCTTCTTTCTCCTTTCTATTTGATTGGCACTGGCCGCCATCTGAACTCATTCCAGTCAATTAATAACAAATGTCTGCAGACAGATTTGCAGCCTACATCAGAAGACTTTTACTCATTTCCGATTAAAAATTACAGTGTATGGATGTCAAAAATCGGTGCAAGGGACACATTTGGATGCATTTTATTAGCACTTCAAAAGAGCCGTGAGTGAGATGAGCAAATCTGAAAATACAGTTATGGTGTTTGTGCTGCATCCTCCCCTCAGCTCCTCCACCTGGAGCACACAGCAGACAGGAGAGCTGAGACGTCATTATTATTATTATTATTATTCATTTTATCCAACTTGTTTCTGTACATGCAATAAAGGTGAGTGAAAAGGCAATAGTAGTTTATAGTAAAACTAGTCCTCTAACAGGTGTAGGCCACCTGTTCAGCAGTGAGTCAAATCAGCAACAGAGAGAAAGATTAATGAGAAATAATAACTGAATCCTTTACTTTTTTGACCTTCTCCAAATTCATACCTCCAGTACTACTGTGTACTTAATAAACTGTCAAATAATATTTTGAAAACATCAATTATTTCTAATCAGGTTCTGAATGTATTGAGTTTGCTCAGTGGTCCCTTTTTAGTTTTAAACATATCAGCATTATAAAGACAACAGGCCTCCCGGCTCTCTAAAGATCGACATCGGCTCTGGCTTCGATGTTGAATGCCCATATTGACACGTCCCCTACCTGTGTTTCTTTTAAGATGATCAGCTCACGCAGCTGGTGATCCTGTTTCACCAATCTTCCATCCATCTCTCTCAGCCTCTGCATTACTTCACTGGGTTGAGATGAAGAACAGTTGCCACTGAAGCTTGCATCTGGTCTGGGCCCACTGGAGGCTGATGTTGACGCTACTGGTCCTTGATCATCAGCAGAAACAGAAGATCCAAGTGTCCACAGGGATTTGTGTGTGGTGCCATTGAGGCTAAGGCCACGTAGGAACTCAGCCATGTAGCGCATGTGCATCTGTGTGAACTCCTGCATATGCTGAGCAAGGTTGTGGCGCTGCATCTGTAGAGGCAAACATTTCTTTGTAACATTTCTTTGGACTAGTCTCCAGCAACGACAGGAGTAATAGTGATCTTCCACCACATGGTACCACCTCAACTCGACTCATTTCAACACATTTCGCTTTTAGTATCAGGCACTTTGTTTTCCAGTACAAATTAAGTACCTCTGGAGTGTAACGTGGTGTCAAACCCGTAAAACTGTAGACATAACATAAGAACAACTCATGACATATTAGAAAATGGTTTCTTGTTTCTTGGTATGTGGCTGTTTGTCACAGTAAGGAGACACAAAAATAGTTGAGTTAAGTCAAGCCAGTACTATGCATTACAGAACTCACTATAACAGTCCTGAAAATAAAGTTCTCAAAGAAGGTTCTTGTGTGTGGTGCCATTGAGGCTAAGGCCACGTAGGAACTCAGCCATGTAGCGCATGTGCATCTGTCAAACATGACAACTCTCTAGATTTGTCATGTTTCCATCTTTCAGTTGTAAATTGTATTCATTTCCGCTACTGGTCGCTGCTGTTTTGTGTTTTGTGTTCTGTTTTTGCAATGTCTTCTGACGTCTGTCTGCACTTTTTCTTTGTGTTCTTGCACTGTTTGCACTAGGTTGCACAGGATGCACTTTATGTGTTTTGCTAGGACAACTTAGCAGTCCTCAGCCCCATGTTTGTCTTGTTGCCGTTTTATGTAGCACCATGGTTCTGGAGAAACGTTGTCTCATTTCACTATGTACTGCTTCAGCTATATGTGGTTGGAATGACAATAAAGCTTCTTGACTTGACTTGACTTGACTTCAACAGTGTGCAGAAGATGTGGAACATATGAAAACTGTATTTACTTACCATTTCCTTACATCCAAAGGCGCTAAAGTTACAGGCAATGGGAGCTTTTGGGCATTCTGTATCACAGTGACAATCCATCTAAAACAAAGGATGAACAGCTCAGCTCATTCATGTCTACTTACTCAAGTAAAATATTCAACAAGAAATTCAACAAGGACCTTATAGCTGTATAATTGTGGACAACTGTAATGTTAGATCACTGTGCGCACTTGCTATTGCAGAATGATGGGTGCTAACATCAACTCTGATATGAATGAGACTGGGTGTTGAGTAGTTCCCCATCGTTTGAACAAAAGAGAAGTCCATGTATGTAGAAGCTGCCTAAATTATTATCAAGAGGCTGATATATAACATCTGATATATCAGAAGTGTTTTTCGTGGCAACTCACTTGATCCCTAATGAGATCCATCTCACAATACTGGCATTTGACGCTGGCAAAGGGACACTGCTGCTCATGAAGCTGAAGGAAAAAATTAAAACCATATTGTAAGAAGACTAATCCGTCTTGACACACACAGCAAAAGATCTCTGTAAAATGAAAGAAGCAGTCAAGAAGGTGAGTCAACAGTACTTCTCTCTCTTCATAAACAAAGTATTCCGCACAATCTTGACAGGACACAGGCCTCCGTTGGCACTCAAGGGTTTTGTGCTGGTCTAGGTGGCTCTTTCTCACTGACTGTTGGCACTGTGGGCAAGGCACCGTGGAAAACTCACACTGTGCCAAATGATTCTGGAAGGAAAACAATATATTGAAATGATGCGATTAAATGTGACTGGTAGTGGGACAGCAGTACACATATAGCAATTTCTTTTTACCTCACCAATTTTTTTTGGCAAAACAGGAACACGTAGTGTGACACTCCACAAAAACCATTATTACTCATCAACATACATTAGTGACTTCATGAGGCTCTTTCTATTTGAAAAAACTATAACTCTCCTGACTAGCTGTTGATTGGGAGCCAGCGGTGTGAAGAAACTTTGGAAAAATCAGAAGGAAGTGTCTGTGCTGACTACAGTAGTGTTGACAGGACAAGAGGCAAGCTGAGCTGCCAGTATCTTACTTGTTGTCAGTTTTATTTTATTGAGGCAGTTCCTATTTTCCTAGACTTTAATCACAGTACTTCACTAATTATTACAACTATGATATAATGTGAAAAGAATCTATGACACTAGGAATCTCAGTGTGCATACAAGCACTTCCTCCCAATTATCGGAGGTAGATGATAGTGTATTGTACATGTTCTCTGATCACTCACTACACATCTATGTATTACCAACTGTCTTAACTTCATGTAAATGTTGTTATACAACCTCAGTCCACCTTAAAACACTGGCCTTTAAATCAACATTCAGAGATGTCTGACAGTAACAATATTCTCACCTCTAAATGTCGGAGCTCCATTTTGTCAGAACAGCCAGAGTTGGGACAGCGAACAGTAAGTGAGAGAATCTCACGCTTGGCAAAGTTATCAGGAAACAGCTGGTCTTCTGACAGCATTTCATTATCCACAGGGCACCGTTGTCCTGTATCACTGTTTTGCAGGATGAAGAGATGCAACCATTTAGGCTGAATTTTAAGATTAGTACTGTCTGCATGGTGCTTTATATTTTAATACGCTATCAATTGTCTGCTAAAATCATTCTCTAAGACAAAAAGCATCACTTAAATGAATAGCAAGAAGATATTTTGTTTTGGATTATTACTCAGACATCTGACAAATTAAAAGTAGTACAGTACAAAGACTAATAAAGAAGGAAGCTAGTGTTAACAAATGTATTATAAACATGGGTTAGTCTTCAATTTTATCAAGAGAGCCGGAAAACAGCATACCGAATGGATTTCTCAATGCAGTTCTTGCAGAAACGATGACCACAGGGTGTTTGAATGGCATTCCTCAAAGCCATGAGGCAGATAGGGCACTCATATTTACTCTCTAGGGGAGGGTCAAACTCCACATCATAGCCCTGGAGTGGGACAGTAGTCTGAAGACTGGTCGAGGTGCCGCTGATAAAGGTGCCGGGGCTTTCTGAAGGGCTGAGGGGAGATTCCCTCTCCTTCCCCATCATGGCCAAAGCACACTCAGACAGGCCTCCCACAGCTCCTTCGCAACTGTCCTCCTCCCAACTCTTGTTGCTCTCACAGCGCGCCATCTTTGGAGAGTGGGACAAACATTTTAAAAATCAACATGAAAAAGAAAGAAAAGGGGGCACAGAATAATGCACAGGAGTCTTATCCTACTAACTTGATGTATATTTTTTCTACTATCCATCTACTAACACACTGTGATCTTCTTAAATGAAAAAAAAAAAATCTGTCATCAGAGAAATCAGAGTTGAGTTTCCAAAATCTTATTGAATAAACTTATGCAGTACAGATGGAGGGCTGTGGGCGTTTCCATCATCACCTAACGCAAACTAGGAAGCACTTTCTGGAGGGATCTCCAAACCTGTGGTAACAGGAGTGATCACAGAGAGCACAAACTTTTAGAGTGGGCACAAAACTGTCCTGAAGTCGATCTCACAAACTTCAAACTTGCTTCCTGTGGGACGTATGCTTGTAGTGATTAGATAAAACACCGTGACCTGACAAAATGCGACTTGATTTGTCTAACTTTAATTGGATTGTTTGTTTTCACGTCCAACGCTAGTAAAACTACAACGCTAAAAACCTTTTAACCTTTTAAACTTATCCACTGTTTCTTTTCCAAGCTAACGTCAAGCACCCGGTGAACTCCCCGGAGGCACCTGGGGAGTTACTAAAGTACCAGATGCCATGAGGAGCACGACTCGACGAGGTCCTGACTAGACTGGTACCTTAGGTAACACTGAGACGATGTCGAAATCTATTTCATAATAGATAAATTAAAGTTAAACTCCTGCATATATCAAGTTAAAGTGTGTTGGCTACGTTGCGACTGGATAGACCAGTCATGCCCTGGATGCGGAACTGCAACTTCGACTCTGTCTGTGCTCAAAAGCGATTACAAAATAGATACTGGCCCAAAGACAGGCAGCAAACACACACCTTCATCAGCAACAACAGCAATAAAGTCGTCAGTATAATCAGAAAATAACCATACAGTGCACAAACCTTTGACACGAAAACGTCCTCAACTTATTGTTTTACAGTTTCCTGTTTTTTTTTTTCCTTTTCAAACGTCATCAACCTGCTGCTGGCGTGCGCAGCGCCCCCGTGTGGTCGGAGGCCGGCTGCCGTCGCCACAGCGCAAAGGAGACAAAAATGGCGGACATCAGGAAAATCTGTCCGGAGTCTTTGCTCTGCTGTGTCAAGTGTTCGCGAAAGCCGCTGTTTCAGGGAAAGCTTTTCATCCTTCTGTGCATACTTATAGTGGATTCCGGAGGAGCCACGACCCACTGGGTTGTTACAGAGGATGGAAAAATACAACAACAAGTATGACAGTTAACTAGCTAGCTCATTACCCTGCTAACGTCTGATGGCTAGCCCGAAAAGCTAGCTGTTGAATATTTTTTAAAACATCAGCATCGTTGTGGTTTGTTGACGTGATTTTATTATTTTATTTAAACTCACGAAGACCTGTTTGCCAACTTAGGTAATGTTTTATTACGTTATAACAACGTTGTTTGGCTACCTCGGTTAGCTTAAACCCGCTAACGTTACCTTAAAACTGACGTTATCGTGAACGATAGGTGTTTGAGGTCGAGATAAAACACTTAAGGTACATGTCGACGTCCGCGCTGGAAACAATTTATTTCAGTTGTAAGTGCGGTTGTTAAGTGTCAGCTGGCACTAAACTAATTTAGAAGTAAATATTGCGATTATGTGACAGGATTGGGGGCTTTAATAAGCAGCATCTGAAATTAAAGTTAAAGTCCCAAAGCAAACTGACGTTCGCATCTGTTTGGGACTCGTCAGAGCTTACTTGAATAATCACCTCACTGTTTGTGTTTCAGGTTGATTCCCCATTAAATCTAAAGCATCCGCATGACGTTGTCATCTTCATGAGGCAAGAGACTCGTGTTAACTACCTCAAGAAGCTTGAGGTGTGTGGGTTTGTTTTGTCATGATGATGAGCAAAGGTTGTGTCAAAGTGTGTTTCTCAGATTCATTTGAATTTGGGCAGAACTTATTCAGTTTTGTTGGAAGAAGGGTTCACTTGTATATATGCACTCTATCATTACCTTATCCAATGCTTAGGATCACATATTCTTTCATCCGTCTGTTGTTTTGCACATATTCACCCTGACTGCTTGATTGTCCTTGATGATTTTTGAGCAGAAGCAGCTAGTTGCACAGAAGATACACATTGAGGAAAATGAGGATAGAGACACAGGGCTGGAGCAGAGACACTACAAAGAGGATGCAGACTGTGTCATGGCTAAGGTACCTCTAGGGGATCTGGACCTATATGATGGCACTTATATTTCTTTGGAAAGCAAAGACATCAGGTAAGCTCTCCTCAGTAAAGCCGGTCAACATTCTTATTTCTACAGTATTTCTGTAAAGTACCATTACCATTTTAAGTCATGCACATTCAAATTGTGAATGCATTGTTTTACACATACATGTGTCTAGTATCTCTTTATGATTATGGTGAAATTATTACAGTTGTTATTTAAAGTGAATGTCCCCCTCTGTTCTTTGTAGCCCAGAGGACTATGTGGATTCCCAGTCAGCTCTTCCCCCAGACCTAGAAAAGCCTGACTGTGCAAAAGTGTTTGAACTACCTTATAGCATCCATGCCTTCCAACATCTTAGGGTGAGTAGAGGTCAAACCTGTCAATAGATGGTTCAGGAAACTATTTTGATAATTCTTGTTAGGGTCACCTCTTGGATACATTTTCATATTGTCAGCATAAAAAAGGAAACCCTCTACCGTGTCTCTACCCTGGTTGAAACTACAGTTCTGATGTCTTAACACCTCCACTTACTCACTTTATCTTTTATAGTGCATTGACCAGTAGATCAGTAGAGAGAAATGTACGCCTTTGTGTACAACAAAGTTATTATTGATTGATTAACTGTTTGACAAAAATGAAAACTGTTATTCTGCTGATGTATAAGATGGCCTAAGGCAACAGAGGAATGTGCTTGTAAATGCATAAAATAGGTACTGGCTGTGTCATCTACCTGCTGCTCTGAGTCTGACTGGGGCAAAGCTGTCTCCATCCCTTTCCTCCCTGGTGCAGCTCTCTCTCTCTTGCCCTGTTCTGCAGGCTGTGTTTCTCCTCTCTGATATAGACCATCCCCAGACTGCTGTTGATTGGTGTTTCTGTCACAGGATGGGTTGCTGTTATACAAGCTTATAACTGGACATGAATGTTAAGTGGTAGCAATTAGTGGCTATGTTTACTCAAGTTTAAGCTAGCATTTGGCTAACTGGGTGTCTCACCTTGTTTTCCATTAATACCTGATGGGTAAAAAAATAAAAACATTTAAACCACAGAAATTGTCCGTCTAGCTCATGAGCAGAAACTGTGTAATAAACATTAGTAATGCTCCTATATGTCAAGGCAAGGCTAGAACAACATATGGACGTAATCAATTACTTTGATTACGTCCATATGTTGACTTTTGTAGAATGTGTTAATGTGTCCCAGTGTTTTCAATTATCCCAAATTATGGCAGCTTTCACTCTGCAGCATGCTGAACAGTAGTAAAAAGAGTGTGAACCTTTAAACGGAGACCTAATACTATAGTTAATTAATGTCAGTGTCTGGTCGTGCAGTCGCAATCTATATAACAATTTATGTTAATAACTTAATTAGGAATGAATTAATATTAAATAAATATATATTGTGCTTTGATATACCTATGCTATCTTACATTGCACAACACTGCTATCATTTTTGGTTCTGCATTGTACATAATAGAAGCAGTAACTAACTACTTTTATTAGATTCTATTCTAAGACATTTGAAAGGACTTTGGTTGAGTAAGCAAATTCCAAACTGGATTCAGATGTGAAAAAATGTTGCTTAACATCCCTATTTATACCCTTAAGAAGGAAGAAGAAATGTTCCTGAAATCAGATTTCTCTTTTCTTCTTTCTTATTTGGAGCAAAGTGGTTCTTTATAATGCCCACAATATACATGAATCTAGACCATGCTGTGAACACTGTAGGGCCAAGTGGCTTTAAAAGTAAATAAAAGGAGTGTCAAAAACAAATGTAGGTGTGGTTCAGGAGATGAAACAAAAATGCCATTAGCCAAGCCCAAGTAAGCTTGCCATTTTCTGACTTTGCAGATATATAAATACCAAAGGTCATTAAGTCCAGCCAACCTTATTAAATAAACTTTTATGATCAATAACAGTTTTCTTAGGGGCATTATTTTCGTTAATGTCCCTAAGAGCTTAATCTAAATGTTAGACCAGACAGCAGCATGTTGAAAATTACAGAACTTAAAGAAAAACAGTTTGAGCAGTCCACAGCTCAGAGGTATTGGCTATAGATATTGTTTCTATAGCCAAAGCTTAGCTTTGCTTGCACTGTATCAGCAAGGTTGTTGACATCAAAATGTGCAAATGTATGATGTCAGACGTATCATGGCTCATACAGTTTCAATAAAAAGTAAAAGCATTGTAGTTTCCAGTTTTCTGCCTAAACAAATATTATTCCTGGACTATTCCAAAAGTCTCATTCATACTGTGCTTCATCTGCTGGACAAGCATCCTGATATTATCATGTAGGAAACCTTGATAATCTTGGGAAATAAATTTTCCCCTCTATGATAGCAAGCTGTCCAGGTCCAGAGACTTACAAATTTACCACAATTTATTGAGTCTTCCATTTTTGTCTTAACTTACTTAATTTGCTCAGCCCAATAAGTGATCACCACTCAATTATATTTATTTATATAAAGTTGCCAAGATGTTTTAAGGGTGTGCTGTGTGTGTGTTGTAAAATCATATAATACAATTTCAAATAATCAACTCTTGCTGTCTGCCTGTTCCAGGGTGTGCAGGAGAGGGCAAACTTGACCTCCCCACTTCTTTCTAAGGAGGATCCCATTTTTAGTTCACTGTCTCATAAGTTTGGTCGCAGTGTTGATGAGGTGGGACATCGTATTCATCAAGGTTTACTTAGGGTAAGAACTACCTTTATAACATTTTCCCACAAAATTGCATAAATATACTGCTGCAGCTCATTTCACATTTTTAGAGAAGCAACAGTTAGTGGTTAGTCATCAGTCTGTGTGTGTGTTTTTATGGTTGTGTTTTCCAGAACTCATCATCCTGGGTACTGTACAACATGGCATCATTTTATTGGCGTATGAAGAACGACCCTCAAAAGGCAGTGGACTGTGTTGTGCGATCTCTGCATTTCTCCCCAAGGTAATGTTTTGATTGTCAAAAAGCCTCTGCACTAATACAGATGTCGCTTCAAGTGTTGTTACCCTTATATCTCAGTGAAACAGTACTCGTCCAGGAAAGTGTTGAATGTAAAAGCTACTTTGTCATGCATCCCTGCATTTAATTCCTACTTAGTCTGCAAAGACCTTGTAAAATTGTGTTTTTACTTTTGAAGAGGAATGGTGTACTAATACAACTTCTTTAGCCACATCTTTAGACTCTTTTTTTTCCTTTGCTCAGAGATTTGATTTCCACATTGTCATGCTGTGTGTATATTGTGTTTGCAGGCAGCACAAGGATGTAGCCTTGGTCAACTTGGCAAACATCTTGCATCGTGCCCATTTCTCAGCTGATGCTGCAATTCTAGCCCATGCTGCACTGGACCTTACCTCAGATCTTTTCACCAGTCACTACACCTTAGGCAACATTTATGCTGTAAGTCAAACAGAAGCTGTTTAAAAGTGACTTCAGCTAGACTTACCATTTGTTTAACCATGTAAAATGTGATTCACTAAATGGTTGCAGCTATTGTTTGTTGCACTTTTTAGTATCCTCTAAACCTGTATAGTCCAGCAAGATTAAAACTTTCTGTCAGTAAGGTAATTATTTGTATGTGCTGATCTGATGAAATACATTTAAGTCTTATGTTTTCTACCATAAAAACCATTTTAAAGTAAAATTATTCAGTGTTGTGTTGGCATGTGTGAATGTATGTTTGAGTCCTCAGTGCTTTATTTCCAGTTGAAACAAATCAGTATGACCTCATCTGCATCCTCTGTTCAATCACTGTGTGACCAGATGCTTGGGGAATACAACCACTCAGTGCTGTGTTATGAGCAGGCACTTCAAGCCCAGCCAGGCTTTGAGCAAGCTTTGAGGAGGAAGCATGCTGTGCTCTGTCAGCAGAAGCTGGAGCAACGACTGGAAGCCCAGCACAGGTAGACAAGCACTGCAACACACATCAGGTAGTTTAGTACCAAGGAATTGCTGTTAACACTAAATGTTTTGGAGATGTAAGGTATTCACTATAAAGTATATTGATTGCAAGCAACTGAGAGACACAAACAATATCAAGTACACTACTGTTCAAAAGTTTAAATTCCATTATTTTCTGTGAAAACATACGTGTTTTCAGCTAACATAATTGAAACACACTTTTCAAAAGGTAGGCTTTAATATTCATAGATTTCAACCAACATAGTCATTAACAGCATAACAAGCAAAAACAAGGAAATTTCCACCAGACACCAGACTTTTTTAATGTTGGTGTATAAGCTTAGCAGTAAACTGTTGATCCTGTTTGAAGTCGTCTAAGAAGACACTCTAATGCAGTGTTTGCTGTGTTGCAATTGTACAGATACACATACTGTAGCAGAGGAAGACTTAATATTGATTGTATAGTATGTGATTGAAAGTGCACATACTGACAATAACACGTTTGTTCTGTCTTTATGGAATGAAAATTAGTGACAGCTGATTTCAGCTGCTCTTAGACATTCTTAGCAGCAAACAAGTAACCTACAGGTACAGCAGAATGCAGGGAAAAACATCCTCTGGTTAATTGAAGACGGATTACGTTGTTCTCAAAAAACAAGTGCTCAAATATACTTGGGCAGCCCACCCAAGTTGTAAATTGTTCTCTCTTCTCTCTGAACAGTAATTAGTGTCGGATTTCTTGAAATCATACAGTGGCTAGCAAGACAAATGCATTACTCAGTATCTGTTGGATGTTGAATAAATACAGTAAAAACCAATGTACTCTTCTCTTTAGGTATGTTATCAGTGCACTTGCATCACTCCACAGGTCAAAATATTTCACAGTGCTATTGCAGTCAGTGTTTTTATTCATGGTTGCAGAGTGGATGTTTTTGCAGATACTCTGCTATGGATTTCTGCCAACCGTGTTGTACTTCCGTCCTCATTTTTGCTGTATTTGTAGATCCCTGCAGCGGACGCTGAATGAACTGAAGGAGTACCAGAAGCAGCATGACCACTACCTTCGCCAGCAGGAGGCACTGGATAAACACAAGCTGCTGCAGGAAGAGCAGATCCTGCACAACATAATCCATGAGACCCAGATGGCCAAGGAAGCCCAACTTGGTACGATGCCATGCAGAAACTCACAATTCAGTTGATTTTAATTTTTTTTGTTCAGGATTGTGTATACAGCAAAATATATTTATAACTGAAGAAAAGCTATTTGATTCAGCTGGTAACAGAGAATGGATTTACTGTGAAAGTTATTACTTGACATATCCTATGCTAAAAAAATGTAGTTAAAAGAACAGACATTGTTTAACAGTTGTTCTGCAGTGAGTGTTTTAATTTTAAATGGTAAGTCTAGAAGAGTAATTGGCTTGACAGAACAGGAGTTGCTAAACTATTAAGAAAAATGTGATTGTATGGAATGCATATATTCACAAGTTTACTATGTTAGTTGGCAGAAAAGATGTGTTGTTTCATTAATCCAGTGTTAACCTTCATGCATATTGATACATACACATCCTGTGATTCTTCACCATAGAGCAACACCTGACTGTTGTATTTAATTTGTCCTCCAGGGAATCATCAGATGTGTCGCCTGGGTCAGCAGCAGCGCAGTCTCTACTGCCCCTATGACCTGCCTGTGCGCTATCATCGGGGAGATCTCTTTGAACATGTCCACTATGTCCAAGTAGGTTTCTATTACAATTCAGGATATTTATAGTAAGGGTAGTGTTCCCAGGATTTTTCCTGGGAACCTGTATTGGTGGATATTTATTAATAGAAGCAAGTAAAATGAAAAAATAAAAAGTTCTTCTCGTCTTCAGTTCTTTCTGTTTTTACACATTTTTTTTATAGTTTGGAGAGGAGATGTCAGTGGCACCCAGTGTGGCACTTGTCTCAGAGCGTAATTCAAACCAGACAGCAGCCAGCCCACAGCTCCATTCTTCTGTATCTGGAGACCAAGACCCTGCTGCTGCTCTCTGGGGCAACCAGCAGGATTATGCACAGGTTAGATGAGAAAACTGCATGCAAATACATTTTTTTGCAGGTCACCTTTGTGGCTTCATACTGATACTGATGTTAGAAGGACAAATTAAATTAAATTATTCAACAATGGTATTGTTTCGGAGAAGAAGAGTTATTAAAGTATGTTTTTATGTTAAAACATACAGAGGACGTTGTGGCCTCAGAGAACTGACTGCTCCCATGAGTACCCAAATGTTCCTCCTGCTCAGCTGCTGCCGACCTACCACCTTGCACCTGAAACACAGGGTCTCAGGTCAGTACACATTCCTGAATGGGGCCATTTTATGGGTACATGGTAGCAACATAGGTACATTTGACTTAAGTTTAAATGATCCTCAAAACTGCATCACACATCAAAGCAAAGAATACCAATTTGAATCTACTACTACAAAACTGAGCTTGTGTTTATACATGAAAGTGAAATATGTCTAATTATTTCTATTCAGCTCAGTGGCAAGTCTCCTCTATGCGGAGAGTAATCCTGCTCAGACAGTGACTCTGCCAGACTGTGGTCCTGTCCCCCAACCATATCCAGCCCTCCTGCCTGCTTCTCTTGAATGGTCGCTGGAGGAGAAGGAGCTGCCAGATCCCTTTTCCTCTCAGGTATCTGTTTGTTTACATGTATACATACAGGTGTCAGGTATCTGCCTGTTTATTTACATGTATACATAGGTGTCATTTGAATAGGAAAGTCATTGAGATACATGCATACCTTGTGCAGTACATTTACACAAATATTTTGCTCTTTGTGTATGTTTCTCTGCTTGAGTATTCTCTGTGTTATGTGGAACTGTACAGAGAAATGTGCAATTATAAATGTTACTGTATGTGATTTCAGCTACTTCAGGTGCGCAGTAAAGGATGGACACTGGAGCAGATCGGTACCAGAATAGCTCAAGCTATGAAACAAGTAAGAGAACTTTACGCTGCTTTTTTTATAGCTCAATATTCTGACAACTCAGTGGAAAAAGTCTTGGAAATCTAAATCTAGAGAGAGTAGAATGTAACATGTGTAGGTCTTTGAGTGATTGACTGTAATTTTAATGTTTACTGAGCAAATACTCACACACTAACTTCAGGTGTGAGTAAAGTCTCACATTTCATATTTGGGAATTCAATCACAAATCACTTGCCACTCTAAAGGGCCTCTAACTTAATCCTTCTTAAGTCATTCTTAGAGATAAAAGAAGTTTGTTTTCGTGTATATAGGCCACTATACCACGCTGGCAGGTCCACAATGAGGCAGCTCTATTCTGGCAAGCAAAAGGCAATGGCACCCGTACCCTGCAGTGCCTGCGCCAAGTGTTGAGTGCAGCACCACCATCTCACCGCCATTTGCCCCTCACCAACGCTGCTAACCTGCTGCTACACCACGGCTTGACTGCCCATGCACAAACACTGCTGGAGCAAGCATTGGCACTGAATGCGTCTGAGGTAAAGGCATGTTGGTAAATAACCTGCAGAGCTTTAATAGCAGGTTAAAGCTGAAACTAATGGTCAGTTTTTACTTACCCATCTGCTAATGTTTTCTTGTTTGTTCTGTTTCGGTTTTCCTTCCTCAGCCACACACCCTGCTCAGCCTGGTGAATGCGCAGTTGGCCCAGGGCAATGTGACAGGTGCTTTGGCCTTGTACCGCCACATTCTGGTGATGGCTCTTTCCTCTTCCTCTTCCTTCGCATCCTTTGCAGCTTGTGAACAATGTCGTACCATCCTACCTCTGCTGCGTTGTCTGCAGTTCTACCCCTCCCTTTACAACCTTTCCCACCGACAACCCTGCTCACGTGAGTAACTCAAACACATACGTATTGTTTTGTTGGATCTATTAAAATGGATTTCTACAAGAATTCACTTCCTTTAAAAGCATATTCCTTAATTTTCAAAAACAAAGTTTAACTAAACTATGAACTGCTATATAGATTCAGAACATCAGCAGTGATCTGGATTCATCAAATTAAACACGTGGGTCTTACACATCTTCAGTGTTTATTCTTGAAGCTTCAACAGAGCCTGTGAGAAACAAGTAGTATGTGAACACAGTCTGTACCTTCTTCTTTATTCATATCAGTGAAGAGAAAAATGCTTTGAAGTGGAGACATTTTGCCACTCAATTATTTAAACTGCAGAAAATAACTGATACCAAATTTAGAAAGGTCTATATTTTACTCTCTAAGCTAAATATTGCTCCTGTAAAGCAAACTGAGTACATGAGGTCACATAAGCGCTTATAAAACACATACCTACCTTAAGTTGGGGCAAAGGTTGAAAAATACATAAAATGACACCGACGTTTCCCACACGATGTTACGGTGTTTGCACTTCCTCCCACGTGTTTGATCCTTTTTAGAAGTTGTTTAAATGTTGCTGCAAAAATAATTTGGGCTCTCCATCTTTTGTCATGGTTGTGGAGATATTGAATGCATGGCCAACCATGCTACTACCATCATCCACTTACTATGTCTGAGTAACTTTAGACAATGAGTGTAGTCAGTGTATGGGCATAAGTTGAAATGACAGATTTATTTGTTACAAAAGAGGAAGAAGTGCCTTAGTAACATGTCTGTAATATTATGATTACTATAAATATGAGTGGAGTACTTGTTCAAACTGTTCAAAATGTGAGTGTTACAGAGAATACATGTAACATTTGTGTTTGTTCCACCTTTATTAATCAGTTTGATAATGATTACTTTTGTCTGAGTGCCACCTAGTAAGCATCAGCTGCCTCAGTTCTACTATCATGAAAAGGTTTTGCTTATAATTCTCCCTTGACTGTTGTTGATCCAGATGGTGCTGCCTGCATGACCGAGGAGGATCTTGGTATCCACCTAGAGGAATGGGAGGGCAGTGAGGAGAAGCAGGATGCACCATCTATTTCTTCGATGGAGGATTCCCTGCCTTTTGAAAGTAAGAATATAATTCAGTGACATTCAGTGGCAAAATAAAATTGTTCAGAAATGTACATTCTTAGCACACAGTTCCATGTGTGGCACATGAACATAAAACCTTTACAGTAAAACATACTTTACTTGGTTTATTCTGGTTTTGCTGCATTGTAGAGTAACTCACAGGCCAATGTTTGGCATTATAATCTAGTTCATGAGTCATGTAATAAAATAATGATCTGAAAATATATCTCAGGTGCACATTTTAACTTCCTGGTCCGGCTCTCGATTCCTTCACCCAGCCAGGCACAGTTGAAATAGCACTGTCCTTCAGAAACTGCCCAGGCACAATTTCTGCTGCATGCTGGGGCAGATTGTAAACAAAGTCATCTGTGAAGTGCAATCAACAAACAATTCTCAAAGTTTGTTGTTGGCCTGTAACTGTACCCATTGTTGTTTCATGGTTTTGTCGTTGGGGAAATTTAATGTTTCTTCACTCTCAAAAAACACTTTATGCAAGACGTATTGACCTCTGCACAAAATCTCGAACCACAGGCAGGTAACCTGAGAGGCCAGACAGGATGGTGTACTTCTAAGAGTCTAAAACAGATGGATACACACGGGCTTCTAAAACTCTTTGTCAAACATTTTAGCATTTAGAAAAACGAAAGAAGGAAGCAAGTAGCCAGACTGAAACCTGGGTGTTTGTTTCACACCAGCCAGTATGCAAAAACACATTCACCTCAAGCCTAGGCCTCTGTGTGTGACTGTGTGTAACTTGGGCACACAACTTCACACAAGTATATACTGCATTTATGTTGTGACATACATCTCCTCTAGGTAATGACTAGATAAGTTCAGGGTTGCACTATCACTCAATTCTACTCTGATTTTTTTCTTTTGTTCATACCTGACATCGCCCAACAACCCACTCCGACTTTTAGAAGTTATCTTGGACAGCAATGGTTCAGGTCAAGCATCTGGACAGACGCAGGTTCCTTCATCTTCCTCAGCATCAGCTAAAATGACCACCCCATTGGAAGGTGGAGGAGTGGAAGGGGAGGAGGAGTGGCAGCTGAAGGAGGACCTCATGGGAGCATTTGAGGGAGCACTGGATGTTGGAGGCAAACGTGGGGATTTGCGAGGTATCCGGGTGTTAAAGAATGACCGCTCCATGGGATCTCGTGCTGGTGGTGGATCCTGCTTTGGAAACTGTGAGGATGATGAGGGAGCAGAGTGGGTAAGTGTGAAAGCTTCTTCAGTAGAACTGAGTTTGAGTAATAATCACTGAACTCCGGTAGATAGGTGACGCTGATGCAAACGAACTGAGTGGGGAAAAAAATTGACAAAATCTTTTTCTTGTTGTTATCAGATCACCTTCCAGGTAAAACGAGTCAGAAAGGCTAAAGTGGATGGGATAGAAAGTGTTTCTAGCTCTGATGACAGCCAGAACGGGGAGTCACTGCCTGGTGGACACTCTGTCTTGGAGATCAGTGGGCCAACCATCCCATCACCTGGACCTTCAGGTACCATATACACCTGCATTTTACACAGAAAACCACTGAGGTGATATTTCACCAAACTGAAAAAAAATCTCCTTATGGTGTTGTGCTTATGGGCAGGTTGCTGGAGAGACTACACAAGTCTTGGTTGGCCCGGGCCTGAGGAATGCCAGCGAACCAGAAGGGTGGACCTCACCACTGTAGCTAGCACCTGGTTGGCTGTCTCTGCTAAGAACATTGAGTAAGATTGTCATTGGTGTAATTATAATTACACTTTTGTGTTATGTTGTGTTATATTTTAGCCAGTCAGTCCAAAAAGAGGTCATGTATATTAATTATAAATGTAGTTATTACTTGAACTTTGACCATGTTCGTACTTTCAGTTTTAGCAGTGGTCATTTGTCAGTGTGTGATAATCTTGACTTGAGAATATCTCTCTGATAAGTCTTTGAGATGTGTAACATGTTTTTTATTTAAAGTTTAAGTGTGTGTTGTGTTGTTTGTGTGAAACAGAGAGCAGGTTCAGGAAAACAAAGGAAGAAACACAGACATTGCTGCCTCATTGACATTTTGCACCACAGCACATGGTATTTTATGTTTCGTTTTATGTTGTCTCTTTGTGCTCTCTTTGCAGCATCACAGAGCACATAGACTTTGCCACGCCACTCCAGGAGCCAGCTGCTGAACCTTTATGCAATGCCAACCTAGCTGCCAGTATGCACACACTTGACCACCTGGCAGGCGTGGCCAATCGTGCTGCGATCCACTACACTGGAGAAAGCCAACTGCGCGAGGTAGGCTGAGGCAGAAGCTGAGTAAACAAGAATTAACTTGTACCACTCCCTTTCTAACCTTTCCTTTTCTTATCTAAGAAGCAAGAACTGAAAAAGAAACTAATTGTGTTGATTAGGAAAAGAGGAACAGAATAACGATAAGCTGTTGTTAGTTGATGAAAACTAATGTCAAAGACAGTTTCACAGGTGTACTTCCTTACAACATGCATGGGGGGATGAGTGTAAACATCAAACTAAATCTACTACAGAATGACTTCAGAGATGGACAGAAAATCCATCTAGTCAGAAGGCAGACCTTCACCCAATATATGCTGTAGAATGGCCTCAAGTGAGCACTTCACACCAGATGTCCTGAGAGTACGTCTGATCTGGTCCAACATTCCTCCTGGATGTTGTGCAGGTCTTATCCACAGCTACAAAAAGCACAAGCTGGAGGTTATTGCTGCCAAAGGTGGTTCGACATTTCGTTCGTCATTAACCACCACCTCCATCATTCTGTGTGTTTAATGTGTGTGTTCAATAAAGACATAAAATATCATAACTGTTTCTCTTATCAGCTTAAATATTACTGATGAGAAAATACATGATCAGTCAGCTCTGTTGTATTTAAACACTCAAGTAGTTAAACACTGTACAAATATATAATAAAATGACATAATTGACAGCCAGTCTAAATAATCCACATACATAACCCCACTTTTTGTTATTGTCTCACGTCTCTTCTTGTCCTAACACACAGGTCCTGCAGAACCTCGGCAAAGACAAGTTTCCTCCTCAATCCTTTGAGCAAGTGGGCACACGTATTGCGAAAGTCCTGGAGAAGGTATTAACTGAATATACATCAGCAAAAAGAAAAACTGATACTCACTAGTTTGCTGGGTCAGAGTAAAAACAGTTTCACCTGTGTTCTTACAGTTTAGTACATGTGTTATCATGTTTATGTGCAAATTTAAAGGGTCATAAACTAGGTGTTCAGTCTGAACACAATCTGACAAACACAAACACTCCACTGTGAAACTCACTGTTGTCTGGCTGGTCTTTATGAATTAATGATTCATGCTGATAACAAATGCCAAGATCACTCAACATTTACATTTTAAACATTAATTTTTCCTCTTCCCTAATCCTTGAAACTGTAGAATCAGACATCATGGGTATTATCCAGCATGGCTGCACTGTACTGGAGGGTGAAAGGTCAAGGCAAGAGAGCCATTGACTGCCTACGACAGGCCCTCAACTACGCCCCCCATCACATGAAGGCAAGTTTTGCCTGGTGTTTTAATTTTATTAACAAATTGTCTCGAACATGAATAAATCCCTTTTTTTTCTTCCCTCCTCGATGGTGAACCAGGATGTGCCCCTCATCAGCTTGGCCAACATCTTCCAAAATGCTCGTCTATGGGAAGACGCACTCACAGTCGCCCGTATGGCAGTAGAAATCGCCCCACATTTCGTCGTGAACCACTTTACCCTCGCCAACATTTACATAGCAATGGTAATGGCTGTGATGACACTTTGTTCTACAGTTTACTCATTAGTTAGTTTCTTTTGTAGTCACATGACCTCAGAAAGTCAAAGCATTTCATAAACATCAGTGGAAGTTGTGTCCTCCTGATGACGTGGTTGTGTTTTTGACTACAGGAGGAGTTTGAGAAGGCCATGCACTGGTACGAGTCTACTTTGAAGCTGCAGCCGGAGTTTGCCCCTGCTAAAGATCGACTGAGAACCATTCAGTGTTACCTTCTCACCAAGAGGGAACGCCGCCAGCCCTAAACCTCTCTTCCATCATGCACACACACAGATGAAGAGAATTCAGACACTCAGACATACATATAAACTCACCTAAAGACAGATAATTTGGCTAAATTAAAAGTGGGAGAAACTCAAATGCGTTTTTTATTTATTTTTTTTTTTTTGTAGGTTTGCTTGACTTGCAAAAATGAAAGGGGTTTAAAATAATAATGCTATCAAGCTCCATTTAATTCTTCTGGGATATTGTGACATCTTGAGCATTTAATTAATTTGAATTGAACAATATAAGCCCTCATTGTTTCTGCTTCATGAAATGAATGGGAATTCTAAGTTTGCACTTCTTTTTTTTTTTTTTTTTTTTTTTTTATCATTCCTATTTATATGGGACCTACAAACTGTTTGATTATGCTCCAAGCTAATTTAAATACAAAAGAGAAGATTAAAATGCTATTTCATGTGCTTCTTAACTTATGGAAGTCATCAGGCTGAAAACAGATTTGCCTTTGACCATCTATTAAAAATATTCAAAAGTGGAGTCTGTATTAAATGTACAGTATTAAAGACAATGTGTGGATTGTATCATTTCAGTCTGCATCAGTTCTTTGGGGATTAAATTAAATAACATTTAGACATTTAACTTTTCTCTATTATCACTATACAGCCCCGATAGAAGATTATCAGTCTGACTGTGTTATTTTTCTAGTAAGGACGTTTTAAAAGCAGTCTAAAGGTGGCACTGTCTCACCTATGAAGACGCTAATTCATACAACTCCCCCAAACTCTCCCTCTCTGGATTATACACAGATGCATTCAGTATTTAGTTAAAACTCTACTGTGTGATCAAAAGCAAAACAGTTATCTATAGCTTGAAATATTATTTTAGGACAACCAAAGTCCAAATGAATAACCAGTATGTTGTAAGACTAGTCGTTGATTGTGACTTTCCACACAGCAGATTGCTCTTCTCACCAGGACATGTAATGTTCCACTTTATATGTTTTTTTTATTTTATTTATTTGCTTGAAGAAAAAGTATTATAGTAAGTGTTATGAGGCAAATATGATGACCTTAAATAGACATAATTTTCACATCCACACTTCAGGTCATTAGAAAAAAATAACACATTCTTTTATTTTGTTTACAGTACACCTTGATCTCAGTTTAGAATCTAGTAACATCACATTTCGGGGGTGAATAAATATTGAGATGTTGAATTTGTAACTGCACAGAGCAACGAGTGCACGTTGCTACAGCAATTTCAAGAACAAAAGGCTTTGTTCGCGGTTTGTTACACCGTGATATAGAATGAACATTTTACTAATCATCAGACGTTTTTTTATTAATCAAAGAAAAATATTGTTTGGAGACCAGAAGAATCAGATTTAAAGGTAGAAGATAGAAGTCTTTAACAGCAGGTCCTAGTTTTCATCAGAAGTCAGTAAACAATCATTCTAGACTTCAGAAGCTTCAGAATTTGGCAACAAGAACCCTGAAAGTGGTCATTCTTTAGTTGCAAATAGCAGTTTACTTAGTAAAATGTGTAAAACAATAAACATGGGAACTATAAATGAAAAGCTAGCAGTTCAGAGGCGTTCGTGATGCAGCATGGAGCATCAACATTGCATCACAACAGTGCATCCATTCACACGCACACACACACACAAAAAAAGTGCATCCACATAGAACCTGTGTGAAACAGCACTTTTTTTTTCTGCAGCCGTTTTTTTTTTTTTTTTTCTCCCTTTTTAATTACAAGATCTAAAAATGGCACAAGCGCAGCCTGCTATATTTAGATCTCTGTAAAGCAACAAGATGGTTGCAGAGGAGCTGAAGTGTTTGCACAGACTCATAGAACTACAAGCACAACACATGAGAGGGCAAATCTGCAGCTCCCGCCCCTCTCCCTCAGAGTCACTGCTAATGGAGATTATTTATTGTTGGGCTCTCGCTCTATTCCTGTGTGTCCACTCCCCGCTCTGTTTTAGAATGTTTCTCAATGAATAATTGACTGGAGTGGTATTTTTGACAAGGCCTGTCTTGGGTGCAGCATATAAATAGCTCATGTGCAGCAAAGCGTGTATGGATTTGTCAGGGGCATTAGGCATAGGAGTAGGAGCCCTGTTATGTAATAGGCATGTGAGTTGGCACACCAGAGACACTGCATTGAATGGGTATGTGTGTGTGTGTGTGTGTGTGTTTGTGACGCTCTGTACCCATTGAGTGTTTTCAGAGTGATAGTATACTCGCTGGGAGTCGTGTGTTAAGTCAGTTGCAGCTGAGGCAGCTGATTTTGTTACTGCATTAGTTAAACACAAACTTCCGCGCACTGTTTATACATTTAAATGATCAATTAAAGCAAAGGTTTATACATGATGTACACAAATGAGCAGTCGAGTCGTCTTCATCGTCTCATTGAGCACATTGGCCTTGAGTTGAATGTATAGTATCCATGTATTTTACTCATATAGTTTGAATACTATGATATATGATATTTTCTGTACTGATATGACATCAGTACAGAAAATATCAGTGTCAACCCCCCTGATTGTATTATATAATAAAATGTGGCACTAATCCGCTAATCATACACTTATCAGTTGCATGTTACTGTAATAGGCTCATGTTTTAACAGATGTTTTATTTTTGTGCTACACCGGGGTGTTATAAGTGATAACGTTGCTATTGAAGACTGCACCCGTCTATTTGCGTGCATGTCAAACGCGCTGCTAAATAGATTTTGGGTTGCAGAACATTGGAACAATTGGCAGTGTTTGGAGATTCTCACTTGTTCTGATGCCAAACTTTTGATGTGTAGCTCCATGTTGAAATTTGTTATTGCACCTCACAGTATGTAGATATATTTGGCTCACCGCTGCTGAATATAGTAACGCTGAATGGATGTTGCTGCATGATATTACATAATAGTGACTTTCCCACATGGACATGAAAGGAGAAGGCTATTTTAAAGACACAGTGACGTAACAGAGGATCAAGATTTCAGCACACGAGGAGGGAAGTTTATTTGAATGGGGCTGTTTCTCATTTATGGGGTATACTTACAAACATTTCTTTGTTTTCTTGTATTATGTTGTAGAAAATTTTCCTCTTCCTCTCTATATTGCTCAATCTTAGTAGACTTCAAGGAAGGACTCAGTGTGATGAACCATCTCAGTTTAATGCGTACATGCCGGCATGGAGAAAACACCACAATCATGTATGTCTTCTGCTCTACCTCTCTCTAACCCTCATACTTATACTTCTCAGGGCCACCTCCAGATAACATTCCTAAGGCACTAAGTATATGTGAACCATAAGGAAGACATAAATTTCTTCTGCATATAGGCTGAATGTTTATACCATAAATTTCCACTACAAGTCTGTTTTTTCACTCATGACCTTGTAACCCAGAACTCCTCTCCTACCCCTGTCCTATCTATGAACCCTTGTCCTGTCTGGTATCTCCTATCATCTTTCACACTGAAGTTGCTCTTTTTCTCCTACATTTCCTCCCTTTTGACACAAAGTGTCAACACAAGGAGCAACTTCCACCTAACACATGCAAGTAACCATACAGCTTATAATGAAATAAGAATGAACAAAAAATGTAAATGAACAGAAAATAATACACAAGATATAGTGATACAATATAATGATCAGAATAACATAAACCCAAAATAAAAATAAAAAACTTAGCATTCATCCTCTATGTCACTTTCACTAAATGGGTTTCCCATCAGTGTGGTCAAATAGTTGTCTCTTTTGTCGTAAGAGATTCTTTCTTTTTGGTGTTGTACTGTCACTTGTTCCTGGTGACATGGCACTGTCACTTCTTCCCTCTGGTTTCCTGATTTCATCTCTCAATGCAACATTTGGTGCAGATGTGTAGTAGTTACTGTCCTTTCCTTGATGGTCTTGTCGTTCCCTTTGAATGATAACCCCCATTGTTATCATACAGATGACGAAAACTGCTGTCACGATCCTCCAGCACAGCCTCCTTTCAGCTCCCGGCCACCATCGTGTTCGAGGCATCGTTTGGAAATGGTTTGCAGTGAGATGCATGAATCCACGTATCTCTCTCTGCCACCCGGACCGCAGTTGGCGTGGTCAGCAACACTTGATATGGTCCTCTCCACCGAGGCTGGTGCCAGTGCTTCCTTCTCAGGTCTTTCACTACAATCCAGTCCCCTGGCTGGATGTTGTGGAGTTGCCCCACTGCAGGCTCAGGAAGGGCAGCTTTGACCTTAGGAAATATAAGCTTTAGAGCACGGTTTAGAGCACAACAGTAGTTTACCATCTCATCATCCATGCCTGCCAAAGTCAACCTATTTTGGGGAAACGGTGTATTAGTCATTCTCATAGGTCGACCAGTGAGTATTTCATATGGAGAGAGTCCTGTTGTTTTATGTGGGCGACCCCTCATAAACATTAATGCCAAGGGTAAAACTTTAACCCACGATAACTGCGTTTCAGCCATCAGTTTAGTCAGTTTGGTTTTAAGAGTCTGATTTGCTCTTTCTACTGCACCACCACTAGCTGGATGGTAGGCACAGTGCGTTTTCAGATTTATCTGAAGACTTTCTGACAGGCTCTGTATGACATTATTTACAAAATGTGAGCCATTGTCACTGCTTAAACGTGAGGGTAGACCCCATCGAGGGATATACTCCCTAAGCAATGCCTTTGCTACTGAAATAGCTGATGCATTTTTACATGGAAAACATTCAATCCACTTTGAAAACATATCTATTATCACTAGGCAATATTTGTAGCCAGAACATGGTGTTAACTCAATGAAATCCATCATTAAATGCTCAAAAGGACCTTCAGGTTTTGGATGTGCTGAAAAAGACATCTCTTTAGTTCTACCAATGTTGTTAGTAGCACAAATTACACATTTCCTACAAAAATTATCAGCAAAAACCCAAAAACCTGGTGCATACCACAGTCTATTTACAATATCCATCATCCCCCCTTTTGACACATGATCAGGACCATGAGTCAACTTTGCTAAGAAAGGAAAAATGGATCTCGGTAGTACTGGGAGACCCTCTGGATTCACCCAGACACCCGAGGAAAGTTTTTTGCAACCCTTCCTTGTCCAAGAAGCTTGTTCACCAGCATCAGTCCCTGCTTGCAACAAAGAGACATCATTAAGGGAAAAAACATCATCCTGGACAGAAACAGGCATTTGCAGAATTGGGGAGACAGGAGAGAGCGAAGCTGCTTTTGCAGCTGCATCCGCCACAGCATTCCCACGTGACACTGAATCTTTAGCATTTGTGTGCGCTTGACACTTACATACTGCTACTGATGCAGGAAGCAGTAATGCATTCAGAAGGTTAATAATGAGAATCCTATGAGCAATAGGTTTACCCGTAGAAGTTAGAAAACCTCGATTTTTCCACAAAGCATAGAAGTTATGACACACATTAAAAGCATATTGTGAATCAGTGTAAACTGTGATGTTTTTCCCTGCTCCTAGAATGAAAGCACGGGTTAAAGCAAACAATTCTGCAGCTTGAGCAGACAAATTAACAGGTAATCTGGCACTTTCAAGCACATCAATGTCGCTACAGATAGCATAAGCAACACAAGGCAAGCCATCTGAAGGATTTCTCATTGCAGATCCATCTACAAAAAACACACAGTCAGGATTACACAAAGGTGTATCAAACAGCTTATCACGTGGAGCTGATGTCATTTCCACAACTTCCAAGCATGAGTGTGGTTCTCCATCTTCAGCTGTAGGGAGTAAAGTTGACGGATTGAGAACAGTGCACCTTTTAAGAGTGACATGAGACATGGTTAGTAAGACATTTTGCCAATGCAATAGCCTAGCTGGTGAAAGATGAGCTGTTTTTGCTTGAAGAATAAGGGAGTGCACTGCATGTGAAACATGAACTATGAGAGGACACATAGCAACAATGTCTGTTGTAGCCAAGACGGCTTCAGTAGCAGCCGCTACTGCTCTCAAACATGCAACCAGTCCTCTCTCTGTAGTTGAGAGGCGTTTGGAATAATAACCCACAGGTCTCTGTTTGTCACCATGGAGCTGCGTAAGAACAGCTGACATAAATCCATCACGTTCAGACACAAAAAGATTAAACGGTTTTGTATGGTTTGGGAGTCCTAAGCACGGTGTGCTTGCAAGAGCTTGTTTTAAGTCAGTAAAAGCAGTCTCTGCTTCTGTAGTCCAAGTCAGAATGTCAGTCATGGCCATATGTTTTCCCCCATATGTGATGTCATACAGGGGTTGGGAGATCTCCGCATAATTTTGAATCCATGGACGGCAATAGCCTACTAGACCTAAAAAAGACATCATTTGTTTTTTATTCTTTGGTTTTGGCACATCCAAAATTGCCTGGATGCGTTCAGGACCCAATTTGCGACCCTCCGGAGTTATAGTATGGCCAAGGTAGCGCACAGATTGCGAGACAAATTGTATTTTGTCTTTCGCAACCTTGTGGCCGTTTTCTGCCAGAAAACAAAGTAAAGACACAGTGTCAGTTTCACATGCATGCTTCGATGTTGAACATAGTAAGAGATCATCCACATAACTGATTAATGTACTCCTACATGGTGGCACCCAGTGTGAGAGATTTTCTGCCACCGCCATTGCAAACAAGGTGGGACTGGAAGAAAATCCCTGGGCTAGCCGCGTCCAAGTATAACGTTTACCATTGAAAGTGAAAGCAAACCAGAATTGTGAATCAGGATGAACAGGAATACTGAAATATGCATTTGCCAAATCAATAACAGAAAACCAACAGGCATTCCCTGGAACCTGACACATCAGTGTGGTTACATTCGGCACTGTTGGAGCCGGATGGTGAACTGCTTCATTCACAGCCCTAAGATCTTGAACTGGCCTCCAGCCCCCATTTGGTTTCTTTACAGGCAAGAGGGGAGTGTTGCATGGTGAATGGGGACATTCCACTATAGCACCTTTATCTATCAGTGATTGGATGACAGGAGCAATGCCTTCAACAGCTTCAGGACTCAGTGGATATTGTTGTTTACATGGTCTAAAACTAGATTTTGGCTGTACAACAACAGGAGTTGCACCCTTCATATCTCCAAAATCAAATTTGCTTATAGCCCACAATTTGTCCGGTACTGATGAAAGCAGAGCTTCATCCTCTGATGTCAGTGTCATAAGTGTTGTGTCTGTTTCTGAACTATGAACTGCTGATAAGCAGATGGGATATAGACCCGCAGTTGCACATGTTACTTTAATTCCAGTAGGTTCACACTGAACCTCAAGACTTAATGCACACATGAGATCACGACCCATCAAGTTAACAGGACAAACATCAGATATGAGGAATACATGTTCACCTATATAATCTCCAAAACAGACAGTTAAAGGCTCAGATAGTGGTTCAAATCCAGGAACCCCTGATGCTCCTATTGTTTTAAGATAATTTGTTGTTTTTGGAGCACTAGGAAATATTTTAGATTGAATCACAGAAATTTCTGCGCCTGAATCTACAAGGAACATCACACTTTTCCCTTGTATAGTGAGGTTTAATCTAGGTGGTGTTTTATAATTAGATGTTAACTGTAAATACTGACTATATGTAATAGTTGGGGTGTCATTAGGAACTGTGTCTGTAAGTGTGTCAATGTGTTGCTTACTGCTCTGACCTGCCCCCGCTGCTTCCTATTGCTGAGGTGCCTGGAATCCTGGTGAGTGAACTGCAATGCCCTGGGGAGGTGCGTATGGCCAAGATCCCTCTCTGTTGCTCTCTTCTTGTTGAGCATTTCCTCTGTTTGTTGGACAGACTCGGGACATGTGTCCAAAACCTCCACAGGTGTAACATCGCAGGTCACTCTGATTATCCATCTGGTTCCGTCCATGCAGCCTGTTATACGGCCCTGACTGCCCTCTTCCTCTGTTTCTTCCTCTGGCACTGCTGTGTTGTAGTGGTCTATGTCCAGGACTTTTCCCACTACCCTGCTGATAGAACATCAACTGAGCAGTTTGGAGTTTCTTTACCTGTTTGTTGTCACAGTCCACCTTGTTTCTCTCAGCATGTAAGACATGTGTCCACACAGTTGCCAAAGTCTCTGTTTCCCAGCCTACGCATGACATCATGACACGGCTCTTCAGATCAGGATGAAGACCATTCACCAGGGCAGTTTTCAGCAGATGACCATGTGCAGGATTACTTGGATCAATACCTGAATGAGCTGAGAAAACACTTTCCATACGGGTACGATAGTCAGTAGCTGACTCACCTTCCTTCTGCTTGGTGTTGTGAATCTCAGGCCAGCAGACTCTCAAAGGGAAGGCAACCTTCACAGCATCATACAGTGTGTCCATCATGGTGCTGAATGCTGGTGAACCCACAGGTGCAGTAGTGGACCAGTTAGCAGGTCTGATGTTGGCCCATCGAAGCTTGAAAAACCTGCGACACACAGCTTCCACTTCCTGTAATGTTGGGTTATACATAGCCAGTAATTGCTGCATTGCTGTGACCCATTTTTCCCCACCAGTCTTTTGAGGATCAGGTAACTCCTCAGCCACTTCCTTCAGCTCGTCTGGTTGCCAAGGTCTGTAGACAAATACCTCTGGATCCCAGTTAGCTTGTGCTTGAGCATTTTGTGGCATAGGTTGTGGGTTAGGGAAAACCATCATAGGCAATTGATTGATTTCTTTTCTGTCACCCTGGCTCCTGAGCCAATATTCGAATGAGACTGCTAGAGGAGACAGAGGTTTACTAGTAGAATCAGACAAAGTGCTGGACTTTTTCTTTATCTGTACTTTAGATGCTTCTGGAGTATTTAAAACAGTAGAGAGGTCAGGGTAGAGTTTCTCACTTTCCTCCTCCTCTTCTGAATCCTTCTGTGCATGGCCACTTGCAGAGGCTCCAGCCTGAGCCTGAGGAGGATGCATTCCTGATGGAGGAGGGGCACCTGGTGTGGAGACAGCATATGGAGGGGGCAGGACCCTATCTCTGTCCCTGCGTTTATGTTTATTCTTCTTTTTCTCCTCTATGCTTAACTCTTCCATTTTTAACATCACTCCAGCAGCAGTTTTTTCTGCCTTTATGTCTGCCTCTCTTTCCCATTTCTGGAAAACATGCCACTTTATATCACCTTTCCCTACTTTCTTTCCCTTCTTCTTCACTTCCTCTTCTTTCTCTTCTAATATTATTCTGCAACGTTTTAAACCATCTACACTTAATGTGCCTTGTAAAGGAAATACCCCTTTTGTGATATAGTGCCAAAGTGGAACATCCTCAACCACATCTTTTCCCCATTTATCTGCCATTAATTTAGCAGGGCCCGTAAGAGGGTCAGACAATTTTTCTAATTTCCCCGTTTTGTTTCCCATGTTTTCTAGATTCACTTGGACTGGTGCTTAAACATTCAATGGGCTTATCAGTCACACACTATTTCATTCATTCACACTGATTTTCCCATCTCATCGTATGGTCAAATCTTATCACACATACACTAACTCAGGACGACTTCCCAGCCAGACAGTCTGTTACTGTCCTATGGAATGCACAAGATGCGCAAACTGGACACTGAAGACGTCGTCACAAAGCTTATTTTGTTATAACTTATTTCCAGTCACACGCCCATTTTATTCATGTGGGACCTAGACTGTTAAACTATTATAAAGCTATATGTCAGACTTCTTATTCAGGGTTTCTATACTTTAAGATTTTATTTTTAAATTTAATAGTACACACGTTCATATCCCTATAAACACGCGTATATAGTCTCCTTTTTTCTTTTTTTTTACTTTTCCTTTTTCTTACAAAACTCAGTTCGGACCCCACTGGATCTACTACGAACCAAAACGATATTCTTTCCACACAGGATCCCAAGAATATCCCTCAATCAAGACCACAAAGGATTTACATGATTAGTTTCCACACAGTAATAGGCCTATCTGTCGTACCACACAGGATTTATCGACCATTTCAACACATAAATATCAGCAATCGGACCACACAGGATTTATCGACTTGCCTAACCTAGGTAATCACTATTAAAAGAAATGGTTCATCACGCTGTACTCACTCAGTTTGGATGAAACATCTGCTGTCCGCCGCCTGTCCCAACGTCAGGTGGGAATCCAGTCCTCCGTTTGTCGGAGCGGAACTTTCCCTGGGCCCGCAGTAACCTTCAGTCTGGACTCAGGCGTCGATCAGCAGCATGTCCATCTCGGTGGAACCTCCAACATGTTGTAGAAAATTTTCCTCTTCCTCTCTATATTGCTCAATCTTAGTAGACTTCAAGGAAGGACTCAGTGTGATGAACCATCTCAGTTTAATGCGTACATGCCGGCATGGAGAAAACACCACAATCATGTATGTCTTCTGCTCTACCTCTCTCTAACCCTCATACTTATACTTCTCAGGGCCACCTCCAGATAACATTCCTAAGGCACTAAGTATATGTGAACCATAAGGAAGACATAAATTTCTTCTGCATATAGGCTGAATGTTTATACCATAAATTTCCACTACAAGTCTGTTTTTTCACTCATGACCTTGTAACCCAGAACTCCTCTCCTACCCCTGTCCTATCTATGAACCCTTGTCCTGTCTGGTATCTCCTATCATCTTTCACACTGAAGTTGCTCTTTTTCTCCTACAATTATCATACAGATGTTAGACTCCTACTTACTCCTCACGTGCTGCAGCAGTAGAAAAGCAGACAGGACGTGTGACAGGATGTGTGAGATATGTTGAAGAAGAAGAAAAGTGGAAAATGGAAAATAACCAATAATACACCAGTGTAAAATAAGAAAGGCTTTTGTGTGAAGTTTAGTACGAGTGTCTCCAGATTTCTTATGAAGTAGAAAACAAGTGTGGTTGCAAAAATCTATTTACACCACCATTTGCCTTTTTTTGGTTTTGGCTCGAATACATACAAACACACTGCTAGTTCACCAAAGGTTCTTATGTGCAACATGGCTGCATCCACATGGGATCCGGGGACGGTTTTTAAATGATGGTTTTTCTAATTCGGTGTAATAGGAATGTATAACGGACCTTGTGAGGCCACTAGTTTTTCATTAGCACCACAACTAGTTTGACCTGTGGCCACTGAGGTCGTTCAGGTCCAGGCAGATTGAATCCTCCTGGTTCAGGGATGGAATCAAACACCTTCTGCTTTGTTTCTCTAACTTTCAGGCCACTAACTAAACTAACCAACAATGCACTACAGATTCTTTCTGCAGCTTTGGTGTCTGCATCATGAGTCTAACTGTATTTCAAAGTCTTCCCGGCTGTGTTCAGCACCATGGACAGCTCCAGCTCAAACGTAATGCCGTAATACTAGTCATGAAGATGCTAAGTCACTGCGATCAGGGAGGTGAATTCTGTTTCTATAAACACTTTTGATTGTGGTCATTTCCATGGACAGGTTGAGAGTTTTGATCTTAACTGCAGACGTGTCATGGACAGTTCTGTTGAGCGGTGTCTGAACAAACCTTCAGCATTCAGAGTATTGATAACACCAAGGAGTTCAAGGGGGACATAGTATGGAGGGAAAAGAATTTGATCGACAGCAAAAACTGGATTCACTTGGTGGAGGTGTCAGAAAGGAGAACATTGCTCAAACTCTCGAGCATCAGGGACAACGACGGTCATTCACTCCATCACACGAGCACCATCAGTAAAGGACTGATGCCAACAAGGTGCACCATTGAACAGCTGAGGAGCCAGCTAAAAAAAGTCAGTGAGTTCGTCCTGGAGTGCAGCCTGACCTGTTTGTTGGGTTCAGCTGCTCAAAGCAACCCAAAGTTTCCTGAGCCAGATAAGTGTGAGACCTTTTTATTAACCATTAGAAGTCAACTCAACTATATTTATACACACTATATATTATGATAAAGCCAATTTAGGCCTATAAATAATAATACACATAATAAATAAAGTCGTCATGCATCATTTATTATTTCTGTAATACTTGAAAAATCCTACAGGTTGCAGCTTTAATGAATGAGGCAGCGGCTCATTCTTAAAGACACACACTGATGAAACCAAACGCATCTGACGAGGAGTCTGTTTTTATTTGTATTTATTTTTTTTTTTGTACTGTAAACTCTTTTTTTTATTATTATTCTGGGGGAATCAGATCCAGCCTGGAAGCTGCTCTGTGTTTATGTTTTGCCTCTCGTACAGTAGTAGACTACCTTGAGCAGAGAAACCCGCAGCGCCAGCCGTGTTGAGTAAGGGGGGGAGATAAAAATAGCATCCTCGCTCGGCCAAGCGCCGCTCCGTTACTACGCGTTTCAGCATTCTGCCCTGTGCGGGGAGGGTGGTGGTGGTGGTGGTGGTGGAGGGGGGGGGGGGGGGGGGGGGGGGTCTGCAGGACTGAGACCGCGGCAGCCTGTAACGAGCCCTCCACCTTTTCGTGGTAGCGCTGCATCATCACCCTTCAGGGGGGTGGAAGAGGGGGGGGGGGGGGGTCTGCTGGAGGGTGAACCCAACCTGGACTCACATCCACAGGCCTCGGGACTGTGGTCGTTAGGAAAACCCTTCAAATACTACGTCGCTGCCTCTCGTGAGCAGCGGAGCCCGTAGTCCGCAGCATTTCAAACATTAAAGCTGCTTCAGGTTGACGCTGCGCCTCCTTCTCCACATCCCGCGGCGGAGGTTTGGAGGCGCGCTCCGCGGAGGCTCCTGCTTCCACCTTCAAAAGTGGGAGATTCTCCACCTGACGTCAATGCCTGGTGACTGACGCAGCCCCCGGGAGGAGGAAGTCTGCTTGATTCTTCCTTTTTTTTTTTTCCATTTCTCCCGGTCTCCAAATAGAAAACGGGCCGCGGACAGCTATAACGCGCGTTGGTTTTGTTTGTTTTAATACAGTTGGATGGGGCGGGCGTGCGCAAAACCCCACTTAAACCAGAGAGGAGCAAGAACAAGAGCCGAGTCCTGCACACTTCTCCCCGATCCAAACCCCGGGGCTCCCCCCAACCACCCCACCACCACCACAACATCACACTATGAGCTGTCGTGCACGCGCATTTATCATGCAAGGGGTTGGGAGGAGGAGGGGGGGGGAGGAGGAGGAGAAAGCGGGAGCTCGCGCCCGTTCTCAAACGCCGCACGCTCGAAATTCCTCCAAGGAACCTCTGCGCGAGCTTGTTCTTTTTTTTTTTTTTTTTTTTTTTTTTCATCATCACGCGCGAGCTAAAAATAGAAACGGGGTTGGATCGTGATCCAGAAATAGATAAGGGGGGCATCACTCCTATAAAAGGCTCCATTCAAGAGTACAGTGTGAGCGCAGGGTCCAGGAGCGAAAAGCCAGCGCGCGTTTGACGCGGAAACAAGCTTTTTACTGTTCCAGGTTTTCTCGGAGAGAGTGTGTGTGAGTGTGTGTGTGTGTGAGTGTGTGTGTGTGTGTGTGTGTGTGTGTGTGAGGGGTACTTTTTCTTTTTCTTTTTTTTTTTCTTAAACGGAGGCTCCGCTGCTACGACGGTGAGTTGAGTGAACCTTTCTCCAGCTGCACCTGTTCCCTTTTCTGTTTGTGTCCTCGGGGCTTCGTTGCATGTGGAAGGAGGTGGTTTGGTGTTTGATGTGGATTTCACAGACGATGCGGCGGTGTCATGAGCACTTGGTCTGCCTTGTTTGTTTGTTTGTTTGTTTGAAACACTCGGCGAGTTAGCGTGTGTGTGTGTGTGTGTGTGTGTGTGTGTGTGTGTGTGTGTGTGTGTCCAAACCCAGCCTCTGCAGCTATGCCGGGGAATCTCCCTCACTTGTGTTTAACCTGGGTGGATGTCCTCTCTTGGTTTTCACCCCTCTCTCGTGCTGCTTCACCACATCAAGGCCTGAGCTGTGTGCGGATGAGGGGGGAGCTGTCCCTCTGCTGTGGTGCTGAAAGTGTCTTGGAGACTGCGTGTGTGTGTGTGTGTGTGTGTGTGTGTGTGTGTGTGTGGTGTGTGTGTGTGTGTGTTGGGGGGGGGGGGATGTTCGCTCTTTCACCGCCCTCACGCTCTTGGCCGTGTCTCCTAAGTTGGATGCGCCGTATTTCCCCCCCGCACACAAAGCTTCCAGGTGTTTCATGCGCGTTTCTTCTTCCTCGCTCGGCTCACACCACCTCCACCACCACCTCCACCTCCACCACCACACCGCCGCCGAGCTGACTCGCCGCCCGCCCGCCCGCCCGACACCTCCCCGGCCTCAGACAGGAGGTTACCTCTACCATCGGATCCTTGTTTGCAGGTTTTCAAGCTTTTGTGCGCGACGGGTCTCGAGTCGTGACTGCTAAAAAAAAAAAAAAAGTGAGCGAGGCGCGTGCTGCGTCAGTGGCGTCTGGCTCCGGTGCGCTCGAGACAGATGGGGGAAATCGTGACAGGCTGGGAGACGCGGCCACGAACGACGAGCTGGACGGCCCAATGAAAACGGAGCGAGGGTGGGGCCCCTGCTTTGGCAGCTGGAGGTTTGGAGCCAAATTAACCCTTTGCAAATAAAGCCAACTTTACTGTTAACGAATTCATGAAACCAGCCGCTCCCATCCGGTGGGTTCTGTTTGTTCCATGAAATAACAACAACAACAATAATAATAATCAGAATTAAAGATCCAGAAATGAAGGGAAGCTTCACATCAGACCACGATGCTCCCATCGTTTATCTGCATCTGTGGTGGACTGGTGTTCGCTGGACTGGAAAGTCGTACTCTGTTGAATCTTGGGGGTAATAATGAAACTGTCAGGTGCTCCGGCCTCCTGCTTAGGTGCTCTTCTCCTCCGCGCCGCTATTGGTGGATCACGAGCGGCGCTGTCCAATGAAATCGCGGCCATCCCTCTGCTGCGTGTTGAAGTCTCTAATGGCAATGAGATGCCGCCTCTCCTCATCGCCGCTCTTTTTAATAACAAGACTGCGTGTTGCTGCAAAGCAATGCCAGTCCATTGGTTTCCTGTACTGGGAGCTACATCTCCGGGTGGGGGGGGTGATAAACCAAACAACCGAGTCGATTGTGTTTTATGTGAAAACACTTGGAGAATGAAGACCCCGAGGAGTCGTGGACTTGGAGGCTGCTGGATGTGGATTTGGGAGCTGTGGCAGTTGTCCGTCACGAATCTTTTTGCGGTCTGGGCTTGCTGTGCGTACATGAATGGGAAGCCCTTACCCCAAAAAGCATTTGTGGAGGATGTGAGCGTCGCTCGTGTTGCCGGGACCGAGATGTCACAGTGCCGCTGTCAAGATGGGCTCAGTGGTTCGTGGTAGCACCGAGGGTCTGCTGGACTCACACAAAGTGTGCAAGTGTGACCCATGCCTTGAGCACGCACACACACACACACACACACACACACCTGGTGTGACAGGGTGCTCAGGTTTAATGACATGCTGGACTGGAAATATTAATCACGTGCCTCTCCAGCTGTGATGCATGAGGCCACAGGTCAAAAAGGAAAATCCTAAAATAAGGAGTGGTGTCTTTGCCCCCCACCCCTCAACCCCAACAAAGCACACACACTACACCATGCCCAGCCCCACACACACAACAGCAGCAGCACACACAATCCAGCTTGTGATGGGCCTGATTGTGCACATTGCTTGTTTTAATTGTGCTATAAATACATAGTTTTGAATGGGGGGGACTATCTGGAGGGGGTTTCATATCACTTTACACGTATCCGTTATCATCTCTCAGTTTGGTGTCAGAGTCACAGCCCTGTACCACAACATCATCTCTAGACGTGCAACGTCTCATCCGATGTAGATTTTGTCAGGCGTCCTCAAAAGGCAGCTTTGTTTTAGTTTAAGCGAGCAGGTGAAAAACGCAGACGTGTTCTTTATTGGAAGCTTTTCTTTTAGCAGCACGTCGTTTCGATTCCCGTACATCTGCTGAGTTCACGTTTGGGACGCACACTTGGACAGACAACGTGTCAGGGAGAAGGTGCGAGTCAGCAGTTAGGATTTGCTTGTGGTACGCTGTATTCAGCTATGAAGACATGTATTCTCAGTGTCATTCTGGCAGTGTCACATTTCCAGTACATTTAGTTTCCTTTAAGTTGCTTGCTCACATCATGTTTTGGGTCTTCTGCACAGACGTCACATATTAGGTGACGTACTGGGAATCATACAGTCACTGGAGAAATCTAAAGTTCACTCAATGTCAACTTTGAATATCCTTCAACTTTGATTCTTTGCATTTTCAAATACACAGTTTCTCTATTTCTCACAGCAAAGTGTTAGTTAGTTAGAAAGCGTTTGAATTCCTACACAACACATTGACACAGTACAACATACGGATGCTCTGACTGTTTTATCTTCTGTTTATTTCGTTTTTTTTGGTCTTTTCTTTGGTGCATCTTCTCATTTTACTAACCCACCACTGTCCAGTCACTTTTCCTTCTGAAGCAGGACTTGTATAAGACAAAAACAGGTCTTTTCAGTATCAAACTATATTTTGATTTTTAGGCTTTTCCTCATTAGGATTTCACTTTTTTTTTGTTTTTGTGTTTTGAACTCACAGGTTCTCACACTCACGCTACGCAGGGAGACGGCAGCAGTGAACCACAGCACAGTGAGAAGGTGGAATCCACAATGTTTTCCAATGTGAGAGGGAAGTAAATGATGTTTTGTTATGTACGGAAACACACAAAGTGAATGCGACGCCCCTGATTCCCACATTCATTGCGATTCTTTTACATCTAGTGTGATGTTACTGTATTTCAGTTTTTCTTTTTCTTATCAATATCTCTTATTCTATCACTGACCACGTACTACAAATACTTTTGTGTGCTAAACCTTTTCTCCCTGCTTGCTCCATAATTTTGCAAACTGACGATGAGTCCAAATCGCAGTAGTTTCCAGCTTTGTCAAGAGTTTCATTCGTTCCATTTCAGGCTCAGCACTAAAACACGCAGGAAGCGTCACAGCGTGACATCATGCTGATCAGGAAATATAAATATATAATAATTCAACGTGCAAACACCCTCTGTAACTCTAATCCTCCCGCAACGCCATGTGAAATCAGCTGTTTGATCAAATTTCCATACAGTGTAGTGTCGTTGCATTTGTGTGTAGTGTTTACAGACATGAGAGGATCTGAACAGTCTTCACAAAAGCTGAGGAGATAAAGTGACTTCGTCACTGTGACGTCTCAAACCTGATGTTTTTAACTATTCTTGTGGTTTTTACAAATCTCCTTTCTACAGAAATGTCTCTGCCGTGAATGATTTGGAATCTTTATTGTCAAATATCTGAAATACAAAGAGTCGCATCGTGCGTATGTTCTGATTTATGGTCCATAATCCTTGGGTCTATGGGGTCTCTCCCATCCCAATGAGGAAACGTCGCCTCAGCAGCACAGCAGCTCATGGGGCACGGAGCTCCTGGTTTAGGGAACAGCGAGAATGTAGCTAAGATGTCATCTCCCTGCAGTTTTCCACCAAGGCCGTCTTTTTAGTCAGTGTACCTGGTTAATAGAGGAGTAATAACAATTACACAAAAGTCAGAATACACAGACTCCTCTGGAAAAACAGAATAAAATACTAACAAAGTGTGCAGTATTGGGAAACACCAAGATCTGATGTCAACTGTGACTTTTACTCTCTATTGGGTAAATTTTTCTAAGTCACTGTAGAGATATTTTTCTTTTTACTCTAAATCATAATGCGATCTGAGGTTTCAATTAGTTCTCGCACTCAGCATGGAGTGTATGTGTGTGTTTATCTGCACGTAGGAGAGGAAACGATAGAAAGTGTTTACTGTTATTTGTAAAACTGAGTCTAAACGTAATAATAAGTTATTCATTTGCAAACAAACTCCATATACAAAGTTAGAGCATCTGTAGCAGCCTGCACTACATGTCAAATGTTCAATCAATATGATCAATTTGTTGAAATCACCAAACAGCTGCCACATAAACATGGTCTGCTGCTGCATATGTTGAGAACCGTCAAGCATCGTACTGCACAGACACCTAGTTTGAAGTTTTCAGGCATCCTCCGAGCAACTGGACTCATCACACCAAAGAAATGGAAATCTGCTTCCATTTCTCACGCAACCGTCAGGAATTAAAAACAGATAAACATTCACTTTAGACGATTTAAAAAGCAACGTTTTCAAAATGTTCAACTCCTTATATGCCGTCAAGCTCACTTCCCCTTTTGCTCCTGACTAACTGATTTCCTGATTTCCACTGTGCACCCTTGCTATGGACGTCAGACACATGAGTGTGTGTGTGAGAGAGAGTGTGTGTGTGTCCTTTTTTTTCATCTAATAATCTCATTCAGCCTTATTTTGTCACATCCTTTTTTTTAATAATGTCCATTATCTATGTTTAAAACTGCAAATAAGTGGAAGTTTTGAAGGAAACCTTTTAACAACATGACTGAATGGGTTAATGGTGATTAAGAATTAAGATGGGATTTATCCCTCTGTCTGTCTGTGTGTGTGTGTGTGTGTTTTATTTTGTGAAAGTAGACTAACGCATGTTTCAATATTAATGCTTCTTTTAAACATTCAGGCGTCAGCTGTGATTTCTGATAAACAGCAGTGTTAAATCTTTTTTTTTTTTATTTCAGGATAAAAGGATTTTGGAGATGTTTATTAAATGACATCAACAGCCCTTCGAGTGTCATGCTTTAAATCAAATGTAATCAGTGTTAAGTGTTTGCTGGGGTGGGGTTTGTATCTGTTTTGTCTTTTTTTTAGTTTACTAACTTAAAGATAGTTTCAACTGTGATTTATATTCTTTGCAGTTATTACTGTACTGTAACTGTTCTTTGCTGCACCGTGGAATCACCTTTGTGTAGAAGTGTGACATGCACACGTGTTGTATATAATAAAGCTGAAATTAAACTCGAACCTGATGTTTTGCTGTCAATTCACACATGGAAATAAATATTAAATAACACAAATGCTGCACAGTTGTTTGTGTGTGTGTCGATTTGGATCATAAAGAAGATACAGAATTGTGTTTTGCCATCCTGTGAAATTCACAAACAAAGAAAAAAATAAGGATATAGTTTGTAACAATTTCTGTATTGCCCAAATCTTTCCGGCTTTATGTCTCTCTACCAACAACATCCATCCTCAAAAACAAAGACAGAAAGACGTGTGATGTCAAATTTCTGGCTGTAGTGCCCCATGATGTGGGATTAAAGAACGCTGACATATTTTTAATGCACATAACATCTTTCTCACATGTTTGGTCAAAGTCAAAACTTTCCCTCAGCATCCGCCGCGTTCACACTCACTCGCACGTGGACAGCAGGTCTACTGTATTTGCCTGCAGGCTCCTCTAGTCATGATCAGCAGCGCGTCCATTTAAGTCTGAGATGACGCTTTAATCTAAATATCATTCAGGTTCCTTTGAAAGCTTAGAGCCAACAGTTTAGACTCTTGTTTACCATTGCTGCATTTCTATTTTTAGATGCAATGCTCTTATGTAACGTTCACTCTCACATTATGGACTACTGCTGTCTGCTCCACTTGGCTGAACTGTGTACTCCGTATGTGTGTGTCTGTATAGGAAGTTGGATTCAATTATGTCTTGAGACTTCTATGAACTAAAAAGAAACAAAAATGAAAACAAATAAATCAGATAGACTCAAGAATATACGTGTCCCACATACAATATGTAGTTGGGGAAAAATATTAAATCAAACAAAAACTTTACAACAGTCATAACATTTCTAATTCAAGAAAAACACTAAATGTGAAGTTTTATTGACATTTTTATATTTATAAATACAGTTTGGCACAGTGAAATGATTCCCACAAATTCAAAGGGTAAATATAGGTGTGTATAGAATTTGCTGTCTTAAGAGAGCTCTGCTAGATTGAGTATTAATCATAAATACTGGTCATGATTGCCAAAGCCAAAAATGTACACATTTTTAAAATGTGTATTCGTAGCTACAGTTTATATAATATGTTCATAAAACCAACAAAATGTGAGAGAAAAAAAAATCTTTCAATCAAATCTCCCTGTGTTCATTAGAGCAAATGCAGAATCTGCTAAAGCATACCAGGAGAATGAAATGAAAGAGGACACTGTTTTTTAGGTTTAAATAAAAAGTAGTAAAAGACAGATAACATTAACTTTAATGATTTTGTTGTTGCATTTATTTTCAATTCTTTAAAATTACAACTCAAAGGTGGATTGTTTATATGCTGTACAATATTAAAAACCCTGCGCAGATCACTCTAGTCAATAAGGCAATTTATCAATACACTATCAATGAACAATAAACAACAGCAACAACAAAGTGTTATTTAACACAGCCAATACATTAAATGCAATAACATGTATAGTTTACAGTATTGTTAGTGTTAAGCTGAAGAAAATATGAAACAATCTAAAGCATCTTTTACATCTTTTACAGTAATGCATGAGTTATTTTCCCCACAACATATAAACACAGCTTGAGTTAAAATAAATACTTCACATATGATTTATATTATGCATGTGCACTGGCAGATATCCCTGCTAGAAAATAGGTTTTAGAAGTAGAGATAGTGTTTCATGGTGGAATAATGGAGCTGTCACAAACAAACATAAAATACTGATAGAAAAAACAAAACAAAACGTAATATAAAGTTTATAAAAACACAATATCTGGATAAAGATCTGTTTCAAAGTAAAATCCCCTGGTATCAAGAGAGATGTTAGTTTAAGCATTTGTGAAAAAAACATATTTCAAATATTTTACCTCCTAAAAACTACAGAAAGGTGGAGACCGAGATATCAAATTAAGATTTAATGAACCTGCAGGTTTTGTAGGATGTAGAGTAAATTATATACATATTTTAATTAAAAAAAGGTTGAAAGATGAAAGAATAAATGTCTAATTTGTAATCGTATGAACATTTTTAAATAAAGGAATTTAACTTTAATAAATCTGCAAAGGGTGATGATAAGTTAGATGTAGGTATATATATATGTACATTTTTTTAAACAAATAAAAGGATAAACATGTTGTAAGATTACAAATACAAAAGTAAACACAGTCTTAAACCTCACTGCAAAACCTTAAAGGGCAAAACTTGTTTGTGAAACATAATATATATTATTCATAATGATGCGTTGTATTTTCAGAAGTTGTCTTAGGTACATTTGATAAGATAAAACAACACAGTATTTCATGTACACACCTTTTAGTATTTGTATAAAATACGGGTGTGATGACATGCAGGACTGTGGTGAACCAGTAGGTGGTAGTAAAGCTCTGGTTTGTTGCCATTTGCTATTAATGGCGGAAGCGAAGAAGAAAATGGGCCAATCACAAACAGCCAAGCGCTGATGCGGATATCCTGAATCTTTTTACGCATGTTTGTGCACTTTGAGCACTCGGTACCACATTTATATACAGGTTATCAGTGCAGGCCTTAGTGTAATCCGACAATACAGACACACTGTGGTGCAGCCATGTCGTCCAGTGTCGAAACCGCGCTTCGGGCCGTGGAGACGCCGCTGTTCTGGCTCGGAGCTCTGACCGCAGCCTGGCTGTCGTTGTGCTGCGTGAACCGGCTGCTCTCCGGGATCAGGGTGTGGGTGCTGGGCAACGGGAGGCTGGTGTCACCCACCAAACTGGGAAGATGGGCAGGTGAGAAACTGGATGTCAACACACAAACATGGTTTTATGCCATTTAAAGTGTGTTTTTATCACCACTGGATCTTCAATCAGCCCAATTAGGGGAAATAACACAAGCGTTAAGACATCAGTCACCACATTGTTGGTGAACAAATAGTCTAAAAGGGATATGTTACCAGGTTGTTAAAGTGGCAGAATACTATAAATAATAAACCATTAATAATATCTAATGTTTAAACGAGTCTGTAATGTAGAAATCATAGAGTCTGTGTCAGTAATAAGGAGTTAATAAAGAGATGTTGGTCCTGCTGATAGTTTTCTAGCAGGCAGAGGTTTTTTTTTTTTTTTTTTTTTGGGTGGACTCTGTCTAAAACATATTAAAGAACTAGTTAAACAGGCCCAGACACACACACACAGGAGGATTTCAACCAAACCCAGCCCTTGTTTTTTAATCACTTATACCAGAGCAGGAAGTATATGCATAACTAGCAATAGATTAACTACAATCAGAAATAGCTTTATCAAAAAGTGACAATGATATGTAGTAGTTCTTGTGCACATGGGCGTAAACCTGACCCTGAACCTGAACTTGAATAAAGCAATGTCTCGTTTGTGCTACACTAGTCCACGAGATCCAAACCCATACTACCAACATTTAAAAACAACAAATATGTACCAGTAATGAGCAGAGTCAAAATGGAACAATTGGCTGATTGACAAGAATATTATTATATATATATTATTATATATTAATATTCCTTTGTCCATGTTCTATGTCATTATCAGTCGATACCAGATAACGCGTTCTTGAGCAATGACGGCCTGAAACTGAGCTTACGAAACACTGTTAAAATGGTTTTAATTCTCATAGTAATACATTTTTATTAGTTATACTGTAACTTTGATCTTTGTTGGGGCTCTAGAACAGAAAAAAAAATATTTATTTATTTATTTATTTATATACCAGTGAATGTATTTCATACTTGATATGATGCACACTAACTCTGCAGCATACATCTCTCTGATCACATGACCCGGTCTACAGTTCTTTGCTGTTGCACCACGTCACATCTGAGTTGCATAAGTTTCCACTGACTTGCTCATAGTTTAGACAGGCGATTATGAGGCCTCCTGTTTGCTTATTTTACTTGAGCACAGCTTCTTAGTGTAAGCATCAGCAGACCACAGCTGACTGTGGTGTGTGGTGTTTCTGACCAGCAGTAAAGTATGGGCAGAGAATGATCAGCACATTGTCACTGGGGGTAAACTGTAGCCAGTCTTGTGATTGGATTATGGTTCGAGGGGATTATCAAATCAGATTGAATGCTCTCCATCTGGCCATCCTGCTTGCTGACTGAACCTTGAAGTTTGAACAGACAGCTGGTCTTGGTTGAGTGTTGAGTCTGGTGTTCAAGGTTCAGAGGTTCAATTTTTTTCTCCCTGTTCAGTTACACTTGATCCAAAATGTTCAGTAGAACAAATTGGTAGATGTTTAATTTTTCCCAAAACCAAAGTCATTTACATGTATTGAAATTTTTATTTGGACACTTGGCTGTTATAATTTTTATCTAAATTTATGAAATATGAAAAATATATTTTTCAACTCAACTGTAAGTCACAGTCATGTCAGGCTGTTAGTTATCCTCAAAATGTTCTGAGGATGTTAGCTGAAGTTGCCTATGATCTTTTTGTGTGCATCCAAAAATGGAAATGCATCAGATGGGTTTTTATTTTTGGATTACACAATCAAAATGATTCAGAATATGCAATGAGGCAAAGGAGCCCGTTAGCCTCAGCTGTTTCTTTCATTCACAAGTTTTATGCCACTGAAGTGGACTTAATTGAGAGAACGGCCCGATTATATAACAAGACTAAAGCCATTCATAAACGTGTTTCACATGAGACACAGGAACCTCGGGATTCTGGTTCACTGGAGCTGACTTCTCACTTGTGTGTGTGTGTGTGTGTGTGTGTGTGTGTGTGTGTGTGTGTCTGTCTGTGTGTGTGTGTGTGAGAGCCATTTTAGTGGTATCAAAATTTCATCTTCTCGCTCCTTATATTGTAATAAAAATGCATGTTGCACAGCTGCATATTGTACTCATTATGACCTTCGATTTCCAAAACCATGATTTATTATAAAAAACAAACAAACAAACAAACATTTTTTGTTCAAACTTGTCAATCAAATATGTATCAGAGCTTGGATGTTGCTGCATATCCAACATTTACATTACACATACCATAATAATAAATGATCACAAATAGACACAAAATGAGACATAAAAACTAATATAAACTAACAAAAATACTAAGAACAGGCAACAAGATGAAGTATTGAACAATTAAATGATGTCTATCAATTCTAACATCACAGTGGTGGCGCATAGTAGCACTATCACAGAACACCTAGCCAGTCTAACCTACATTTGCACAAGACAGCAGTTCCCAAAATAGACCTTGTTTCATTTGAGTGAAGGGAACATGCACTCAGCTGTAAAAGCTTTTTTTTTTCTGTTCTGACTGCAAAACAGTTTATTCTTAAAACAACTAAAAATAACCCAGCCTATGTTTCCCTCAACGCTGTGCCTGCAGACTCTCCCTCACTCGCCCCTCCTCTTCTGTGTGCTATTTTTAGTTGCCCCCAGGATCCCCCATGTTCGTGTTTGTCATTTTCGCTCCTCTTTCCACCCCCACTCCCTTCTGTTTGGCTCTGCTGCAGCCCTAGAGGATGCTTGGCACCTCAGCATCATCTGTACTCTTGAAGATCACACAAACGGGAGATGGGACAGATGAGTAGAGTAATGGGAGGAATGAATGGCATTGTCAAAATAACACAATATTTGCTTAAAATAAACTTTGTTACTGCTGCAGGGATATTTGTATTAGACATTGCGGCAGCGGCACAATGAAAGCAGCAAAGATCAGGGGCTTCAGTTATCAAAGCATCTGTGGAACAAGTTCTGAATGTGTCTATATGGAAAAGAAAAAAAATGATCAAGGTGGAGCAGAGCACAGCTTCATGCAGTGAAACCTTATACATTTCAAATGTTCAGTACCCGTCTGCTTGTGCATGTATAGATATAGCCAACCACACCCCTCTGAAAAGTCCTAGTGACTTAATTTGAAGAATTATTTTTTTACACAAATGAAGCAGACGAGAAAAACAAATGTGAGAAATAACAGACAGTGAGGTTAAAATATTATCACGCTGTCCTGAGCGAAGTTAACGTATTGACACTGGCTTGAAGTCTTTAGGTTCTGACAGTATAGTGTGTTTTTTCCATTGTGTTATGTATCGCTTGGCAGCAGATCAGAAATATCAAAATAAATGTCAGCGGTGCTCTCATCTTTAATTGTCTTAAGACAGGTTTTCGGATACCTTGCATGTAGCATTTATGGAGTCTAAAAGGGCCACTAGCAGACGCTAGAGGCTGCACTGCTCAATGCTTCCAGCCAGACTGATGTGGTTTGACCCACCTGATGTAGCATTACTAAGACAAGTGCAAAATAGGTGTAAACAGCAATGGGAAGTAAAAAACATAAAATAAGGAGATATAATGACACACACCTGACAGCTAAGTACCCAATAACGACACAAGAATAAGTTGAATAGTTCTCTTTACTTTGGGCTGTGCAGGTTACTCAGGGACATATTGTAATGCTCTGACTCTCCAATCCACTCCCCATCCACTTTTTGTTATATTTATCCAGAGGTGTGATGAATAGTTCCTTCTGAAAGATGGGAATTGCTAAAAATAGGCCCTTGCTGCTGCTGCTGTTTGTGCCAGGCAGTTCCAGGGCATCCTTTCGCTCGACTGCCACTGATGACAGAGAGGACCTCACTTTCCCTCTCTCTCTCTCTTTGTCCTCCTTATTCGCCTCAGCTGCTCTCCATGTACCTTGTTCTGCAGTATATCGCTCTATTCTCACATTTAGCCCTTTACTGTTACTCAGTTTATTTTATGTTTGCTGTCATTGGTGTTTTTGCACTACAGTTTGCGTGATCACTTATCTGTCAATCAGCCTTGACATCACTGGTTTTCTGTGGTGTCCTATAGGTAGTGCCCTTTGTCTGTTCAAATTTGAGGATAACACAAATGTTTCTGCTACTACTGTGGTTTTTCTTTATCGGTGTATGACTATTAACATCGGTTTCTGTCGGTGTTCTGTCTTTATCTCCATTTCCTCCTAAAGGAGATGGAGAAAACAAAGTATGTCTACAGTGAGAAAACCAAAACATTAGTGGCCTCAAATAAAAAAAATCTATTCTTTTTGCCTGAACTCATCCGACACATCAGGGAGGAACAGGAATGCCGACTGTGAGCCACTTCTCATCACCCGACATCGGTGTTTGACCTTATTGATGGCGTTGAGTCTGAATGTAAGCAGATCCAGTTTTCAGTGGAAAACCTTCCCAGAAGAGTTCAGGCTGTTATGGCAGCAGGTTAATGCCCATGACGAAGTCCAACAATCACACATGCGTGTAGTGGGTGGGGGTCCACATACTTTAGGCCATGCAACAGAGAACCTTTGTCAGTAACAAATAGGATTCAGTGTGTAAAGATGTTTGTGTGCTGTGTGTTGCTCGTCTCACTGTTCATTGTGTGAGAGACTTGTATGAATCCCCCCTGATACTTAGTGTAATTTAGTTCCCAGAAATTGAAACTTACTTAGTTTTAAAGAACCATTCAGTTGAGTTTTATGTTGATTAAAACAATCAATGCTTTAATGAAGTTTCCAGTGAATGGGGGGAAGTATATGTCATTTAGAATGTACTTTTGTTGTTTTTATACACTGCCATGCTAATTCAGCCTCTTATTTGTCCTTGTTTCCCTTTTAGTTGTGACTGGAGCCACAGATGGAATTGGGAAGGCTTACGCGGAGGAGGTAGGATTTGCTGTCTTGAGCGACACTGGGTCACAGTGAAACAAGAGGGAGCTGGGTGAAACGCTCACTTCCATCTAATGCCACTAACTGCTTAAAAAACTGATGCACTGGGCTTTCTGAATTTCAAAGTAATGACTTGCATTGCACTTTAATACACTTTTGTTTACATTTTGTATATATGTTTTGTGTATTTGCAGCTTGCTCGCAGAGGCTTTGCCATTGTGCTGATCAGCCGCTCTCAAGAGAAGCTGGATGAAGTTTCCAAGGCGATTGGTTAGTTGTATGCATAGTTATCATTCTTTTTTTTTAATATACAGTGTAAATCATTGAAGATTAATGCCAAGGATTTTTGTACATGAGCTTCATATAAATGTATGTTGGTATGACCAATATAGTTCATGTGTTAGGTATAACAGCTGCTAGACTGCAGTTTAGTCTCAGTGATCCATGCAGCTATACAGCTTCATTTATCCTCAACATGAAATGTTGCAACCGTATTGCACTGCGCGACAGTCCAGCAGGTCTAAATGACTACATGATATTGCATTGAATTGCATGTATTGCACAAGTGATCCTTTATTGAATGGAGACTCAGCAGGACACTTATGCTTTTGGTTATGAGTAAAGCCTCCAGTTGTGAGTGAATCTATCCAATTAAATGAGAGTTGTCCCTGAAGAGAGGGATATCCTCAGTAATGATGAAGGCCTATTTCAGGGTTTAACCTTTTTTTTCTCTCTGCTCTGCTTCTGTACAATGACTGTTTGTTTGTAAGCAGTTTCATTATTTAAAATGATTTTTCACATGTAAGTTTCAGTTTCTGGTATCTCCCCCTGTTTCTTGCCTATACAGTATCTATATACATAGTTAAGTATAGTCTTTATTCATATCTGTACCTTCAGCAAGCAAATGTGGTGTGGAGACCAAGACGATCTCGGCAGACTTCAGCTCTGTTGATATCTACCCCAAGATTGAAGCTGGACTTGCTGGACTGGAGATTGGAGTACTGGGTAAGACGGCAGCATGTGCTGAGGCCACCTTGATAAAATCTTACTATGTTTGGTGAAATAAAAGGCCTTCAGACATCAGGGAATGCTCTGGTATATACACCCTCACAGTTTTTCATGTAATCATTAAGGATAATTTAGCCTGGGATCCTCAGCCCTTTGCTGCCCCCCTTAGACCAGAAAGAGGAATGACACCCTGAATTTCATATTTACAGAAATGCAATCTCCTCATCATCCATTAGTTTGTCAACACAGTGTTGTATCGTGAATGTCACAGTGCTGCTGTTGTTCTCCTGTTAACAGTGAACAATGTTGGAACGTCCTACTCTTACCCTGAATTTTTTCTCAGCGTCCCCAATCTTGAAAGTGTAAGTTGAAGAGTTATTTTTCTGTTACCACAACTGTTTAATATAGTCACAAGATAACATCTCTCATTTGTAGGTTTCAAACATGACCGGATAAAACGATGAGTGACGATGAAGTTGTAGTAATAACTGTCCTGTTTTTGTTTCAGTTCATCGACACCATGGTCAATATTAACATAACGTCTGTATGCCAGGTGAGTGGGATGTTTCTTGAAACATTGATGTATTGAGTCTTTTTAATGTCAAATCAAACTTCCTCACTGCATATATATTTCCCTTCAACTTGATATTTAGCAGAGGCCCCTTTGGCAGTGATTATGGACTCATGTCTGTGTAGATAAATAGATTTGCTTATTGGCGCTGCAGTTTTTGCCAATATTCCTTTGATGAACTGCTCATATTCAGGTGGTTAATTCTTAACATGAACTCTGTAGACACGGACTGTTAAATGTTATTTCTAGCTGCCACATCTTGCTTTTGAGTTAAGTTTGTCCAAGTTGATTCAAATGGCAGAGATTGTTTGAGATCCACTGTCAGGTACTCCCACAGACCAATAAAGACACCCCCCCCACACACACACACACACCACACAGTAACACAATAAGTCACTTCTGTCCCTTTTCGCCATGATCAGCAGCTCCCGAAGCAACAGCTAAAGTCCACCCACTCCCTTATCACTTAATTTATGTCATTCAACATTTCTTTAAACTGCTCCCCCTGCTAGCATTATCATTTCTTTTCACTCTCTGTCTTTCTTTCTAACCACCTCTCCACACACTACCCACACACACGTTCACCAGCGTGGACACACATCTCCACACACATTGTCCACAACCCACACACTTTAATAGACTTCTCTTGTCTAATTCTTTCGCTCTGTTTCTCACTCTCTTTTTCTCTTCACCTTGCCAGATGACACGTCTGGTTTTACCTCGAATGGTGGAGAGGTAAGTCTGTATGATGAGGAAGTGATTTGTTAATATATAGTGAGTACAAACCATCGGTAATTCAGAAAATTGGAACGACATGTTAGAAAGTACACTTGTGCTTGGACGTGGACTAAAAATGAGCAGATGTTCTTAAAATAGACAAAGAGAAGCAAATTAAACAAATGAGTTCATTCATTACTAAGGGAAATTATTCAATCTTACATATTTCTGTGTTGGGCTACATTCAGGTAAGAGTCCACGATGCCTTGCTTTACTTACTACTACTGCTACTGGGGGTCTTCACTATGTAATATTTTCCTTATAACAACCTTATTACAACACAGGTTCTGGGTGCAAACACTGCATTCCAGCATAAGGCCCTTATACCATCTGTAAAACATGGTGCTGGCAGTATTTTGACTTGCGCTAGCTTTGCTGCTCTGGATCAACACGGCCCTAAACACACAAGATGTTCTACCAAAGTCTAAGTCCAGTACCAAAGTCCTGTTGTGGAAAGACCTAAAGCAGGCAGCTAGTGTAAGGAAGTCAACATCCCTGAGTCGAAGCTGTTCTTCAAGTAGGAAATGACTAAAATCTCTCTGAGCAGATGTGCAGGGCTGATATTATTGGAAATATTTAGTTGTTTGTTTTTAGTCATTGCTCGTTAAGAGTTGTCATTGTTTTTGTTTTTGTACAAGTTATTTGTGCAAAAGGAGGTCGGAGCAGTTATTGAAGGCACTGTTTGACATACTACACGCCACACACAAATGTATTATAATTGGCGATTTCTTTTTACAGTAAATGGATAATAAATAGATAAGTATTATCATTTTTGTCTCATTTGTCTAGTTTAGTCGTCTTTATATAGTTTTAGGATTTTTGTGACAACAAAATTACATGTTAAGTCATATTTCCGGAAAATTAGAATAAAGCTCTATAGAATTCAGTCTTTTGAAGTACCACTATGAATCTGTATTACAGCCAATTTATACAATTTCCTGATACTTCTGAATTATTGCAGCTGAATAAAATTAAGTCTGAAAGCCTCCACTTGCTTGACTATCATAAACTGTACACATGCCAAAATATTTTTATTCTCAAAATACACTCCTGCTGGAATGTAGATTAAATATTGTACAAAAACAGCACAGACTGGAGAAAAATATCATCAGGCTGTAAATATTGTGTTATCGGTGTTGCTGTATCTTTGATCTCGCCCTCGTGCTTCTTTGATGCACATGTAATAATACAGCTAATAATATTAATAATAATACTTCATGCTGGGATAGATTTTATACATGTCCTGTGTTTCCAGGAAGAAGGGGGCCATCCTCAACATCTCATCGGCCAGTGGCATGTACCCTGTTCCCCTTCTCACCGTCTACTCCGCCTCCAAGGTAATTAAAATGTTCAGTTTATAAAGTGTTATCTGTGTAAACTCATCAGATCATCAGGAATGGTTTATATTTCTCCATGAGGTGTTCCAGGTGGAGAAATCCGTCTTTGTTCTCATGTTTTATGTCTGTCCAGTCCTTCAACATTGAGACAAAATGTAACTACAGATAATGATGGTTGTCAGTTCAACGTTTTATTAGATGTAGGGATAAAGGGAGGAAGTGTCTTTGTTCATATTTTGCTGTTTTAATTGTTGAATATAAATAAGTCTGTGACTAACTCATGTCCCGAGGTAGTGTACCAATTAAAAATGTTTATAGGAGCATGTGGTGTCATAATGTTTTATAATCATCTCGTGTGAGATTGTTAGCTTAAAAACAGCCTGCTGTTCCCAGTTTCAGCCGATTAGTTTAATGCCATCTTAAAACTGGAGCGTGTTTACCTACTAAATCCCGGTTTCTGCAGTAGAAGTTTAAAAGTGTGTTTAAGAATCCAATCTTTAGTTTAAGAGTGAATTTAATGATAATCTCACTTCATCACAGCTGTCAGTATTATGAAACTGCATTACGTCTCTTCTGACCTCTTTTTTTGCGAAGATTTCCTGTGTTGTTTTTTTTTGTTCTTATTCTTTTGAGAATTTAATCTTCTCTCATTTGTCCTCTCATCCTTTTCTTGGTGAAACTTTGGTTTTGGACTTAATCACCTGCCTTTATTTTGTGTATAGGCATTCGTGGACTTCTTCTCATGTGGACTGCAAGCTGAATACAGGAGCAAAGGCATCATCATCCAGGTAAACTGTGAGCCAACCATAGTTGTTCCGTTACATAACCACTCAGTTGTAATGAAGCTGACGGTTCAAAACTGAGTTTAAAAATGCAAAGGCTCATCACACAGTCTATCTTAACCGAGGTGAAGTTCGACATGTTATGTACAGTGACCACTGTGTTTCTCTACATTCTCTAGAGTGTTCTGCCATTTTTCGTCACAACCAAGCTTAGTAAAATTCGACGGGCTACGCTGGACACCCCCACTCCAGAGCGCTATGTTGCAGCTGAGCTCAACACTGTGGGGCTACAGACTCAGACCAACGGATATCTGCCTCATGCTATTATGGTAAGTCTATATATATATAATATGGGGAACCAAAGATAAAGAGTGTAATGGAAGTAGATCATTATGATTTCACAGAAAGTAATTGTTAATTTCAGTTTGATTGATAAATGTTAAGAAATCATTGTCAAATATTTAGCCTTCACCCAAAATGAAGCTGTAGTAGAGAAGTAACTAGCTATAGCTAACAGTGTGGTGGTGAGCAGTAACCAGAGACTTGAACTATTTTGTAATTTGTGTGTGTGCAATAAACTGACCACTGAGAATGACTCAAGATCTGCTGAAAGTGCCTCAGCCAGCCTTAAAAATCACTCCAATTGTTCCTCTGTGCATTGTATTCCATTTACATAATCGGCATGAACAATTGAAATGTACCTGGAGTATTTGGCACTGAAAGGCAGTAAAAGGTAGGAGTGATTTCATTCCAACACAACTGGCTCCTCCGTAGCAGTAATAGATGTGGTGCAGTGTAACACACACAGGGAAAACTGAGAGTCGTGTTAGTCGAAGTCTGTCATGGCAACAGCACAGATACCTCATCAGGCTGCAATTTCACTATTTACACAAGAGCCTCCTACCAGCTCACCGCCATTCACTGAATTAATGTTGTGTCAACAGTTGCTAAAGCATTTGTCAAAAGTTAAACATCCTTTGTAATAATAGAGTGGGATGCTCCTCTACCTTGCTCTATTGTCTGCATCCTAACACTGTAATTACTCCGTAGAGACACAAACATCAAAAATGAGGCGGAAACATAAACCTGGTTCACACTTCCAGAGGTCACCGAGAACAGTGCTCATTTTGTGTTTTCAGTCGCTTCATGTTGTGAATATCAATGATCATGTTTATTGATGTACATATAAATAACAACACCATCCATTGCTGCATGCCGATGGTCAATAAATCATATTCAGCATAAACAAGTCTGGATCTGTGCAGTCAACAGTTTGTGTGGAGATAATATAATCTCATCACAGATATTTCCTGCCATGAGCTCCTGTATTTCACTTAACAACAAGCTTTGGAGAAGAAGTGTCTGTAATTATCTCCTAATCCCTCAGTTGTGCAGTACAGCTCTGCCAGTTTCTCAGCGAAAATCCACTATTCACTGATTTCTACTTCAGACTGATAAAAAAGCAGCAATCTGCAGCCTTCTGCGGACTCAGTAATTACAACCCGCTGTATGTTCTGTCTGTTGTAGTTCATTTTTTCATGGTATAAGAATCATAAAAAAAAAAAAAAAACTAAAGGGAGGAGCTCATATTCAATCAAGTGTGGTCACAGTTTTGAACTTTCACCAACATGTCATGAATTTGTTCAGAGATTCTCAGTTCTACTCTATGATTGATACATGATACATGTTTGCTAGGTGTGATACTGTACTGTGACTTCATTTGGGATGAGCACAGGCATTAAACATTAAAATTGCTCGAATTATCTGTTGCACGAACTCGCTCGCCACGATTGTTGCTTCTGTGGGTTGGAAATTAGTAATGAATGCTAATCTGTTCTTTGTAAATGCCACCAGCTGATCATGTAATTTCCCTCTGTAGGGCTGGGTGACTACAGCTCTGCTCCCTGCCAAGACCCTCAACAGCTACATGATGGGGATGGGTTTGTCCCAGCGCGCTCGTTACCTCAAGAAGCAGAAGCAAGGATAGATGGATACATGGGCAGTGGCCGGGAGCTGCGGCAACAGACAGAGGGGACCAGCTGTGTTAACAACTCGTCTGACTAACATTGTCATCACGCACGCAAGAAGAGAAAGAGAAAATCTGACAGTTTCTGGGCATCATCTCAGTTTCTCTCCCTCTGATGCTCCCAGCCTTAGATGATGTAAGGCGCTAACTGGCTACATGTATTCAATTTAAGCATGTGTGGAAAAATACAAATTGGTGCTCTCTGTCGAGTGATCAGCTTTAATGAGTCAAATACCAATAACATGGAAACTAAACCAACTCCCAAAACTGACCATCTGCCTGCAAAACATAATCAGAACTCCAGCCTACATAGTGGAAGGAGTTTGAGCCTCCTGTTATTATGTGGACTTTAGCAGAACACTGGAGGTAGTTCTTACTTAGGAACACTTTCTAAAGCACTTAAGCAACTAACATCTAGAAGGCAGAAGTTTCGTCCATTTCCATTGTGATTATAACAGTTTCCTTAATTCTTTGTGGATTTTTTTAAGAGGAGTTTCAAAGCACGCAGATTTGCACCTTTCTTTAAAGAACCAGCGCAAAATCATTGGAAAGTATCCTTCTTTCAATAAAGATAAATAATCATTACATTTAATCTGTAACTAATGCTGTAGAAGAATAGCCAACACACACGCACACACACAGAGAAGCTGAGGTAGAATGTTAAAATGTGTGTTTTGTTTACATATTAAATGTATTGTTTGATTTAAAATCAATTACTGTAGCTGTTTGATAGTTTGTGTCCTAAAATCCCTCTAAATTATCTTGACTAACTGAGTGGTTTGCTTGCATGTACGTTTATGTTACTGCCTACATCTATATTAACTCTAATCTTTACACCTGTGTTGTGGGATTTAATGTTAAACCAAACCAAAAATGTACGCGTCAGACCAAGCAGTGGAACGATGTAAAATCCTTCACATTTCTTTGGCTTTGCCATTTCAAAACGACAAGTATGTTGAGTCAGTGTGTTCGTTCAGCAGATCAGTAGCAGCCTCACATTTCATTTGTCCTGGCTCAGAGATCCCATTTAAGTTTCATACTGTATTAATTCCCATGATAATTGTGTTCCTTTAAACATTCCACTCATGCTAACCTTTTAGTGCAGCAGCTGGGGACTAACTTCAGTTCTAACGCTAGTGGTTTTTTCAAGTGTAGTCGCACAATGTGTGATGTCTGGGATGAAAGCAGAGCACCTGGATATCGTGATGTACTAACCACAGGAAACTGTATTACACTAGTTCTTTCAGCCGTCAATAAAAATGTGTTTCCAATAACTTCTGTCTGCTTTCGCTCCCTGTGGTCACTTGTGTTTTATATCCCATGGTTCTAAGATATAAGGGACAGATTTAGATATATAAATATATAAACATTCCAGTTTTAATGTCTAATTCTATAAAATAAGAATGAGCTTGAAGTCGGACATGCCAATTGTCAGTCTCCATCACACACCACCACACCATCATTCACTTCAAAAACTCCACAGACTTCTAAGTAATGCCCACTTTATATTCTGTCCTATCGTAGCCTATCAATCAGCTCACATAACTTGAGCGATTTTTCACAGTCCATACAAATGTGTTGCTTTTTCATGTGTAGCCTCTTCCCTCCCAAACATCGCTGTCCGGTTCCCATGCCAACAGTTTCTGGGAGATTTTTCCGGTGCACTGGTATGGAAGCTGCGGAAATGTGTCATCAGTGAGAATGTAGGTGGGTAGAGGAGCTCTGTGTGGAGGGATGCCCAAAGGAAGAAACGAGTGGGTTGCAGAGATGTATATAAAGAAGAGCTCAGTAGTGCTCAGAGACCACAGCTAGCTCAGACGCAAACACACAAACACAGACTGTGTTTTCACAGCAGACTTTCAAAGCGAAGAGCAGATTGGAAAAGGAGCAAGCCAGGATCTCTCAAATCATCTCTCATCAAGCAGAACCCTCAGGACTGAATGTTAAACAGCTTTTACTGATTAAGTATTGTATTTCATCTTTTTACTAATTTTTGCCTTTTTATATTTTTTTAACTACTTCAACTATCTCTAAGTAGAGGAGAGAGCTGGCCAGATACACCAGAGTTTTGAACGAAAGGCTTTAAATCCTACATCATACGCCACATCTACTCCAGAGCTTCACTGTCTACAGCTCATCCTCCTCACATTTGGGCCACTGTTCACCATGGCGACCAGCATGGACACGCTCCCTGCCCATCTGCTGCCTTTGGTGATGGAGGAGTTCCCCCAGTCTCTGGCCACAGCTTGTGTTTGCAGGGCCGGGCAACGTGAGCCACGCCTCCGCTGCGTGCAGTGTGGCATCATCGAGGAGGAGGAGGAGGACTGCTCCACCCTGGAGGAGGACCAGGCTCAGCGATCCTTCCTGCAGACCGTGGAGAGCCTGAGGAGGAGTACCAGATGAACTCCTCCAGAGAAACTTCTGGCGCGACTGTGACATGTTTGACCTATTTGGCTTCCTTGAAGTCGGTTTGAAGACCAACAGATGTCTACAGCTTGATGGATGCAGACTGTGCTGACTTGAAACCTCGTGGGTGGTGATATTTTGGTGAAGCTATCATCACTGGTGGACACCTTATATGGCAATGGATGAGACCACACTGAGTCGACACTAAGAACTGTGGTGGAGCTTTTCAAAGAGGACCGTTGGCAGTATACCACTGTTTTTTTGCACATTTTTATTTATGTTTATGTAATATTTGCTTGGTCATGTTATGATTTTCAGCAAAGCATTGTTTTATTTTTGACATGATCGCTGTGTCCTTCTAAATGTCCAAACAGCTTGCTGCTACCATTTTGAATTTATTATATAAAGCTGGTGCTCTCACATTTATTCGGTGTGGTCTGTCTTTTTTTTAATATTATTACACACAAAAAACAAATCTGTTAAATTTCAAGTTAACAACTTAAACTTGCTTTAAACATCATATTTGCTTTAGATGTTCTAAAAATGTAATAACAGAAGCTCTGTTTTTTTTTTTTTGGTGAACTGTTGGGTTTCAGCAATCCTTTAGGATCTTTCAAGCCTTTCCATGTGGTGGCACTATTGATACACTTTTTTGAACTAAATAGCACAAACTATACTGTAATCTCTCTTTCCAGTCCAGCCTTACAGCATATTAACAACGGCAATCTGCAAACTACTCCTGATATTTCTGATACTGTTCAGTCCTTCATTTATTTTACCCTTGACTGTTTCTGAGAAACAATCACAACACAGTCATGAATCATTAGGCAAAAATTCAGTAATCCCCCAGCTCACAGTGCCCTCCTGGGAACTTGCAATAAAAACAAAAAGACAACTCTTACCTGTTTAGATTTTTTGCCAACTGCATATTTTGCATATTTTCTTTCACCAAATCATTTCTCTTCACTATTTCATTTCTACTATGTTTACTATCATCAATGTGGTTTATATACAATTAAACTCTACAGTATATATAATCTTTGCAGTAATGGAAAGTATTCTTAAAAGGTAAAAAAAAAAAAAAAGGAGCAGCCTTACATGACTGAACAGTTGGTTGAATCATAATTGTATTAGATTGCAGTTTGATGATTTTCACAAAACTGCAAAAAGTATATTTTTTAAAACTATTCTGCAGATGTCTTCTCCATAAATGAATTCAATTACAGAAACTGGATGCCAGCTGCAGCCTGTCTAATTTCTGTTTGTTGTAAATATCAGCTTCTTTGTAAGGGAGTCTTGAATTGTGCATTCAAGAGAACAACTCTTTCAATTTGTCAGTTAATTCAGTCAGAGGCTGATTTCTTCCTGTCACAGCTTTGTGTTGTCCATTATTTTTGTTTAATCATTTATTGAAGAAAAACATTTTATAACTAATGAATAGACAGATTTTTTTTGTCGAATCATATTTTTCAACATAATTATACAATGTTTTGTTAACTAATCAGTGAATAGAGTTTTGATTAATATTTACTGCAAAGCAATGCCTACATTTGTTGCCATTAATCAGCACTAACCACTGATCTAAATTTAAAATAGTATTTGAAACTATCTCCTAAAGTAACCCTGATTTGTTTTGTTGTACATTTGAACAGCAAAACAGCATCTATCTCAGCACCTTTATACAGTTACTCTGGTCAGGAGCATGAGCTTGCTGGAGTCTATCTAAGGACAAGTCACCAGTCTGTTAACAAGGTTAACACAGACAGACAAGCACACTGACACTGACATCCATAGGCAATTTAGAGTTATCCTGTGGGAGGAGGAAAACCCACGCAAGTACAGGATGATCATGCAAATTCTGCACAGGGAGGCAGTTTCCTTCAATGTCAGCACATTGTTATTGGGAGATGACACAACTGATACTAGCTTGATTAAAAAAAAATCACTTACCTGCTTAAATGTTCAGAAAGAAGCACAATACACACATACAGTACAACACCGCTGGAAGAACATCATACCATCCAGTGAAGGAAGTCACTGGGATCTTGAACTTTGTATCTGGAACCATTATAAGATTTAATACAAACTATTTACTTATATATCTCAAGAGAAAACATGAACAAACACTGTAGAGGCCGTATTGATTTAAGTTAACAGGCAACCTTTACCTCTGCGCTGTAATAATTATTATCTGTACTGTGATGTAGGCAATCCAAGGTAAAAGTTTACTTCACTTGAATATAAGTGTCATATATATACATTATAAACATTCAACAAAACAATCACAGATACTTGAACAGTATAACTGATACTTGACAGCAGTTACAATAAGTATAGGATATAATACTTAAGCTAAAATAATCATGCATCCACTTAGTTTTTTTTAATTTTAAGACCAGAAAGAAAATGTCATTTAGCAGGTTTTGAACGTTTGTATTAGTTTTTGTAAAGAGGTGCAGCATTACCACTGATAACAAAATGCATTTTTTGCAGTTTTTATATGTTGTAGGTCTCTATTTACATGTCACCTGTTTCAATTAAGTATTTTTATATATATATTTTTTTTTATTTGTTTTCTATAGACTTTAGGAATGTCAACTTAAAGTTTTGGGCTGTGCACAACATGTGATACAAAGTAAGTATAGCATTTATAATATACTATCATTTGTCATGGGCAAGATCATGTGGGATGACAGGATACAAATAAAATTAAATATACATTAATTCATGAATAATTTTAACCAAAAATGAACAGAGTGACCACTGAGCCTTATCGATGATACACGTCCCTATAGCCCGTAAAGACTAAACTCATTCACTCGTACACTGACAAAACTTAGTTTAATGGACAAGAGACCAGTAAACTGAGCGCAGCCTGAGCTGGTATCAGATTCATCCACATAATGCATATAGTTGGGAGATGGATATCAACGGCACCTTTTTCATCATGGCAGATTTTTTAAACTATCTTGGTGGCGTCAGTTTGTATTGTTTGGTTTTTTGGATTATGTGTCGCTGACTTTGGATTTTTAGTCAAGCGTTAAGTTTAAATGACGACATATTTGTTGTACTTGACCCAGTCATCTGAGACCGAACAGGATTTTTTCACATACTCAAAATGTTATAGTCGGATATAGAATTTCTCCACACGTCAACTTCTCCAACCATGTCTATACTATTCTTCATATCATAATTACATCTTAACTGCTTATCTCTGTCCTACATTATACACTGGGGCTTCTTTCATCTGCTTCAGGTGCCCATGGTCATCTGTGGCTCATCACTATATTTAACATAATGAGATTGTCTGCCCCAAGTGTGAGGTCTTGTGATTTTCATATGCACAAGTAGATATTTTGGGGATGAGGATCCTGAAATAATGGCACACAAACAGACAGTGTGGATCCTTTGGTGTTATGGCACCAGTCCTCATTATCCCACCCGAGTACACTCACTGAGCACATGTACGTACATGATTGGACTTGCCCTTCCATTTCACTTGGCACGCTGCAAATCGCTGCCACGTTGGCGGGTTCACTTCATTCGTGTATCGCATGCTATTAAGGGGTTATTTGTATAATTTACCACTTCTAATTCCAAAGCTCAGCCATATTGGCAGAAACATTCAAGACTAAATTGAGTGTGAAGATTGAGAGGAATTAATGTCTGCTGGACTGTGAGCTGAATGTGTGCCTTCAATGCCCTCGGCCACCACAAGGACAAGAGTCTGAGCAGGATTTAAGGTTGACTTAGCAAAGTCAATAATTGAGCTACTCTGTGGGACTTTGTCCGCCCCAAAGCAATCAGCCATTCGTTTTTGTTCGATGAGTGGGGAGAGGTAAGCTATCTAATACTATACAGCTTGTAAGTGGAACTGAAGACTGAAAACGAATTTGTTTTTCCATGTTCCAGACTTCTGCAAAACAATCATTTTGTATTGTTATCTTGGATATTTGAATAAATTCGGGTGTTAAAGTGATTTTACAGTGTGATCCCTGTTCGCAGTTTTTTTGGTATTATATTATAATTATCACTTACAGACTGAATATTTTGACTAAATATATATATATATATATATATATATATATATATATATATATATATATATATATATGGTTTAATATTAAAAACAAAGTTTCCAGTAGCATTTTATGTAGTTTTATTATAGAAATTTACGAAATGTGTTTCGCTCCAGGAAGGTAGCCAGGCTCCAGGTAGCTAATTTACTAATTGTATTTCTGTAGCATTTTGAACTTTGTTGATTAATGTGATTACTCCAAGACTGTACTCAGTTTTGTAAGTGACTGACTATAGGTTCAAATACAATACTGTACTGTACTGTATTGTATGTCTGCAAGTAAACTTTGCGTTGTTAGTTAACATTTAGTTTACTAATTTAGTTTACTTTACCACATTAGTTTGTTAGTTTAAGGTTTTCTGCTTATTAACCTTGTAATAAGCTTCCAACATTTGGAAATTCTTCTTGAAGTCCAGCTGCCATGACCTTCACCAACTTTCTGATGATAAATAAATAATGTCTAACATTTGAACAAAACTTTCATAATAGGTTTCTAAAATTACTAGAGATGTTTAAATACAATGATGTAAAAATGTTTCACTACCAAAAATGATGCACATGGGCCTTTTTGTTCTTTTTTTGGCTCCAAATTACACCGAAATTATCCAAAAAGGCTGCATCGTGACCAGAAATACCACTCAAACATTTGATAAGTAAATATAAATTATATTAACCACAACATTTCTGACTTAATTACGAACAAAAGCAAGTTCGGCAAGAGTAACTTTCCTTTCTAAAGGCCCTAATTTTATATTTCATACATTAGAAACATAATAAATCTTTATAATGTTTCCAGGCTGTTTTCTACTTTCTGGCTGTAAAATATGTCCTGAAACAAACAAGAAGTAACTGACATTAGTTGGCCAATAATGAAGGAAAGTGACTGGTGCATACTGAGTATGCAGAAAGTCATTGATTGCATTCCTGAGAACAATTGAAGCAATAGACTGCAAACATTCCCATCACCTCAGCAATAGAGCCAAGTTTGTAAATAGAAAATCTTTACAGCTGTAAATGTGATGACACAGTAGTGTATCAATAAAAAAAGTATAAACACTGCACTGTAATGACAGAATAGTGAGGAGACTATTTATTTATTCCACCTTGCCTTAGTGCTCCTTGGTTCATTGTATCTATCCTTTTGCTTATATGTATATTCATCTTGAGAGAACAACACGAATAGGGCTCAGTTGTTTTCCACATCTTTCTGCTTTTAACATGTTGACATTGTGGGCTGTATTACATCTTATTGTTCTACTTCCTGTGTGTTGCTTGCTGACTCCATCAACTTTAACTCTCGTCCACCTTAGCGATCAGTAGCTTTACGTCGACAGGCTGGAGATGGAGCTGCAAAAGCTGTAAAGATAAATGATATTATGTGATTAGGTCATTATGTGTCATGAGACATGTACAAATCTTGTAAAATTATGACTATTTAGCAGTTTGAATTAAGCCAAATCAAAATAGAATTGCAACAAACTATTAATTCTGATGAAAGGGTTTGTATGCTTCAGTGACACTGAAATTATTATTGTTGCGACATTGTCACTGCCATGCAAGACAACTCAGCATTTTCTGATCTGATGCCCTAGGACATCAGTGGTTGCCAGTGCCTGCCAAAACCGGTCCAGATGATTATTACAAAAACAATTTGATTCATATGACCTCTTTAAGGCCTGCCAAATAGTGAAAGTTAGCTTACTTGATGCATTAACCTATAAAACAGCTGAACCTCTGCTTAAAAGAAGAACACCCATGACACTCATGATCAACATAAATACTAAAAATTTGCCCGAGTGATTTTACTAATGTTAGGATCAATCACTTTACTAAACTCTGCAAAACAAACAACATGATTTGGTTGCAGAAACTGCCTGCTCTAGATCCTAACAGCAGGGATACCTGGAGTTAGTAGGAACTAGACTTTCCTCTATGTATTTTTGGCAGATCTGTCCAATTCTATTAAGCAAAGAGCTCCACTGTGTTGTCGTCGGGGTGGAGATTGTGTCAACATAGCAGGTATGCCAAATAACAGAGCAAGTTGTGAAAGTGGTGGAAGAGGTTGTGTGGAACTAATAACAATGCCAGACTATTTCTTCCATTGTTTTTGACATTCTAGTTGTATTTCCCATGGCTACCACTAATTGTCCCTGTCAGGTAAATGTGTGGATATGTAGCTTGATTTAACCATTTCAATTACATAAAAAAACAATTTTTCTTATAAGGATGGTCCCATCTTAGAGTGGACTATTATGTGCATTATGCGGCAGTCAGATATACATTTATACAAAAACTCCACTGCATGATTGTAATTACATAAAGATATGCTGCAGTGTAGATGGTTGTCCACCTGCCAAACTGATCACACAATGTGCCCAAGCTCTACATTTGGCAAGGAATTGCACAACAGATTTTTTTTCTTCCTCATGTTTGTTAACAAAGATGATTTACACAAATTGAATTTATCACTACATGGAAATAAATGAAAAATAATACATCCATCCATCCATCCATTTTCTTCCGCTTATCCGGGGCCGGGTCGCGGGGGGAGCAGCTTTAGCAGAGATGCCCAGACTTCCCTCTCCCTAGACACCTCCTCCAGCTCTTCCGGGGGGACACCGAGGCGTTCCCAGGCCAGCCGAGAGACATAGTCCCTCCAACGTGTCCTGGGTCTTCCCCGGGGCCTCCTCCCGGTGGGACAGGACCGGATAACCTCCCCTACGAGGCGTCCCGGGGGCATCCGAAACAGATGCCCAAGCCACCTCAACTGGCCCCTCTCGATGCAGAGGAGCAGCGGCTCTACTCCGAGCTCCTCCCGGGTGACTGAGCTCCTCACCCTATCTCTAAGGGTGCGCCCAGCCACTCTGTGGAGGAAACTCATTTCGGCCGCTTGTATCCGCGACCTTGTCCTTTCGGTCATGACCCAAAGCTCATGACCATAGGTGAGGGTAGGAACGTAGACTGACCGGTAAATCGAGAGCTTTGCCTTTCGGCTCAGCTCCTTTTTCACCACGACGGACCGGTACACCGACCGCATTACTGCTGCCGATGCACCAATCCGTCTGTCAATCTCACGCTCCCTATTTCCCTCACTCGTGAACAAGACCCCAAGATACTTAAACTCCTCCACTTGAGGGAGGATCTCCCCCCCAACCTGGAGGGTGCAAGCCACCTTTTTCCGGTTGAGAACCATGGCCTCGGACTTGGAGGCTGCTGATTCTCATCCCAGCCCCTTCACACTCGGCTGCAAACCGCCCCAGTGCCTGCTGGAGGTCCCGGTCTGATGAAGCCAACAGGACAACATCATCTGCAAAAAGCAGAGATGAAATCCTGTGATTCCCAAACCGGATTCCCTCCGACCCCTGGCTGCGCCTAGAAATCCTGTCCATAAAGGTAATGAACAGGATCGGTGACAAAGGGCAGCCCTGTCGGAGTCCAACATGCACCGGGAACAAGTCTGACTTACTACCAGCAATGCGAACCAAGCTCCTACTCCGGTCATACAAGGACCGAATGGCCCTTAACAAAGGGTCCCGAATCCCGTATTCCCGGAGTACCCCCCACAGGATGCCACGAGGGACACGGTCAAACGCCTTCTCCAAGTCTACAAAACACATGTAGACTGGATGGGCGAACTCCCATGAACCCTCGAGCACCCTAGCGAGAGTATGGAGCTGGTCCAGTGTTCCACGGCCAGGACGAAAACCGCATTGTTCCTCCTGGATCCGAGGTTCGACTAGCGGCCTAACTCTCCTCTCCAGCACTCTGGAATAGACTTTCCCAGGGAGGCTGAGGAGTGTGATCCCCCTATAGTTGGAACACACCCTCCGGTCCCCCTTTTTAAAAAGAGGAACCAAACTCGTCATAAACCCCTTATGACGAGTGAAAGATCAAGGTCGGATACGTCGCCCGGATTGGCGTCACCGGGGCCCCACCCTGGAGCCAGGCCTGGGGTTGGGGCACGTAGACGAGCGCCTGGTGGCTGGGATCTCTCCCACGGGACCCGGCCGGGCGCAGCCCGAAGGAGCGACGTGGGACCGCCTTCCCGTAGGCCCACCACCCGCAGGAAGGCGCATAAGGGGTCGGTGCAGTGTGGATTGGGTGGCAGCTGTGTGGAGGTGCCTCGACAACCCAATCCCTGGACAAAGAATCTGGCAATTGGGACATGGAATGTCACCTCACTGGGTGGAAAGGAGCCTGAACTTGTGCTGGAGGTTGAGCGGTACCGGCTAGAGATAGTCGGGCTCACTTCCACACACAGTCTGGGCTCTGGAACACAAAAATAATACAATAAATAAATAAAAAAGGAAATAAATGCTGACCGTCAGATACACCGCCCATATAATGTATTCATCTTTCATGAGGTTTTCACTTTTAGTTGTTTTTTGTTTATCCCCTTTGGCTGCAAATGATCATTTAAATTCACATTTAGTCCTTTGACAGCTGAAGTGAGCTACAAGGCAACAAGTCTAAAGCAAAGAACGATAGGGAAAAATGTTTCCATTACATGATATGCAAATATCGATTATTTTCTTCTTTTGGAGGGGAAAATTTATATTTTAAGCTCATTTCTTAATATTGGGATTGAGGCTGCTGAGTGTGGTAGATGGGGACAATCACTAAAGACACTATGTTGATGCTGATGCTTTGTTGTATTGAAGGTCGGGCTGGGAAGACTCTTAGAGAGGTTGAGTTGAAGACGCCTTTCTCTCATTTAGGTAGAGATGAGAAGAGACAGGCAGAGATGCAGAATGAAAAAGTGGAGCTACAGGGTGGAAAGGACAGGAAGAGCTGTGTGGTAATGGAATCTAAGGGTGGTATAGATGGAACCTTAAAGATTTGTCCAGACTAGTACGACCTGAGCCAGGCCAGAGCTGCACAAGTGAAGCCCAAAGTGCAGACAGGTTGATCTGGTGGTTCACAATGTTTTTATTTAGGTAAATTTAAAAGGAGTGAATAGTTATGCTCTGGTTTCACTTTGACAAGAATTTGAATGTTTTTGTGTAAATATTTGTCAAAAAATCCACATGATTTAATGTAGTAAATAAAAGAAAAACATTTTCAAAGTGTTGAATAATGTTTTTTGTGTATGTAAGTAGTTCCTTGAGCAGAATAGATTATTTTTTGATTAAAGGTTAGTACAATTTCTTAAGACTTTGAAAATACCAGCCTTCTTAGATAAAACTATCTTTGCTTTTTTTTCCATTTTACTTCCCATTTTCTTTCTTGTCATCTTGTTTTTTCAAGTAAAGAAACACATTCCCAGTGGGGCAGTTCCATTTCTATTTTAATCTGAACTGTGTTGATTCCAACTGTTGTAACTTTGCTTGAAATAAGTCTTTAAAGAGTCATCCCAAACCTGAGTTGCTATTTTAGCATCATCATTATATAATCGTTTTAATGTGTTCGCGTGTGTGTCTGTGTGTGTGTGAGAGCGTGTGTTAAGCATCATCTTACACCTTCTGCTGTCAGCCAGCATGGTGATGCATCATGCAACAGTGTGAACTGTAATAGCATCATGTCAAACCCACCTTTTACCCTGAACAGCTCTTTGTATGGTGACATGGCATGATGGTAGCACATAGACTGTGTGCTTTCTGTATAAAATGTGTTTCAAAAAGATTAGAATAATACCTACAAAACATCAATGTATAATGTGATCACACAAGTGCAGTAAACAAACTGTAATGCCATTCAGATCTCCCTTGGTTGCCAGGTTTGTCTCTGGAGAGGGATCATTTGTGACGATGGGCAAAAGCCACTGCTTTGTTTTTCCTCCTTCTGCTCCGTCTCTTCTCCTTTGCCTGCTTTGGTGACAAATGGCCCTTTCTACTTTTCACATTTCAACTAGGAAATGTAAATGTGACCATTTACTCAGCTTCATCAAATCAACACAGCACACTGCCATTGCGTCTTGTTTTGTGTCTTGTCATTCACAGCGAGACCAGATGTATATAGGCATCCATTTGCTTCTGCGGTCTCATGTGCTTCTTCTTAATTATCAATCAGGAATGAACTGAGATTTTGAGATTGCCTTCCTGCTTTTGGCATGATTGGGTTTTAGCATGTCTGGGAATGCTTAGAAGAATAAGGGCAACAGGCACATTCATCTACATGTTAATCAAATGGCAGCGTGCTCTGAAATTTATAGCTTGCTGGGTAAAGGTAAACACTTAGTAGCCTCACCCTGCGGGCCCCACTAGAGACAGCATTTAAAGCAGTGTCCTCAAGCAACGAGAGTTCTCGCACTTATGACCCGACTTTATTTTGGCTTTAGCTGGTTTATTCTGTTTAGACACAGCACAAGACACAGCTCATTTAATAAAGTGGACTGTTGTATTAGATTAGATGACCAATTTGAATGATGCTGCACTGGCACAGTCATAGCTGTGTCGTTTAGCATGAATTACAATGCAGGGATGTTGACAAAAGCCATTTTGCAAGGTCACTTGTCACAAAGGATTTAAAGGAAAAAGCAAAAAGTGATTGATTGACCACCCACAGAAAAAGAGCCACTGATCCTTGTGTTTGCTGTCCAGATGTGCAGAACCGAAACAAATAACTAATAAATTATTAGTCAATCATGATTAGTTGTTACAGTTATTTTGAAAATATTCACCAGATTAATCAAGTTATTGGCTATACATGCATGAATTGATTCAGTTTAAGTGTTTGTATGCACTGGAAAAAGATACCAGTGTAGGCGTTTTGGCTGTAGAAGTGTAAATTTTAAGAAAGAAGAAAGAATGAAGTCTGGCAAATGGTTTTTGTGCTACCTGGACTTTCTGTGAATGAGCATGGGCCACATTTTAAGACCCAGGCCAGTGAATTAATCTGATTCTTATTTTCATTCCTGCTTTTTCCTACACTTAGCTTATTCTTTTTTTACAGGAATAAAATCTAGTTTGTCCGTGACACTTGTCTCGCTTGCCTCTCATCCGTTTTAGGAAGGTGCTTTTCATCAAGGACACTGATTATTACTCTATTCTCCCACTCCACTCCTGTCCTTCTCATTTGATTTCCATCAGTCGGGTCTTGTTCTCTCACTCTCTCTGCCCCCACTTCCCCCCTTTAATTAGCCTCCAAGCAGACACAAAGAGAAAGTTGTGATAATGAAGCAAGGAGAAGGGAGATTCCAATTTGGAGTACAGCTAACTCTTTAGAGATGTACTATTTCATTTGTAATTCGTCCTTCAAAGACCACACTGGAAGTAGTAGTACATTTACTGCCATATTTGTCAATTCCATAAGCACAGCACTTCTTTTTACACCGTATATGCTTTTTTGAGAAGTTGATCACTAGAATAAAATACAAAAATACAATACAATCCATATTATACATGAAACTGCTTAGGGCCCAGTAGTAATGCTAACGTTAATGCTATCAGTTCTCACTGGATTAGAATTTGTGAACAGCACTGCCAATCTTCACATTAGCTGAGCAACTTGACACACCGTGTGCGTCTCAAATTCACTTGTGCAAATTCAGTGTCCTCCACCTGGAAACTTGCATGAGCTCAACATCATGGAGGTGGAGGGTCTGTCCAGTAGTTTGCATTTGGACTGCAGTACCCCTTTTTAACACTCTGTGTCAGTCCTACATATTGGTACTTTAAATTACTTGCTGCTCTGCAGTGGAGAGAATAGGTAGCTGTGTTACTGCTGGATGAGCAAGGGCAACAGAAGTCTGTTCAAACAGGCAGAGCTTATAATGACAGCTGGATTACCTGAGGAATCAGTGTGTTGTATTGCTGCAGAATAGAGTGACACGGACACTGTGTGAAGAACTAAACAGTGTCTGTTAAACTAAATTTGCAATACACAACTAATGTAGCCATAGCAACTGTACACAGCAAATACGGTGAAAACATTATCCTCAAAATCACTAGATGTGAAAAAAATGCATAAAAAAATCATACTACAACAAAATCAAATATGACTGAAATTATACAGCTTATGTGTGAAATCACTAAATTAGGCACAAAATGAACACTAAATACAATATTTGTTAAGATGATAATATTATCATCATCCTGCATGTAGGGTTCAGTTTAATAAAATAATCAATCAATAAAAATGTAACAGATGATGAATTGATAATTATTGGTTGTATTTTTGCACTTCATAATCATAGCGCTCTTTTTTTTAAATTATATTAGAGTTCAGTGTTTGGTGATTGAAAGTTTAGACTGAACTTGTTTACCTAATATAATGTCCATGCACCCTGTGCAAAGCCTTCATATCTGTTCAAGCATTTCCAGCTCTTCAGAATACCCCTCTAATTTAGAGTAATCCTTCTACAAACATGTTGCATGAATCAGTCTGCGCACTTACATTCATTTAAAGCGATGCAATGAATGGGTGATTGCAATCCCTGCAGGGAGACAAACTGATAAGAGGATTGACTGACAGATCAGGGGGTGTTGCTACAGCATAATTTATCTCTGAATGGCTGCTGCAGAGTTCACATTCAGGGGAGATAATGTCATTTTGCACCTAATAAGCTAATGGATCCTAAATCCACTTTTTAGCATGCATATGAGCTGAGCACCATTACGCTAATGGTGATGCACAGAGTAGGGATGGAGAGAATGGCAGCGAGTGTTATTTGAATTAAAGTCCACTCTAACCTCAAACATGTGGAGGACGGATTATGACGGAGGAAGTGATGAGTGCAGTATTGCCTCCTCTTGCCCTGTTCAGCTTTTTTCTCAGAGGGATTGGATTAGATTTGTTGGAATTGGGACATTAAATAGTTGATTAGGGATAGAACTATATATTATTTGCAGTTATTAACTATCTTAACATCTGTGTAAAAATAAACAAAAACAAAATGTGCCACTTTTTGAGAGTCCTATATATATATATATATAATTTTTTTTTTTTTTGTGTCACCATTAAGTCAAAGACAGTATAGAAACGTTTGTTGCTAGCACCCTATCCTCCTCCCTACATGGTGGAGAACCTCTGTCTCTCCTGTGGGGAGAGGCTCATGATCAGTCAGCATGTTAAAAACTGCTCACCTCAAGCTTCGGATGGATACACTTTTGTGAAGCATGTTTCCATGTTTATGGAATTATATTTCAGAAAGGTGATGACAACAGAACCTATTGATAAACACAGTAATCAGGGTTAGAAATTGTCCTCATTTAGTTTTCACAAATTTCCACTTAACTCATGTAGCCCATTTTGCTTATAATTATTTCTTTGTCGTGCCTGGTTGAGTACTACAGTATGTCAACCACTGACCTGAGAGAGTAGCTTTGTGGCTCCTACTCATAGTCTGTCTTTGTTGTGGACTGGCAATTATTTGTTTTGTTGTCAGCCATCCATATTCACGTACCAAGGGCCACCTTCCACAAAGCAAATGATTTGATGAGATGCCTTGTTTTATTCCGGACCTTTGATTGAACACCTTTGAGGCTGCCACCTTCAAAAACCAAACAACTGCATTGTCTCGGTGTCTCTCAAAGCCACCCTCCTGACGCCCACGATCTTGATAATATATTTTCTAAATCCAATACTCACTCATCTGTTGCTGTTTCATTCAGCTGTTTATGCACTGACACTGGTGTGAATTTAGTTTTCCTGAAGTGGAAGGGTTTCCATTATGCACATGTAAAATCCTGAAGGTCACTCCCCCAACAACATATCATGTTGAAACAAACCTATGAACAAACGAAAGACTTTAATATGAGCACAAAATGCAAATGAATTTGATAGATTAAATTGTAATAAACACACTCAGCCACCCATACCCATTCTTACGAATACACACTCACACATACAACAACTCATACTCTATGATTTCATTTTCTGCTTCAGGGGTTTTCAAATCTGTTTAACCTCTATTACAATACAAGTTAAATATGTTGCAGTCTATTGGATTCTACTTTACAATTTAATTGTGTCTGTCAATAATTTTCTAAATTTTAATAAACTAGATGTGTTTTATTTGGTTATTTTGTTCTGTTTTCTGTAGAGTAGTGATTCATTCATTCATTTGGCTTTAGGTCAGCAAACGTGCACAGTAGTAGCCTGCTAATTTTGTAGGGATCTCACAGTGCTCCTGCTGTTCCTCCTTGCACAAAAGGGCTTGTTGCCTTTCTACAGCCCTGTCCAGCTTCCCCAGTGTTAGGGCCAGTCTTCTGGTATCTCTTCCATGCTCCTGCGACTGTGAGAGATTGACAGTCACCTGTGCTTCCTAAATGGACAGACCAATATCCCTAAAATTTTAACTGCAATTTAACTCACTTGGTGTTATACTGTGATGAATTTTTTTTTTCAATTAAGTTGGTGATGCTATTGGAACAGAGGTTAGCCTCCCACGCTCTACACTAGGTAACATTAGTGCTGAGTTCTGAAAAAAGTGAAATCAGTGAGGACTTGAAGTTTATTAAAGGTCACGCTTGATCATGTAGTTACTGTGTTGAGCTATAGAAAAGTGGATGGAAAGCTGTTTTGTTGCTGTCTTATAAAAGAATCGATTATATGGGGTCGAGAGGGTTTATAGTAATTAACTGAGACCAGCTGATTGTGCACACACAAATAGTGTTTACAGCCTTTATATAGAAAGATGCCACTTGAAAATAGTATATGGTGAAAAAGAAAAAAACACTTGAACACTTTAGTTCACATTATTCATTTCAACATGTCTGATGTTTTGTAATTCATTCTCCAAAGCTGTTGAATAAAACAGGTCACTTTGGAAAATATGTATAGCTTTTATACAGAAATGAATCAAGAGAGGCTGCTCTTATTTGGAGGAGAGACTGAACACTTGCCCTCTTCCAATATTTTGGAATGTCATCATTGTATAGGAAGCTATTCACAAGAGAGAGCAACTAACAGCTGACAGCTTCTTTAACCTCTTATAGTGTGAATAATATCTAAGGAGATTTGGGTGGATTGGAAGATAACAACAACGACTGGGTTCATCAGAGATAATCCTCGGCATCAGTACCTCAAGGCTAGAACATCATTTGCAAACAAAACACTGTGACCTATATATAATGTTTACAAGTGGCTTTCTAATGGTATAAACAATTGATAATATTAATTTAGACTAATTCAGAAAGCCTAAATGGTCATTTGAATGGCAGAGGTACCAAATGTGCCAAGTCTTGATCGACTTGTTTGTCTCCTCTTGTCTGACTAATTAAGGTCAATATCATTCTCACAGCTCTGATTTCAGTGTGAACCAACCCTTCAGAATGTGATAGATATATTTCACTTTTCAAAATCTCATGTAACCTTAGAGATGTTTGAGAGACAAGTGCCCAGACCTATCCACATTTAAGAAATTAGCTGCCCTGAAAAGAAATTTCCGAGACTTGTGGGTTCTTACACAAACAACGATGCTCCATTGGTTCAAACACAACTGGCTGTGAACTGTATGCCATAAGTACAGTTATTGTAGGAGAGATTGAGAGAGTTCGTTAAGTTTGATGGTAGGAGAAAAATAAATAATAACATTGCTGTGACTAAATATCTTATATAAACAGAACTAGAACTAGATCTTCCAATGTTGCAACAAATGCCTTGGTCACATGAGGCCAGGCATTATCCTGCAGTAGGAGGAACTCAGGCCCACTGGTCCAACATAAGGTCTGAGAGCCACCTGGAGGATCTCACTCCGGTACCTCACGGCAGTCAGGATACCTTTAGTTTGGTCTTGGACCCTCCAAGGACATACTTCCCTAGACCATCACTGATACACCACCAAACCAGGCATGTTCGATGATGCAGGCAGCATATCATTCACCATGATGTCTCCAGACTCTTTCACGCCTGACATGCCCCACATGCTCAGCGGGAACCTGCTTTCATCTGGGAAGAGAACGAGGTACCAGTGGCAGACCTGCCAATTCTGGTATTCTCTAGTGAATGCCAATCAAACTGCACTATGCTAGGCTGTGAGCACAGGTTGTACGAGAGGACATCAGGCCGTCGAGTTTGACAGTTGGGTCAGAAATATGTTCACCTGCAGCCTCCTGGAGGTAATTTTTTAGGGCTCTCACAGTGCTACCCCTGTTCCTCAATGGCTTTTTTGTGCAAGTCATGTTACTGCCAGTCTTGTTACTGGGTTGTAGCCTCTTTATGGCCCTGTTTGGCCCTTCTTGTCTTAACAGTTTGTCTCACGGTATCTCCTCCATGCCCTGGAGGTTGTGCTGGGAGCCAAAGAAAATAACTAACTGTATGGATGCAGCATCTTGGAGTAACTGGAATACTTGTGCAACCACATTGGGCTGCAGGTATGGCATAATGCAATTTGAAAAGAATCAGTCAAGATGGACAAGCCCCCCAACATGCAACACTGCTTTCCTTTCTAAGGTTTGTCTTGTTTTTGCCTCTCCATTGCACTTTTTTGTCATTTTCATTTGCATTGAGGCAGGAGAAACTGATTCACAATCACTTGTGCTTCCTAAATGGACAGATTAATATCCCAGAAATGAATTGACTTGGTTATTTATGATGATCAAAATACATACAGTGAGCAGTGTATAATTATGTTGTTTTTTCTGTCAGTGGGGAGCTAAAATACTGTTATAACTTTTCATTTAATACCACAACAGTTGACAAGCTAACCTTGTCTATCTCTTACTCTTGTGCTAATGCTTAACTCTAAACTAATTCATTACTATAAAATTCCACACCAGCAATTGATACAGTGAAAACAACAGGTCCCCACAAAGTGGGAAAGGATCAAATGCAGGAATAATACTAGGGATTGTCCCATGTGCAAATCCTGTGTGGTCTTCATTAATTAATGTATTATAATTTCCTCTGTTCACCCCATGCACAAATTTCTTTATATGCCTGACCCTGAGGATTCAAAAAAATATTTGACTTATGGACATTGTTCAGCCAATTGCTTGATGGTCAGTAGAGTAATTTAATCACTCCACTGGTATTTCTCAGCTGGCCTTTGCTGTAGTTTAGTGGCAATCACACTTATTATTAAAAGTAACACACGTCTTGTGGTCCCCTCACCTCACCTCAAAAGATTCTAAAACTTTTCAGCTCAGTTGTTCCATGACGGTGCAACGACCTACCCACCTCTGCCCAGTCAGAAGCCTGACGCCCAGTTTTCAAAAACCTGCTGAAAACAAAACTCATCCACAACTTTATCTGCACTTAAATCTTAAAAAAAAAGAAGAAAAAGAAACACCTCATGAAACGGAAACCCATCTTCCTAGAGCCCTTTACTTTATAGTTCCTCTCCTTGGCTTAGACATTCGCTTGCTTTGTACCTCACTTGTAAGTCGCTTTGGATAAAAGCGACTGCCAAACGACTAAATGTAAACCACTGTAAAAGTATATGCCATGCCACTTCCACAACATACATTTGCTGTGGCTGTGATTCATTATTTTGCAATTTTCACCAATCTCACTTGATGGCTTTGAAGGCCTCTTAAATTTCCTCACTGGCAGAAAGTGGCTGGCTGTTTTTGTGTGCCAAAAATATACCTATAGTATTTAATGACTTGATTTAAAGCAGAGCAGAACTTTATCACAACTACCAAACTCTTCTATTTTATTTCACGTGGGTGAATACTCTCAATGGTCACAACACTTGTGACCATGAAGAGTAATAATGGTTCTTAAACTATGACATGATCAAAATGCTGGTACTGCATGACTTGGCAGTTATCAGTAACCAAACAAAGGACATTAATAACTTAAGCAAGCATAGTGCTGCTGACTTTGTTGTCTAATTTTGTTCACACACAAAATAGGTAAGGCAAAACTAAGTGAATTTAGTACTTACTTTATTACCCAGTGCCATTTACATGACCCATGCTGTTGCTGATGATTCATATTCATCTTTTAATGTCAAACCTAAATGTTTTTAGGCTACAGCAAAAGTAAAGGAACTGGCCTCACTTTTCCAATACCTTTTGAGGGTAGTGTAGCTGCACAGTGCATATTATTTATTTTTATGTATTAATATTATTTTTAGAGCTGTTTCTCTGCGCTAGGTCTATCCACGTTTTGTGTTCAGACTAAGAAAGAAGACATTAACTGGCTTTAGTGCTTTCTTTAAACCTTCTGCTATTGGCTTTTTTTATGCAGCATTCTGTGTGGTGTGTTTGGAGTCATCTTAGCACCTACTTCTAGGGTGAACCACAGTGCAAAACTACCTCTATTTATAGATAAGTTGTCAAACTGTGGACTGTAGCCACTGAGAATAGAAGAGACTGAGAATATCTAAACTTTTTCAGTTTACTTTGTAACCCTTTCTAGCTTAAAAAAAAAGAGATAGGAGATCCTTTTACGCAGGCCATGGTTCAGAGCAGCAGGTGGTTCTTGTAAACTGTAAACTAAAAATTTAAAATGTAGTGTTTTCTTTATATACAGTACCTCTAATGAACAACTCGTATCACACTATATTACACTGCACTGGTTAACTTCTGACTCCAGCAACTTTGGGGTGTACATCATCACTCAAATCCATTCCATCACTCCACCAATTTACACTATGAATGTTTGAATGATTGATTTAATATGGAGAAGAACTTAGTTAGTTAAGTTATCTTGTGTGTGTGATTGTAACAATCTGTAGGTGAAGATATTACCTTACCTTTTCCTTACTAGTGCTGTGTATGTGAGAGACATTATCATTTGATAGTTTGAATATCATCATTATGCACAATCTCGTTATCAATTTGACTCATTAATAGTAAAAGTCTATAAAGTCATCAAGAATCTAAAAGAGCAGCCAAATTGATTCATAATGATGTTCAGTTGCCATGAAGCCTAAATTTCCAAATGTTCTAGGCCTATAGGTCATAACAAATTAGAGGTGCTGTCATTCACACAGCAAACTTTATTTTCAGCTTTTCCCTCTGGAAAAATATCATGGTGTAATTAATTGTGCTCTCAGACCAGTGCTCCTTGTCTAGACAGCACTGTGGTAGAATGAGATAACTGCACTGGGTGGCAGACCCTGTTCATTTAAGAAGATTAGTTATTAGATTGTAAACTTTAATTTCCTCTGTTGCACCAGGAGTTTTGTATCCACGAGAACAGAACTGTATCTCATTTACAGTCATTAGTTCACAAACATACTATCACAAAAGATAGTTAAATGTACTGTGTAAGAAAATAAGACTTTGGACAGAGAGGAAGATTCATAAGCTTAAGCAGTGCAGATTCTGTTGACCTTTGTTTCTCCATTTAGCGATAGCTACATCAGCATTCTTGTCTACTTGCATGCTGTTGAACATCTCTTTGTCATTAATGCATGATAATCCTGGTTTTGTAAGATATACACAATGTTAATTAGACAAGAAGATTGGAATAGATGTGAAATTTAGAGTAATTTCACAATAAGACTGTCATCACTTCCCTCATAATAATGCCTTCAAAAAGCACTGTTGTTTAATCCATTAGCAAAGCTACGATTCCTATCGTCCCTGCAGTTATTTGGCTGTAAAGGGAGAAATCAGCCCTCATTGCCCCTGACAGATATCATCACTTTGAGATATTCACTGCAGTTCAGCACTTATTTGGTGATCAAGTGTTTGATTTAAATTTGGAATTTAATTTTGTGGTACAGTCACCACCCACTTTCCTTTGACCTGGTGGATAACCTTCTTCAGTTTGCGGTTTTCTTTAACAACCAAAATGACTGCGTAACCTGCAGAAAAGAGGGAATGAACTTATTACTCTCAATCAAAAGTGGGCGTGTAGGAATATAAATGCTTCCTGAACACTTGGGCAAGTCTGTGATTGCAGCCGGGTCTTACTAAAATGTCTAGTGGCTGCATTGCATTATACTCTATTGAAGCTATTGTCAAAGTGGCAAAATTGGTCTCTCTGCCTCTTCTACAGTGGATTTACTATCTACTTGTATTTGAAGCGTAAGTGCAAAATGGCAACTTTACAAAGAAAGCCTTATTCTGAGAAGCTGACTCCAAAACTTACCTTTATGTCGGCTACATACCTTTATATTTTTTTGACTGTGGTTTCATCATAACGTTACTTATCAGTAAAAGGCAGGCTCAGAAATACCTGTAATAGTTTTTTTTTTCAAATATTTTCTGCTGTCAATACATCATGGGAAAAAAAAGTGCTTCTTAAATTTGAAATTAAACATTAGACCTGCCACTTTTGTGTTTTTGAGGATCATAATAGATACCCCCTATTCTCTGTGCCCAAGTGCTATGGATTTTTTTCTCCTCTTTTGGTAGAAAATGAGGAGGCTTCTGCTTCACTGCTATTCCACAGAAGCAGTATTTGGTCTCATCTCCACACACACACAGCTCAGTGAAAAGAAGAGTGATACCCGTGGGGTTGCTTATGGCTCATTTCTTGGTCTTGTCTCACATTCACCGCACACAATTCCATTAAAGTGTGAGGTCTTTGGAGAAAGAGAGCATGCGCCCTCATGTGCAACACAAACAAATGCACCAATGATGCACATACACACACACATACACCCTACAGGCTTCTTTTCCTGGTGAGGGAGCACTCACTTAGCTTAGCGACAGAGTGCAGAGATTGGAAACTCAGCGAGTGGTAGGAAACTTGTGGTATGGAATGAGGCGACGTTTGATGTTAACAGAAAATTCAGTCTCCACTGTACAGGCACTTTGCTGTTAAGACTGATTGGCATTTAAAAGATTGCATCAAATTAGGATCTGTTTGAGGTTAGATGTTTCCTACACAGTATGTATGAGTATAACCATTTACCCCCTTTAGTTCCACTGATACATTATATGTTACTTTCACATCATAGTTAGACCAATCATAGTGTATTAATTTAAATTTTGGATAAACAAATTAAATATATATATATGTATTTAGAGGTAGATGCACTAGTTACACCTATGACAACTGCTCCCGTGTCTATTGAGTGAGTTGTTAATTTTGGCCAACCTGGCGGACGTGTGAATTGTACCTGATTTTTCTGGAACTTGATAAAAGAACAGTATGGTAAATTGAAGACACACAATGAAAGTACACAGCTGATTCAGGTTTTGAGGTGTTGCTCCTTCTGTACCAGGCCATCCTCTTGTGCAGCAGCTGCTTAGTTTCGTCAATGTACAGCTCAGAGCACTCTTCACTGCATTAGACTGCATACACTATATTATGTTCTGGTTTCCAGTCTTTAGGGTAGACAAGTTTCTGTCTTAGTGTGTTTGTGGGCTTAAAATGGACATGTATGTGGTGTTTTCCAAAAATGCCTTTCCAATAACCAGGTATATGAGTGGTAATGTAGCAGATATCAGCCAAACAATGTTACTTGTAATATTATTCCTAAAATAGGAAGCCAAGTCAAGTTAAACCAAGTTTGATGTTTTGACAAGGTTAAATCTATGGAAACATGGCAAATAAATCTAAGTTTATCAAACTAAACTCCCAACAACAAGGCTGACTTGTTATTTATGTTAGTTATGTGTGTGCCCACCTAAACGATTTCTATGCATTATTGACTGTATTTTAGTTCAGATAAACTTTTTGTCTCTATCATCTCCTTAGGGAAATATCTGTCTGTTTAGCTGCAACAGTAAATGTTCACCTCCATTCACCATCTATAGTCTCTATGTCTGTCTGCTGTTTGGTGTTGAGAAAAGAGTTGGTGTTTAGAGCTCGTTTCCTGAAACAGCTGCCTGCTGTGGCTGAAAACACTGCGAGAGTGAACAACGATTTGTACCTCACCTCTGTAAAGCCAAGGGGAGCTGCAAATTCGGCTGACGCTTCACTGTAGGTTTGTGATTATGTGCAACTTCTGTCAAGCTGTCACAGTGTTTCCCTGTTTCTATTTGATAGTTTAATAGAAATATAACAAGTGGGATTGCGACATAATGATTTAACTAAAACAAACAAAAAAAGCAACTGCTGGATGACACATGAGAACTGTGATAACGTGCTCCGTGCTAACCATCTCTACCCTTTTTGGCATTTTGCTACATTGAGGACATTAAAGATCATTAGTCACTTGCTATATATGTTTCTGACTTCTCTTTTTCTTTCTTATCAATGTGGATGCTGTTCAGTAGGTTTTGTAGATGTTGCTATCTAATTACTTAAAGATGTCTGGAGACTCATATTACACACAGTTGCTACTATTTTTAAAAATTTACTGACCAGGGGCAGCGCAGGGGTCACCTAAATTAATTTCTAATAATCATATCTCCCCAGCTCTCCAGAGCCAAACGAAAACTGTTTGAATTTAATAACAATTTGTAGAAAAACAATGAATTAGCAATTGTTGGACCCATTGCACTGCCTTCTGTAGCATATGTAAACACACCTCTGCCCACCCCAACCCCGTCTTTGTGCTGCCCGCTTATACTACTGTGATTGCAAGGGAGTTTCTTTAAGTGTGTTAATGACAAGTCCCCTGACATGTTAGCATTGAGCTATTGGATCAGTCAGTAGTAAATTGCCAATATACAGCACCATGGAGATCTAGAAGCTCTTTTCCACTAGCAAAAAAAAAAAGAAATATGCCATATAAAATACAATGATAACAATATGGAAATTATTCTACACAAAAAAAGTCCTATTGAACCTATAACATGGTTTGATACATGCTATAATTTTATGGCCAGAATTGAAATTGTGAGTGCTTTTTAGTGGAAAACTTATGTAATGGAAGCACTTTTTCTGAACTATACCTATTATATCTAATTATTTCTTAACAAAATCACATTTCTATGTAGCTGCTATAAACAAAGGGCTTTCCTCATCAAATTGTCAGTCGGTATCATCAAATCATTTGAAAAGGTTCCCGGCCCCACTTCTTTTAATGTTAACTGTCACTTGTCAGGTACAAGCGGGCCTAGGCAGTTTTTCTCCTGATTGCTCTGCAGTTATGAGTCAGCAGGCTCAAAACAGGCTGCCAGTCAGTCATATGGTGATGTAGTTGCTAGCACTCCTAAAACAGATTTAGGAGAGCAGCAGTGTGATAGGCAATGCAGTTGACTCATACTTTTAGAAGGTGCGATTGGGCTTACATGGCTAGTCTTGATTGGTTCCACTAAAAATAATAAAAAACAAAAAAATCAAGCTGAACCCCACACAAACATTTGTGGATTATGTTTAAATTTGACTTGGGTTTGACCTTGTTTATGGATATCTTGTCAGTTGTCCGAAGTAAATTCTTACAGTGCTAATTTTATCTTCACTTTGCCCGTTGTGATATGCATAACCAAGTAGTTGCAAAGTCACACAGAATGTGTTGCATGGCTGGAGGTAGTTGATAGATGTGCACATCATATTATTCAGAAGAAGAAAAAAAATCAATATAAAATGTGATTGATGCTGAGAAAAGTCAAAACCTGTCCAGCCCTGATCCCCCTGGTCAGGCTGGGCTGCAGTCAGGGTGAGAATCAAAGCTCTGTAAGAACAAAAATCTAAAACAGCCTTAGAAAAGTGAATTAATACCACAAAAGGGTTTGAGAATAGCTCCTACTTCCTAACTACTGCAGTGGAACAATTCAGTGCTTTAGAAGCTTCCATGTGTATATATATTTTTATCTTACAGAGGTGTTTCAAATATTAAATCTGTTGGTGTTGACAACCACTAGTTCATGTTCATGTTTATTTTTATATTTCACAATAAACATGGTTTTTATTGAACATGACATTTTAGATACCTATTTACAAATACATTGTTGTTTTGAGGCTTATACTTTGTTCCCCTCTCATTTCTACATGTTTATACCTCTCCAGTGAAGTAAAATGCCTCCTGTTTATACAGTTAATTTATTTGTTAGTCTGGTGGTTTTTGTACCTCCCGGCTGCCCTTGACATATCTCAAAAGGACATTATCTCCATGTAAAACCCTACTAGCAGTCTACATGCTGTGTGTACTTAGATAATTGCTCATTGCAAAGCTCTGGGTTTAACATTATAACCAAGAAAATGTTGCGCATGGAAGAGAGCTGAGGTTGCCAGCAGTTAGAGCCTACTGTGTTAAGTCTCGCAGTTTGGCAGCTCCAGTGGTGGCGGCATGTTCAGTAGTTTTCTACTTCCACTTTCAAGAAAATCCTCCTCTGTCAGTCAAGTGATAATGGGGATCTTTTTGTATCTTTACAGTGTAATGCTATAGTGCCCTAAGACAGCTCCTGCAATTTACTGCACCTATAATCCAATGTGTGGAGCATGATGCCATCATCGGTTGTTCCAAGCTGCCTAAACATTTTATTTAAGATTTATAATGTTTCAGAGTTTTCTGTATGAAAGTATTTATGCCCATTTCTGTGCTATTCTTGTGAACACAATATCTCATAAACACCTGAAGAGGATTTTTTTCAAGTTTGGCAGCTTGAACTGATTAGATTTTGGTGGTCCAAGGTCAAACATCATGGTCACTATTACATCACAAAATATGTTTGTGGCCATAACCTTCTGGTAGAATAAAACAATAAAGTGATAACGTTGTCTATTTAAAGGTCAACCGCTGTAAAACTAGTATTCAATTGCTCCAACTGAAGACGGTATGTTTCACGCTGAAACTTAAATAGAATCATATGTCAAGATTGCCATAACTTCAATTGTACCAAAAACTAAAAATCTTCTTCCGTCTTCACGATATGCAGCACATTATGAGTCTGGACAGACATGCATGCAAAGTGCAGCTTGACTGGTTAGCAGCGGCAAACTGTCAGTCTGTAATTCAAGTTCCTGTGAAAATGCTCCATAGAGGGTTTTTTAAGATTCTCCACTTCATAATTTTATATTCAAATTAAATCAAATTGCTCAAAGAACCCACAGACAATTTTAACTTCACTCAGGGTTTAACCATCTTCAGCTTAGTTTTGTAGTCCACAAGTTATATTTGACTCTCTCTGCTCTCATTAGTGAGTTCTCCAGCAAGAGCAGGGAACTGTCTTCGGGGAGAAAAGCTCTGGCAAACCTTTGCTGTACACACCCTGCAACAAACAGCAGTCAGATAAAGCTAACTGTGAGGATTTGGCATCTAAAGGGCTTTAAATTTCCCTCGGGGCATCATGGAGCGCAGAACAGAGCTAAAAGGTGAGTAAATTTTGGACTTAAATTCATCTGATGGCCAAGAATTTTTCTATTTAAGACTTTTCTGCTCAGATGACGCAGGTTTTAACAGACCTTACTTTCCTAACACAGAACATTTTTGGACAGATTTAGCAGCTGCTGCTATGGAATGATGAAGATTGAAGCCAGAATAGATGAGTCATACCTATTCAGGAATCATCTGTTTTTACAATCATATCAATCATAAGTGTAAAAAAAACACAAAACAGCTTTACCGGTTGCTGAAAAAAGTTAGATTCAGAGAATAATCTAGAAGTAAAACCTCTGCATGTACAGATAAACAGTCCTAAGGAGGATACAGAACGGCTGCGGAAACAGAGGAAAAACTATCTATGAGATATGAAACATAAACCAATTAACAACTGTGTCTGCAATTTCCACAAAATCTCTAATACAATTAAGAATTAGCGATAACAATGCCAAAGGCAGCACTTCTGGTGGGACTATAACCGATATTAACCAGAATCTTCTGCTAAAAGGTCATTTGTGACTAAATAAAAATGGAAAATGAACTGCAAGAGTGTGTAGAAGGACAGTATTCAGAAGCACTGGAGCTACGAGGCACGTCAAAATTGAATATTGAAGGTTTGTTATTGTCATTTGTGATCAGGTTGTATCTGACTGTGGCTTTGATTCTACCATTAATACCATTAAGCACTTATGTAACAGATGCGGTATTTTCAATTTCACACCCTGCTTAAGGAGACACAGTCATTCATTCATAAATCTACCATTCTGACAATGCCACTTTTATGAAAATTATTAATTATACTATGCAATAATACTGTGTGTGACAGTGAAATTATTGTTTTCTTAACTTCCAGACCTGAAATATGCTTAACTGGATCACGCCCAGTATAACAGAAATTAAAATGTCATATTGCCATTTTGCTAAATTTGTATGCAAATGATACTGCAAGCTCGAGTCAGATAACTGTTAACTGTGTATACTTTGCATAACTGGTTGCTGCCCTTTCAATTCCAGGAGAAGCACCTGCAACTAGAAAAATAAGCCTACTGGTCTGCAAATGTTCCCGTCTAGCTCCATGAAGCCGTATCTAGAAACTATACAGAATATCATCAAGTTATCTACAGAAGGAGTCAATATATCAATAGACATAAACAGTACATGTAGCTGCACAAGCTGCAAAAGGACATGTGTATGGTCATGGCATATCCCTTCATATGCTATCACATCATAATGCTTCTCTACTTCTTCCCTATTGAAATGCATTCGCAAAATGTGTGTGCATGTGTAATGAGTGAGAGAAAGAGAGACAGACGAAAGAGCAGTGTACAGAAAATAGGGTATCCCCCAGGGACACTGCTTACTCCCAGTAGAGCGACCTGTCTTAAATAAATCATTCCATTTCCATGCCCAACTTCCCTATCTTCCTTTAATCCAGTGTGGGAGAGAGTGGAGAAAGATAGGGGAGTAAGCTGTTTGCCTTCCTCCTCTGTCTGTGTGTCGCTTTAAGCCTTTCGTAACTTCAGTTCCCAAACTTTTTTTTTTTGTTGACCTAGTTAAATGTAACTGTAAACCTACAAACTGGGTTGTACAGTAGAGAGGAAAAATGTTTCAAATGATTTTTCTTTCGGTAAACAAGGTTGTTTTCATTGCTGCGTGGGCTCCAGCTGCATAAGCTGAGCAGGTTGACCACACATACTTTAGTAATGAGATCTATTTTCATATGCACTTTGAAATACAAGCCTGAATTTCCTCCGTGGTCAATTTAATAAATTCTACATGACTAAGATAATAAAAAAGTTCAAAAGTCAGGTTTTTAGATTGCAGTAAATGTTGAAAATCCTTTGTCAGTAATTTCTTTGATTGAAAGATTGCAATATTGTTGTACAATATTGTACAACTCACTTGTTTTGCTGACTTGAGGTAATAACTAAATCTATCAGTGAGTATTTAAAGTGGATGCAGTCCTGTAGGAACACTAAATAAGATTTGGAGGTCACCGGTTGCTCTGCAAACACAGAGACTGTTCTCAAGACACCCTTGGCACATCCCAAGGGTCTGCCTGAAAAGTGCACATACTGCATAACATATCCGTTGACCCTGTCAGCTGTGCCTCACAATGATTGACACTGCACTCTTAGAAAGCTGCAGACTTTTACTAGTGCTGACAAGACAAGGTTTTCCCCTCACACAAGTTCCTCTACCTCACTGAGCGCGGAGAGACTTCAGTCTTTCATGTTGTGATCAAGCGCGGGAGATGTTTGTGAACCCTGATGGATAACCCCTTCAGTCCTTGGTGAACACTGGGCTGAAGCACTCGCTGTAAACAACGCAAACATGAACCGTAAAATAAACAACCATTTAGATTTGGAGATAACAGGAATTTGACATGCATTTCACCACCCACATTAAAAACACCCAGTTCCCCACGGCACATGCATTTTACATGGATTAAATTTGAGAAATGCATGTTAGATAATATTAGACCGAGCTTTTGATAGTGCAGGTGACAAACAGTCTAATTCACACTCATTTCATCAGAGGCAAGGCAAAACATAGTGGGCTAGTTTAACATCATTTACCATGTTTTGGGGTTGTGTACATATAAGTCTAGAGAATAGTTTCCCCCTGTGTCTCTCCAGACACCTTTTTCATCTTTCTGCAACATACCTTTGGGTCCCGGCAGTATTTTTAAAAAAACACTGCTCACAAGTAAATATTTAAAAATGCCCAAAGATCCCGAGTACAAAGAGATGACATGGAACATAATACTTGAAGAGCTTTGTACAACTATATGCATCTGCTTTGCCAATGTTTCTCATGAATTTCAATTCCATGCAAATAGTTGAAGTGCGCCTGTACCCCAACGCATGACAAAAACCATTATGTCCAGTCTCCTTTGCTGTCGTCTGAGTGCAGAAGTATGAGGCAGCCCTGTGAGTGAGTGACTCTCTGAGTTTCACACTTACCCGTTAAATCTTCTGGCTTGGAGCTTACTCTATTCATCTCTTGGAAGTCAGCCATTTTCAACATTATATCCTTATCTTAGTTAGTGGAGCCCACCAGGAAAAGCTCAAACTGGCTGTTTTTAGGCCATTGAGACTTAACTGCAGTCAGATGTAAACTCCTCATTTATTTACAGAGCTAGAACATCTTCTACCTTCAAAAAGTTTATCTCATTTCATTTCCTTTTGCAGTGTTATACAAAATACTTTTCTTTGACTGACAGCATGGGAAGTTACTGGCTTCATATCAGAAAGAAATGACAGGGCTGTCATTGTTTTGGATTAAAGGAACATTATGTAATATTTGTGCTAAATAAAGGACAATTACATGTTATCAGAGATTAAAAAAATGTGAAGTGGAGATATTGGCTTCTCAGACAACAATGCTACAGCCTCTGAACTCTCGTTTGAAATATTTGTTGCCAGACCAGAATGTCTGTTGTCTGTGATTCTGCCCACTGCAGATTTGCCCAGTAATATCTGGGCACCGCAGGTTGCCAGACATGAAAGTGAGCCCAGACAGATTTTAAGATGAGCTAGACCTAAGCATTTGCTTTAGCTAACTTCATCTACTCAACTTAAAAACATCAGAGACGTTTATACTATGTGGTCTGTATGCAGACAGTTGAACATGGCAGGGACACACAATTGAAGAAGTGATTCTGACAGTACAGCTAAGGGCACTTTATTACTCCATAGGTGAGATATGCATTAAAAATGCGTATAACCAGCCATTCATCATACTAACACTGACAGAATAATACAACATCCACATCTTATAATTATGTTTATAATCTTATGTTTATAATTTGCATACAACAAACACTGTAAAAGCTTACGTTAGCTGACCAACTTGACTGGACTTGTCACCATTTTGAAGCTGTGCTAAATAGTTTAAATTTGGACTGCAGTAACCCTTTCAAACGCATGGTGTCAGTGCTACATGTTGTTCATGAGCTATTAAAGACTAAATCATTTAAGCAAAGGCCGCAAAATGGACAAATCTGTGCTGTATGTGGCATATGTCCTATAGCTAATGTACCAGTGTGCAGCATTAACAGATTCCAAAGGCTACACAAACATTTCTACCAAATCATTGTGACCTCAGCAGCCTGTGTGCTACTTTGCAATACAGTTACATAATGTTCACTATTCAAACCTTTGGGGAATTTATTATCCAGCAGTGGGTTGTAACTTTACAGATATTTTCATAATCCAGCGTCATGTCTATTGTATTCTCACTAAGATAAGATGCTTTCCTTGGACAAAACTAAGATGTAAATATGCTAAAGTCACACCTCACACCTCAGCAATAGCTGGCTCTGAGGAAATATTGGATTTACATGTATAAAGGAAGAAGATTCAAAGCCATATTGACACTTTCAAAGACGAAACAAAATGACTTTTCCTTTTTTCCTGAAAACTTCAACCTTAATTGTGCTTTAAATTCATCCTATACTGATATTTTCACCAGACGACCTTTGGATTTTAAAGGCAAAGCACTGAGGACGGAGCAAAGGGAAACACAAATTACACACTATTCGTACTGAAAAGATTCAGACAGCAGTAATGCCAGCATTACTGTAATTAGTCGGCAGCAGCACAGCAGGTATGTCTGCCTCTTCAAACCACAGCTGTCTTTTTTGCCGGCATGTAAATGTGTCTTACGTCACGTATCTGCTGTGTCTCAGCAGTGCAGTGAAGTACTGTAAAGTGAAAAGTGCTGAGAAATAACTACTTATGAAAACTGTTGACACTAAATAAGTGTTTTTTTTTTCTAAACACGGAAGGCCTCTCAAACACACTTACTGTTTATTGTGTAACCTCTAAAAGGTGTCATTAAAACATAAATCGATGTTTTAGAAAGTAATTTGTGCATATCACAGGTAACAGGTCTCAGTATAGTATAGTATCTGACAGTACATCTGATAATACACACACATACATGAAAACACATACAGTGAACAAACAGCATAAAAATCATATTAGAATAGGTCTGAAGTCCAATTTCAGTATTTAATCATGTTGCTTTGAGAGTTAACCAATGTTGACATAAGGCTGGTAAATAGTAGTTTTAAAAATATATGGCTGTCAGTGTTCTGTATTTTTCTCATTGGCATCAAATCTCAAAAAGCCCAAAGCAACAATGAATAGATCTTTCTACAAAAAAATGTGCAGCCAAAGTCTGATATTGTCCATTTATCTGTGTCACGGGCCATTGTTGTCCAAAAACTACTAAAAAACACACATAGTAAATGATTCACACCATCTCAGTGGATGCAATTTCTCTCCAGTACGAGGCATTGCTGTTTATTTTTTCAATCAGTGCTACATATGCCTCCCCGCTGCTCTAAATTTTCAGGAGTGCACAAAAATGTGTGTTAATCCAAAGCTAAAAATAGACAACAAATGCAGTATTTACTCCCATTTGAGTAACATTTGCTAAAAGCTAATGTTCAGTGCCAAGCTTTTAAAGGGAATTACTTAACCTTTTTCAAATGAAGCTATGTATTGCAGTAAGCACTGTGGTAAACTGTATGAAGATGAAGGTTTCATATTATGCTTTTTGTGGTCTGATGTTATATATACTCTTGTGTAGCTGGGTGTGTTATTCTATGACACGACAAGCTAAAGCTACAAAAATGATCCAGTAGACCTACAGCTGTGTTTCAATCAATCAGAGAATGAACTATATTTGTATACATCATTTTGTGAAGGAGAGCTTTGTGTGTGTAAGATATAACACAGAGTCACTGCAGTTTCTAGACATAATAAATTAGTTGTGTTATAACAATTTCTTCTACAGGGAACAGTAACAGTACACCGTCATCATTTTTGTAGCTGTAGGCTTACAAAAAGATCTGTGAACTGCTTAGCCTGTGTTTTCACGTGGCTCCGACATATTTTTCTACAGTTTACTGAGACCTGGTACCTGGAGCTGGAGAAAGACAGCGACAGTTTTAAAATGAAGCTGTGTATTTATGATTTTGAGGAGGTTTTCCAGTGTCTGGCCGATCAGATTAGAGTCGAGTGCGGGGACTGCTCAAATCTTTTTGGTGTCAAAGCCAGTGGGACTGTTGCATAAAGAGGAATTATGACATGTATTTGTTTTTTTGTTTGTTTTTTTTACTTGAAATTTATATAATATTCTATTAGTGGAGCCAAAAAATTTAATATAAATTCAACATTTGGCATACTATGGTCACTTTAATTAATTGCATACATAATTAGAATAGAATCCATTGAGCCGTCTGCACATTGATTTTTTTTGTTTTTTCTGTAGTTCTACGGCGCTAGAACAGTGACTTCAATATTTGTCACTGAAAAATAATAATTTGGCATTGTAAACAATGCATCAACTGCAAATGGAAATGTTGGCATTCAAACTATAGTTTTGAAAATAGTTGTATTGGCACTGAAGAAAACTGATGAGTACTTTTCAGCTTTGACTTTCTGTCACTCCTTTGGCGTAGGGGAGTGACGGTGGGTGGTGGTGTGCTGGGCTGAGGAGATGGTGATTTGCATACTAAGGAGAGGGAACGTCCTACTTTCTGATCCACCATCGGCTCCGAGCCTCTGTCTGGCAGGGCACACAACACCGGGCATGACAGCTGAATTAGCGGTGGGGTTCCCTACTTCATGTACCACAGTCTGTTTCTGTCTGACATACTGTTTATACTCGTACAGCCAAGCACAGTTATTGTATTATGTTGATTTGGGAGAAGCCCATTGAAAACAGTACTAATATTAGCTACAGCTAGTAACTAACTATTGGTAATGTAACCAACTTTGGCAACTGATACAAATAGGAGATTTACTGTATGCTTTACAGTAAAGAAGAGAGAGAAGACATAAAGCATGTTGATTTACTAGTTTCTGCCAATGTAACATTACCTATGGTTCGCTGCTCTACCTCCATGGAACAGCAGGGCAAAGACGCTTCAAGCCTTTGTCTCACACAGTAGGTGACACAGTGTGAAGCCTGGCTAATGGATTTTAAAGTTCCCTGGAGTGGCAAATAAATAAATAAATAAAAACACATTTAGCAAGTACAAAAAATAAAACAAGGAAATAATAAGACATGAGAAAAACTAACAAGCAAACACTTTTGCAGCTTCAACAGCTTTAAAATTCTTTTTTCCCCTGCAAACAATTTATTAAAATTTCTACAAACTTTTCTCATCCACATTAAGTGTTCGCATCCTCCTACAACGTGTCAGCATCCACAGCCTACATTTCTGCTGAGAGCAGAGGTCAAAACCAAAACCAAAATGAATAAATAAATAAGTAAATAATAATAATAAAGATACATATGCACATTGTTTGCATTTATCTTTATGGATGAATATTTGTTTTACAGTTTTTGTTCATTTTATTTTTGTTATTCTTATGTTTTGTTTTTGATTTACACGATAACAATATTTGGAAGTCTATTACAATTACTATTAACATATAATGCTGATGACTTTGTGTAATCCTCTTGTACAATTCATTCTTAGTTTCTTTCTATGTTGTTTAAAGTTTCTAAAACTAGTTAAATTTCAATTGAAAAATAATTGCATGCTTCTCTCTCTCTTTCTCTGTGTGTGTGTGTGTGTATCTTAACTAGAGGGAGAGGTTGCACTTTTCCCTTCATCTGATGATGTGCTGCAGTTTGCTCTCAGATTTGGCAGGAACAGTGGAGGATTTGGGCATTGAAGGAGGTGTTGATTGATTGTATTGTATCCTCTGTGTAGAATTGATATTGCTATAACATCCCTGAAGAGGTAAAGCTCAGCGTCTGAAGAAGGAATGTATCCAGAATATCCACTGCAGGATCTCCAGGTTCCTGTGGCTGGAGCATAACACCATTTTACATTTGTCTTGTTACTAGTGACTCATTTGTCATTATTATCCTCTTTGAGGACTTGCTATTGTAATTCTAGCTTAAGATCAGCTAAATATTACATTACTATACAAATCTGTTTTAAGGAAACATAATTTCAGCCATATTTTATTAACATAATGATAATATATGGATAATGAAGGAAAATTAGATGTTGGTGACACTTAATTGTCTATAGGTGTGAATGGTTGTCTGTCTTTATGTCAACCTGGGATAGGAACTCCAGCACCCCACAACCTTTAAGAGGCGAAGCAACCTTAAAAGAATAATGGGTGGATGGAAAAATATCCAGTCTACAAAATTTAGCTTAATATCTGAAATGTTGCAGTACAACATAGCGTTTAGTGATAATGGTGTTGTTAGACTTTATTATGGTTTAGACTTCGGCACTTACAGCACTTAGCTGTGTGGCTTAATAGAGAAAAACTGTAATAGTCACATTAAATACAACATGTTTATTAAATTTGAAACAAAATCACATTTTATCTTTTATCCTTAACCAAAGTGCTTTTCTTTCTCTTTCGCTCTTGAAGAACTACATTTGGAGTTTTAAAACAGGCTATTTAATGATGTCAATAAAGCTGTGGTTTGATGGAGCTGCTTCGTCATAAAATTGTTATGACTCTAAATTACAATACTGATTTCCATTAAGTCTACAGTAAAATACAAAGATACACATATTGCACTGTTTGTTCATTTTATGTTTCTATTTTGAATCTCCTTCAAGAATTTGTATATGTATAATGCAGTTATTACATATTCACTTAAGATGTGGAGTAAACAAAGGATCTGAAACAGACAAGTTTACATTTTTACATTATTTTTGGACATCAAAGTGGCAGCGTGTGAACGTCTGAAAGGAAACAAGAGGAGTGTACTCTTCAGAGCTCAGGTGGAATTTGTGTCTAGGCAACCAGGCTGGATCAAAGCGTTTGTTTACAACTTTGTTTTTTTAAAGTGATAATTTTTAAAGGAAATGTTGTTTATCCAGATGTGTGCAGCAGTCATATGAGCTACCTCGCAGTCAAATGAGCTACCTCCTGTTTGCATGTAATTCTTTGAACAATCAGCAGACTGATATCATGTCAACTAGAACGCAAGAATTTATGACTTTCAGCTCTGACATTACCTGCAGTAGGTAGAGAGACCATTGCATTTTTCTGTAATATACCCTGTGGTTATTGATGTCTTGTATAAGTAAACTTTCCACAATCACATCTGGCCTTTCTAAAGTTCACGCCTTCAGTATTAACTATAATATTCCACAACTATTGTCTCTTTATTCTGAAACTGTTCACTGTGAAAGCGTTTATCTTTTCTGTTGTACCTCTCAAAGTCTGAATTAGGGTCAATGCCAAATGCAGTTGTTTGCAGTTGAGTCAGTCCAGCATCCTACACGTGTCTGAACTGTACCCTTTCTGTAAACTTCAATTAGTTTCTTTTAATTACTGCTTTGCCAAAGACTAACTCTGTTTTGTATACAATCCAATCCATTGATAAAATGTAGATTTTGAACTCTTTACATAGTATGGTTATTATTGTAACTTTTTGGGTGTTAATTATATTCTGGCATAGAGTGTTGAATACAGCACTTACATGTGAAAATAAAGAGACTGTTAGTTTAAGAGACTGGAGGTGATGACGGTTGATAAAGACCTTTACGGCGACTCTTGACAGCATCACAGATGTTGCACCTGCAGATCAGGCTGCCTATTCAGCACTGAGTCAAGTCAAATTAAGTGCTCGTTAACTGGTTCCAACTGGCTATATTATTTGCATATAAGCTCTTGTTGAGACGTTTAATTAATGCTGTGGAGAGATATTTCCAATGCTGCACTTCAGCCCTGTAACACATACGCATGAGGAAAATTCAAAAAGTCATTACACAATGAACAAACATGTAAAATAAAAGAAACAAACAAAGTCACAGTTTATAATTAATTTCTTAGCATATTAGCACTAGAATAAGGAATAGTCTATATTGTAAACAAATAAATCACACATTTTAACATTCCAGTGTTGACTAAGCACACACACATTTTGCCAGCTACTACTTGCACACACCAACTTTACTCATGTTGGGTTTCAAAAATAAAGTTCAGATAATATTTTGTTTTTGGACTTGGCATAAAACAAAACCACTAAGAAAGAAAGGTTGAGGTAATTTGTATGTATACAAATGTCAAAGTGTCAAGGCGTGTAATCCTTTCAAGAGGTGATGAGGTCTTTGGTTAGACCTTGGCTCGACTCCAGACTAACACAAGAAAAGTGCTTACTCTGAGTTCTGGAGGTGAACGCTGAGTTCTGATCCCACTTTCCTCTTCTCTCATTCCCTCTGTCCTGTGCTCCCACTCTCCTTCCCTCTCTCTCTCTCTTTGGCTTTGTAGGGATTATTTTGGTATCAGTACATATGGATTTACAGTCACAGTGTTGAGTACATCCTGAGTGGCATGTTCCTTTTTATTTTGTGCCAGTGTGCTTTTGTTGGTGTATGTTTAAAAAAGGAAATAAACAAAGTAAAATAAACAAGAAGAAAGAAAGAAAAAAGAATAATGTTGCTATAAACTATTAATAATATATTAATTAAATGTATATTAAACCATTTTTTGCAGTCATAACACTACAAACTTCACATCATATCCCCAGCTTAATAAGAGCCGCATCACTCAGATAGACAAAGTGTTTTAAAAGCAAAGAAGACCAAGACACATCATCAATACCCCTCCAGTTAAATATGAATGAGTTTTTACAGCCTCATATGACAGTATTTGTTTTATATACAGTATGAGTGATTATTATGAAGGCTAGTTGGTAATATTTTACTGTATATAATAATTTAATGTCTTTACTCATAAAAAACATACATTGTACCATTTTATACTATAGTTTTGTTATGTTTAGATATTCTCAAAGATGTATAGGCAGGTCTTTTTGATACATGAAAAAACATTGTTTGCCATTTTCCACCTGGCTTTTCTTTGCACATAATCATTTTAAAATCTGTATACTTTATTTGATATTCTAAGTATCCCTCTAATACTTTTTAAAAAATTCTGTCCAACGTCTGTCCTCCCACCACTCGTCTGTCTTCTTCCACTTATAGAAACTGTTGCTAGGCAACAGCTCATGGCTAAGAATGTTAATATTTACATAGAAATATGTAATAGTTGGTGAATAATGCTATTAGATATAAGTGTCATCTTAAAGACTTTTTATACTTAAAGTAGCCATAATATACTTATTTAAGGTTTTTATTTGATACAAAATTATATCATATATATCATATTCAAGTTTAAAAAGTGCAAATCTATGTTATAATGTGCATTTATCCAACTGCTTCTTCAGCCTTGAGACTGAAATGACTCATTTTAGTTCTTCCCCCCCCCTCTCTGTTCTCATTGGCCAGCATGTGGAAGATGGGGGGTCCAGAATATGTCCAGCTGGAACACAGACTGTAAACAGCACCAGTCTTTCAGCAGAAAAAATGTGGCAGGCTATATGAACAAGTTCAAATCCATGTTGCGGCTGTGAGCGGAGAGGCTGGTGCTGGTTCAGGTGTTAGTGTGTAAGAATGGTGTTTCTCTGGGGCGGCTAATGCCAGTGCTGCTAGCCTTGGTACTGTTGTGACGGCTGCAGCTGGTTCTGGTTTGAGTTGATATTCTTTCAGAAGTCCAGTGGGTGGCCTTTTGAAAAGACTCTTGAAAACAACACGACCCCTTTAATGTAGTGTACATGATAAGTTGAGAGGTGACAGTTCACCTTGAAAAAAATCACAACTTTTCTTCAAATAAAAATAAACCAATAATAATAAATCATATTATTAATAAATTGGTTTATTATATAATAATAATTTAACCAAATGAAAACTTAGGTCAGCCCCAATTTGTAGATGTTTGTCCAAACATACATGTGCAGTGCCTATAAACTCCCCATTTGAAGTTTTACTAAAGGTGCATCTATTGTACACTGACTTAAAGGGGGTGACCAATTATGTCAATACTTATTTTGTGCCTTATATTTTTAAAATTTATATTACTTTGTTTTCTTTACTTTATATTACTTTGTTCTGTTTTCACCTTCACACAACATGACAAGTGTGTTTTACAGTTGATCACTGTCAAAAATGCCAAATCAATTTTGTGTTGTAAAAAAAGTTAAGAAATGAAACATTGAAACTTTCATGTTGTGTTAATAGTTTTTAAAATATCTTTATTGACCATTTAATTCATCAAATGTTTTGACAGTTTGACAGCAGTAATTACATTTTTTTTACAAATTTACATTTTACTAATATACAGTAAAACTATTGTATATTAGTAAACTGTAAATTAGTTTATATTACGGTTCATATGTGAAGCTAGCTAGCACAGTGTTCAGCCTCACATGCCTTTACAGCCTCTCCTTACCGTAAACAGTGTTAACAGTGTTTTTCTGACATCATATGTTTCGGGTTTCATAAAATATGAATTTCTCCTACAGCTCTCCAGGCAACTGTGTTCTGCAAAGACTCCAGCACTCAAGAAACCATCAGATAGTTCATCTTGAGGAGGAGGAACCAGACTTAATGGCTGTGAGGGAGTCTACAGATATGTTGAGTTCATCAGCTAAAAGAGTGCACTCTCAGTCTAATTCAGCAGTCACCTAATACTCCCTCCTTTCTTCTTGCATTAGGTTTAATTTTTATTAGGTGTTTCTGTGCATCAGCTATTTGAGTCTAAACCATGTTTGTACCATAATGTACCGTAATGTACCATTAATAGTACATTATGTGAAGAAATGTAGAGCAAGTTTGAAAATTTCATAAATGGTATTACCTTAATCATGCAAAACAAGGATACGGGATACGGTTAAAAGCAATCCACAATTACTATTCTGTTCCTCATTGCTGTATATTCTATAGCTGTAGTTCTAAACACTGTATGTGGAAACAGTCCAGAAAGTGTGTGCTGCACCTCTCCTGAAAAATTCCCCATAACAATGAAAATAACAGGAACATCAGTGTTTTTTGTTTGTTTGTTTGTTTGTTTGTTTGTTTGTTTTAAATTCCATAACCATGCAATTAGAAACAGTGGCAGATGTTGATAGTACTACATGAGCCTTGGTAGTTGCTTCTGCAAAGAGGCAAGGAGTAGCTCATTTGCATTTAAATCTACAGACACTAAAACCGAGCATTATCCAGGATGGTAGAATGGAAACATTTTCTGACGTGCACAAAAGCATGGTGCAGTAGGAGTATTTCAGCTAGAAAATCAACAGATACATGTAAGGGACCTCTGAGAACTTGTTAAAAAGGGGCATAATGTGAGACCTTTAAACCGATAGTAGGGCAGAGCATTAATAATAGTAGTACTTAATAATATACAGTAGCAGGTGAACTTCTGCCTTAAACAGCTAGATGTCTTCTATGGCAAGGGAAGACTGTAAGTCAGTGTTTCTATCATTTTGTTGCTAACCCTGCATATGACCTATTGGTATACAGCTTACTGAACCAGTAGTCTGGCATTTATCAAGTATGTGAGAGCAGAAGTGTTGATCGATAATTCATTTTGGCTTTGCCGCCATAACGACATAAACAATCGAGAGGATCTGGTGGGAGCTGCTGCTAGATTAGTTCTCTTACGTTTGAGGTGCCCGAGTGAAGCAGCAGCCCGTCATTTGAACAACTGAACAATCGGGTAGTCTGCTCCCAGCTCATCAAAGCAAAGGAAAAGGGCAGAGAATATCTCTGCCACTGTCACTATTCACCAACGGAGGTTACCACCTGTTTAACATAGGACACTTAAGGTGTGTGGGAGCTCACAGCAACAGTTAAACTGCTCTACTGACTGAGCAAGACTCTTAAAACCACAACAATCAATACAAACTGCAGTATTTATCATTTATTAATTTGTCATTTGTGATTCATCTGTCAAACAGCAGGTTAATGTTTTACTCCGTAGAAAGTCAGACTTGGTCAGAAATGTCCATTGCAATTCAATAAGTTCAATAAAATTTGTTTTTATTGATAGCCAGAGGATATTTTGATGTTTTTCTAGCTGACTACACATTATGTCATGACTGTTCTCCAATAAAAAAAACAATACAAGAGCTCATTTGTGAGGTTACCATTTTGTGTTTTATAGTTAAAAAAACATCTAGCTGCAGTGTGAGCCAGGAACAGCATTAAATACTCCAAAGTGACATATGCCTCTAACAGCTGTAATTGTTCTGATAGCAAATGAGGAAACTGCATGCCAATATTTCATCAAGTGAACAGGTTTTTTGTCTTTGTCCAGTTTCAGCATCAGGTTTATTGTACAGTTTGAAGAAATTCAGACACACCAGTAGTTTATTATTTTTTTGTCCATTCAAGCAGTGGTCAACAATAATTAATTCCACACACCGTTTGTTTCCTGTTTTAAACTCACATTCTGTAATGTTATTTGCAACTGTGGCAAATCATGTTAATTAATTAGTGATTTGTCATTGCAAACATGAAATTGAAATAATTTAAATCATAAGAACTATTTTTTACTATGTATGTGTTACTATGTTTTTTATTATTATTATTGTTTTTATTTTTCACCTGCAATTCTAACAGTTCATGTGTGGTATCTCTCCTGTGCCAGCACAGGCACTATTTTAGTAGATGCTCCTATGCTTCATTTTAAATATTTAGAACAAATGACCTGCATGGAGGTTTGGATTTCACTTCTCCTGCCCTCTGTGAAATAAAAGTCTGATTTTCTATTATGCTTTGTAGGCATTTTAACATTGTAATTGCTTTTGTTGGTTTAAAGACAACTTACTGATAAATAACTTAGTGTCAAAGCCTAAAGTTCTGTAAAAAAATACACAGATTACTTCTTTTTAAATATTTGAAAAGCAACAAGAACTAAAGAGGGGTATGGGAAAAACAAGTGAAGTATAACATCCTGAATATTAAATATTGAAATCGTGCTATTTTCTTTCCATTACGCTGGAATTCACTGTGTTCTTATCACTTGAAGTCCTAAATAAGTAAAACGATTAGTATTTTTTTTTAATCAGACGATACTCAGCTTGTCATATTTGCCTGCTAGTGTTTTCATAGTAACAACCACACAACACTACTACAGATTAAAGTAAGCAGATGTCTTCTTCCACTCCAAAGGGCGACATTGGCTGACATCAACGTGTTGTTTTTTAAGCTCTCTCTCTCAAGGAGAACTCATTTCTGAAGCTGTAACACATATTTGAGATTTTCAGCCCAAAGGCATGTTCAGCAAGTATCGCTTTCAGGCAGCAGCCATATGAGTCTGCTGCTGCTGCTGCTGCCAGTTTGCCCAGATCTACTTTTGAATAATTTGTTGCAGCACTGGTTGCACTGGTTGTCTTGTCGTACAGGTAGGTGGAACGCAGCACTTTGTTGGCTGCTGTCCAGTCAACCCTCTGCCGTTGGTTGTGCCTCATAATTGCAGTTCCATATTGCCATATCACTTATCTGTCATTACAGACCACAGATGTTCCAGTACAGAGGTCTAAGTTATTTTCTTCTGCATAGATCAGCAGTATCTGCTCCTTTTCAGCTGTAACTGAACCAAACTATTAAATACAACAACTGTACAACTCGAAATCTCTGCTGTGATGTAAGCCTATAAAGTGGGAATGCTGTTACTCTGCAATCTGTTTTTTTTTTTTTTTAGCTGTTTGCTTCAGTGGGATATGATAATAAATTATCCATTAACTTGCATATTTATCAAACCAAATAAAAAAAGCATCTGGTACCTTACACACACAAACTACTCGGCACGCACACATAGTGCATTAAGCCCACATGAATGTTTTCCTCTTCTATTCTCAGCCTCTTTATAAAACCAGACACTTGGCTATTCCTCTAATCCTGTCTGTGTGGAGACCAGTGTCTGTAGCTACTTTGGGCATAAAAGCTGTCACAAATGTGGGTGATAGCAAACTATACTGAGATGTAACAATCAACTAGAAATTCAGTTTTACACCTTGCTTTAGGCCCTGACCCATATCTGTGTCACATTGACTAAAACTATGTTTGCAGTTTTAGTTACTGAATAGAAATGCTAATTATATCTTTTCATATAAAATGATGATACTATCTGAGTTTAAGCTGATTCTTATATTATTAAAATACATTAAAATAAGCAGCATTTACACTATATTATTGAAATCAGTAGGAGAAACTACTTCACTAGCATTCCACTTTGATAGCAAAGTCGATCACTTTCTTTTATATACTGTTTGATTGAATTGATTATTAATGAATATTAATTCCAGTAAATGGTCAGTGTGTTGCATTTTGCCCCATAATGGGAAAAAAACTGTCAAGTATATCTGGATAAGACTTAGTTTACATGGCAGCCAATTGACTTTTCTTTTGAAATGATAAAATTTAACTCTGTGTGATTCATTCAGATTGAAACCAATGTAAAATGATTCATTTCCCATTTTGATAAAATACTGTTGTCTGTAAACTGTTCTCTGTAGACAACAATCAAACAGACAAAATGAGAATCAGTAATTAAAGTGTATCACGTGGTGATGTCACCGCTGGCACATGAATTGAGCATTAACGGCAAATAAAGGGAATTTAAGGCTTTAAGGTTTGTGCACCTTGTCTATCTGTGATTTACAGTATGTATGATTCTGCTCAGAAACAGTCTGGCTCATTTCAAATTGGTTAACGCTGCGGTGACATCACCACGTGATATTACTTTCACTCTGTTCTCTGCTTCTATATTTGTCTAAGGTCATGTTGTTTACATTGATCTCAGCTGACACTGATAACTAGACATGTAGATAGAGCATAGAAGTGCAGTAGTATAAATGGTATAATACTGTGTAGTTTGGGTAACACAACATACCCCAAGTCCACTCATTTCTGGATCTCATGCTAGAGAAAGTGTGGAAAGTGGCCTGAGTGTAACAGAATGATGTCACAGAACTCTTTTCAGGACTCCAGGGATGACCATTTTAACATCTGAAAAGGTGTCCTTACCTGTAACCTTCCCTATTTATAGATGGTTGTTTCCAGTTTTCGGTTCTGTCATTTCAAAATGATAATCCATGACGTACATGGACCACCAAAGTGGTACTTTTAAACAATATTTGTTCAACATTTGTACCCCATTGAATCCAAGCAACAACCAGTCTTCCACCTGACTAAAACTTGTATTAATGCAGTTACATGGTTTGTGCCATAGGCCACTGATCCACCAGCAGAGTCCAGAAGTTGCCCTTTTAAAGGATTTGTCTGACCCACACCTTTCAGTCTCTGTGTGCTGCTGGCTGGCAACCTGTCCTATCTCTCTGTCCACCTTTCGTATGTTTAACAGGTGTTATTAGCTGTTTGATTATAGACGACAGCAGTCAAGTGGGAAACCATCTGTTTCGCAGCTTGCCAGTGGTCCGTTTAACCTGGCTGTCTTCTCTTAGAAGTAGCCTCCCTGAACAGAGCTTCCCTTAAAGGGGACGTTTCTACATACTAAGCAACTACATAAGCCAGGAGTATTGGTTTGGGTGATACTTGTGTTTCAGGTAGATTTTACAGAGTAAAAACAGCAAAAGGAGGATATTTTGGATGGTATAGACTACTTTTAACTACAGCATGATGAGTTCTACTTTTCTCGTTCACTGAACCTCTAGTGCACTGTTGAAGCAACACAAGTGTGTTCGACGATTTAAAAAGGTAGTGTACTGTATGTGCAAGCACACAGAGTGCCAGATAGAACACTGTTCCTTGCCATGGTTTCCTTTTTACAGTTTTACAATACTGCTGAAAATGATTAAAACCAATTGTATGGTATTAGAAGGTTGTTTGGTCAGCCTTCAACCAGGACTCAATAGACCGATAATAATAATTAGAAGAAATTCTCAGTTTAAATGTTCCTCCGTCCTTATTCTTCATCCTAGTCTGTTAATGGGTGACACAAGATAACGCAGCCTTATTTCTGACTCTGCAGAAAAAACAAAAAAGCAGGCCCCTTCTCAGTGAGAATACTACTTTGTAGCAATTGAATACAACAAGTGTCCCCTTAAGCAGCATGGGAGAAAATAATGATTCATTGACTAGAGATGCTAAACAAAAGAAACCTTTAACAAAGGAAAATCTCCTTTTTATAAATTCTGCCTTGCTTAATGGTGTATTTAGTATACCACGTGTCACAGTCTTCAGTCTCCTGCCTCTCTACTCTCGTCACCTGTGCACCAGTGTCTAACCCTCCATGACCTAACTGCAGTCAACGACAGATTGTGCTACTTCAATCCAGAAGACACTGTCCAGCTGTTTCTGAAACTCTGCCCGTTGCCAACCTGTTCTGTTTTGACCGCCGATTCCCTGACTCTGATCTGGTGCTCGTAACTCAGTTCTTTGATTCTGACCTGGATTGTGAACCCTGGACCCTTCTTAGTCTCCCCCGTTTCAGAAAAACTCACCTGTTAATGAGCTCTACTACTGGTGTCCTTAGAGACCAGTCTCTTACCACTCTCTGGACCCCTCCTGCTCCACCATCCACCATCTTGGTAGTGCCTGTTTCTTGGATAACTATGATTCAAACCATTCTGAGTTGGCAATTCTCCCACAGGCCCACAGTTAGTAGTATTCTGTTTCTTCTAGACCCTGTCGGCCCAGAACCACCACTTCACACCAGTTTCCAGACCTCCTTCAACTCGTCCAAGCATCTTAAAATAAAACTTGTTTTTAACCAGTCGTAGCCTGTCGTGTCCTCATTGATCCTGGTTGTGGTTTAAACTTATATATATTTTTCAAATTTCAAAACTTCATTATCAACTGATCATTTTACTGAAAAGGTAACCTTAAAATCAGTTAATTTATCATGCTGTTTTTTCTTTGCAATCTTTAGATATTTTGGTAAAGTGGTGCAATTCTGCATGTTTAGGATGACCAGGCGTCCACAACAGCACATGAATGCACCACAGCCTCACGGACACAGGGAAGCTTGGGTTTTTGTGGTTTTTATTTATTTATTTGTTTATTTTTCCTGCCTTTCTTGTCAGATGACGTCGAGCCAAGTGTGCTGGAAAAATAAAGTGAAATCACATGTCCACATCCAATTTTAAACCTACCCTGGTCCCACAGAAAATAAATCGTCTGATTTACTCATTGTAAGAACACTTTCATCTCCCACGAACATATTACAGCCTGAATGAGCTTATTAGTCAGCATGTGAATTGGATCCAGCATTTCATTGAGGTTGAGTGTATCATATTTTGACTAAATTGATCAGTTAGCAAATTAATGATTCCTTTAATGAAATAGATATTTTAGGGATTGAGACTGACCTTATATACAGAAACATGTCTGAACCAAGCCTGCACTAATAGCCTCACAACATTTTTGCCAGGCAGCCACCAAATACAGTGTGAATGATTGTGAGCCATTTTGTACTATTTGGATCGTGGGGATGTCATATAGTTAAAAGTCTCTTTACTAAATTGCTGCCTTTTATTTTCTCTCTTTGTTTTTTCTTTTTATTATTTTACGCAAGTCAGAGTTGTTTCCCTTGGAGATTCAATTTAATTGATTCAATATTAAGTTTTAAAATGCCAGCAAACCCAGTGTAGGGTAATGAACTTATTTTTTTCTTGCCGTGACAATGTTCTCCACGTTTCTGTGAGGTCCTTTGTTCAATGTGTTGAGTCAGCGGAGGGAGCTGGAATAGCCTATTGTGCAATTGGTTATGAAATTCTCAGATTTGCCTGTATGAATTGAATGATTCTGTCAGACAGATGCAGCGATTCAAATTAGATAAAAGAATCCAACTTCACATTTATAATGCCGAAAGATCACTTCCTTTTCCTCTCAAAGAGATCTACTTTCCTCCTCTGACCTGAAATAGAATAAACTAAAGTGCATTTCTTCATAGCATTTTCTTCTTGGCTCAGCATTCTGGGAACTGCTTAGTAGTCCTTTATAGTTATTTCTATGCTTGTGTTCATGTGTAAATAGGATGAAGATGAAGAAATGGTCACCACATTTCTGTGAATAGATTCCATGAAATTACTATACTATTGAAAAAAAAAAGAATTGCAATTTTTATTTGTATTCATGTACAGTATGAACTACAATCTCAGGTATCAATAATTGAACATCATCCTCAGAGAAATTAGTTGGACTCCTTACAAGCACAGTCTCTTGTTTTTTTGTTTTTTTTTCTTGTTTTTGTTTTGCTTTTTTATCTTTTTTTAACAATTGAAGCACATGTAAAATTATGATCTGAAGATTTTTTTGCATCATGTTTTTGAAAATATTTTTTGTAGAAATTTAACCATTTGATGATTATTCTCTCCAAAAATGAGAGAGAATATTCCCATGTAGAGTAACCCTCCCCTTACATAGACAGTTGGCAGAATAACACACAAGAATTTGATCACCTTGGCTTAGGGTTTTGCACAAAAATCAAGCTCACTCTGCTGGTATTTCAAGTCCAACATTCTGCATGTCACTCTTAATTTCATCCTGGCATAAAAGTCTCTCCTCACAAAGCCATTCTGCCCAAGTAAATACCAATACAGAGATATTCCATTCATTCCGAGTTACTTACAACCCTCATCCCTAATATGTATATATATATAAAAAATCTCAACCGTTTTTTCACTGTAGCCAGCATCAACATTGAATCATTAAGCCACCAAAAGCATTGAAAAGGAATTGAGCATTGAAAAAGAAAACAGTAGAAAGGGAAAGAATAGTTCACTCACTGACTTTACCGTTGACGTTACTATTCTCATTCATAGTCATTTATAATCCTCAGTGACAGGTTGATGATGAATGGGTTTCCGTTTCAAATGTTTCTGCTCCACTTAAAGTTTCATCTGTCTCTACCTCACCAGACATGACCAGCCTTTAAATGTATGTTTTGTATCTATCACTTTTGGTCACTAGGCCACCATTATTGTAGAAAATGAAAGAATAAATGCAAGTATCTGACTGATCAGACGTGCATGATTTTGTGAGTCACACTGCTTTATTAGCTTTTAATATTCGCTATGGTAGCGGCTTTCACAGAGATGTAAATCAATAAGGTGAGTTGGACAGTTAAATTCTTTTTTTCCCATCATTTCTTTCCTTCAAATAGCTCATAAGGTGTGTTTTTCTGCAGAGGTGACATCATGTGCAGGTCAAATCCCACCTAACCCATCTGTAAATATCCATTCTATTATGTCAATTTTATTGATAATCAGTCACATTTGTGAAATTGCCAGTGGGAAATTAAAATATGCTTGTTGCACAGAGACCAAAGCAAAAGGCATATCTACCTCTTCTTACTTTCTGCACAAGGTCACTGTTTCCATGGCGACAGTCTGATGGCTAGTTTTGCCTCCTTATTTCTTATCTACTTTTTCACTCCTCTCCCTTCATATCTGCAATATCTCTGTTTGAAGACCGCTCACGACCATTGTGGGGCTGGCTCCCTGACTCCCCACCCACTGTTCTTCAATTTTTATCCCTTCCTCCCCTATCCTTAAGCCTTTCTCATTGAAAGACTAAATGAAAAATCAAAGTATAAACAGACTACAGGAGAGACAATGTTTTGATGAGCTATAAATGATGCAACATCAAAGTGTGTGTTTGTGTGTGTGTGCGCGTGTGTGTGTGTGTGTTTCCCTGACGAAAATGAGACTGAGCAAGGGTCGCCTTTAATATCAAAGGCCTCTACTTCCTGTTAGATGTTGGGCACAGTGAGAGTGGAAAAGCCTCATGCTGTTTTGTTATCAGTTTTCCTCTGTTAGTCTGCAAATGAACTGCTGATACAGATTAATGAGCTATAACTCATCTCGTCTTATTTTGTTGCAGGTTCCTAGCTGCTTCACTGGCTATGTTAGCCCCATCTGTGTTAGTCTGACAGGGCCACACTACATTACAAAGCAGCCTCATTTGCCTCTTTATCTGTACTAACAGATGGACTATCAGCGCCTGAGCTCCTGTGACCCTGGCATGATGGCAAGGTAACACCACACTGAGTGGACGTAGATCATTACTGGGTTAACATAGAGGCTACAGACCACAGCCTTATGCTTCCCTTCATATTCCCAACCAATATTCTGCCATCATGAGACGCATACCGGCGGATAAACCAAGACAAATGACACATGGCGAGGGGTGAGGAACGTGCCCGAGCTAAGTGACTAAGAGACAATCAAAGAAAAAAAGAGTACAAGGAGGAAAACATAAAAGGGAGAAAGCAGAGAGACAAAGGGAAGAAGGAGAATTCAAAGAGAGGAGCAAGAAGTAGGTAGAGAAGTGTAAAGAATATGTAGGAAGAAGAGCAGGAGCAAGAACTTAATCTTAATTAAAGTGCAGGATGTATGGTTGTTGTTAAGGAGCCACAGGGGAAATGCACATTTATTCATTTGACTGCTTTACTCCTCAGGCATGCTGGCTTCACTGTGATATCATCCAGAGCTGGGTCATTAAAAGATCTCATTTTGTGTTGAGTGACAGCTTGAATATGATGGTAATGAAAATAACCCAATTTTGTCTCTCATAAACTTCAGCCAAATTGGGTAAGATATGAACAAGCAAACTGTGAACAACAAGCAAATAAATGCTCATAAAAACGGTCCTTCTACAAAGTATATTATTATAAGGTAAAATCAAAATTTTACACTAATGACATATTCGTTTTAGCAGACCAATTTCTAGAGTTGTTTCACATGAGCTGCATTTGAGACACTCATATTCACATTCACATATTCACCTTTAGTAAACTATTCTTTCCCTTGTGCAGTACTACACAGAGATAGAGAAATAAAATGAGCTAAAAAGCTATCACAAATTGTTTTTCTTCATGTAGCCACTAGACATACTTTTAATAAATAATCTTTGTTTTTGTAAAGACACTTGTTAAAGTATCATATGTTGTCCCTTTGCCAAATGCTGATTTATCACCATTACTGACATCAACTCCGTCAAGTCAATATCATGTTGTTTCTTTTATCTTCATGTTTTGGTCCATTGTACTCCATGTATGAAATTGCTGATACTGGATATTTAGTCAAATTCAAGATTAGATTTGAGTCTCTTGTACATTGTCTTTTGAGCAGGCTTGAATCAATAAAGGTTCCTGTGTGGCTGAGCTGTGTATGGTACTGAGCATAGGAGGGTGGTGGTAAGTGCTCTTGTAGGTGTTGTAGTGGTTGTAGTGCTCAAGAGGGGGCAGAGATAGGTGTCTCTTCATGGCAGCAACACCTGCAAGCTCTTCTTCAACAGTAATAACCTCCATAGATGAGGCAGGACCATCGGGATCCTGCTGGTTATGCTGCTTCCTCATCTTGTAGAAGATAACCAACAGAACAGCAGCCATAAGTGTGATGGCCACAAAGCAGCCAATGATAATCTTCGTTGTTTTCATCACCTCATCCAGGCCATTGAATGCCCCCTCTCCATCCACATCAAGAACTGGAATGGTGTAAGTCCGCTCTGTGGTCCTAGTGGAAACAGGAGTATCTTTTGTTGTTGAGGATGACACCCAGCCAAATGGAGGAAGTGGCGTTTGGCTATCATCCCCCGTGGTCTCAATGGTCTCCACAGTGACAGTGGTAAAATAGGTCACCCCACTGTTTTCCACAGAAGTAACATTAAGCACAGCAGAGGCAGAAATGTTGCCTGCTGTGTTGCTAACCATACAGGTATAGGTCCCAGTGTCCTGCATTGTGACACTAGTGAAGTTCAGAGTCCCATCATTGAGTACAGACAAACGCACCTTATAAGCCCCGTGTGTCACCAATGAGCCATTTGGTGTTAGCCAGCTGATGGATGTCAGTGAGCTTGTACGACATTTAAGCTCTGCACCCATGCCTTCAGTCACGTTCAAGTCACTGGGTGGCTCCACAATGACAGGAACATCACACTGGAAGTAGCTGTGGTCTAATTCTCCAATGTAGCGACCTTTAAAGACTGCAGGAGTATGGCAGCGGGCACAGCAGCTGGTATTAGCAGGTACTGTCTCCTTCAGCCACCAACTGAGCCATAAGATATCGCAGTTGCAGTTCCAAGGATTGTGATGAAGGTGGACCCTTTCCAAGCGATGCAGCGGTGTGAAGAGGTCATGTGGCAGAAAGGTAAGGTTGTTGTGAGCCAGGTTGAGCTCTACGAGTGACTGAAGGTCATCAAAGGAATTTCTCTCAATAGTTTGGATCTGGGCATGCATCATCCACAGTTTCTGTAGGTTCACAAGACCTGTAAATGAGCTGGGCTTGATAACGGTGAGTTGGTTTCCTGACATTTCTAGCTCTTCAAGCCTGACCAAAGGTAAGATGTTAGGAATCTCCTTGAGGTTACACATTCCCAAGTTCAGGTAGCGTAGGTTGCTTAAGTCCTTGAAGGCTCCATCAGAAATGTAGGAGAGACGTTTGAGCTCACCTAGATCCAGCCTCCGAAGCGAGGGAACCCGGTTGAAGGCATAAGATGGTATACTTTCAATGGGGTTGTTGCGAAGCCACAATTCCTTTAATTTGGATAAGTACTCAAATGCTCCATTGGGGATTGTCGTGAGCCGATTATCAAAGAGCTCCAATGTGTTGAGACTGGCCAATCCATTAAAGGCGCCAATTTCAATGCTGCGTATGTGGTTCTTGCTCAACTGCAGGATCTCCAGATGGCGCAGATGTTTAAAACTGTCCACCTTGATAACCTGGATGAGATTGTCCTGGAGGTTCAGGTAGCGAGTGTTGGTGGAAATGCCATCTGGGACATCCCGCAGACTGCGGCGGGTGCAGATGACTTTGCTAAACTGGTTACTACATGAGCAGACTGAAGGGCAGGTCTGAGCACGGACCAGCCCAGCCACCACCAGGATCTGAAGGGCCAAAAGCAGCACAAAGAGGGGGTTGGACAGCGCCCCCTTCAGCCTACGACCTCTCATTGTCTGGCGCTGGAGGGAGAAGATCATTGTGTTCAGCATTCATAGTTCATCTGCTGTTTGTATTCTCTGCAACAAAAGAATAAAAAAAGAATCATATTTAGTAATCAGACAGAAGGGAGTATTTTCTATTTCTGTTATCAGTTAAACTTGTTATTGACCCAGTATAAGGTCTTTTTAAATGTTAAAGTGATCACTTAGTCACCAGAAAAATAACTGAGAAGCATTTGCTTGTTTCAACTTCTCACTTTCTGTGTATCTCTGTAAAGTAATATCTCTGGCATTAATATTGCTGGGCTGATAAAACAAAGAGGAATTTCTATTGGGCAGTTTTCATATTTTTGATGTACAGAAAAAGTATTAATGGAATTAATAATAAAAGTAATTACTTGCAGCCATAGCATATTTATACAGTGCATATAATCTTGTGACGTCAAACAACTAAATAATTTAATCAAGTGAAACAAACAAAATGTTTCTTGAGAACAGCTGATTGACCCTGTCTCAGCACTAGTATTTTAGCATATAAACATAAATGTGCTGAGAGTTTATCACTGCAGTATGTATGGTTTCAGCCAAAACCTTTTAACCAAACTTCCAACGACTGATTTGCCTTTATCACAGAAAGCCGGGTAACCATCCATGCTGCAGTGGCAGGTTAAAATATTTTCAGTAATCACACGTGTTAACCCATTATCACTGACAGCTGTAATAGAATCACAAGTGAACAAGAGCATGATAAATGAACAACTTCTATTAAGTGATAATGTTTCCCATCTGTGGAATATAACAAGCTTTTGTTAGCTCCATGACTCTGGATTGTCCCAGATTTCCAGACTTCACAGAAGGTCATCTACACAGAAAATAAAAAAATGAAAAATGAGAGCTTAGTATCATCCGACGATTTAACCAGTGAATGTCCTGTAAACCCAGTACAGGTTATCGAAATGCTAATTATTTAATGTCACTCATAAAAGTAACTGTGCAGTCTGTTGATGTTAATGAGAACAAGGCACTAAAATGAAAGCATAACACCAGAGGAATGTTGCTTCACTGTTGACTTTACTATAACCTGCTATAGCCTGTTAATGTAATTTGAAATACTTCAGATAATTCGATTCTTTTCATTGATTCAAGATTAATACATTTTTATCCAAAGCACTATTGCAATGCGATTTACTTTTCATTACTATCCAATTTATAGTGGGGTGTGATATTTTTGTTGCATGACAGTAGCAGAATTTATCTCTTAAATGAAGTAACAAGAACCTCGTTACTCCATTAGATTAGATTAAATCAGATTAGATTTGTTCATTCAGCCCAAAGTATCGAGGAATATGCCTGAGTGTGCTTGAGATAAAAATAGACCAAGATATTCATGCACAGAGTACAGCCTGTACCTCCCACTTCCAAACAGCAGTGTTAATGTGTTGCTATCCTTTATTATCTTCTGCCCACAAAGACGGTAACCCATACATAAATCAATACATACATGTCAAACATGTCACATATTTTGTTCTATTATGAAATGTGACAGTACTGTGCTGAGCTGCTATTAACTTATGCAGACACCGTTCGTGAGTGCAGTTAATGCCTTTGCCAAGAGCAAAGCACTTTTGCCTATTGCAAAAAACATTAACCTTGGGACTAGGTCCTTAGATTTAAGCATTCTCCTCTCCTCTTTCCAACTCTAGTTCTATTAATCATCTCTTTCTGTTAACCCATGAGCAAGAAGAAAAGAATATATTATGACAGGTGTTTTCTAAACTGTAAAAAATGTTAACTGATGTAGAAATGTTCTCTGGTGATAAGTGGCTAACTTCATCAGCAGAAATGAGATTGAGAGATCTACATGTGGCATGCTTTTGCACCAGCCAGGCTGCCACACCGGTTGTGCTGAAGAGAGATTGTTGAGAGCCTCTGCCGGGGAATCAGATCGAATGAGGCCTCCCACTGGCAGGAGCTCATTTTGTCTGGCTGGATTTACAACAACCACCTAAGAGAAGAAAATGTCAGACATGACAAAGAGATTATCAGCTGTCAATAGTACACCTCAGTCTCCACTTGAATGAAAGAAAATAACTAATTCAACAATGAGCTTATTGATCAACCACTTATAAAGTATTTATAGTGTATAATAGGCAACATGCCTTCTTTATAAAACATTTTATCAGCACAGAATGCCTTAGTACATAAAAAGATGGTGCATATGTAGAAATACAGAAGAAAAAAAAATCACTTCCTTTGTTGGTGCAACACTGCATGGATTAATTTGATCTAGGCACACTCAACATGTATTCAGATCCACTGAAAGCAGGAGCTGGTTACATCTAAAATCCTGCCAGCAACATGAAAACACACCCACCCTTACTTTTCTGCTTCTGCACCAGCAGCCACTGGCACTATGTCTGACACTACCGTGATTTGCCAAATTCATTTGTTATAATGAGTTTGTTGGAAAAGTGCTAGGACAACATATGTCTCAATAATGGTGTGCATATCAAGGAGCCAGTTCTGTAATATAACAGCAGAGTATTTTAGAGCACTTAAATTACAATGTCGGTGATCAGAGTCCGTCAGTGTTGTGCACTGCAAGCAACGACGTTCTACTCCGACTAGCAAAATGTGTTAGCTTGGACATTTCTTCACACCGGCGAGGAATGCTTGGCTGTCTATAATGCGGAGACATAAATAATTAACTCTACCAATCGAGAAATTAACACCTTGGCTCCAAAGAAAAGACTCTTCGTTTCATTGTATATGTTATGAATGTAGCTGCCATACACATGAAATCTACAATATTGCTGTGGAATGCATTTCATAAACAACTTGCTTTCTGTTATTTGGCAATAGTGTTAGCTTTTATTAACCCCCTTCGAGTCTTAAAAACTGTTTTGTTTCATGCACAATACAGTAGCTAAGTGACAAAAACATAAACTTCTTAATGTGCACAAATGGCATAAAATGCTATTTTTTACTTCAATTGAATATTCGAACACTGGAATTAAAAAGAAAATAAATTTATAACATCATTTATTGTAATATTTTGGGGGGTGACAATGCAACTAAATAAAGGGCCAATAAATTGAGTCATTATTTATTAGAGAATTGCTAATCACTAGTCACATTTGCAGTTGATGCAGTGAGTGTGAAATTGATAGAGTGGGTAATATATGGAGTGATATGAAATCTGGCAAGTCTCACATCATGATGGAGAAGAAGCCTGTAGCCACCAACGAGGCTGTCTGATGAACTGAATATCATTTTGCTAATTCATTCATCACATTACTGATTCACTGCATTTGCATACGTTTGTTGCATGCCTTGTTTTAACCTGGTTTTGTTCTTTTGCTGTAACTTCACAGGGTTTCTGTGGCTTACAAAACCCGTGTACAGACAATTTGCCTAAGCGTTACAGATGGATGACACACTTGTTTTGTGAGTCTTTGAAATTATGACACAAATCTTGTTTGCTGCTGCATTTTTGCATATATACTCAAAATATGATAAACAACATAAAACAGAAAATGAAATGTTTATGTCGGGCAACAGATATGAGGAAAAGACCATGGTATGTTGCTCTACAATGTACCTGTAGCACTGAGCTCAAAGCTGTTCCTGAAGACATACATTTGCATTATTTACTAGTAAACTGCTTCTTTTTGTAGAATTAGCTCACAAGTGTATCAACAAAAAATATTAAATGTTTAAACTTAGCTGGAATAACAACAAACAAAGATGAAACTAATAATTTGATGGGAAATAAATCTTTACTTTTTTCATTTTATTTATGTTTAATTATTTTGTGAATCAAAGTTTGGAAAAAGGAGAAAACTTTGTTCTAGCTTCTCAAGATATTATGATGGTAAGCTAAATAGCTTTGACTTTTGGAGCATGGTGACAAAAAAGATTTGACTACAACAACACATCAGGAAATTATGAAGGATATTTTTCACTGCTTTCTGACATTGCATAGACAAACAAAAGAACAAAAAAAGAAAAATGTTACTTTTCTGCAGTTTGTGTCCATACAGGCGTCTGTGCATGCTCATGGGGTATAATGGGACAGTAGGCTTTAAGTCTTGCACCATGATAACTAGTGGCCAGCGGCTGCTGTCTCATTCTGACATCCACAGTGAGAATGGTTCACTCTTCAGTTCTGCTCCACCTGAAAGCCAATTCCCCTTCCTTCACTCTGGCTTTAGTACACTGAGTGCTGGTGTTAGGGAAATAAATCTTAAAGGCTGTTGGGTGCTGCTGACTTATCAGCCAAACTCTATTCTTTTAACAGGAACAGAAATGATGGCCCTTTCGTTGACCATACGAGTCTCAGAACAGCAAAAATGAAATGCAAAAATTTCTGGACATTTTTCATTCTCTTGGGATGGTATTATATAGCAAATATATATATTTTTTAGCACTGTCACTGGCTTCCTTGCTGCAATGAATTTTATTCTGTGTCTATGCCTGGAACTAGAGTAAGTTCAGGTTGCTCAGTAGAGAACTTGCAGTGTTTACAGTGGTTATAATCATAACATTCATATGTTAATGCTTGACATATTTTTATATATATATATATATATATATATATATATTTTTTTTTTTCATTTAGTTTGGCCAGTTGATGTAGACATAATGCTATGAAAGAAGCACTTGCACTTGTTGGTTTAAACTGTAAATAGCTGTACTTGGCAGTACAGCTAATGAAAAGAATTATGAAACGCTGCTACCATACACTTAAACATAGGTAACAACACAAGGAATGCTGCAAACCGCATTTTATTGTTGTTTATTTCTTTAGCTAAACCATGTGTGGCAAATTGTTCTGCGTGATGCCCGAAAAGGAATGGAGAAATCATTATTTCAGCTCTGAATGAAATTTAATTTAAATAATTTCTGTGCTTTCAATCTGATCATCACAGCACAACTGACGGCAGCCACAATTTTTCATTTTCAAGGTAATGAAAGCAACACAAGCATCCTGGCAAAATCGCTGAAGTACAACTGTGTGGAACCACAACATTTCATTCTCAGAATTATGAAAAGGCACTATCATCCTGATTGCACAGGAGATACAATTCGTAACACATTCCATAACATCTTGATGAAAGACTATTAGAGTCGCTGATTCAATTGCACATTGAAAAAGTGCAAACGAGGTCATACAATTGGGCACCGTTGAAGAGTTTTCTTCAACCTATGCAGAGATAAGGTTCTCTCAGCTATAGGGAACAGGATGCCACGACTGCAGGGACACTTTAGATTTATTAAAGCTGACTAAAACATACATTGTATCTTGTATTTATAGTACAAGATAAGTTGCATCATTTTAGACACTTGGTACATTAGTACACTGTAATACAACAACGTCATTGGAGTTTTGGAAAGCTTTCACTTAAAATCTCCACTGATTCCTTCAATTTTAGAGCTCTGTTAATTGATAACATTGATTGAACACTAGGAGCCAACCACTAGGAGAGACACTGACTCAATAATACAGCAAAACAGCAAATATGCAGTGAGTATACAGTTATTAACAATGAGGTATAACAAACTAAAAGGTTTTATAGAACTGCCAAGTTGGCCAACTCGATGATCTCTGCACTTTGAGCGGCACTTTTCATTTGATTTTCTGTTAATATAAAAATTAGTGGGTAAGCTTTAGGGTGACAATAAAGTCTATGCTCAGGACGTGTTTACACATTGACTGGTGCAGACTTACAGATGGGAGTCTCTCCGGGCTCACTGTAGACAAATACTCTTGTTAATATATTTCTGCAGTTGTTACAGGGTATATTATTGCTTTAACCAGGTTAAAGGAACAGATAGTAATTAAGGCCTTTTATCATGAGCTATAAGTTGGTACAGTTGATCTTTGAGATTAACCTCTGCCCTCTCTATAGGGCAGTAGTGGAATGGAATTAAATTTAAAGCAATAACAATAGATAGGTACAGATAGACGATAACTGTGAAGACAAAACCTATACACACATTTTGATTTGCCATCAGGTGACATGTTACTGCAGTGTGAAAGCAATACAAAATACATAATTTTTTCAATCGATATCTTGTGTCAGATGCAAAATATGACATTATTAACAGCTGTTTTAGCAGATAGACTGTAGATTGCAATTCATAGTGACAATCCTATTCTTTTCAAATGGCTTTGAAATTGCCATGACCCATATTTCAAACTTTGGAGGATAGTGGAAAAGGCAGAGTAGTAAGAGGATGAGCACCGTTTTTACAGCACTGTTAAAAAGATCACGCTCTGAATGAAGACTGCTTGAAGAAAGCATCAAGCTGTATATAGATGTTTTAAATAGAAGAGATGACAAAGCTAATTTCAGCCTATTTCAGAGCAATAGTTAGAGCATTCCAGGTGTGCATCTTTGAGACATAAACTCTACTATATGCTGGAAATGAATCTATGTTGAGTAGGTTCAATTAGTGTCAACCAAGTAGACCTGAGTGCAAGTGCCAGGAAATCAGGAAATTGCATTCTTATTGTAATATGCTGCTCAACAGAGTCACGTTATCAAATGCAGAGTTCCTGTATGCTAGTGCTATTTCATGTGCCTTCATTTTAGGTAAGTAGAGGAACGTTGCTATCTTGTGCTAACACAGTACAGAGGAGGGACAAGAGGGTAAAGAGACACCTTTCAAGTGATAATTCAGTTCCTATTCACGTATTACCTTATGCTGCCTCCATTATGATAATTGCATGGGCTAAATAATCTGCAGGGACCTCCAAGTTCAAATGCACTCTGCCAAGGCTCTGTCTGGTCTCTGCAAAGGGATTAAGACAAGATGCCCTGGGTGGCAGACTGACTGAATGCGAGGGCGCTTTTAGTATTCGTGTCACTTGTCTAGCTCGCCAATCTGCTCCCATGACTGCGTTCCTAAAGAGAGATTTGTAGGATCGGCCAACTGTAGGTGGAAGGGCATCGTGGCAGAGTCAAGGCTGATTGGACTAAAAGAAAAACATGGCACAGTGAAGTATGTTAGCATGACTCAGCCAGTGAGGACTATCTTGGTAATTGGTTAAACAGATATAGACTAACACTCTCAGTGCACAACATTTGGGTTTTAGTGTTCAAGAAACCGTGGAAACATATTCCCTCCACATGCAGTTCACAAAAGCAGGTGGCAGCCTGGGTTTAGGTAGGAGAGCACACACAGCAAGCAGCAGTGGCAGAATAATGAGCTGAACAGGCCGCATAAGCTGCCTTCTTACAATAGTTACACTGATCACCACTTCAGCAGAGGACTTACCAAACGTGCAGCCGACCAAAAGGAGGCTGTCAGCAAAAGATATTTGAATGAACTTGCGACACACATTTTAGTTTAAAACGTCAATGATTAAATATTTAATAAATAAAGTTCAACGTTACAGCTATGCCCTTGTTGTATTTTATATTTTGTCACTGGAACTTGGCTTTTTCTGTTTCATTAACATATTAAATATGATTTCTTCTTTCTTTGTGATTGTTTTGTTTTAATTTTATAAGAAGTAAATTTCAAATGTTCACTGTCAGGGATAAAAAAAAACTTTTTGCGTTTGCAATTTGTAAAAGCCATTGAGATTTCTACATTACTTTGGAATATCACTGGTGTAGTGGTATTCTATGGTAATACCTCCAAAAGGCTTAAATACTGTCATTTAGTGTTAGTATTAAGAAAGACAACAGTGTTTCATTAAAAATGACACAATAGCAATGTAGCTTCAATGGCCAGTCTTGGCAAGTTGCCACTCGCTGCAAAATGCAGAGTGCTCGAAGGGATTAGTTCACTGGAGTGTCCTCTGTTCAGTCACAGCTATTTGCCAATGAATTCCAGCCATTCTAGTTTGCAAATTGACTGAACAGGAGAAGTTGGAGGCAGTTCTCTCTGGAGCTTTTGTGTTTACATTGGGGTGACAGGATACTGACAATACATGGCACCATACGTAGTGTAGTTCTCTTGTTCTATTGTTTAAGTTTCTTGCACACTGGTGAAAATCCAATTTATGGATTCAGCTTTATGTTTATTGTAGTAAGTATTTGTGTTAAGTTTTTTAAAAGTCATTCACACTTTTCCAAAAAGTGCAATGCTGGGACCATATACAGTACGTCATCACCTATCCCGATGCTGACAACCAGTGATATGTATGATTAGTGTCAACAGTCTCAGAAGATCTGTGTAAATGTTAATAATGTGTAATGTGTGAAATTATTCTTAAAACATTTGTAAAACAGTAAAACATTTGAGTTGTGTTAAAATGTTTGCCTTTATGTTAGTTCTAAAGGTCAATCAAATAAAATATAATTAATAAAAGCACAGTTATGGCTTCAGACATAGATGATTGTGTTTAATTTTCTATAAATCCCAATTTTAGAATTCATGGTCTCAATGGTTTTGTTTAGGTGTGTTTGTTGTCTTGACTGGATTTAACTTGATTGGACCAAATGTCGCAGCAAACATGCTGGCGAGTTTTATTTTGGAGAGAACAACTGTAAAAATCTTAGAAACAAACAGAAACAAGCTGCTTCTCCTGGCTCGCCCTCGCTGACACAGTACTTTTGACTGTATGCGTTAATATGTAATGGTGAGCAGTTCTTCTTTTAAATTTTAAAAGTGGATGTTACTGTTCTGATGCAACAGTGATGGATTACAGAGGCTGAGACATCTAGTTGGGTTCAGATGCGTATCCACTCTGTGGCCAGGCTCCAGCTCTTATAATCATGTTTGGAGTCTTAAAAACACCCAAGATGAAAGCTGTAAGGAAACAAACTGTAGCTTCTGTATGGTTCATAGGCTTGCACATGAATTGGCCTACATAGTCTAAAAAGCACACGGCATCCAGTCTATTTATGCTTCCATAAAGAGCATACATACAGTCTGCACCTGTGAGACTATAAATAGCCTGCTCACACAATTACCTTTATGCAGATATCAACGGAAATCATTAAGTATTGCTCTGAGAATTAAAAATGCAGTAAGAAAAATGTACATGCCATTATGATCTGTCTCTATGACAAAACACAGTGCCATATTATAAATGTCTTGCATAAAAAATATTAAAAAAGAAAATGAATTTAAGACTTGCTTATACACTTGTACAGTAGATGCCTACATGTTTTAGTCAACGTCTAAACGTAAGCTAAACCCTTTTTCCTACACAGGGTGACAACAGGGTGATACTTTAATTGATCCCCACAGTTAAACTCTCTTTTCACTCGGCTTCCTCCAGGGAGGTCAGAGAGTAGGGTCATCTTCACATACAGTGCCCCTAGAGCAGGCAGCAAAGTCAGTGGGGAATCACTGATTTGCTCAAGGGCAGGACAAGAACAGCATGTGCATCACCAGTCCTTTCCTGTGCGGCTACAATAGAAAAATGGAGGAACTACTTCAAAAGAAATTCCCAACATAAGACACAAAGCTTCCACAAGTAGAGGGTAGATTTTTATCTGAAGTGAATATTAGGAGAGTGCCATTAGGTTGTCCTACTTCAAAGGCAATCTACTGTATTCACCTAGTCCTCTACATAGAACAAAAAGAACAATGGATACCTCTCGACCATTCTTCTTAAAGTACATCCCAGATATGTGCCAAGTTGGTAGTTGGTGCCACTAGTGGTAATTAGTTTCTCAAAATTGCAGTATGGATCCTGAACAATGTTCCATGTTGGCCATATGTTGTCATCTACTGACTAAAACTGTAGGACACTATAAATTCTTTCTATAAAGCAACTAGTTCATCCCACTGCAACAATTTGCAGCTAGGAAATTAAATTCCCTTCGACCAGATAACTATAATTATCTACCTCAGAATGAAGGGTGAGCAGGGGATTAAGGTCTGTTTAATAATAACCACCAGCAAATATATTTGGACTCAATAAATGGAAGCTGAAGAGCAGACATTTTCTCAGTGGTGTGATTCGGATGTGAATTTCTTTTCTCTCTCCTCTTCTCTTTTCTCTCTGTTAATCTGCTTTGTGGGAACCTGTTTTAAAGTCAGTTGGAGATGTAGGCAGAGGAAATGCAAATGTTCAAGTGGCAGTCAACTATATTGTGAAAGATAGATGGTGCACTGTGCTAAAGTCTCTCATGAAGATTCAGAGGATCACGAAACATCACTGTGAGCAATATTATTGTGCAACATCATATTGAAGGCTTTGTATTTGTTGCTATGTTACAACACGCACCTTTTTAACTTTGTGTTGTACACTAATGATGATGATCTGTACCTCTTGTTTTTGATGGTGTTATTACATTTTATTATCTACCTAATTAGATCTTAGAAGCATGCCAATTAGCTTAGCAGGCTAATTGGGTAAATAGGAGTGGATGCTTTGTTACTTGCAAAAATGAGTTCTCTGAAGGTGACGACTGGGATCTTGCTCGGTGGAATGAGCAGCATGCTGCTGGTGGGAGCAACACAATGTGCTGCTTGACGTGGATTTAGCTGGTTGTTGATGGTTTGCTGATTTTGAAGTGAATGTGACCTGTTATACAAGTTTGTGCTGTGTGTGTGTGTGTTTGGGGGCCGTTTGAAAAAGAAGTGGCTCTGGAATACTGGAAAATGCTACTGATGACTCTGTGTCATGGGATGAACGCAAGAAAAAAAAAAAAAATTGAGTGGGTGCCCACCTGGAAACCTGCATGCACTCTCACACTCATATTCATTTTGACACCATATTACTTTACACGTCAAGAGCCATAATTCACTTACATGCAGAAGGGCTGCTGGCGGCTATAATTGGTCGGATTAGTGGAATTGTACAGTTATGGTGGTTGGACTCGTGTGGGCCTGCCTCTCAGGTGGTATAGGTTAGGGTTAGAGAATGACATTCCCTGTCATGGGGTCTAGCAGATGTGTCACAGCATGGCCTAATACCCAGTCCGTGATAGATCAAAATATAATTCAACACAAATACTCCAATGCTCGCTCAGCCTTTGGCACGTTCAACTGTGGATTTTTATGGTGGTGGAGGAAGTGTTATTAGTGTTTCATTATTTACCAGGCCAGCTGCTGAACAGACTAGATGTGGTTGTGCTAGGTAAGGGATTGTGTTAGTTTTCTCACTGCTGATGCCTGATTGATTGTGTGTAGCCAATGTTGACAGCGTACAGTAGGTAGTCCATCTTGTTTTCTTTCATTATTTGCTCATGGTGAGAAGTCTCAGCTGGCATGCTAATAAGCTGTTAAGGATTGGTGTTGTGCCAAAATGTGTTTCCCAGTTGGTTTGTCCTTGTTTGTCCTTGCTGTTTGTTGTGTTCATTTTTTTTTTTTTGTTGTTGTTGCTTTTGTTTTTGTTTTTTTTGAGAATTCTCAGGCAAATTATCACGTGGACATTAAAGTCCTGTATTTATAGAATATTATAAATCACAAACTACATGGGCATATGAAATTATTCAACAGGGATGCAAATGTTATCTCTGACTACTGTGGTTAAGTGTGAATTCCTCTGTGTATGAAAGTAAAACTAACATTTCGATCTCTGACACCTGATTTACTCGATGCTCTACAAGCAAACACCGTGTTACAGACTGTGTTAACTTTGGTCTTTAATTCAGGGTTAATGTAACACTACTGTGGGTTATCTTTACACATTTCATATTGTTATTTGCTTGAGGCAGAACTATTCAGACACCCTTGTGCTGATTACTTTTGATCTAAGGTCTCTTGTTTTTCTCCTTTTCACATATGATATAAGTTGCTTGGCACCTAGCGATATTTTCATTCACAAAAGTCAGCTTTGTACTATTATTTATTCATTATCTTGTGTAAACTTTGTAGTTAATACATGGTAATCATGTTATTTCTTGTGGATTTCATCATATTATGGATATTTAAATTGATACTTGCTGAAAAGAACATGTTTGTGAAAATAAATATTTGAGAAAAATATTGAACATGAATGCAATTGTTCGTATATTTTAAATATAGATTTTTAAATGATTAACAAAAATTTTCATGTGCTTTTCGCGCTCTGTTGAATAAGATTGGCCCAACTGGATCTATATAAACACATTTATAGAGGTAAAAATAAAATATGAAAAGCAATATCATACATTTCTCCATGTAAAATGTGTCCATCTTCTTTTAAAACTAGATAAATGTTTGTCAATTCAATTATGACCTGAGTGACTTAGATATGGTCATAAAATATGTTGCTGCCATTGTACCTCTTTAGTGGGTAATTCTCACCTTTAACATTACAAGCAGTGATTTAAGTCCAATCAGCAGTCAATAAGAAAAACGATATAGCAGTTTTAAATAAACAAAATAGACAGGCGCTTTTGAGGTTTTATAACCTGTATGTTTTCGGACTGGGAGAAAAGTGGAGAACATGGAAAGAAACTGAGACAGACAGAGATGATATGTAAAAAATACAAATAATAAAACACCCACACAGAACCTTTGTGTGCAGAGTTTACATGTTCTCCCCCGGCTGGCTATCAGGATAAAACACACACCGATCTGCATCTTTTTTCCTATAGTTGTAGATGTGTTTCTGTAGATTTCTTTTCTTTTTTATCTCAGCTCAGTGGAATTTGAAGTTATGCACACAGAGCACATTGTCTTTCTCTGCCTCTTTCTGCATGTCTGCAGCTCCACTGCACCTTAATCCTGCAGCTTTTTTCACTCTCTTTCCTCGAAGCACCTATCTCCTTCCCCTCTCTCCCCTGAGAACCACTATCTGTCTCCCTCTATCCTGGAGCCTTTCTCTGTCTCCGTCTCATTCTCTACTCTCATCACTAAATAATTCTGTACAGAAGGAAATCTAATCAAGTCTGAGTGAGAGTGAGAAAAGCAGAGATGGGAAGAAATTGTGTGTGTGAATCCAACTTGGAGAGGGGGGTAAAAAAAAAAGAAGAAAAAAAGACAGAATCAGAAAGCAACATTGGCAGTGTGTGAGGGGGTTGTAGAGCGAGAATTGCAAGTGCATTAGCAGTCAGAGCACTTAGTGTGAGGAATCCATTCATTATTCATTAGCTAATTCACCATGTATAGTAATTAAAATCAGGGCCTGCTCCAAACTGGAAAGAGCTATGATAGACTGGTTTTCTATGTACAATATTTAAGAGGGCTGTTTTCAGTACTCGTGCTTCAGGGTTTTATAAATCATGTTTATGTGTTTAAAGGATCCAACATGCTGTCATAACTCTTCTAGAGCAGGAAGTACATAGTGTGACGTGTTTCTGACATGAAAACAAATCCAAAATAGAAATATGCATATGTGCAACATGACCTATAAATAATAAACCAGCGCATATTTGTTACACAGTATCTGTGGGGAGATTGCAAATTAAAAATAGAAATCCTCATTGTGAAAGTTTAAATTTAATAATCACAGCACATTTACCTCAGGTAACCTCAGATTATTTTGAGAAAGATACTTCACAACTCAAATTGCGTTGGATTTTTGTGCACAGTACGTTTATAAAAAAACTTTGTAATGCATGAATATATGTCATGCCCCAAAAACAGGCGTGTTTATTGGAGCCCAAAAAATGCTACGAGACCAATAATGTTGTGTCAATTAATAGCAAACTAAAATAGGGCGTGTTGATCATCCCCCTGTTCAGTCTGCGGGGAAAAAGAGAGGTGCTTGTTTGAGCTATATTTGAACAACAAAGTTGCTTGTTTTGGCCTTGTTCTGACAGCAGAGGTAAAGGTTGGAGTCAAAATAAGCCTACACGTTGTGTGTGTCTGTGATGTGCCTGTTTATTCTAACCAGTAGACTAATTGTCTCTGTGGCAGGTTGTTCAGATCAATGGCTATAACCTCGAGCTTCTTTTTTATTATCTGTTGACTACAGTTGAAAATCCTCCTTGGGTTGCGTGTGTGTATGTGTGTGTGTGGATAGCAGATATTATGTAGACTCCTCGTTTATAAAAGGAGAATGATCATGTATGAAAATAAATCCACAATTCCACCACAATACAGATGTGCAACAATCCCAATAATGATGATTTAATCATTCGAATTGTGCACATTCGCATGCTAATGTGTAACTTAATAAACCTTTAACAGAAAACAAGTCTACAAAATCACCAGCTTATAGACACCAATTACAAAACACTGAAACCCAAAGCAATGCATGTTTTTCTCTATTGAAAATGCATACCACACAATAGTGAAGCTACATACAGCATATCCTTGTCATAAAGACGTTTACATGTGTTCCTCTAAGCACTCAATGTGTTGTGGTTCTCGTAGAAACAAAAGCTCCTGTTTCACACATATACTGCTTAACATAGAAATTACATGGTATTACCTTCCAACGATGGAAAGCACTAAAAGATGAACAGAGACAATGAGGAACAAAATAGACTAGTCACTTTTTTGGACAAAGCAATGAGCACTTCTCACCAAAGCTGCTGCCAAAATGGGAAAAATCCCATCACATGTAGAAATTCTAAGTGTGAGAGGCTGCTTTGTCAACAAAAGCTGTAATTTATAGCGTTACATCTTCTGCTTCTTTTGCCTGTTTAGTATCTGAGGACAGGGCGTACTGTCCAAACAATTCATTAGTATAGAAACAGCATCAGACTATCAGTCAGGATTTGAGTCAGTGATACTTATCGTTGGTCAGGGTGTGTGCACGCTTGCTTTCCCGAAACATACACTGATGATTCAGGCCCGCTTCTGTGTAAATAGAGTGTCCAAAACCTAAGAAACACCTCTTAATATAATGCAGTCCACAACCCACTGTGACCTCAATGAGAAATGTGTAGCACTATTATCACCTTTCTGACAGCAGGAACAAAAACTGAGAAATTGTAACATGTCAAAGAAGAATTCATTACAGAGCTGCTGCACTGGATTGTGCAGGTGTCCCTAATGAAGAGGCCAGTGAGTGTATTTACTGACTGTTTCATATCAACAGCTAATTATTGTTCATTTGTAGAAGTTCATATTTCCTGCTCACAGGTGCCTCTCACCTTCACAGCGATGCTGGAGAGGGAACTGTGTCTTCAGTTAGCATATCTGGTCCCGTGTCATGATTTTAAGTGGATGTAAGTGACTAGCACACGAGTGAGTGGAAGATGGAGGGAAATCGACAGATGTTGGCTGAAGTCACTGTTGCTCCTCTCTCTCTCTCTCTCTCTGCCCTGGTGTAAAAGTGGTTGTTGATCCCTTGCATACAGATGGCATTACACAAGCAATCCTCTAAACGGCTAAAACGCGCTAACATGCTGGTGTCTGGAATGGCCTGCGTCTATCTCCAGCGCCTTTGCAATGTCAAACACCTTTTTTTTTTAATCTCCCGGCCGAGAGCCTTAGTTTTGGCATATGGTTCAGAAGTATTACCTTTAACTTGAGTTCTACAGTAAATGGATTGAATTGGATTTTACATATAGTGGGATGTTGGTAAGAGGAGGGTACAGGAGAAGAAAATAGAAGTGCCACTTTGGAGCTGCTTGCAGATAGTCTGCACTGACGAATCAATGCCTAATGGAAATGATTGCTTGAATGCACAATTATCTTAATAAAATAGGACTTTGATGTGGCATCCCTCCTCTGGTTGCCTCCCTCGTTCCTTGGTGGTAGATTGCCCTGAACTTAGGACGATTAACCTTGAACACTGTGGGAAAAGCAGAAGCCCACAAGATTTTCAATAATTTAATTATCCCTGCTGCTGCACATCTCAGAGTTCACTGCCACATTCTGTGCCTCCCCACTTACTGATAGATCAGGTCTTTGTTGTGCAAATTCCTATTCACTGTATCCTACCTTACCATTCAAGCTCTGTTACTGTACAGATAGCTACTTTATAATTTAACAAGTGAGGTGTTACCATTGTTCTACCTTGTCATCCAGCAAACCCAACTGATCAAGCAATGCATATGTTTCTACGATTCATGTATGTATGTATTGGAGTAGCCTGACTAATATCTAAAATGCATGTGCAAATTGGTTTGAGACTGATTAGGTGTGGCTGCAAAGAGCCACTGTAACTGTGATAGAGGTGTGAAAAAATCCATTCAGCTGCAGCTGCAACGTAGGAGTATGAATTGTAATTTAAAAAGTCGGCATTTTGCTGAGGTCATCACACGAGAGAAACAACTGGAGCACACTGAATGACTTGCAAGCTTTAATGGTGCAAACAGACTACTGTTTTCGTATCAAATCTGTCAAAATAGACAAAGGCAACGAGCAAATGAATATGTAATTTACCTAGATTAAGTGCATAATTGTCAAGTTGAACAGGATATGCGTCAGACCAGTCAGCGATTTCAATGTCTGGACTTTGGACTTATACTATACTGTAAACTATACTTGTACTATTAATCTCACATTATAAATAAGTCTTTCCTTGCAACATACACAACATTTATTCAGTTGTCAGTCAGTTTGGATGGTGTGTTGACAGCGAGACATTGTCAGTATCCAGCCAAAGATTGTTTGTGAAGGCGAGAAATCACTCTTGGACACCATAGCTTTGCCACAAGTGGGCTTTGTGTTTTAGTTTGTTCAACTACTACAACAGATCGGTGACTCCAAGGAGTCTAGACAAATTCTGCAGTTGCACATTTCGTGTCAGTTTCTGGAGAATCTCACATTTAGGCCCTTATGAATGAATCATTATAATATTATCAGCTTTCAATACAGCAGGTCAAACTGTGACCCTTCTCTTGTAGCTGTCGGATACTTTCTGAACCACTGTGCTTCTGTAGGGCTGATGGATTTAGATTAAAGTTAAACTGTATAAATCTTAGTCAGGAAATTCCTCCTGAGAGCAGAGGCCAGTCAAGAACAATGTCATGGGTGAACCTACAGTTTGGAGTTTAGTACCTTGGTTAAGCATCCGGCCAAGAGTATTTCTAAAATGTTTGGAAGAAATCCTCAGGAAACACAGTGACAACGTGTCAGGACCAGCACCAACTCCCTATTGCAGAACCCTGTTTCTCTGAGGTGACGGTGGGACCTTGTTTTACCACCTCAGACTGATTTTGTTGATTAATGGCCAAGTCCAGAACAGCTGCAATGATTTATTGTTTTCTCTTTTCTGTCTTTTTTGTACTTGAAACTCGGGACAATAACAGCTCCGTGAGTGGCATGTTCATTTATTCAGGTTGAGAAGCGTGTGCTCTTGGTAAGGTGTGGGAAGGGCTCGTGCTGATGTTCGAGTGCAGCAGGGAGCTGCCAGTCATCCGCTGAACAACCTACTTGACAAAAAAAGTTGATGTCCATTGATCATCACAAGCCGCACTAAATTGCGGGCCATGCTGGCACGGATCCATTCTGGGAAAAACAAACCATTACTGTACCACACATAAACAATTAAGGTGGCTTACTCAAAGTCTGCTTCCAGCTAAAAGTCTGTCATTCTGGCAATTTTGTCTGAGATGACTGAAAAGATAATGACGCCTTTTAAGAGCTACACGTCAGAGTAGGTCTCATTTTTACCACCTTGACAGTGTCATTTCTGCAGCTTATTACCATCACATTAAGTTATCATGCTCATTATGGATTCTATATTTTGATTAAAAACAGCAACACATGATTAAGTTAAATTTTAGACAAAGAGTCTGTTCAGACAGATTTAGGCAAAGAAAGTTATTTAATTATTGCCGTGGCCTTCAGTCTAGGGATCAACTGTAAGTCTAGGGACTGTGATGAAAAATGGTCTGATCACCTAATAGGAAAAATGTGCCATAAATCAACAATGTAACAGTAATTGACCAACTGCACAGAGATGACAAACTACTGTAGATTCCTGTGTGACCAATGTAAATGAGGTGCTTTCTAATTTGATGTTAACTGAAGTCAAAGAAACATTTCTAGTAACGCTGAGAACAGTTATTATGGCTGAGTGGCAGCTTTCTGTTGGTTGTGTTGTTTTGTTTTTTTGTTGGGGGGTGGGGGGGTGGGGGTGTTACATGAATGCGCATGTTTTTCTTTCTTGACCTCATCTCTTGTTCTTTTTACACTGTGCACCTTCTCTTAGTACATCTGATATGAGATCACAGTTGTTGCTGTGTCTCCACCCATGTCTACACCTAAGAAACGGTTTGAAGGTTAACACGGTTTTCTTTCATCCTACACACTGTTTACACAGACACACACACACACACACACACACACACACACGCACTACCTCTCCTCTGTCTCTCACACACGTTCAATCAGTTACACATGTACAGGTGTCTCATGGGGCCTCCTTGCAGTGCTGCACTTTCCTCTGGATATTCCTTAAACAGAAAATACGAGCTCGAGGACTTGGACGAGGGCCAGGCTTGTCTCCTCAATTTTGGGTCATAAACGCGGCCTCTGCCCAAGGACTGCAGGGCCTTTAAAACAGGACTCAGCTTGATTGGACATACTTCTGTTACTCTGTCCTGACTGCTAGCAAGCCAGCTGATCAGAGAGGCAGAACAAAGCCGGTCTCTTACAAGCTAGTCGGCTCTCAACCTCTTGTACAATAAAGAGGATATATTAAAGAAAAGAAAAAGGACTTCAGACTTTGCTGCTTGTAGATGGTGAAAACTGGAAACTGCTGTAAAGACAGAAACACAGGGATGTATTCAGCATCAGCAGTTCAATTCAACAGGGAGCGCAGCATCAGGATCAGTGATGGAGGAAAAACAACATTCAAATTCTACACTGAGAGTTTCGAGTAAAAGTTCAGTTTGGAGTCCCAGTGTATTCTGCATACGGCCTCACTCACACTGGTGTTTTCAACGTCTAATTTGTTCATGAATATTACAACATGCAACATTTGGCTCATGAATATGAAATAGATGGAACCACAGGCTCTCCCCATAATCAACAGTCGACACACACAGTCCATCGTGAGCTCCCTAGCTCTGCGGCAGCATTTTCTCTGGTGCATTTTAGCCAATCACAGCCGATCATAGCCATGGCAGAATGTCAGTGTTGGTACAAACTGTCCCGTGAACGCGCCTTTTTATCGCCAGGGATATTTTAGTGGATCACAAGTCTCCTGTCTCTCCTCCTCTTTTTCACTTCGTTTCTCTCATAGAGACAGACAAAGCGTATTTACAGTGTGACAGTCCTGAGACACCAACTTTCTCTAGCATGGAGCTAAAAAATGTGATTGTTTTATTTACTGCTTGTTGGATAAACTGTGTGCTCGCTGTAGAAACAATGAAACATGATGCGGAGCCCAACAGCTAATGCACCAACAATCTCTGTCCATCCTTTTTTTTTTTACGCCGCCTTAAGCCACATGGCTCTGCTCCAAGATGGCCATATGCCCCTTAGCCTAGCTGCTCTACGCTATTTAAATGACTCATGATACATAGTCTGCATATCATTAGATATTATCAAAGAAACATGACTGGATGATGCTAATAGACAATTTAGTGCATAGAAATATTGATGTTTGTCTGCCACGACTCGTGGTTTTAATTTTTTGAAATCTTTCACAGTGGTAATTTTCAGGGCTGCTTTACTTTTATTATCATTTGATCCACTGTTTTGTGAGAGATCACCATTTTCTAAACAAAATAAGTTTGTTTAGAAATGCCAGTGACAGTTTTTGCACCCAAGCAGACTCAAAATTGTTCATTTTTGTTCCAACCAACATTTTAAAAAAGCCATAATAATTTTAGCCCTGGTAATTTGTTTTACAGTGAAAGAGTTGGTTATTTCAAATCACTTTTCAAGCAGAAATTGGACACATTGATAGTTTCAGCAACTTAAACAGTTAGTTGGATAAAACAAACTATTTCAACATGTCACTTTGGGCTTTAGAAAACATAAATCTTTTGAGAAAAATGTATCACTGCTTTTGATAATGGGTTGAGATGAATCCTTTTCTTTCTCCCATGATTTTTAAACCATCAGCTTAACTCAACATTACATTTTGGTGAAGCTAAAAACACGTCGTCGTGACAAAAAGCACAGTCCGATTTTATTCTTATTATCAGGTATAATGAGACTCATACAGTAACCGTGAGGAAAGAACAGCGGATAAAATGATTCTGTTTCCTAACAGGACACACAAACTACCTGTGTTACTATCTATATCCAGGACAGATGTGCTTTCTCATTCGTTGAGATGGCAGGACCTGCTAACTGCAGCACAATTGATAGGCAGGTTAGTCGAGCCGTGCCACAGTTTCTAACCTCATTAACTGACCCGTATTGTTAGTCATCTTCATTACCAAGGTGTGAATGAGACAAAGACATGTGGCTTCCCCTCCGTTTGTGCCTGTATTCCCTGCCAGGATAATTAAAGTCCAGGCAACAGGTGCTGGTTAGATGAGCCTGCAAATCTTATCAGCAGTGTATTCTCTGAGACATATACATATAAACTGTTAATGATCTTCAAGTGTAACAAATAATTATGTTAGAAACCACTAGACCTGCCGCTAATGATTATTTGTATTGCATTCTACAGTACATTGCACATTCATAACTTTTCTTAATGTGGGGAGGTGCTGTCAGAGGCTTCTGTGACACAGGCTCAATTTACTTGACATGAGTACAGAAATAGCCATGCAAATGCATGCATCATATTGTTATACTTAATAAAAGTTATTAGACTAAATTTGGTTTTGATAAAGACTCAATGAGATCAGAATTACCCCTCTCTCCAGTGAGTTAAACACGTTAGAGGCAGCCAGAAACTTTTTTTTTTTTTTGCCATTATTACTTCAGCGCCAGCTGGATACTTAACCATAACTTAATACATTTCACTACAACTGTAAGGGACTTTGTGGCATTATTGAGGAGACAAGACACAAACAAAGGCATCATAAGAGCGTTTGTGTTTTCTTCCCTTTTGAATTTGAAGGACAAAATTCTCTCGTGGCAAACAATAAGGTTCACCAATAATATATTAGTGCATGGCAACAAGAGAACAAGATGTTCTAACAGCCTGGTTCAAGCCCAGAAAACACAGTGTTGAAGAAAGTGTTATCATAAAAAGGGAAAAATGCAGCAGAGGCAACTCTGAGCCACGCGCTAAAGAGGCAATCTTGTCAGCCTTACAAGTTTCCCTTCTCGGTTTAGTAGTGTATGACTTGGCACCAGCTACTGGAGTTTCATCTTTGCCAATTAAGCCAATCTAGAATATTCTAGCAACTAGAATGTGTCTTGTTTGCCAAAGCATTAATGAACTAGATTATATATCATTTAATTCTTAACACTGATTTGGGAACTCCCTTCATTGTGTCAATGAATCACTGTCTGTTCCTGGTGAGTTGCAACATGAAAGCCCATGCATGCATGCATGACTTCAAGTAATGTTAAGATATTCTCATCAAAGAGATCTGAGCTAAATGAACTGGCAGGAGATAAAATGTGTATTAATATGTGGGGAATTAGATAAATAGGGGGAAGTTAAAGAGAGGGAGACAGAAAAAGGAGGGTGGGGGGGGGGGCACCGAACATGAGAGAGATAGAGACTCATCATGACAGTCATCACTTCAGCTATTATCCCTAATTCTCTAAGGGAATATCTCAGTAAGGCGGAGTAAATTTGAGGCTGATAAGAAGACAATGAGATTTGCCCGGGCTTTGAGGCAAAGCCCTTCCAAGGGCTTGCTTTCACCTACTCTGGGTTTGAACTTGAGACATCAAATAACACTTGGTCTGGTGCAAGTTGGACTTTGCTGTGAACTTATGTTTTGAAATGTCACAAGGACGCGCCGCGTAAACTGGGCGGAGGTCTGAAATTCCCGGCGTACGCTGCCTGCGGCCTGTGCGCTGCGAGGATTTCATTCTCTGCCCTCTGTCAGTCTCTGACCACAGAAAAGGTTAAAGAGAGAACTGTAACATCTCCATCACCATCCAGGAGATTCCTTGTGGTGCAAAGCTGTGGGCTGTGACAGCAGGAAGCGTTTAGTTTGTTCCTCTCACAAAGGAAAGAGCTAATGAAACTGTGCGCACACATTGACGCCCACCAAAAGACGAACGTTACAGCCTGCAAACTGAAATAGTCTTGTTAGTGTTCAAATGCACAACATGTATACAGTGTATCTGTGGAAGCTGGTAGGCTCACTGATTATTCCTGATTCCAGGCTTTGTGTTTTTCTTTATAATTAGAAGCTCCATTTAAGTGTGAGCACATGATCCAAAATCTCACTTGCTGTGGGGTTAAAAGAAAGCCTGACCCAAATTATCCGCAGCATCTCTATTCTGCGTTCCAAAGTTTCACTTAAACCATATTCTTGCAAAGATTTAATTGGAACATACTGACCATACAGATGGACAGAGGGGAGATGGATTTTCAGTGTAGGAGTTTAGAAGTTCTGTGAAAGTTTGAAGCCTGCCTTTTCAGATTCATTGTAACAGCTGTGCATCCAAGCTGCTGTCCTCCATTAAAGAACAGGAGCCACCTTTCAAACATGAGCTGACTGAATGTTGGATATTTACAGCGGAGGTTTACAAATTCGTTGAGCTCCAGATTTCTTAAAGCTACAGTACAGTATGCAGATTCTTTAGAAACACTGTGCCCAGCTCTTCGCGGCAATAAGAAGCTACAAAAACCTGCCAGTCCATCAAAAAATGTGTGGACTTCTCTAATTAGAAGGGGCGAGCCTCACTCAAAAACCATTAGAGGAGCAAATTTCTGCACCGCTCTTCAATGAATCTGGGCCACGGAGGCCTTTGACAGCATTAGTTTTTTTTACAATATGTAAAAATTGTTGTCAGCAAGATACATATATAAAAGCTTATTCAGGGATGTCTTAAATCTCCCTTTAAAGTAAATATGCTTTGGTACCCTTGGGACAAAGGCACAGGGCACCACTCTTGTGGCCTGCTAGTGCACAGAGATGCTTCCTACCCTCCAGTGTAGCTCTGTTAAACAAATCCGTGTGATATGACGGTTGTGTCACTTTTCATTCTGATGTATCATGGGAGAAATGTGTTGTTTGATGTCTGTCTGTAACTGCAACGTCCTTTGTTATTAGTGTCTGTCAGCTGCCACAGACACACAAAGAATCTCAGAGAAGATAAAAAAAAAAAAAAAATCTAACTAACAAGACTGACAGCCCACCAAGTAACTCAGGTTTCTGCAGAAACGTTACATCCCAGCGAATTCTGATTTGATTTGACTTGTAGGTCAAAGATGTCGAGACATCCAGGTTAAAACTGGGTCAAATTTGGGTGAGTTTTCTTAAATGTCAGATTATTTTACAGAACTTTAGTGAGTGGATGTGAACTTTTAAGGTGTTGCTCTACATTGATATAGCCACTGGAAAAATCTAATTAAGCATCAGCTGAATGTTCTGCATGTGTAACCAGGGCTAATATACAAAAGAAAAGAGGTTTAGTCCAGCATCTGGACGTCTAGACAGCCTGTTACCTAAAGAGCAATAACACCACGCCTACCCACTGCAATAATAGCTGACCTTTCCTGAGTGTCTCTGGTATTGAGAGAGAAGGTAGAAAAATAAAGATTCAGTAAAAGATCTGTTTCATTCTGAACTTAACTAATGAGAGTGTTGGGATCAGATCCAACATGAAACCAGGTAACGCACTCCCGAGAAACAAAATCCCATGATGCACAGCCTTCTGTGCTTTCTTGCAAACTGTTGTGATTATATTCATATTTCTACACTCTTGAGAAAACTTTTGAAATGGTTCAAAAAAAGCCGTGAAAGTGTTGTATAAAAGCCATAATTGCCTTTTGGACATTGTTTGCTGTGATTATGCATTTTTCCGAGCAGTGGGCGGTACTCAGCTGTGGCTCACATCACAGAACCGCTGAACCTATAATCATAGAAAATAATGTTGACTCAAGCATTATTGCTAAACTGTATATGTGTAGGTTGTTGGTAATCTGTAGAGGGATCTATAAAGGGCGTTATGGCATTTGCAGAAAGTGGCTGGTTGCTGAAAAGGCAGAAACATGGTACCCGTAGCCTGAACATACTCTTTCTATCAGAGGCTCTCGCTGGAGTTGATGTTGCTGCAGGCCACTGCAGACACATGGCATACCACACAGATGGTGAAATAAAGCACCAACGGCTGCAGTCACAACAGTGAACGTGTCATGATGACATTTGTGCCATAAGTTGTGATTTTTTTTTGCAGGCATCGACGCTGTCTTTCTGCATAAGACACACTTAATGTTAATAAACAGTAGTGGATTAGCGGCACACACAGATACGGGCTCTTCATACATCACCACATTAATATTTGTTGATGTAGAAATGCAGACTCGTGAATGACACAGAGCAGGATTCACTGAATAATCCCCTTTCTGGTGCACAAAGGCGTAGCTTAATCTGCTACAGTGAATACTAAGTCTCTCCAGCCTGGCATGCGTTGGACTCTTTCACACCCGAGCAGTCCAACTCATTCAGATTGGCCTGTCTCTTGACTCGACACAAACACATGTTTTGTGGAGGTACTACTGGAAAGATACAGAGCACTATCTATCAAAATGGAGCCAGCTTGTAGTCAGTCTAATCTCAAGCTGCATCCCACTTGCTTATTTATGTCACACAGACAAACTGTACAACTGCATACAGAAATGGGCAGTCTTTCTTTATTAAGATAAAAAAGCAAAGGCCTGGATGAACTGTGCTGTTTTTCATTTTATCCAGACAGAACCTCAGCCATAAATTACTGCCACCCCCAACACCAATACTCATATCACACATAGAAATATGCAGAAGGCCAAGACGACAATATAAATTGATGAAACAACAGAAAAGCTCCCCGTGCGTAGTAAAGCATATTCCTCAACAACACAGACGCCCCTCATCAACGGACAAAAGCAAACCTGAGATGGAGAAGACAGTCATTTGAAAATGAATCAGCATTTCTGCTGATAACAAGTAGATACTGAAGGCTTTCAAAAATTGGCATTAATCTATTTTCAACACAGAAATAGATTCTGTAGTTTCACAAAGACCATTATAAAAATAAGGGTTTAGAATGATCAGAACAGTCACTAAATAAAATGCAGAAGTTCGACCCAATGAGCATTGAATCTATGGCTGCAACAATATCCTGTTTTCATTAGGGATTAGTCTGCAGTAAAGGTTTTTGTCTTGCTTTAGTTGATGACATAGAGAAAAATAACATTGCTCATCACAGTTTCCCAGAGCTTCAGGTGATGTGTTTATGTTTATGTGTAGTCAATATATAATCATATAAAAACAAAAGATTTAAAAAAAATCCCATCTGACATGTAGAAACCAGATAACATTTGGTATTTTGCTTGATGAATTATGTGAATGTTATTTTTTTTTTTTGCTCCATTACTCATTTACTGACTAATCGTTTCAGCACTAAATGAATCCTACATGCCTACAGTTAATTTTAGTGACATCGTAGGATGGCACTGAACATAATGGGACTTTAAATACTGCAACAAGCATTTTCTATTGTTGGAAATGTCACGCTGAAATCACACTGAGGCTTGGCTACCGCACCAGTGAACTGTAATTTTGTGTTTGACCCATAAACAACAAGGGGGGAAATTAGTTGGGAATCCTAGTTCGACTGACGGGTCATTTTATCTGAATGGCAGAAAGAACCAATATGCAGTTTATTCCACGCAGGTATGTGACTGATCCTTAAAATTACTCAGTGATTAACATCCCACCATGCTTGGTGTTGTGTGTAAAAACCCAGGGCAGACCCAGCTGCTCATTATTTTGCCTCCTGTGGCTGGAGGAGAAATGCGTGACTTTTATAGAGGGCTGAGTGTTGAAGCACATTCTGCTGGTGCCTCTGTGATGTGCCGTACATTGTTTGACTTAATGACGTTGAAACATCTTGAAACAAAATAATCACCTGGAATGAAGATGCATATATTTCTGAACAAGGCTCTATAAAGCGACTCACTGCAAATGTCTTTCTGTAGTGTAAGAAGGCAAACCCTAACCCTAACTTGTCAGGAGAAATTTAGGTAGCAATATTGTGATGGGACTGCATCAAATAAAGCCCTTATTAAACATAAATTACCTCTTTTACGCAGCAGGTTGTCCAAGAACAAAAGCGATGGTTTACTGAGGAAAAAAAAAACCTAGGATGTTGAGATGAGTCACTGTTCACCCTGTTCTGAACCAGTGGTTGACTATACGTGTATCACACATGAAAAGAAATCTATTCGCCCAAGTGCTTATTTCCCACAGTGAAGGCTTCTGTCAGAGCTGTTCTGGTGAGTGGTCCTGGCACAGTTTTAAATCCATTCAGTCCCTCAGTGAGCAGGTAAATGCCAAAAGCTACACCGCCTGTCAGGATGATCACATTTCTTATGCCTGGGTGTTTCTGTCCTGATGACGAAAGAATGGTACCAGGTGACAAACCCAAATCCACAGGCCACCACAAGTAAGCACCCAGCTAATGGTCAACAATGGATTATTTAGTGTTTAGTTATTACTTAGTGACCTAAAAGCCCATATAAACACTTACAGTGTTGGTGTGTGACCATAATTTTAGCAATTAGCAGTGTATTAAAAGTGCTCTGAAAGTTTGAGGTATCTGCAGTTTTCAGATATGAAGCTAAACTTGATGCTAATTTAAAACTGCAACTCTAACTCCTGAGAATTAACGCTGAAGTACAAGCTATTTTATGTCTTTGTGGAGAATTTTACCACAAACGAACACAAGTAATAACTTGATTTAACAGATTTCTATACATCAAATTCAGTAAATTCCCTATTTATTCATCAGCTCGGTCAAACAGGCTACAGGTCAAATTTAAGAAGCAAGTACGTGTGCAAATGTTGTGGCAGCTCACTTTAAATGACAGACCCATTCTTAAACACTCAGACTGTGTCCTTCATTTTACAGCAGGTCGTTAAGTAGCCAGATGTGAATATGGAAGTGCACACTTGAGGACAAACTGGTTTAGATTTAAGTGCAAAGCTTTTGGCTGCAGCAGGCACCAGCAAATTTCAGATGTGATGTCTGCTCTGAATGCAGCTCCCTCTACCCATTTTAACCAACACACAAGTATTTTCAGCATCAGGGCATTTTCAGCACCTCCCACTGATGGACAGCTCCTATTCACATATTTTCTCTTAAAGGGATGTTTTGCCAAAGCGACATTGCCAGGACTTGAACAGTTTATGTATTATTAAACTGCACCCAGAATTTCTAGTTATCCCAGTTTGTAGGGGGAAGAAATGACAAGCTCAATTTTTTCTCGAAGGTGAATCACCCATGGGTGGCTTTGCTGGGGTTTTGCAGATATGCTAGGTCAACACACAGCTGCATAGAGAGAAAGAGATGAAATGTGCAGGAGGTCTGGGGAAGAACAGATTCTCTTTAAAAAAAAAAAAAAAAGAAAAAGAAAGGAAGCTTGACCTGAAGCTTTTGCTATGACACACTCCCACTCAAAGCAGCCTTCCTGTGGGCTAGCCTGCCCACCTGGCCAATAAGGCGCTCTTTTTGCTGCAAACGTGAATGCTGAGAATACCTGAACTGAATTTGAATTACCATATGACGTAGGCCTTTCTCTAGCAGTAATGTCCTGCTGGCAACAGGGACTACCATACAGTCTGTACCAAGCGCTCAAACGCACAATTTGTTGCACCAGCCACCCCCCCCCACACACCTCCTCAACCCCCTTTCTGTTCCTATCTATCTTATCTACATCTCTCTCTCTCTCTTATATATATATATATATATATATATATATATATATATATATATATATATATATATATATATATAGCTCACCCACAAAACGCGCATAATCGCTCACACACGAAGCAGGATGCGACAGCTATCACAAATCACCTATAGAGGCTATCAAGATGAAAAGGGGACATATAAAAAGTATCTTTCTTTACACTGAGGTTTGTGAGTCAACATGAATTCACTGGTTAAATAGGGATGAATAATCGGTCTATACAGGAATATGAATATGAAGGGCTGAATCCAAGAGGATACTTACGCATCTTCTCGAATGAATCAAACGGAGGTTGAGAAAAAACCAGCAGGGCCCCAGTCCCCGTTTTCAAGATTTGATGTACGACCGAGGCACAAATCTCCATGTGAAAGAGATCGGAGGCTGCTGCAGTCCGCGTCCCTCTCGATCACAAGTCAAGATGCTCGCCTGCGAAAAATGCCAAACATTCAGAAAGAGTTGCGCGGATCCGCGGCGTGGTCACCATTCCCTCGGATGGAAAATGTGCGATGAGCTCCGTTAGAGGACCAGCAGTAGTCCCCCGGACTTGACAATATTCCTCTGGACAGAGGAGAAAATCCCGCAGAGTTTTTGATGGGGGATCAAGTGTGTGTATAGGCCCCTCTCCCCCAAAACCAGTCTCAGTCTAAAACTGACTCCCACCGGTGGTTTCTTCTTTTCAAAGATCGCCAAATCAAATTGGACTGGAAAAACAAACCAAAGTGTTTCGATTCTTTTGGATTTGGCACTCTGGCTGTGTCTCTTTTCCTGCGTGGATCCCTTTCTCTGAGCAGAACAGGAAAACCATGACAATTAACAATTACCTATTTACAGCACTGATAAGGTCAGCGCGCAGAAAGATGTGCAGGAGCGTCCTCCAAACAAAAATAAAAAAAAATAATAATAATAATAATACAAAAAAAAAAAACGAGAAAAGCCAAGCTGATAACGCCTATTGGATAAAATTAAGGATATCCGTCCCACTGCAACCATCACACGCGTAGCATCAGGACAAATGGGTTGCCATAGGCTGCTCTAGATGTCTCAGAGCGTGTGCCATACATCGTCTGGAGAAGAATCCACGAGATTGTCTATGTCTCCCAAAGCAAACCGGTGTATTCATTACATAACCTGAACTATTAGTAGCCCGATCATTCCGCTTGTCGGGGAGAGTGGGTCCGATCCCGGTGGTTCGGTGGCAGCAGCATCAGCAGCATCAGCAGCAGCAGCATCATCCGTGTGTTGCAAATGAAGCGGGGCTTTGCCACCGGCTCCTAACGCTTCCCCCGCTCGCTGCAGTCCATGACTTGAATAGCGAGCACGTTGAGATCACGGTCTCCAGGCACGGATGTGTGCGAGTCACGTGTGTGTGTGTGTGTGTGGCTATAAGTGTAGGTAGATGCGCGCGTGTGTAGGCGTGAGCGTGTTCCTGTATTGCCCAGGGACCACTTCAACTCAGACCACTTTGCCTCAGCGGCCAGCTGCCTATTTAAATCACCCAGCGGTCGTTAATTATCAGAGATCAATAGCATTAACGCATAAAGCCCAGATCTGATGTCTCTCAGTGTGTGTGTGTGTGTGTGTGTGTGTGTGTGTGCGTGGGCGCGCGTACACGTGTGATTCAGTTGTTGATGAGGTATGGTTGCCACCTACAGGCGTTAGTCTCCATCCAGTCATCCAAAACAGACCGTTTCCATAGTCTGCATCCACACATAAATTCCCATTCAACACGTCTTATCAGGTCTCCTCCACAGTAGAAGTACAGATAAATCCTGTTACAGAGTAAATCAGAATTAGTTCTAAGCTGACTAAAACTGCAGACGGTTTATTCCTCCTAAAATGTTGTCAGAAGCAGACAAACTTCAACCCGGAGAACGTCTGCATGTTGTGTTCATGGCACATAACATGTGCCCGCCGGGCTCATGCAAAGGAGCAACTCTCCCTCCCGTGCCACACCAGCATGGCAGACAGGTCGGTACTGTAGCAGAGGAGGATTAGAGACTTGCAGACAAGTGAGTGTGAATTCATTTGATCTGAGATGAACAGCCTGTCTCATTAGATGGTATAATGGACCACAAGTCAGCCTCCTGGTCATGGCGAGACCACGCTGCTCTCAAAGAGTGGAGGAGGGGGGAAGAAAAAGAGAGAGAGAGAGAGAGAGAGAGAACAAAGATGACCACAAATCAGTCTCAATTGAAACACATCACATGTTGTTGTGATCCTGCAATTACAGTTCATCCACAGAGGAGTGGAAGACCTTAAATAACCTGTTGGAGAAACATTAGCAGATGCTTCCATGCGGGCGATGATGGGTCAACGAACCCATGTTTGATGTGTAAGAAAAGGGGGCGACTCACGTACAACAGATCTTTACTGCCACCAGTTCTCCAGATGAACACCAGTGGGGGATTTTGATCAATCAGCGCTCACCTCCACCAGTATCAAAACACCAATTTAGGGAAATTGGGCTGCAATTAAGGATTCAAATCGTTAATTTAAATATCAATTTCATTACTTCGGTAGTTATTTTGTTCATTGATCATCTGTGAAATACCAGGAAATCGTCAAATGTACAGAACATTTTCCAAAGTGATTGTTTTTGGATGAATGAAAGTCTAAGACAAGTGGAAATTGTGAAGCCAGTAGGCGACATGTACGTGTAGGCTGACTCCTCTATTAATGAACTAATTGATTCCTGGACAAGAGGTTCCAGATACTCGACACTGTTCTGGTGGATCACAGCGACTCAAAACCTTATTAAAACCTATTATATTGTTTTTCTTTGTCATCTATTTATCGTCCAAACAGAAGAAGCAAACACATTCTGTAGCACGCATTATCGCTGGCTGCACAATCTTCAGAGGTGTCTTTCCTTGAATGAATAAAGTGCTACATTTGTTAGCGATGGCAGCTGCCAGGAGGTGGTCTGGGAGGATGGTGGGTGTACAAAGCACATGACTGTCATGCCAGAGACCAACAGTCCCGTCTGTGGGTAGGTTGAGGCAACAGCATCGCTTTGATTAAGGCTAGGAAAGGATTGTGTGTTTTGGTTAAATGCAAATAAACACATTGTGTCTGAAGTCACTGTGAACCACGCACATCTTTCCTTAACCTTCACCAAGTGCTGTCCGTGTTTGAGCACATCATCCACACCATTATGTTAAAATTACTTTCCTAATAAATGTATTTTGCTGTGGCCGTTTAAACATCATCTCCAGGTGTCAGTTGGGCAGACAGACCATGACAGCTGTGTATAGTACACCACCATGCAACCAAATATGACAATATGAGAAATAAGGCTTTCACTTGGTGGAGAACATGAAATCTGACACTGTCACACTTCATTCTCTTGTTCATTTATTCTCTGCTTGTCCCCCCTCCCTTTACTCTGTAGTATATTTTGTGCCATGGTAATTTGGTCTAAACCCTCACCTGATATTGCCTGTATTACCATTTACAGCATGGCCATCGGTTGAACTGCGCCTAATCGTCTTTGAGTTGTGCAATCGACTCCCGACGCCGGTTCGTAGGTTCTGAAGCTCCTGTTTTAATCAGGTAACATTTATCCAGCTTCAGTGGCTTGAATGAAAAAAACAGTTTGAACACTCTCACAAGACATTTTAGCGACATTTTCGGTATCTGTGAAAATCAGGCGTTTGCTCTTCATGAATAACTAAAAAGGCAGCTTGTCAAAACACAAGACAATTTTACATAGATTATATATGATCCTTGTCTAAGAAGCCAAATCAGTGGAAAACTCGTCTGAGAGATCTTTTTTTATTGCCTCAGATGAAGTCGGATGCAGGTTCACAAAATTGAACACTTGTGGGTTTCATATTACTTTAACTGAAGCATAGTTGAACTTTCCTCCAGTATAAATTTCCCTATGCTAATATTAACGTGGTGATAGTTACATAAACGTCCTGTAAGACTTTCGCTGTCTCCCCTACAAACACCCGAGATAGATTTGATACATTTTCTGTTATCAGCATTTTATTCATGCTTTGATGATCTCCTGAGCAGAAAAAATTAAAAATAAAAAGTGCAGGGAACAAGGGGAGGGATGCACACCCAGTGTTGCTCTAAATGAAAGCCTCAGCAGATCTGCGCAATCAAATCAATGTCAACCACACGCTGCTTCAACAATGTACTGCTTCGTTCCCATGTTTTTTCATACAATATAAATACACTAGATGGCTTAAGCCCTGTTTGAACAGAAATACTCAGTGTCAACGCCAAATACTTCCAGCCCACAAAATGATTTCTGGGCGGTAAATCAACACATGGAGTTTGAGGCATGGTTGACAGTTTGACAGCTTCTGTTACTTTCGTTTTCTATGCAAAAGGCAAAGTTGGAAATGGTTTGAACCACACTTATTACTATGCAGTTTTCATAGGGAGTCCTTTAGGTTTGGAAGTTTTGTGTCGTATAGTAAAAGTATATTAAATTCAATTTTGAATAATTAAGACAGTATTAAAATAGGATAGATAGATAGATAGATAGACAGATAGATAGATAGATAGGGCTGTCACATGATTAGCAAAAGGCACAATGTGTATCACTTTCCATTATCTTCACTAAACTTCAAATATAGTTTTCATAAAACAACTTGAAATGTGATACAAATGAGAGAGAAAGTTAAAAACGCTTTTATGCTTCATTCAATCGTTTTTGAGGAAGAATGTTCTTCGCTCTGACTTATTTAGACATGGTGGCTTTAATGTCTGTCAAACAAATTGAAGGACACAGATGGGGAAAGCTGCGTAAAACTGTTTCACAAATTATGGGCAGAGATGGCTTCAGTTGATTCTCTTTTATCCGTCATTCTGGTCTGTAGTCACTCTCTGTCAAAAAAGATTTGGCCTCTATATTTCTTTTTCTCTGTGAGACATCCCCTTTCCTTTTTCCTCCTCTCCTATCTTCCTCCATCAGCCTATTGGGATTGTTGGATCGGCTGCTGTGGTAGCACATGTCCCAGACTGCTTTCTGGGACAAACTTCAAGAAGCTGGGCTGGAAAAAAAAAAAAAAGATGGAAGTGAAAATATGGTAGAGAGAGAAGTAGAGAGAGAATCCTCTAGCACTACAGAGCCTCTTCAATTATTCAAATGGCTGCTGTCCCTCTGCACTTGTTCTCTCTGCTTGGTTTGAATATTAAAATGGCTGCCCCCAAAGAGACACATATCCAGAAGATGAAGCCCACGCAGAGAGCAAAGGCTGAGTGTGCTTGACTCCTTGCATCCCTGCCACAGCAGTCGATGAACGGGAGACTATCTATGCAACTGACTGCATGACTTTGAAGAGGGAAATATTCCTGTCACGTTTGGCCTAAATTCCATTAAAGACAGGCCGAGGGACTGCATTATTAGCATCTAGTACAGCATGCTACCTGTATCCCAACAGACAAGAGGCGCCCACTCCTCTCAGAAGTGCACAATGAAAAGGTAACAGAGAGGTTTTGATCCTGTCTTTGGGGCCTTGGCCCGGTCACCACAGCCGGATGAGATTTTTTGACACGATCATGAATTGATCGTGATAATGAGAGATTTCTATCCTCCTCACACAGTTGCTCAGATATAGGCAACTTTTGTTGTGTTACATTTTGGTCATTGTCAATAAAAGTGTGAAAAAAAAAATCCTATTATCAGACAAAATGAATTGAAGCCAGATAACCAGGCCTGGTTTTACTTCAGGTTGTGGTTTTGACCATTAAAGAGACAAAGGAGAAGAATTTGCAAAAAGTAAAGTGCACTCAGACCCTCCTGTTTTGATTTTTGTATGTGGTGTTAAATGACTTTTCTACAAATATAATGGTCATCAGACTTTTTATTAGAAAAGTCCAGAACCTCTGCAGTGTTATGTGGCACTGATTGAACAAGTCAACTATGGAGATGGAGCAACGTTCCTCAGCTTCAACAGATATTCTGACTTTTAGCAGGATTTCCTAATCAGCATGCGTAGAAACATCTGCATTCAGTTTCTGTCTCCACTCAAGTTTCCAGGTTTTCTTTAAACGTGCCAGTTTTCCGTACTTAAATTAAAGGTAGTGTGCAGGACTGAGCAACACCTTGCCACTTTCATTTTTTAGTGCTTGTGACTCAATAGAATCTCCCCCAAGAAAGAGCCTGAGGCATTTTATTTTGTATCCCTATTATTTATTTTATTTTATTTTGTTAGTATTCTGTGATCACAGTGAGCAGCGTAGGAGGATGAACCTTAATGGGACTGCGTTTCCTCTCATTACAGCAGTTCCAGATAATTGAAGTGGCATTTTTGTGTATGCATATTACACTAAAGCCCCTTTGTGGATTAAAAGAAAAAAAATTAGCCAGCTGATGAAATGGCTGCAAGGGCTGTACATGTTTTTACTCTGAAGTGAAATGAAATGTGCCACTTGAAGATGGTCCTAGGGGCAATAAGACTACTTCCTGTTTTAATGTAAAGCCAAATATAAATAAGTAAGGTTAAAAAATTGGTGGTTAATCATAACTACTAGTACAGTGTATAATTGGCATGTAATTGGACAAAGAGAATCATCCGTTCTCATTCTTTGCTATTTAACTGGAATATATTGACTGTTAGAAGTCTTTGATAATGATGGGAGAACTAATGCTAAACTAATGACCTATTTTATACATTATTTAATGCAAACTTAAGTGAAGACAAGCGAGTAAAACATGTCTGTATTTCAAGAGTCTATTTGTCAGTACAGTTTTTAAGGAATCACCTTGATTAAATGAATGCTATCAGGAAGGTGTAAAGTAAAAGCACATTTTAACCACTGATGTTAATTTGTTTCATAAATGCAGAAATATCTGAAGCAACAGTCAGACTTTTAAGTCTTTCTGGTTGGAGCTTTGCAAGGAGCTACAGGCCAATTATGCAAACTCTTTGATTCCGATTTTTGTGGCACATTTTGCAAAAGAAAGTGCATGAAAAAAGTGAGGATTAAAAAATTATATCTCGCCCTTCTCATAGGTTCTGGGAAAGATTATTTTTGGATCAGAGAAACAATGAAGACTCATGCAAAGCAGCAGTCCTCTATGCAATGCCAATATGGATATGTTGGCAAGCGGTCAAGTATGCTCCATGTTCCTATGGTTGTCGAACGCTGCTGTCCAACAGGCCTTGTTTCTCCAAGATACATTATTTTGATTAATTACACCAGGTCCCAATTGCATTTGAATGACCTCCAAAAAGTGTGCACCGAGTTCTAGTCATGTGACTTCCTGTACGGGCCCAGATTTCTATAATGCATGATAATGAGGCTTATTAGCATAAACATGAAGGCAGGTTTTTAAAATGTGCTGGGGTGTTATATATTTTATCTGGTAACTTCTTTTGACTGTTTTACTACCTCGTATGAACCTACAGAACAGCTCAGAAAGACTAAATGCATGAGGATGGTGATTAATGCAAATGCTTTAGGCACTGAGGGGTGCGCAGGGACAGCAGTTAAGGGAAATTTAGTGTGTCCTGTTATTTTGTCATAAACCCTGCGGCATGTCACAATAAAGCAAACCACAACCCGCTGAGTTGTGATGCTTCACTGTGTGTTCATCTCATACAGAATATTATATAATCTGTAGGGTGCAATTCTGAGACCTATGCATAAAACATCTTTACGCTGAGACATTTTAAGAGAAAGCCCTTAAAATTAGTATCAGTGAGTAAGTAGAGAGGATGAGTAACACACAGATTCCTTTGATACCCTTCAGAAAAATCTGATTTGGAAAGTTGTCTAATTTCAGCATGCCATTCATCCAGGATTCATGAAATTCTAATACAAATTTGTATAAAGAAACTTTCATCAGAGGGAGGTGACCATGTGCGCTTCTTGCAACAAACATCAAGCTGCAGGTTAAGATTCTGTTGTTGCACCTGCAGTAGCAGTTCAATGTCTTTCTTAATCAGAATGGATAGTGGGTGTCATAAAGGACCAAAGCAGTGACCTTCCATTTGTAGGATTGCCTCTCACACTCCGAGCCAGTCTTCTGCAACACTGATCTCTCAGTACTCATCTTTCAGAAAAAATTCTGAATGCCACACACGTTTGCATTCAAAATCAATGTTTAGAGAAAGAAGTAATCTATGGCTGGTGACTGCTCTATAGTTCACCTACAGACGCTAAAATTCTCATCTTAACAAGACATTTCTTTCCTGAAATCCTGCGAAATGGCTAAAGGATGACAAATATGATCTGGTGGTTGTATTAATCAATGCACAGGATCCGAGGTTAACATCTTTTGTGCCATAAGCAGCAACAGAGGAGCCTGGTTCTAATGTCAGGAGGAGGATATACTGTAGTCACCTACAAATAGTGACCGGGACATAAATCTATGTAGCAGCCAGACAGGCAGCACAATTAATTATGTAACTGACTAATCTAACTCCTCCATTCAACAGCCAACAAATATAATTAATAGTTGTTCTGTCTCCTGAGTTAGATAGATATCAGTTATGCAGTCCTTATTGCAGATGTTACGTTACTATAAATGCTATAGTCAATTTATCACTGATACTCGATTCCTTCTAAATCAGTATTTTCCTCTGTTGGAGGGTAGGTGAGGTTTGTGGAATGACTAAAGACCACCTGGAGACCTCTTCACAAATCAATACCAACCTCATGGTTGACGTTATCTCCTAAGAAGGGGAGTTAAGATTGATTGTCGTTAAGCACTTTACAGGATGGAAAGAGGATGAGGACGAATCATAAAACGCCCACGCACCACCTACCCATCTCTCTCAGCTGCAACAGAGTGTAGCCGATCAATAGGGACAGGATCAGCAAAAAAAATAAACATGACGAAGAATTAAATATATAAATAAACATGGAAGTAGAATAATTGCACTGATGCTGATAACATCTGTGGCCAAAAATGTCTTAATATTTCAGGATACTGAGAGCTCCTAGTAAGAAATGTTGAGTATGAGTACCTATCTGATATCTTACTTCACTCAGGAAGAAAAAGCTACTTCAGTAGCTTGTTCATTTGCTATAATTATTATTTTTTTGATATTGTTATTAATAGCACCTTTCAGTACAGTTTGTTCTTGAATATCTGCTTTGGAGTTGTTTTTGCCAAATCTATTCCTACCATCCATATTCAAATAACAGTATTTATACTCTTATAAAAAGATGCACAATGCATTCAACAGACACACACCCATGACCCTCTGTACCTGCAACTTCATGTAATTCCTGACATTGTGCAGCAAAAATACCTTGCACATATTTGTCAGTAATGCTTGCCAGTTCTTCACTAATCAAACTCAGTAACATATTAACACCAGTGGTCCATCCATCCATCCAGAGCTGCTGTACCATATTTCAAGCTTAATAATAATTAACAACATCCGGCACACTGAGGTCATTGTAATGTTATGCAGGAACAATTAGCCTAACAAAATTTAGATATTGACAAACCAAAAATGAACACACAGCCATGTTGGTTCGCAGTCAGATCCACCTTAACATCCTTTAGGTCACAGATAGTTCACACTCACTAAGTGTATAGAGAGTAGTAAGAACTCCTCCCACTTGTGTTTCTACATTTTCTGTTGGTGTTCCTTCCCGGTAAACACATTGTGAATACGGTCGATTGGTCACCTTACGTTAACACCCCTAGGAAAACCGCTCCAGTACATCAAGACATGGATTATCAGTTTAATGATTACAGGGAGAAATGTCAGGAGATGAAACAGTGAGGTTATTTTTATGTTTTCTCCGAAAATGAATGGCACTGTGCGTGAGCAACAGGAGATCCGATCTGTCTCGGTGTGTGGTGTGCCAGCCAAGTGGAAAGCCGATAGCTGCTCCATATGTTGAATGCTCAAATCTGTCCGTCACTAAACTAAATCCAACAGATAAAACTAATGTCAATGAACCCTCGTTCTGGTAATTATGCTATACATGGTAGTTTTTATTCATCAGCAAAACTCACCCCCTCGAAGTACGGCAGCAAGCAAGTTAAAGGCTGTGAAACCAGTGCTGTGAGAAAGTGTCCGTGGCCACGGCCACCCCAGGTCACCCCTGCTTCCGCCAATGGTGGCACAGACATATTCTCACATGTCTGAGGAACTAAGCTGTAGGTTTATATCTTTGCACCTACAGCTATTTATCACTGTCAGCCACAACTAAAAGCGTATTATGTTTTCAGTGCTTTTATTGCATCCTTTCATGCCTCCCTTGTTGTTATGTAGCTGAAAATATTCGCCTCTGTAAGAAACTTTTTTTTTTAAGCACATACAGCTCGCTTTACTTAACATTTGAGTCAACATCACATAAATGAACCACCTGATTTTCCTTATTAGTTCCACAGAGCCTAATTCTTGCTGTTGACTTCCCCACTGTACAACAGTTTTAATACGAATAGATTTGAGGCTGCTGAGGTCTTCGATCAGTCACGTTACTAATCTTAATCAAATGTGTAAATGTTTCCTCTGAAATAAGCCAACCAGGATTTAGCTTAGACTTAGTCATGTGTGAGTTAATTTATTTCCATGCAGATTAAAAATGATTTATTCCACAACATATTCATTGAGCAGTGTGGATCTCAACCTTAGTGGTGTGTAGTTTAAAAAATCAAGTAATAAAAACACAAAGACACTTAGGCTTGGTTGGTTAGGTTAGTAGTACGGTCACTTAAAAATATAATTGACTAAACTGCACCAGTTAACACCTGCAGCGATGAAGAAGAATTGATTTACAGTGGTGGCAGTCTTGACTTGTGACTTGTGTGCAGATCTTTGATAACCTTTCCGTATTTTGTTGTCTTCCTGCTGTTCCTCCCAGGCAGCGCTCGTTGTAGATCACAGACAGCTACTGTGTTTTATTTGCTTGTGACTAAATAAACCCACAGACCTGACAGCATTCTCGGCACCTGATGACCTGATGAGAAGCCTCCAACATAAAATGTGTAGGACTGGCATTTTGTTTCCCTTGTAATTACCATTGATTATTCCTACTACCCAGACAAACAGTTGACCTTGCAGTCAGTAGATGCAGTGCTATTTGGAGAGTGTTCTCATCGGAAAATTGACAGCAGCAGTTTGTTTAAACTCCTAAAGCACCTACTGTACCATTAGGCTTCTTTTTTTAAATTAATAAAAGCTGCCTCGTATACGTTAAAAATTGGTAAATATTTTGCAAGGGTTTTGAAGAGCCTGTATCAGAAGTCTATAATCCCTGTGACCTTTGACTGACTCAAAGTGCTACATGGGATTCCTGAGGCGCTATTGGAAATTGGAGTGTAAATTTACTTATACACTTCCTGAAAATATTTTTGTTTACTTCTGGTGCAGCGTCATCTGTCGCCACGTACTCCAGGATGTGTCAGTACACTGTGACGTCACTGCTGAGTCTGGGTAGGTTAGGGTACCATAAAGCACACCTCACACCAAACACACACCCACTAATGATGGTTGACATGGGAACAGAGGCGAAACACAGTTAAATTGCACCTGTCTACTGTTTGCATTTGTTCTATTTATGCGACATACAGGCTGCACACATATGCAGTAACTAAACACCTTTCTACACCTATTTTGAGTTACTTGCAGTCATATTATTATATTTCCCATGAAGACGTTTTGAGGAAAAAAAAAAGAAGAGTACAGGAAACTTAAAATACGAAACAATCTTTGACAGATGTGCTTTCCTACAAACTATAAAAGACAATTTTTGTGTGTGTGTGTGTGTGTGTGTGTGTGTGTGTGTGTGTGTGTGTGTGTGTGTGTGTGTGTGTGTGTGTGTGTGTGAAAGCAAATCTGAGTGGTGACATACCGGTTCTCGTTGCTTCTCAAGAGAATCAAATCATAACAGTTGTCAGCTGCACAAAAAATAATTTGGGTTAGATAAAAAGTAGGAAATGATTCATGACATATATTTTTTTAAAAGTCTGACTGCTCGAAGTTTGACAGCGCTGAGAACATTGAAGTAAAGTAGTTTTAAATACTATAAAGTACTTACAGTCAAATTGTTGTCACAGAAAAAAAAAACTACATACCTTAAGATCCAAACTATTTTAGACAGTCTTTGGCCTAAATTCAACTGGATTAAACAGTATTACACTGAGTCTAGGCTTTATATTTCTAAAGGTGATTTCATGATACGTTACAGTCGAACCACTCACTATTTTTAACTTTCTTAGAAAAGCATATTTTGTTATGCTAATATGCATTTTTCCTTCTTTGTGGCACCAGATCTTTGAAATGGTTGCATCCACTGGTGTTTTAATACCGGTGTTAGGATTAGCGTCACACAGCACGAGTGGAAACGGGAGCTGAGTGTGCCTTACATCTATCTGCATTTGTTCACAGAACTGACTAGAATAAGGACAACATTGGGATCCATCAGCCAGACAGTTCTCACTGGTAATGTTGTAGGTGTAAATGGAGTCATGCTCTGCTGAAAAAGTAAGGCTTGTGTGTGCGCTCCCCTCATCCATCATATTTGAGGGTGTATGTGTCTGTCTACGTGGGCAAAGAGAGACGGAGGATGCTCTCCAGTCGGGCCCCGGAGATGGGCTGAAAGGAGGATGACAGATGACGGATGAGGTGCAGTCATGGTTTCCTAAGAGCTCACTAAGACCTGTCTTCTAGCGGCATGTCTAAATTATTACCTCAGCTTTTTGAGGTGCTTGTAGCGCTCAGCCTGGTCTTGTGTTATTCCAGTGAGGCTGCAGACCTTTAAGTTTTATGAGCTCATGAATTTGTTTTTATCATTCGCCTTGTGTGGGATGCACGATAATCATCCGTATACCTCATTCTTTTCAAATTAATATGTGACTGTTTCGAGAGACTGTGTACAGCACATCTGGATATTCATCATGAATGCACTGGATAATAACTACTGTAGCAGTGATGTTAATTCAAGACTCTAAATGTCAAAGCCTCATCCACACCACTGGGAAGCCAGATGCTTTTCTTTCTCCAGTGCGAGGAAATCTCAGATCTGAAAGAATTCTATTTTTTATTCCCACTCACAACATAACATGTAAGCAGCCGTGTTTCATGATTCAACTTGCCAGCTGGCATTGCAATATTGACTTAGTATGTAAGGAATTCCTGTGTGAAACTGAATTATTTTACCACTGCTTTTACATGCTCCTAACTTCTTTGAACAGCTGGTCTCCAGCGATCACTCATATTATAAAATACTTGACACAAACAAGCCCTAATGATGAATACTGTCGAATACTCATTAATTCAAGAGTTAAAACAACATGCATGGAGTGTGATCTGCTCCCTGCGGGTAGACTCTCTTTCTTTTAGCTTGGATAGTGAGGGCCCCATTTCTCCTTGGCTCTAGAAAGCGGGAGGTTCACAGAATTGTGAACTAGACACGTCTGTGCCAGACAGTGGGCTATTGCTGAGTGGGTGCTTTAGCACGCCAAGTTGTTGGGAGGAAAGGGAGGCCAAACAATGCAATCCAAAGCGCAACAAAGTGGACTTTTATTTGCAGAAAGTAGACAAATATAATGTCTATGAGATTTGCATATATTTGCTAATGAGATAGCAACAAGACGTCACTGAACAAACAAATACGGTTTCTCTGTGGTCTGATGGCACGTTTGTGGTTTTGTAAGCTACAAAGAATCCGAAAACTGCAAAACAGCAATGACAGTTTTCTTTCATTGTGCATGTTCTTAACTTAAATAAAGCATGTATTGTATTTTTTAAGTGTACATAAAATGTATTCACACATTTGTCACAGAACTCTTTATAAAATACATATTAACCAACAGACTGGACCCAAGTCTGTGAAAACATAAATGTGTAAAAACAGAACAGCCTTTGTTTTCTTTTAATAAAGGTGCAATACAGAGATGACACTCGCACTCCTTTGTACTGGATCTCTGCTCAGCCTGGCTGTCTCAGTCATCTCTGTTGTGAAAATGTTATATTAGTATATTCATTAATTACCTACAGTGAGACAGACGAGTGGAGGCGCAGCACTGAAACATCTCTGCTGTCTCACAGCACACCTACATTTCTGTTCATTAAAGGACACTCCTTCATTTCTGCTCAATGTTCCAGTTGATCTTTGAAATCACTCATCAGTTGTATTGGTTCGATAGTCTGTCCTCCTCTATCTTCTCCTGTTTGTGCCTTTAGAAACTCTGGCACAGGTTTGCTGCTGCTCGCCCTTTTGCAAACCTGTCTGTCGCAATTAGTCCTTCATTAGAAGGCGTCGGTTTAAGATATCACACTCATATGCTGAAACAGATGATTGAACAGTGTAGACATTTTAGACAGCAGAGATTATGGCTATGGCACAGAAAGACAGTGAGAATGGACATTGTGATTGGTGACTCATACCTTTTCATGGGAGTTTTTTCGTGCTGCTACAAGCCACTGGCACATTATCACCTTATAAAGGTTAAAAATGTGTTACACATCTTGCAGACAAAAATCAACTTTAGCAGTTATTCAGAGTTATTTATTTAGTTCTGTCCACCTGGTGAACTCCTGTTGCCAAATCAGTTGATAAGGTATTTATTATGAGTCATATTGGGAGAGAAGAACCCATCACACATCAATATGAACATCAAATTACATACAATGTGATTTGATAAAGATTGTTAGATGTTATAAACAGTATAAAGTGATACTCTGATGTGCTGTAGACTTGATAATCAAGAGCCTTTTTTAAAATTCTGCTGATGGTTGAAATGATTTTGTGATGCTTGTTAAGGACATCCTGTGATTTACAGACTCCTCAGTGTCTACAGTGTTCCCAATAGCTTTTTTAAAAATTCATTTTAATCACTTAACTTTCTGTATACTCAATGGTAAAATAAATCACAGCAATATTAATATTACTCACAAGCATCAATTAGCAACAACAAGGCACCAGCAGAGGGCATCAAAAAATCATCAACCATTTGTAGGGCAACTTCAACAGCTACATTTAACAAGAACCCCAAGGATGCAGTGGGCACAACCAGAAAAAATGGGGCAGCCACATCCTTATGGGATCCAAATGTGACAGTAAAGCTGGGTTAACATATTGCTGTCATGTTGCACTTCAGAAGAGCTGTGAGTCGTGTCAACTCGCGCAGACTTAAAGTACCAGCTGCGCACAACTGGACAGTGCAGGCGGTCTCAAAAGCTCTTACATCAGAAACAATCACAGCCTGCTTTCTATTAACTGTTCGCGATGTGGCGTTGTTAAATCGCTTAGGCTGCCGCTCCTTTCTATGAATTCCAGCTAGGATAAACCATTTTACCTTCGAGGTTAAACGCACAGACAAATGTAATAACGCACTCATCCAATCATTCTGCCAGAGAAAACAACCTCCATTCCTCAGATGTCAGATAAATAAGGTTCTGCTTTGATCATGGAATATGTGTGAAACAATATATCATCTAACATCATCTTGGCTCGCACCTCATTTAATCCAGATGTGGAAATAAATAGATTAGAAGCATGCCTGCCAGAGCCCCACTGGATGTATCCAATCATGTTATGTATGAAACACACTGCAGGAATATGAAATATTTCAACTGTTATAGCCCGAGTTGTGTGGTTGCAGCTGTACAGGCACTCTGTCTTGCGGCTGCTTCTTGAGGCAGGGATGTGTGCCAAGAAGCAACTAAGTCCCTTGCAAATCCATTCACTGGGAATGGTTGTCATCCCTCCAATCCATTCAAATTTGATTTGGCAAAAAGTAGTTTGCATGACAGAACCCTGAGCTCCGATTGGGGGAGGTGGGGAGGGGGGAGGTGAGTGACGCACACACCCAGGAAGCTAAATGAGTCAGGAGGATTCCCTGGGCTCATACAATACACTTGGTTAATAGGCTACATCCAGCCTAATGTCTAATTCTGAAATGACACTTTATGCAGCTCCTAGGAGGCAAACAGATTTATACTACACTACATACATGGGGGGTGGGGCTGCCTCACCGCAATAAGACCCCTAGTTTGAAACCACTAGCTGTCTGGTGACTTCCTGTGTGCAGCTGGTACATTCTTTACATGTTTTTTGTTTTTTTTTTTGTTAACTGTCATTATGCCAAACCTTTTCAGGGTGTACGTACAATGGATGGGTACTGGGACAAGATGCAACAAACATTTAGTTTTATAGATTTATTTGTGTGGTCTACAAAGTCCAGGGGTGCTGCTATGATCAGTGTCCAAATCAACGTACCTGTCCAAGGTCTATGATGAATTAACCCAGCAACAAAAGGAGAATTAGTTAGGTTTACTGAAACAGACAAATCATCATACTTCAATAGTATTAGGCATGAATATGCTACTATGATTTATTTCTTCAATAACAAGCACTAAAAGTGATAATAACTTGAATTTAAGGTCTGGATTTTTAGAAAGCTTTCTGCAGTTATTTTTGACTCTCAGTCAAAGCTACGAGTTGCTTCTCCAGCCAGCAAATTTAAATTGGTCATAATTAATACAAATAGGATTTGGAGAAAAGTTGCAACTATTTATAAAACGTATTTATCTGACAAAAGTACAAAGATGAAAAAGAGTGTGAGAACATTGCAACTGTGTTACAGAATCAGTATTTTCCCCCAAATGCCCAGATACAGTGTATCTGCCAGACACACAATGTGATTACATGGACAAAACCTACCGTGACACACCCCTGCACAAAGGTACAGACTGTATACAGCAAAACCATTCAGTCAGACTGTCTTGGATGTACTGAAGCTATGTTACATTATTACAGTCTGGATGTTCTGAAACACTTTATATTCCAAAATCAGTAGCAGGTAATCAATACCAGTCATAACATTTCTTCATTTTTAACAAGGCATAATACCACCTGGAATAAATTCTGTGTTTGACTTGAAAACCAAGACAAGAGATGACAAGAAGTGGCTCAATAATTCACAACTCTTTCTTTTATTGCTCAGTTGTATGTTTATTTATTGAACATGCTAACAAGTACTTATTTGTTAAGCAAAAATCAGGTTAATGTCAAGTTTAACATAGATTACTGAGTTAAAATGTGATATATATATATTGTCTCTTTAACGATTCCTACCCTTTTCTGGTGTTTTTTTTTTTTTTCATATACATTATTCGTCATAATACAGTAAATGACATATTACCAATAACTACCAAATATTATACTTATTGAATGCAATTTATGGGTTATTTATATATTTATATTATTATAATTATTATCATTATGATCAGCAGCAGTATGGGTAATTAATGCACTATAATGCTTTGCAGCATCTGTACACGTTTTTGTAAGAATTAACTGTACTTAGATACTGTAAGGTAACCTCTCTACAAAAGCCCACATCTAGTAATAGAGTTCGATTTAAAATCTGTTTGCAGGTAGCTAATATATACTAACCTAATTTAGTACTTATAAACAACTTAAGGTTTGCATGTATCACATTTTCACACTACCAAGGGCTACTCAGATGTATTAGCACTTTTGTGACTGCAGTCGTGACTACACTTGCGTGGAACATGAAAGGTATAAAAGGATGCATTACATGAATTTATGATTGTAATCAATTTAATCTTTGTCAGGTTAGACACATTTTTCTCTCCGCCTCAAGGCTTTCAAGGACAATTCAACATCATAACTTTGGCTTTAAGGGCTGTTGATAAAGTGGCTGTGGTCTGTCACAGGCTTCTATTTGACATCAGCTAATTTAATCTATGTTTTTCATCGACATGGCTGTTTCTCCACAAATCTGCATTGAAAGAATGGTCCCAGGTTTAACAGCTATCAGTATTATTAATTAGAGGCATTTCACCATAGTAGCTGTATATGCTATATTTTTCATAATCTAACTGTAATCTAATTATTAACAAATGCCCTTTTCTCCAGATAAAATAATGAGAAAAAGTTACATTTAAAAATACAAGAAAAGCTAAATTAAAGCGCCCGATGGTTGGCCAATCACCTTCATCCAGAGTATATCATATTTATGATTCTTGGTGGTTTGTAGTAAAATTTTGTACATTCTAGGTTATCAAATTCTCCCATTTACCCTAAAATTCCATGTTGTTTCTTATTTTAAAAAGTAGAGGACATAAAGGTTAAACTTTTATGTTTTCACAAAATAAATTCAACAAACAAGGACAACTGAGAATGAATCATTAGGTGAAACAAAACAGTACTGGATCTTACAAAAGATACACAAGGAAGGGTCTTTGTGGTCTTTCAAGGAACAGCTTAATTAATCCAATTTATCCATATTACAATTATCCATTTACTTTGTAAAACAACTGAATGACAAAAGGGAGGGGCTCATGAAAATATAACTTCAAATAAGGAAGGACCAAAGTTTTCTTTAGAGGCCTACATGTCATTTATGCAACTGGCTTGGTTTTTGTCTGTTCACTTGCATGTATCTATATAGCAAGAAATAATTGTATTTGGGGGTTACAAACAATGGTCTTCTAAGTGGATTGATATTCTTTACATCTCTATCAGCAAAGTCAGGGTAGGCAAGAAAACAAAGTGCGGCTTGGGTGAGAGGATCAAGAGAATAAGAGGGCCCACAGCAAAGTGCTGCTGTCGGTCAGATAAGTTTGCTGAAGAGGCTGATTCGCACTGGAATTTGGCAGACGTCAAACCATTACTGTCTGCAGAGGACATAAGCAAAACTAAGTAGATGATTCATGTTTCTAGAAAACTGTACACAGCCCAAACTATAGCAAGAACCCTTTGTTTGTATGGCAACAACTCACATCAAATACAGTCACTTAGGTTGATTTATGTGGCTTACTAAGCTTATTTAGCCAGCTATCTTCATTAGTTTATGTGCCATGCAGTTAAGTAATTGTTGCTTTGTCTTCTTTTGATATGTCTCACATTTTATTGGCAGCAGCTGGCTGGAGACATTATCATTTTGGATTGGCTATACATATGTCCATTCCATTTATGTGAATGCAATATCTCAGAAATGCCTTGAGGGAATTCCTTTAAATATGGCACAGATATCCACTTGGATGCATAAACTGAGGATATGATGTGAACAGACAGGCCAAGTATCTAACTAGGACAGGAGATACAGAATACTGAAGAAGTGCAGTTTCAATTTGTTTGTTTCGGGGGTAGCTGATTTTCTCTGCTATTGAGTTTGCTGATTGAATCTCTTGTTATAGTAGCTAGAAAGTTTTCTGCATGCCTCACCGACATCGCTGTTTGGATGAGAGATAGGTATCTTCAACTCAACCTATTCAAGAAAGAAGTTCATGAAGATTTGCCCTTTTCAGCATCAGAAAGATCAGACCCTCTGGTCATATCTCATCTGGACTACTGCTGATGGAGTTACCAGTTTGCACCATCAAACTCCTCCAGGTCATCTAAACAGCAGACCCTGCTGACCTTTGCCTACAGAGTGATCAACTCAACAGCACCTGTCTACCTGACCTCCCTCCCTCATTGGCGACTTCTTGTGGTCCCCTCACCTCACCTCTAAAGATCCCAGGCAAAACCCTTCAGCTCTGGGGTTTCACGACGGTACCTACCTGTGCAAGCTCAGCTGCTTCACTCTCAACTTTCTAAAACTTGCTGAAAACCAAACTATTCTGCAACTTTCTCTGCACTTAAAACCTTAAAAAAAAAAAAGAAACGCACACTTGTACCCCATGTAAGGGAAGCAGCTCTTTCTAGAGCACTTTACTTTATAGTTCTTCTCTTCCACTTAGATATTTGCTTGCTTTGTATCTCACTTGTAAGTCGCTTTGGGTAAAAGGATCTGCCAAATAACCAAATGTAATGTAAATGGACAGACATGCATGTAAATTTAACTTTAACCAAAATGTGGCAATTCCAGTTTAGTTAGTAAAGTTTGTTCCTTAGGTCTGTTTGTCTTTGTTCTGTTAGTATGGTCAATACTTCCTCAGCCTAGTTCTATTTACTTTACCTCTTTTATTTGTGTAAGAATGTCAGAAATGCTGGAAACTGACTGCTCATCGTTTTATAGAGTGGGTATAATGAGTGCTATGCAATGATAGTGGAATATTACTAGCACTGAATAGGAAGAAGAAGACCTCACAACACAACACTTGCAAAATAAGTAAACGTCTCAGCAATTGATTTCACCTTCAGTATCCTTGTCTATATAATGCGAAACCTTGAAAAACATGAGACTGAAAATCTGTAGAAGCATAAATGGAGCAGCGAGTGGGTAGGCCTGACTGACATGAATGTTGGTCGGTCACACCAATTTTGTCATTGCTGCCTCTATCTGCTTGTAACAACGCTGCTCACAAAGGAAAATCCATGTTGCCTTGTTGTCAGTGGGCTGCCAGTTAATCACTGGGATAAAGGTCACCATGTTGAAATGCTTGCATAGTGTTGTTTTTTTTTTATAGTAGAAAATGATTTTGCATGATATTTTTGGATGCCAAACAAATACATAAAAAACACAACATATAAAGGGGTAAACCAACTCATTACAAACATATTAAGTCAAATGCACTATATTGAAACCAATATCTGTATCCTTGTTAGCCTGTGGGATAATGGTGGTACAGCAAGGTGAAAATGCAAAAGTGGTCTTTTAAATAAAAACATACATAAATGTATGTATTTAAAAGTATATTTTGTGCAGATGTGCGATTGTGTGCCGAGTGGCTGAAACACATACGCGTACAGTGCTTGTGTCTTAACATCAATAACATTAATTTATATCACCATTTGGTCTGTCACAAGGCTTTTACCGAAGCTAAAAATCATAAACACATTTACACTTTAATCAATATCATAAAAAATATGGTACAGCAATGAGTGTTCCTTTTCTCCTGAGACATGGGTGCCAAACACGTTAATACAACTTGAATGTAATTTATGGGTTGAGAGGCGCCACTACAGCAATTGAACTGTTATACATCCCTCACCTGACTGAAAAGGCTGGGGAAAATGACATTTTCGGCAATGCTTATAAGAAAAGGTAAGGCTGGTAACTCCCTCATAGACTTAAACTGGTTATCTTTTATCTTGGTTTTACTTTGCTTGTTTTAGGGGATGGGGAACAGTGTAAGCTACATTCTGGAAAACAGGTTTTACAGCTTCACCTTAATGTTAGAGCCCTTTACTGACTTCTGAAAGAAAGCATTACTGAATTTCCAGCACTGAAAGGCGCTCTTGTCCAATAACAGGAAAGCATTCCTGCCCGGCAAAAAGATGCAAAGCAACAGAATCAACGTTATATTCGTTACATCTGATCAAGTGCTGTCCTTTAGTCCAATTTTGAATTAACTTTACTTGGGTGTTTCCCTTTGATGATACATTTAATGGAACTAATGTGGGTTTACCTTTATTTAAAATTACACAGGGGACTTCACTGCAGAATATATATTGAATAATGAAAATGCTTATATTTATGTACTTAAAGCTAAAATGTACAATATTTGGGAATCAAGCTAGCAAAAATGTGAGACTAGAAATCAGTACAGACTTCCCAATTCTTCTCCACTCAGACATTCAGGTGTTAGTTGGCAAAACATTACAACAATTACAAATGATATAAAACTCAAACAGCAGTCAATTTATTTCAGTTTGGAAATTTCTGCTAACTGTCTCCATCTGCTGAAAGAGGCCCTGTTATAAATTCTAAAAATCCAAACTTTCTATTTACAACTTTCTTCAAAGCCTAGTTTTTCATGCACTGTCTCAGCTAACGCAGTGGTACCAGGCTGTTCGGTAAGTATAGATCACAGAAGCCTTTGAGAACCCTTCACCAAATTAAGATATTTGAGGCATGTTTCTACTAAAACATGTATGTATGGTTTTTGCATTTGTATTCCAGCTGTCTTAAGGTCATATGTTGTGAAACATCAGACATTCTACTGTTTTTGTTGTCTGTTTGTCAGTTAAAGTACTATGAGCTCCTAATGTCTGCTTATAATTTATAACTATTGCATGAAGCTCTGGGCTCTTTCTACCATCCACAATGAACCTGCTACTTCGATCAGTTTTACACAGTCACCAGGCATTTGTAAGAAATGTGTGTGTACCCAGCTGGCCCCGTTCTCTTTGCTCACATAAAACTCCTTCCATTTATAAGCTGTCCACGAATGCAAAATGAAATGAATGCAGGAATATCTAATATACACAATATGAGCAGTTTAAGTGCCTGGTGAGCAAAGTGTGAATTCTTCTGTTTTTTAAATATGTTGCATAAGTTGCAGTTAGTGTTAACAAAACAAAAAAAAAACTATAATAAAAACTAAAAAGAGAACTACTGTAATTTTTACCTGTACGACAGCTGACACAATGAGACGCTGACACTGTGAGCTTCACACAGTCTTTTTTTGTTTTTATTTTATGGGCTGGTGTTCCATTTCTTTTGCATATTAGCAGAATTTCTCATTAATCAGAAGACGGGGAGTCTTGGCAATGGTACTGCACCAGAGAAAAAAAAAATGTTGTCATTGTTTTGTTGTATATTTCTTGTTTTTTCCAATTTTAAATAAGCCTGCGGCATATTTGACAGCACTCTGTTTTGAGCGAGTACAGTGGTGGGAGCAATGGGATGGTGGCAGCAGAGGGAGCTTGTTAAAAGAACAATTCTGGCTTTCATGAGAGAATGAGTATGCAGACGACTGAAGGCATGCTGTGCAAAGATCTACAGTACAGGCATTATGCAAAGCCTATACCAAATGCAGTCGCCTGTGCTGGGAAAGTGGTGTGTGTCCATGGACACAGCAAGGGTCACTGTTATGCAACATACAGTATATTACATTATTTTCACTAAAGGATATTTTGCAAAATGACCACAGCCATGAGCTTACCTTAGAAAACACATACAATTTTCATAAACTTTAGTGGTCTGTATATTTTAATTTAAACATTTTTCAGCATTTATATGAGTGATTTACATTATATTTATTGTCTGAAACTGAAATATGGCTTCAACAATTCAGAAATGATTTGTAACAAATAATTAAAGAATGAAAAAGATTGTTTTAAAAATGTAAAATGGGCCTACATTTTAAAATGCTTTTTAGTTAACTGATGAATAATAATTTCTGAAACTCACAGTTAATAGTCACTGTTTTTAATGACTAAAGCAAAGGAAGTTAATCATCATTACAGATAACCTGAAATGCACATTATGCTTATGCCTGACATACACTGAGATCTTTATTCCTATACAGTCAAACTTTAATAGGAAAGCATTTGAACTCGTGGATGCTGATTTGACAGAGTTGTCCCACAGCGCTTTGCCGTGTACCTCCAGGTGCTTCCGGATAACAAGCATTCAATCTCTTACAACCCTGAATCTGCCCTCGCCATCAAATTTCATCAAAATTGAAGCAGACTGGTGTGAAAGGCAAATGATTACAATCCGCTCTCCTGATTGAACTCCACTGACCTTTCAGCATCAAATATGTCTTTAAAAAGGACCACTAGATGTCAAACTATTCCTTTTTCTTCCATTGGGAGGGCTGAAGGGTCCAGTCCACACTGCTTCATCTGGACAGCAATGTCAAACAAGTAGTCATAGCATTCACACCTACAAAATGCAGTTGGAGGAGAAAAAAAAAAAACAACAAAGAATTTATATCTATATTCTTTGTTACACACCCTTTATACTGACGTATACTGTACTTATGAGAGACTTAGAAGATCAAAGTGGTTAATAGTGCTGGAAGATGAATGCTCACATGGTCTTGGCTTTTTCCCATGACTTGCCCCAGACGTAGACTCCATGCCGGCGGACGAGGACCGCACACGAATCTGGGTATTCATCCATTGCCCGAGCCATGCGGTCTTTCAAATCCTTCTCCTCTGGTGTGTTTTCAATGATAGGCACAACCAAAGTGTCATCATATCTATGTATATACAGGGCACAAAAACATAAAAGTATAGTATGTAATAATAATATTATTCAAAATAAGATTAGTGCTGACATTGGGAAACTGGGAGAGAATCCACTTGTCCTGTGATTAACAATGATGTAAATACCATGAGACTATGATGAAACTGGACCCTTTCTGTGGTTGATTTGATGTACTACAATAAACCCTTACAAACGCAATGAGCCACTGTGTTGGTTTCCACAGTGAAGTTGGCGGTGGGTGGTGTTGGAAATTTGTCTGGTCAGATTATAGTAAGTAAATACGGTCCTTAGCAGCTGAGCCACACATTCATTCCAGACACAGTTTTGTCAAAAACAGTCAATGTTCAATGCAAATTCATTCCAGTGTTTGACCGGAGAGCCTTTACCCCTGTACTAAACTATGACAAGAGGCAATACACTTCCATGATGAAGACGGAAACCTCTACTTGACTGAAGAAATTAAAATGCTAGGAGGATCTTTGGACTCGACTAATTCTTGCTGCTTGACATACCGATAGTTGGTGCCCGAGGTGCCCTTTTGAATCCCCTTGATCATCTCCTGGTGAGTTATCCTGAACTCTTTGCCAGGATACAGCAGTGTTGCCATGACAGCAGCCTTGGAGTGGGTGTGTATAACTGCCTGTGCCCCTGTATTTTAGCAAAGGGAAAGTAGATTTAGTTTTTTGAGTGTTGTCCACTGGTATTGTCTTTCTCAATAGTTATATCAAAGCAAGGGAGAGTACGTCACCCCCTCCACACACAGTGATCAGACACCATTTTAATTGTGTTAGTCATGGGTTCCGTATTTGAGAGGCATCCTTATCTTTGCGGCACGCAAACTTTCACTTGGCATCCATGGACAACATGAGTAATAGCGGGTAATAAGAGAATCATCCCTTTGGCATGAGGGATTCCATTAAAATGTTTATATTACAATGCTGTTTGAACAACTGCATCATGTGACTGCAACTTTTTCTGCACCTTAACAAAACTGCATTTTTCTGAGAATCTATAAGAATTTCTTCAATATCCCACATGGAAGACCTTTATTTTGTAAAACTAATAATGTTCTACCACAAGTGAACATAATCACAATTGCATTTAGAGACATGAATCAATTTTTTTTCCAGATTTAAATCAGTTAAAGTAATTTTCTTTCTTTGTGCTCTAGTATACAATAGATCGAACACCAACACAAATATACTACTGAGTTCATTAAAAAGACAATTAGTGGTATTTGGATTATTGATCAGTTCTATCACTGACTGCCTGCAAACTGTGAGTAATATTGGTCGTGTTTGTGTTTAATTGCTTTACACTAACTCACCTCTCATGGTATAGGCATTCATAAAAAGTGGTGTACACTGGCTCTTCTTTAACTTCTTCCAGGCAGGTGGACAGCTGATGTCTCTCTCCTCCACATCACACACAAACATGTCTTCTGGCTGAGTAACACAGAAATACAAAAGGTATGATTTAAAAATTAACATGTGATACTTCATTGCAATATCACAAAGCTTAAAGTTGTGGTTATAACCTGCTCACCTGTATTCTCTCTTTCTGGACACCTGAGGGTGCAATGTAGATCTGCTCTCTATGAGTTACACAGCACACAACATTGCACATATTAATACCAACATACCAAGATCTCAGATGTTTTCAAGTTTAAATTATCTGAAACTTTGTTTTTCATGTGCAACTTTTCAGTTTTTTCCTGGAATGCAGTTTAAACAGCAAATGCACAACAAATTAAAATCCATCCGTTGTTTATTACATTGTAGTGGACAGAAGTCAGCATGGGCACACTAGCTGGGCTGTGGCTACGCAGCCTCATACATAAGCTGGGATGCACTTTGTGACCTGACATCTGTTAATCAGGGCTAGAATTAAACTCTTGCCATGCCAGGTGGATTTAGTGTTGTGGCTGATTGGTGTACATGTACAAACACATCACGTCCTAAACAGAGCATTGTTCGTTATTGGAAAAGGTTACAGTCTATAGTGATGGTCAAAAAGACCTATTTGGAAAAAACAAAAACAAAAACTGAAGTCAGAATTGTTGTGTTAAACTCAAATCCTTGGTTGATCACCTCTAAGTCTTTTCAATGATTATATCTTTATGTGCATATTAAGAGCCTTGACATTTCCCCATAGAGAGCTGAAAATGAAGCACTGCGGACTCTTCTTTAGCTAGCAACAAGCATGCCAGAAAAAGGAGTAGCCTATTGATTTTCACAGCAAGGTTTGGCAAGTCTGCCTCAGGCTCTGAGTCATTTCTGAGTCAGGCCAAGGCAACTTTGGAAAAAAAAAAAAGCATCTAAACTTAAACGTAGACCTACACTCGGAGAAAATAAAAATACACTTATTAGAATGTTTGTGAAAATCGTCTGACAACACTACAGTATTTAAACTCCTTTATCCGACGCATAGTTTCATCTGTTTTCTATTATGCTTAAATGTTAGAGGCCTTGTTATAACAACATTACTTCGAGATTTCTGAGCTGAACAATTAAAGCATCACACAGTGGCCAAGCAGCAACAATGTGGATAAAAGTGGTTCTCATTTAGGAAACCATGCAGACGATGTGTGGGCCACAGATTGGAGCTTCAAATGTCTCCTTTATTCTGACAGAATATGAAAATAAGTCCAGTAGAATCTAATTATCATCTGTCAAAAATCATAAAATGTAATGATGGGTGAAGGGCTGCAATAAAGCTGAGCACTGCTGATTTGCTATCTGAATCTAAACACATATGATAATTTAACAAGATGAAAAGAAAATCTCCCTTGAATCATTTTAGAGTTACAATTTTTTTTCAGTCTCAATAAAATATCCTTATACATGAAGCAGTAGTCAGTAGGTACCGTTTGATTTCATCTGAGATTTCATCAAGTTCCCCTATTAGCTTAAATAAATGTCTGCCAGTCCCCAGTCCCGGTTCCTCAAACAGAGATTCGATAATGGGAGGTGGTTTCTGCCTTTGTAGCTTCCATCCAAATAAATATTAAAAATAAAATAAAAAACACGGTTCAAAGATGTTTGTAATAACCTGTCAAAACCTCCAGTTTGAATTTGGTTTGAGTATGGTTCACCCTGGATTTGCACATATTGTCAACACCAATATAACTGACCTTACATCAGCCTCACTGCACATTTTTCAACATGTTATATTCTTTCTTTTGAAAATGGAAAGACACCTAGGTCTCAACTCTTTTATTCCCACTGATGAGCTGGTATGAGAACAATGTCCTGTATGTATACCAATGCTAAATGTAAATTCAATCATATTATGTCATATATTAAATGAAGACATCAACCCAATGAAGGTAAGATGGCAAAAAACATTTGGTGGTCATGAGAGTTTGATACACTGGAAGACTTGTGAAATGTGTTTTCACAAATGTTAAAACACAAATATTAAAGTTAAGCAAAAGTGTGTCAGATCAGTCAGAATTAATATCTAAAAAGTTAAAACTCTATGGGGGGGGATAGATTGATACAGTGACTCAGCATAAATATGTATGGCCTGACCATTGACAACATTTTGCAAGAATGTCTTCATCCACATACGAACCCTTGTTTCAGACTGATCCCCCCGCCTGTCCCTGTGACCCATCCCAACTGGTAGAACAGTCGACATAACTCAGGAATGAGTTCACGAGGATGCTCCTTCTCCTGGGAAAGAAAAAACGTTAACCAAGTTATCATGGATCAAGTTTAACCCATTTTTCAAAATGGACCAATAATGGAGAGGCCGCGAGTAATTTCTTTGACAGCTGTTGAACAAGCAGAAGACAAACATGCTTAAATATGACATCAGTTTGTGCAGTCATCTTATACTGTTTTTGTTAAAATATAGAGTACTGTGACAAGACAAAAGCCTGTAACTTAGGTTGTTACTCATCCAAGTCCATCTACCTACATTTTGTATAAAGCAGGATATCTGTCTAGTTTGTGTTGGGGTGGTTGATATTGCCTCAAGATTTATCACAATATGTCAAGTAATGATATCATAATATTAAATTAAAAAGGGACATGAGTAAGTTGAGTGAATACCAGAAAGTATTTTATTGTGTGAATCAACGTTGTGAATCCAGATGTCAGATTACTCCCTTTTTTTCTTAGTTGGAGTTGAGGTTTTATCTTCAAATTAACTATAGGAATGTTACAGTTTTGCTTGCTAGTCGTTACCGGTATATTGATGCCGAAACAACTAACATCTAAAGTGGAATCTTGTAAAGTGACTCTCCGCCAGAAACTGATTGCTGTCCTCGGGAGGGCGCGCAGCCTGTTAAAAATGCATCATCCAGTTTGTCTGTACAGCTGCTTCTGTTGGGCACAAATGCCAAAAAAATGATATAACCTGTATCTGTGCAGTAATAGCGAGGACATAATTTGTGACACTTGAGGGTTTGAGGAAATTATAACTGAATAATTGTAGTAGAAGCCACAAGAAGCCACTGGGGTTCCTTAATCCTAGCTGTGCTGCAGGTTTATGATGTTTAGGTTATATTGACATGACTATTTGCCACATTTGCCTGTCAAATGTGGATTTGTTTCATTATCAAGTTAAACTATAAAGGAAATAAGTGCATCAACTGGATACCCAAACAATTTCAAAAACAGCACAGATCTGCATTCATGTAAAAGAGAATACTGCAGCCTATTTTCATCACATATTGGCCATCTGCCTAGTATTTTGCACCTATTGGAAACATTACTGACATGAGCTACAAATAAAATAAAGAGAATGATGTTCTTTGCACTTATTGTGAGTCAGTATATTTTTCGTAATCTTTGCTGTGCATGAAACATTCAGTTCGTTGGACTAGTTTAAATACCCCTAAAGGACAGTCAAATAGTGATAGTATAAAAAGTACAATACAGTTATTACAGCTACTTACTTTGTAAGTGGGGGTTTCTCTTGCTTCTGATTACCTTTATTTCAGTCTTGTGGGTTATATTTTAAAGATTATAAATCGTACTGAGTTTGCTCCCACAGACAATTACTTCCTTGTGCACACCACATATCTTTTTTTTTTTGTGCCCATGTCTCATTAGGGGCTCTGTAAGATATAAAGAAACTCACTGAGCAACATTTTATCTGTGATTGATGCTTGCAGGCAGCAGCATTTATTAGTGCAAACAAAATGATTGGCACTCTCCACGCTTCTTTTCCAGTGATCTACTGTCCTTGACTGTGTTTATATGCACTTAAGTAACCATGTTACTCAGAGAAAGCAGTTTTCTCCTTATTTCTCCTCTCTCTCAGGCTTATTTTAGAAGCGTAGTTCACATATTTTAACTCTATAGTGAAAGAAAACATGCTTTCTGACTTTTTTAAATTCTGTTTCTGTGAAGATCTCTCCCTTGTTCAATCACAATTTTTATGCACTTGAGCATGGACCTTCTCCAGGAGAAAGCTACCTTAATTAGCTCCCTTGTCTGAAGCATCATCAGAAGCTGACACGTTGCTCTTGTCCTCAGACATTAGGCTTGTTTCATTGTGCATAAATTGTGTTATAAATTATTGCAACACAATATGACATATATCGCAAAATGACAGTTTTTATCACATAAAAATGTATATTATCATGGACGGTATGATGTAGCATGTCTCTAGTCTGTCACATGATAGAATATCATCCAAATGCAGTTCAAGTATTTATGTGTTGCGTTATACTTGCCTGTTTCTCTGCAGCCTCTTGACATGCATCTTGAAAGCCATTGCTGGGACCGCACAAAGATGACATCTAAGAAAACCATTGACCACATTTAATAATTTACAATGCCAAGAGAACATGTCTGGGAAACAGTAACATTAATCTTGGTGTCACATGAGACAGGCTTGGTGCTCTTAAGTCACAATGAAACATCATCCTGTCAGCATCTTATGTCCTCCTTTTGATTCATTCCCTTTTGGAATCAGATACTGTAGAGATAACACAGGGGAGAGTACGAGAGAACTAATTTACAGTTCTCAATAATTCCCCTCCTTCCTCCCCTCCAACATATTATGTAGAAGGAGGTCATTAAAGATAAATAGAGCTGTTCAAAATAGATAGATACCAGTATTGATTTAAATTTCTATTTAAAAAGAAAAAGTAAGTCAGTTTTCTGGTTTTCTTCATAAATTGGAAATGTGATTTGATCTCCACCAAAATTACAAATATAAACACCCATCCAAACAATACACACATTTTCATTCACACCTTTTCCATATGTCAAAAACCCCCAACACCTCCCATTGCATACCATATATATTTAAAAATCGATGCTAATACAGGTTTTGGTGAATTGTTCAATCTATTGGTATTATTGCTTTTATTCAAAATGTTTTAAATTCGATTTTTTTTCTTTAATCTGTATTTACCATAGTTATATGCCATTAATTTGGATCAATAAACCACAGTAATTAATTAGATAAATGTTTTAAATTGCTTAACAGGACCATTCACATTAACTTAAGCACTTTGTGTTTGTCTATAGTGTTACCTAGATAGTGATCAGATCACGTTTTATGTTCCATTAATGCAGAAAACCTAATAATGTACCCGAGTCTTTCCATGTCGTAGGTTACATAATCCCTTAAAAACATGAAGATGATCACAAATAAAAAAGTGCACAGAACTGATATTCTATATTTCATATGCCTAAATGAAAACCAATAAGCCATGAAGGAGGATCTCTCAAACTGGAACAGCTCCCTTTTGGCAACCTAGCGGCAGGAACACTAGCACTGGCAGCACATTAAGTTTTGCATGTGACTGATTTTGAGACATGAGCTGTGCAGCAGTTAAGTGAACAAACACTTATGCTACTTTCACACATGCACTAAAACCGTGAACTTCTTAAGACAGTGCAGAGATGAGATGCAAATGTCAGAGTCAGTCAGCTCGGAAATTATTTTTCATAATAAATTATTTTTAAGTAATAATAATCATTATTACTTTATCCTGCAAGCCCCCTAGTACAAAGTCCATTTAATGTCCACTTGAGCTCATGGTTGATTACAGGAGGTCACAGTCCGTTCCCTTTCAGCACCAAAACACCACAGGAAATATTTACCATGCTTTCTAGAGTTGCAATGCGCTTCTCTCCTTCAGGAAACTGCTCTTATATAGATAATGAATTGTTTCTAATCGTGTGACTGGCTCTACTTCAATGTTGACTGTCAACAAAACACAACGGATTTCTATGGTGTACAATTTGTGTCGTTTTGTGCATCCTGCATGCTCTAGCCAGTGACTCCCCCACCTCACCTACTCACATCTGACCTGCCTGTTAATAACATTATTCTCCAGACTTCCTTGAGTGCATATGTAAAAACGGCTTAGGAGAGCAGCTCCCTTTAGTGTTGATATGTAATACAGTGTTTGTTAGCTTGTGTTAGCTTATGCTAACAGAGTCACTAGTCAAGTGGAGCATAAGCTAATGTTAGCAGATGTCTACAGGCTATTTAGCTACCTGCAATTACCTAAAAGTCTTCAACTGTTGTAATACATTGCATAATACGTATATTATATTATATGTTTTATTTATTTATTTATCTATATATGTTATTTCCATTTAACATGGAACAGGGGATTTCTGTTAAAACAAAAAACTGCTCAAATATTTAAGACAATATATATATATATATATATATACACATACATTTTTTTAACCTTTTACACCTTTTGATAGTACATAGTATTTATTGTTCATATAGATATACAGTCTACAAACACACAGATCATTGGAGCTACAAACCCACTTGTGATCAGTGTTCAATCAGCATCTTTTTTCATTTTATTCTACTGATACTCTGATGTAGGTTCTTTGGAAACAGCTTACATGTCAGCACACATTTGAGTCAACGACAGTTTCATTGACGCGGTCTTCAATGAGTAGTATGCAAATTCTGGCTCCGCGGAATGACAACACAAGGTAATTTTATTACATTAGATGGCTCCGTTTCAAGTTGTGTGTTTATCAGTGTGATTATCAACTGTAGCCTCAGTGATCAATTCAAATGCAAAGAATAATGTTGCATAACAAGCATCTGTCATTAGACAAGATAATTAATTCAGTTCTGTCAACAGGCAGTTTGCTGCTGTGTCATACATGTCATAAATTTAATTAAGCATATGTGGCAGGTAGGTAGGTATTCACAATAAGTCTATTGTTTCAAGTCACCAAAAAAATCTGAAATTACAGGTAAGTCTGTTTCCTGCTGTTAAGATCTGTTGTATAGTTTTTCCAGAGAAACTACAAGTTAGCACACAAATTTGGATGAAAAATCTAATGATGCACATGTTTTGGAAATTATGTATTTAGGCTGAAATGAAACAAACCTAAAGTCAAATGTTGTCATTTGTTAATCCTATCCTCTTGTGAAGAAATGCCACAGAGTGCTATGGTAGAACCATCTGCACTCAGAACAAGTGTCCTGCTCCATTAAAACAGAAAAAACTAATTACAGCTATTTGAGACATTTGAAGATTGATTAATACATTAATTAAATTTGATGATGGTTATGATGACTGGATTCAAAGAGCACTGCTCTGGTGAGAAGCTTCTTATTTTTACTATTTTTACTGTTTTACACTCTGTCACAGCTGCAGGAGAAATACTGTATATGTCAAAGAATCATGTGTGTGTTATTAATTAAAGGAAATTAGCTGAAAACTTGGCAGCATCTTTGATTAGACTTATGATGTCACAGTCAGGTGAGTTGTTACTTTACACTTTTAAGCTTTTCGTAGTAATGTTATCGTTTATTGCATCTATTTTTCAATGTTTAATCCCTAATCTGTGATGTAGTGGAAAATTATTTGGATTATTAGTCGCTGAGAAAAGAGCTCTTTATCACAGTTTTCTGGTGTTATACACCAAATGATTAATCAACTCATCTGCAGATTAATGATGAAAATAATCGTTCTTGGCAATTTAACCTGGCTGCATATCTTAACAATAAATGGACCCAAATAAAATCTAATATGAAACAATCCATGTTGTTGACGATGGGAGAACATATGGCTGGATGTTTCGGTTAGCTAAATCAACATTACAGCAACCACGTTACAGTCAATTAGTTTCAGAAGACACTTGCTAACCGTGTTAAGTCTGGCTTAACAAACGAGGAGTCAGTGCTCAATAGCTCTGCTGCTGTCTCAACTTTTCTAACTAAGTTATTATTATCGCTAAATGTCCACTTTAGGTGACCTGAGACGGACAAGAGATTAACAACATAACGTCCCAGGTTAGCCTGAGTGACAACTAGCTAAAACTAGTGCTGATGTTGTCGCAGCACTTAGTCTAGCCTGCAGAAATTAAGGCGTGATTATAAAACGTGCACGACATGCATTCTTAAAGCCATGAAAACGTACCTTACTGCTGTTGCGAAATCAGTGGATGTGGTAAAAACAAACTAACGCTACGTTCAAAGTTGTTACAGCTGCAAGTGTTGGTCGCTTCTACTACGTCATTAATGTGCGACAGAAGGGCGCTACGCGCTTGGACAGATTGTAATTTATGGAAAGTATAATAATAAAAAAAAACAATAACTTAGAGGAAATTCAGTATGTTCAGTTAAAATAAATTATTTTAAAGTGGGGCATCTGGAAGAATCATCTTTAATTAAAAAAAGGTTAATAAACTCTGGGCTCCACCTGGACTGTACAGAGTAAATAGTACATTTAAAAGCACAATGATTTCCTCTAAAATATAGATTGTAGTAGCTCAAAACGTACTAGTACAATGTGTATTTATCATCAGTCACTTTTTTTATTAAGTACACATATATAACCTTGACATTTAACATTTGGGTAAAAAAAATAGTAAAATAATAAAAGTTTGTTATTAAGGTCAAAGTTCCACTGAACTATACAAAACATATCTTTGCCCTGACCATGTAGAAGGGCTGTTACCTCTGAAAATATCTTTATTTACAAATAAATAGCTTATTTATGTACATGTGAATAATATATGCAACTGTTGTCTGGCACAAACTACGTACAGTTTTTCTGTTTTTTGTTGTGCTTTTCTGTCTGATGGCTGACCACTATCACCACCATAACACAATGATTTTTGGTCATCAGCGTTTTGGTTTTGTTGTTATGGCAGGCTAGGCTACTGCATACGTCAGACTCTTAACACAAGTAGTCTACTGTTTTTCAGATGTGTTGCATTCAATGGACTATTTTCCAACTCTAAAAACTGTCAATGACAGACCCCCCAGTTCTCCTTTACCTAATTCCATGTTGATGTAGAGCCTAAATCTAAGAGCTACTCTTAATATGTTTTTTTTTTTGTGTGTGTGTGTGTGACCTGTACAGTACTTTTAAAGACATGTCAGAAACATGAAATGGGTTTATTTCATTAAAACTTGTGCATCTAGTCTGGACATGCTGTCTGTTGGCTTTAAGGATTTTCACAGTGGTTGCTCCATACAGCCACTCCTCTTCAATTGGCTTCATTTCTGGTTGAGTAAAATCCAAATCCTCTCGTGTTTGGGAAGGGTTAACTGCAAAGGCCATTGTGAGTTCCCATTTTGGCTAATATACTTCTATAGTTTGGCACATGTCAGTGTCTGTATCTTGTCAGAGTAAGAGTCAAGTGTCAAGAAATTCTCCAAATGCACCAGTGGCACAAGCTTGAGTAGAGTTGCAGCAAATTAGCTGAAATATGTCCGAAACCTTATAGCTATAACTATCATTTTTCAAAACCTTCATGAAGAGTTTTGTCTATCATACATTCATTGATTTTAATGAATTTCTGAAATGGAGTTTCATGCCATCAGTCAGTTGGTTGGTCAGCCAGCTACCTAAATTAAAATCAGGCATTTAATGGATTACAATGGCATTTCGGTACAGATACCTAATGTCCCAACCCTCACAACCTGTTGATTAGATGACTGGCTAAGCTAAATCATCAGCAGGATAAAGTTCCACTCATTTGAATACATTTCCAAAGAAATGCATGGCAGAAAGTTTGCATTTAATTAACATGGACTTTTTATTGTTTTTTGTTTGTGTTCATTAACGCTGACAATCCAGTAGATATATGTACATTTTGTTAACTTGATCTTTGATTAATTTCTAATCTGTGTGGTAATGTTACATCAGTTTAAAGAGGTCCCTCCCACATATGCTTCCTTAAACCTTTAGGGTGTTCTTATTGTACAACTGAAAAGGAGTGGCACATTAAAAGTAACTGCCTGCCTCATTTCATTTCATGTTTTGCCATGTAAAGCTTTTTCGGTAATGTCATAAACATAAAGGTTTTGCAGCCAAGTTTCTCCTTCATTGCTTTGATAAACCGGGTGTGTTTCAAGTTTCCACAGTACTTCCACAGTAGATGATGCATTTCTCAGGGATTTAGTAACTGTATTTTCAGCACGCTAAAAGACTTGTTGGCTTGGACAATGTTCAATAAGTTGTACATGTACCCTACCAATATAATCCATGACTTATACTAAATGCAAAGGGAATCACTTTCCAATGACTTTGTCTAGCAACATTTACTGTTCTTTAAACCTTGTTCTTGATTGTGTGTTTGTGAGTTTTAAGCAACCCTACTGTGTTTGATAATAAACTAGTTGAAAAGCCTGCCAACTGAACTGAAGTGAAACTGCTGCCATGCGATATCAGTTGTCATGCAGCCAGTGTCACAGCAGAGTAAACAGTGTAGCTCATGCAATTAATGCAACGGTAAACTTTGATTTACTGCTCACAGTTGCATGACAATAATGTTATTGTTAATGCTTGCTCAATATAGCTGCAAGGATTTTTGAAGCTAAATTACCTTATCTTTACATCTTATTTTGTATACACATGGGGTTTACAGATACTTAATAATAAGTTTCACATGCCATTAATATGATCACATTTGGATGCTACTCAATAAAAAGTTCTGTTTTTCCTTGCTAGAATTTCATTTCAGCTGAAAGGCTGTGACAAGTTTTCTTAGTTATTCATGATGTAACAGAAGTGAGAATTGCAGCGCACAAGTCACTGGGCTCTGTTCCCTTGGGATGTGGAGGTGGGAACAATGGTGACTGGCGTGAAACACAAGATAACGGTGAGGTCGAGGGAGGGAATCTTTTACAGTGGCTGCCTATTGGTCTGCACATGCCCAGTGACTTATCCTTAAAAGACCTTCTGTTCCCCTGGTTTGCAAGTGTTTATTCACATATTTCATTATGACACAACGCAGAGCAAATTCAGTGTCCTGCATTAGTTTGAAACTCTGTATACTGAAATGGATGTATGTCTGTAGGCATAAGAATGTGTTTTAAAGGAAATCACCAGGAGGAAACATTGACACTTCATATTTTTCTCTTTAATGTTTTTTTCACAGGTGAGGCATGTGTCCAGCAGTGTTTGTGGTCAGACCCTGATTTTGAAGTTTCAGACTGTTTCGCGTCTCAAGATTTAAATGTACTGGGATTTTTGAAGAAAACCTTCACAACACCAGGGGCTCGATTTTCACATCAAGGTTTGCTTGACGCAGGATGTTCAAGAGAAGTGAAATGCTGCTCTGAGTCGAAACATGTCTAAATGTAAAGAAACAGTCTAAACACAAGATGAGAAGCCAGTCATTATTGACTCAGTGGATGATGAAACATAGACAGTCTTACGTGTCAACCTTTTCTCCAAACTACAAATATTTAAAGGACAGTATAGTGTAAGGAACAATAAGTAATGCTACCTGTATTTAAAGCATTTCAATAAAAAAATCATTGACTTCCCCACATTTTCTCTCAAATGATTTTACTTTTCCCATTATATATTTTGTAGATCCTCTCACACAACCACTGGATAACCACACCATGAAAATCATTTGAATGGTGAATCACAGAAGTGTCTAGTAACTGAAAGCTGACTATTGATTGCCTGTGAAAACAAGGTTTGTTTGTTTAAGCCTTTGGGCTGTTCCTCTAGCTAATATATTGTAAACCTCCGTTCTTAACAGTAACAGAAATTAACCTTTTACTGGGTGTGGAGTGCAGGACCGGACATGTGCTCACCCACACATGCTGAGTAATTCATGATGAATGTCGCAAAGTCGTCAACATGACTGATAGCCTGAGAATAAAGTTCTATTGTGACGCATCAGTTTCCGTCACACATTTCAGCAACTTACACAAACAGTCATTCAGCCTGCAGGGAGATGATATTTAGCCAAATTCATGAGAAAATGTTTAATGAAGTATATAAGTCTGTACTAACATTTTAAAAGAACAAAATGAAGATTCACGTTCTGTTGAAATCGCTGCACGGCGAGAGATAGCATGATAAGGAAGAATGAATGAATAAAGGAGTGTTGTTTCAAGCATCTAGACACCTGCACGTAATGTATCTCTTAGATCTTGAACTGTTTCCAAATAATGTTTCTCAGCCAACCACTTCCGTGAGTAGTTTCACACAGAGTTTCCTAAACCATTTTCCCAGACATGTTCCAATGTTTCAACAATGACTAAAAGGCTACATTTAGTTTACCTTTGACTTTTTATAATTAGTTATTTTAATCCATGTGAAAAATCTTGGCAGGAAGGTATAATAGGTTTTGAGGCACTGGACATCAATTTCCAGGTATATAATCTTCTAATTTTCAAATTTTTTATTATGTTCTTCTCTTTGTATCCATGGTTTTGTATCCAATTTCTGATTATTAAAAAAAAAAAAAAAAGTCAGGTACATCTGTATATGTATTCATAATATTTTGTTCTAGCATGTACACTTTTTGTACACCTAATCCAAAGCTGTACATAATCTCTACATTTCATTAACCAGTTGCAACTATTTTTGCCCTGATAGTACAACTATTAGTAGGTTAGAAACGTTATTGTTCACAAAGATAAATATGTTCAGGTTCAGCTGGAGATGCTGTGATTCTGCGTAGTGTTGTTGTTTTATATTGTTCAATAGAAAACATCAAAAACACAGGACTTCAATCCAAAACAACAAATTGTATTAAAATATAATGGATAATAGGTTTAAAGAAAAAGAAAAAAACTGCTGCTGGAGTACAACATACAAAAAAAAAAAGCTTTTTGATACTTCCTCTTCTGAGATTAGGGAAAACTAATGACGATGGTTTGCAAGTTCAAACAAGAAGACAACTGTCATCCAGCCTGAGGCTTCCCTCTCTATTTCCTCTCTATTATCCAGTGACTTAACTAGGTTCTGTGCAGAGGAGTTCCCATCATTCAGCACTCATCTTACCTGAAAGTCACCCCACCATCACCGGTGTCAAGGCTTTGTTTAATTTTCCTTCCCTATACTTTACACCTGATGTGTAATTTACTGTTATATGGACCTGGCCAAATGGATGTATTCATGTGGATCATTTTTTCATTAATATGTGTATGGGATACCTAAAGAGAACGAAGAAGAAAAAAAAGAAAACATCAGGAAGTGTGTGAAGAAGAAGGTGTGTCCACAGGTATGCCAGCCCTCATGGGTGCTTTCGTGTTGCCAGTCATTGTTTTCATGATGAAACACCTACCTTCCTCCATGTATAAAAGCCGTGATTCACTTCAGTCTTATTAGCAGGTCAGTGTGTCAAATGGTTCCAGCTCTGTAGGAATTAACTTCACTTCATGGCTCCATCACCAGTTTCTGGAATAAAGATGAAGAATCTTCTTGTGGGAGTGATGCTTGGATTTCTTGCTGCTGTCCACTCAACACCTGTTGATGGTACGTGAATGTCATTTTTCTTCATATATTTGTCTTTGTGTATGTCTGTTAAATACTTTAATTGTTTCCATTATAGCTTAGTGTGAATGGGATTTTATTAGCAATGTATTTTTGTTTTGTAAAGAGTTTGTAAGAACTGTAAAATTGAGAGGAGATGGTTGGTGTTTCCCTTACATCCTCAGTTAAGATTCAGAGAGGGTTAACAAAAGTCTCTGGCAAAGTGATTTAGTTTTTTTGTTTGTTTGTTTTGTTTCAATTCAGGAATCAGAAGGACAATTAACTAAATAACTCTCATGGTATCCTTTTTCATATCCTTTGCGTCAGCACTTGCCCTGCCACCACCTAGGATGCTTTTTATGTTTCAGATGTAACTCGTTCTATAAGAGTCATATTTCATTGTTGGTAGAGAGGTTTCACTGGCACATCCAGATTACGTGCTTTTGTGCCATGTCTTTGTATAATGTTCAGAAGTGCTCTGGGAGGTGCATTCATGTGCATGTTTTGAATAAGGTGAAACCAAATATCTAATCTTGCATCAGAACTAACATCAGAACTAAACACAGCACAACAAGAAAAGGAGAGTGGAGATGTGGGATTAGATTCCAGCCATAGGGTTATATATATAAATATCCTCTTAGGACCTGGCGTACACATGCGTGTACATCACATTTTGGGTTCTTGTGCTTGCAAGCAAAAGGCATTGCTAGTTTTTAATGCAAAATGTTTTGAATGTGTTATAATTTGTTGTTGAAGGCATATGATGTATTTTCTGAAACTGTTGATGCTTAGTTTTTATACTTATCAGGATTCAATAAGCCCAAATAGCAAAGAGCAATAAAAAATGCATATCAAATCAGAACTGTTATGAGCTGTTTTGAGGTAATTGTTTGACTTGTCCTCTTGCTTCCTCTTCTTTTATGACACAAAATCCTGATCCAACAATATCTTCCTTTCAGCTAAAAGTGAAGAAAAGTCACGATTTTTTTAATGTCCTGGGTGTGTCAAACCTGCAGTAGGATCTTAATAAAACTAATGCTTTGATAGGGATGTCTTTCTTTTGTTAACCAAATCCACCAGGATTAATCATCCCTCTTACCACAACACAGGTTTCTACAAGAATTTGGGGTGAAGCACTTAATCCCTGTGTGGTCTCTTTGTAAATTTGTTTAAAAAAAGCTTAGTAACTTTCATTTCCACTCATGTCTCTCCTCTCTCTGTCTTAGCTGGAATCCTCACCAAAGATGAGAGCGACGTCCTCCGAGAGTCTATGAAGGATGAGTTCCTTATCCCGTCACTCACTACTCCAATACCCAAAAGAAACACAACTGTTCAAGCGTTCCAGCAGCAGTCCTTGGGCCTCAAAAAGAGTGAAATGATTGAGAGCAATCCAACAGAGAATGATAAAGACCACTATGTCACAACAATTCAGAGTGCTTCAAAAGCCCAGAGCGCTACCTCCACAGTGCCCTTAGTCCTAAATCATCTATTCACTAAGGACATTCTGGATTTAGGGTCTGGAGATGGAGAGCTGCAGAAGCAATTCACTACTACACTTCCTAGTGTGAAATTCAGCCCTAGAAAAGAAGCCAGTGCTGCTTTATCACCCTCCACAGCACCACCAGTGACCACAGGAAGCGAGGCAGTGGACTCAGGATCAGTAAAGGCTGAGGAGCTTTCTGAGTTAACCTCTGCAGAAAAGACAAATAGACAATCCTTTGTCTTGACTCATCCATTCAGTACTGACATTCTCGATTTAGGGTCTGGGGATGAAAAGCTGCAGAAGCAATACACTACTACACTTTCCAGTGTGAAATTCGGCCCTGCAAAAGAAGCAAGGGCTTCTTTGTCAACCTCCACAGCACCACCACTGACCACAGGAAGCGAGGAAGTAGAGTCGGGATTGGGATCAGGAAAGGCTGAGGAGCTTTCTGAGTTTACCGCTGCAGAAAAGACAAATGCACAATTCTTTTCCTTAAATCATCCATTCAGTACTGACATTCTTGATTTAGGGTCTGGACATGAAGAGCTGCAGAAGCAATACACTACTACACTTCCTAGTGTGCCATCCAGCCCTGGAAAAGAAGCCAGCGCTGCTTTATCAACCTCCACAGAACCACCAGTGACCACAGGAAGTGAGGCAGTAGACTCAGGATCAAAAATGTCTGAGGAGCTTTCTGAGAGAACTGTTGCAGAAAAGACAAATGCACAATCCTTTTCCTTAAATCACCCATTCAGTACAGACATTCTTGATTTAGGGTCTGGACATGAAGAGCTGCAGAAGCAATACACTACTACACTTCCTAGTGTGCCATCCAGCCCTGGAAAAGAAGCCAGCACTTCTTTATCAACCTCCACAGCATCACCACTGACCACAAGAAGTGAGAAAGTAGACTCGGAAAATGATGAGGACCTTTCTAAGTCTATCATTGTTAAAACAGGTAAATCAAATCTTGGAAAGACTGTGCCCACAATCACCTTCACAAAATCTATTGAAGAATTTAAGCCTGTGTTTTTATGTTTTCTACTTAAGAACGGAAACAAAACTACAGCCCTATTGGTGACTCACCCCAGAAAGCTGGACACAGTACGCCAGGTGAGTCCAGAGAAATGTAGCCAGACTTCTGCACAATTAAACTGTATCTTGTCCATCTTGTTAACGCCTACTTTTTTATATGGCCAGGTTGGATTATCATCCTTGTTGGTATTGTTGGCATTGCAGCACTGGTAATCGTCTGTGTTGCCGTTGTTACCAAAGAAAGGTAAGTGTTTCACAACAGGGTAAAATAATAACATATTTCACTTACGCTTTTTGAGAATAGGATTAAAGTCTCACTTGTCCTCATTGCACAGGTGGTATGGACCAAACCAGGTATCCCAGCTGGAAACCAAAACTAGTCAACAGAGGGAGCTAGAGATGGAGACATTCCTACACGAAGACAGGCCCAGGGAGAATGAAAAAACAACAGAGTACACAGTCATCCCTCTGGATGACCTTCCAGAGACCTATACATCACACTGAGGTACAGAAACAAGACCCACAGGATGATTGAGACTCATTACAGAACCACAAGACTGTGTTTTAGGGGAGATGAATGTGATCGTCAGGGTTTTTGAGAAGAACGTTTCTGTGGACTTCAGCAGTTCTGAGCCCAGTCTGAAACAAGAATCATAATCAGCTTTTTTTTTTTTTTTTTCCGGGTGACTTTTAAAAACTCTGACCACACCTTTGGTGGATGTATTTATTGTCATATTAGATATTTTATTAACTATAAACTGTTCAGGTAAGTGGTACAAATGCCATATATTACAAATAGGACAGTGTTTTTATTTCTTGGCTTCCTTTGGTTGACACATGGAAAATATTTGTGTTTAGTTGAGTAAAACTGGCCTTTGCTAAGTGTTTTTGTTGCAATATTATTTTAAAAATAATTGTAGTAAGAATCCATTTTGTAACTTATATTAAGGCTCTCTTTTCTCCACGTTCATGTGCTTTTCTTGACAACGTGCACAACACTTCTGATATTGTAACATGCATGTATAGAACGTTCATATGCTCACATCCGTTTTCATCTCAGAAATAAAGACAACAGCAGCTCATGAATAAGCATTTATTTGTTTCCATTAATATGCACAGATAAAACATTAACACTCTTTCAATTCATTTACTTGATGGATATTTTTGTGTTCTCCGTTAGTTAAATTGATTCAAGTGAAGTCCTGCTTATATTTAGTCAGTGAAAGTCGATGGTTCAGACAGAAGAAAACATTATTGGACCAAAGTGTGCATCAAATCAAAAACAAAGATAAAAAATATAGGCTACATTTCACTATCTAAAATTTGAACAAGTTCACATGTTCATGGAAAACTACACTAGTGACAAATGACAAATGAAACAGATGGACAGGTGATGTCCAGGATATATGTGGACTGCATGGATTACATGGATTTTTGACATAAATCAAGGTATGCTGATAATCAACAAGGAAGACTGTCTTTCATTTTGAGCAAGGCAGAACTTGTGCCAAAGACTGGGCGGCTCGCTGAGGTCTCACAAAATGTAGACATACTGTAGTTGCCAACACCAATACTGTCAAACACATACAACTGACTTACTGTGCTCATAATTCCTAAATAATCATCAATCTGCACTGAGTAAATAACACCATTCATTCATTCACTTATTAAAAAGGTGAAAAATTCCCGACTTTCTTCCCTTACAATCATTTGAATAATTTACCTCCTATGTCTATAAATATATAGTTACTGTCATTATAGAAACCTTTAGTATAGCAAAAACAATTCTGATTACATTTATCTAAGAAGAGTATATACACAAAGTGCAAGGAGGCACTTTAAACATAAACATATAAGCAGTTGCTTATATGAAAAGAAAAGAAAACATTATCTAGTCGTAACCTAGTTGTATTGTATATACAGCCAACATCGAATCACCTTGTTGCTTCAGAGTTATGCGCTGGAGGCAGAATGTAATATGCACTTGCTAAACACATGACCAAAGCTAATTAACTCTGCATGTGATTACAAGGTGGTTATTTGTTTTGTATTTTCATAGAATAAAGTATGCATAACTAAGTGATATTTTGATAAGCCCAGCTGTCGACATGCAGAAGGTAGCAAAGCTGGAAGGTGGGGCTGTTTCATTTCCCCTTTCAGTCCTGGTATTCTGCTGAAATTAATATTAATAACGTTTATCCAGAATACAGTCATCTAACTGCGCTGTGCAGTTGGCATCTTCAAGGCAAAGTTGTCATGTACTGAAGTAAAGAAATAAACAGTGTGAAATAAAACACAGAGCGATGCACTGGCCTGCTGTAAGTTTGGGAGTCATCACCCCCCTTTCTCTCTCATTAAACGTCTAAGTTTCCTCTCTTGCTCTCAGAAACACATAAACAGGTGAATTTCAGTACACAGGCATACTTTTGACTACAAACAGAAACTCACTGCTTCACTCAGTAACAAAATATAATAATAAGTAATAAATCAGTAAATAACTTGGGGGACATCCTTTGCATGCTGTGTTTCTGCTTTACAGCTCTCTGCAACACATCCTGTACCGTGTGCTGCCACATTTAGCAGCCTCACCCTCTTCTCTTATGATCTAAGTCCTAAGCTTTGCGTCTTAGGCTTGACCGTGTGTGTGACATCAGGGTGTAATCCCACATGTTAAACAGTCAAAGTTAATGCAGTTTAACCCTCCTGCACTTACATCATATTGCCACACGTAGCACCGTTTCATTCAGTTTGCGCTTTGTTTTCACAAACTCAGTTCGCGTTACTTTCAACCTTTGGTTAGGTGTTTACGGAAATATAATAAGAAGACAAAACATTTGGGAAAGCATAGATGCACAAAACATGAAATATGTCAAGTCAAATATGTCCAAGTTGAACTGTAACATTTTATCTAAGTTTATTTATGCTAACTTTTATAGTATTCCTCACTTGGTCTTGTTATTAAATTAAACTTTCAAGGCCATCATCCACACATTATCTCTCTACACTTTAAGCTACAAAGGATATTTTGCAATACAAAAATAATAATATAATAATAAAATGAAATAAAACAAAATTTAAAAAAGTAAGATGTTGCACAAAGAAGAAGAATTCTTTCGTTTACAGGACAGGAAACTTGCAGCAGCACCAATAAGGCCCTGAGGCAACAGAATAATTTATTCTTCTGTAAAAGTTCATGAAATGCACAAGTTCATTACAGTTTGTGTCTAATTAGTACAAATATAAGATCTAATATGCGTTTGTGAGTCATCTATAGTTTGCTCCAGTAGCTACCAAGACGAGTAGCTGAAAGAAAAAGACTGGTCAGCTGTTTGTTCTTGCAGTACAGCTGAAACTGTCAGCTTCCACTTTTTCTTCTTTTTGTAAGTAATTTTTTGTTGTTTGTGTTGTTGTGTGGGTAGAAAGTAAAAGCTGGTGCAGAAGCATCAGATTCTGCTTTACTCGCATTTCCATGGGTCCTCTTCAACAAGAGAGAACTCTGCAGTGTTGCCATTTGTGCCCATGGTGACCTGTAAGCAATTACCAAGAAAATCTAACTATTGGGGCAAGGCACCGTCATTTACAACCGAACGGCTGGGAGCAGAGAAGCCATTGCTTTATTACATTCAGGCCAATAAGCCTGGGACTGATTTAAGTTTGCTAGTCCCCAACTTAAAAACAGGTCAACTTTAATACTGATACAATGGTGTACTGTAGTAATAGACTATTTACAAGTCTCAGTGACTTGTAAATAGCATCACTTTGCTGACATAATTAAATCACATAGAGTATTAGAGCTGGCCATGTATTTTATGGATTCTCTGCCCAACCGAATTACAATGTTCATCAGTTATCAAAATGATCATAACGCAACTTTAATATTGGACAAGAAGTTGCATTATACAGGCAATAAAATATCAACATAATTCTGTGAGTGAAATGATCCTAAATTAACTGCAGTGTTGCAGCTTTTGGTTTAGAAAGCTTAAGTATGGGAACTATGTGAGACCGGCATTTTATGAATGTATGCATTACTTTGAATAAAACATCTTGAAACAGCAGTCTTTATGTATACCACTGGCTACAAAAACTCTGATGGCCAATTATTGAAAACTGTAATTTGGTCAGGGCTACCACAAATACATGTCCAATTATACTGTCAAAAGAAAAAAAAATGATGAAATAATAATATCAAGACATAGCAGAAAAACAAAAGTCAAATATAATAGTGCACAAGACAATGCATTGGATATGATTGGTGCTTAAAAATCAAAACACTTTCATTTGGATTTCATGAGAGAAAAACAAAGTTTTTTTTACAAAGTATATTATAAAAAGAACAAATGTTACTTTTGATAAACCTGGTATCACAAAAACTGCTTTTTCATTTGATTAACAGGTGAACAAATAAATATAAAAATATTTATTTAGCTTTTCACCACATTTTTAAGGAAAATTATGAGATTTATTATTCACACAAATATAGGAAGTCAGATAGAAAAGAAACACAAGCACACAGCACATAGACAGAGCTGGGGAGGATTCTCTACATACAGGTCTCTATGTCCGTTAATGTGACATGTACCTTACAGTCGTCTATCAAGATTGAGTTGTGATGCGCATAAACATTTTGGTTGGTGTTATTTTCAAAGAACGACTGTGTCTTTGCCATTTCAAAGTCATCCATCCGGGACTGCTGGGCATCAAAGGTGTCAAGCTCATCTTTGGAAAGGTGGTAAACAATACCTGCTCCATACGAGTCCCCTACCACATTGACTGAGGTACGGAAACGATCGCTGCATATTGAAGAGGAGACATGAGAGATAGTGATTAGTTAGGATAGCTGGATAACTACCAAATACCTGCATAACTAAATGCATATTTGGTATAGCAGTTGTTAACATGCAAACAACTGAAATGAAGATTGTGACCATCGTAAACATGACACCTGACAAAATGTCACCAAGCTATTGTTATTGTCAACATATTAGCACGCTCATGCTGACATTTAGCCTGGCAACCTCACAGAGATGCCAGCACGGCTTTAGGCTGTTAACAACTGAGGACACACAAAAAAAGAAAAGAAAAAAATACTAAAATAAATGAAAAGACCCTGAATGTGATTACTGCTCTGAGTGGCTCTGTGAATGTATAAGCTATTCAAGGTTTTAAAAGCCGGGAACATTTCTAAAAAGAGTTTCAACATTATATGAATAACTTACAATCGCAGAGTCAACATGATATCTGTAAATAGGTGAATCTGTAGGTGGGGCAGCTTATTCCCAGCAGAGTGATATCAGTATTATATTAAACCCTGAAAGTGCCACCAAGTACTGCACCACCCTTTTTCTCTTTCACTTTGTGTATATTGTATTTTCTTTCCTCTCATCCTCAGGTGATGGACATACACCTGAGGATGACAACGTATACAGTATGTGTACACAGTATTCTTCATTAAAATTTGTTTCTTATTTAATATGAGTTTATTGTTGATTATAATTTACTTTATCAAAACTATAAAACAGCAGGAAACTGTGACTTTTTAATTAGTGCTGACTGGAAAATGTATTTTAAATACATACATATTCAGATATACTGTAATTGATACATTGATTGCTTTAACAAAAGAAACCAAACATCTAACGCCTGTAACTGCTGAATAATATATTTGATTTGATGTTGAACTCACAGCAGCCAGTCGACAGCGACCAGGAGGCTGATGTCCTGAGTAGGTAGCCCCACTGCTGTGAGGATCAGAAGCATGGTCACGAGTCCAGCACTGGGTATACTGGCTGCTCCAACACTGGCCAGGGTGGCTGTCATACTAAACAGGAGACAGTTTTAACTTTTAGCAGGAGGAAAAACCACAGGCCTCTATCGTGTGCTGCTGCACACTTTTAACATCCAATATAATAATATGTAATAAAATGAATATTATATTTGTAATTCTTGTGCACATACAGCCATTTTTAAAGCACCAAGCATCTTGACATGTGTACATTATGTATACATGTCTATACATTTTAAAATTAAACGTGTAAAAAAAATCCCAAATGACAATATTTTCATTCTTTAAAACCCTGTTGAGAAAATATTACATGCAAATATGTTGTCATATCTGTATTCTCACCTGACAGTAACAATCTGGCCCCAGTCGAGCTGAATCCCATTCATCTGAGCAATGAAAATGGCAGCCACAGCCTCATAAAGCGCTGTGCCATCCATGTTGATGGTGGCCCCCACAGGGAGGACAAAACGCGTTACTCTCTTGTCGATGCCCAGATTCTCCTCTAAGCATCGGAACGTGACAGGCAAGGTCCCAGCACTGCAGTGAGCAAAGAAACCAACAAAACACAACAGGAGGAGATGCTTTACTATGATAGTCATGGACACGCGGTTCAGTTTGCAAACACTGCATCCAACTGGGGCCTGAAAACTTCAAATAATGAAAAACTTTACCACAAAGTACAGACTGACTGGAGAGTAATGAATTAATTTGCACTTGAAGTTTTTTTTAAAGTTAATGAGACCGTTCTTGTATTCATAGCGTAACAGAAGCACTTTGAACTATGGTAATTTATTCACTATTAATTTGTTACAGGAAACAAACTTATGCTGGCTAAAGATTTTATGAGTTAAACTTCCCAAAGAAACAAAAGTAATTACTGGTTTTACAGTGTGAATCTCACAGAGACAGCGGTTGTGACTCAGCAGTTGTTTTGTTTGTTTTGCTTGATAATTAATAAGTGCTTCTTGTAGATGGTAGCGCACTGAGCAGGCAGGCACTTGAAATGACCAAGCTCACTTCAGGAGAGGAACGAGTGTATCTCATGCCATTAATAAAACATTAAGTAAAAGAGAGGTATCCCACATGGAGGACAAGTGACTGATAAGACTACTTCATAGTTCCCACTTGAAATATAAGTTCTCGTTGTAATTTGGTTAAACTATTTAGTCAGGAAATCTTAATTAGAATATAGGGTTTTACTACTGGAAACCAATTGTAATGTTGAGGTTAACAGGGGTTAGAAAAATTGAATGTTAGCAATTATCAAATATATACACATATAGTGGTTTTGCAGCTTGCTGTGTTTGGGGCTGGAGTGGCCATGCTGATCCCTGTACATCCCAGTATTAGAAGCACCATGTGGTGGGTGTGGCTGAACAATATTATTACCATCCAAGAAAACATCATTTAGCACATGGTCCGGTATAAGGGGAACTGGGGGATTTACATAAACAGCAGGACATTGGGAAGGAATTTAAGATGGTGCTCATCAGTATTTAGATATAGAAAGCTCTCATACCTTGACGCTGTTCCAAGTGCAGTGACCCAAGCCTGGAAAATTCCCATGAAGAACTTGAAGGGGTTTTCTTTTACTATTACAAAATATATAAGTGGAAGGAAGATGCCTCCGTGGATGATGAGGCCCACTATCACAGTGACCATGTACATCCCCAGCTGCTTTGCAACGACTTCCAAGTCAGCAATGGAAATGATCTTTCCACAGATGAGGCAGGCGATACCAATGGGAGAGTACCTGAAGATAACCACAGGATATGTTCGTCATAAGAATTACACCAGTCAGCCACAACATTAGGGTGGACAGCACTTACCACATAATTGCGCTAACAAGCCTCATAACAATCTCATTCAGGACATTGAAAAAGTCCAACATCAGCTTGGCCTTTTCTCCCATTTTCCCCATTATAACTCCAAAAGCCACAAAGAATCCAATCAGACCTAAAGAAACATAATACAGCAGAGTTAAATGACCACATAATTAATTAAATTAGAAATTAAATATCCTGGAGTGATGGCTAATGGCTCATTGAAAGACACATGGATTTTACATTAGCTATTGTTGTTATATTCTCAGAGTAGGTCTGTTTTTGGCACATTTTATTTATCTATGTTTAAAATATCTAAAGGTTTTGGTGAATTGAACAGTGATTATTTTCGTTATGGATACAGTAATTTTTAAAAAGGTATGGAACTATTGTTTCATACCTATCTAACATCTACAAATAATTGTAAATGTTTTTCTTAAAAACTGCATTTTCTTATCAGTTGTTTACTAACTATGTTTAGAAACTTGCCACGTACCCAGGACATTCATCCCACTCTTGAAGTGAAGTGACTTTTTGACTGTGAACTGTGGATGTGCTTTGGTCCTGTTAGTGGGCACTGGTACTTTGGTAGATACTGTCTGGCTCTGCACAACAAGCAAAGAAAATAACAAAGAGCTGAAACAGCTGACATATGACTCAGACTTTACAGTACATGGTGGGTGAAAACTTTGTGACTCCTACCTGCTGAAAGCAGGCCTGCACCAAGTTCTCTGGGAAAAGATTTCGAATTAGATCAAAAAAAGCATCCACACTGGACACCTCGTCGTTCTTCTTCCCCTGCCCAAGATTAGCCCTCAGCTTGGGGTTCCCGGGATGGATAAGGAGCACCAGGATCACTCCCAGGACAGCTGCGATCACTGTTGTTGACATGTAGTACACCATGGCTCTTGTGCCTAAGCGGCCACTGGATTTGGCGTCCAAACCTGCTAGTCCTGTTGGCACAACGTGTTTTACAGGACAATAAATTAAAGCATTCAGCATTTAAACAAGTCTAAAATACAACATTTGTTCATGGATCCCACTTATTCAAACTTTTCTCTCTTTATTATATAATATAAAGTTAGATGTTTGCTATATGCATCTGCAGCATCTATTATATATGTATACAGTATATGTGTATTTCTGTGGAACTGCTGGCAGCACAGTTAGCACATATTGGCGAAAAATAAAAAAAGAAAAAAGAAAGGAAATATTCTTTTTATCCATCTGTCATTATCCATCTGCAATATGAAGCAGCATCCTTACCTATCAGTTTTGCAGCATTTGGCTAAATCTAAGCAGAATGTATAGCCTTATTTTGTAAGTCATATGAGGTTTATGTTTGCACTAAAAATACTGTAAGTTTGGAAAAACAATGACATCTGTGTACTTGTACAGCCAGTGATAACTGCGTGTCTCCAATCCTCTGCACAGCTTTTTGTCTATATAAAAAAAATTAACTTTTTTTTTTTATATTTCTCAGTTCACCTCAAAAGATCTGTCTACTCTCTTAATGCTCATGTTGCAATTCAAGTCCCAGATAGCAACAAGTAGCACCATGTGATCTCATTTCAGGTCACTTGTCAGCAAATTTGCAAGAAACATTTGCAGCAGCTACTGTACTTCACCCACCTGTGACCAGACTGGAAACAACAAGAGGCAAAATAAGCATCTTCAGCATCCTCATTAGTATTTCCCCTGGGAAGCCAATGATCATAATAACATCGGGAGGCAGGGGCGATACGTGCCGCAGCAGCATTCCAGCGATGGAGCCTAGAAACACACCTGAGCCAGCGACAATACATAAATCAAAAACAGAGCTACGTGACTCTGAACCACAAGTTAAAAACCATGACCAAGTCTGAATGAGCTTAAATAAATATTTCAACATCTGTGTGAAAAATAAAGAATTATCGTGTGCTAATTGCGGTATGTATATAGATATATATATATATAAGACAATGTTATATAAAAACCTCATCTTATGCTTTGCCATGATGTTGCTATACTGTGATTATTGTCTACATGTGATGAATGTAAGTTTTAACTTCATCAATTTACCTATGTAACAGCAGCTAATGAAATAAAACATACATATATTTATTAATTCAATATAAATGTACATACAGTATGGTCCATAAGTAATGGAACAACAAATTTTGGAATTGAGCCACTTTACACCACCACATTGAATTAAAAAATAATTGAATAATAAAAACAAGTGAGCAAAATCAAGAACTATTATTATTATTATTATTGTTACTATTATCATAATTCATACTTTATTAATCTCCTTTGGGAAGTTCTTGTGGACAGGTAAGCACATTTAAAGCACTGAGGTTTAAGGGTTCAGTGTTTTGCACAGGAACACTTTAACATATGACCTGAAATCAGGGGGAACTGAGAGTAAAACCTACAACCCTGGTGTTGATAGGCAACCGCCCTACCAACTAAGCCATGGTCATCCATAATTAAAGGGCTTTAACAAAATAGTGGCCTTTTTGCCTTTAAGTGAAGTGAAAAGCATTCTCTAGTGAGTGGCAATCAGGTGACATTAAAGTAGCTCCTCACTTAGATTTTGCACAGCATTTCAAATGTAACATGACTGTAGAGACATCATAGTGATACTTCTCCCATTGTATCATCAAAAAAGAAGGTGTGAACAAATATATCTTAATAGAATGCAGTAAAAAGGTTTTGTTTTATAAAAGGTAGCACAGCGGCTCAGTCTGTTACTCTAATAAATGTCTTTAGACTGGACATTATATAAACATTGAAAGATCATCTATAGCATCGAAACTCTCTTTCTCTCTCTTTCTTTCTATTCCCAATCACTCTGATATCAATTAAATTTAATTTTATGTGTATAGCTCCAAATCACAACAGTAGTCATCTCAAGGCACTTAACAGTGCTTAAGGTTTAAGACCGTACAAACTATAACTGTATACAGTTTGGACATGTTCATTTAATTAAAGGATCACATTTAAGAAAACTTTTCTTGTGTATTGTTTTCTGTTGTTCTATGTGATTACTTTACTGTATCGTCTTGTTGTATGTAATGTGTTTTATTGCAAAGGATGAGCTCTTTTGAGTGTAGAAGAAGAACATCTTCAGTATACAGTACCGTATGTCTGTGGAATGACAATAAAGCTTCTTGAATCTTCGAAATGAAATGAATGGATTGTGGTGGGATTGATGGGAATAGCATGACTCTTTCACTTACCAAGGATTGTAAGAGTGAGAACCATGTTCTTCATGATTTTATCACACAGGCTGCCACATACACTCTCTGGAGTGTTCACCACTATTGGCTCCAGATGGTTCTCATCCATCCTGACCTCCACTTGCTTCTGCATTTTGTTGGCACTGAAAGAAGTAAATAAAAAAAATAGTATGCTATACTTTATACACATATGGGCACATGTGGTGCTGAGACAACCTCTAAAATTCAGAGACATGAGTTAGCACGACACCAGGGCAGCATTCCTGCCCACTGTGGTTGTAGTGTTGGCATCTGTGGGGATAATATGAACCCTCCACAACCAGTAGGACATCACTGGTAAGGAAAAAAAAAACTATTAATTAGTTACATCATGTACACTGGAAAGATTTATGCATATCCTGGTCAATCCAAACTGGGGGCAGAAGTTGGGAAAATTGTATTGATATTTTGGCATTTGGCTGCAGTGCTAGCTAATTGCAAAAATGCAATAGTCAATTAATTCACATATTACATATGAAGTTACTATGTTAAAAATGGGTTTATGGTGTCATTAAGCATCTAATGAAGGAATATGCAAACATGAATAAATTCAATTTAATCTGCACTCTCTACATTCTGAATGCATACCAAGTTGTAAAAGTTAGCAAATTGCACTTCATAATTAATGAATCTGAGAAGAATTAGCACAGAATCAATACAGGGCATCTTTATAATCTGCATTTTAAACAAATTAATCATGTTTTTCTCTGTAACTTTGAGTAAACAGAACACCAGCTGCTACTCATCTGCCCCTTCTTTGTTACTGCTGCTGTTGCTTCTGCTGTATGTCCATGCATAGTAATTTATGATAATAAGAAAAATTATGTTTGTGTGTTGAATCAAAGATGTGATCAAGGAATGCGAGTTTCTAGAGGTGCATGCTTGTTGGGAAAATTTTTGCAAGTACATTTTACTAATATACTAATATGTGTATGTGTAATTTGGCCTTCTGCAGTTTTTTACATACCAATATGTTACAGAGGGGGTCTCCAGACTTTGGTAATTTTGTTGCTAAAAGACACTGGTAATTATTTTCAGTTTTCAGGATCTAATCTATCCTACTATGCACATTTTAACCTCACAGCTTCATCATGTCATTGAATCAATGAGTGTCTCAAGTTTGTTGTGGTGTGGCGTAAAGCCTCTTTGACTTAAAGATCAGCTGTCCCCTGTGCAGCCTTCAAATCCTGTGTAGAACACAGACGTGCACAGTTATGTAAGAGTAAATGCCCATGCCACTTGCACACTCTTGACCTTCATGATTTGAACACCTGGAATATTTATGCTGATTGCAAACACATAAGAAAACTTCACAAGTTTCACTCAGCAAAGGTTTAAGAGAATATTTTCTACTAGAAAAAAAAAAAGTTCCCCTTCTGAGAAAAAAAAAAGCAAGTGCCAAATTCCTAGTTATGGGTTTTATAGAAACAAGATGTGCTCTTCATCCACACTGAATGACAACTTTGGTAATTTAGCACTTGAATGAATTTCTGTACCAGACATGAAAGGGGACAATAAACATGTAAGGTAAGGACAGAACAACTGCCAAGTCAATCACACCTGTCTGATACACTGTGCTCTAGCATTAATGGAACTTAAGCCCTTTAAAGAGGATAAAATTAGCACCTCAAGCACACAACCGATTGAGTTACGTAACAGAAAAGGGACTTCCCATGCAAAGTCAAGGTGTCACCACCACAGTAACAACAGTGTTGCTGGAGATTACCACTTCAAATACTAAACTTCAGTATGGATACCTCATTTATAATAGTTGTGATTCAAGGAAACAAAAAAGAAAATCCCAATAAGTTTGAATTAAGGGATGTCATTACCAATGCAAGCAATTAAGTCTGCACCAAAACCATTAAGAGCTGCAGAAAGATAAGATTCTATACAATCTCTGGCTCTGAGGCCAATGCAAAGGGTCAAAATATAGGATAGAGAGTGTGCAGTGTTTAAAAAGCACAGACAACAAAGCATACTCAAGAATAATAAATAATATATCATAGTCTACTAATATGTCACAGCTGGATGATGCATTAGAAATGCAACAATGCATTTCTAATGCATCATCCAGCTTTGAGTGGAAAGCTGCACAGAAGCCTGTGATGTTTTATCTACTACCACATCACTACACACTATCAAAACTGCTTACCAGTTGTTTTGTATATTGCTTGAGACTGAACTTGTACTTGTGGAGTGCTACTACACAGCCACCGGTGTCAGCGAAACAATTAAGTCATGGCTTTTGCAAGAATAAATCCAATTGAAACCTTCACTTCCAAAAAAGTGGTTAAAAATCTGCAGAACACTTCTTCATGAGCATTCGATGTATATCCACAATCACAGATGCCTCCTTCAGCTGTAGGGAGGTGCACGCAGGTAAACTGGCTAACATGAAGGTCTGACATTAGGCTTCAAGACAGGAAGGTGGAGTCAACCTTCTAAGATTAGCAGGGGAGTGAAAGCCTTGTTGCTGCCTTCTTCTAAGTTTTGTTTTGTTTACTTCTCCTTCCAGCGAGAGCCATGAAATGAAAAGCTTGCAGAGTTTCTATTTTTTGGGCACCCTTTAAAAATGTTATGTAAAAAATAAAATGTATAACTGATTTCCAACACAGTGATGTCAGGACGGGACAACTGTGAGGCTCTAGTGAACAATTTAATAAATGTATTAACATGTCATTTTAGGATTATGATTATCAGAAGAGAAATACATACAAGCATAATATAATACAATACAGCTATTAACATATCTTATGTGAGGAGGTGCTGATGAAACCTTCAGCCTCACTGAACAGCACTGGCAGCAGTGCAGAAATATTTGCTTCTCAAGGTTTTTGAGAAGGGCTCAATCCAAACCAATCTGAGATTTTCAATTAGTAGTTTTGGAGCACTCTCAGTTATTGCAAATTCTCGAAAAGCACTGAAGCACTGTGCAGAGCATGATGGGGCGTAGCAGAGCACAGCAGAGCAGCGAGACGAAGGGCTGGATAGGGCAGAGGGGATCGAGCTCAAGTCTGATGCTAGTGCTAAAATAAGTTGCATGTTGGAGCTTCAGTAATGGTCAAATGTGACCTGTTTATACATTAGTAAACTAATGCTCAAAAACTGATGCAAAATCTAGAGTTAATGTCAAGTTTGGTAACTTCCAAATAAAGGAGCGAAAAGCTTCAGAGATAATAAAATATTTTATCTTGTGCTGCTGTGCTATCACCAGATTTTGGTCCCGTGTTCCCAAATCACTCAGCAGAAACCGAGCATAGTAAGTAGTATGACTGATTTAGTGTTCTGCTTAGTCAGTGAGTTGCCTCTTCCTGGAAGTGAACACGACCATGACTTCTTTCAGCCTCTCACAGAGTGACATGGCTATTGTACTGTACATGCAATCACTGTGAGGGTGTTGCCATGACAGCATTTGTTCATTAATATAATGTGGGGGTGAATTTTAATGTTTACAAGATGGTTATCAAGGTGTCTGCGATGTCACCGGAGCCATTTGGATATTTTGACAGTCATCGTGCTCCTATTTGGTCTCTTATTATAGGTCAGTGATGATGCTGTGCACTCTCCTTAAGCCTTGTTAGTTCTCATTCACAGCATAATTTAGTTGTTAAAATGCAGCTTCGACAGCTGGCCTGTGTTAATACTTCATCCCTTGATGTGGGAATCAGATAATTGCTTGGTCAGAATCAAAGGAGAATTGAATGCCAGCTGTCTGATAGCAGATTAACTGACTATTAAAAGACTGTGTAGCACTTGTAGGAAATAGGTCTTTTATTTTTTAATCTATTCATCTATTATTGCCATAAAGTTTGGGGGTAACTGTGTTGAGTAGGTGACACTTTATATCTACGTGAGGACGGCTTTTACCAAGCTGCTCTCGGAGCTTGGACAGTGAGAAGAGAAACAATCTCAGCGCACATGGCAAAACATTGGTCCATGCAATTCCACACCTTTCCTCTCCTCAGCACCAATCTGACCTCATGCAGCGACACCTGACAACGCACGCCACGCTTAGACAGCAGGTGTCTATAATTAACTAATCTGTCCTGAGCCATCCTAATCCAGCACACATACATGGGCACACTCAGTCTACAGCTGTAATTTCACAGAGAATATTTTTAAAAATAAAAAAAAAAGATATTGTGCAATTGAGGCTACTTGGCTATAATAGTTGATCACCATATTGTAATCAGATAATTTTAAAGTTTAAGAGATTGTCTCTATGAGCTTGTCCTTCATGCTTGATTGTGTCGATGATGCTTAAATGCTTATGTATATTTCCTTTTAAAAAATGCAAAAGGGATCATCGGTGAGTGTTTTTCCTGCTAATTTTTCAATTTTACTGACCTTTGTTGTTGGCTGGTACCTCCCTAAAGAATATATAGTGCAGTGTAATCCATCAAAAATAAGAATGTCAAACACCCGCTTTGGTCTAATCTGTCTTGTTTTCTTCTGTTTGAATAAAATTTGATATTAAAATGTCATGTGCCACATATTTGACATTCAGTCTTAAAATTTAACAGCAGGATCAATTGTTTGTCGCTGCCATGACATGCCATTTGTACAACGAAAGGGCTATTGGTCACTGTGTGCTGGATACTGTTCCCCAAGTCCTAAAGATATCCCTTAATTTATACTCATATAAATAATGAGTGTCAAAATCCTGAGTCCTTGATCTGTCTAAGAATGCTTTCTAAAGCTAATATAAGGCCTGTACTCTGAACTGACAGTGACTTAGTACCAATTATCTCTTTGTGCTTCAACATGTTCTTTGCTGAACTGCAGCAGAGGGAAAGTAACACAACTGTACTGAACAGATTAGAAGGATATGCAGTTGATTTGACAAACTGGCTGCCTGAATGAAGCCTCATTTAGAAAACACTCTTACACTGAGTACTGTAGATTTTGTCCTCATCACTTGTCTAGGAACTATTTTAAAAGGGGATGTTTTTGACTTTTTTTGATTGAGCTTCCTCGTTGCTAATGCAGCTTCCTTGTGTTTTTCATTATGCCATCATCAGCACAAAAAATTTTCTTCTTTCCTCATTTCTTAATTAGATTGTGTATTGTTTCCCTTTGATGCATCAGAAATTCAACTGGCAACTATCTAGGCTCAAAGTTCAATATCAGGACTTATCCATTTTATATTAAACTAGGTTTAAATGGAGACAATTAGTCTATCTTCTATGCATGTCATCTGATTTGCCAATACATATTTGAATGTATTGCTACACGCCAGGGCGTAACACTGGAGTCTTAGAAAACCTACACAGAGAAAATTAGTTTGGGGTAAAATATCTTTAATTTGTCAACCAAGGGAATGCTGAAATATTGTAAATACCAACAAATCATCCAAATTAAACAACCAAATAGGATGTTTTCCCCTACTTTCTCATAGGACCCGTAAAAGCATACTGGCAGAAACTGTACCAGACTGTCATTGCCACAAGCTTTAATATGAAGCATGTGCTTAAGGTTATAGAATGGTTAGTTTGGGTTAGGCTTAGGCATAAAAAACCTTAGTCTTGCTAATCTTGCTAACAGATCCATTCACCCTGATCTTTTCTCAAGGTGAAATTTATCACCCTGTTCTACAGCCAATACAACAGAGTAACAGTAAAACTATGGTCCTGCTAAGCTCGTGCACAAACTTATCTACCATGTGAAGCAATTTCTTTACAGGGAGATGGTATTATAAAAAAATTGTAAAAGGCCAAAAGAGACAAAATAGGGGAAATTAATTCTATGTGTTGTAATCTAATAGAAATGTGTGAAGTGAAACCACCATAAAATATCAAATTCAGTAGCAATTGCAATATCAGTATTCATTTTGTGTTGCTATGTTCAACAGGTGAATGAATGTATGTGAATAATAGCAGACATTTGACAGACATCATTGATAAAACATGAAAGTTAAACCAAATATAAAGTCTACATGTTATAATAGCCTGTCTCTGTATGATAGCATAAAACAGCTCTCTTCAGGTCAGCTGGAGTCCAAAAAGCCGAAGAGGGGCAGGGCAGTCCATTTTTGTTACTGAGCAACACCAATAATCTCAATGTTTTGTTTATCTATGACTGCTAAATATAACAAAATGGTCTTTTTTGTATGTATTTATGTAAAACATATATTAAATGGGAAATTATGGTGCCTGTACCTCAAAGGCATTTACAACTTGAATATAAATGATAGTTAAAAAGAATACATCTCCCAGCATGCTTTAACCCCTGTTGCATAACAGACACATGGTTGAAAGTCCATTAAGTGCACAGAGATTTAGTCTAAGCATGTCACAGCCTGGGGGTCAGCCAGTCGGTGAAATAGTGATAATTCAATAGGCCAGATACATTAATGAGCATTAATGAGCTTTTCTGATGGATCCATGTGCCAGTGTCAAACTGTTTACACGTTTCCAGTAGGGATTTCCTGCTCTCACATCAGTTAAATTATATGTTACATCACAGGTTGGAATAATCTCAATTTGCTGTAGAGGAAAACCAAATGAATATTGTCTAAACTAAAATAAAAACAACCTCTGCTCACACTTCAGTCGCTTAGGCAGTAAGTCAGTTATTTTTTGTTTTAATTATAATATTCATAAATTTTCTTTAATTTAGAGCCACATTTTGATTTTATACTGCAAAATTTCAAGTAATATATGATTATTATAGGTCATGTTGTGTCTGTTGGTCAGGAAACATCTGGTCAGTAAGAGGAAGTTTGAAATATTTACAGTCACAGAGAAATTTTAATTAATAATCTGAAATTACCTTTGTATAACAGCCTATTGTTGTTTTCAGGGCTCTAAAAAAAGAGTTTACTGGTGCGTCTCTTACTTGAAGTTTGCAGCACATAAGTGACTGACTTATTAGAGTATAGGGCAAAATGTAATTTTTTTTTTTATTTTTTGGAACAGTGGTTCAAATCTGTGATGAAATACAACCAACATGGGCTCAGAACCTCTTTCAGTGAAATAAACAAATTATTTTATACAGTATTATATTATTATTAACCATTACTGTTGATATTTAAAATACTGTTGTGTGGGAGGAACCATTTTTAAAAAAGAAAACTAGGAGAATTGGAGCTAGAACACAGATTTTGTAGCTGTCTTTGTGAATCTGTTTGGTTTATCAGTTTAATGTGAAATTACCATGAAATTAAGTTGACACAGGGAGCTCTGCATTTTTAAGCTCTGTTTGTAGCTATTCTTCCCAAAAGCATTTAGCTTAATATTAATTCCTAAAGCTAAAGTATTACTGTTATTTATTAACTTTTTTTTTGCTCCTTGACTGGACAAAACTTTGGAGCAGTTTCAGTTTTATCTTGTTGAAGAAAAAGTCTTTAAAATTAGACGATCAACTGCTGCTACTGTATGTGCTATTTACAGGCTTCCATAGCATTTTCTCTTTTATCTTCAAATCAAAAAAATTCAAATTTATTTCAATCAATCATTTTCAATTCATTTTTTAAAAAGCGGTTAGCTAATGAAGCTAACCTTTTAAATTAGCTAATTTGGCCCCAATGGTTAAATTTGAATTAAGAAACTAAAGGCAACAATGTAAATTTGTTGTGGTGTTATCACATCATTTTTGTGTATGTTTTATAATGGTATATGTATTTATATCCTTATTCATTTAATGTATGTTTCTGTATATATTTATAAAAGATAAATATTGAAAGGATAAACCATTATGAAATGACACATATTGAACAGCCTTCTGCCATAAGCATGGGTAAAATAGAATTTGAATTGGCGACAACCAGCCAAGTTTAAAAGATTTATGTCAGCAAGGACAATATTATTATTTATAGTAAGCTTTTGCCAAGGTGCATTAAATAAAGTGGTGATGTTTCATTTGAGCTAAATTGGAATCAAATACACTTTCATCACAGAAACAAGGTTTTCCGGCAGTATGATAATCCTAAGCATGCTATACATCGAATCGGTGTCCCGACTGTCTCAGAGCTAAGTATTTCTCCTGCAGTTACCCACCAGACCTCAGCTGTAAAATATGCTACAATAATCAGTAAATCAATCAATAGTCAATCAGTGTGGGTTCCCTCTTGTTACAGTTGATCACAAGCAATCATCCAACAATAATAAATAGAGCACTTTCACTAAATACCAACACACATTTGGTTTATGTTAGTGAAATGAATTTAGTTTGAAATGTGTATTGACTTTTATCTTGTATATAACAATTGACATCTAAAGTCTTTCAAGAAGCATTGAGAGTGCATTTACATCTATTCAGCTACTACATACTATTCAAATACCCATGCACAGTGCTATCACCAGCCAATAGCAGCTCTGTTTTGCACCATATAGAGACATGGATTGCAATCATGATGCACGACTGATGATCCTGCATCAGTGATGATTTTAATGACATCTGTCTTGTAAGAGCTGCATTTTCATTTGGATCTGAGCCAAAGCTCAGCACCAGCTCCTGATTATGAAAGTTAACTGCTCTTACTTATGCAGGAGATGTACAATTATCACATTTCAGATCAGATGAGCAGCTCTTGACTTGCTCTGCCATCATGCCCTCCACTTGAGGATGAAGTTGAGAAGGAACTGCTGTTTCTACTCAAACTCATTTCACATTTATTTTTTCTTGTCCTTCTTCACACAAGGCAAATTACATTAACATTAACACTACATTAAAGCTTGGGCTAATTATACAGCTAAGATGATATGATTGAGTGCTGTTTGAACAGAAGTTTGGTGAGAATAACAAGCATTCATTTCTCTCTCTGTGCATTCAAGATCTTGTAAAAGAAAGTGTTTAACATTAATTAAAACCAGCCACGGATGACTGCAGTGACCTAGCAAACTCACGACCACATCCAGTATGTACCAAAACAGAGCTGGAGTTGTTTGGAGTTAGGACTTTTGCGATGATGCAACCTATTAGCAGACTCAGCTCGGAGTCTTCAAAAACATTAAGAATTGTTAAAAACCTTAATGGCATGCATGAATGCGCTTTAGCTTTGTTGCAAGGATGGAGCTAGGGCAGCTGGTTCCCTTGTTTCCAGGAAACTGAACTTAGTGGTTGCACTTGGACATGCCTACTGAGAGTAATTGCACATTTAGAGGTTAATAATGTGCCTCATGCCTGAGGCTCTGAATAAGCTAATGGAGGAGGTGGGACTTTACATTTCTAAAAAGGCATTTTAAATTGAGAGAACCTGCAGAGGAGCTACTGATTCAATTGGAGAGTACAATGAAAACTTGAACCTTTTAACATGTGAATAAAATATTTCTTAATTGTCTCACTGGCTTGATTAATAAAAAAAAATATATCATACATATAATTAGAGATGTAAAAATATTCACATATGTTTATAAATATATTTATAAGATGTAAAAGAAAACATTTTATTAGCATGAAAGGATTTGATACATTTTACTTTACTGCCCAGGCCACATCTATCTATTTATCTATCTACATACCTATGTATATATATATATATATACATTTCTTTATCATATTATCATATTGTACATACATGTACACTATGCACATAATTATGTGATTATATTTGGAGACACATTCTCTAACAGGAATCCATCGAGTTAATTTTACTCTGGATTTACAATACAGCCCTTCTAGCTATTCTTTTGAACTTCATCCTCATGCAGCCTTGTCTTGAGTTTGAGAGAGTGGTGGGAGTGAATCTCACAGAGCGCCGTATCTGTAGTGATACACATGTGGCCCAAGGCTAGCAGTTTTGCATCGCTTTAAGAAACTGTCATTTCCATAAAATGCATGAGTTGACTTGTTCCTGTCCTGAGATGGAAACTCATTAATCATTTAGTTCACTAAACAGATGTGTTTCTAGCATTTTAAGGAGTTGGTTAAGGACCAACTGAGCTTTTTTTCAAGCTCACTCATGATTTTTACTGACAGGCATTGTGCCAGTATCCTGAGTTGACCTACAATGAGCTTTTCACTCAGGAGTAAAGGGAATACAACAACAAACCAAGTACAGCATCAACCGTTGCATTCAGGTACTGTATTCATACAACTGCATTACAAAACCTGGCAATCATCTTCAGTACCAGGACCAGCATCATGCTGAAGAAGAGGCCTTGGGGGAACAATTTACATCACAGACAGAATTCTTCTTTTACATTTTTTTTTATTATTTTGCCAATTAAATGAATGCACAAATATTCTCATGAGGAAAGTAATATACCTATCCTTAAATAAATATGCTCACCTGGGGAAGTCTTCTCTTCTTTCAATGTGTGGACTTCCTGATTGTACAAAATAATAATTTCCTTTAGGTGTGCACAAACCTAAAGTAGTATTCAGATTTGCAGAGTTTTAAGAGAGAACAAGTGTTGCAGTGGGTTCTGCTACTCCTCCTCTACTCTAAGGTATAGAAATCCTTGCACCTGCCCCTTGCAAACACTGCACATGCATACTGTGCACAGTGATGCACAGACAGAGGAGGTGGAGTTTGACATGAGAGGTCAGCACTGCACCTCCTCTCTCAGGTGTGTTCTCTCAATTAAGGAGTAATAGATTAGCAGGCTTTCACCCCATTTTTAGAAGCATGACATCATACAATAAAATGGACGCTTCTTCTAGTTACATTAAATTTAAGGTCCCAGCTCATTAAGTCAGTTGTTTAAAAGATCTTTGTGCATGTGTTTACTGTTTAGTTTGAATCTTTCCTTGATTTTTGTATGTGTAGGTATGTGCAACAGAGTTACCAACATGTTAATATGTAAGTACAATTGCATTTTCTAGCCTTGACTTCTGCTTTTGCGGATTTTCTTGTGCTTACTTTGCTTTATTCTGTTTATTCACTTTGGAAGTTGCACAGACTGACTACTGAGCTTCTCATTGTTAAACTGGCCAGGCTTAAAAGGTGTCCTGCGCAAAGCCGCAGAGAGCACAGTGGGTGTCTACGTCTCAGGAGTAAGAGCTAAGTTTAGCAAATCCTCTCATGGGTTTCTCAATGACAGCACGTGTTGGATAGTCTGCAGTGAAACTCTAGAATGCAAACACGCTGCAGAGCGTACATGTACAGAGAAGAGGTATAATAACCCTTTGGATCTTCAAGGTTTTCTGCAGTCATTTGACATTAAACATGATCTGATGTTTATCTAAGTCAAGAGTGTGAACAAATAAATTGTGCCTAAAATAATAACGTGTTTATTTGTCGTTCGTGTGTTTATTGAGAACAACCATAAAAAACTCATGGTGAAAGTGGAAGAAGTATGTGATCTTTTATCCTGAAGAATTTTTGATACACTTGGGAATGTGTCCTCTCCCCAGTCGCTACAAGCTGTCCAGGCCCTGATGCAGCAAAGGAGACCCAAATCATAATGTTTTCTCCACCATACCTTACGACTGGGACAATGTTTTCATGATGATATGCAGCGACCTTTTTACACCAGATATATTGCTGCGTGTTCTTTCCAAATAGTTTCATCAGTCCACAAAACATTTTGCCAATACTGCTGCACTGTGTCAATGTGCTCTTTGACAAACTTCAGGGGTGCAGCAATGTTCTTTTTAATAAGCAGCAGCCTCCTTTGTGGTGTCCTGCCATAGACACCCTGCTAGTTCAATGTTGCACCTCCCGTAAATTTATGAACTCAAAGTTAGACTATTTTTAATGATGCCTTCAAATCTTTGGTTGTGACTCTGGGTTGTTTCTTTGTTGTTTGCCTAACTGTAGACTGGTGAAGTCTTTCCCATCACTTTGTAACCGTTTCTAGCTTAATGTAAATCAACAATTCTTGATATTAAATCCTCTGAAAGCTCCTTTTGGCAAAGCCCTGCCCATATAAGCATTTTCTTCTTGTGCAGAGCCAAGGTGGAGGTCAGAGGTGTTATTATTTTAGGCACATTATATTGCTCAATACTCTTGACTTAGATCAAGATTCGACCAGTTTTATTGACAAATGAATGCAAAAAAAAACATTCTTGCGACTACATCTACAGATAGTGGAATTGCATGCAAAAAACTGAGATTATCTGTCATTGCCTGCTCATGCATACTTGCACATACCTGCCTTACCATGCCCCCTAACCCTTTGCAAATAACAATTTAGCCATCTTGAAAGTTGTTTATTCTTCATGTTAGTAAGAGATCAAAGCGATGGAAGAAATCTGGTGACTTGCCCAGTGATACAATCATCAGGGTGGAGCAGTAAAACAACAACCATTCAGTCTTAAATCCTCAGATTTAAAACTGAAAAATCAAAGAAAAAAAAAAAGAAAGGAAAGTGAGTGATAATGTAATCAACTGAATTTAAAAATGTTCTTGATATGTAGTAGAAATGCCATTTAGATTATTTCTTTAGTTTTTTTTTTTTTTAATCTTTATATGAAAACCTTTATTTTGAAAAAAAGTATTTGACAAAAACACATGGTAACATGAAGAGATCATGAGACAGTGGGGGTGTATCTTAACTAGCTCACACCAACTTATTCAAGGTGGGTGTGACCCAAATTTTGCACAATAACATGCACACAAAAGCGATACATGAGGTGATCCAGTTCTCACCTGACGTAACACTGACACAGGCACGACAAGATTAAGAAACCTCTAAATAAAAACGAACATTTGAAAATCTGACTGCATGTGTGACATTTCTAGGCAAAACTACTTCATGTTTTTTTCTATCCAGTCTCGAAAGTTGGCCACTCGTGTGTGAACTGTGTAAGACTGCTGGTGGCAGTCTACTTCCTCAAAACTGAAACTCTCCAAACCAAGCAGCTGCCAGTCTTTGTTGGAGGCTCCCTTAATCTCTTTGTGACCTGACAAGACGTCAGTGGTGGATGAAAACGCAGCAGGCACAATCGCGAGGCCTGGAATAATACTGGGGCAAGAGCTTTGAGGAGTGGAAGGTTTCCTAATGACACACAGGGTATTGTCACCGGTCATGGTGGTGTTTGCTCCTCCTTGAGCAAATTTTCTTTCGCATTGAGCAACATCACACAATTCAACAAGTTTCGTCTGGCTCAAGGGAGCATAGCGGCTCAGGTTTCTGGGATTGTTTGTCAAAATCCACCTTGACGCATAAGCCTCTTGCAGCATCACTTCTCCTCCTTGCATTTTGGGTAGACACACTGGCAACACACGCTCACTGATTTTGGCCTTGTCTTTGAGCTTGAGCACAGCCACATTGAAGTCCGGTGCAGAGAAAAAATGTGGATGAATTAAGATGTCTGAAACCTGACAAAGAGAAAAAAAAATAGATGGATAAGAAACTGGAAGTTACCGTACCTGCGTAACCCAGATTCCACTAAAAATACACCAGGTTTTGTTGTTTTTGGAATACCTGTTAAGATCAGTTAATGTGCATCAAGATGCACAAATATTTAAAAACCAAATCAAACATAGTCGTATCCCAGTAAAGCATTAAGCGAACATTTAAATACCACAGGATTTTCTCCTGGATGGGTTTTACAAACAAAAACCTATCCGGAAGATTATATTTATTTAATGAATATTCTTTGCTTAATTCTTCATCGCTGCATCTGCTGCTTTGTGGATTTTTCAGTCATAGGAAACTTTTGTGCACTGGATGACCCGGAATTTGAAATAGGTAAAACCAGTGCAAGACCACAATCAGCATGGTTTTATTCATTTGCAGCTAAAATGTTGTTTAACTATCTACACTAGATTGAAAATAGAGTAAATCTGTTATTTTTTATTTGGCAGTGAGGTCCTTACATATTTCAATTTAAATTCTCTAACATGCAGCTTAAAAATCTAACGCTTTCAGTCTTTGAACTCATTTAGCCCGGCGTTGAGTTTGGCATCTAAATTTGAGCTGCTACAGATGTCTGGTTCTCAAATGTTCGGGTTCGGTGCTTTCTGGGAAAAGAAATGACTCAGAATATTTTGTGGTTGAACTACCAAACTATCACCTTGGGAGAACATATTTTTACAAACTCATCTAAAAGCAGAAATATGAAACATCTGATGGATGGAGAGTAGTCTGACTAGTCAAAAATGTACCCTTAGGTGGTGCAGGCTTTTCAATCGATCTTTGGGTGTCTGGTAATGCATCCCTATGACAACCTTCACACTTGTTGGGTGAAGGGGCTGCTGCTTGACCTTATCTACCACACACTGAGCTGTCACCAGGATGCTATGCTGGGTGAGCAGAGCACCGCTGCAGGCCAGGTACCAGAATGTGGCCTCCTCTGAGGTCCCCTGCTGGTCAGACACGGCCATTCCACGCAGCCCGTGGGTACTGGCAGTATGATCAGGAGGTAAATGGATATAGACAGCTGCATGCCACGGCCACCGAGTGTCTGACAGGTTGTGTTTGCTGGAAGTGTTGAATTTGCCACAAACTATGGGAAGGTAAAATTCAGAGAGGAGAAAGAATGTGTCAAAAAAAAAAAAAAAAGGAATTTCATAACAAACTAGCAGTAAGAGCAGGTCGCAGTGTTGGTAGAAAGTTTTTCATAGAAATTCAAAATAAGACTTGAATAAACAAACAAACACAGACCCAGGTGTTTTTGCTTATCCTGGCTAATTAAAGGTATCATGATTTTACAAAACTTGTTGATTGGCTTTTACAAAACCAATCAACACATCTCATTGGCCAGAGAGAGATCCTTTTACTGTATTACTGAATTCATCTTGTCAGTTATTTAATGTTACACAGCTAACACACAGTCACTTTGAAAAGTACTCACACCCCTTCACTTACATATTTTACAGCGCTGCATAATTGCCAATTGCCTTTTTTTGACGACTGATGAAAAATGTAATATGAATATATTTCATATATATTTCCGATTGTCAATTCATAGCTGTTGTTTTCCTCTTCGACAGTTATTCAAGTTTCACTTCACAAAGCTAAACTGCTCCTGTGCTTATACCTGGTGAGCAGGAAACATGACGCCCACTCCACCTGCCAGTCTTCAGGCAAGTGCGTTGAGAGCTTCCTGTGTGGTGGTAGAGAGGTGAGGCGCATTTGTACTCGATGCTTGTGTAGACTCGGTGAAAGCCACGAGTAGGCTCCTGCACCCTGGCGTCATTTCTCTCTACATTGGACTGGCTATCTAATCTAACTGGAAGAAAGCCAGCGGACAACAAATCTTGCATGTTGAACCTGGATGAGAGGAAGAAAAAGTAATGTGGTTTACCTTTTCAGGCACATTTTGTTTCAGTCCCTATTATAAATTTTTTTGTAGGTAGACCTTTGAATATATTTTTTTAAACTACTGTTTCATCAATAAGGCCCCTTAATCTATACTTATATTAAAGTTGCATTATCTTATTTTATTTTACTACCAAATCCTTATTTCTTTATTTTATTTCATGCATTCATAAGCATGGGATGGACAGAGAGAGGGGGTTCACAGTGACCTTGACCTCTGACCATCAACATCTAGGCAGTTCGTTTTTGAGTTAAAGGAGATACTTGGGAGAGGAGAGGTGAGGTACACCCTGGACAGGTCGGCAGTCCCTCGCGGGGCACATATACAGAGACAGACAACCTTTTCACAGTGACCACACACAATCTCATTGGTTTGTCCCTGAGTCAAAGTGAATACTTTAAAGGTATTCCTGTGATATTGTGTTCACAAGAATGCGATGGACAGACAACCTCAAAACATAGTGCCCCCGGCCACAGCTGTCACTGGCACAAAGGCATGAAAACACTGGCAGAAAGCATGAAACACTGCTGCTACTGCTGTCGTCCCACACATCCAAACTGGGAACACAAGTGAATGGCTTGAAAGCAACATACAGACTGCATCTGTTTTCAGCAGGACTATTAGACCTGTATCCAAACAAACTATTTCATCAGAATAATTTGCAAGATGCCAATGTAACATAACACTCCCACACACAGTGACTTTAAGTGTACTGAATTATGTAAACACACACAGAACAGTGTTATACTGGATACCTCGATAGTGTACGTGGATTCGCAATAGTCTGTTGCACAAGTTCAGACACTTTGGGTTCTCGACAGGCTGCAGGGAAAAATAAAGCAGGCGATTAGTGCATACAAACCACTTTTTCAGCCTACATTGCTGAAACAGCTCTGTTTTAGTATTGAATAACTGTGAGCAGAGGGCTTAGTTTTCCAGTGTGAAAACGAACAACTCTATGCAAAAAACATAAAGGGACAAATTCTTAATCTATTTTCTTTACAAATAACTTTTTAGTATGCAGTCACCATGGTGATCTAATCACTAAATGTCTTCCCTTTTTCATATCAGGATATGTACATTTCCTGGGAAATTTGAATCCTACATACATGTTGTAAACACTGTGTCCTGTTACTTAGTAATGAAGTGAGAAAATAAGCTACTCTGTGTGTGTAACAGTGTGTTCCCAAAAATAAATAAAGAAATAAGACAACTACCTTTCACACACTTTGGTGGGCTGCTACTCCAGGATCCATTAGAGAGGCAGATACTCTGGTGGTTTCCACTCAAAATGTAGGAGTTCTTACAGAAAAACTCAATCGTCTCTGCACCTCCGCCTGTGTCCTGAGAAGATCTCTGGTAGCCGTTGAGTAATTTAGGTGGAGGGACGCATCGAACTCTGCTTGTTTGACCTGAATAGGTACAGTATATGTGAGAGAAAGAAAACAATTCACCATTAACTGCATTATGTAGCTTTTATACTGTATACAGATCCCAGCACGCTGGTGAGAAAGCACCTTTTACACACGTGGGAACTGCGCCACTCCACGTGCTCTTAGGCAGACAGGTCCTCTGCTGGGGGCCGATCAGTATGAAAGGTGCATGACACTGGTAATTTACAGATAAAAGCTCCTTCTTTGGGCCATAAATGGGCAACAAATATCCATTCGCTGGTTTCTCTGGAAGTGCGCACACTGGATTATTGATACCTGTACCTGTGGAGAAATAGTCAGCAGTGATTTATGAAAAATCAAGCTATGCTTGAGTTTCGAACACAAATTAATTTAACTTAATTATTCTTATGGCTCAATTAAACCACATGAATAGTGCAAAGTCAGGAAATGCATCATTGTGTCTAATTGAGATCTAACTTAATTGTTTTACTGAAGTCACAGCTCTGTCAAACATGCAGTAGAGTTCTGCCCCAGTCTGTAGGGTTAAAAAAGAAAAACTCAAGCTTTCACCTAAATGAGTATATACAGTATGTATAGCTGGACTGGCTGTGATAAACGCATCATTCATTGAAGCTGTACATGTCGAATTACCTTATCAATGCAGTTTAATCTGCATAAAAGCAGAGAGCAGGTCAATTTGAAATCAGTGCATTCAGAAGTGAGAAGCAGGAGACTTCTTGGAAGACCCCCAAACATTACCAGCTTTGTACCAGACTATATCACCTTTATAAAATCTCCCAATGAGAAAGAAATTGAAATAGATTTCTCCTTCACTGCTCCTTTCTCTACAACCACTACCTTTTAGTTTTGCCTGTTTTTAGCTTATTCACTTGTTCAAGCTGTGAACCACTGTGACATGCTCTGGTTAGCTTACAAGAGTTAATGTCCATGGGGAAAGACAGAATAAATGGGATGCAAGTTGGATGCATGATTTGCTTCTTAAAGGGCAGATGGAGAGGAGTGACTATGATAAATCTGTGTCACTGACTGTTTCACGTCACTCCCCAGTGTAGGTTGCACACACACTGGAAAGTAAATAAATAAAAAAATATCCAGGAGCAAATACACAGAAAGGTGCTGCACTATGCATGGAGGAACAACAGAATCTGTATCATGATATCAGGAATACAGACCAACAGCAGTATCACTATCACATATTGTTTTTCTTATTTTGTGTACTCCACAGAAGAAACCACCATGTTTTAATTATTATTTTTTTAATACTTAACTAACATTTATATTACTAACAATGAATATACCTGCCTGACCTCTCCTGAAAAGTAATAACAAATCCATCCAAGTTGTTGTAGCCATCTGAGGTGAATAGGATGTGCAAGTGATTGCCAGAGCTTTTCACTGGACGAGGCAGCTGATCTCCACAAAACCGACCAATCACCGGGGAGTCTAGGTCATCGCCGTCGCGTACCTCGACATAGTCATAACGACAGCTATGGTCCGATTCCAAGCTGAGCAGAGAAAACCTGAAGAATACCCACAGACAAAATATGTTTAACATTTTTATTTCAGTCCAGCCTAGAAGATTTAACAGCGGTCTTTCAAATACCAATACCAACAATATGGTACAAACAATAATCCCAATTATGTCAGGTCCTGTCAGGCTGCCTATCCACTGTTCTTTGTCCTTAAAATGATCTGACAGACCGATAACAAGCTGATCCCCCATAAAGTCAATCGCACTATGAAAAAAGTAGTTTCCATCACATAAAAAGCACAGCAGGTCTTTTGGTTTGGCCGGTCTCTGCAAGATTAATACTGAGGATCACTCATCACACAAAATGTGTTAACAGACGTCTGTGTTTCAAATACAACAACATAATATAACAGGTGAAATCATCTAATCTGAATCTTTTAACGTTCTCTTTCTTTATTTATTGGATCACTGAGCCTATAAGCAATCAGATAAATACAATAAATGGGAAGGGGGAGTAACCTACCTCAGTTCAATGGTGCTCCCTCTCTCCACTTGCACTGTCCATTGACACCGGGCATTTGCTGGGTAACTCTCCAGGGCTATGTGACCCTGAGCCCGCTGAATGACACCTCCACATGCTACCCACAAGAGAACTGCAATTACTTTCACTTAGTAAATTTACCTTCCCATCAAACGTCCTGAAAAGTAAAAACAGAGCCATCAAAGTGGCAGCAAACGTTTGTCTTGTTGCATGCAGCACCAGTAACGCGGCGTGCTGTTTAAGAGGGTAAGTAATGTGCAATAAAATAATAATAATCATAACAAAATTAAATAAATTAATAAAAAAACTGAAACTATCAAACCACCGACACTTCACTATGATTATTAACAGCATGCCCACTTACATGATGTCTTTTTCAATAATTAAAACTGCAGAATAAGAGTTTGATAAATCCTCACTTCAATTGATTTCTGTCAGACACCACCAAATGAGACCAGGGTGAGGGTTGAAATCAGCGTTTGGCATTTAATGACTTAAGGCTGAAATCTTTCTGATACTGTAAAACAAGAACAGAAGGTGCACAATAGCTGCGTGCCTTCCCTTGTGTATGTCACACTAACAGTACGTGACAGAATCACATCGAAACGGCAATTTCCCCCAGGCTATGACAAACAAAGAATGGAAAACTTTCATGAGAGTGAATAACAGGAGTGGCAACTAAGTAAACCTGCCAGCTTCCCACTATGAATAGGGAAAGTTACCAGGGGTTTTCCATGTGTACGCTTATTTGCAATTATTTGAATGTGGTAGCTGCTGTAGCATCAGAGTATGTTTTGACAATGTTATTGTTTTGGTGAACTATAATTCTAAAATCGAATGCAATACAAATGAATTCTGCTTTTACAAGGTTATAACTCTGGCCGGATGCTAACACATGCTGACTATAGCTGTTATCTTGGCTGAAACCAAGCAAAAAAAAAGCCTTACTGCCCCCAAGTGTCTTCATGGCATATTACACATTTGAATGTGGCAGCAAAAACACTGTGTACCACATCCTGTAACTGATCATGACCACTGTCCCAAACCCTTTAATGTATACATGATGTATATATAATTGTGGATTTTAAATTAAACTAAATATGAATATTTCTATCGAAACAAACATTTCAAACCTTTAAAATGCAAAAGGTAATTGTCAATCTGTCACATACTGTTTTACTATGGAATGACTCTGTTTGTCAGTGGTGTCATTTACTATAAGATTTCAAATAATGACTATGTTACCAGTAACTGTTTCAAACATTTCATCTCAAATTATACTCACAAATGTAATGTAAAACATACGCAGCATCTCGTATTAAACAAATGTTCAGACTAAGAGTTGTACAGATGGTATATAAGAGCACGTCAGCATTTGGGCAACTCACTTTTACAGTCCCCTCCACTCCAGCCTTGACGACACTCTGTGCAATACTTTCCATTCACAAAGAAGTTATCATTGGCTTTCCATGTTCCATTGTGGCAAGTTTTACAGTTCTCAAACAGGCTGCAGCCTTGCGAGGACAAAGGCACACATAAGAGTTTGAAACACAAATACAAGTCAGTTTGCAACTCTTCACAACTTTTCCAGGGAAATTCATCTAATCAAGAGGGAGTCATGTTGTTTGGAACAGAAGAACTGTGTGGGTAGAATGAGCAACAATGGCACAACAGGAGACAAAATAACAACCTGGCAGATAATTACAACAAGACAATATCTACAAGCAACATTGACGGTGTACCTGGGTGAATGATGCAGGGATCGCACTGGTCCAGAGCGTTGCGGCAGCAGGGAACAGTGTAACCTACCCTCGACCCCTTTGAGGGACACTGACACTGGATTAGTTGGTACTCACAACATGGTCGGCACATGATGCTCCAGGCAGAGCTTGGGCAGTTGTCCCCATTTGTCAAAGCTGTGCAACCAAAACAAGACACGATAGCATCAAACCTAATAACTACATATGATGACATCTGACTTGTGACGCCTTAGTTTATTGGTACTCAAAATAAAACGTGATTAATTAAAACTGCGAATGATGCTTGTCTCTTAAAAAGAGTGCATCTGATGTGATCCTGCGACATACTTCTGTTTATACATATGGTTATCTAAATGTAGTGAACAGGGAAGAAGTGCACACTTGTCCTTTGGTATATTTCCCTGCTATCTGTCCCTCTACAACACATGGACAACATTTCAAGATGAGTGAACAAGTCGCTGAGGTGTGAAATTTATCTTGGCATGTGATATTGTGGCAGATGATCCTATCAAGCTCAAGCTGGACTGCACACTCTTCATGAACCAAATCTCACATCACACTTAAGCTGTCGTAGTATGAAGTATCTTGTGAACTTTGACCCACGATGATGCACCATGTGGCGCAGCGGAAATTGGACAGATTAAAATATGTTCAATACGTGTTTGTTTTCTCCCAAACCTTCCTTTGAATATTAGATATGTATGTAATGAACATATGAACAGCTAAACAAACATGAAAAGGAGCAGTGTAAAGGTCGGCATCCATGTTAATTCGAATTATCAACAGGTATGGATTTATGTGCTAAATCAAATATGAAAATCTGGCAGTTATTGAACCCTCACTAATTTGTCTAATATCAACATTAATGGGTGAGGAAAAGATTGTACCAGAAAACATTACGTCTTATTCTTCAATGAGGCACATAAGTCAGGACAAGTCTCAGGAGAGATGACTCACCAATCATAAAATGACTCCACCGTTACTCAGCTACTGAGTTAACAGTTTTCTTTGTTTGAAGCAAGCAGCATTTTCACAGAAGAGTTACAACTTACAACTGCAAGAAATGTTTACTTACCTTGTGGCCGGGCTGTTACACAAAGACAGAGATTTAGGAGAATGCAGCAGAGGTTATGGTCCAGAAGAACAGGGCTGGGTGCTTTTCTCGAGAAGAAAGTGAACATGTTGGCTCCCAGAGTTGCTGCTACAAACTTCCAAAGAAGTTCTAAGAAAGTAGAACGAGCTCGGTGTTATCTACAGAGCTGCCTGTCTGTGCAAATATTGATTGATGATGGATTCTTCCATCTCAGCGTAATGGACAAATATCCTCAACTCATTCCTTCGTTCATGTGTTCCTGAAATCAATGCTAGGTTTAAATCAATCCTAGGTCTGAAACGGGCTCTTGTCTATCTGCTCTTGCTGCGAGTGCAGAATGACGACTGTGTGCTGAACAGTAAGAATTAGGAAAAATACTTGTTGGCAAAGGAAGTGGAAAGCACATTTAATGGGACGTAAGAATGTGAATGAGGAAAACAGTGAGAGACGAAGAACTTCCAGAAATCTGTCGGTTCAATTAGAGGGAGCTTCAAGAAAAGAAAAGTTCCACATTCACAATCCTTCACTTTTCTAAATATTCCAAAAGTCATGACACAATTACATATCTGCATGTGCATCAAGCCACAGTAACTGTTTACTGATGCGTCATCGTGCACCCGCCATCATAGCAGACATGACAATTTAACAAGTTCTTGGAAGACAGATAACAGATGTCTTCTCGAATGGCCGTATGAAATATCTATGATGTCAGCCTCTGTTTATTTGCCAGGAGCAATGAGGCTGACAGGATCGTCACAGCCCATTTCATGACTGCTTTGCTTTTCCATTGCCTGAGCCTTTACCTACAAGTTTCCCTGTCCTGATAACTGTTCTGTTCTTCTCCACGGCTGCAGGTTGTAAGCAGACAGTGCATCATTTGACTACTACATGGCACATTTTGTCAGTGTCCAGCGAAAAGCAGGAGTCTCCAAATGTGGAGAGTTTGAATTTTTAAACATAATTCATACATTTACATGTTTCATGTTTATATTGAATTATACTTTATATTTATAATTACACATATATTTGCATTGAGCAGTGTCCTGCACTTCTTAACATAAGCAATTTACATTTAGCTGGAAAGAAAATTGTCACAGCAAACCAAGGATTTTAACCATTAGAGGGCAGAAAATGCCCATAATAATGAGATCATCACCTAAAGTTGCTGGTGCTAAAATATTGATATATTCAGCAGACACATTACAACAAAACATTCAATATTCACTTTTTTGCGTTGGTATTCATCTGTTCCGTTATTTATTTATTTATTTTGTATATTTGTAAACTGCTGGGTGCTAAGCAACTTTTGTGAAAATCTGTCCAGCTTTACTGAGTGCGAGCAATTATGCAGGAGGGTAAAACGGGGAAACAACATGAAAATTACAGGCGTGTCAAAGAGCACGACAGCTGTAATTAATGCCAAAGGTGCTCATTCAAAGTACAGCCTTTTACAGCCAAAATTAGACACAACATGCTTGCTCCCACACTTTCAACTCCACAATTCATAAATATATATTTTATTTTATTTTGGAATGTACTGTACAAAGCAGCTGTGGCTCATAAGTTTTAAATAACTTCCGAATCTCACTGAGGATGGTCAGACAAAGACTGCGGATACTAGTATAGTACCCGACTTTAGCACTCAATGTGGTGCTGCATGGGGAACATAGGCACAGAACTACATCTGAACTAAAGAAACAGTTTCACTGCAACACTATGAGTGAGACAGAACCAATGGAACCAGTCAATAAAATCCCATTTTGAGATTTTGGATCCAAGCACAGGACATAAAGTACAGAGCTCGGACACAGATCTCATGAAAACATTACGCCCTCCTAACGCCGTCAGTGAAGGACTCAGGTGCAAAGGATTGTACAAAGTATGTACTGTAGCTGTTCCCAAACTTTTTTCTTGCCAGCATCTATTTGTTTTGTCAAGTGGATTTAATGTTTGGTGATCGGTGTAACTAACAGAGGTCTGTAGAAACATAAAGCATCCATCTGATATCACTGCATGGTGTGAATGTGTTTTCAAGTTGTCACCGTAGTCATCGCTTTTTAGCTAAAAACACCACAGTAGTAATTAAGTGTCCCTTCCCATCACCTCTTTGAACTGACACGTTAGGAAAAAAAAACCCATGATTGAATACTTGCAATATTTGCAGCCTTTAAAGTGTCAATCATTACTGAAGAATGTGTCTCACATAAGAGAAAAAGATAAGGGGTGGAGTGTATTCCACACTATGACACAGTTGTCAAACTTTCATTAGTGTCAAGGCCAAATTCACTGTTAAAATGAGTTCTTGACATCAGAGACCAGTGTTTTTTAGTTCATGTAATTATCCATGGTGCTCTGTTCGCTATTTTAAGCCCCCTGTTGCTGAGAAATATTCCATTTAAAGCCCAGAGACTCTTATCCAACCCAGCTCCAACAGTCACTGACCTCCTTCACCTCCATCAAGTGTTTACAACCAAGTGCCATAAGGAGGAATTAGGGATCTCTCACATCAACTTATCACCATGAATGAGGTTCAGAAATAAGAACAACTTATAAAGATATTTAAATACAGTATAAAGTTACGCAGAACAATTGTACTTGTTTTATTCCTGGCACTACTCCACAAAGTAGCTTCTCATGCACCTCGGGACTGTAGAAAATATGTACAGAGCATCCAGAAAGTTTTCACAGATGGATACGGAGACAAATTTATAAAATTCATTATCTCCTCAGAATTCTACAAAAAATATCCCATGTTGTCAAAGTGAAAGAAGTTTGTTTGAAATGGTTGCAAATTTATTACAAATAAAAATAAATAAATAAATCACATGTACCCAAGTTTAACTTTGTTAAACGACCTTCAGCACCAATTGAAGCCTCAAGTATTTTTGAGTATGGTGCTACCAGCTTGGCACAGCTATTTTTAGGCAGTTTCTTTCATTCCTCTTTGCAGTACCTCTCAAGCGCCATCAAGTTGGATGCCAAAGAGTTCAATCTTTGTTTCATCAGACCAGAGAATTTTGTTTTCCATACTCTGGGAGTCCTTCAGGTGCATTTTGGCAAACTTCAAGCTGGCTGTCATGGGCCTTTTACTGAGGAGTGCTCTCCTTCTGGCCACTCTACCATACATGTGTGACTGGTGAGTGCTGCAGAGATGGTTGTTCTTCTGGAGCTCTTTCAGATGAACACTGGGTTCTTGGTCACCTCCCTGACTAAGGCCCTTCTCTCTCTATCGCTCTAGGAAGAGTCCAGGTGGTTTCAAACTTCTTCCATTTATGGATGATGGAGGTCACTGTGCTCATTGGGACTTTCAATGCTGCAGAAATGTTTCTGTACCCTTCCCCAGATCTGTGCCTCCATACAATCCTGTCTCTGAGGTCTACAGACGATGGACTTGATGGCTTGGTTTGTGCTCTGACATGAACTATTAACTTTAACTCTAACTCATATAGACCAGTGTATTCCTTACCAAATCATGGGATTTAATCCATTTTGGAATACAGCTGTAATATAACAAAATGTGGAGAAAGTTAAGCAGTGTGAAAACTTTCTGGATGCTCTGTACGTAGCAGCTATACTGTATTTGACAGAAATGCCAACATATCACATTAATGAACGGAAATGCATTAAAATAAACTATTATCATCATCAAACATAGTCATGAGTCATAAAGTGTAATTTTCATTTATAATAAGTAAACTTACAAATATTTGAAACTGAAATGTTGAATATTTCATGTTTACCTTTAAATAAGCTCACTGGCTGGGTTTTTGTTAAAGTGAAATGTTATAACAATTTAAAGACATGGTACAAAGCTGATTTTGATTAAAGATCATGGTTATCCAGACCTTTTCAGGCCTGAGGTACAGTACCTTTTGTGTCATTTCCCACAAGTTAAGAGTGAATGAACAAATAATTACTCATTTGTGGTACAATTACACATTGCTATGAAATCTAAAGGTAATAATACATATGTTAGTCATTACAACACATAAAAAATTTCAATTCAGACGCAACCAATTAAAACCAAAAAGAGCAGTTTTTGGTGGTTGCGCACTTGGACAAAAATGTCTTGCTTTGCACATTTATGAAATCAAAGGTGCAAAATTCACAGTGTGAGCAATTTTCCTCATTACAAATTCTTCATTGTGAACCTTTAGCAGATCAACTCTTATTGTTTTTTTTTTTTGCAGGTGTTACAGGTTTGCACATGATTTAGTACACGTAAACCAAATATTCTGAAAGAGATCTCTTTCAGTTTGCCCCACATTCGTTTTGAAATGCAAATACATTTTTGTATTTGCAACAACATATCTATTGTAACAACACATCATCAGTAGGGTAACTAACTAACCTGTCTCACGACGGTCTAAACCCAGCTCACGTTCCCTATTAGTGGGTGAACAATCCAACGCTTGGTGAATTCTGCTTCACAATGATAGGAAGAGCCGACATCGAAGGAGGTGGTTTTTAAGTTTAGCTCAGAAACAAACTGTGCTATATTGTAAACAACACAAACTATTTGAAATGGTGAAGGAGTGTTTTATTTTGAGATAAAAGGCATATCGTTTGTCGATCCCACTGATGACAGGTTTGTGATCATCTTGACTGTGGTATCTGCCAAAAACTACTGGACATTCGTCTAGCCCAAAGCTTACCCAGGATCTATCTTTAAAACACTCATACAACCATGATATACGTGATATACATTCATAGAAATGGCAGCTCTTTACATGTTTTACATCTCCTTCTAATAAAAATAATATAATCAGTAGTAAACAGCATGTTTAAAAACACTATTTTGCTAGTAAATATCTTTCCTGTGAATTAAAGCTTTATTTTTCCTTCACTTGCAGACTGCACTTCATCAGATTTCATTACAAATATTGGTAAAAAGGTCCCAAAAACCTGTGAATAGCTTTAAATAAAATAAGTGTATTTACAGACCTTAATTCAAACCGTATAAAAAACAATAGACTTTTAAAACTTTTCAAAATCATTGATTCCACATACATCATAAAGCACGTCAACCACTAATCTACATTCTCCCATCACATGAATTGGAGCCAAGTTTCTCAGTATAGTTACACTCCTATGTTGCTTTTCTCCCCAGGAAGCAGCTTTTCCTTGACTGATACCTCAGGATCTTTGCGAGGATGCTTCTTCATTTCTAGACTTTTCACCCAGGTGTAGGCTGAGGAGCCACAAAGAACCATCATGTTACTGGTCCACCACAGCAGGCTTTTACTGGAAGAGTTGTACACAACCGCAATAACAGTCTGTGCGCAGGCCTTTGCTGTCCCTGAAACATTGTGTGTGAGCGGACTGGTATACTTGATCTGGAGACCTGTGACGTAGCCAATGGCAAAGCCGAACACTCCTCCAAGTGTCATCATACCCCAAAACCCGAGGTCGTTGAGGCGGCTGAAGCTGGCAAGATGACCCAACTCTCCAAACACAAGAATGAGCGGGAGGAACAGGACGCAGGCGTTGATGTTGTTGTAGTAGGACAGCTTCCAGACGTTTCCATCCACTGCTGGCATCACCTTCTTCGTGTAGATGGCGTTCAGAGAGACACAAGCGCTGGCCAGCACCCCAAAAAAGACCCCTGACCAAGAGAGGGACCCAGCTATGCCTTCCTGGTCCACACCAAGCCAGAATCCACCTGGGAGAGAAGGACATACTGTTAGGGTTCAGGCCATAGAGAAAAGTGTGGGCCCCCTGCTCGTCCTGTACTTGCAGGATCTGCCACTTTAGAAATGTTACTAACCTATTTCAGTAACGCACAGCTCTTTGTCATATCAGGATATTATTGATCTAAGATGAACAGATAAATAAACTGAAGTCAAACCTACCTAATATGATCCCACAGCACATCAGAGCTTGGAAGGATGTGGTTTGCTTCAGGATCACGTAGGACAACAGCACATTGAAGACGGTGCTGAGTGAACGACCGACCGTGTAAAAGGCCACTCCGACATATTTGAGGCACAGGTTGTTGAAGGTGATCATGCTGATGAACACCACGGACAGAGGCAGGATCTCCCGAGACGTCTTCACGTCGAACCGGACCGACGGGAAGTCGATGAGCCCCGGGCACAACTTGGACAGGAGCTGCAGGAGCCAGCAGAGGCCAACAGTCACCGCGCACTGATAGAAAGTGACAAATAACGGCACGTCCAGGTCCCGGTTGTCGAGCAGGTGATTATTAAGGAACACCATTGTTATTGAGACGAACCAGTAGAGAGCGACCACCGCTGCTATCCTGAGCGCCCGGAAGAGGAAAGTCTGCCCGTGGTCGTCCTGGTCCATCGTTTCCGAGCCGGCTAGAGCCATCCTCAAGATGCCGGACCGCTTCAGCTGAGTCCTGTTCATGATTACAAAGAATTGACAACAACCTGGTCCAAAACTGGACCCGCTACGTGGGCTTAAAATGTAGCTAGAGACCAGCAGCACCAGCTAACTAACTGGTTTCAGTCATGACTGCTGTGTTCAGCCACCGGCCAAAACAAAAAGACTTCCGGTTTGTTTTTTCAAAATAAAATCCAAACAACTCTAGAGCTGGGTTACGCTTAAAGAAAATACAAAGAACGAAATAAATACATGGTCTTTATGTGGTTTTACAACTCTGCTAAAAGGCCGGTGCAGTCAACAAGTAAACTTGTACCGACTTCGGGCAATCCCTTCTTTTACTAGGTGGATAATAAAATAAAAAAAAAAAAACAGCCCAAACAGGAAGTTGTTCTGAGCGTGACGACTTCCGCTTTCTCTTTTTTTATTTCATTTATTTAAATTATATTTTCCCTGAATACATGTATTTACAGATCAAAATGTCAACTTGTGATTAAACTAACTCACTCATTCAACTGTTTTAACAGTATTATTATAGCAAGCTATATTTTTATCTTATATTTTATGTAATAATTAATACAGTTTTTAGTTCACACCAAATGTGTTTATATAGGGGGCAGCAGATCCACCCATAGACTGCACTGTTTCCCCATAAGGTTTATCTGATATTGTTCAACTGAAAGTAAACATAGTTCTACAGGTACAATGCTAGTAAATGTATTCTTTGATTTTTGTAGGAGGAATAAAATAGATTATTAATGAATTTTAAGTCTGATCTCATTGGAAAAATAGCCTACTGCAATAAACACTGCTCCAGTTCAGACGCACTGTACTAAAACCTCTAGACATTAGAGGGCAGCAAACAATCATCATTCTTGGCATCACTGCTGCAAATTTTTTTTACCTCAGATTGAAACCTAACATTGTAGTTGCAAAGTGAAAATATGTGTAATTTGGTACAACATATGATCAAAATGTAACTGTTAGACTCATGGTTTAATATAAACTTTGGTTTGTAACACTGCATCTTTCATGTCATCAACGAGTACAACAGAATACACTGTATGTGCATTAGCATGTTTTAGCATTTTTATTTGACAGTGAAGAAAGACAGCAATAGATATGAAATGTGGTGAGAGGAGGACAGCATTAAATTAAAGGTTGTCAACAAAGTCAGACCAGGCGCATTGTGATAAATGGCATCTTAGGACACTCAAGATTAGAACAGATCTTAAGACCCTGCATCCTATTTTGGTGATTTTACATACTGTACATGGGCTTGCTTGTTTTTGTTTGGTTTATTTTTTTGAATTCGATTTCCTTCATGCAGAACCACCTCAATTCATTCATCAAGTTAGCCATTTGTATGTGTTACCTTCCCTTATTCTGAGAGAGGCTGCTTTTTTTATTTACTTTTTTGTATACATATTTACACTAATTTGTAGATTGTCATGTATTTTCTTAATATATGCGTGCTCCTTTCACAACAATGTGTTTTAAAATAAAATACTATCTAAGAAAATTATTTTTTGTGCTTCCAGACCAGACCTCGTGTAAAACGTTGTGTCTTCTTGCTACCATCGTTTTCCTTTTACACAATCACAAGCTTGCTCAGTTCCTGTAAAATTGCTGTAAGTGAGTGTTGTCTATTGGTGTTTTATTTTCCACTGCAATACACATCGAGTCACTTTGCTGGTGTACCGGTGTTAGACGCTGAGCCAGTAAGCTATGCCCATGGACTCACAGACTCACTCATATACTATGCTCTCAGCAAGGATGTAAAGCTCAATTTTCCTCCAGGAATGCAGAGGCACTATTTGTGCAGCCTGATGCAGCCTATCAGCACATCCATCAAGGGGTGTCTGACCCCTTATTGTGCCTCCTTTTGCTCAGGTTTTGGAAAGAACGAAATGCTGTGCTGGAGCTGAGATTGCTGTTCATGAGACAGTCTGTCTCCCTGACCCCTGCCAGTTGGGGACATTTCCACACAAACACAGAAACTGAGGTAAATTTTTAAATCACAGTTTGAAATCTGTGCATGAGCATATCATCGCCTAATATTACAGGATGTTCCACTGTCCATGTCACCAACTGTACTTTATGTGTCCAAATAATGTGGCCAATATAGCAAATATTTGAAACAAATAATTGCGTGGAGTACAGAGCAACAAGTGAAAACATAATTTTATGCAGAAAAAAGGATTTTACTTAAAAAAATAAATATATATATTTATTTCATTTAGGCACAGAAGTAAATCAAGGAAAAGTCAACAAGAAACTTCAAAGCAGAGGTAAAGCTGCCACATTTCTCCCTCTTCACACCTTTGAGCCCACAGAGCTACTAAAATGACACTTGAATGCATTTTAATGTGCTGTTGAACAATTGCAACAACGCAACAGTGCCCACACTACAATGACACTTTCCTGTTTCCACTATCACTCATCAATTCAATGGGAGGCAACAACATAGCATGGAGGAAGACTACTGTTTCATTAACAGTGCATAGATAACAGTGCCACTGTTGTGCTGTTCTATAGGTAATTGCTATTCATAATGTGTGGTACAGTCCACAGGGCAGCTTAATTTCAAACACATATAATCCTCCCTTGTGGACCAAGGTTGGTTCCCCAACTTTACTGCTTTTACCACTTTGATCTCCCCGTAGTTGTACAAACCTCTTCTTTCTCGCTGTACAGAGACACAAAAGGACCCAAGACCCCCCTTGAAGTTAAACTCTGTACATTTAGAGTTTTATAGGCTTAAACGAAGAACACAGTCATGTAAAGCGGAGTTAATAAGTTGTCTAGCTGGAATTGATTCCATGTTTTAAAGGCTGCATTTAGGACACTGCAGTAGACAGTATGCACTCCCCTCCAAAAGTATTGGAAAGGTGAGGCCACTTCCTTCATTTTAGCTGCAGACTGAAAACATTTGGGTTTGGCATGAAAAGATGAATATGAGTTATGAAAATATCAACATTTCAGCTTTTATTTCCATATGTTTACATCTGGATCTGATGAAAAAAAAACATAGACATGCAAGAATGAAAACAATTTAAGGGTAAAAGATTGTTGATCTCACAACCACAAATCTCAAATCTCGTTTTGTGCTGTATTGAAGGGGAGTAATATGCACCATTTTTGAAATCCAAAAACTGTGCAAAAGGTCTTTATTATCACATTTATTATAAAGAATAATTATCAAGATTGGATTTCCTTTTGCTTGCTCACACCTATTATAGTTGTGCTATAACTATTCGCAGTTCCTAATACAAAGCAAATAATTCCTAATCGACGGGACATCTTTGTCCATCAGGGCACATAAAACATTCTAACCTTGTAAGACTTTTAGAGTCAAGGAAGGAGGACATTCTCTTGAAGAAGACCATAAAACATGAATGAACTATTCTCTTGGAATTAAATAGCACCATAGAGCTATTAAGAACCCCTTTAACTATTCAGTAAGCTGTCCATCGTCCTCTTAGCTTGCCTACATGAAATACAGCTGCAGTATATATGCAGATGCTCTATTTGTCACTGTCAGACTGACACGTTTGGCCTAGTTCAGTTGGCTGACAGTCTCCAAACTCTTGTCCAAGATGAGTCTGATGACTCATCTGTTCATGAGGAGCATCAGTATCCTGTATGGTGGAGCGACATGATGGCCATGGTGCTGCCGTTAGCACTCTGGTGTAATTCTAAAGATACCTTTCCTCCCAGCTTTCAAAAGTGTGCTCAGCAGCATCTGTATTTATGCTACAACACAATATAATATTTTTACAGCTGTAAAGAGCAGTTGACAGATGCTGAACTGAAAATATGTTGATTTTCTGGGAGATCATTGATATGTGGATTAGGAGACAATTTATATTCACGTCGCTGTATAGAAAGAAATTGTGTTTTCTTGAAATATGCATGATGCTAATCTCATAACTGAAGAAAAAGGCAAGACACATAACCACTATATTTCCCTCTTTCTGGTTCAGCTAATCGTTTCTGGCAAATTGAATAAAACTAGTTCATCCCTGAGAATTGACCACAGCACAGTGCATATGAGTACACTACAAAGGTCACCAGCACACTACCTCGCTGAGTGACTCGCTGATTACAACATCGCTAATGAAGCTGAAGTGGTTGTGTACTTGTATTTCCACTCCCCTGCACTGCTGTCCAATGGTCTGGTTAATTATCTCCTTGGTTTTAAATGTTTTCACACCAGTCTTGAATGTGCTGTTAGTGTTCCGATGTAGCAGTAAATAAATCTCACTTTCTCTCCCCTATATTTTTTTCTTACCCAATCATTCTTACTACACTTTCCTTTGCTGTTTATCTCTTCTGTTGTGCTTCCCTTTGTCAGTTTCCCGCTTTAGTTTCCTCCTTTCATATCTGCGACTACTCTTCTCTAAACCAATGAAAAAGTTCCAATGAAATTAGCCACTGCATAAAACTAAAAGTATGAGACCAAAGTCGATGCAATAACAAGCCACACAGTTCCAGTGCAATTTTTACTTATACTAATTATATTAGAGATTCATATCGGTACATTGCTGATGTTCAGTTGTGTTCAGTGTTATTTAGGGGCCATAGGTCCAGTCTCTTTAGCAGTTTGCAGTCTAAGGTTAACCGCCATATTGGGCGGTTTGTTATTATTAGTGCTGACCCTCATAACCACAACCCTGACTACTGAAAGGAAGTAAATGCTGGGAATAAAGCAGGTCATTTGAACGAAGCGCTTGGTTGCAGGATTATTGTAACACCAAAAAAAAAAGTGACTTGTCATATGGTCACTCATACTAGTGACTTAGTAAAAACAATCAAAAACAGTTGTTGTGGAAATGTTAGCACATGTGCAGCTATCTAGTCTTACTAGAAAACAATCATCAACATTCAATCAAAAAATGTAAATATGATTTTACAGTGCTCAAAGGAAAATCCAATGAGCTAGCTTCAATTACTTTTTGTAGCTGCTGAGGCTTCATATCATAAAATATAAAACCAACTCAATGTATATCACAAGTGCAGTCTAGTGTCACAGCTCCAGAAAACAAATATCTTTGTCGGTGACAGAGAGAGTTTTTTTTTTTTGTTGATTTCCTGATTTCAACATGCACATTACTTGCCAATGAAGTTCCAACTGAAGACAATTAACAGGTTGCGAAACACCTCTTCTATCTTGTTATTGTCAGGAACTTGTATGTAGACACATTTGAAATTTGAAACCTTTTTGTGTTAGGCACATTAAAAGCTCAGGAAGCAGAAATAGAGCCATGAACCCATCAGATAGATTTTTACTTAAAGGAAACAATGTCTATGACGTTAGTATTCAGTAATAACATGTCCAATGTCAAAGCCTTCTGAGAACTGGTGCTTTGAGTCAAGGTTCACTTCCTTAATAATGATTTTTATTTGATATTTGATGATTCTGTCTCATTGCATAACATAGCTCTCCAGTTCTGGAATTATATGTAAATAATAAAAACAAAACAAAGGTTAATGCTCAGACACAAACATACTCAAGTAATAGAATTTAGGCAGAAAGACTCAGAAATGCATGCAATCATTAAGTGCTACTGTAAACCCAGTGCCAGTCTTTGAATGTAGCACACAAACATGAGTCATAACTGTAATTACATATCATAATGTGCTTAATTTCATGTTAACACTCATTCAGATGGTCAGTTGTAATTTGGGGTTTAAGTCAACTCTTCACTTTTCAACTCTTGCATCACCCCATCCCTCAAAATCCTCCACCGCGAAAAATAAATCATTGCCGTGAAAAGACAAATGATTGAATAAATGGCACTGGCGTGTGTGTGTTTGTGTGTGTGTACACAGTAGAGTGCAGTGATGGGGGACAGGCTGGTAAAAAAAAAAGGAGCCGCATTCTCCATTCTCTCATGGTTTAGTCAGTGTTTCTGCTGACATGGTAAAATATTGATGTGGAATAAATTCCCGTCTAATTAGAGTGGCTGAATTAATCGGGAAGCATTTAATTAGCAGCGTTTTCTTTTCAGTCGAGGGGAGGTTTTGATCTGAGCCACATGGCTGCTCCCTCTGATGTGCCGTGGTTCACAAGCTTTTAAACATGAACTACTTTTGTTAGAAGCTTCACTGAAAATGAGCTTTCTTGGAGAGTGAGTGAGGAGTGAGCGTAAGTTGCGTAATAAATTAGAGAAGCATATATTATATGCAATAGCATACGTACACTGTTTTGCACTGCTGTCACAAATATTAAATACCTAAAGGTATTATGCCGATGTTTGCTTGGCATGGTGTGCAGATAGTTTTTGGATATTTTAGACTGGATTAAAGTGATAGACCAACAGGCCAAGAGGGACTTTTCTAGAGCCACATAGTTAAAAAAAAATTGTTTTGCTCTTTGTCCATTTTGCTGCCATTTCCTATTCATGCTGTTTGTTCCTGAGTGAATGGATTATCTGTCATGCATCCATATGTATCAAAATAGTTCTTCAGATTGCCAGGGTTGAATTATTAACTTCTGCAACAGAACTCCGAAATCACATTGAAGAGGCACACTATTCAGGCAACATTTTCTTTCACTACAATGAACGTGTCAGGAGCGCTTAATTCTCCTCCCATCAAACTAGCAATGCAATATCCCTCAGTATGCTCAGTAATATCTGCCTCACTTAAAGCCCCCTCTCTGAAGACTAGAGAATAAACAATAGGTGTCACCATTTCCACCCATTTCATCAAAGCTTGTTCCCTTTTAAAGTACATTTTGAGGCTCATGGTGAACAAGAGGTACTGTGCTTTAGCCAAAAGCAAAGTAATTTCAGGCAAAGGCAAAAACATAAATAAATAAATAAATAATAATAACAGCACTTTTGAAATTAAATATCAACGTTCAGTACCGTAAAAACCAGGCTATGGGAACAATCTGCACAAATCTGTCAAATACATCATAATGTCAAACCAAAATCTTTAAAACACCAGCTACTTGTAAATCATACTGCACAGTAGTATTAGCTAAACATGAGTATATTGCTTCATGCGAAAGCTCATAAAGTATCATTGGCTTTTGGCAGATTTGATTGATGAGACGGTCAAAAAACAGTCTGCCCTGCTGTCCTCAGCCCATCAGTGATGAGTGGGAAATAAAGATGGCAGAGTCAGTGGTGCGATTTATGGCGTCTGGACTCAGTATAGTCGAAGATGCAGAAGCATACAGATGACTGTCACATAGACTGTTCTTACAGGAATACATTTTTTTTACAGTACAGTGCAATGAATGCCAGACTTTTATGGTTACAAAAGTGGATGATTTATTCATATTGCATGATTTCTCATTTTAAATGCAGCCTGTGGTGCTGGTGTGATAAATGTTGACATTATATTTTTTACATTTCCAACTTACAATAGAGCAACTCCCACATTTTGTGACAGGGATTCACTTATCTTTCTTACACATTTACCTCTTTTTGCTGATGATGATCGCAGCATTTTCTGTCATTTCAGTTTGCATTTATTTAAGTATTAGTTCAGTATCTGTATCATAAACGATATCTGCACAGGACGTCTCAGAACATGCAAGGAGGATTAATTGTTTACACTTGACTTCGAAATGATGAAGGACAAAATGGTAAGTTTAAGAAGTACACCACATTAGGTGAAGCTGGACATCCATCTTTAGTGCACACAAATTATAAGAGGTGGATATTGTACTCCAAGATGGCAGCCAGTTATTCCAATAAAAGATGTATGTGTGTTCACGGGCCTAATTTCCAGGTTGGACTGGTTTGCAGTGCTGGATGAAGCCTTATTGCATCACGAGAAAAGCTGAGCATGCTTCCATCCATTTCCATGATCTTTGCTGTGATGTAATAAACGGGGATGGTATTTAACTTAAGCTTTAGTATAAGCCTTTTCGGATATGCTCTGAATGTCAATTGAAATATGCCAGTACGATAGATGTATCTGCATACCAGGCCCCTAGCCTCCTGCAGCTGACCTCTGACTTTGACTGGAGAGTGACAAGAGGCAGAGCAGTTAAACTACAGGGATAAATAGTCTGTCACACTGTTATTATCATATTGGCATCAGCCACACACCAGTAATGTATGCATATGCTGTTACCTGTTTAGATAACAAGCTGAGGGAGGAGAATTATCATAGCTGCTCAGTTTGCAGGGCAAACATGTCAGTGTTTGTTTGTCATTGGGATCTGTCTGTTTGCATTGTTAGGTCATTACCTCAGCAATTCAAAAATGTAAGTGGATGACCTTTTTACAAAGTTTAGATTTTGTTCAAGTTCAGTTATCCATGCTGAATATTGGCTGTAGCAGCTAACATTTACCAGACAACTATGTTTGTTTCCCGTACTGTTTCCTGATTACTGAGCATGCTGTTGTTCCCGGTTCTGTATTAACCAGCCTACAGCAGGGCAGAGCCATTGTTTATTTGATTCCTATAAATTGGATAGGTCCAAAAGTATTTGCATGATTATAAGTTGATGTTGTATAGCTTTGATAAAACAGACATCCACAAAGAAATGAAGATTTAGGATTATTACCTCAAGAAAGATATGAAGCCATGGCTATTAAATGGTTAACAAGACATCTTCCTCTCTGTCTTCCACATCATTATATGAAAGTCACTTCAGGAAAAATGTGGAGGACAGCTTTGATAAGTAACAAGAAAACATAGTGTCAGTATTTGATATCCACAAAGTTCTGTTGTGAAGGACTGTTTTATCCAAAGGTGATGTAAACAGAGTCTGTGTCCTTCAGCATCAATCCAAACAAAAAGACGTGCGCTAGATAAATCAAACATGACACTGAACCACTGGTCTCAGACAAAATGGCCAGTTTACTCTGCTCTTTGTTATCATCAATGAGCATAGAGAGTCGAGGTATTGGCTCAAGTGAACTGCCAGGGATCTCTTTTGTTGCCTGGTGGAATGTGACACTGATGACTGAGCATGGGGAAAGCAATATCACAGTCTTGTCTCTTTCCCTGTTTTTCACTAGTCCACCATTCAGGAAATGTCACAGAGGAGAGATTAGTGGACGCATCTCCCACTTTTGTAACACACCCCAGGATTCTCAGATGTTGTTGGTAATTTGTGCAGATGCACGTATATACACTTAAAGATCTAAAGATCAAGATCAATACATAGATGACTTACACATGGTCATAATTAATTATCCGATCTTACACAAATTAAAATGCCATCTTTTTAATTTGTGATTATTTAAGATGTAAAAATGTCATTTCATTCAGGTGGGCTTTAGATGCTTTAATGGCATCACTGAGTTACTGTTGTGTTTAGGTGTATGCATGGTAAGGATCTATCCATTTGGAATGACTTTCTCATAAAGTCTTATACTCGATGCTAATGATGGAAAACTGACCCAGAAACCAATCCAGAAACTGATGCTTAGGTAAGTAGCTCGACTAAGGAGGTTCATTCTTGTACACACACAAGAGGAATGGTGAGCAACAGTGTAATCAAACAAAGTCAATGAAGGGCAATATGTTTCTGGAACAGAATAGAGTCTGTCACAGGTTTACTAATGGGTTCTTAACAGACTGAGAGTGGAGAGGGTAGGGATTGTGTACAACCAATCTAGGCTAACCAGAGCTCAAATGCTGTGCTAACATCATTACAAATTTACAAATGTTGTCATATAGATAGTATTGAATTTTGCATGTTAGGAGAGCTGTGGATTTTCTAATATCACTCTGAATACTAGAGACAATACTGCTGTTGTTCTGGACTGATTAAAGTACCGGTAACTATTACAGACTCTACTTACCTTTCCTTGGTAAGATAAAAAGAAAAGACAAAACATATTTAGAAAGAAATTTAATGAAAAATTAAACTGCACACCTGAAAATATATAGTACATATAACCATTGTTCATTGAGACGGCTCTGCCAGCTTTATGTGTATTAACTTCAGAGAAGATTTATGTTGAAACATCTGCAGCAATGCTGCATCCAGGCCCTCTGATCTACTCAAATAATACATATTTCTTTATTTGGAAGATGAAATGAAACTACCGACTAAGCATTATATTTTTCAAAACATCTCTGCTTTTATCCCCTTCATTCTCTTAGGTTGAAAGAAGACCACTGGATTCAGGACTATCACAGTCAGCTGCCTTTATATAGATATTTCTTCTCTAGATTTCTATAAAACCTTTCATGATTTATACTCTGCACACTAAGTAGCTCTAAGTTACTGCAGATTAAAAGATTACAGTTGATCAGAGATTCCATTAGCAGGATTGGTAATAAACTGAGCTGTGATGGCTGTAGATTATGATTTATATACTGATCCTAAAAGGAGCCAGTATAGCAGCCACTGCTACTGTGGGAAGCAGTGCTGGTTGAGTAGCTTGTGAAGTCAGGCTTGATATCACCCTGCATGTGCCCTAGCACCTTATTAGACATGCTGTATGCAAACAAGTTAACACCCATACTATGCATATTCTTATGACACAAACTTGGCAGAGCGCAGCACAGAGCATGTCAAAATATGGCATCAGCCCAATGTAGAGTTCTTGGAGAAATTCCAGCAGGGCCAGAATCAATCTATTGCCAACTGCAGCTGATTCATCACCGAACACAAAATGCATGCAAAGAAAGGAAAACAAGGGTCTATAGGATAGAAAAGCTACAGAATATAATTTGTAGTGACTTACAGAGATTTAGCAAAGAAAATATTACTATTTACCATCATAACACCAAAATGTGACTGAGAAATAGAAGCCATACACTGTACAGTGTATTTGTTCATGTATAAACAACTATACACCTTCGTCTGCACTGGTCTATAAACTGGAAACTGACCACTTATTGCAGGGACCCTTCATATAGCAGTATATCTTCTAGATGTTAACATATCACAGCATCAGCACTTCTTCAGTATTAACCTGCAATTAATTCCTTTGCTTTGATGAATGTGATTTGGTAATTACAAAGTGGAAATCTACAGGAATCTCATGTTGACTTTCAAACGAGACTGGAAAAGTGAATTGGTAAAAAAAAACCCATCTCTGAAGTTCAACTGAGAGAAATCGGGTCACAGAAAGAATGACCACTGAAGCTCAAAATTAAAGCACATGCTGGAACAGTGTGGGAGCAGCTTATTTCATGGGCTAGCAGCAGACAGTTTCAGGACTTCCTGCAGACTGGAGAGCATACAGTGTGTGTGTGCGGATGTGTGTGTGTGTGTGTGTGTGTGTTGAGGGAGAGAGGGAATGTGTGAGTGTGCGGCAGCAAGCTGTTCCAACCACCTTTTGCCCACGTTTCCATCTGTCACACTCTGCCTGGTTGCTGTGAAGAAACTATATATCACTCAAAAGCAGTTCCAGAGGATTCAATTGTTATCAGGTTCAAACCTGTCCAACAAAAACCTCTAAGTGGAAACTGACCACAGCCTTATAGAAAAGATCCTCTCAGTGCTTTTTTTTTTTGCGCTTCAGTAATGTCAAGTTTTTGTAAAATAAGAAGATCCAGTGTGTACTGTTACTGTTGTAAATTATCTTTGCTCTTCAGCAGCACAGGAAAGGGAACTCCAATTACTCTGCTGCACTACATTTGTTCTGCTACATTTATTAGATAGTTTCACCATAAGTTCTATGAATTAACACAACCACTCAACAGTATTTTCTAAATCCCTTCATGCCCTGAAAGAGTCCTTTTAAGAAGAATAATCCAAGAAAAGCTGGCTGTATAGCATTTCCAATAAATCTGTAAGAGGTAATGCTTTGTTAATTCAGGGATCACTATACTCAAATGTGTTGACCTTGCAGTGCAAGTGAAGCAGTTATTTTCTACCTTACACTTTTACTTTACAATTTCATGTCCAATTTTACTCATTTTTGCCACAGACTGCCTTCACCGGAGACCTTCACATGTTGAGAGCACAGTGTGAATTAAGTTCTTACTTTACTGTTGAAGTAGCTGTAATAACTGTAAGAAAAAGAAATTCCAATAGAAGGCTTGTTCATGTATTATCTGTATTGACGCCATACTCTAAAACACTTACTGTATGCATCCCCCACTCACACTAAGAAAAGGCAGAATAAAATAGAGACAATACAAAGGAGAGATGGTTTTTCTGCTGTCAAAGGAACACACGATAAATATAGCAAAAGGGGAATAATGAGCATTGAAAAGAAAATGTAAATGAATGCTCAGACTTTTAATGCATTTTATGGTTCACCATATGCAAAAGCCCTTGACAGCCGAGAAGCTGTCAATCTGAGTTGTCAATCTGTTGTTTCTGTTCTCTCTCTCTCTCTCTACACATGTGACAAGTTATATCGTCAGTCTTTTCACAACTATTCTGAAAGCAAAACTGTGTTATTAGCATACCACAGGAGGAGCAAAATAGGGAGCACACACTAAAAAGAAATAAAGGTAGAAAAGGTGGCATATAAGTAGGTCCGCTTTTTTTAGCAGGTAATCATTCTTGGGAGGAAGTTGTGTGGCATTGGGTCGATTGCTGGGCAAAACTGTGAAAAAAAAAATGCAGTAAGAAATCCCATGGAGTTTATCCCTTCGTGCCAAATGGGAAATCACATTGTGGTTTACCTGGCCTCTTTCTTAAATCCACCTTCTCCATAGATTCAGTGTTGGAGGCATTTTTTTGTTGGCATAAGACTCTTGTGTTTCTGCTATAGTGAACATTCATTACCCGTTATATGAGTGAAGAGATTGATCTGTCCTGAGGTGTGACACCTCAGCAATATACACCAGCTTTAAAATGATTTGAAAGTAACCAGTGTCCCTATAGAAAAAAAGACTTTTAGAACACTCAAATTATATATATATAGGTATGCTGTCTGGTTGGATCAATGCTACCATAGTGCCGTTTATTTTACCTTTATTGTACTGTTCAGAAACTCTCTCCTGCTGCAAATGTCACACAGGGACTAATCCTCTCTTCTGCATTGGAAAACTATGACTCTCAGTTTCTGAGGCTGCAGCACAACTTTAAGTGTAAGTTTTGTTTCTTCCAATAAAATGTGTAAGAAATGCAGTAATTGATTTATACTGCACAGACTATGGTTCAGTACAATCACAATACCCATAATATGTAACATGTACATTAAACTAACTGGAGTTTGTTGTAGGTTTGGAAATCAGTTTGTCTAAAGATCAAAAAGATCATGACAGTTTTTAATTGGAATTTGCTCGTCTGCACTACAGAGACCTATATTCTACCTTTGACCATTTCTTCTTTTAGTCTAACATTATTTTGGCAAAAACGTAGAATTTCCTTTGTTGATACAAAATACGTCATTCATTGGTTTAATCATTCATTGGTGCTAGACTACAACTTGAAACTGCATTTTCATCTCGGAAATTAGTTTTAATTATTAACCAGCAAAAATATTTCCAAGCAGGATAAAAGTTTGGCCTATTCCCTCAGTTTAAGCTAACAATTTCCTCTTCTCCATTATGCTCTTATCTCTTCCTACCGAGGTGGCAGGGAAATTAAATTACTTATCTCCAACTTCATTAACTTGCTTATCTTTACCAAGGCACATATCAAACAGAAGTTTTCTTGAATGTCTTCCCCTATTCCGAGTTTTTTTTTTATGCGTAACATATTTCAGGAGTAGACAAGAGGACTGGGTATATCAGATGCAGTTTAATGTGGGAAAGAATTTCATTCTGCTTCATTTGCGTGACATGTTGAACATATCTTGTTTTCAAGTCCTATGTCTGAGATCAGTGGTGACCATTTTCTGGATTAGCATTGCACAGAAATGTAAAATCCTGTGTTGCTACTTTTGCTTTGGAACTTCAACCTGTGTAGCATGTGTTAGAGCAGCTCAACCTTTCAAGGACAAACCACACCTGAATTGAAGAGTGCAACATATAGGGGGAAAAATCAAAGGGGAATTAGGTAGATTTATTCACAACCTCGTATCATTTTCACTTCCTGGTAGATTTCCAGGAGACACAGCAAAGTAAAGGTTTATTGGGTTGTACTTACTGTACAGCCACACTGATTTAGATGAAAAAAATATGCTGCTATTATTTGGCATAAAATCCAAATTCCATCAAATATTGGGCACAGAACAGAGACTACAAAAGTTAAATGTAAGGGCTATGAGTTTTTCAGCATAGAGGATCAGGAGAGTGACACAGCAACATAGGTTTGTAGATTTAATAAAGTAAATGAAAGTATGGTGTTGAGGGGCTGAAAGGAGAGAGTCCCTGTTATAGCTGGTGGGAAAGGGGCCTCAAGACACTGTCCTCCTGTGAAATATCACACTGTGAGTCATTTGTAACAGCAGAAAAAAATGGCCTGTGCACATGTACGTTTCACCGTTTGTCAATGTCTAGCAGCTGTGGATGTGTTTGGGGTGGATGGGTAACATGTACACAGCAACAGCATTGTACATTAACATGGAAATACACTGAAATCATGACAGAACAGATGTGGAATTACTGTATGTAGTCAACAAAAGTGTGTTAAATAATATATATGTTTTTAGATTTATTTATTTTTTTATTCTTTAAAGTAGCCTGGGATGGTTTTCAGTCAGTCGGTCCCTGTCAGTGCCACTACAACTACTGTACAAATCCATAATATAGCAAGAAGTAAAAGACAGTCCATCATTATGTTAAGAAAATCAGGTCAGTGAATCTAAAAAATCTCAAGAATTCTAAATCTATCACCAAGTGCATTCGCCAAAAGCTTCAAACAGTAACTATGCTGCAGAGGATGCATTAATTAGAATTACAGTACCAGCCTCCGAAACAGCAGATTTACAGCACTTCAGGTTAGAGCCCACAGAAATGCTTCTCAGAGCTGACGTGGCATTTTAACATCAAACCTGAATCACAATAAAATGCAGTTAACATAAAATTTGAAAGAGTGAGAAACAAATTAGCCCCACAAATTCAGAATTTATTTAGCAGCTACTGGCTTCACTTTTAGCAATTTACAGTTTGACTGCAGTGCTTTCTACATGAGATAATTTATTTGAATCCCCAATTTCTGTCAAAGTTTGTGCAAAACAGCCTCTATGATTGTGACACAAATAGACATTTTTACTGACTATATCTGCTGTACCAGACATTCAGTGATGTTGTTGTATAGTCCAGATTTCATATATTATTTATCTGAAGAATTTTTAAGCAATAAATAAAAATACAAATTATGATAAGTGATTATGAAAGTATTGTATATTTATACAAATCTATACAACTTAAGCATATTAGTAACCAAAATTTTAATTGCTACTGTATTTTTAACAAACGGCAAAAATCAGACAACATTCAAAAATATCTTTTCCACAAAGGAAGATTCAGTAAGACTGTTTCTATGGAAACTGTACAACATCCATTATGGTAATGTGGTCACTGTTCAGAAAGAAAAGAAAACTTGAAAAATGATTTTCTCTGAAATGAATGCACATGACAGATCAATTTAATTCAACAAAACATTCACATCTAAGTGAAAATCAAGAAGATGGAGGAACAGGGAAGCATAGACAACATCTTTTATTTCTGCCAATGGTTATACATAGTGAATCTCAAGGTCTCTCATGTCCTGACTTTACTTTCAAATTAATTGGTGAGGCCTATTATTGTTGTTAGTATTATTGCTAGAGTTATTATTATCATGTCTGAAAAAAAAAAAAAACATTTCTAAAGACCTGCATTCTGCAAAGAATGTCAAAGTTGAGGTGCCATTTTAACATGAAGTTACAATAAATATTGGATCTCGTCCTGGATGTTACAGTGTCCACCAATGCCCCCAACAAAACATTCATCAGCTGAATCCAACACATATTGACAGCTCAGTTCAGTTCAACTCCTCCTGCTTTACAATGTGTTGATTTATGTCAACCAACAACTGGGAATGCAACAACTGTGTGTGTGGCTCGCAATGTACCTAAGTTTATAGCTATTCTCTATTCTCCATGCACCATTCACAATGAATCACTCACAGAGCTACTGCACAGGCAGCACAGGTCAGTCAGTTTAAATCATAACTGCACTTACCTAAAGTCTGTTATTAATCTTAATCAATCATTATATCTGGTGATCATTGAAGCATGATCAGTTGATCATCACTTGTCTTTTGTGAACAGGTTCCTTAGTTCTGTCATTAAACTGTGTGAATGGGAAGGTTATCAGTGTGCTGCTGGACAAAAACGGACACATGCTCGCATTTGGAAAATCCATGCCCTGAAATGCGCATTGTGTCTCGCTCACATCCTTTTAACAAAAAAAATCATCTGCCACTTTGAAATAATGTCTGTATATGTTTTTCTACTTTATTAAAAATTATTATTTTTAATAATAGCATGCTAGGAGATGCTGGGCCTCTACAAACATGTCGTGAAAATTCTGCTAAAATAACAAGTAATGCAGTATGTTTTTACATTTTCCACATAATGTGGAATCACTGGCACGGGTGAGGTGTCCATATGGTTCTGTCACTAAAAATTAATGTTTGCAAATTCAGTATGTAATCCCACTTTGTGACCTTCATATCTACAACGCTACATCAGTCTGCATTTCTACCAGACAGAAAGGAAGCCTGTAGCCCAGTGATAAAACTGTAAGAGTTGCACAGCAGCTAGATTAAACTGCAGGTATTCACATGTGCAGAAATGTATTTCTACTGACCTTGCACATGAAATTCACTTGATTGTCAGTTCATGTTTTTCACTGAGCACAGTTATTGCAGTGTGTCTCCATTCTGATTAGTTGAATAATGCTAAAGTAGCATTTTTGCTGGAAACTTGATAGATGATTGAAATCACTTCCACCAATCTGCATTTTTCAGAGCTTGAATGCATCCTAGATAATAAGATTTATTTTAATCAATTTCATGTTTATTTCTCCTGAGGTTTAGTGCTTTGTTTGCCTAATAAATCCACTCCTGCAACCTCTTACATACACACAAGAAGATATCACTGGAAAGTGGGGCTTTCTTGCTATTATGAGATAGACAAGGGAGTCTATGATTATATTAGTCTATGAGTACATAAGTTTAACTGGGTGCAGTGTAGGTCGTGTGAAATACTACCACAGCAAAAACTTCAACATGTGATTGGTTTAGATGAATTAAACACAGAGCATTTTATTAAATTTTCTATAATTTGATAATACAGACAGGCCAACTGGTCTCTGCTCACCAACTGGACATAGTAGTGGTGGACAAACAGGAAAAACACCAAGCAATGGCAACATCAGGAAAAAGGAACATAAAAAGCTTGAGAAGTACCAGGGGCTGACAGTAGAGCTGGAAAAGAGGTGGAAGGTAAAGGCAACATGGGTCCCCAAGGTAATCAGAACACTCAGGGCTTTGACCTCTGAAGTGGGAGAGTGTCTACGGACGATTTCAGGAGCAACAACAGAGATCTCTGTCCAGAAGAGTGCAGTCCTACAAACAGCAGGACTATCAAGCTCCCAGGCCTCTGGTGGAAGACATGAGCTTGGGTTGGGGGGGGGGGGGGTTATTTATCTAGACTCTTATTACTATTCTACCATTTACATGCACTCTCCCCATCTGAGCTTTAAAAAAAGACATGGTCAGTGTCTGGCCTTTGTTTTGATGCTGCCTTTCCTTACTTCTCTCCTACACCTTAATACTAATTACAGCCAAAGTGGCTCACCTTCCTGTCTATAAGGATTTTTGCTGTTAGACATTCTTGTTGGATCTAAAACAGCAAGAGGAGCCAAACATTCCTCACTGCCAAGAGGCAGCGGATTTATCAGGTGACACATGCAGAGCCAAACATCTGCAAACACAGTGCCAAGTTAGCACAGACAAGTACTTGTGAATACATTAGTCTGCCTTTACCACAATGTAGAGCTTTTAATGTGATATACAATATGTGCTGTCAGTTTTCATTATGGTTGTTCGATGCTTCTGCATCTGTTAAAAAAACAGAAATATCTAAATAAAGATATTATTTGAGTTGACACAAGCCTTCTAAAAGCAAAATGCAAGTAATTGTTTAAAACTCCGGTTTTGGGTCTGGCTTGTTTTACTGCACGATGGTTCTGGAGCTATAAAAGCCACAAAAAACATTAGCACCTTGCCAATGCTTGGGTTAGGGAGATGTGAAAATAGCTCAACTCTACTGGCTTTTGAGCAAGGGTACATGAGGTCAGCTAAAGGCTGAAAATTCCACTCATTTAATTAATCTGGATTTTAGAAGCAGCATGTTAATTCTCCACGTCTGTTCCAATTTGAAGAAAGTACTCATTTTCTGCATTTGGAGCAAACAAATCCTGTGCTTGAGGATTTAAAAGCAGGGACCTGTTTTTGAATCGACCAGATGTCTGCTGTTTGGATATGTATTACCATCTGATGTCATACTTTTGTGTAATGACAACAAGCATCATTAAAAACAATATATGTGTACACGTGTCACTCACAGATAAAGGAGAAAGACAGACAGTTTTCTGTCTTCCCTCCCTTCTGTATGTAAATGCTACATCCCAAACACCCACTAGCAGGTGAAAGGCGCTTGGCAAATCTTTCTGCACTGTTCTGTAAAACTTAAAACATAAAAAACATTAAATCAGGAGTGTGACAATGTTAAGTGTTTATCTTTATTTACAATAACCAAGAACAAATCAGGAGAAACACAGACAGCAATAGGACCCTTCTATTATGTTGTAAGTAACAGCTATACATTTAGAACACAGAACACAGTCTAACAGAAGACTTCTTTGTTTTTCTAATTATACTAATTACACAAAGCCCGTCCAAGAAAAAGTCACAGACTGCAATAATTCATTGGACCACCTTTAGCTTTGATTACGGCACACATTCACCGTGGCATCCTTTCAATAAGCTTTTGCCATTTTACAACATTTCTTCCCGTCCAGAGTTGCAATAATTTTTTAATAATACGTTTTTTCACCACTTTTCTTCCTCGAAGATGATGGTTCCCCACTGTCCTTTAAGGTTTTAATTAATGCATTGGACAGTACGTATTTGGTTGTATGTTGCAGTTCTTACCAAGTTTTAATAGTTTCATCAATCTCCTTAGATGTTTTCTTTGCTTGATTCATGCCAAGAATTTGAACCTTCTGAAACAGATTTTAAAATAAATTTGACAAGTCCTCCAACTTACGCGCTTATATACTGAAAGTCATTTGTCTTAACCCTCCCGTACGACCATAGTCACCATCTGTTTGTAACTGCGCCCCCACATGCAGAGGCAGGTGTTGGTTGAAATTGCACCCCTATTTTACGTCAGGCGCCAAAATGGTCTTTGGTACTATCTCATGCTCATATGACGTGCAACTCAAGAACAGAATATATTAATTACATCCTGTGTTATTTATTTAATTTCTATAATAGCTCCCTCCTCTCCTATTTCATTGCCTAATTTGAGACCATAACACAGCGTGGCAGCTAAGTAAATTGAGTTTTTCCAACAGGGGTGCTTGTTTTCCATCCTTGTAGGTTGACCTCTGACCTCAACACCCCCCCAGTAGTTGAAATAGAATTGTTATTTTCTGTTTTTCTCTGCACACAAGTCTCCTGCCTGCTTGCTATAATTTGCAAAAGCTTTCACTCACCTTCCACAGAGGTCAATAGGCCCTTTCTCCTCTAAGGAATCTGTTTCCCAGATTGCTATTTTTGCGCTAACAAACAATCACCAGCACCACTCCACAGAAAATCCCACTGTTGAACACACATTCTGCAAATAGTGCTGGCCTTGGGGGTGTTTTTAAAAACCTGAAAGTCTCCACCTGCTTATAGCTGACATCATTTATTGCCCACACACAAACCAATTAGCATCAACTCCAGTCTACTTTTCTTTTTTTATTATGACAGAGTTGCTTGCGTTGTTATTTTTACTCACTTCTTTAATGATCAAAGTGTCATTGTATTGTCAGTGTAAATTCACTTGTTTTTTAACTATTTGTTTTTCATCTGTTATCTCATTTCTTTCTGATTACTTTGAATCTGGAGTGGATTTTGCCCTCTGGGGGAATTGCTGCCTAATTTTTAAGAAAGAAATGTGTGTCTAAGCAAAGTATAAAGAACTGTTTACTGTATATCATATCAAAAAGTTGATGCCAAAAGATTTTTTCCAGCAGTTAACAACAGTGAAATGGAGACCACTGTCATTGTCTTCTTATTATTGTCATTATTGTTTTAAGTATTTATCAGTTGACCTTCAACCACAATAAAATAAGGGAACTGTATTTAATACATGCACAAATCTGTACTTTTAGTTTCATAACACTAATTAAAACAGTGTCTAATGTTCACAAAGCTGCCTTTACACTTTTGACGGATGCCAGTGCCACTCATCAACACTGTGTCTGGTTAAACTGTGCTTGACTTCCCTTTATTATAATTCTTTTAGGGCAAATGACATGATGACAACTTCATTTCCAGGAGTTTCTTTTTTTAATCTGGAGATGACATAAATGATAATTAAGCATCTACAATATTGAACATTATTGCCAGTTATATTTACAATTTTTACATACTTCGGGTTCTAGCCATTAAACAGGTTTGAGTCACTTGAGTCCACCAAAAAATGCACATTTTATTAGTGATCATAAAGGATTGGACCTTAAGGATTATAACTACCCATTAATTATTTAAAGTGTGATGATGAAACTTTGGAAAAAAGTTTAGAAAAATATTCAGATGTTGATGAATCAGTGGAATTTTTCATGCCGTTACGAATGAAAGCTTCGGGCAAACAATGAAAGTTTAGACTCACAGCTTTACTAAGAGATTGATCACCACCGGTCAGTTTTATTATAGCGCATCAGTGTGTTCACTAATCTTCGTCTCTTTGTGGTTTATGGGCACATGCCGATATGAGGAACCACTTTAAAACGACAAGCCATCATTGCCATAATTAGCCGACCTGTGGGCATAGTAAAAAGAGATCTCACTTAATGTGGCATCGCTTTAGTGTTTTAATTAATGTGAAAATACTGTGGTTTTACTTTTTAAAATGTTAAATGATAAAGCACATCATTTCATCCATTGGGATGCTACTTTTCTCCATTTTATTTTCCCCCACAAAACCTCGACAATAATTCAAGTCATGTTTCAGTGGTGCACTTGAAGAAACAACACTTAGCATAATCATTCCACTTATTTAAATTTGTTGTTTTAAAGTGGTGTTTATTTTTTTCAAAAAATGGGGCTATAATAATCTAGTATACCAGTGGGAGACTTGTTGTGTTCTTGTTGTCGTACAATACAAATACAAGACATCAGTTCCAATATTTAGTTGTTTCTAATGCTAGATTTTTATTTATTTTTTATTATTTGCTTGTTTTTTTCTCTTTTTTGAAATTGCAGACAGGTATTTGTGCCATTTTGTGTGATTTTCAAATTCATATGTACCCTGGCTCTTCACCTACCTGTGATGGTTGTGCCAGAACCAGGCTCAAGGAGGTAGACGACAAGCTACAACTTAAAACAAAGTTTATTTTTAAGAGACTCAGGAACAAGGGATGGCTGTAGGTGATGTTACGGGATGCGCAGGTCAGGAGGAGCACAGCATAATCTAGGGAGATATAGACAGTTAGCAAGAGGTAGGGGGAAGCAGATGAGGTGAGTCTAGGGAGAAGAGGCAGAGAGGACAACCATACAGCGAAAATCTAATCCAGAGAGGCAGTCCAAAGTCCAGAAACCAAAAGGCAGAGTCAGAAAGCAGAAAACGGGTCAGATCAGAGAAGAGACTTACTGATACCAGGGGTGAGGCAGGAGATCAGGCCAGAGGAACAGGTCTGGTCAGCAACGGCTGGTCAGGTGGCAAAGGCTGAAAAAAAAAAACGAAGGCTGGAGAGTGACTTCGAGCATGAAGTGGTAAAATCCAGCAAGTGTGTGGGAGCTGCAGACCTGCTTATAAAGGAAGAGGCAAGCACAGGTGAATCAGATCAGGATAATCAGAGCAGAGCGGAGCAGAGGCACAGACAGAGAGCATTAAATGAACCATATGTGGTCATGACAGGAAGTGAGACTGGAGACCGTGACACTTCCAGTGTTGGAGAATATTGACCTATATGTAAATAAACTAGTAGTTTAACTACATTTTGCATTTACAACTTGCTGTGAGGGAATAATGATTCAAGTAGTTAAATTACTTTTGGTTTTTTTTATGTCTTAGTTGTAAACAGAAAACACAAAACCCAGCATTATTTAATCTAACGTTCGATGCATTTTTGTCCTGCTAAAAAGCCCAGATGGAATATTTTTGTCTCAGGCATATTCCAATAAGGTGGATTATCAAATCACTTGTGAAAAATTCAAAAGCAAATGTTTAGAATTAAGAGAATTATGTCTAACATGGAAATACATTTTAATGAGATCCTCCCCACCAATAGATGTGTTTAAATTAGCTAAAATGTAAAGTTGATGTGTTCAAAGCATTGATGTGATCATAAAAACACAGCTTGTTATTAATTAGGATTATGCACCACACAGTGTGCACTTTGGTACACAGATTGTCCACTCTTGAATGTGTGTGTATTAGTGTAACAAACAAGCTATAACATTTTTTAGCTATTTAACATGTGATACTAAAGTTTTAGCAGGTTCTGTTTTAGCTTTTGATATATACTGTAGGCTGGATTTAATCCATTAATTGATGTAAGGATTCAAATTCTACCAAGATAACCTGAGTCTTCCAAGTGTCTCTAAAGTATCTTATCTGTGAATTACTTCTCTATACTTTTAACTGCTGGAGTGTATTTCCAATTTGCCCAAGAGTCTATTAGCACTCAGATTCAATTACCAGCACTCTAATGGATGTTGACACAGAATCTACTCCACTTGCAAATCCAGGAAGCTCACTTGTTCGGATGTGTAGCAGTGGCTCGTCAGCAGCTGCAGCAGATGCCTTTGAGATTCAGTGTGACAGCACCAAACTAGATGGCCTGTAGAGTCTGACCCACATCTCAGGAAGTTAGAGGAGATGGTTAGAAGCTTGCAGACATGACAGAACTTGTAAAGAGCCATTCAGATTCAGAGCAAGCAGCACAGCAGCACAGCAGGCTCACCCAGTGGACTGGCTTTATTGTGTTTCCAATAACCAGTTTGGACCTGGAAGTGCAATTAGACATTTAGTCCTTGATTGAGCGAGAGTATTGTCTTAACTTGTCCAGTCTAGTCTGAAAAAAGTTTTTATTTATTTATTTTTTCAAGGTACAAGGTCATTGTACCTTTAATTTTACAAAATATGTAGGAAAATAATGAACAAATACAGAGGAAGTAGGTTGACATATTGATGAGATAGACAGTGCACAAATGTAATTGAGATATATACAGTATGTCATTTTCTTTGGTTTGCCAAGTAGAGTTTAATTCAGCGTTTGATGCTTGGCTTGAAATCAGCCTCCCTTCACCACGATGGTGTCTGTGTCTTTAAAGAGCCTAGGGCTCATGTCAATAGAAATCCCTCAAGCAAATTAAGAGCGGGGTAAATCACACTTTTAGCTTGTGATACAGTTTCCAATCAATGTGACTTAAAAATAAAGTGAGGTCCAACCAATCACAGTTTGACAGCATCTAATCTACAATAATACATTTTCAGAAACTGTATATCATATGGTCTCAGGTTGAAACCCTAAGAATCCAAGAAGAAACTAACTTTAATTAGGTATGCCCACTTAATGACACAGTAAAAGATCCCTTCACAATGCTAAAACGTATCTGAATAATTCTGACTCAAGACTTGTAACATTTTTGGTGAACCTCACTGACCCTCATTAACACATATTACTGTGTGCTCCTTTCTCTTTTTAACAGATAATTAAAGTGTGAGTGATACAGGCAGCGAATCCATAAAGCATCCCTGCAATCACTTTAGAGGGATCATTGATAAAGTGTGGATGACTCTTATTCACCCAGCATAATGATTCTTTCTGAACTTCTTCCACCTCTTGCCAGATGAGAAAGTGGGGGAAAAAGAGAAAAAAAAAAGATCTTGCTGTTCCTACAAAGATGCTTCAAAATATCTTTTCCATGATTATCTGTGTAGTACATCTGAAAAAAGGTCCACATACTGACAGTCATGCTTTCCAACAAACCATTTTCTGAATTGCTGGTGTAACATTTTGAGGGTTAACCTAGAAAACTACATTGTGATAATATTTTACACAAGAGAAAAATAAAGTATTAGTTCAACTGTGTTGTGAACATGGTATTTCAGACATAGCTGATTAATGTTATGAAAATCACGCTTTGCCCAGCTTGAAGGTGGTGTCTTAGAGTTGATCACTGTACACATTTTACACATTAAGTTCAATTTTAACAAATCTTAATTAGAACAAATTAGTTTGTAAAAACATAGTTTCTTTTTTGGCTCTGGATAAAAGAAAACAAGCATCATAAACTTGGCATAAACATGGGTATTTACCAGGCATCTAATGATTCATCACATTATTGTTAGATCCAGGGTTTTTAGTGGATAATGTCTCCCACAACTTTTTAGAAGTGCAATAATAAATCTTTGTAGAACCACTTCAGCCACTAGAACTAACCACCTTATAAAATCTTTACTTAGTTTGTGACCAGCATCTCAGTTTTATCTGAATTTAGGAGAAATGTATGCAACATCCAGCTTTTCTGACTAGAGTCAGAAGGGTCATCAGCCTTCACAGAGATGTAAAGCTGTGTATCATCTGCAACAATACTTCACATCAGCAAATACCTTATTCTAAGAAACACACTATGTTACTTTTCTCATAAACCCTTCCATATCTTTCTGATTTTTGCTGTAAGTGAAAAACCCATCACACAGACTGGCAACAGTAATATTTTGAAATATGAATTTGGAATAAAGGCCTTGAAAGCGTAGCACTTTATCCCAACAGCACTGTTATCAAATGAAATGCATCTCAAGGGGTTTATGCTCTCAAATAAATAAGATTGAACAAAGCCTCGGCCCCATCTTACCTTTATACAGTGCAAAACCTAACCAGAGAGTGCAAAACCAGTAGCCCGCTGAAAGCAGTAACTGGTTTGTTTCAGAATCTTAGAGGATTTCATGTAAGGTTGGCTGTTTACATTAAAAAAAATGTCTGCATAAGCCCCCTGTTTCTGCCTCTGCTGTAATCATTCGGCAGTCTGCACTCAAGCTGCAGGGTGCTGATGTTGTCTGGCATCCTGTGTGTATGTGTCCTGGCAATCACGGGCTGAGATGTGCATGTGTACACTCGCACTGCAAACATTTCTCCTTTCACTCCTCACGCACATAATCTGCAGTGCACAAGTACTATACATCAGACAACTTATATTACCATGTTAGAGCTTCCCTTGTAGGTTTTATCATGTTCTTCACTGTTAATTTCCATTTCTATATTTCTTGGCTGCATTTGTGTCACGTTCAAACCATTCTGTCACTGTAGTTGGGCTCTATGCATATGACACGACACGATGAAATTCAACTAATACACAAAGGAATTACTTCCAAATTATTATTCTGAAAATTGTTTATGGTAATTAATATGTTGCATGTTGATATGTTAGTAAATATATTTTTTTTTCAACTGAGAGCAGCTTCGTCTTTGCTTTCTAACAGCACAGACTGGGCTCCTTTCATTTGAATGGATTCACTGTTAGAAATACATTTTATTTCTTCTCTACAACAGGATGCCAATCATGTCTCCACAAACAGTACCTGAATGAACAGGCCTGAATGAATTTCAGTTGTACTGTATATTTGCTCTTCTGTGGGAAATGACTGTGGGTAGGTTTTTAATAAAAGCTATATGTGTTTCACACCAAGAATGAATTTAGCTAAAATGGTAGAGAAATGATTTATGTTTTATGGCAAAAGGTTACACGTTTAAATTTTACTAGGAAAAGCACAGCAGGAGTTCTGCCTGTTGCAAAGTACTATGTGTAATGAATCATCCAAGTGCAGTACTCTGATAAGATTTAATTGCTGTCAAAGGTAAGCTGAGATTTTTAGTACTTTATCCTGACAGAGCATGCGTATAATAACAGACTAGAACATATTAGAGCAAATACAACTGTATGTCTCTAACACAGGAAATATTAAGAGACACAGCTATTGAGCAGAAATCATAACCTGGTGTGGTTGATTCAAGAGAAAGAGAGAGAGAGTGAAAAGAAGACAACCAGCGCTTTCCAATAGATGCTGTGAGCACCCTGTCGTCAAGGACCACACTATCATTTTAATAGATTTTCTATGCATGAAGCATTATACATGAAACATTTTGTAAGACAAAGGGTCTCTCTTGACGTGATTTACTCAGGCTGAGAGAATGTAATTTATCACGTGGCTTCAAATGAGCATGATTTCAAAAGATCTTGCTGCCAATTAATGGATTGGTTGGAAAGGTTGGAGTGATTACTATCAGGTTGTGTTCTGTCTAGCGGCCCAAATGTGTTTGTTGGCACATTCAAACGTTTCTTTCATAATGATTTGACAGGAAAAACGCATGGAAGTGATTTTGAGCTAATGAGACTGAAGCCACACTCCTAAGTGCTTTGCAATCCAATTCACATTTCTCTCTCTCAGTCTGGTTGCTAAAATCTAATTTCAATCTTTAAAGACCTGCGAGACAATGTTTTCTAACCATGACTGCATCATGAAACAGTCTGCATTTGCCTGCTGATGCTGTCTGCACAAAGACTTTCTGTTGTTTCTGTGACACAGGAACATAGAGAAGAGTCTAGAGGATTCCTCTCACCTGCAACATTCATCTTTGTAAATGGATATGAAATATTAGATACAACAAGATGAAAAACATCTGTTAACAACGGTTAGAACAAGGTGTTAAAATACACAGAACATCGTCAATAAAAGCTTTGAACCTCAATGCAGCGTGTGGGACATTCAGCAAATGTTAAACATCTTAAAGTTTCACATGTTTGACTGAATGTATTTATGAACCAGTTTTCTTTTACCCTGTTTGACCCACTTCAGGTCCCCAAAGTAAAGTTTCATGTCAGCCAGTAGTGTGTTTAAAGTTGTAGTTGGGGAGGGATGACTAAATGTCCTTGAGAAAGTTGCTGACATAGACGCTGGTTGGTGTGCTTACTGTAAAAGTTTGTAAGTTAATAAAAATGTCTTCACTCACATTTTCAAAAGTCCTTTAGCGTCCTTGGTTCATAGGGAAGAATAAGGAAATAACTACATAGTCACAAATTCTGCATTTGACAGTAGTTTTTACAACTTCCCCAGATTTCCTCTCCTTCTATAGTGGGTCAACTGAAAGTGTTGAAGGTGACTTTCTGTTTTCAGCCTGCTGCAATTATTGAGGTTGCCTCCAATATAAAGCTTTGACAGGCTTTGTATATATTCCACAGGGATGGATTTGTGCACCACTGTGGAGCATGTGTGTGTGCAGAAGGAGATCATTTCCCATATCACTGTGTAGTCACATCAAACCTAAAACAAGGTTCCAAAAAAATGTTTTAACACTAACTCTGCTACATGAAGATTGTGTTGCATGAGTGTTTTAAAAATGTACTGACCTCTTATTTTTAACAAGCACCGGCTGATTGGTTGGACTTTAACTGCAGAAACAGGTCCAGATTTGCCTGTCACATGAAGGGCTGTAAGAACATTTAATATCGGTGCCGTCAGCTTTGTTAATCTGTCTGACAGGTGATGGTAGCATCAAGCCTGCTGCGCAAGCATGGAGTTTGCTAGCTGGCTGTAGCTGTCCATCATAATATGTGACCATCCTGTAATCAAGTGTCATTTTCCTGGTTGTTCTCCACAAAAATCAAAAATCGAAATACAAATAACATTAAATTACATTGTTATTTGACATTTATCATCATGATTATATTAATAAACAGTAGACATTATGATTTTGATTATGGTTAAAAGAAACAACACCAAGAAGAATCTCATAAGCAAATCTTCACATGCCTGTTTTTGAGTAACCTTTATTTCTCTTTCTTCCACTGGACACACACAGTGAATCACAGCTTCGCTCTCTATAGCCAGCTGGCTTGAGAGGCTCTTTTCTCTGCTGTAGTGAAGTAAATTTCCTAACTCTTTACTCTGTAAGGTTTTAGATTATAAACACAGATACGTGGGAGTCAAGAAGATATAATGATTTATGAAAAACATGTTTCTACACAACTCAACTGCAATCACAAATACATTTTTATGTAGAATGTAACTGCAGTGTTCACATTTAACAAAAAGGACAAGTTACAAACACACTTATATTGCTTTAAGCCTGACCAAAGTGCTTTTCTTAAACCCAACCTCACACTCTGGACTCAAACTTGGGTCTGCAGTTTGTCAGCCCACCCCAACCACATCTTAATCACTTGCTTTCTTTTAATAAATATTACTTTATTCATTCAAAAACTATTTCGCATTACAACATAATTCTTATCATTTGATATTACAAAAATGTAAGCAGCTTAGTTGCATAGCAACAACATTGACAAATTCAGGGACGACTCTTCATCCGTCGCAGCTGTCATGTATAAAACAAATTTTTTGCTTGGTGACTGCATATATAGTCATTTTGGTTTTAAAAGTGTAAATAGAGGACAAGTGCCATAGTCATTTCTCCCTGTGTTTTTGTTTTGACCACCTTCCACTCCATAATGAACTACATACCTACATCCTGAATCATTATCAGCTAGCAAATGATAAGCTATTTTTACACACACTTTTGCAACACATCAGTTCCCAGCATGCTTGTATTCTCAGAGAAAATTGTCCATGGTAGCATCACTTACAAACTTTACTGTAGGTTAGCGTCTGGCCCCAAAATCACTTCGAGTGCCTTGAGTTTTCAAGTATGACTAAAATAATTTCAACCTGATTAGGCTTGTAATGGTGCCAAACTGACTTACTGCACGATTTCAGGATATTTCTTTGGCAGCCGTGGAGTGAACATTTGGCTGCTTTATTTTCAGTGAAACCTGCAACTACATAAATAGCTGACACATACAGTAAAAAACCAGAATACTCTGACATGTGGCCTTATAACAACAAAGCAATCAAATAGTTCAACCAAATGAAATCTTACAGAGGTAGATGGAAATCTGAGTTATGTGTGTGTGTGCCACAGGTCTGTGCAAGATTAATAATTTTATAATGCCCATTTCACTTTCCTGGTGTGCGATATGGCAAATTAAAATTCATGTAGTGATAGTAATATTATGATGTAGAGTCAATTGGATTTGAAAGTAATTTAGGTGTGTTTATAAAGAGGATGTCATTGGGTGGGACATGAAGCAGAAGTAATTTCGCAGTATCACATCCAATTTAGCAAAATCAACTTTGTTCAAATATCATACCTCACTTAGGCTCTGACCTAATCCGGCAATATACAGCACTCTTGGAGTTTATGAATTTAATGCTGCATCAATCGGACCTTTCTGAGACGTGATAAAGGCTGAATATGTTATCAGAAAATCAGCTTTTGTGAGTGTCACGGCTTAACTTACTTAAAGTAATCTGCTGTTGTGAAGACTGCAGCTACAGCAAGAGTGAAATACTGTAAGTCGAATCTGAGAAGAACCAGGTTTAAGGGAAGACTGGATTTCTACACAATGGAGGCTGAGATTGCTACATAAAATCTTATGCCCTTTATTCAGCATTCTCCCCAGTCAAGTCATAAAGTGCAGCACCCTGACTATGCACTACGCATTCCTTTATGAATCAGACAGTGTGCATGTGTACTGATGTCCACTGACTTGAAGAACACACTGGACCTCTAAAGTAATAATGAAAGACAGATTTGGACTGTGATCATGTGACCTGTGTATCTATTGTTCATTGCTTATAAGAGGTCATGAGTTATTTTATCAAACCCAGAGATGACCTAATTTGTGGGGGTGGTACTGCCCCATTTTTTCTTAGACATTTTGTGGTGTGAAGTTGTTTCTGTTAGCAAAAGTCGTTTAATGAAAACATGTTTCTGCTGTTTTTGACAATCCCTGTTGTGATTGAAAACTTGGAGGAGCTCAATAACAGAAACATTAATCGTTTAATAAGAAAAGTGCTGCAAAGTCCCCTCTATAGAAAGTTCTCACTGTACCTAAATTGACATTAATGAGTTGAACAAATAAGTTAACGACGTGCAATAAATAATTTCAGTGAATTTTAAATAGAGTTAATGCACTTGGGTACAAGTAATAGTACTAACTTCTCCTTCTAGTAACAGTACTTTTGCTTTTGAACAAATTTCCACTGCTCATCCCACCAGTGCACATCAGTTTCTGGCATCAAGCACGGACTGTACTATTTTGATATTGTTATAACAGTGTGCGCTTGTAAAAGTGAATTAACACTTCCAAGTAAAGTCTTCACAGGTCAATGTTCTCTATCTACAAGCTTTAATTCAGTCATAATAAAGAAAGATGCCTTAACTGTGAAAGCTGTCATCCGCACATCTGTTATTGTGCCTGCATGTTTAACATAGATGAAAGGAAAGAAATGTTGGAAATGATAGACATGATGGAAATGAATAAAATAAGAGGAAAAACAAACATCAAGCATCTTATGGACCTGCTGTTCTTTAGCTGCTCTGACAGGCATTGTGAGAATAGAAGCAGCTATCGTGCTTGATATTATCCACTGTTTCTAAAATGTATTTAACTACTGAAGCTATACTCAGCCAAATGGATTTTTCATTTAACCTGATTTATCCAGGAGAATAACAGACACATACACAGGGACTGGAAATCAGAGTATTTGGCATTAAGCAATACACATTGCCCGGCCCTTTAAACAAGTGACCACATATATTTAGAGCACCCTGTTGAACAGTCCAGAAACCCCACTGCAGCGTGTAACACACTCAGCCGTGGAAACGTTTACTTGAGGAACCGAGGGAGATGTACAGTTATCTACGAATACTAGCACAGCAATCTGCCCTTTGGCACATCAGCTAATTTTTATGGTTTCTTATCCAAAGCCACTGCTTCCTTTTCCAGCTCTTCAAAAGCTACATTTGTGGCCTGATATAATGTATGAACCTAAACGTTTTAGGGCACAGGTAGTTCACAGTGACTACAAATCTACTCCTGTGTGTACAGGCGGTTTGGGAACAGGTCACATATCAGAAGGCTGGTGGGAGTATGTTGCTTTTTCTTGTCTTCTGATCTGTTGATCTGTTGTAGATGTTACATTCTTTGTCCTTGAAGTGGATGAATTCAGTTTACTTTGTTTTCTCCCATTTGCTTTATCCAGAGGCATCAGAAAAACAGTTCCACACTTTAATAACTGACCTTAACAAAATGCCAGCATTACTTCCCGATTAAATATTTTTAAGCTATTCTTGTTTTCACTTAGTGATCATAAGAGTACTGCAGCGCTGACGTGTTGTCAATTAGTGTCAATTCCGTTTCATATTAACTCACATTCCCTGTTCATTCTCATTATAGCAATTCTGAAACAACCTGCCACTTTATCCAGAGAAAATGTTACCTCCTCGAGAATTTCCCTTCTTTCTAATGCTTATACTCCTATTGCAGGTTTGCTCGTATAGATAAAATCCTACATATAACTTCAAGTTGTACTTTTCTAAATTGCTTCTTTAGCAGCTTGCGTTTGGTTGCTAGATTCGGCTGTACACTTTGTTCTTTCGTGTCATTACACTGTGTTAGCAATTGTTCCTCCTACTCCTTCAACAGAGAATAAAGGGCTCTTCTTTATTTGCCACTGACAAACAGTCACACTGAACAGCTCTGTAGTCATTACAAATGTACCTTTTAATTTACATTTAATTTACAGTTTAATCAAGTCTTTTTCAAAATCTGCCCAACAAACGCTCTCAGCTTCCCTTCCATGAAGGTTTGTCTTTACAGCAGACAGCCCTGCTGATGTGCACGGCTTAATTTTATTTTTGTGATACTCTAGTAAACCCCAAAGGAGACTTTCTGCTACAGCACAGTGCCACTGGGATTCAGTATGTTTTTTTTTTTTCAAGGACACTCGCTGTCACAGGGGACTATTTAAGTTTAGACCTTCACATTGAAGGACAACTGCTCTGCTCATTGCACCATCATGATGCACTACTTTCATTCTAATGCACTTTTGTTTCTCATTTGAGTGGGCAAACAGCCTTTTAGGACTAAAGGCTGTTGTGGACATACATGTGCCCATCCACACACACTATATACTAGGTTGATGGCAAACCCACTCCATGACTTGAAGAAGAGATTGTTTATCCAGAGAATTGAAACACTTGTGCCAGGGGATAGTTGTTAGCAGTTTCTCCACCTTCCAATTTCATGCTAAATATCTCCCCTTCTTAAAAGAGAAAAAGAAGAATCTTGTCTAAAAGTCACACATTTCTCAGGACAGATCCTCTTTATCGAATTGTTTTTGTTTTTCTCCTGCTCTTCTCTAAAATGGGGATTAATTGCTTCTGCCATGCAACATTTATAATGTTCCAGAAAAGTTTCATGATGGGCATCTAGTGCTCTTTTGTATACCCAACAGGGAATGCTCTTGTGCACTTATTTCTGCTTTTTGCAACACTTCACTTTTCTCGGCGTTCTACAATCCATTATATATTTTGAGTTCTGCATTTGAGGGCTATCTAAAGCTTTATGTCCCAGTGCTTTTACTCTGTCAGTGAATGTCTTTTCTTAGTCTTTATCCGGCTCTTTCTGTTTCCAGATTTAGTTTTATCAACTGGGTGATTTCAAATAAAAGTACTGTTCACGATTTCTTCATTTATGATACAGAGCTCCCTGCCTTTTTGTTTTATTTTATTTTGATACTTTTGATAAGGTCCTGTGTATTTCCTTAGTATTTCCTAAAGTAGCTTCCCTTCTTACAACAACCTTCATTGTGAATAACACACCTCTAGACATTTGCCGGTGTTTTCCAAAACACTGGCAAATGTCTTAACAGAAGGGGTGGGTATCATTGGAATTTTATCAGTTTTATTATGTTTATTGATTTCTTGTTTCAATTCCAAAATGGCTGAAAAACTAAAAAAAAAAAAATATATATATATATATATATATATATATATATATATATATATATATATATATATATATATATATATATATATCTTAAAATAATAAAATACATGTATGTATATTTATTCTTTCCTTTTGTAGTTGTTAACTTAACTTAACTTAACTTAAAGTGTGTTTGCTAAATCTGGAGTAGAGCAGAATCTTTTCCTACCATCACAATGTCTTTTACACATATTTTTTCTACCTTGCCCGATGTTACCTACATGACAAAAATTTAACAACTGAGAAAGGATGGAGCTCTTTCACCACGAATGCCTTACCGCTCTGTGACAGTCCAGATTTCCCATTTGTCATCTTTCACTTTACTGCCAAAGAGATTGGTGTGTTGCAGCTGACTGGGGGTGCCTGGGAGGTGCTACTACCACTGGCTGATGAGACGCTCGGGCTTAGAGGCCATAAAACATTAAAAACTGTACAGTCGTTCATGTCAATTCTGTGTTGCCCTAAATCTTTGGTCAGATTTGGTGTACAGACTTGCAGCTAATGAGCTTGTCATCGTAGTGAAGCCAAACTTTTGACCATTTGCTGCACTCCATCTTTCACACACCGTTAAAGTTTTTAACATTGTGTTACATTACACCTAAACAATCACACATGTGTAGAATTTGATTGTGAATTTTGGAACCGATAAGCAGATGGGGTTTTTGCTCAGTGAGTTTGACTGCTAAGGTCCTCTGTTTTCCAGAAATGTCAAATACAGACATTTTGAGTAAAAGAAAAAGACTGCAGCTAGAAGATGACATTTGTTCCTCTTAATAAACTGTTTTCACATTAGACCATTTAACTTGCTGTAGCAGAGTTTTCATCAAGTGTCCCAGAAATATATTTCAGTGAGCCAGCACACACACTACCAGAGCCTCCCCTAAGTGGAATTACTAATGTTACTGAATTCACCGGTGCTTTTACTGCTATGACAGATCCAAATGTCTGCCATGAAAAAGGTTTAGTATCTGTACTGAAATTTTGATTGCAAAATTGAAGCTTTTGTGACTCTAGCTAGGATGATGGTTCAACTGACTTAGCATTTTAATTTTTCAATTTATTCTCTAAACTGAAAAAAAACAAAGACATTTGCTTCCACAGTGGAATAGGACGCCAGGCCATTTCAGTTATTTGTGTTTTTATTTTCCATCATTGACTTTAAAGTTAAAGTTAATGTAATATAATATAAAAAATATATATATATATATATATATATATATATGTGTGTGTGTGTGTGTGTGTGTGTGTTACATACATTTTATTTATGTAATTAAAAGGATTTCTTTAATTAGACAGTTAATTAGCATTTTCCACTTGTCACTCCTCTAATATGTGAACATTTTAATAATTTCAGAGTGTGCCAATGAATACTCTGTTTTTCGCTATAAAAGCATGCGGCACATCTTCAGTAACTTTGTCTCAACACACAAAAACATCTTCTTCAAATGATTCCCTTCTTTAATGCCAAAAGGTTATAATATAGCCATTAGAGTGATGTGCCACACTGCAGTAACTGTGCCAAGTCACTAATTATCTATGGTGTGCTTTGGAAGAATCTAATTTGCTGTTGCTTCTGTTGTTTTTTTGAGTTGGCCTCTATGAGAATATTATTGATGGGGCAGAGCAGAAGAATCCCTGAGGACAACTAAGCACAGGGCTATTAGTCGTGCACAGCTGTTTGAACTCGCAAAAACATAGACTTTATGACTTTTAGTACTGCAACAACTACTGTACCACCACTGTTAAGATTTGTTTTTATATTATTGTCCCATTTTACATTAATGAATAAGAAAAGCAAAAGAATGGTCATCAACTATCCTGCAGTGTTTTTTAAAATAGTCCAAAAGACAGATTGGACAATTTTAAATTATGATTTTGGTTATATTCACTGTGAGACATGCTTTTTCCCTCAGGAGGACCATCTATTTTCAGTATTTGTCAGTCCACTGTAGGGCTTTTCATGCCTGCAGTTTGCCAGAAGTGCTGCTCACAAATACACACTCAGTACCCACCACCCACACAGAGCTAAACAAGCTCCCACAGTGAAACCTAAAAAGCATTAAAGACAATAACTCTCATTTTGCAGTTCTCCTGCATCCTTAAAGAGCTGCGGTTAAATAATTACCATGCTATATAAATTCATTACTATTGTTTTAGTTCAAAAATTATAAATTCATTTTAAAATAAATTAATTTGTCTTTGCCAACAGTGGTCAGTGAGCTATAGAAAGATCTCAATGTCCCAGGTATTACACATATGCTGTAATTAACTAATGATGTGACTTGGTTATCTAACTCTACAAAACATAACATCTGTGTTTTAGTGTTTTACTTAATAATGTTCTGTGGACAATTAAACCAGCAAAACTAACATGGTAATATATTCAAATACATTTACATTTGGTTATTTGGCAAACGCTTTTATCCAAAGCGACTTACAAGTGAGGTACAGAACAAGCAAATATCTAACCCAAGGAGAACATTTTTAAAGTAAAGTGGTCTAGAAAGAGCTGCTTCAGTTACATGTGGTATTAGTGCAAAATCTTTTTTTTAAATGCAGAGGAAGATTCAGAAGAGTTCTGTTTTCAGCAAGTTTTTTAAAAGTTGAGAGTGAAGCAGCTGAGCGTGCAGAGGTGGGTAGGTCGTTCCATCATCATGGAACCACAAAGCTGAAAAGTTTTGCCTGGGATCTTTTGAGGTGAGGCAAGGAGACCACGAGAGGTCGTTGCTTACAGAGTGCAGTGAGCGAGAGAGAGCAGGATGAGGGAGTTCAGGTAGGCCGGTGCTGTTGAGTTGACCACCATGCCAAAATATGACCAGAGCCTGCAAAATAAGTTGTGTTGTATAGGCTGAAAGGTAGGCCTATTCTTTCCGAAGTTGCAAAGGGCAAACCTGCATGCCCTTGATACAGATGAGATGTGGTCAGTAAAGCTCTGTGGATCATTAATGATTACCCTCAGGTTTCTGGCAGACTTAATTAACACAACTGGACATTAACTGGACAATTAATTGGGACCCATTGGGGTTTTAATATGGTAACTCTTGAACTGTAGTTTTCCACCCCTTTTTATGTGCAAGCCTATTGTCACCCCTACAAGTCACCACATGTCTTGGCAGGGTATGTCATATTAGCAAGTAAGTAAGTTGGTAAGTATGGGAGCAGCACAATACACGTTCAATGACACAGTGACAAAAGAGTGCAACTCAAAATTTGTTTGTTTCATTTTCTCCTATTTGTTTCCTCAACATAATTTTTCAAGTTTTGCGGTTAGGGAATTTCTTACAGTTTCAGATGCAATTCCAGTTAAAGCCAAGCAGGTTAACTAGATGAAAGTGCTAAACTGATTTAATATTGCTTGGACATACATACAAGGTTAGTTAAATAATAGGCTGAAATAGTATCACAAATATCAAAGCCATTCTCAGAGCTTTAGTGTCTGTATGAGACACTGAGGAGCTTGAAAAATCCTAGAAGCTTCACCAAGAGTGGTCCAGGTTTCAAATTGTCAGAGCTTGTTATGGTGCAGACTTTAAATAGTTGTGTCTACATTTGTCAGAGTCAATTATATGTATTGCGTTTACTTAAATGAAAGATAAGGTTAATGCCTTTGCAATGTCAGTAACGTCAAATGTTTTACAGCGATCGGTTCCCTTTGGACATTAACGCACATGTCGATAAATTATTAGAGAAAGTCACTTTTTTTTTTCTTCCCTGTGAAGAAACATTGGTGATATCAGTTAAAAAATGTGGAAAATGATTTTACAGTGGAGAAAAAAATGTATTATGAGTCCTCCCAGTGAACGTTATTTGTGCAGAAAAACAGCGTCAGGCCTCCTCTGTCCAATGACAATGTCAAAATTCAAAGGATCTAATTTGTTTTTGCTGGACTCAGTGAGAGCCACCACTCTGGCCATTAAATACTGCTGCAAGTAGATTAACACAGGAGTCAATGGGCACCCTTTGCATCTCGTGACTTGACAACGCTGCAGCTGCCTTAAGAATGAGTAGGGGCTGGTAAAGGAAGCTGCCCTACATAGTCAATCTCCATAAAGAACGCAATGTGCTTGCATGTCTGTCTTTACTCATTGTGAAACGCTGTGGTAATAAAAGAGGATGTCAGAGAGGATGGCGGGTACTGATGTACTGTCACTGTCTGATCAGCCTCCTCAGGCTTGTGTCCCTTCAAGCCAACTGCCCAGACCTCCAAGGACAACAGTGCAGCTGTTAAGCTACTCTGTCACCCTGGAATCACTGAACTGTGACCTCTGTGGGACACCTAAAGGGTCACACTACCACTATTCACTTTCTTGAACAGGTCATCCTATCCAAGACATGCAGGGTAGCGGAAGAGTGACAAATGACACACATAGAGAAATGTCAAAGTCACACGGGGGAGAAAAAGAGTAAAGATCACACCATTTTAACTCTTTCCTCTTCTGACACTCATCACTGGTACTTTTAGCATTTGTACAAGCAGAACCGCCTAATGCATGTGTGCAGTGACTGATATATAATGCTAATGACTCAAATGTCCTTCAGCAGGTATCACATGTCCCAGTTTATAACTAAATGCATAACCAGAACTAAATTGAGTGTGCTATGAGGGCAGGATCATGGATGTTTTTAATGAAGATTTATTGAAGGCCTGAGTCAAGCTCTAGAGGACTGCTTGAAACAAGCGACTGACCTTTTATAACTATTTTCTTACTTTAAGTTGATCCTGCACTCTCAGGTTCCGCAGACCTTATCTTAGTCTTATTTACATCACTTGTTACTGGACGCTTGGTTTGTCTGGTTAATCCATAACGCGATACTCAGGAGTACTGTGATGCAGGACAGATAGAGCAACTTGTCTGATGGAAAGACAAAACAAAGTGAAATGAATCAACAAACCAAATCTCCAGGGAACAATCAGACACCAGGTGTGACTCTGGCCAGCTTCTGTGGCACAGCTCCAACCAACCTCACTTTCTAAGCTGAAGGTCAACTCACAGCGATTTTCCTAAAACTCTTATAATTCATTGACCGTGAAGCTTTTTATATCTCAGCAAATTATCCAGCTCCTTGCATCTCACATGTAAACAACCCCATATTTGTATACCCAAGACTTAAACTATCCTGTGTACTCTGATCTGCAGGGTTTGCAGAAAGAGTGTCTGGTGATATTTGTTCACAAGCACAAACACTGAGTCATAAAAAAAACATGTCTATCTTGAAGACCAGTGACTGTATTTGTTTGTTTGGGCAGAATATTGCCTCAATTAGTTTCTTCTTTGCTATTTTTCCCTTTAAAAGCCACGGCACTCACAGGAGAATAGAGAGTAATTGGAATAGCGTTTCAGGTCTAATTTGCTCATGCTGAAAAGCTATCACAGTAAAGCAATTTTTCTCAGAAACAAAGCAGGAGTTGTGTTGTGTGAAGGTTAAATCTAAAAAAAGATACAAAAAAGCTTTTGCATTTTATTACTTTGTACACATATAGTGTAACATATTATTTTTATTACAATTATAGCTATGTTGGGGGAACAAGTTGGTTTTAGTAAAAAACATATTAACCCGTTAACCCTGAGTGCCCCCAGAGCCTCTCAGGCAACAAAGACCATTTAAAAGCCTCAGCTTTTATATGATATGCTGTTTGCACCGCTAGCTTAGCATGTCGCATTAGTTGTTTTTGTTGCTTACTAATTTTCTTGCTTGCTGTTGAAATTGTGTTTTGTTTTTTTTAGGTAGAAATTTAGGTAGAGCTTCTTAGCTCTCAACATGTCTAGGTTGCTGCATGTTTAGTAGGCTTTTAAATAGTCTTTGTTGCCGCAAGTGCAGCTCTGGTTTAACAGGTTAAAATACCTATTAATACCAGCAGTTAACATTTGGTAGACAGGGTCAGAATGGGAACTCTGCAGCTGCACAGTCTCTTATACGCATTGCCGCATTGCACTGCTTGTTCTGACACCTGTCAATTATGGTCAGCATCAAATCATAGACACCATTAATTTTTCATTGTGACTGATTTATTTCGGTAGGAGCTCACAAATTACCTGTTTTCACATTTTGGTATTTCTGCTTTTTGGACTTAGGGTTAGGGGGTAGCAAAAACAATGCATGGCCCCATAGCCATGAACCTGACCACAATAGTGGTATTAAAACGTTGAGTGTGGCTGAGATTCATTCAGTTTATTGCTCATGTTTTCTGTGTTTTTTTTCACCTTATCTTATTTAACATATAAGCCCTTGAGTGTACATCTGTTTATGGTTGGCCACTAAAAACAAACTTGATAAGAAAAAAAAAATCTTTTATACAGCGTATGCAAAGTGAGGGCTCCCAGGATTTCGAACATTTTGTAGATTAGCCCATGTTTTTACCAGAACACATAATGTTCTTAATCCACAAGCAATGAAAAGTAAACATTTTAAGAGTAAAGTAAAGTAAAGTTTCCTGCCAATAATTTTATTTTATTTAATTTTTTCTGGCATAACGCCTCTCTGCTTCTAAAGTCTAACAAGAAAACAAATGTTTCCAGACCCTCAGATCTGTCCTAACAACAATTTGACCACAAACGTCAAAGGGATTTTATATTGTTAATGAGGGAGGTTAGAAGAAGGATCCTTGACAGTTCTGAGTTGAAGGTGACCTCCCTAATCAATCCCCACCCTGCAGTACTCAGAGGATCGCTGGGTTGTTGGCTCAGGAAATTCAGCAAAGCCACACTCTTGAGAGTTTCTGATCTCTGTAATAAAGCAATGACGGCACCTTCTGTCAACAAATGGATTCTGAAATAAGCTCTCACATCTGAGATTTCCAAACAATATGGTTTCCGGACAAATAACCTTGAAATGTATTTATTGTAAAGGAAAACATTCGTGGCCATGCTCTTTCAGTGCCATAAATGAATTTAGACAACATACTGCTAGAGTTCACGAGTCTAAAGGTTTTCAAACTTAGGAATCTGAATCACGAGAAGCCAGTAATGATCATCTGTGACATTTAACTGACATTTAACAAAACGAGTTTAGCTACTTTGACATTGTGATCAGGTTGTTAGTTTATGCTTGGAAAAAAGCTTTTCAATTTGAAAGGTTATCATTCCATCTTGCCAAGTCAAAGGTCCTCTCCTGTTACCTGAGAGACAGAAGCCTAATATTGGTTATAGAGTATTTTGTTTAGTCATTCTGTTTTGGGAGATGGCAGATGGCAACACAGATTCTGGTCTCACGCCTAGGAGCTTACAGCTTAACATTTACATTTAACAAATTGAATTGGGAGTGTGAGATAGCATAGTAAGTCAGGGACAGAGAAATGTACCGAGTGCACTCTCAATAAAATGTACTTCCTGGACATCTGCTGCAATAAAAACTGACACATGCAGTACATTTTGGATAAACACACTGGTTAAGATGAAAAATAATTCAGTACGCTGCTTTTAGGAAGGGGAATTGTTTTTGTTTTGTATTTATTGATTTGCCGTGATCTCTTTTTCTGAGATTGATGCAGATCAACTGCTTTTGAGGCGAATGCATGTATTTTACTGCCTTTGTCTCATTAACCTATTCAAGACTTTACACAGTTTGTGTATGAATTTTAAAGGATGTAGAAGGGTGTCTGATAACAACATGAATATGTTGCAACAACAGAAATGAAAAGCAGTGAAAAAAACAATCAGACAAACAACATTTTACACACTAAGGAGTAATTGTAATTTTGTAATTTTACTTTTGATTTCCTGTAAACTTATAAATACTTAATATTACTTATAGCACTGTATATTTGTCTTTTTGCATAGTTTATTTTTATAGCATATATATTATTCATCCCAGAAATGATTTCGTTATTTTGTTATTTTGTTAGGACAAAATAAATTGTCTCTCAATATAAAAATAGAACCACCTCCTTTGCTCCAACACAACATAGAAACTTTTGTCATGATTACCGACATATTACAAGCTGCAGCCACAGTTTGGTATATTGGGGTCAGCAGTGTCATTTAACATGAACTGATTAATTTAATAAAATGAAAATCCTTCTAGACTTTAACTGCAGCATATGCTGTATGACCCATTTCACTTTAACATAGCTATGCAAAACTTTTACATGATGCTCCCTAAGGAAAGTAGTATATGCCCTAAGTGGAGCAGGTGATTTAGCACTTTCATCTATTTAACCTGCTTGGCTTTAACTGGAATTGCATATGAAACTGTAAGCCATTCCCTAGCCGCAAAGTTATTCTAGGTAGCAGTACATTTCAAATACAGCATGAATTGTGTTAAAAACATAAAATATTGTACTCGTACATTCGATAATTAATCAATAAAGTAAACCTTAATAAGTAAAAGAGTATGGTCTGTATGTCAGGGAGAAAAATGTCAGACCTGTACGGGACGATTTTTGACTTATTTGCGAAACCTGAAGCAGTGACGAAGCGTATAGCGGCTAATAGCTGAAGACTTTTAGTGCAATGACCAGAAATGTTTGTTTAATGGGACATAAGAATCAAACACGGGTTTTTTTTTAAGCAACAAGAGATTTTGGAACAATGCCAGTGTTTTTAATGTTGGAAATATTGTGTGTGATGCTGCTGAGTGTGCAGAGTTGGGTACTCTAGTTAATCCAAGGACCTGAGGAAAGATGTCTTTCCGGCTTGCCAAAGAATCTCAGTTTGAACATGGAAAAGATGAAACCTGGAAGGAGCAAGGTGTCCTGACCGACCTGGTCAGACATGGATCATATTTCTTTATGCAACTCAAATCATTTGTCTTTAGAAAAATCAAAAGTTGACACCAGATGTTGATTTATGTTCTTCCCTGAAGGTCAGTGTTTATGTGGCTCAAAGTGTTTTTCAATTAATCTTCAGAAGCCAAATTTACTATACAAACCATTTTGCCGAACAGCTGCTGTTCCACCTCCAACTTCAAGTCGCAGGCTACAGATTAATATGAGATGTTGGATATTCTTGATTGTAATCCTCACTCTATTTTCATCTCACTTGTCTACTATATTTTTTTTTTTTTTTTTTTTTTGTGGTACAACAAGACACAGTGTTCCAGACTTTAGTTGCAAGACCATAAAAATGTGTCATCAGAATATGACTCATATCACTCAGTATCATCATTCAGCCACTGAAGAGCCAAGGGGAATTTTCAGTCGTTTCATTTAAGTGTCACCTTGTCAGTTAACTTCACATGATGGATGGCTGTACTGACTCTGTGCTGTTCAATTGGAGGAAAATTTGAAGCTTTAGCATCCTAAGACCTGAGGCAACAAGGAAATGACAGTGGTTGGACAAGCCTGCCTTCGGTGATTTGGCCCCAGGGGCTTATCTGTCAAACTTTCTGTGTTGGCATATACAGTGATATTAAAGACCTAGGTCAGGATCTCACTTGACAAGGTCTTCTTTTGAGAATAAGTTAAGATGGCTGTCTGGAGTATGATTTTTGACTGTATTGTTTATAAGAAAGAAAGTGTTGTAGCACATATCTATCTGACACCAAGTCATTTTTTAGTAAAACTATAAACTATAAAACACTTGTTGTTATGTATAACCGCTGCTAAAAAAATAAAGTACCCTGTTGTCATTGAGATAATAGTGAACTAACACTGTAGATAAACCATTCTGACTATAGGACCATAGCTGGCACACATCCTGTCAGAGTTGTATCTTCGGCATGGACAGCAAATCTACTAGTATTTGATTGTAGCTAGATTTAGTCAGAAATACAGTTTAAAAAAACAGTATAATACTCTGGTCAGCCACAACATTATTACCACCTGATAGTTTTACTGTTGTGGTGGGCAGGAGTCAGCGTGGGCACTCTGATCCGCCTGCAGTTACTGTATGCAGCCCTGTTCTGATGTGGCTGTACATGATATGTCAGTCCATGTTGACCACAGTTCACCACAACATTGATATCATCGAGTGGTTTTAATGTTGTGGCCTATGTGTGTATGCTTTGCGGTGTATTTAAAAAAGATGATTGTACATGATAGACTGAAAAAAAAAGAAAAATAAAAAAATAATAATAATGGTTAAATGGTTCACAGTTTACCTTTTATCAATCCAGCCTGTAAACAAGAGCCACGTGATAGTTTTATTAAATAGAGTTGAGTATCTTATGACATGGTGTCAGTTTGTTTGTGTGGTGCAATATTTAGTCCTAAAACTAAATGGAACATCTAAAGAATTGCTACCAGCACTTGGTATTTGTCTCCTGCTTTTAGAAGAAAATCCTAAATCGCACTTCAAAACTGGGCGACAGTTTTGCTCACGACATTTGACCTTTCACCAGTTCAATTACCAGTCTGCTTTCATCTGTCAAAGAGGCTCCACTTCCTTCTGCATTTCCCTCCCCCTCTCCCCAACCCTGCATCACTTTGAGCACAACATGGCTGTAACCCCTCAGTCCCACAACAGGGCTCGCGTTGCTGTCATCTGCTCTAAATGACTTTCACAGGTAGTGGGGAGGTTCACTCTGATCTACTCTGTGCTGCCTGGATCATTAAGGGACCCTGTGGCTCAAACTTCTGTCAGCGATCATTTCCAATTAGGTCTCCGTTTTGCACCACACGTACCTTAGCACCCATGGGGGACAGTGCTTCTTACATCAAAATCACAGAGGTGGGGAGAGAGACATTATGATGAGCGTTCATATGGTAACCTCATCGCCATGAGAGAAACGGGACATGTTTCTATGGTAATGAACTCAGATTGACTAATTAAAATGCTTTTGGCATTGGGATTTCTGTTGATTTTGAAAGAGTGAAAGCAGGAACATTGGAGTATGGGGCTCATCAAGTCATAATCACCTCTTCAAGTGAATTCATTTTGAAAATCTACTCAAATAATCTGAAGTAGGAGTGCTCATAAGTCTTGCCTTGCCTGATATTGTTCAGTGCGTGAGAGAAATTACTCACAAATCAATAGTGTGTAGGTACACGATCTGAATACACCGCCAGAGCACTAAGTGGTGAAAATTTCAATTACTTTCACGTATTTCTAAGCTATGTGGTTATTCTCTCTTACTTAATCAGTTTTTGCTTCCACAGCCACACAGAGCATTTTTAATTGTCTTTCTGCTATGACAATTAGTGATTCATCTTTAAGCTATTAAGAAGAGGTAGATAGAAATTGTTTCAAAAGTAATGATGCAGAGTATTGAGCACTGACTAAATTATCGTTATTTCTACGGTGAGACTTCTAAATCAAATTGCACCTATCATGGATTATGGTCTGCTCCTTGTAATGGACAGATGTGATATGATTTTTACACAACAAGCTGAATACAGCTCTATAAAATGGATTGCTAATAGCCTTTAAAAGCTCTTGTGCTAATAGGTGTACTGCATGCAAAGTTATTTCATAAACACCTCGCAATTCGTTTACCACTTGTGATAAACAAAGTGATGTGGAGTGACACAAACAATGGGCTTTCCCCAAAATAATAAGGTGTTTCCTAAATTTCTTCTCAAGAAAAGCGTATGACAGATTCACGATGTATTCTCAACAGATTCTTATATTCACAAATCACATTGTCCTCCTAAGTTAAAAGCATGTTGTCACTGTTCCTATTTGGCAAAAAGAAATCTTAAAACATAGACTTGAAGAGGGAAGTTGAAGATGTGAAGCACCAGACTCTTTAAGGAGTAATTCAATGGTTTAGAAGCAAACAGCAAATCAGCTTCTTGATAGCTTCTCTGTTTCTGTTTTGAAAATAGTTTGGTTCCTTCAGTTGGTGTAAACAGAATGTCTACACTGTATTTTGGATTTGATGCTTTGGAGCTGGTGAAGTTGTAAAGATCTTGGGTATAATTAATATTCACAGTTATTCAAATATTTTTGTAAATTGGGCAGAATAATTTTTTGTCTTATAAATTCAGGCACATATTTATTATTACTCCTGACTTAGATAAAGATCAGATCACAATTTTAAGACAAATTAATGCAGAAAACCATGAAATTCCAAATGGTTCACATACTTTTTCTTGCCACCATATGTGTCAGCACTAAAACGCCATACTGTTACTCTGCTTTTCTTTGTCATAATTGAAAGCAGATGAAATAAAAAGCATAGCTGCTCTGTTCTGAACCTAAATCTATGGTGTTTTTCATCCAGGTTTTTCTCTAACACCCCTGCAAGCCCTCAAACAACCAGTGGAACCACAGAAAAAATGTGTTACTAAACTACAAACAACTACTACTGGTGACTGAGTGACTGCCCTATCACCAAAATCAGCGTGATGCAAGGATCATATTCAAAGCAATAATCACTGATGTTGTCATTCAATAGTGAAACTGAAAAACAAAATAGAGGTAGTCACCTGAGAAGTGACGCTTATAGAAGCCCCAATGTTTTTGTTATGTAAATTATGTGACATGGTGGACATTCTTCAAGGCTTAACTTTCTGGGTCTTTGCAGCTTTGAGTAAAGGCAAAGTAAGAATTTCTGCTGCTTGCTGGTGTGAGACACTCATTCAGTTGTCTTCTTGTTACCTGACTGCATGGGCACAACTCCCAGCTCATGCTGTTTTCTCATTTGGCCCACTGCAAGCTAACCATCTTATCCCTAGTCATTTTAACTATGTCATGTCCAAATAAGGAATAAGCAAAAAGTAGATACAAACTGGAGTTATTCTGGTGATAGGGCAGTCGCTCTCCCAGTACATGACCTGTTCTGCTTTGGAAGGTAGTGCACCACTTGGCAGTAACCCACAACACATACAATGATGTACACTGCAGATTTGTGCAATGCTGACATTTGCCCAAGGAGACTGGATTGCAGAATGAGAAGTTATGTGTGACGGGCAGAATGAATTAAAATCCTTAACTGTTTTTAGTGTGGAAAAATCAAACCTTGCACCAGTCCACCAGTGGTTTTAATATTGTGCTAAAAATACTGCCAACTAAATTTGGCAACTTTCAGGAGCCTGAATTTCTGTCTGAGTCTGTGTGCAAGATGCTACAATGCTGTTATGTTGGCCGAGGCTTACACGAACCGAGAGAGTCCACACAAAGATTATAAATGCCAATTAAATTTAATGAAGTATCTAAGAGATATGTTCTGAAAGGTGCTGGTGGTGTAAAGCAAAACTGGATGAGTGCTTGTAAGAATGCGACTGTTTAGAGAGCACGGCTACTTGGTGAAATGATGTGGAAGCTGAGAGAGACAGAGAAAACCTAGGAAAACATGGTATGGTAAACACACAGCACTCTCATTTCACATGAGTACCTACCTGTAGTTGAACTGACAGCACAGTTAGTTAGTTTTAGTAACCATTAACAGATTATTTGATTAACATGTCTGCAAAAATTCAGCAAATTCCAAATTCTGTGTTTTTTAAACAAAACAAATTCAAGAATAGAAATATATGATTCTTGTTCTTTTTACTACCAACTACATAATCTGGTTGTGTGGCTGATGAGGCAGTGGCATAAGTGGTGTGGTGTCTTGTGGTCTTAATCCTTTTGTTTAGTTGTATGTTTTGTAAGATTAGTGGGTATTTTCTGCGGGGGATTAATGGATTATTTTGGTTTCATTTTGATAAAATTGCTCCCAGTTGGTGGTTTTACTTGCCATTGTTCTTGTGTTAAAATGCAGCAAGAGCCAACCAGTTCAACTGGTTAAACCCTGCTGTAAATAGCAAATAAACCATGGTAATTGCCATTTGTGGCTCTGAATAGTTAGTTATTTTTAAAAAAGAAACCCTTATTAAAAACAAACAAAATAGCTGTACACTGTTAACAACCAAACATGCAAAACCACTACTACTATTCCCAGTCTCTTTATTTAAGTTTAATATATCATACGTAGCCAAATCAGGATTTTTACATAGCAATTAAAATGAATCCCTAAGGTAATCTCCTGCCATGAGTACTCTGTGAGATTAAAGTAGATTATATTGGATTATGTCCATTGACCTGATTTACTGACCGACTGCCTCTTGTTATCCAAATAAGACTTGAAAATCTGACCTTCAGCAGTTGGATTTAGAGGTTCAGAGAAACTGTGGCAAGCAGTGAGATGCAAGCACCTGTCAGTTTCTAACTCAGTGCAATCATACACAGAAGAAGCTGTGTACAGATCAACATTTGAGCAAAATTTAAATAAATAAATAGGTGGGAAACACCATCTAAATCACATATAACCAATAAACACAGAAATGGCCTCTTCTGTACACCGAGATTAATCAACTTCTATCTTATAAGATCTGGGTCATGGCAAATTGTGCCAAGAACAAGAGCTCAGAATCCTCTCCTCCCCAGATCTATGGAAACATAACATCTAAACCTAAAATCCAAAACTGTCCACATGTTAAAACTAATACAACTAAAATCTATAATTTGAGTATAAATGCACAAACGTGCACATTTGAAACATGGTATTAAAACATAGAAAGTGATTATTCTCAGGACATTTCAGCTACAGAAAGATAATACAGCATGAAGTGAAGGACCTGTGTCCAATGCAGTCACATACCTCCCACCAAGGCTATCATGAGAAATGAGTCATTAAATGCCATTTGAAAATCAACTTGCTATTGTTACTGTCATTGTTGTTATTGTTGAATGGCATTGTGGAAATCATAGTCATTATTGCACATGAAATAGACCACAGAGTTTTGCCTGTGTCACTTCAATGAGGGTGGGGCCACAGGATTGAGCTGCATGAAAAATCATAGTTGTTTTAATATATAAATATATATATTTTGTACAATAAATTCTTAAAATAAGAAAATACCATTAAAGACATCATATATCAATAAATGTCTATAAAATTATTTGTACAATACAAAAATATTATGTAAGTAAAATGAATGTATAGTGACTTTCAGCAGGAAACAAAAGCAAACTCCAGTGTTAAAGTCTAAGTGCTAGTTGCTGCAGTAATCAATTCTACCTGACATGACCACCAACTGGTCTGAACTGCAACAGCTGAATTATTTCCCTTCATATCTTATGGAGCAAAAACAGCAAGTAAAGAGTTACTGTTCTGTTTCTGACCTGATAAATCCACCATCTTCCCCATCCACTGAGGACAGACACTGCAGTTTACCCTCCTCTCTGCTGCAGCACCACAGCCTCTAACCCACCTCATTTTAATTGCTCACAAGCTTTATCATAATATTTAGAGGTTATAGTTAACAAGATGGCCAATTAATTCAGAATACTAATTAGGCAGTAATGAATGTGTCACAGAGACAGCAATAACTGCTGGCTGATCCACAAACAATGACAGGGCAGTGAAACTGACATTGGCCCAAATTAGCCCCCTGAATTAAGTAGGTTGGAGTGGATTTTTGTTGGAAATAATACTAGGAACATACTTGGGAACAGAATAATGTCAAGGACATTTTCATCAGTCAACATTTATTTCAGTTGTTGACATTTCTTCTGCAGCTAATCAATTTTTTGGGGGCGTCCTCCAATGAGATACAGTTAGATTTATAGGTGACTGCATCTATACAAATACTTTTCAGGTTTCAAATCCCACATGACCTGAGCTCAGTTGCACTTGAATAACTCAAGCTTTTTGTTTTTCATATTACACATTAATTCAATGTACATGTTTTACTAAAAACCCTTTGATGTACTAAAACAACTCTTCACAACATGATCAAAAGTGTTTCTATGTTCATAAACAGGAAGGAAGGTTTAGGCCCTTGTTAATTATGATGTTTCCAACAGATTCATCAAAATACATTACAGTCATACTGTTAATGGTGCTTTTATCAACTGTAAATATGTGAATTTTAAACAAAATAACAGCTCATTTTAGTTTCTTCAAATATTTTCTCAACAAGGTAAAAATGAGCTTATTTATACCATAAAAATGAAACAGAATGATGTTATTTTTTTTTTTAACACTCCATACATACATACATACATACGTACACACAGAGACTTAAGTAATTATTGAAATTTGACAACAGACATTTTCAGTCAAACACATTTTTGCAGGTTGCAGAATAGGTTTAGTTAAATTATGAATAGATTATAATTATGAGTCGTTCGGTCACTGGACCTTTTAAAATGTAACAATCTACTGTAAATAAACTGATCTCTGTAATTCATTCACACATGAGTACATATGTTTACAAATGGAAAAATAAAAAACTACTCCTATGTTCATTTGTTGATAACTAATGCAGTTGGACAACTGTATTTTCATACAGAAAATGAAGCTTTTAGTATAAATTAACTGTTTTTTTAATGGATTTAATGACTATATTTAATAAACATTAAGCCTATTTTAATTAAATCTGTGTGAGTTAGCTTCATGTAGCACTGTTATTACTATTTTTGTGTTGCACAAGCACCAGCAGTTTTAGAATAATGTTTTTATTTATATTTCTAAACAATTTATCTTCATAATGTCTTTGATATTTTCGTCTTGCCTATCTTCACTTAAAATGTCTACAGATAATTCTATTGAAGTTATAATTCAAAAATTTTCTAATGCACCTTAGCAGGAATTCAGATTCAAGTGTCATGAACAAGAAGACAGACTGAAAACATTTAAACTTTTCATACTTTGAAAATACAAAAAAGAGTCACCTTTCTATTTTCAATTCAGGATTTCACATCACAAAACGGAGGAAAGAAAAATCACTCAGTGGGTTGAATACTTCCTGAATACATGACATTTAAAGTTCAGTGACTTTTTAAATAATAGAATCTTGCTTATAATTGGTTGGAGGATATTATCTTGAGAACACAGCAAAAAATCAGACAGGGTGGGATTCCTTTCAGTGAGACCAAGGTTGAATTTTGATATTACAGAATGTTCTTTATATGACACAATACTCTTTTTTTTTTTTCTTTGCAACTAATTTCTACATCTGTTACAAAATGGATGGCAACACACTCTCACCATTAAAAGTAATTAAAGTCATTAGTTTTAATGTCAGGCAGTCTGGCGCTCATCCATTTTGTACTCCTGGGCTACATGTCTGACTTAACCTGACTGCTGTTGTTAGAGCTTGATTTCGTTTCCTGTATTCCGGTATTTGCTAGGCTAGAAAGAGAGGGTAGAAATAGGAAAGGGAGAGATGCATTATTCATACAAATTAGATGTTGCTACTCTAGTGTAAATCAGCATCCTGCCACAGGAAATGGAGAAAGACAGGAGATAGAAAGTGCAATGTCCACTCCTCCCACTGGTCCACAGCATCTGTCTCTAAACAGCCAACTGCCGGTTCACCAAACATGAAGCATGTGTGAGGCCTTATCTGTTCGCCTCTGATGGGCTGCCAAAATTCAGGGCTAAGGGGACAGCAAGGCAGCCATGCATCTTAACCCTCCTCCCTCAACCCTACTACTTCACCAAGGCTACTGTGCAGCCGCTGACAATTTCCTGTGAGGATGCTGACAGAAATACAAAAACACACACATGCAGTACAAAAAGGCGTGCACACACACACACACACACACACTCACAGTAACTGTGTAGTTTGGTATGTATTAAGCATGGGTTTGCACATGTGCACACACACATACATTTTCATCTCCACAGGCCTTGTTGGTAGCCTGCCTGGCCTGCAGCAATCTCTTACAGAAGAGACAGAGGATTTTCCAAGCTGATCCACATTCTAACAGCTCTACTGGATTACCATGCAAATACAGTGCCCTCCCCTGATATGTTCTCCATTTTCAACATACACCATGCTCCTGCTTTGGAATCAGTGAATGTTCTTAACTTATTCCCTCCATTCCTCTTTCCATCCCAACTCTCATCTCCTGCTCCAACACATGAGGTCAACAGAAAACCGTTGTGTATTCATGGTGGTGCTGTCCGCTGCTGTGACTGGTCACATGCTGCAAGGTGAAAGACACAGGGCTCATCTGATCTCGTCGGTGACTCTTTAAGCTGTCAGGAAGTACTTTATGTCATGTTCTTCTGTTCATCCCCTCTGTACCTTCACTGTGCACAAAGTCATGGGCAACAAAAGTCATGGGGGATGTGTCTTAAACTAGTTTAGTAGGTAGTGCACTGCCCGCGGAGTCACTCATATCCCAGTCCCAGTGCCAAAATCGTTCCAGTTCACTGGAAGTTCAGCTGCCCAGAAAATTTCCACACTGCATAGTAAAAAAAATAAAATAAAATGTGAACAGTACTGTTATCTTTCCTCACAGACTGGAAACAGTCCTTAAAATGTCCTTATACTGTAACAGTACATTTGAATATTTTATTAATATTCAATGTTTGTTTGTAGTATGATTTGCTGCATCTACTGACTGTCAGGGATGTTCACAGAGTTTTTCAGGAGACAGATAGAGTAGAAGATACACTATATATATATTCCAAATAAAGAATTCAATATTTTCTTTTATCAGATATACAGTAAGCAGGCTGCAAGAATACTGCATCATTTGAGGGATTGTGTTTGTTTTAATGAATGGCTGTATTTACTGTATTTATTGGTTCACATACAGGGCAAAAAGATTACCAGTTACAGAGTCAAGGGCAGTTTCACTGTTCGTTATTATCTGATCATCTGGGATTACAGTTTTATCAACAGCTATTTTATTTGCTGTATTAAAAATTAGAACAAGAGCTTGAAAAATAAATTGGTTTGGGCAGGTATCAATGTGACTCAGACAGTCAGCTCCCAGAGTCCTCAGAGAGGATGTGCTGCGCCATAGATTTAATTAAAAACCACAAATTAACAAATGAATATGTGGATTAACCTGACAGGGGTAATAAGACAGCTATTTAAATCATTTTACAATCACAGAGCGTCAACTATCAGTAAAAACTCAATCCACTCTTCCTTTGCAAAAAGCCATACACACAAGTAGCCAGTAAGAACTATGTGATCCAATGCATTTAAACTAGCCATAAAAGCTAAGAAAAAACGCCTACATTAGGATAAATAACAGAAGAAGACATATGTAAGATAATAATTCAGACAAGGAAAATGATGATGATATGTGTTGTTGAACAGGAGTTGACATGGATCAGGAGGAAATATGATAAAAACTGTTCTTATTTTATTTAGTATCACCAACAGGTATTGACTTGAGCCAAGTCAGGGATATGACAGAAGCTTGAGTCACTGTATAGGGAGTACGTTTGCTTGTCCGTGTTGTTGAGTCAACAACTACCACGCACATCCCCTGAATCATGTCACAGGGCATCGACTCTTACAACAGAAATGATTCTGCAGTGGCATTCGGTGTGAAGGGATGCTCAGTGTCACTGAAGTAGAACTAATAGTACTGGTGGACACAGTGCAGAAGACCTACGAGTGCACCAAGCACACAAAGTGGCACACAGTTGGCCTGTTTTCTGTTGAATCAACAAGGTGCTGATTTGCTTAGATTTAGTAGCGCTGTGCTCTGGCAACCATGTTAAATCTTGTTGAACCGGGCAGTATGAACACAAGGTACAGAGACACATTCTGGGTTTAAAGCACAGCTTGAAAGAACAAACAGTCAAGTCCATAATGTATGTATTATCGTGATTTTGGCTTTATACACAGCCATAATGGATTTCAAAAAGGGTCCCCAGTTTGAGGGTCTCCAACATGATTGGACAGTAATTGGTCATTATAAACAGTAAAACGTTAATGAAGGGCTAAACCTACAGTACTGATGCACTGATGGTCGGACAGAGAGCAGAACCAGACTATGGACCGGTTTTAAGCTTGCTCCTTTATGACCAGTGACCAACTGACCAGTCTGAGTTATCTGATTCTGTGCCAGGAAAATGTACATGCAAAAAAAAGTTCAGTTACCTTGAGCGTATTTTGAGATTTATTTAAGTGAGAGTGACAGAAATATGAAAAAGTTCTTTATTAAAGAATAAAGTAACAATTTTTTTTTGTATTTTTGGTGCATCTTTAGCTAAAGCCATTAACCTGCCTATTTACAAGTAGAATTTAACACTAACTGAATTTTTACCACAAGCAAAAAATACATATAAACCACATCCCTAGTGTATCATTGGCTTAGGAAGTTGTTATGTAAGTTTTTATGCTGACACATTAGCTCATTTTAGAGGTGGTGGGATTGCATTGGAAAGCAGTGAATAAAATCAAACTCAAAAAATTGCTCTAGGCATCAGACAGCTGCATCAAAATACTCTAAACTGTTTAAGCTGTTGAGGGATGTAACACATCTCCAGATCCAGTTTATTTCACACCCTGGTTGAACACAGACTCTAAGTCTGCAAAAATGCTGAATTTCTTTTGTAGGGTGGCCGGGTTTACCCTTAGAGACATGTTTGGACAGCTCAAAGGAGTATATAGTAGGAGCTGGTTGAGGTGGATTGGGCAACTGATCAGGAAACCTATTTGGGTTTTTGGGGCACATCGAACGGGCAAGAGACTCTAGGAGATAGATCGCCGGCATTGGCATTACAGGGTGCAACAAAGCACAATGTGAAGGACAGGCTGAATACATTATTACTGGGAGGAATGCATTATGAGAAGGTGCAGACAGGTCAGGTATAAATAATGGCCAATCATGCCAGTTCCTATCACCCGCTTTAAAAACAACGAGTGAGGGACAGAGACTGAGGTCAATCAATTAATTACTATGAAGTTCAAGAGTTAACACATTAAAAATACACAACATCACAATTATTAATATGAATCGCCATAAATGTGCTGTCAAAGAAAGAATTAACACGGAGCTAATCACTGAAGCCACTGCTGGAAATCTGTGAGCTGCTTATGCTGTGCAACCAGGTTACAGGAAAATTGATCTTCACTTGTCTTCTACTCTGCATATGTGAAAACAGCAACTTTTGTCTTTGAAATGCAATAGATAGATGAGTGTAACTGCAATATATAAGTCCCTAAATATTTTTAAATTATAAATTATTATTATATAAATTTAAAAAAATGACTGTATTTAAATTAATAGATAGGCTGTGCCTGCAGTACCTAAAGTGGAGGGTGCAGGATTTTGGAGCAGTACCATGAGTTGACTGGAAGGAAAAAAAAGTTAATTTGACTGAAATTTGGAACTAGTTTCTAGCGCTGCACTATCAGCATTTTTTTATGATTTATTATGTAATGCTGTTGCGCTGCCTGAGAATAAAATAGGCCCTCAGCTTCATTCTTCACTGTCCAGCAGCAGTTAAAAGCCTGCATTTAATTATAGTGTAATAACAGGTTAAGGCCATTCCACATTGATTTAGAGATAATTGTAGTTACCAGGTCGGTTTTACATTAAGCTTTAATGGTCAGCACAGGAACAAACAAAAAAAATGCAAATGAAAGTTTGTTAAATTACTGTACACAAAAATGTTTTACTAAATCATGGTATGCAGATGAAATAAGCGATGTCTCAAATATACAATTTTATTTCAATCAAACTACTGAATATTCAAGGTCAAATGGTTGTTCGTAAGTAGCTCAGTCATGACAGCTGGGCTGACCTTTCTACAAAATTCTGGGCAATAGGATCATATAATACTGTATTGTTGGTAATCGTTTTATTGTATTTATTATTATTATTATGTTAATCAGAAGTTGAGTAGGAGGTAAACTTGATCAGTGAAAAGTGTTTTTTGATGTTGGAGTGGTCCCTGTGTGTATGCACTGGTGTTTGTAGTAAGAGGGGCTCTGAGTACGTTCTATCACTAATGTTGTTTATGTCCAAAATGAGAACCAGAATTGCACCATATTACCTAGTTCACATAACCACAGTCGAAGCTGCATCTCTAAGTTGATCTGATGCTTAGAAAATTGCAAAAGCAGGTGCAGCCTTAAATAAAAAAGATTGGTGCCAAGGAGAACTACACAGAACCTTCGCTTGGATGAACATTGGCATTGTTCTTGCAGGAAAATAAAGACCTAGAGAGCTCATCTAGAAATGCCTTGGGGCTAAGTTACTGAACCTGAACCATTATGACCTAACTCTGGTTAAATGAAAGTTAGATAGATGGAGAGATGGAAAAAGACCTCAATGTACGTAATAATCCATTAACAAGTAGCATGGTTGCAAAGCGACAAATGAACATGACCAATATGATTTCTAGATATATTTGAATGAAATATGACACTTGAAATATATATTGCAACCACTTTCAATGAGCTTACCCTGACAGAAGTGAGAAGATCATTTTTATAAATGTGGATTTAATCGCATCCTTTGAGTCCAAATACCCAAGGTAATCTGTTATTCCAATCTGAGCCAGTTAGAGCTCACACTGCAGTGCACTGGACAGAGATGTAAAATAACTGTATGAAACTGAAACTGTGAGAAACTGTCAAAACCATAAATCAAATCAGTTGTTCCTGGCTATAAGTATGTGTTAGTGTTCATGACTCACACTGTGCTGTAAAGTTTGGTGTACTGCATTAGCTGCTAGTTCTGCAGTAAATGAGCCAACTTCACCGTAGCTATGCAGCCACACTCAGACATTGCACTGTAGATGTCTTCTTGGAAATTCAAAGCTCCTTTTACACTATAATGCTAGTAAAGACTCTATGTTTTTTACTTCGTCCTTGCCTCTTAATGTCTTGCTCCTGAGTGAACTGTGTGAGTGAATGGGGTAGCAGCTTGCCTGTAAAATTGTCACTCACTGCATAACTGAAAAAAGTGGTTCAACTGAAAAGGACCATGGTGGACTGTACAACAAAAAATAACAACACACACAAGTAGTCTTTTTTCTTTTGGGCAAATTAGATAATAAGGAGAATGCCCAGGTTAGCGCAACAAACCCATTGATGTCTGTGATGACCGTACATAAAGGTTGCTAGTACAAGTTTAGATTGGCCCCTTCAATAAAATATTTGTGTTCACAACACATTTCAATTTGTCTGACCATAGACCATCGGAGGTGTGCTCATGCAATGCCTGTGTGTAAGTGATCAGGTGAGTATGTGTTTATTTGTGTGTGTGCAGGGCCAGGAGAAGGAGGAAAATGTGGACTAAAACAAGGCTAGTGCCATGTCACAGATATTTCGTATCACTTGAAAGAGCCGGAATGACATAGGGTGCATTTTCACGGGATGCCTGCTGCCAAAAGGACACTAAGTGTCCAAATTTCAAGACAAGCGTTGCAGATGCCACAAGGGTGCTGTCATAGCTATTTCAAATATAGCTCCAATCACATGAGAGAATAGTAAAAACTCCTCTTATGGGCTTTTATGTTGCAAGATTTCTTGGTCACTGCATTACAATAAAGATAAAAAACTAATGGATTTAAAATTATGTGAAGCTTTTTTGAGGAATTTCAGTAAACCAGTGATCTATCAACCTTGCAGCTAGAGAACAAAACTGTGGTTTCTAGAATGAAAGTAGATTTAATCCCTCTAAGTGGCTGGACAAGGTAATGATGGGGCAGCACAGCATGTTCAAGCACACACTGCAGAGAGAGAGCCAGGATATATACATCTATATATACATCTGCACTGAATGACTATATAATCTTCCAGACATCACACCCTTCTTAAACCCTGTGTAAAGGCTGTATGTGGACATTATCAAAGTATTTTCACTGACAAGTGACAAAAGACATGTCTGCAATGAGGCAAATGTGCATCTGAAGAACATAAGCAAAATTGCTTTCAAAATTTTGGTTTAGCAAACAATCCAAAATTATTTAATGCATGATATATGTTTGCAAGTTCATGCAAGTGCAAATAATGCACTTTTGTTATCATAAACATATTGCAGTTTTCTCAGAGATTTAAAATAAGTATGTTATTTTAGTCAAAAGAGATAAGTTATTCCCCTATTTGCATGACTCATCCACAAGTAGAACCACTGTACAAAATCCTGATCATTATGAACTCATCCAAACACTAAATTAATCAGAAATAAGCAACTTCTGAGGCCGTGATATAATACAGACATCCAAATTCTGACTGCTCAACATTAAATATTTACAATTTAACTCAGACCCCCAATACAAATTCATGAGGCACTTTAGAAATTTATTTTGGTCCTTATGTGTCACTCAACTGTAAATGAGCAGGCGGTGCTACAGTCCCAGAAGGTTGATATTGTCAAGGTAGCTTTAAGCTCTGATTGCATGCAAGCTGTTATTTCCAGAAGGTATATGAAGTGTTACTTGTAGTTATATAAACATCTCTTGTGCAAAGCTGATGAGGTCTCCATGGCACCCACCCACTGCGGTGAACTGTCTGTCAGCAAAATTACTATTTAGATTAGTGTTTGAAAAACAAAGCAGCTAGAGTTTTGGCAGAAAGTACTGAAATTTTACTCTTGCAGTTCTTAAGTAAATCCAACAAGTTCTGCCAAACAAACTGTCACAACATTTATTGTCTGAGATGTGTGAAGTGAAATTATCCTAATTTTGTAGCCTAATACTTACGTACAACTTAGATGCTCACTGACTCTATGGAGCGGAGGACTTATGGGTATCATCTCCATGTGGCATTTGGTATTTTCAAATGTATTTTCAAAGATGGGTTTGTGCAACACATAGCTTCATTCCAAAAAAACAGGATCATTCCTGAGCAAAATACAGCACTCAGTGGGTCACAGTTGAAATGGTCACAGTGTGTGTAGCTGTCAGGCGTGATAGTAGCACTTCTAACAGGATTACCCTCCTCACTTTCCCATAGGGACCTGACTCTTTCCATGATGGCCATCTTTGATAAAACTCACAGCACTTAAAGCTTAGGTAGGAATGCTAGTACCCCACGAGTACACACAAGCTTTAACACTTCACAGCGTTTGTCTACGGTACCAAGGATCGTTTGTGCCCATGTGAGAGAAGTGGCTTGGTTTAGGTTGTGTTCATGCTAATTAGGTGGTGCAGTGCAACTTACAGCTGTCCTCACAATGTGTCTCGAGCTTCATCCGCTCTCTTTTTTTACTTAAACACAAACATCCAAACTTTTTGCATAGCTATAGAAACACGTACGTGACAAACTTTAAAAATGTGCCCCAAACAACCATCACATTTGGACAAAAACATATTGTGTTTTCTATGATGGGCATAGTTTATGTAGGCATCGTACTAGAATTTAAAGCGTCTTGTATATCTTTTTTTGTATCTGGCCTTAGACAATGCATGCCAGGAATTTTAGGACCTCACTAAAGGAAGTCTGAAATGCAGGCTTATCTTGCAGCGAATCAAGGTTTGCCTTGCTGCATTGCATGGTGTCCTCCTGAATCTTATTATCATGCTAATGTAGGGGGATACAAAATCCTTAAATGTTTGTTGGATATGAACGGAAATTGCCAAAACGACGTCCTTTCGTCAGGAGACTTGTACTAGCATTTCAAGGCTGCTGTCTCTGTTTCTCAAGGACAATTTCCAAACTGTTGTCAGCGTGATCTCCCGTTTTAATGAGATCAACTGCTTACCGTAGCAGTCGCTATGGTGATACAGTAAAAAGAAAAGGTTATATGAGACCCATTATACAGCTTCAGTTAAACCAGTGAACCAGGCCTGGAATGTCATAATAAAAAGACCTCATCTTCCTCTCGTCCTCTTTTTAACACACCTTTTCCTTTTCTATGCTAATTGCCAGAAATAAATCACACCCACCTTCTCCTCCTGCTGCAGCGCCTTATTGGACAGATTGACTTGATTTGCGCTGGCTGCAAAACAACAATATGTGGAATGCAATATAATCTTAATGACAAGAGAAAAATAAATGTGGGATTTGTGTTCTTCAATGCACAGAAGCATGCTAGATATATCAGTTTTATCAGTCAGTCTGTGGGATGTTTGTAGGTGGAGGCTCACTAGGACAATTCGGCAAAGCACAAGTGTGTGGCCCAATGGGGAAAATGGGGGCAAGGCTATTCATTTGTTTGTGTGGGAGTAGAGGGAGTATCTTATCGAACAATACTCAAGAGGGGAAAGGTTTCTGCTGCTGGCTCTTGAACCAGAACAATAGCACTGGACTGCTTTCATTCTAAAGGCTAAAGAAAAAAAGAAAAAACTCCACGAAGCAGAGGATGGAAATTCCCATGGCATCATGAGCTGCAAAACTATGTCTTATCCGAAGTGTGTAGTTTAGACTACATACCAAGAGTGCAGAGCACTTTCAATTTACTGTGAAACACAAGAGAAATGGGAAAGGATCAATTGCTTGCACAAGAAATTGATTCCCCAACTAGTAGAACATCTGAGGGACAAAGAGGAACACATTTTCCAGCCTTTCAATGGAGTTTTGGCCCAGATGCTCACATGCACTTTGTCTCAATTAAGAGACAGAAAGATTTATGAAAGGAATATTGAGTTTGTGCATAGACTACAGGTTCTACTGGCCATTTTAAGAGTCCCGCATGAGAGTGGAGAAGAAAGCAGAGCACTTTGTCTTCAACATCTGCGATTCTGTGAAGTCTGTGCTCATGAGCTTTAGAAGAAAAAGAGCCCACACGTGCTGCACAGAGTCATACACATAAGATATTACAGGAAAAGATAACCCACCATACACTTTATTGTCCCCATGGGAGAGATTTGTATTGGACTCCACATTACTACCGCAAGTACCGCCATCACCTGCAAAACACACATACAGGGAACACGTTAACAAACACATGCAAAACAATATGTGCAGTTTAAGGCAGAAAATATAAGATCTGTTTGTTGTTTTTGTTGTTTTGTTTTTTTTTTCAAAGGAGAGGACCAGTTTGATTATCCGCAGACATGTTGGAAATAGCTCCACTGTGATTCCATCAGGCCTCCTCCATGTGTTTGGAGAGAGACATTGAAACAGGAACTGAACATGAAGTGTTTTGATCAACAAATTATCCTCAATTGCAAAGAAGGAAATAGTGTCCAATTTCATCTCACAGTCTGTAGTAACAACTCAAATCTCATATAAAAGTTGTTCAGATCCTTTTGTAGACTGCCTAAAGCGACCAAACACTTCATGTTAGTAATAGCCATTATGGAGTCTCACAATATTTTTGATTTTTTCTTTCTGGCTGTTTTCTTTGTACTTTTAGCAACTATGTTATGTGTGATGAAGATTATATAATCAATTCTTGCCTTGGTGGCTTTATTTATAAACTTGTTGTAAAGGATGTACTGTATAAGTCAGTGCCAATAAAACAACCTTCCATTGACTCCACATTGTCCTTTGACCAAACACTCTTCAATATATTAGACACTGGGGTCTGGCTGTATTAGAATGTTTTATTTGCCCAATGCATTTGTCCAAAACACTATTGTTTCATGTGGAACTTTTAACATATTGGTAATGAATGGTGAATGAAGTTAAAATTACCAGTGGATAAAAACAAGGGCTCCTGCGGTGCCCTGCAGTTGATGCTGGATGCAATTAGGTGTTTGGCCAGCAGCATGTGTGTTACCATGGGAGGGGACATGGGCTGCACAGATAACAATGTTCCCGAATGTTCTCATAATAGTGTTTTGGTCCATCTCCTTGAGGACCACGCAAAGACATGATTCTGCTGTGTTTACATTTAGGATGCACATTGTCAGGCTACTAGAGGTCAAAGTGCTTGGAAGACTATACAATTAAAAACAAAATTACCCATTGTGATACACACTGTCATAATAGACTGTAGAGTGTTTGCTATCAAGACCACACCAGAGTTTTGTTAAAATGTCACAATCATCACAAATATAAGACCTATAAGGGCTCCTCTTATTTGTGATGAATTGCTGAAGCAAAATTTTGTGTTTGTTGTTTGCTTCTCCTGACAAATCAGTGGAGAAGTTATAGACAGGAAAGAAAATTAATCTGAAAACAACAAGATGCACTTCCTTTGGAGCAAAACAAAACCTACAAGCGACTGATTAAAATAATGAACACAAGTTAATGATTATACACTTCTTTTTTTCGTCAGACACCAAAGTTAAACGCCAGCATTATGATTAAGTGAGGTGTCTTCTAATCTTCTGTCTGGGTGGGTTGATTGGGAGATTAGTGGAACACAGATCACTTTAGGAACATTGAAATTACAGTTAATCATGGTGGCTGATGATGATTGTAAAGCTCTTCAGACCACAATCCATAAATTTAACTAATTATTTAGTCAATCACGAAAAAAAAAAAAAACAGCCCACTGGCAGTCACGATCAGATAATGTAGCTGGAGTAATTCTAATGATTGAAATACTAATAAAATATTTCATCAGATAATCAGTGGTCTGCAATGGACTTTATTGGGAGAGTAACCTTTTCCAGCACACATACATACACAAAACCTTGCTCAGAGATAAATACATTGTGTGTGTATGAAGGTAAGGTTTCACGGAAGGTGTGTGTAAAAAGCATCCCAGCAAAATGCCACATGGAGCGGAAGAGACACCCAAGCTGCCTGAATACCACTCTTTTATGACTGCTGCTCTGACAGAGGGGCGGAGAAATATGAGATATATTTGAGTTCCTATGAGTTCTTTTACAAGTAATGGCCAAGACTGGAATTTTGGTCGCTTATCATCAAAAATCCTTTCAGAGTAAAAGAATGAGCAGAATCTCAGATGGCTTAAAACATATGGTCAATGGTGGTTAAGTGGATTAAAATAAAAAGGCTACATTCAAATATATCTATATTTTAGAGGAAATGTTTTTCTTAAGTAATCTTTATTATAGAGTGTTCAAATATTAATAGTGATGGTGGTGTTGTTATATGTTACATATTGAAACCAAACCTTGACATGAACACTAAGCCAATATGTAAGAAAGAGCAACTAAGAAGAATGGAGGGATTCAAAACTGAGCTAAATGGCTGAATCTGCATCTCACACAGAATAAAATCCTTCTAGACTCATGTGTAACAACAAATAAACCATACACAACCTCACCTTATTTGTGTGACTTAGCTTTATTTAAATTCCTGATTGTTGTATTGTGATCTAGTCCCGGTTTATAGCATTTGTGTTTATGCTGCTATGTCATGAAAACATTTCCTGTCCCTGGTAACGTTAACCGATTACATTTTTACAGTGTATTACTATAATAGCGAACACATTTTTATAGAAAACCTAAAGCACACAGTGATTCTTAACGTATAGGTTACAAAATGTCACGCAAATTCACTCACTGCATATTTTGTTTTTTTTCATACAATATTCACACCAGATATACAAAAGCTTTTAATCGTTCGTGTAACACTTCAAATTTAAGGAAAATAGTGGTCAGGCTATTAAACAACTATGATTGTAGAGGAATAAGTAGAGGAAAGGAGAGTCCACTTTTTGGAACTGTAAACTAAACAAAGGGATTCTGTTGCATTATTCTAACTACACTATTTTTAAGGAGTCACGATGCACTTTGTGCACCCACCACCACCACAAGTGCTTTTGTGCACCACAAAAGCACTTCTTTACTTAATCAATCAATCAATCATGTTCACAACAGAATCTGCAACAATAATAACAGGGTAAATGCTTGCATTGATAGTTCAGCTATTATAGTTCTACAACATTAATTCTAACAATATTCTAACAATCACATTTACATTTAGGTCAAAATGAAAGGTTATAAAATGTTTGCAAGAAATAGATTTGACTATTACTTGAGATCAATGTGAATTGCAGTAGATGCACTGCAACACTATAAACACCAATTCACACAATGGCAGATTGTGTATGGTTATTGGGTAAATAGAGAAAGTAAGTTTTGAACATCCTTTGAACATTTTTTTCATTAACATTGAATGTATTGTGGATGTCCTCTATGTCTGGTTGATGATGGTACATGATTCATCAGTTTTTAATCATGATTGTTTGGGAGACAATCACTTCAGTGGTTTAATCACAACCTCCTCACCCCCACTCCCTCACACAGGCTGCTGTCCTCTCTGTCTTACTCTGTATGCTACTACATCAACACTGACCAGCATTGTGTGTCTTTTTATATCACATTACAATGCAAGGTAATGTGGGCAGATTGAACAAGGGTAAGATTTCTCCCTCAGAAGAGGAGGCTTTTTGTCTTCTTTCTTAATCTTTCTCCGCGAGTCATGCCCCAGCCTTCTTCGCTTACTTCATTAGTCATGCAGACGTACGGTGGTGGAGAATGGTGGAGCTTTTCATTGACTTTCCCTCCAGTCAAACACACAGAGGTCAGGCAAGTGTGGGGAAACCATTGAACTTGCTGTACCAGTCTTTACTTGATTCCTGTTTGCTCTGTAGTGATGATATTGTGTTTGTCGATGAAGTTTCAGGAAACTCAGCCATGGCAATAAACTCTACAAGATACTCCACAGGGGAATATCTTTTGCTTAAAAGTGTGTGTGTTATATTTCTATCGGCGCTTTTGCAGATTAAATCAACTTGTCATCAAAAGATATTATTTCTTTGCTTCATGTGTGAGGAAAGTTAAGTCTACCTAAGGGAGGCAAAACCTCCCATGTCTACCTTTCTTCTACGCCAAACTGCCTTTGATTTCTTTTGAGCTATATCCTCTTCCACCGAACATGAACCGTAATTTTACCAACTAAGCAAAGAAACACATGTGCAACTGGTGATGCTGTAACATAATTCTAGACCCTTTGGTCATAGATACAATGCTTATCTTTTTTGCCTTGCCACTGACTAAGTTGAAAGTCACCAAGTTTTACATATCCTTTGATTTAGCTGAAAAGTCTGGTGTACTTCTTTCAGACATTTACTGTTACTGTTTCCTTTAAAGCTTTAGATCTTGAATTTTAATGAGTAATCCCCTCATGGCTAATTGTACACATTTAACAGTGAATACAGGTGGCTCCTTTTGTTTAACACACCCTGTATGTTCAAATGATTGTTCAAGTCTCCCTGAGTGGCTAGAGCCCAGGAGTGACAGGAATGACATTTTCAGTCCTGTTCCAACCTGTCATTCTCTCTTAGGTGAGGAGGTTACAAAAGGTCAAACTGCCACTACCATTTGTTTCAAAGTGCCACAGTAGAGTAAAAAAACAACTTCTACTTGCTGAGTGCCACTGGTGAAAGGTATGGGAGCTGTCTCTCGTTAGATATTAGAATTTTGTACTTTTCCCTTGGGAAGGAATTAACTTGGCGATCCAGAGGATCACTCAAGCTTTTCGGTATCATGGGAAAGGCGATGCCTGGACTCAGATTAGACCTTGAACGAGGCTGGAATAAAAACAACTATGTCAGTCCAGTCAGCCTCTCCTATCAGTGTGATTTTCTTCAGGGTTTTTTTTACTTCGATATGCTTTGTCTTGGAAGAGACTTATTATTGTAACCTTTAGTATGAGGAATCAAGGGCAACCCCAATACATCATGGACCTCAAGCAAAGGCACTTCCCCTGTGCCAGCAAGAGTATCCTATTTGTTGGATGCCCTGTTTGGTGTTAGGTCACTCAGTGACCCTGGGGTTGTAACACTATTTGGAAAAGAAACAGTGATATCCCTGTTGGCACTGTTGCAGCGTTGTTATTTGAAGGCCAGGAAGTTCTGGGTTTCCACCTGGCCCTTGCTGGACATTAGTCTGCTGTGAGAAGCTAATGGCTGTTGCGAAAGTGAAGAAGTGTGTGAATGCAGGAAGGATAAACTAAAGGATGCCATTGCTGAGCTAAGGAGATATGTATTTTCCTATTTAGTGCGGATGGTGCAGCAACCATGGGAAAGCATCACCAGTATTGCAATTGAGATGTGACTAAGAGTAATGGGTTATAGGTGCATGATAGGGTCTTTGATTTATCCCCGGTTCTTGGCAAACATCAGAAAAAAGTTAAGCAGGTGTTGTTTTATAACCAAGAACATTCTGCTACCTACAGGCATGATCCTAAACTTGGTAAATGAATCAAATGAATTTATAATCTACTTTAAAAACTGACTTTAAAAATCTTTCTCTAAACATTTTGTAGTATTCTCTACTGTACTGCACTGTATTTTTTCTGTACTGTACTACTATCCACAAAATGTTCTGAAAGAGACAATTGAATGTAAGCCTCTACTAAATGGGCTTGTGGTGTCACCCATTACTCCTACTGTCATGTTATCAACCTCTTTAATAACACAATACTGTATACAAAAATCAAGGCAGTCAGTCAATGATTTCACTGAAGGGCGTTCAACCAACCAACATGTTGGTACTAACAGTGTGTGAGTCTACTGTATATTTTCCAAATAGCAAACAACATTCAGACAGTATGCCAACAGAAAAGTAGAGCAACACATTGCAAATTTGCCTTGTTATGTCTCCATATTGGTGCCAGCCATCATCAGAGGTATCATGTTTAGGTTTGTCCATCCGTTTACCTGTCTGTCTTGTTTTTTTCAGAAAATTAGCCCCGATCTTGCTAAATCCCAGTGCAAACCACAGTGTAAGCATTAGTTCCCCACCACTCCAATAAATACAGCTATCTAAAATAAAATGATTTAATAAAACTGATGAATAATTATGAGAAAGTTGCCATGACTACAATAAGTATCTACACTGAACATTGAACACTGTGCCAACTGTGGCAACAAAATAAATTCACTTTAACTGACTGTTTAAATGGACTGAAAACATATTTCTTGTTAGTACCTAGTGCCTGCTACTTAATTTCAACCTTTGTACCCCATAACTATGTCCTTGTTCTGTCAAAGTTGTGATATTAGAATTTCCTTTATTTTTCTGTAGCAATAAACTACATTTGAGACATTTTGAGTGTAGAGGGTTGGACAGCTCCATAGAGAATTGAATATTAAAGGAAAAAGAACATTTGACAGTAGCTAACTGTGGGAAAGATTGTGGCAGAACATGGATGATATCGGGGAAGATTACTTCAAAACACACACAGTTAGCTAGTACTGGCTTCAAATCCATCCCCGAGGCAGAGTTATATGTTGATTTTATATTATTGAACTTGAACAGCGGGATAGGGGTACAGTAGAAGTAGTACAGACTATACAGTAGTACCTTATAGTATAGTAATGTACAGTATTAAACTGTATATGTTCTGCTCATGTAACACCCTCCGATTAAGAACACATCAACCTCAAAGAGACTTTAACACTGTCTGTCATATTCTGAATCTGTCACAATTAATCCACATTACCTCTGATCTCTCGTGGTCAAGTTTAGTTGTTTGCTTGTCTATCACACGCACACACACAAACACACAAACACAAACACACACACACACAGAGACACACACACATTTCATTCATCACGTATAATGTGTATATTTGAACACATGATACACAGTGGCACCTTGATATGAGTCTTGCAATTAAACTCCATTCCTTGCTTGTGAAAAACAAGATATGACAAGTGTTTTCTTCACAGCCTTATTCAAACCTGACTACAATAATGATAATGAGCACTGCAAAGCCTAATTCTCATCCTTGATTAACTGAGAATGGTTAGATAAATGTCATAAAATGTTTGAAGATAATAGTTTCATTATCTTTTGTTTGTGACATATTCTGTGGGACAGAAAATGATGAGGTTTGAGGCTTGATCGTTCTTACACTGTTAAATGTCAGTCATGATCAAATTGTAATAACATATTGATATTAATATGACTCTCCATGAAGTGCTGTACATTGTAAAAATACAATTAACACAAAAGCATCATTTAATTGTTTGTTAGTACAGTACAGTATCTCTTAAGACTGTTTCTGTCATGTTTATTACAAATAAAGCCCCTAAATTATGACACTTTTTTAATGTGTTCCTCAAGTATCAATATAAGGTCCACTGCTTTATTATTCTATATATAAATAGTATAGTTTATTCTGCAACTCAACACTGTAATGTTTCCAGCACCGTTGCAATCTAGGCCTTCTCATGACTACATACCTTGTTTCATTTATAGAATGTTTTTTAAATTTTCAAAAAGACATTTTACAGAAGCACAAAACCCCAAATTCAATGCATACTCTTAATAGAGATGTAAGAAATACAGTTCAGCAACACTTGATTTCTACAGAACAACAGAACATCCTGGGTTCTGTCTTGATCTCCTATAATAATATTGTATCTCTAAATCTTATCATCAATATTCCAGGGCAACCATCATTATCTTCAAATATGTCACTCCATCCTGAAAACCAATAACTAAATATTTATAAGCCCCTGATACAAAATAAACACTTACTTTCAGATGAGTGATTTTATCCGCTGTTTAGTTAAGCATTTGGATAATCCGAGTAAGGTGACTACCAGCTTAGAAGTGGAATGTCATATGACATATTTCATACCCACTGTGATTATCCAGACCCACTTTATGTCCAAGCTCTCTGGATTCCACACTGCGTGTGCCAGGGCTTTACAGAAAACTATAAACAGCAGTAATGTAGGAGAAAAGGTAATGCGAAATACTTGGAACTGAGAAATTACTCCAGCTTTAGAGCTTCCGTGATTTGTGGATTCTGGAGAAAAACAAAATTGTGAAATCATACTATCTTCTAACTACTAAAGAAAAAGTAATTGTTACTATTCCATCTTACCTTCTTCTCTCTGTCAATATAAAACATATACATATGCTGTAGCTTAACAAATAAACTCACAGTGCAGACTCCCAGTCAGATAATGAATGATTTTTGGTTTGTTGTTTTTTCCCAAATTTCAATATGCTCATCGTTCCTTTTTCACTTCACATGCATTACCAGCAGGATTCAGCAAGCACGAACAGTGAATATGATTCAATTTAAATTCAAATTCCCACACATCATTCTAGTCAAGCACCATCAAGGGCACAGCTGCAGCAATTCTTTTTGTATGGTCAATGGAAAACTAAATCCTTTATCATTCAGTTTTATAATGATTGATGTTTTGGTTGAACGTGATGCACATTATGCAAACATCTCTCTTGTAGATAAACACTGTTCTCACCTCGCAATAAACAACTGTAAATATTTAATATTTAAGTATTGTGTTTGGAAATTAGATTCAGTTCTTGGAACTAGGTAAACCTCCAGATTGCTGTGTGAATGCCGTGAAAGCTTTTCAGTTCCATACGGTCTTCACTCTTTGTCAGCTTGTGGATGAAAAGAAGACAGGAGTGGGGAGCTGTCATGCCCTCTGCTGTATTGTGTTTGTTCTAAAAATTTAAGAGTCTCTTTCTTGTTTTCTTGTTAATATTTCATGTGAACATAAGTTGACCAGCCATATTGTATTTTGCTCTCTAAATTCAGCATTACTAAAAGAAGGAATCTTAACAAAATAATGCCTGCATACTGTAATTTCAGGCATTTCTTCTTTTGCTCTGGATCACTATACCAAACAACCTTCTCACAACTTCTCATAACACGTTTTACTTTTGCCTCCAAGTGACAAGTAGCAATTGTTTTGTCAACCAAGACACCTGTGCAATTTTATTAATATTAGTAAGTTGGAATAATCCATGGTGCTGTTCCGAGAAATACATGCGTGTTGTGAGCATTTTGTTTGAGTGAAGCTCATATTCTCATTAAGTGTTAAGCTAAACCATGTACACAGAAGTTATAAAGCAACTCCTTGTGGCTTGCATTGTGCCAGAAGAAATTGGGATCGGTGATGATGGCATGTTGACATCTAACTGCTGCTTTGTTGCTTCCTGGGTTGAACATGCCTGTTACAATGAAGACTGTTGATTCATTTTGGCACATACACATATATAGTAGCAAAGTTTCAGCATTAGGGTACAAGCTGGTAGAAATGGTAGTACACTCTAAACAAATCAGAATTTGACATGTCTTTGAAAGCAAAATGGTGGATTTGTCATCTTTGATCTTTACTGTGGAAGCTTGTGCCTACAGGGTTTTTTTTTGTGTGTGTGTGTGCAGCATTTATATATTTTTGGTTTAAATTGGCCCTGAGCCAGTCGGAGCTGAGCTTTGCTTCCCACTTTTTTTAGCGACTGACAGAGCTACGTGACAAATGAGACAATTACCTGCAGTCAAGGAAGGTCTCATCTCTGCTCCCCTTTATGCGCCGCTGCTCCTTTTGCCCCAGACTCACCGCACTGCCTGCCCAGGGCATATAAAATACTGGCCGATGATGTTGGGCTTTCACTTTTGACTCTTTCCTGAGCCCTCATCTGATGATGTTGACCTGGAGGTGGGGCATGAGGTACTCTCTGCTTTTCCACTGCTGCCCCATGTTTAAATGGAAGGACTTTCTGGTAGTCATTACACTGATGTCATTGGCCTCTAGTGACGTGCACAGACCAAAGACTGATTATGAATAGGAACAAAGTCCCTTTTTAGCTTGTAGTTAAAATGTTTACTGCAGGTTAAAACCACTGTGACTCAGTATGTAGAAAATAAGAGATAATATATTTTTTTGTAGTTGTGTAACCGCCTCAAAAAAGTCAAATTGACTGCGATGTCAACTTAGGGAAAGTAGACGAGCTTTACAATGTTCATTTATACACTAATTAAAACATACAGTATATAATGTACCACAGGCAGATCAGAGGCTGCAGCAAAGTGTAAAGAGAGACAAACAGAGAGGAAGAAACACAATCAATATGCAATTTAAAGTAACTTTTATCCAAAGAGGCTTTCAGTCCAACTGGAGCAGCATTCTGGGAAAAAGAAAAGCTCTCTGGTATTATATTAGTGCATAATGAAGCACAGAAGTGATTTTTAACATATTTTCAAGAAACACACAGTACATAATGAATTGCTTTATACAGTGTTGGTATTATTATTTATTATAACAATTATTACCATAATTAATACTTTCCTTTGTGGGAGGAGGTCAAAAAGACACTGGACTCTGCCATGGGAGCCTACTGTTTACTTGTTGATTTCTTACTGAAGATTCAATAGTGATTTTTTATATTCCTGCAGTGCCAGAAATGTTTTTATATTTGCAACAGTGAGTTTTTGAGATGGTTTGCGTGGATGATGTCTGCGTGGAAATATCATGAGAAAATGCTTAGTGTCTGGATGACATATATGCTGGTAACTGTGTGGGTCGCCCTGAATAAAATGAAGTAATTTATTGATTTGTTATGCTCATGAATGTTTTTATTGTGATTATGTTAATTAAAACAGAAAGTAGTTTTTAACGTAAGTGATGACTGATGGTATGAGTGACGTTATTGACATAAGGACATTTATGTTCCTTACAATTTAATTTGTCAAACACAATAATGTACAAATGACTTCATACAATATTTGGTTAGCAATATTATCTACAGAGTATCCCCTGATTGTTTCTTTTTGATGTTGCGATTATGTTTTGTCAATATTTTCTCACTTTCTCTTTTGCATTATCTTTGGGTTGTAACAGAGAACAGCTAAAATATTGGATGTCAAGGCCAATCACATTAAAGTGGTGCTTAACAAGGGACATGAACCTTCAATCAACCTGTCTCTAGAATATAGAGCAGCTTGCTGGAGTCAAAGCAGGTATTAATGAATGAAAGAGAGTCTAAGCAGGTTATTAATGAATGAAAAGGAGAAAAAAAGAATGCTGGAAGAAAAGAGCTGAAAGGCAGGGAGAGGATGGATGGCTTAGACTGAAGTCATGATTCTTCTTATACCGGTCTGCTGGAAATGGAAGAGAAAAAAAAGAAGTAAATATGAGGAGAAAAATGAGACAATGAAAAGAGAGAGAATGGGAAAAGGTGGCAGCGGGAGAGTAAAGTCTAAAGGGGATTAATGCCTGTAAGAATGAATAAAGAGCAAGGTGGCATAGCCTAGAGGATTTCACTGAATTAGTAATTAAAGAGAAATGTAAAGGACAGGAGTAAGATTTGGGTGAAGAAAGAAGAAAGTGTCTGAGGTTTAACATTTCAGCGCAAAGGAAGGGGAATTTTTAAACCTTCAAATCCTGTCTGTTCATAAAACATTTTTGAAACAAGATGAAAAACACGCAGAATGTATACCCGCGTGAGTTTTGTGGATGCCTGTGTATCGGTCATGGAGATGAGTTACTGATTGGAGTTCTCAGACAGCAGAGGTAATTGTCTCGTTCTGACTTTGGCAGAGCTAATTTGCCAGATAATTCGACAAAGGGAGGATGAATTGCATGTAGTCTCCCAGGTCAACAGTTCACTGTGTTCGTTGGGTTAATGATGGGGACAATTGTGACCTTGTGATCATAAGCAGGGTGCGAGAACTCAAGACTCCATAATTAAGCTGTGTAAAAAAAAAAAGTGTGTATTTACACTTCATGCCCCTGAAAATGTTTTTTGTGTTGATTTCACGGTCACTGGTTACTTCAAATATGCTTAATAACACATAATAATTTGCCAAGGAACAGTCTTTTCTCTCTCTCTCTCTCTCTCTGGTATTATCTACTGTCTGTCAAGGGCTTTTCCTGTATTTCTAAATGCAAGTCTATCAAAACTTTATTCAAATCTTAGAATTGAACTACTTGTTTGTCTCCCTGTATCTCAAATTTGAAGCAAATCAAATATGTTTCCCCTATTTTATCCAAACGGATCAGGTGTTGAACATGGACACAATGGTCATGTTCTGATAATCTCTTCACACAGGAAGTGATTGATTATTATGCAAGAGATTAGAAAAACCTCATATTACCTCCTGTGGTGGTGATTTTGCTCTCTCTCTTTAAGTTGCTGTAATAGGAAATTGTGTCACAATTAAAAATGTGATAAGAATTCCTTTATCAAAGCTTCCTATTGTTATCTTAGAGATGTGTGTACTGTGCCATTTGTAAACGTTGTAGATGACAGCAATACGATAGTCAACACACCAGCCCTCTCAGAATGGACCAGCTTGAATAATTTACATGAAACATGTTCCTTTTATCTTTATGTGTTACTTCAAGTTTCCCAGGATTCCAATGAAACAACATTTCAAATATTAATGATGCCTTTTAAAGTCAGAACAGGTCTGGCCCATGATGACATATTGTATGTAATCTTTTAACCCCCTTTGTGCCAGGAAGCTTCCCTTGATCCTGTGAACGGGATATTTTTGGATTAGAACAGATGTTGGACTGTATGAGTACCCTGGCTTGAGTCTATAAAGCTAAAGCTATTCTGAATCTCATACTTTTTATTGCACTTTTTTGTGAAATCTATGGGATAAGAGTAAATATATATCCACACAGTCAGTTACAATTTGATAGATGATGCTTAAGAATTTGTTGTTGTCTGCACTGATCTCAACAACAGCAAAAACTCATATTCAGCAAATTCACCCCAATTTTCATCTATATGAGCTCTGTTTGAATTTAAAATGTAGCCTTAAATAAGCCCTCAACACATTTGCTAGCACTGGCTAGTAGGTTTTGTTTGCATGTATTTTCACATTTGCATAATAACTTATTTTATTGTTTATTTGAATATGTACTCCGGGATCACTCTCTGGAACAGGGACAATAACCAACAAGACCGGATTTCCTGAACACCACATGCTCACTCAGTCGTCGTGGCCAGATATTGTCTGAGATGCCTGTAACTACATCACCTACCAAAGATGTTATCTTGTAACAACATCTTTATCTTGAAGGAGAACTGGATCTTTTAATATGGACGTGGTGTTGCTACTGCCAGTCAACACAAAAGAAGAAAAAGAAGACAGCTGTGGATAAATAATAGGACAAAGGACTGGACTGAGGTAATTGTCAAACATTTACAAAAATTTTGGTTGAAAAAAGTTTGAAATTTTTATGTAATTACCTGGGAATTAGTTTATTATTACAATAATATTTTAACCACTTTACTTTGCCAAAATATCTGAAATGAGAAAACAATCACATTGACTAGAAATTACCGAGCAATTAGCAACTGGATAAGAGTTAAATATTTACCTGAAATGATTAGTAATCAATGTAAGTGGACTTAGAGAATAAGAAATTTCATTTTTTGTAGTTTATATTCTAAGTTGCATGGAAAATAATGAAAAAATTATAATTCAAACTGAGACCTGCAGAGATTTCTGTTGTTCAATGATTATGAAACAATGTAATACTGAAAAAAAACAAAGGCCCATGAGGTGATAAACAGCATTTTATTAGTTTATACATACATCACGATATCCATCACAATTTGAATTTGCCATAAACCACCAATTTCAACACTGTACTAATTACACACCAATAATGGCGAATACACAGCAATTTCCTCCAAACACATACAGTACACACTTTATAACACTGTTACTTCTATACAGTATATTGTTGTTATACTAAACAAATTTCCAGATAATCACATTAAAAGTTCTTTTTTTTTCATACTAAATGTTTGTAATTTGATTCAATTTTGGGCAAATTACCTGATAATTATATTAAATGTTCAAACTAGTTTTACACTAAATGCACTTATTTCATTCAAGCTGTGGAACAAATACTGGGTTATTATTTGGAAATTAGTGAGCTGTAGTTTACTAGGTTACTGACAAAACTTAATTAATAAGTTTTAATAAGTTAACTCATTAACAATAGAGGTATTACTCCTGGCACCCAGCAGCACAACAATATAATACATTCAGCAGGTGATACAACCTGAAGTAAACGTGTTCCAGTTGTCTTATGTTTGGCCTCCAGCGAACACTGCCATAATATATGCCAAAATATATATGTCAAAACAATGTTATTTTTAATAAAAAGCCTATACTATACACTGATCAGCCATAGCACTCATAAAACAGTCTGCAGCAAGTCATGTGACAAGCTGTGGTTCTTTTTTGCTCTGACACCTGCGAGCATTAGATTTTTCCCATACTTCCAACACAGACATTGCCAGTGATTATCATCGGGAGAGAAAGGAGAGAAACAATAAAGGAAGTTGCAGTTGGCTGAAAACATGTTCTCCAAATTACACAAAATATTGAAAATGTCTAACTGCACATGGTGAAAATTCATATTAAAAGAGTGGTTCGTTATACATAATGCATCATCATCCACCAGAGAGCTCAGCCAGTCGTTCAGTGTGCAATTTCATCACAGAATGTATCAACTAGAAAATCCATTACAGTTTAATAAATGGCCTATTGTAACCTTGAGCAACTCTGTGATAAAAATTTGTAGACATAACATAATAAAATGGTGCCCTAGTCCCATCTGAGTGACTCAGTTCAGACTTCCAGTAAGGGTGTATATTTAAATTAAAATTCGCTGGTGTGGGAGATTAGGGCACAATGCATATTCAGATGCAAATTCTAGGCATTTGTCTGTGAAGCAGCGGCTCATATAATTTGACTTTGCATGGCACTCTATTGAATGCCTGTTTGGCCTGAAGACATTAAATTAAATGTGTATGAGTTGATGCAAGATAAATACACATACAGTACATCAAAATTTATATAAATAAATACCATGTGAAACGAAAAAAAAACATGTGCATCAACATTGCTTTATGGTTTTGGCTGGTGGCAGCATTATGTTAGACATCATGTTTTGGTTTGTTGTTTGGAATTATGTGTGATTATTTGCATCCCCATTTGCATCTCACCCAAAAGTCCAATGACTGAATGCAACATTAGCAGCATGGCTCTCATTCTTCATTCTGTACAGACAGCATTGAGATTGGTTCTAATTCAGAAACACTGGTGTATTTTATATACAATAACACATCTTTGGCACAGTTTTTATTTATTTATTTGTTATTATTTAATTCAAATGTGCAATGATAAACACAAAATAGTTATTGAAACAAACATATTTTCTTTGAGTTTGGCAGTAAAAGTACACAGCACATAAATTACACATGTCATACAAAGATGAGAAGAATATACTATTAAATAAACATTATTGCAGAGCTTTTGACTGTAGAGTTTGACTTTAAATTTGATTTACAACTTTGAGACAATGACCATTTGCAGGCTACCACTAGATAGTGGTGATAAGAGAATGAGCAAAAAGAAAAACACTATCACAGCTGTGTGTTCTAATCTAAATATGTATAGCCCTATTAAACACGGATATCATGATAGTAAATTGCATATGCATGTACACACACAAGAATGTACAGCACTTGTTTATGTGCTGTTCTAAGCACATTTAGGTGCAAATATGTGTGTCTTCCTGCGCCAGTGGTGGCACTGACTGATAAATAGGCCTTCAGATGTGCGTGAAGCCTATCTCTGGCAGTGAGGAATATTGGCTCTTCCTGCTACTTTATCATGGAAAGGCAGCTCTGACAGAAACCCTGACACAGAAACCTCTCCTAGAAAGGAAGTGGGGACAGCTTGGGCATAATTAGAATTAATGTGGAGATGCGGAATAAGGAAATGAGCCATCACAATACGGATCAGCTCTTCATTTCAATTTTATGCTTCACTCGTTGAATTTCATGGGTAATAATGGATAGGCAAGGCTGCCGATCACCATTGCTTGTGATGACAGATATGTATGCGGTGTTTCTTTATGCTCCTGTAGGCAGAACAATGAGGGGAGAATGATATAGAACATGTAAGCAAGCTAAACAGAAACAAATGCAGAGAAGGCAATGCAAATTTTTATTTATTGATTCCAGTGGCATCTCACTTTTTTAACAAAGAGGGAATCAACACTTCCTGACAAACATTTCAAACCAATCCTGTGCCAAAATTCAATTTTGTTTTTCAGGGTGACCAGTTGGTTTTAGAGGTTTAAGACATGGACCATTAGCCCCAGTGTCCCCAAGTGAAGTCTGTCCAGGCACCTTTTGTCATTCCCCATCTCCCTGTCTTAACTGTCAACTCTCAGTGAAAGCATCAAATGTTACAAAAATACTCAAAAGATATATCCACCTCTGTTTGCTCTGTGCCGTTTGATCCAAGCTTTACTTTTTTCCCACAGTTTCATTAATCCATTTGTCCTTCGGAATGAGCATCTGCTTAATCTTTTCCATCAAAATCAATTTAAGCATGTGTAGTGTGGGATGTGTTGTTGACATGAACCCCTCTAGATTGACAGGTTATGAATTATGTTCTGTACTAGCATCTGTTTCCTCTTCATCACATTTTTAGTTTTGATATGCTCATCAGAATGATTCAAAATGAAATTAAGTGTCCCCACACACTGTCATGTGAGCTTGCTAAAAAGGCCTCAGATTGGCTCAGGAGGCAGACTGTCTGGTCCACTAATCACAATGTTGGAGGTCATGTAAAGGTGTCTTTGGGCAAGATAGTGAAGCCTAACTTGCTCCTGGTGACCAGGCAAGCAAGAAATGTATTTAATGACATATGAGGAACTGGGCCATTAAATCAAATAGAATTCATCATTAAAACTCTGTCCTCTCTGGTGCCCATCCACAACCTACTGTACACTATTGTCCCCAATGCAAACTAAAATATTACACGGCTGTACTACTGAAAGATCGAACAACCCAGTTGGGACTTCACCAGGTCCAGCACATGCTCCTTTACATTGTATTTTTAAATTATTTTAAATGGTGCAGCATACCAATGCTACTAAAGATAATTGGCAGGGTGCTCCCTGTTGGCTACTTCCCTCTCCGCTGACAATGATTGTGGGTTTCAACAACCACAGTTCATTAGTGGGTATTAGGACAAAGCTTACACAAGAGACCACATTGTTAAAGAGGCGTAATATCTTTCTCATAATGGAAGATATCAAATGCACTAGCAAACCACCCAGAGGTCTTCACTTCATTATGCCCTTGTTATGCTCTCTGGGGTGAAAATTCAAATTAATGCATACAGTATTGTATGTATATATAGTGCATATACTGACATCCACAGTAGAAACTATTCTCTGAAGATTTAAAACATATGATGAGGCTGACATGTTGTAATGAGAACAGTGCTAATTATGAAAATGTAGGTTACCTCTTACCAACGAGAAAGAAGAGAAGAAGCAGACTTCATTTCTATACTTTTATGTACATGTCCTATTTAAAACATTGATAATGAGCAATTTGAATAGCAATTAACAACCTATTTTACATATAAGTCATATTTCATAATTGAGAAAATGTTATTTTTAAATAAAATTACCATTAGCTGAGTGCAGAGTACAATATTCTAACAGTATGACTCTCTGCAATAAAACACATAAGCATGCAGGCACTCAGACACTGAAATGTTTTAGTTCATGTGATATTACACTTTATGATAACTATGACCATGTTCTAGCCTGCCTCTTGATAAATTTGATTCCAATACATGCCTCACAGCTAGCACAGTTCACTGTTTCACATTGCTCAGTGATTTGGAGTAAATCGGTGTGAGACACATGTGAGACAAGCAAGGGAGACAGAGTGTAGAGAGATAGGGACAGAACTGGGAGCTCTGAATATCACAGATAACACAATAATTTAATTTTCTGTTCTCTAGTGCAGCACAGTGAATCATTTTCATTTAAATAGAGTGCACTGTATTCACACTCAGGGAGTAATGAAAGACTGGTTTTCAGGATACCAACACATTCTTCAATAGCGGATTTGTATTGAAATCCTGTAAAGTATTACAACAAGACAACTTAACTGGAACTATGGAAGCAACAAAACCACAAATGTGGAGGGGAAAACATCACAAAAAAACCTTAAAATCGTTATTACATTGCAATAAAGTGCTACTGAAACATGGCGTAGACTGGGTGACGTTGAGCTGCACCCTGTAAGCTATATGGCTACTTAATGAAGTGCTTTAAAATAATGATATAGTCAATTTAAAACAAACTGGTTAAATATGGTCCCAGAAATACAACATCAGCACAACAGCAAAAGACATTGGAACTGTGAGGTGGACTGCACGCATCTTGTGGTGCTTCAGGTGGACACACTGAACGCAAATCTCTATAATTAGGTAACTGAGGTCAGTCTGGGGATCTGCTGTGTGCCTCCCAATATCTGAAACATCAAGACTTCCGATATTTCTGGCTACTTGCGAATTACTGGTTCATTGCTCTGTGGGAAAGCTGACCTCATGTGAACCTCTTATCCAGGTCCAGTAATACATAAGAGCAAGCAGAACCCAGCACACATTAAACCCATAAAATTGACTTTCAGAAACTACTTTTAATAGAGAAATATCACCTTTGACGTCACCTACATTTTTCTTCTATGGCAGCCTTTCTGCGTGCTTGCTGCAGACTTGTCCCCAGCACCCACTACAATTCCCAAAAGCAACAACAACGCCCATGTGGACAAGAGTGCAGCTAATGTGAGCATGTACACATTGATTGTTGACAGTGCACATACACTTATATAACAGCCTGCACATACATAGGGTACGCGAACATCGACAGGCTCCTGAAAAAACACGGTTGCTGCAGTGGTTATGAGGTATAAGAAGAACCATAGTATCAGTCATAGAAGATTCAGTTGCTTAATAAATGACGCAACACGCAATTTACTATTTCTGCAACTTTCCAATGAAAAACTGACTTGGCACATGGATTATTTGGAAATTGACGTTTCAGTGACCGATCACACTGATGCAGCCCGGAACTGCAAGATTAAGCTGTGCCAAAGAACATGAAAAGAAGCCTGGTGGATATTGGCAGCACATTCTTTCAAATGAAACCAAATAAATTAGTTTGGATCAGATAGGGTTCATGTCTGGCATCAACCACACTGCATAGTTCCAACCATGATACATGGATGGGGGTGTTTGCTGATATGGTGCTTCAATAGTTTAAAAGATGTATGGGATATGATTTTTGTAAATGGCACTGTGAATGCAAGCTTCTATATTAAAAATGTGAATGAAAAGATCCCTTCCACTCGAAAGAGGCAGGAATTTTATTGCTAAATTTTACACAAGAGGATATGAAAGACGTTTGAGCATTATGACCTGATTAAATAAGTCAGCTTACTTGAATCAGAGCACCTTATGGAGCATTTAAAATGTCTTGATGTGTGAAACTCTCCGACTCTTGGTATAAGGCATTAATATGTATCAATCTTGCTTACCACTAAATGCATTTAATCACATGATCTTCTGTGATATGAAAAACCTCTAAGAGTCAGCACACCAGTTTCAGTCAGTTATTTTCTTTACTTTCAATGATTTGCTCATTATGTTGTTTTGTTAGTTTGAATGTCATTCTTAGATCACAAGTCAGTCACAACCATATTTTTTACTGTAGTTGTTTTGTCTTTTCTTGTCACCCTTGCCTGTTTTTCAGATAGTTTCAGTAGTTTTTTTGTGTCAAGTGTCAGGCATCTCAAGCTGCTCCCTGGCGCCTCCCATGGGTCAGTAGACCTTGGCAGATTATATCCCCCCTCTGGTTGTTGCTTCTTCACAAGCTCTTAATGGAGGCTATCCAGCAGTTAATCCCCAGTTAAGCCTCCTGTTCATATAGAGATAGAGTAAAGTGGAGTAGATCTGGTTAAAGGACAGGACAGTAAGGCTAAAAATGAAATGAAAACATAGAATATGTACAATGCCAAATCTTTCTTTTTACTCCCATTGGTGAATATCTTATTTTTGAAAAAATAAAATCCTATTAAGATCATGCTGACATAGCAAAGCAGATGAAAACCATCCACAATATATCATTATAATAGGTGGGTCACAGCTGTGCATGACTACAAGAGTTGTTTGTGTCATCAATCATTCAAACAAATAATGAGGAGAACCACTGAACATGTCTCTGTGTGGATTTATTAGTATAAAATACAATAGCTAAGAGGCAACGTGTTTACATTGTTGTGAATATTAATGGGATCATGAAAAAAGCTAACCCCCCAATACGCTTGGCTTATGTTTTGTTGAGCTAAAAATGGTGATATATGGATTTGTTAATTTGCAGTAATTAAAGTCTGCAGCAATTTTAAGATATGGAAGTTTTTGAACACAATGCATTACCAAACGTGACTGGATCGCACAAATTACAACAGCTGTTCCATTTACAGTTGTTTCATTTTTATTTTGGTTATATGATTGTTACAGTGATCGTTTTTAGCTTACTTAATTTGCATCATTCAAAGCTTAAAAAAAGGATAGATTAAATTCAAGGCCAGTCATTTTATTGCCTTCACCATTCATTTGTTCAGATTGTTCAATGTCATGATGTTTACATAATCAACTGACCTACAAAAATAAATCATGTTTATTCCAAAAATATATTATTACTTTGCCTTTTATTTTTTTTACTAATAATACCACACTCAGCGTTGGTAGGCCCACTGCTAAGGTCTAATATAATATATACAGTGTTAGTCCAAAAAAAAAAAAAGTCACACATTCTAATATTTCTTTGGACCGCCTTTAGCACACATTCAATGTGGCATCATTTAGATTAGCTTCTGCAATGTCACAACATTTATTGAGTTGCATTAATCTTTCATCAAGATCTTGTATTGATGATGAGAGAATCAGACCACTGCACAAAGTCTCCCCCAGAACATCCCAAAAAATTTAAATGGGGTTAAGGTCTGGATGGTGGCCAATTCATGTGTGAAAATGATGTGTCATGCTTCCTGAACCACTCTTTCACAATTTGAGCCTAATGAATCCTGGCATCGCATATTGGAATATGCCCGTGTCATCAGGAAAGAAAAAATCCATTGATGGAATAACCTAGTCATTCAGTATATTCAGATAGTCAGCTGACCTCATTCTTTGGACACATAACGTTGTTAAACCTAGACCTGACCAACTGCAGCAACCCCAGATCATAGCACTGCCCCCACAGACTGGTACAGTAGGCACTAGACATGATGGGTTCATCCACCACCATGTTAACAAAACATGAAGGTGTTAATTCCTGTTAGCTTGTTTTCACTCAAACCCTCACCTTGCTCATTGGTACACTCTTCTACTGACCACCATCGGCAAGCACTAAAGGCAGCAGATTGTTTAAGTATTCCAACCATGCAGGTGGTGACTGCTCCTATTAACAATAAAGCCCAAGGGACTTGTGCTAGGACTCCCCCACAAGTCCTTTATCACCTGTTGAGAACTATTGAGCATGGACACTGTGAAATAAACACAACTATATGCCTACCTGCTGCTAAGCCCTGGTGGCTCCCACTGGCAGAATAACACATCACACTACCCATCTGAAAGCAGTGTAGAGCTGGGGGTTTGGGACCTTCAAAATGTACTGAATAGCTATGTGTTCCTAAAACTACGGATCCAGGCAGGTATCATCGGGGAGGAAAAACACTAAATCACATGCATGGATTACCAAGTTGGGAGCACAAATTAATTTTAAACGTTTTTGACATCAGAGTCTGGTCAGATCTTTGGATTATATAAAACTGCTTATTTTTGCCTTGACACTGCAACAATAAGTGGAAATTTTACAGTAAGACAGTTCACACTGTTAATCCACGTTTAAGATTAAGAAGATAAATAAATAATGTTATGCTAACTGTGCATTTGTCTTACAAAATAATTTAGACCTTTTCACATGTGGTTCCACTTTACTAAACAATAAGCAATGATGTTCCACCTGCATCCAATATTGCGTCCAACAGTTCAATTTGAGAATAAAATTGATATGTATTTGTTACAGTTTTCTTGTATGGGAGAAGCTCTTTTAAAGCAAGACAAGTGAGATAGCTCAAGACAGATTTAAGTCAGTTTTAGCTGACAGTGGAGGTCTGAGTAGCAGCAGTAATTATGAACAAAGGAGTGCCATGAGCCTGCCTCTAAAGCAGACATCTGCACTTTGCTGATTTTACTGTATAATGAAGGTAGAGGGATGCTGGAAGCTATATTTCGTAGGAGGTGACCATTTCCTTTTCAGTCGCAGAAGTGATTATGTAATCAGATACCTTCAACAGTATCTTCACATTGATGAAACTCCTAGGTTATGAGAAAAAAGTCCGAAATACAAGCGGAATCCGAATCAGTACACGCTCACAGTATGTGGGTTTAACTGAACCAAACATTTTTGTGTATTTCTTGTTTATTTATGTAATCTAATGCTCTCACAGCTTCCCTCCATCTTTGGGGAATTCAGCAACTCCTGGAATAGGTTGGTCGCAATCACTTATGGTGAGCAAAATTCTGATTCGGGGGGTGAAAAGTAGAATGTACGTGTTTGAGAAAAGCTCACACTGTGCTACTTGAGACTACATTACAAGAATAGGTAAAACAGATAATCATGAAGAATGCAATTAACCTCTGAGTGGGGTAGAAAACTGCAAGTGCTCTAGACCCCAGGACTATATTTGAGGAGCTTGCGCTGCTCTACGGCATACGTTTGTTGTCAGCCCACAGCATCAGGAGAACACTTCCCTCTTCCCATTGATGTTTAACAGATGCCTTTAGCATCAGTGTCATACATGTTGACATTATATGATACAATAGGGTTTAAGTGATGTTCTAAACTGATAGAGAAGTCACCATATACCAAATGTCTGAACTGACTTATATATCATTTACTGTGCTTTACTGTAACAGTGTCTTTAAATCAGCAAAATATATCAAATGTTTTAGTTTACTCCCAGCTATAACTAAGAAAATTTCACCTATAGGTGGAAAATAATATTCTGTATGTTTGTGTGCCTGGTCATACTTGATTATTTCCACCAAGTTTACTCATGAAAGTGTGCTTGGACAAATCCATATGTATGAAATATGTAAAATGCTTCCTGGTAATCTGAAAAACATACACAAGTGACAACCTTCATGCCAGTGATGCTTCTTATCTCTTCTTGAAGCTAGCTACATCACATAAGCACATACTACATTCACTGCTAGTATAACACACCTGAAATGAAAACAACCTTCACATATGTTTTGAATTTTAAGCTTTTGTTCAGATTTGAATAACATGAATGAGCTTCGTTTTTGATTTGGTACTGACTGTGACTGATCATTTCAATATAGCACATACATGATTATATGATTGTCACAATAATCGTAATAATAATAATAATAAAAAAGATATACATTACTTTTTACTATATTACTCCACACACAGCTGAAATCAAAACACATTTTGGAGGAACTCCATCAAACTCTCTCTCATTAATTACTATTTCACTGGAGTGGGTTCACGAGTTGAGTTCAGTTATTAAAAGGATTTTGAAGTACACTGTAATTAAACTGCATTCTGCCTCATTCTTTATAAATGGCTCAAATGATGCATACAAAGTGGCCAGATGTGTGGCATATTATATTTCTGTAGAAAAGACAGACAACCTTAAACACTCTACATGCTGATGAGCATATGTACCCCTTTGTAGACACAGTGTTAATAATATAGGACATGTAAAAGCTTTGTGGTCTCAATAGCATACACAGCGCAACATTCTTATTCAGCCATTAAATAAAAGCTTGTGTTTTGTTTTGTATTCATTACAAAAACTATATTGATCTCCTCTGAGAGTTTTGACGTAAATGACAATCCATGCAACTAAAATTATGTAAGAAGACAGATATGGGAGCAGTGTGTGTTAATACATTTTATTGAAATGTAGATGTTTTTAGATATTATAAATACATAGCAAGTGATATGGATTTGCATTTTTGCCCTGACTGAAATTAGTGGGATGGGTGAGACAAAGTAACAGCTAATGTACAGCAAACCTGTCACAAAGTATTGCTCCAGTGTTTACATTTACTATAAGAGCAGAATAATCTGCCAATATCGCTGAGAGCCAACATCAGCTCAGTGGCTGTTATTATAAATCAATAAATGTGTACAATGGTCGTTTCTGTTTTAGGTGTGAGGGTTGTTTGAAAGTCTTGAAAGTCTTGTGTTTGTCACTGACCCATCCACTCTGATCTCCTGCCTGCGTGTGTTTGGTTTCAGATTATCCCACATCATATATGTCGTCTGACTGTTGCTCCACTTTGTTTCTATGGTGTTGCCTGTGTTTATTAGTATTGATAATATGCACCTCCTGGCCTACTGCATCTTGCAATTTACTCTCTTGTAGAGCGTAACTGTGGATGTAAATAATGAGGTCTAGTTATTAGCTTGATAACATCAAAAGTGAGTTACATATGCTATAACTATTATTAATAAGCTATTATATAACTAATATTATTAATATCTTCTGTGTAATATGATATATAATGTGTTAAGAAAAGTTAATAAAACCATTTTTTAAGCAAGGTTTTTGTAAGCTCAGGTGTAAAAATCAATGAAAGTTTTATTTTTAAACAAGAAACTACTAAAACAGATTAATTTAAAAGGGTTACTACTAGTCAAAAGATTAAAGTCTATAAATTCAACATGGATGAGAAATGCATGATGCTTTACACTTTATTCTGGGTTCTTTCTTTTTTTAACCTTCTCTATTTGCTTGCGTTTTTGGAGAGACTAAAACAGAGAAGGGTACACTCATATATTATGTCTGTGTGACTTTGTGAGTAAGTAAACAGGACTGAGGAAATGGGGTGGTGTATAGTTTGTCACTGAAAGGCAGAAACAGTATAAAAGGTTATTTGTAGCAGTACGCATTTAATGGCAGCCATACACAAAGACCTCAATTTGCTGCGTGTGTTAAGGTTAGGTTCTTCTACATCTTTTGGCTCACAGCAAACACAAGACATTAGCGGCAAACAAAACCACAAAACTGGGTTTTACAAACCCAGGACCATGGTGACAACATGGAAGAATACAGGTAAGGACCAAAATATTGTGCTTTTTAATTATAATTCTTGTAGTAAACAAACAAAATAATACATGAATATTTCACAATAAAAAAAAAAACTCTGTTTCTGATGCACTTAGAGCAGGTCTTTACTGCAGTGCTATTAACATCAATTACTTGTTTTTATTTATTTATTTTAGTATTACTAAGCCATAAAAGCTACTACCAAAGCTACACAAAGTACAAAACCAACCCCTCCGATTGCATCTCCCTGTTTACAATTTACGAAACAAGGCAGCAGACCTGCATATCTGAGAGGACTGGAGCCAAGAATCTGAAAGATAATATTTTTTCAAAGGTTCAGCACAATTCATTCACCATTCAACATTCACCAGTATTACAATAAAGTTCTGTTTACACACTTTATATCTGTATTATCTACACATTACCTGCTGCCAGTCACACATGTGATTGTCAAAATACAGAGGTTTAAGTAGGTTATTTTATTGATGGCAGTTGGTTGCATCCAGTCTGCAGTTATTGTGCTCGTAGGCATCTCCTGTCAGTTCAGGCAGTTGCACCAGTGAGGCTCTTCATTGACTGGGAGCCCAGGAGAAGCATCATTGAAATCCAACACATCAAACATGCCTGGAAGGCATTTCCTCACCTTCTCCAAGAGCTGGTCGTTTTGCTGAGAGGCAAGATGCCAACCTTCACCTCAGACAGAAAGGAAGAAGTTGCACTTTTGAAAGTAAATTTTCTATGTTCTGAGTTTTACATTTTCCATAACCTCAAGAATGACCAGCAGGGATGAAATAATGATATACTTAGATAAACTAAGTTTTCTGTCAAGTTATTCTCTTTAATGTTCACACCCCTCACCCACATACCAGTATATGCCATACCAACATACATACCATACCAACCACTCTTAATAGGAAAGGCAAATACATACCCAAAGGACCTAAGCAGACACAAGCATTTTGTTGTTTTCAATACAAGGTACACACACCACATTGCAAAAGCTTCTATTCCACTACAGATAACATGCTTCATACAGTCGGGTGCATATGCAGCCTATGTAAATCAGCAGAGGATCAAGGAAATCAGGCAGGCAAGCAGATATTAAAAACTAGTCCATAAAGAGGAAACAGTAACAGGCAGACAGGTAAATAAGTAAACTAGCTCACTAGTAAACTCGCGGGTGAGTGTGGGTGGTGCAGGACGGGCCAGGTAGTAATGGAGAAAGCATAAAGGAATAACAGGTAGGGCTGGACACACTCACTCTACTGGGGGCAGTAAAGGTAAAAAGAGGACAAGGCAGAAAATAAAGCAAATGCAGAACTATGACAGAATACAAATGGGATTGTTTGTGTGATCCTGAAGCACGTAGAAGTATTCTACTGTGCTGGTAAGTCAGCACAAAGTTTGAATCAACGTGAGGGTATGCACTGATTTACATCCTTTATATGAATGTGAACATTTAGGAACAACTGTACCCTGTTGTATTTCTGAAATAAAAATTACGAGTCAAATCTCAAGACCCAAGCTGATTAGGCATTGTTGTTGTTGAGGTTTTTCCACTCCGTATTTCATTCTGTGTGAGGTGCCATACGGCCCTAGTTAATTTGAAAAATGCTGTATAAGCAGTAACAGCAGAATTGTTTGGTATAGTATCTGAATTGGATTTAATACCACTCAAACAGCACTCAAACAGCATTCCTTCCTGGGCTATTGTCTAACCATTTCTCTGTGACCCAATTTCATCATGGTGATGATGATTAATGAGAAAAAAATGTTTTAAGATGTGAAATAATTGGGACATGCCATATTAAAATATGTGATGGCAATGCTATACACGATTCCACGTGAGAAAAGTATAATTGCAATTATACATGTATAATTGCAAATAAATCTTATATAAGGAGCTTGATAGATTCAAGCTCTTTAGATAAGATTCATTATAATCATTATTACCACTGTGTTATTCGCGTAACTACTACCAAAAGCAAAAAGGCTCTTTACTGAGAACTTGCAAATGTATTTTCAAGGGTGACACTGAGAAAGTTAATTATGTTTTTTTTTTTTGCATTTAATTTTTATTTGATTTTTATAAAAAATAAACAAAAGTTCAATCAAAATTTTACTATTGCTTTAGCATATTGCTTAGCTTTATTACTTGCGATTGAACCTTTTCTGGCATTGAGTGAAATTATTCCCAGTGCAGTTGTGCTACACTAAAAAACAGGCAAAGTAATCGCACTGCTCTGAAGGTCCTCATGAAAATTCAATATCAATGTATTTTCACTCTTGTTACTATATTCCTCTAGAGCACCTGTCAAAAATGGCTTTGCAGCACTGGCAGTGCAACTCAATATCAACTCAAATCTCCTCTGAGTCCCTCTTAATCCATTGCTATTACCACTCTGCACCCATTTCGGTCCCGTGGATTGATTTGCTTCTTAACAACCTCCACTGGTTGTAGAGAAATGATGTCTTAAATAGAGGAGTCAATAAAGACAGGAGAAATAAAATATATGAGAAAATCCTGAAAATTTAAACACTAGCAGATAAGAAATATTGCAATGCATCCATCTTTTTTTAAAATAAATATTTTGGTATATTGTATTGTATGTACATGTATATATGTACAGTATGTATGTATTTTATGTCTAAATCTTCTATATTGAGTAAAAACTGATTTTAATTATTGGTTGCTCATTGGCTAGTTGCAGCTATTTGACATGGACATAAAACTGATTCTTTGGCTCACAACTTTGATACTCATTGGTAAATATTGTTTGCCTGTTAACCAGCTCAGAAAATATATGATATGGCTTCTTAAGGATGGGCAAACAGCAAATGGTTCATGATATTGTTGGTCCAGACTAGAAAGACATTTCCAAACCATCTCCTGCCACACAAAGAAGCAGTCAAAGTTGAACATGATCAAGGCAGTAAAGGAGGATGGGGTTTAAAAAAAAGAAGCAGGCCATGACTCAGGTGAGAAATCATCAGTCATCCATTAGATTAAAAAAAAGTACATTCCATGTCTCCTCTACTGTGTGAAAACAGCAATCTCACAGTAAAACAGCAATCTTACAGGTTCACTTTGTGGTATAGGTCTGATACAATACAATTGCAACTTGTGTCAGACTGACCAATATCAGTTTTGAAGCATGTCAGATTGTGAATATAAGCACAAATAGATACTCAACTAGCTTCATTCCACTGTTTCTCCCACAAAGTATACAGAAAAACATAGTACAAATCCGTGTATCGTGTATTATCTACAGAAACAGGTACTGTAGCTGCATTCTGTCACTTGTCCATTACAGTGTGGATCGCATTATTACAAGAGGGTTTTGTAATGATTGCTGTGCCATGACTAATGTAGAATGATAAGATATAAGAAATCCACTTATTCAATTGAAGATTTTGTTCAATTAATTTGGTAATTTGAATTTTCTTTATTTTCAGTCCAGCCATTAACATGTATTTTATTAACTTTTTAATGATAAAGTATAATGATAAATATATGTTATATATAATTGTAATGATAATGATGCTTCCTATGTAATTTACAGATGCTTTCTTAACTTCCCTTTTGTAACATTGTGAGAATGATGGCAGCTTTGTGCCAAACCTGTCATGGTAATAAGTTTAAATGATCAGTTACAGTTGTGAAAACATTACAGTTTGGTTACGTTTAGGCACAGAAAAATTGGGGGTTGGATTAAGTGAAATGATGAAATAAAACAGTTAAAAGATAAAAATTTGTGCACGGGAATCACACTTGGGTCACCTGTGGAAAACACTTGTGTCTTGTTGGCCCACCCACCCCATCCTCCTCCATACTAAATGCTGACTTTTCGGTTTAATATACAGTACCAGGTCATATTACTGCAGAGTAATAAGACTCTGTATTACCCTTTATTTAACTAAGGCACTGAGGTATGTAATACTGTCAGAGTTCACCTGAAGCATTCAAGCAGTCCCTCGCAATGTTTACCCACACAATGATATTACAAAACAGAAACAGGCACTCCACAATGATACTGTACACACCGCAAACTATTTGATAAAAAGCAGCCCAATATGTGGACTATTGTCACCACCTAGTTTAATGAAATATACAGAACCAACCAGTAAGTTTCAGTATTACAAAGAATAACTGTTAGAAACATTTGAAGTTCATTAATTGATTTATTAAACTGAAAGCTGGACAGCATAAAAGATCTAAAGTCAAATGCTCATCGCATCTCGGTCTTTGATTCTTCAGAACAAGGGTCTGAAGCAGTGGATTGGATCATCAGATGGTAGGGCTGCTATTTAGTCTTCTTATAGCTCCTAAGCCAGACTGGTCACTACAAACTGTGTCAAGCATTGAAAATCAAGTGTGATTAGAGGAGTGATTACATTTAGTTTTGTCAGTTAATTTAGTTGGGTTGGCTACCCAAGCCCTAGAATTATGCATGCTGACTAACTAGCATGGTTTACTGGGATCTCTATTGGAGCAAAGCCACCATTAGCATTATTTGTTCCACCTGTGCTTGTTCTGCTATGACAAGGAGAGACATTTGCCATGAGAGAAATGTCTTCAGTGGCCAGAACAATTAAAATTTGGTTAAAAAACTTAACAATTAAAATTTGGTTTAAAAAGTTAACAATTTAAAGCATGACTTTAATTTTTAGGTTTCCAGCAACTGCTACTTGACAAAAGGAGCAAAAAAATGGGAAAAAATATTCTTATTTCCCTGCTTCATGATTAAAGTGCCAAAAGAGTCTGTTTTCTTAATCTCATGTGATAAACATACAGTTTTTCATTTATTCTATACACAACACAATAAGTAACAAAATGTTTTGTAAGACATTTACCCAAGCCTTCAGGGCTCCCCGAACCACTGAATTTGAAACAACTTGTAAAGTGGAAGTATAATGTTTCAAATTAGCTACTAGTTTATGTAATCAGAACAATTTAGGAAAGAAAAAAAAGTAAGATCAAACATTTAGTGCCCAGCATTAATGGGCAAGTGTTTCAATTGGGTTATGGTCATAATATCCAGCCATCATAATCACAGTATGGTGTGGTGATAAACAACAACACTGCTGACTATGTTCAAAGGACCTAAGCACAATTTTGGACTTTGGTTTAATCAGGATTATTAGAAATGCCTCTGATCATGTCAGAATATCTCACTGATATAGAACCAGCTACAAACCTGAGGTCTTCTGAGTCTAAATCCATGCAAGCTCCATCTCAGCTCCCTTTGACTCACCTCAGTAATTGGCTCTACTGTGATCTACAGTGGCTGTTATTCATAAAAGGGAGCCGGCATTGCCAGAGGGAGACCTGACTGAGCAGCAAACCACAGTGTGCAACCCAGAAGTATGATGCATTTAGGTAGTATAAAGACAGTGATATCGTCTTAAATTACTGCTTTTGATTAAACTGGAAACTAATAATCTAAATCTTGTGTCCATTAATTTAATGGACACAAGACCACCAATTATCAGAGAGGATTTTCAATTACCTTGATCTAATCCTAAGCCATACACAGTCCAAAACCGTAAAATAAATTGTCTCTACTCATGATTATCTGTCAATTTGCAAACTGGATTGGATTGTTTGTTTCAAAGACCTCCACTGTCTAATGCCAGAGACTGAGAGACACAGATAAAATGGGTGACACATATCTTCATTACAAAAAGTGTGACCTGAATATCTGTTGAAAACAATCTCCAAACACTACAAATGAGTATCACTTTTTAAGCCTCAGAAGTTGCGCATGTCTCTGCTACAGTAGCTTGTCTTTCTATTCAACCAAAATCAGATGAGCAGAAACGCTACCTACCTGCTCAGGGTAGTCAGTCAGTCATTGCAGTCGAGTTTTCAAACAGGATAAACTAAAAGGAGACTGTCTTTGGACATCCCTAAACATTTTGTTCCTATTAAACTAAACCTCAAATGTAATTACGATTCATCATAATGATTGTGATCATGACTATGTTGTGATGCAACATTTTAATTAGTGTTTATTATATGAAGGGCCACATTTATTAAAGAAAAATGACTCACAACGAGGTGGTTATATGGTTGCTTTTTCTTTAAACCAGCCCACAGTCTTTCCCTGAGTGCCTGAATTCAATGTGGATTTTCATGGACAGAACCCACAGTGTGGGTACATTTATTTGATTTGTTCTGTATCAACAATATTTGCAAGTCATGATTTACCTTAATAGTAAATATAATCTCATTATTTCAATAGAATACATACATTCTGGTTCATTAAACTCCCCACAGACTTACAAAAGAAAAGAAAAAGATTTTTTGAACAACTAAATCAGAGTTTGGTTCATCAGAAGGCCACTTAAAATCTCCAGGTTTAACTCTGTTTATTTGTCAAAACAAATCTTTAAAGAGGTAACTTTGGACTCAGAACTTCACTAGACCAGAAGTCCAGAAGGGTCATCATAGGAGACAGAAAGGATTCTGGGTAATGGAGTCTGGTCCTTCAATATGCGAGCGAAAAAACCAAAGCAACAACAAAATGGAGAGCTCAATAAAAAGAGAAGAATTAAAAGGTGTGTTGAGAGAACAACAAAACAAAAATATGCTGCTAAAAAGGACAGGCAAAAACAACTCACGAAACGAGGGTTCCCAAGTCCAGACTGCACAAGAGTCAATAATGCAGGGGCAAGGCAAAGGTAAGGTCTAAGGTCAGAAATGGTTGAAAACAGGGCTGGAATACAAAAACAAGGGTTAACAGGGCTGGAGAGTCGACAATGTCAGACGAGGGAGTGAAGAAATGGGTGAAGCTTAAGTCTGAGCTGCACAGTGAATCTAATCATGAGCTGATTATGTGAAGCTGGATGTTGGGAAAAAGGGTGAGTGCAGGAAGTGGAGAAAAAAAATGATTACACTCTAACAATAACCAAATTGATGAGAGATTCACATGTTTTTTTTTTTTTTTTTTGTCAGCATAAATCAGATTCAACCTCAAACGTTGTTAAGTTTGTGATGACTCCAGTCATAATTTGGTTTGCATAATAATGACTATTGGACCCTATGATGTTGTTTGGACGGCCGCAGTAGATGACGACACTACAGTGGGGTTTTGGTGTGTTGTCCAAAGACACCTTGACATGTAGACAGGATCAACTGGGAGTCAAATCACTGACCATGGTGTCAATAGACAACTGCTTTGCCAACTGAGCTACATGTGGCTACATGCTGTTTTTGTCTCTATGGATCGTTCCCTTCGTAGATACATGTGGCTCTGTGACTGTGGCTCTGGGCTACATGTGATGTTTTTGATTATTGGATTAGTCTGTGAATGTAGGTTTCCCAGGAGTAGATTGGTTGCAGCTTTCACCCACAGTTTTTAAAGATCGGCTCCTACCAGCCAATTAGGCTCTCTGCGTCACTGTTACGAGTCTGCATGTACCTCGTGAGCGGCTTTGTCGTCCAGTGTTTTGTAAATCATGCCGTCTTTAAATTCTAATAGCGTTGAGATATTGAGATCCGTGTGGGGTTGTGGCAAGAAAAAGTATGTGAACCATTTGTCATAAAACTAAGTCAAGAGTATTACCAAATATAATGTGCCTAAAATAAATAACACTAAAATAAATCTGATCTTTCATGTCTTTGTTGAAAAAAAAAACCATAAAAACCTCATAGTGCTAGTGGAAAAATTATGTGAACTGGTTATAATAACGGGTTGACCTGACCTGTTCATTGTTCAGGAGGAATTTTAACCCATTCTTCCAGGCAGAACTGCTTTAGCTTTGACATATTTTTTGGATGTCTCATTTATGTGGCTCTCTTATAGTTGTTCCACAACATCTCTTTTGAGTTGAGGTCTGGGCTCTGACTTGGCCACTCCCAAAGGCGAATTTTGTTCTGAAGCCATTCTGTTGTGGACTTGCTTCTTTGATTTTGTTTATTGTCCTGTTGCATCACCCAACTCCTGCAGAGTTTCAGCTGATCTACATACATTTTATCTTCCCCACAATCACTGCAAGCTGGCCAGGCCCTAATGCATCAAAGCAAGTCTAAATAATTTACAATTACCATGATGTTTTTATGATGTTATGCAGTGACCTTTATATGTTGGACGAGTACTGTGTGTTCTTTCCAAATAGTTCAATCTTAGTTTCATCAGTCCACAAAACCTTTTGTCAATACTGTTGTACAGGGTCAATGTGCTCTTTGGGAAACCCAGACCAATGTTCTCTTTAATAAGCAGCAGCTTCCTTTGTGGTGTCCTGCCATTAACACCCTGCGTGTTCAATATTTTACCTACTGTAGACTAATGAACATAGATGTTAGCCAGTTCCAATGATGCCTTCAAATCTTTGGCTGTGACTCTGGGTTGTTTCTGGATCTCGTAAGAGCTGTCCACCTCTTGGTAGAGTAGCCACAGTCCCAAAGTGTCTCCATTTGTAGATTGTTTGCCTAACTGGAGACTGATGAGTTTCTAAAGTCTTTAAAATCACTTTGTAACAATTTCCAGTTTTATGTAAATCCACAATTCTTGGTTGTAGATCCTGTCGTAAAGCTCTTTGGCAAGGCATAGCTTACATAAGTGTATTCTTCTTGTACAGAGCAAAGTCGAAAAGTTTGTCTGGTTACATTTACATTTAGTCATTTAGCAGACGCTTTTATCCAAAGCGACTTACAAGTAGGGTACAAGGGTAGGCAGGGTAAGCGTGAGGTGGTCTTGCCTAGGGACCCCTATTGGTTGTAGGCCACGGCTGGGATTTGAACCCACTACACTAACCAGCCACCATGGTTATGGTTATTCTCAATAAAGACTTGAAACATCAGAATTTTTTGTGTTATTATTCTAGGCACATCATATTGGTTAATACTTGACTTAGATGAAGATCGGATAATGTTTTATGAGAAATTAATGAAGAAAAAACAAAAAACAAAGGGTTCTCGTACTTTTCCTTGCCACTGTGTATCGGTAAGGAGTTTAGGTCATTTTTGTGTGTGTGTTTTTGCTCTGGTTAGGGTAAAATTAGCGATGATTAACCTTCACCTTGTTCGTTGTTTTGCTGGACCCACACAGAAGTTTAATTAATCCTTGCTTAAAAAACTAAGAATTAAAATTAAGGCAAAAATCTATTTCGCTGGTGGTTTCTGGGTGCTGGAAAGAGAGGAGTCTCATTTCATGTTGCCTCAGGGTTTCCCTAGGGTTGGGATTTAACAGACTGTAAGGCACATTGCAATGATCCTCCATGGATGTTTTTTTTTTTTTTCATTAAATTAAAAATTTACAAGCTCTTGTACCATGACATATCAGAAAAGAAAAAAAAAAAAACGGTGATATACACAAGGTAACAACATAGCAAGCCTGGTACATGAATTTATCAAGTAACCTGGAAAATCCCAAGCATGATCTTCATCAGTGTTTAGCTCTGGGAAGAGGAACAGCAAGAATGTACCAGTTAAACAGTCCCTAAAAATATGCCTGGGTGGGTAGCTGGAATTACTTTACTTGATGGGGTGGCTGGGCTCAGTTGTAGAAATAAGGTACATAGTTTAGTAGTCCAGAAGCAGCTAGTAGCAGAGCCGCTCCTCCTTTCGAGTCTAAAGTAGGGGCTGTATCTGTATCTTTGAGTAGTGGTAAGGGCACCTGATCAGGATACCGCCTTGATTTTTCTGGAGGTTTTCTAGGCTTGTCCAACTTGTAGGAGCACCTCTTGTATACCTAGATGAGGCTGGAAAGATTACTTGGCTCATATAAAACTCTAGGAAAATGTTGGGGAGATGGGATTCTTAGTTACCTTTTTGAACCATCTAACCCAATGGGCAGATGGATAAATGGATAGTTGGGTTGACAACTTACAATATAAATAATTACAACTTACAATATAAAAAATTACAATATAGTATAGAATATATTAGAAATGTTAAAAATGTCAATATAATCACACAAGCGATTCAATTATTATGGGACTGTGAAAAAAATTGAGGGTTGCTCATACTCCAGTACTACGTTAATGAATGGTGAGGCATATAGTGACAAGTTTAGCTATGTCCTGGGTTTAATTTATTTGGGAACATAGTAGTTCAGTATCTAATTGTGCCATCTGATTCATGGAATCTCAACATCACAAATTACTGTCTTCATGATAATAAGATTTCAAGTCAGTACTGGCAATTTTAATTTCCCTTTTCTTTATTTTCATTTGTGAGCCTTTTGATCAGATTCACAGAAAATATCAAATGAGTCTATTGTGCACGCCTGAGTTACATATTTATAATAAACTATAGCTCAATTAACACTGACAACTCAGCCTGTACTTTTTGGACAATAAGAATCATGGAAATTACTGCTACCTTTAGGCAATATTTTTTCTCTCTAACCACAGTCATGAAAAATGAAATCCAAGCCAGCACAAGCTCATAAGAGCCTTTTTCTTTGTTTGTATTTCCCCTTTTTTTGTGCATACACTGACTTTCTCCATCTCTTCCTTTGGTAAGGCTTTAAATTCGCAAAGCTCACGGGTTGTCACATCATTCCCTTCAAGACAGAGACTTGGACAAAACATAATGAACGAATAGTCAAAGAGTTGCAGTGCAGTAATGAGAGGGAGATGTCAGAGTAGAGAGAGGCAAGTCCTGATGTGCTGTCACAGAGGATATTCTCAAGGCCTGATCAGCCTCCTCTCTGCAGGCTAGACACTCATACAGACACACAAAGGCACACACATATTCAAGCCAAATAACATCCACGAGGCACATTGGGTTGTGTGCAAAACAAGGGCATGCACACCATTTCAGAATAGTGACTTAACTTGAGCTGTGAGGATCCTGAGGGCCTGGCATGTCACCGCAGTCCATCATTCCTCATGCGCTGCTGCTGCTGACAAGGTCAAAGTCTTCAAAGCATCTTCTCAGCTCATGCCAAATACATTTCTGTGAAAGGAGCCATCTCATTCAATTAACCCTTTCTAACAGTATTTGATTGACAACCAGAAATGCTAAACATTGCAAAGCTGTCATTTCCTCCAAAAGCAATGTCCGAATTTAACCTTAAGTAAAGTGACTTCCTGAGAAACACTTCAGGGTTTTGTGTGGGAAATGTAAGTTTGGGAAAATAGTTGTGGTGTCAAATGGTGTCCAATATGGTTGTTGAGGGAGTTGTAGTTTGCAATAAGATATGTGTTTCTCGCCAAAAAGGAAATGTACAAATATTTATTTAAATCAGACAAAATATGGTAAATCACAAAGAGTCAGTTTGGTTTTCTAAAAAATTGTATTTCAGTGAAGTGTTAGGTAGGTTCTTTCCAACACTTAATTGTGCAGGTCAAACAAACTTAAAAGAATTCTGAGTCAAACAACTGGACCAAGAAAAGATGTGAGTCAGGCCACAACCAAACAGTTTGTAGATGAAGTATGTCAAATCCTTCAGTTTTAAATGCTACAAAATAATACAAGACACTTTGTTTTTGCCCTTTTAATATGTGTTGGTCCTCTTCAGTTGGATCTTCCAACAAATTTGGACGTGCATGTGCTTCTCACAGTTTAAATACTGTTGAAGTCTTGTACAGTATTGTCTATGGGACTGGAAATGTTTGTGATCATGGAGCTAGGTCGGTCGTTTCCAACAGTTTAAGCCTCAGGTTCTGCGGTTCTCTCACGTCATTAGGTCTGATATGTGCGTAGATTCCACCAACATTAATTTAGTTTTATTTCCATTTTTGATTCTTGCTGATCTAATCACATCTCTAAAACCAGTGTTCATAGATGGCAGTTTAATGAGACTGTGGACAGTATATACTGTTTGTCATATTCTACTGTCAAAGCAAGTGACAACAAAATTATTCCACAGAAAGAAAGAAAAAATAAGAGGAAGAAAAATCTATATACTGTTCCTTATCACTGAAAGCCAGAAATGGAGAGAAGACCTAATTCCTAAGTGAAGATCAATATCAACAGGTTTTCCCAGTAGGGGTTTTTTGGCCGGCTGCTTTTAAAAATCTGTCTGTATTCCTGAAGTGGAGATGCCTCAAAGCTTTCAGTGACCCCTGACTCTATATTTGACAGAACAGCTTTCACAGATTCCTGGGATGGTAGTCATGAAGAGTATGAAGGAGAAAAGGCATCTGTAAGGAGTTGGGACCATTTTTAAGTATTTTCTTCCAACAGGAGAGAAAACAACTCCCATCCACTCCTCTCACTCTCAAAATTACAAGCCAGACACTTGTTGACACAGCTCACTCAAAATACAGTAGTAAGAGAATGTGGTTTACTGTAGTTTCAAATGTTTTTTTTAGGAGTTAGAAATGAGTCACCTCTATGTCAGTGTCAGACAAATACTCATGTGGTGCAAAAAAAGCTTTTTAAAAAGTTAGTATTTATCATTTGTCTTGATATAATGTAGAATATAGCATCTGCTACAGTGCATCATGTGTTGTGCACCAAGCTAGGGTAGTCCATATAATTTGGTGTTTCGTCCAATATAGGCTAGTTGTTGGTATAGTTCTCTCAAAAAACTCTTTAAAGCACATTTTTAGTGTTTGTCTTTGTGGAAGACATTGTTAAAACTTAAGTTAACAGGCCAAATCATTTTGTTTTTTCTCTGTGCAACTACACTACATATGTACCCACCTCTTGATTCTTTGGTCTATTCATATGGCTTTTCCTATCCTTGCCATGCCAATGGCATACAATTCTTCCTGTTTTTTCTCTAGATGACTCCATTGTCTCAGCATGCATTTCCGCCTGTTTTTCTGACATCTCTGTTTGGATAAAGAATAATGCATTTTGAACTCAGTCCTTTCAAGACAGTAGCCAAGCCTTCCATATAACACAGCATTTGCATCAGTATAGGATTTGCACTGATTTTTCCCACAAAGTCTGCAATAAATCTGGGAGTCATCACTGAGGTCCACCTAAGCTTTGCTGAGTCCTCCATCTCATCTCATCTCCCCATAAATAACAAAAGATAGCGCATGGCTCTGCCTTTCTTAATATGATACCCAGCTCCTTGTGCAGCCAGCATGTGCAACTAAGCCTCTCCAGATGATCCAAAAGATATCGCTTCTCATTGTGATCAGAAAAAAAAAAGGACATTTTGTACCACTGTTCAGATCTGTGAAATTGACAACTGTTGTCAATTTTAAATAAAATTCGAATTTTAAATGTGCAAGAGTCTAAATATTTCAGGGAGTAAAAGAGAGTAAGCAGTAACAAAAACAAGTAGTAAGTTTAGTGAAATTCACCTCAGAATTTGTAGTGATGCTGAAGCTAACAGGAGAATGGACACTTATCTTATAGTACATTCATCAGGTGCCCAAGGTGTCTCCAAGTTAATTGCATTTGCTCTATTTGTGAATAGCCAAGTGTTTGCTAACACACCAATATACTGATATGCTAATCAAATTGTTCTGCGGCCCCTAACCTCCTAATTACAGTCACAGATGTGTGATGTCACATTATTCCATCTTCTGCCTGGCTTCATACCCTACGGAAAGCATTTCAGAAGCGAAGCAGCTTTTTGCTGTGCTGATTTTTACCTGATTGGTGGGTTGACCTTTTTCAGAAGTGTACCAGTAGTGGCTTACATCAAAAATAGACTGGGCATTTATCTTTAGCAGAGCAACACAGAAAGCTGCTTCTGGGACATTTTTGAAACCTTTAGTTTTTCAATTTCTAGACATGTCATTAAAGAAATGATTTATTGAATCATTTTTTGTCTTTTTGCTGAACTCTCAGTTGGTCCTCCTGTTTATCATATCTTCTGTAAAAATATCTGTTGCTTCAGTTCAACAACTAGATATGTCACTCACAGTCACACAGTTTCTACGGTTGGGTTAAGGTATCAAAGCTCTGGCTTACAGCCAGGGAGAGATTGTGGACTGACTCATAGACAAAAATCTGTCACTTCACACACAAAGTCTGCATTGAAATTTACCACAAACTTGCTTCAACCTAAGCACTTTTTCTTGCCTAAACTCAACCTCACGCTAGAGTTTGATCCGGTCTGTGACTTATAACCCTGCACAGTGTACACCCAGCATCCACCACAACCACCTCCTTGGGCCTCACTTTCTGTCTGTTGTTTCCATCTAGTCCAGATTATTTCCTTTTATCACAGGTCCATGTTGGTGGTGTTGATGTAATAGTGTGGGGGATATTTTATTGGCACACTTTAGGTGTCTTAGTATCAACTTAGCATCATTTAAATGCCACAGCCTACCTGAGCATTGTTGCTGACCATGTCCATACCTTTATGACAACAGTGTAGCATTTTCTGACTTCCAGCAGGATAAAACCCTGTTACAAAGCTAAAGCAACATAAATCTGGTTTCTTGACTGTGACAGTAAGTTATCTGTACTAATTTGGCCCCCATAGTCACCAGAGCCTAGTCAAATGAGAAGTACCTTTGGGATGTGGTGAAACGGCAGATTTGCATCATGGATGTAGAGCAAACAAATCTGCAGGAACTGCATAATGCTAGCATGTAAACATGGACCAGTATCTCTGAAGAATATTTCCAGCACCTTGTTAATTCTATGCCATGAAGAATTAAACAAAATGTACCTAAAGGTGGCGCTAACAAAATGTACCTAAAGGTGGCCAGTGAGTAATATTAAGCATTGATCTCATCTTTTGCCAAATATCACAGTTGTCAATATGAGATTAATTCTGTCCTGTATATCAAAGATAACTTGTCTTTGACAAATGCTTGGTCAATATTTTTAATGGGTCCTCTGTGTCAAGTTTTCAGTTTGCAGCATGTCTGTGTATCAAATAACATACCACAGTTTTGTTTTTTCAATGTACATTTGGCATCTTTAAATCCTCTAGTTGTTTGATGTAAGCTGGCCCTGAAGGTATAGTGGAATATGAACAAAAGAACAGGAACTGTGAGCAGGTAGAAAAAGTGACAGTGTGTGGGTGTGACAAAGCTTCAGGAGTACAGTCGAGATGTTCCAGTTGCTCAGAAAAAGCTGATGCAGGATTTTTACTGATATATGCCGTGGATCACGTGTAATTCTGCCAGGAGAAGGAAAAACAGAAAAACAAAAACAGCCTGGTGGATGTTCATCATTAAGTCAGCTATGCTACCAGTGGCAAGAAAAAGTAAACCACTGCTTTCATTCAGTAAACAATCTTGACATTAGTAAATACAGATCTAGTCATATAGGTGTATAATTACCTTTAAATGCCATATATTCTAAACAAACCTGAGCCAAGATAGTGCTTGGATGTGATTTTACACAATCCCAGGATTTATGACTCAAATGAAAATATCACCATGTTAAATGATTCACCTGTAATAAAAATTTCACGACAGTTGCGTGATAACTACAACTGCAATGTTTATCTTAAAGGTATTATTTAATGTATGAGGTGGTGCCTTTTAAAATTCACCAGTTACATCCACTGCTCATTATTTATGTTAGTAATCACTTTGAAGCGAAAATGGGTCACTTACCATGAAAGCATCATCCCAGTCGTAAAGTATCATGGAGGAAACATCATGATTTGGGCCTGCTTTACAACCAGTAATTAATTCCAAGGGTTCACATACTTTTTCCACTATCACTATGAGATTTCTATGGTTGTTTTCAATAAAGACATGAAAGATCTGAATTTCTATTGATATTATTTTAGGCACATTATATTTATTCATACTCTTGACTTGGATGAAGATCAGATCATGTTTTATGACAAATCGCTGCTGAAAACGATTAAATTCCAAAAGGTTCACATACCTTTCCTTTCCACTATACCTGAAGAGTTTTGTTTCTAGAATGAGTCAGTCATCACAGATTCTGATTCACAGATGTCAGTTGTGCATCATCACTGGAACCCCCACAAGTCTATTTTTTCTTTTTCACTTGTGTGTTTATATGTGATATCCACAGATAGCTGTTGAAATATGTTAGCAGCAGTTGTAAAAGTTTTACCGGTTATCTGTAATGACAGAGAGACCCAAAGTTTCACTGTCAGCTTTCTGTATTTACTCTTCCTGTCCTCTGTAGCAGGCAGGGGAAACAATAAAATCAAAAAATCAATTGGAAATAAAAACTTCATCTCAGAGTTGACCTTTTTATAGTTAGTACACCAACAAGCTCATAATATTAACATGCTGGTTTAGCAAATAAGGCTACATAACACAAAGGGAACATTTTTTCACAGAAATTGCAAACCTCTAACCTCCACCTGCTATATGAGGCAGGCGTTCAAAAACAGCCTCCTTTTATCACTGTCTATGCTAAACACACATGGATAATTCATATAAAGAGATGCCCAAGGATCTCTTTTCAGCCTTAGAGTGTTTGAAAAACCTCCTTTCAAATCAGTGCAATTGGCTCCAATGAGCCATGAAAGATGGGACAGGGACACTGAAAACCCTGAATCAAAAAGAAAAACAAAAGCACAGGGGCCCTATAGGTTGCTTCTTGTTGATGGGTGCTACTCGCAGATGTAAATGATATACTTGAGTGGCCACCCCAGAACATCCTCGCATTCATGCTGCTGTGCTGAATGGATTTCCCATAGAAAGGAGGGGTTAAAGACAGCAAATGGGGTGGACATGGAGTGGAAGGCTGGAAGCTTTACACAAGGAGATTGTTGGGTGAAAGGGGACCTTGCTCCAGGCAAGGATTGGGTAAAAAGCTATCTGCATCTAGGGTTTATGTCTCTATAGTCCCTCCCCCTCCTTCGACCCCGTTCCTTTTCACCCCGTTTCCAGCTTTTCTATAAAAGGATTTTTGGGGGTGGGGTGGGCTGTCACATATTTGTGTGAAACAGAGAGGAACACAAAACTGGTGGCAGCTATCAGACACCTGAATTGGTCCTCTCAACCCTGGCTGCAGCTGATAAAAATCTCTTCCATTTGCATCCCAGTACACTCTGCCCATACTCTGCTTCGACTCTTATTCATTCCACCCCATAGGCAGCTGACAGCCATTCCAGTTAAATGTGAAAATCAGATTTTTTTGCATTTTCGATTTTCAAAAGAGTTGGTCATGTGATGTTTTTATGAGCGGGTTGTGTGTGGGTTCCTGCTTACATGTGGAGTAAAAGTAAAATAATTTTGCCATTCAAAAACCAGTCCCTGATTGACTGAGTCCTGTGCTTTATGTCTATCTTAATCCACACTAAGCTCGCTTGATGCTGCAGTTTAAGCTGGCAGTGCAGTTTGGAAGCTTACAATGGCAGAACAACCTACAAGTGCATTTTTCCCCTTGAGACCTCAGGAGGAAGAATTTGAGAGTTTTAACAGAAAAAAACCGTCCAATCACCCAATCAACGTACAATGCATGTTTTATATTTTCAATAAAGGAAGCACGTGACTAGGCTGCTTCCCTAATTTTTGGCCCTTTGTAACACATAACTTATTAAATGTTATGTATAAATGTTGCCTCATTGTGTTAACATACATGAATTAGTGAAGGAATGTCTCGTGGCATATCTGGGTCAGGAAGCAGCCAGCACAAAACATTCCTAACTAGCAGTAGGAGCTGTGGACTCCAGTTGAAAGAAAAACACTTAAACACCAAGACTGTGTGGTTTCCCTGTAAACTTTGTTTCTGTATTTAACTATGCACTGTAAGATCAACTCTTACCATTTCTACTTGAAAGGCCACTCTCAGCTCTTCCATCCATGCAGCAAGATCTGTGACAAGATCACTACAGCATTTAGTAGTTACTACTAGTATGCAGGACAAGTACACTTTCACAAGATGCTACAGTATGGTCACACACAAGTACTGATGCACAAACACCATGTAGAACTAATTTCTCAATTAATTCTTAAAAAAAATCTAATTCAAACACATTTACTAAACTTTTTTATATCTTCTGGAATGTTTACAGCCACAACTTTAACTAAACTAGAAGAAATGTTTTTAGTAAAAATGTCTTGTCCTTCCCCACAGGCTGCAAAAAAAATGAATCAAGGGGTAGGGATTCTAATGTTGTGTCTTCTGCTTCAGTTGCTGCTTCATTATTAACATTATTTGGTTTGACGATCACAGCTAGAATCAACTGACATCACATCCAGCTTGAGCTACAGCAAAAATGCAGATGGCCAGCTGAGTGAGTGAATGAAGCATAGCATTGTTTAAGCAGCACACAGAAGTTACGCTTGTATTGGCATCAGCTAATGATTGAGTCATTCACAGCTGTTTTCTTCTTAACACTCATCACTGTTACTTTGCTGATTTTACACATGCCATCGTATCACATGCAGCACATGCTGCATCGCCTTTGCTTCTCTCCCACTCCTACCTCCTATTTTTGTGTTATTGATTTGCAGAAGATCAAATTTTCTGTATTTCTTTTAAGAGATATTAGTTTTCTCTTGAAAAAAATCCTTGTTGATAAGTGGATTTTTAAGTGTCCATTCAATGTACAGATCTTTTTCAAATCTAACTGTATAAACATTTGCTTTTAAGGATCAATTCCACCCACCTTTTCTTTAACAATCCATCTAATTCAGTGCATGAATTTCACTTTAGCCTGACACAAAATTCTTATTGTGTTGCAATCATCTCACCATCCACTGTCCACTATTTTTAAGTATGGGAATCCCAAACCAGACTGCATTCATTTTGACTAGGAAAGTTCTCAATGTAATTAAACTGGCTCCTAAATCTTTTATTGAGCATATAAAGTAGAGAAGGGCAGACCAGACACTAAAGATTTAACTTATAAATGAATGGAAAATATGTGTTGATTAATACATGGACAGCAGTTGCACACAAATAAACTGAGGTCATTTTCAAATATGGTTTGCTGTTTAACCGGCATATGTGTTGTGCAGACATGTAAAATATTCATTGTATGTACAAATGCTTCATGCAGCCTTTGTCTGGCTTCTCTCTGAGATAAACTACTACTACTTTCTATGAACAGCAGGGAGCAAAGTAAGCATGATAAATGACATTCCTCTGCAATTGTGGAGTTCCTTTTCATACCGTATGAAGTGTATAGTGCATATATGTATATATATATATATATAAATACATATTATATTAAATATATTATTATTTATTATATATTACCGCTTGAATGGCTAATTAAATTAGAGAAATCAAGTATTGCTACATAAGTATTTGGAGGTAAACAATGGATATTTTTCATGACAAATCGTATCACTGCCACCTCAGCTTTCGTGCTGTTTCGTGTTCCAGTTGAGCTGTTTGGCGTGTTTCATATGCAGAGAGTCGACCCTATGCAGATAAAATGGAAAAAAAAAATAAATAAAAAGAAGCAAAACACAGATCTGAAGCATCTGATGATAATACACAGCCACCACACTCAAACAAGCTTTCAGGGACCGTATTTGAGTCTGCTGCATTAGGTAGGTCAATAAGAACAGAGCCCTTTAATTTCTCTTATCTCTATAATTACACATAATCTCATAGTCTGTCAGTATATAAGATAAAAAATAACCGGGTTTGATAGATATCCTGCAGGGACAGAATGATTTAACTGGAAGGCTTTTTATTCTCTCTCAGTTCTTTTAGATAAGGCACGGTTCTCTAATCTTGCATTTAGGACATCTGTCACACGTAAATGAGTCATCCCACCAGCACATTACGTGTCCATCAGAACGATTCATTGGGGTACAGTGGCTCTGTGATAGACTGCTGCTTTGGTTGCCAGCGACAAATAATTAAGGCCTTAAAAATGACTTCAGACAAGTTCTACATGTTTTAATTTGTTGTATGAGGGTTACGAAGGTTCAGTGGGACAACTGAGGATTGCTGAAGTGTCTTTGAGCAAACCCAAACTCCAACCAGCACTGTGAATGAATGAATGAATGAATGAATTAATGAATGAATGACGTCATTATTTTTTTAAAGTGGTTCACACAACTTGTTTAGATAAAAAAAAACTAAAAACATGATGGATACCATTCACTACCTATTCGTCCATATACAGGAGACTCTTCCTGATCAAAAGGAAATCAATGAAAATGTCTTTACTGAAGAAAGGTCTTCACTGTTGTTAAGGGTTGGTGGTCGCACTGAGAAATAATGATCCTGGCCTTGTGGTAGCTGCTAGCAGTAAAGCCAACATGTCATGACTGCATGACATGTTGCATAACTCAGAACTGCTAAAGTTTTGCTGAGTTTCTTAACTTTTTATTGGTTCAATAAAGACTTCCATAAAAATGTAAATCAGAGGGAAACAGCCTGCCAGACTATTACAAATTGCAAAAAACATACATACCAGTGATTCTAAACCGTACTAATCATCACACTGTCTGTATTTTGTTTAATCCGTACACCAACAAAATTATAAACAGGATGATTTGTGGTTTTACAGGAAACTAGGTTGATAGTGAGGTTGGCAAGTAACCACCGAGGATTTTGCACATTAGTAATGGGAGGACAGATAAACCGGTGTTTATCAAGAAATAGTTATAGAATGTAGCTCATGCTAATCACTTGTGATCTGCAGTACGTGCATTCAGAGGCACGTTAACCTTTGTACAAAAGCAAATTAACTAATTCTCCAATATCAAACCATCCCTATATATAACTACTGTTGTCAACTTGATAGACATTATAGAACCTTTTAAGCAAAAACTCATATTTGCTCAACTTTTGATACATTTAAACATAGAAACCGGTGCAATTCTGATTCAAATAATAATAATAATAATAATAATAATAATAATATATATATATATATATATATATATATATATATATATATATATATATATATATATATATATATATATATATATATATATATATATATATATATATATATATATATATATATACATATTATATTAGCACACAATTTAGCAGCCAATTGTCCAAATATTTTTAAGCTACTTAAACAGTTTCTATGAATAAAACTGGCTGTAATTCCTTCAAAGTTCATCCAAAACCCAAAAGCCTTAAATTGTCGACTGTTCCATTTTAAATCCATTGTGGTGGTTTGCAGAGATAAAATAGTAAAACTATTGCTGTCCAAACACATATTAAATATTTAAATTAGCCAACACCTGGACTTTGCAGGTTATGACGGGTTTAGGACTAGACCAGATTACTGTCTGCTTGCCCTCTAGCCAACAGCTGTAGTCCACCAGCCTGCCAACCACCCAGTGTTCAGCACACCAAATGATTAAGGGCACAGGATAAGGATAAAGATGTGCCAGACTCAACTGAAGCTCTCGCTAATCTGCTGCTGGCTGTAGAGTTTGTATTGCATTAGCATTATTACAGTGTGTATCAGCTTGTTACAGAAGGTAGAGGTCTCCGTATCTGTAGCAGCAGTGGTACTGGTAAAGGATGGAGTGGAGCTAACGGAGACTTTGCTACAGAAATTCCAACTTTAGGAAAGTGTTAAATGCCTGGTAGTGTTGGATTATAAAGGACATTTAAATGAGCTAATTCAGTTGAAATGAAAATTACATTTATAATATTATAAATATTTGCACACGGCCAAGATGCTGTTTTAGGATTCAGCCATGACTGCACTGGTGGGATTAGTAGCAGGTTGAACCTGGTTTCAATTTGAAAAGATCACACTTTCTCTTTTGTATGTATATAAACATATTGAATGGTCTCTGATGGTCATGTGTCAAGCAGATTCTTCCTGAGCTTGATGCAGTACATAGTCCGAGGCTACAGTGATCTCTGTATTTATTATATTTATTGGATATGCATTCAAAAACCAATTACATTGTTAATGTAATATTAATGTAATGTAATATTAATGTCTTAGTTCTGGTTATGGATGCACGATGACTGCATGCATAACCCTAACTCTTAACCTAAGGGTTTAATCAGTTTAAGTACTTGATCTTGCTTTTACATCACTTTACAAAGACAACCGTCTTTAAAGAAAACAACCACAGTCTTTTATCAGAATAGATTGTCTACTGAGTAAAACAATTACCTGACAGAGATAGAAAATGACTTGCAAATGTGCTCCAGTGACAAAATAGCTCAAGATTGTTATTGCAGCTGAGGGTGGTTTATGTGCGTCTGCTTGTGTGTAACCACTGTTGTCTGTTTCAAAAGTCATATTGTTATTTTACCAATGCTATGAAGTCGTTTATCAAATCTGGGGCCCCATACATATGGATACATGATGAGATGGGATATATGGCGTCTATTTGATTAAGGAGACCTTTGACAAAGGAGCCTGTACAGCAGAGCGACAGCTGAAGCTCTGTGGGTTTACACTGCATAAAGCTCATCCTGAGGGACCAACGTCTTGTTGGAATTTCAAGCAGTCTGGAGCAAATACAGCACAACTATTGCTGCTGGAGAACTGACGAGATGGGAGCTTTTTTCAGGTCACTTACATATTCAGTGTAGGGGATTCAGATTGGGCAGTGCTTATTTGTGGTGAATACCAAACAGTAGGCGAAACCCCATTCTCTTCAACGGAATAAAGAAGCATGACAGACTCTGGCAACTGGCAAGGTGCTGTAAAAAAATCTACCAAGCCTTAGTATAGTTTTTTAGGAAATTAATATAATTGTAAAGTGGATCCCTTATAACTTCATTTTAATTAATTCACACCAATAAACCCTTATTTTCCATTCACAGGCAGCAATTAGAACAATATTTCCAGTTTCAAAAACATATAGTAATACCAACATCCAATTAAAAACCTTTGTGATTTGGTGGAAGTGTAATTGGAAAACACAATTACAAACATGAAAAAAACTCTCAAACAAATAATTAAACAGCTTAATGCAATGGATGCAGTGATTAAAATGAGACTAAAAGTTACAAATGTTATGAATTACTTGAACAACCATCTAAGATCTTAATTACAAAATGTTTTACAGGTCAAGCATATACGCTGTACATACAGTAATTTCTTCTTAAATACATTTAATCATCAGTTGAAGTGTTTTCTTTTAGTAATCAGTAGAATACAGTAAGTCACAGATGCCCTGAGTGTATGTTTACTGTAAAAAGTGACACACCTGGGCGCAGATAAGCACATCATGTGCATGGACAGAGAAGCATGATGTTAAAGAAGTATCGAGTAGCTGCAGAGATTATCTATGCATACACTAAGAACACCCCCATACTTGGCTTCTGCTAGTTCCTAAAACTTGAAGGTATTCTAGTCAAATCAATCCTATTAGACCATTTATAAGAAAATGAGCCACTGGTACTTTGTAAAGGTATTTTAATGTAGGTCTACTGTATTACTTGTAACTTACTTGACAATCAACTATGACTTTAGTCAGACGATTTGGCAGAAGTGTCAATAAGATTTACTGTGTAACAGGTTAAAATGTGACAAAATGTGGCTTATTGTAATAGGAGCGATAACAGAAAGATAATTGACTGTTTAGGCAATAACACCAGCAATGTTCATTTCCACAGATTATGTAGAGCTCAATTAAAAACTGCTTCTGTTGTGGCTGTGTGAGGAAATACAGACGTAGACATCATTGTTCAAATTGTTAATTGGTACCCTTCAGTTAAAGAGAGAAAAACCCACAATGGTCATGGAAATGACTTGAAACTGAAACAAAATTAATAATGAATAAAAATGTTCTAATTTCAGAAATGATGTCTAGAAAAGAAGAAAATAATAAAATTATTTTACTAAAGTGTCTCCAGTAATTGCCATGACAGGTGTCTTCAAACTTGTAATCAGTCAGTCTGCCTATTTAAAAGGTGAAAAGTGGTCACTGTGCTGTTTGGTATGATGGTGTGTGCCACAAAGAAAGCTAAGGAGAGAGTTGTCTCCGGACATAAGGAAGAACATTGTAGACAAACATGTTAAAGGCAAAGTTTGTTCCTGTGACTACAGTTGCACATATTATTCAGACGTTTCAGGTCCACAGGACTGTAGCTGCAAGATGTAAATTACTAACAAATTGAAGAGACAGCTATTACGAATGGTAACCAAAGAGCCAATAAGATTCGAGGTGAAATCCAAGGTCAAGCTACATCAGTGTCAGATCGCTACCTCAGTCACTGTTTGAGCCAAAGTGGGCTTAATGGAAGATGATCCAAGGAGGACTCATTGAATCATTAAAAAATGAGAAAACACATGTCGACAAGCCACAAAGCTTCTGGGGGAATGTCCTGGGTCCTCCAGAATAATAATCCAATCTCTGTGGAAAGAGCAGAAACGTACAGTCTAGAGAAGGTACTTTTCAAACTTCATGCTTACAGAAATCGCTTTTGTCTAGGCCAGTTTCATTAGTTTCTTTTTTTTTTTTTTTACTTTTGTTGAACCACAACTTAAAAGCAATGTCTGATTTTCTGAGTTAATTTTTAGTACATTTTTATTTATTATAAGTTTCAAGTTATTTCAGTGACCAATGTGGGTTTTTCTTTCAGGGTACCAACAATTTGTCTGAAATACAGGTACTGCCTAGTGAAATACCTGTGTCTCCAAATTATGAATGTTTGTAATATAACAAAGTCTTGTTAACTTATTGTAGCTTTTAGGGGAGAAGGAACAACTTGATATTGCATAACAACTATGGGGATGGTTTTGTTACAGTTTATACTCTGTTTCTGAAATGCACAGACGTGTATCACATGGGCTTTTTTGGGAAAGAGGCCATGCAAAATGCATATAAAGGATGAGCTCAGATCAGATGTAGTAAAAGTACACAAAATCAATACATAAGTAAAAATGCAAGTACTTCATTAAACTCCATTAAAAGTACTACTTCGAATGATTTCGCAGGTTGAAGTATTAAGTGTGTGCTTTATAATTGACTTCAAGTATGAAAGAAGTACTCCTTTTTGTACTTTAAACACAACTGAACACTCTTCAAAAGCACAAATGTGTAATTCTAGCCCAGATTTGATCCAATAAAGATTCTGCAGAAATCTAAAATGTTCAGGTCTTGTTAAGAAGAGAATGACTTAAAAAATATATATTTTTCAAACTATATTTGAATAATTCAATATTCATGTAATTTATATATTAATTTATTTTAAAATATAACATTACAAAAGAAATTGGAGAGGAGGCTATACATCAGTATCAGTTAAATAGAGGAAATGATTGGGCCTAGTTCACATTTATTTTGTAGTGTTTGTATGTATTTTTTAGTTTATTTTGTAAGCCTGTAAATCTGAAATTGAAAAGTAACAAATAACTGAAACTGTCAAATGAATGAGGTGGAGTAGTTACATGTATTGCTGAATAGCATATAGACATATATCTTTATACACACATACTTGTCCCCCTACTCTTACCCTGTCCATTGTTCACCTTACAAGCCTATAACAACCCTGGAGGATACATTTGTGGAGACTTACCAATTCTTCTCAGACTAAAGAGAAAAGTTTTGAACTCAGCTGTATGAATGAGATTCTTCACAGACATATATTTTTTTTAAATACTGTATATGGCTGGATGTAAATAAATAGCAAACACTATAAATAATGTTAAAGGAACTATAACACATGGATGGCGGGTGCAATGCAAATAGCACCAACACTCAGGCTTTTTATACTCTGAGACACTCTGTTCTCTCTGTTTCTCCTGTTTTGGAAATAAGAACAAGACTATCCCTTGATATCCTTGTGTGCACGCAGTTCCAAGTAATGAATGAAAAATGCCAAACACAAAAACCCTGCTTCTGTCACCATGTGCATTCTGGCACAAAGATGACAGAGCAAAAAAACAAAAAAAAAAAAACAAAGCAAGCGCTTCCCTATACACATTATTTAGGCTGGTGTGTTATGAATCTATTACAAATCCTTTTATAGCATGCTCAAGAAGAATAGCCTAACGTGAGAATGTGCTGAAAGGCTATCACGCTACAGCAGATGCCCGGCTTCAGTGTGGGGGTGTGTTCCCTGACAAGGCTTCCAAAAGCTTGGTTCACTGACATCAACACTCTGGGGACAGCCATGGAATCACAGTTGTATAGCTGCTGCTTTGCTGGCCTCACTGAGGCAGTGCTACAAGCACATCCAGGGGCCCTTTCATCTGCAAGGTTAGGACAATACCCAAGCAACTTCACAGAGCATCCAGGAAAGGATGCCCTGTCTCTCATTCTACTGTCTACTTTTTGTACTTTATACACCACACACAACTATGGGGTGGACTGCTTCAAAATATGGTTGCAAATGCTTTAAATAGTTGTTCAGAAGTGATGATGAGTCAAGTCATCATCTCTCCACTCACCATTGTTCCAGCTTGCTGTGCCCAGACTCAATCAGTTCACGCTGGAAGGTTACCAAAATAAAATCTTGTGAAAGCTGAGGTTGCTGAGATTCAGGTTGGCTTCACAAGGCTATTCAACAATGGGTGACATGTCAACTATGACACCTCATCAACATCCAGAGCTGCTGGCATCTCAGGGTGATTCTCACTGTCTCTGGCACTCCGCCACTTCAGAGCGTTTTACCTACTTCGGTGACCTCTGCCAGTGCAACACAAAACCAATTCCTCTTCATCCTCCATCATGATAGGCTATTCAGTTCCTCGAAAATGGACTAGATGTCATATGCTTGGTTTTTTGGTGGGCTATTTTAGTATGGAAAACATCTACTTGAGAATAGATGGAGGACAAAAAAGAGCAACTCTGCAGAAAAGAATAAGCAGTGTGCTGTGGCATGAGAAAATTATCCAAATTTAGTTATTGTGTGAATTATTTCATCTTTATCATAGAATAACTGTTATTTTGTAGCTACTCCAAAGTAAATTTCTGATATGTTTTATCCATATAATATCTCATAAATATACCAATACAGCACCAGAATTATATCCTAGAATCCCATGGGATAAAAGGAAAGAAACCTGTCCTTCAAATGAAATCACTACACCATATGGATAGCTTATGGTCCCATTCCCCACCCATTCCTACGACCCCCAGGAGTAGCAGCTGCCATACCAGATCTTTGTTATCATGAAAACAATCAGTTGTGGTTAAAACAACTTAAGGTTTAGGCACAAAGACAACTTGGGTTAGGTTTAGTAAAACCATGGATTTACATAAACATAGTAACTAAACACGCAGTTAACACTGGGGAACAGTCATGGGTATAACAGTGTTTTCACATTAGAACCGAACACAGACTCCCTCACTCTGCAGTAAAGACTACAACACCTCGTCTAACTGCAATATGTTGCTGTTGGTTTGAATAGCTCCAACATAGAAAAATATGTCGTTTTTACAGGACAGAGTCGTCAGAATATATCCATAATACAGCCGCAACAGAACCATGACATCAAGTCCAATGATGCTGGTCTTCACTACTAGTAAAGCCACAGTCAGACCATGCAAGGGATGAAAATGCTAAACAGGAATATCAACACCACTTCAACATTGTGACATTGCAAGAGACACACCAGGGGGCTTTTTGAATAAACCAGCGACAATGGGATCATATTGGCTGCTTTGGGTGGGGGGGGCCCTTGATGAGCATGGATCATGAACAGCCCCTAAAAAAATATGCCAGCTTGACACAAAAACCTTTACACATAACAACTGTGTCATTTTGGAATCTACAGTATTTGCGAACAATTAAAATGATATATAAATAGTATATGCTGACTGTGTGAGTGCAGGATGAGTTTCATGGTCAGAGCACAGAGCACTGATTAGAGGAATTACACCTTGGTTCAACTGTCTCTTGTTGCAGCTGTCCCCACCCTACCTGTTATCCAAAGGCACGGATACTTCTTTGTCATTGCACTCACTCATTTTCTAAAGCTGCCTTTGTCTTGCTGCTCCGTTTTCTTTTATACAGCCTGCATTTTGCAGACTCTTATCTTAGTTATCATCAGCCCACCCACTTCTTTATCAATAACTGGGTTACAGATGCTTTGGAGACATGGCTTTGCAACTTCATGGAGCCCAAGGCAGTAATGTCATTGTGAGGAGTTCAGGTCCAAGTTAGAAAATAAAGCAAAAAAAAAAAAACACTTGCAGATAGATATGCAAACTAAAATAACCTGCAGGAAGTTCAAATAATGATGAACATAACAAAGTGGTGGTTCCATGCAAAACTATCAAACATTTGCATACAATTCAAACTGACTGGTTGATAGAAGAGCTACACTCGCTGCCACACTGGCTGGGTGAAGAGAGCTGATTCGTGAGTGTGTGATGTGGCAGGCAAGAGGCTGAGGATGATGATGATGTCCGCCTGCGTGCGTGTGTGTGTGTGTGTGTGTGTGTGTGTGTGTGAGGGAGAGAGAGAGAGAGAGAGAGAGGGTGGGAGGGGAGGAAAAGGGAGAGGGAGAGAGAGGGGCAGGTGGAAAGGGGGAGGGGTCTGGGGTGGTCCAGACAGTCGGTCCTTGTGTACCTCACACTCTCAGCCTCTGCGCATCATTTAAGGAAACCCGGCCGTCGCTTCCCCACTGCCAGTCTCACCGCTCGGCTGCCTGATAACAAACGGAGAGCTTCAACGTTACTCCTGCACTTTTTCCTATTTTTGTCTCGAGTCTGAAGCCAGCCATTCAACTTAGTCGTTCCATGGGAAATGTGGGGCTGCCAGGCGCATTAATTCTCTCCTAACCGAGAAGAAGCGCACGGAGAGACCAAAAAAAAAAAAAAAAAAAAACCCGGTTTGGAAACCAACCGAGATTCATGGACGCATAGCGCATCATGAGAATACTACCAACAAGGTATCACGAAAACAAGTGTGAATCCTCTCCTGGATGTGACTGTGCTGTGCTAGACTGGGGAGTCTTTGCAGGCGTTGTTTAAATCTAGTGGCTGTTGTTGCGGCTGGGTGGGATGCGTTCATTTGTGCCGTGTTGTCTTATCGCAGCATTAGTGAGAATGTCTGCATCGCGGAAAATCTCTGTCAGAAAAAAAAAGAAAACCCGCTCCCGCTGCAGCATAGTGGGCTTTTTTTTTTTTGTTGTTGTTGTTATCTATTCAAAATGTCCATGAGTAGAGGAGAAGGGATGCTGTCTATACGCATAAGTCGCCGTGTTGCTGCTGGTGTCCATGGAAGTCGGTGTTTTACACAGTTACAGTTTGAAGCGTCAACACAAACAGGCTGAAGAGCATCATTGGAGATTGTATAGATTGTGTCAGCGTTTATCACACTGTTCAGGATTTGTTGAGCCTGTATTTTACTTACAGCACCAAACCTCATTGTAGTGAGGCCCCTGTGTGTGATAGTACAGTATTATTTAAAATATCTGATTCTGAATGAGACTGATTTTTTTTTTATGTGATTATCTAATTCTTCACTTGCTGCATCATTTCCCCTTGATATGACATTGGCAGTGAAGCTTGAAACTACTGTGCTGTCTAAGTTGACTTTTTTTTTTTTTTTTTTTTTTTGTCTTGATGAACAAGTGGGATAGAGCACAATGCCTGGATTCTCTCATCAGGTCAAACAAGGTCCTTGGATTAGATGCAGTCATGTTGGAGTAGACAGAGAGCCAGGTTGAGTTTACGGGGCGTACCGCAGTGTATAGCTTTCTGTAGTGCACTTGGTGAAGTATTGTATGTGTTCAGGTGCATTTTGAACTCATGGAATTGCTTTAATGTTCTGGTGGAAGCTATTTTGAAACGCTGGTGCAAACAGACAAAAGATGTATTGGCAGTTTTTAGACACTGTACACAGTTTAACAGGGCTTTCACTCCACTGTGGTCTCAGCTCTCAGACTGCTGTACATGTTTTGGCAGTCAGTGTCAGCTGATGGGAAAGCAACTAAAAGTCAATGGCTCAGACCTGTCTTCTTTATCTTTTTTAATTTTCTGTAACAACTAAAGGAGAAGCAGAAGACAAATTTCGTTATTGCATTAACTCGTAGGATTTTGTCTGATGGCTACAGCAGCCTCTATGAAGGATTGCTGCTTGTTATTTTCATTTAATGTTAATCTGCCTTCAACATGAGTACTGAAGTAAATGGCTCAGTTCTAAAACTTTGTTGAAATACAAGTTGTCCCATCATTAGTCGATATGTTAAAATGAGATTTGTTGTAATGTTCTCCTTCCTTCATTGTTCTGTTTGTCATCATAGTGCCAAATGTATGGTATCAATTTCCATTTCAGGGCAGTGAAACCTCATTTGCATAAAAACATGAAGAATGATTCTCACATAATTTTTAGGCCTACAAATTAGTAAAAAAAAAACAAAACAAAAACGAGATTATATTAAAAAGACAAAAAATTCTTTGTTTCACAGGGTGGACCTGGCATGGACCGCTGTGTCTAAATGAAGTGGTTCAGCCATGCAATGTTCCTGGAAGGCAGTGATTCTGTTGGCCTTGGCCTCCATTGCCATCCAGTACACGGCCATCCGGACACTCACCTCCAAGCCTTTCCAGCTCTGCCCCTTGCCCAGCCCCCAGAACTGTGGTCTCGGGGGCCAGGAGACAGAATCCCCCTTTGAGCGGGGAGCAGCAGGCAGTGGAGGCTGTGATGACTACCCTTACTTTTCCATCAATGCCACACGTAAAACACACATCCTGGTCCTGGCCACCACGCGTAGCGGCTCCTCCTTTGTGGGCCAGCTGCTCAACCAGAATCAGGAAGTATTCTACCTTTTTGAGCCTCTTTATCATGTTCAGACTACACTGATTCCACGTCTGTCACACAGCCGCAACGCTGCGGACCGCCGCGTGATGCTGGGTGCCAGTCGAGACCTCCTGCGTAGCTTGTATGGTTGCGACCTCTATTTCCTTGAAAGTTACATCAAACCCACGCCCATGAACCACACTACAGATAAACTGTTCCGTCGTGGTGCCAGCCGAGCATTGTGCCAGCAACCTGTATGCGATGCCTTTGGACCTGCTGATATTAATGTGGAAGAAGGGGACTGTGTTAAGAAATGTGCAGCTCTGAACATGACCTTAGCAACAGAGGCATGCCGCGAGAAGCGGCACATAGCAATCAAAATTGTTCGGGTGCCAGAGATTGGAGATCTACGTGCTTTAGTGGAAGACCCACGGCTGAATATCAAAGTGATTCAACTCGTCAGAGACCCACGTGGTATCCTGTCGTCTCGGATTGAGACATTCAGGGATACGTACCGCCTCTGGCGTATTTGGAGGGCCACAGGGAGAAGGCCATATAATCTAGACTTGAGTCAGCTTACTGTTGTCTGTGAAGACTTTCTCAGTTCTGTTTCAACTGGTCTCAGCCATCCCTACTGGCTGAAAGGGAAATACATGTTGGTTCGCTATGAGGATTTAGCTAGAAATCCCCTTCTAAAGACAAAGGAGATCTATGACTATCTGGGGCTGCCTATGGATAAAAATGTGGAAGACTGGATACATGCGAACACTCGGGGCAGCAACGAGCCCTCAGCGAAACACAAGTTTGGTACAGTGAGGGATTCAGCCGCTAATGCAGAGAGTTGGCGTTTAAAACTGTCCTATGACATGGTAGAATACACACAGACTGTGTGTCAGAAAGTACTTCACCAGCTGGGATACAAGGCTGTGAAATCAGTAGAGGAACTGAAGAATATGTCCCTCTCACTGGTACAGGACAAAACTTTTGTACCTTTTTTGTAACAAAGGTAGTTCTCTAATGACTATTTTTTATATATTTATAATTGTTGCCTTATAATTTCCCTAGTTTGTTGGATTTGTTTCTGTACTTTTGTTTCTCCAACTTTGCACTAAACTATAAAGATTTTGAATGCACCGAATGAACTATGGATGATTCCCCAATGTTACGAAACAGCACATAAGTGGATTTACGTACTGTATATCAAACAGCTTTTATGATATACAAAATAGTCAAACAGGCAATTTTGCAGATGTCTCTTTATTTTGTTTTATTTTTGTTTAGTTTAGTTTTTTTCATCCATAAAACCAAGGCAAGACACTGTCCTCATTAATGTCCTGTGTGCAAGCTGTTGTTTCAACAAGAGTATGATGTTGCTCTTCAAAACCATGGGATGGGTTTTGGAAGAGGTTTGGCAAAGCAAACATGTTCTTTTTAGACGTGACATAGCAAATTTGGACTGTATAAGCCCTACTGTGCAATAAATAGTGAATGTTGCAGTCAACCTTTACCACTATGGGATTTTTATCCATGTGGGAAGAGAAGAGATACTTCTGACAGATGCCACGCTTGCAAAAGATAATTGCAGGCAATTAATAGGCTCTCAAGTTAAAGGGACAGAATCCCGCTGGAGGTCATGAGTGTATCATCAGAGGATTTACAACCATCTGTGATAGACAAACACGCACTAATAGGAGGTACTGCTGAAATCTTCATTACTATAGGTGTTTAGAGACGACACCACATTTAAAAAAAAAAATTGCAGCATTAAAAAAACATTCTTTAATGTACAGTAGGTTGTAATTCAAGTACACACTCAAGCACTCTGATGAACAACTGTATTTGTCGGTTTATTTTATTGCTTTATTTATTTATTTAATTTCTCTAATCAGCTTATTCTAAAACAGTCAATATGAAATGTCCTTATTCTTCAATTAAACATGTTTATGCCACTGTCATTCACTAGGATTTTAATTGATCTCTAGAAAATACATTTGTTAGTAGCGAAGGTATGAAAACAGCACAAAAATAATTTCCTTTATGCGTTCTTTATATATTTCATTTTATCTTACACAAGAGTCATAGCTGAGGAAAGTGACTTTGTAGAACTGGGTTCACTGCAGATTCCCATCTGCAACCACATTCATAAAGTGTATTTCCATTAGATCACGTATAAAAATCCAATTCTCAGATCATTATAGCTGCCGTTGGAATGCTGTTATAATCGTTAACAGGTGAAAGGTTAGTGCTGAAATACAGTACACCGCAGTCATGTCAAGAAATCTGTCCTCTTTGTCCTGAACTCACTGAACGGCCAAAGCAAAATCTTTTTATTTACTTCTGTACTGAAACATGCTTTTGGTTTTCTAATCACACAACATTCCTGAACTCAAGCACAAATAAAATTGAAATATTTGCTAGAGTTATTTACTGTAAAATGAACTCGTATTAGCTGTTTGATGGACTTCTGGACTAGAATTGGTGCAAAAATAAATATGGATTTGAGACCACCAACTGGCGCAAACATTGGTGTTCTGGTAAACATTCCCACAGTTGGTTTATATTTGATGGCATGTTTACCAGCTTAATGCCCTGGCTAGTTTGGACAAATGTCTCTCCAGTTAGTGTGCATAATACAGTCATCATTTTATGCTGTGCAGTGCATTTCTAAATCTCCCTCTCTCTCTCTCTCTCTCTCTCTCGTACTTTAGCAGCTTAAATTGAATGTCATTTTGCATTACGTAGCACAGAAACTGTCAAGGATGTGTGCACAGCTGCACCTATAAACAGCATAGTAAACACCTTTCAGAGTGATACTGGTAGACACTGAATTTAATATGATGAGCATGTTGCATTTAAGAATGTGTTCATATTCCTCAAATTAAAACAAGGCATGTTATTTAGGGACAGAATTAATCATTGTTGCTAAGATAAAAAAGTCAACCTTGAGGAATAAGTAAAAATAATAATGAAATAAAAAAAAGTTCAGCTGGGACTGTAGAGGTTTTATATTTTATCCAGTAACAGTACCGTAGCTCTGATACAGGGATTATTCTGATTAAAATGTCAGTGTTTTCATGATTATTGTCAATTTAGCCCTTTACAAACCCACATTTAAACATTGATCTACAGAATATCATATGTATCTGCAGTCAAATAACATGGGGCAAGGTGCCCAACTGATTTCCATTCAATGATCACTTGTTTACCCATAGATACAAACCCTGTGAATGGAGCATCACACGCCTGGGCTCATCAGTATTGGTGACCGGATGTCCATTGAGATGCAGAGCACAAACCTTTGATCCTCCTCTGTGCTGAGGCTGGAGGCAAACTCTCTCTCCCTCTCTCTCCCTCTCTCTCTCTCTCTCTCTCTGCCTCTCCCTTTGCCTGTGCTTTCTCCATCATCCACCTCTTTCTTTCTTACAGAGATCTCAGGGGATTGTTCCTTTGCTTCAGTGCTTACTCTCTGTTTTTTTTTTTTTTTACTTTACCTCTGAATCTTCTGGATGTGCTTGGCGTACTTTGAAAAATGCTGGGCTTGTGTGCATGCATATGATGTGTTTGAAAAATTAAAGGATTGGTTATGGTGAAAATATTTGGAAAATATGCTTGCTTGCCAAGGTAATTGGCTAATAGTTATAGCACTGTATTTAGACGTGGTAGAGGTATCGATGATTTCATTCAACTCTGTGCCGGACAGCAAAAAAGTGCATTTCTGAAAATGTTAAACTGTTTCTTTAACAACAAAACAAGAATAAGACATAAGTATTCAGCTTGTCCATTGTGCCAGTAAATCTCTCTGAATTGAAGAATGCGTCAGCATCACCAGCCTGGAATGTGGATTTACTTATTGTAAAATGATGAGAACTAATATGATTTGGCAGGTCGGCAATCGTCCTGCACACGAGCCGTGTTCTAGCTGAACACGCACACTTTCGAATCGAAGCTCTCAACTCAACTCGACTTGGCTCACTTGTTTCTCCTGCTGCACTGTGACAGTTTGTTAGTAGTGGTGTACTCCCTCCACATACCTGACCCCCACTCACAGTTTGCAGCCTGCTCCCCATGTGTCAGTGTGTTGCTGTGTCTCCGGGCTTTTGCTGAGCCCCTCGTGTTGTTTATTGTGTCCCAGGGCTGAACATATGGTTCACAAGCCCCTGGAAGAAAGTACAGCAAATCCCTTGCTCCCTATGTCTCACTCTCTCTCTCTCTCTCTTATTTTTATTCTTATCCCCTCATACTGTGACCTTAATAATCTGACCCTGTGTGACTGCATGACAAAGCAGAAAGATATTTGCTTATTTGTGTCCACTGTTTACTGAGCTGAACTGACAGAACATGTTCTGGTAGCTCACACTACTTGTTAGTGAGCAAAGGCTGCAGAAAGAGAATATTCATGAAGAGTGTGCAGCAATAAAGTGCATGCTCTAACAAAAGCAAGTCTGAGATGAAAATCTCCTGTTAGTACTTCACACGTCTCGCTTTTGTCTTTGTGTGTGTGAATCCGCGAGTGTGTAACTGTTTCCGTTCTGCTCCTCAGTGGAATATAGTGTAGATACGATGTGAATAGCTTACTGAACCGAACAAATCATGTGAATTATGGCGCTTCAAACAACTCAGTGTCACTGTTGCTGAGGTGAGTAGGGGATTTGTTACGCAAACATTTCCGTGCCCTGACGAGCACGTACCGCCTCTGACCCCTCAACACATCGCCATTGCAGGTGACTTGAGATGGCTGTCGAATCTGTATCTGAGCTGCGGGGAGAGCCGGCGAGTTGTTGCTCAGGTGACCACTGACGTTCTTTCCCATACTAACTGTGAATGGGAGTTGAGCACTGTAATCAAAACTATTCAAGTGAGAATTATGATATCGTTTTGTTCAGCGTTTCTGCACAGGTTGTCCAAGTTGTTATTTGATTGCTGGTGAAATGGTCTGTGGGGGGGAGTGGGCGAGACTGGACTGTGCCAGAAGCAATATGAGCAGCTTAATTGAAGCTGTCAGCAGGTCAGTGTAAGAAAGGCATAGCAACCAGGCCATTATATAGTTAGCCATCCAAAGCACCACGAGAGCTTCAATGGGCAGAGCAGCTTATAAATAAAATATATAAAAACAAAGAATTCTAACATTTTGTGGTTGGATTGAATTTAAATTCCAACTATAAGTCATATTTGTACATTGGTTAATCTCTTGCAGGATATATTTACTGTTGCATACGTCCTAAAATCATGCATTAAAGTGCATCAACGTTTTTAAATGAGAAGGGGAAAAATTGGAAACGTCGTATCCATTAAAGGCTTTGAGCTACAGCTGCAGCTGGCATGCATAGGTTACTCTCTCTGTTTCCCTCACTCTCACACACGCATGCATACACACACATTCACACTGAGGAGCCATTGATGGTTAATTCCCCCGTGGAAATGTGGGTATAGGTGAGTGAGAGGGTGTGTGTGTGTGTGTGTGTGTGTGTGTGTGCGAGTGTGTACATGTGCATACAGCGGCAGTCAGGCCGGTCAGTGCAGCTTACGTCACTGTGGTCAGCTGCGGCTCTGTCGCTTTTCTGCCATTGCTCAAATTCTCCCTTCGGCTGGCCTGAAAAGCCGAAATGAGATTAGCACACAGGCGCACAAGCAAACAAGTACGAGCAGTCATGAGCTAAAAATGAAGCTCTGAGAGTTCAGGGAATGCAGGTAACATTAAAACATTTTGGTTTTGACATGATTTAATTCACATTTGCAAATATGTGCTGTGGATAACTTGTGTAAAATTACCAGCATAACATAGCAGAGGCTAAACCTGGGCAGTGTGTATATGTATATGTCTGACCAGGGGCGTAAATCCTCATCAGACTCTCAAAGTACACATTTGTTTTCTCAGACACAGAGGCTGTAAATCAGAACGGCAGGATCGCAGAGAGGCGAATAGAAGTAGTGATGTACAGCAGGTCTGAAAAATATGATTTCATGCAAAGTCTCTTTCATTGTGGAATGAAAGGACTCCATGTCATCTATTTTTAAACATCCAATATTTTTACTTCATGTGCGTATGACAAAAGAGCAAGAAAGTATTTTGCATTCATCATGGCGATTTATGTGCAGTGTCACACCGCCTGGCATGTATATCCTCGCTGTGTCTTTGCATGAAAGCGTTGGCCAGGTGCCAGTTCCTTTCAAAAAAGGAGATGTTGTCTCATATGTCCTGAGTTCTGACTGTTAGGTTGGACTGTGTCAGCGCTGGAGACAAGGCTGGAAAAAAAAACAGGCTTCAGGTTATTTAGATATACATATTATATTCAACATTTTGGGAACCAAATTGCAAGACATGATATAGAAACCAATTATAAGGTTATAATATAAAACAAATTATATTTATTTCTCTTACAAATGTATTGCATTGTGTAGCCAACTGGCTTCCACATAACCTCTAGGTATCTACCTCAGCGTTGTTACTGCCCATGGTGTCTTCTGAGTGAAATAATAGAAGAGATTACTATTGCTTCAATGACAGCACCACTGGATAAAGAGTGGTATTAAGTTTTCTTCTCACAACCTGAGTTTACATCTTCCTGAGAGCTCCTAAACTCACTTTGCTATCTACTAATTTTAGCATCCCTCATCAATTTACTCTCATGATGACATACACAGCATAGCTTACAGTGGGTATTATCACATCAACATGTTGATACGATTATCTGTTAAAATCCGTCTTTCTCAAAGCTTAACCTGCCACTGGAATTCCCCGCTGCTGTTGCAAGGCAAACACAGCTACTGTATGAAGTAAATAACGACGCTACTAGGATGCTGTAGCTGAGGAACTGCGAGTTGATGAACAGGTTATTCAGACTATAAATCATCTTCTACTTTAATTACGCCACCAGCAGCTTGCGCGTTTGACAGCAGGTCGAGAAGATCCCATGATTCATGTTATTTGCACTTTATTTGCAACTCTGCCTCTATTAAAAGTCCGTTTGTGTGCAGTCCAGTTTTGATAAACATGTTGTCTCATTATCTTGTTTTGTTAATTTTTTTTACCTCTGACTTGCTTTCCAGAGCAGTGTGCTATGTGGCAGCGCTTTAGACAATTTGGTGATGATACAGAACATTTCCAGATTCTATCTGCCACTAAAGTCCCTGAAGAGGAAGCTGGTGCTCTGGTGCATTAGGAGCAGATTTGCCATGAGCGAATATATGCCACCTTAAATAAACCAAAGTGAGCAGATGATGTTAAAGCTTGAGAGAATAAAACACATCTGCGTAAAATACATTTCTCTGATCCAGGAGAACTGCCGGGCGCTGTAGGAAATGGTTCAGTAGTATAGACAATAGTTTTTACAGTCGGAAACATGCACGTGTATAATCCTGTGTAGAATTTTGAACATCATATAAACTACAAAACCAGTCAGTTGGCTCTAAGATACAGTAGCATCTTCACTTTTTGTAAAACCATCAGAGCAGTAACACGTGCCTTTAACCAGGCCTGAGCTGCATGAACATCATCCCTGTGCGTCTTCTCACTAGACATTCACTGAACTGCCTGACTGACAGTTCAGGTGATGTTGGCCGTACCTGGGTTTGCAATCCTTCCATGGCCTGACGTGAGCCCAGATACTGTCAGTTCTTTATCAGGCGTTCGTGTTGTTTGAATAACAAAACTAGGAAGCATGTTTTTTTCTCTCCACTGTCTTGCCAACACAGTGTAATGGCCCATAGTGAAATTTGGATAATCAATTAGTGAACAATTCGACAATATCTAACTATATATTGCCATGTTTTTGAACATGATCATGCTTCCAGGGTTACAAATTATAATTTAATGTCGGTTAGTGTTTAAGTGCACCCTGATGAAGGCCCTGTGTCAAAATGCGTCGGTGAAATAAACAAATGTCGTCAGTGGACTCCTTATTACAAGCAATGCATGTCGAATTGTCCTGCAGCACAAACAGAGGGAATATTTTCTCTTCCCACTTTGCATTATTTAGCACCTAGAATTCACCTCTTCTTCCTCTCCCTGTCCCAGATATTTTGTTAGAGTGGAGCCATGACTCAACCCTGACTGAGTAACAGAGGTGTCGAGTCCTTGAAATGTAAGGATTGTGTATGCCCGTTGGCAGTGTGTACAAAAACTGTATGCACAACTGTAGCGCTGTGTAGTAACACTATACAGTACATAACCAGTCATGTATCATACATTTAGGTTGGTGCACATTCACACACACACACATACGTGCACACATACAGGCTATATGCCTTGAGGCAGCCCTTGTTAGGCTCATATTTGGAGTTAAATCTTGATTGCCTCATTCGCTGGGAATTCTTCATGAAATATGAACACTACAGTGGCAAGAAAAAGTATGTGAACCTTTTTGAATTTCATGGTTTTCTGCATTCATTTGTCATAAAATGTGATCTGACCTTTATTTAATTCAAGAGTATTAACAAATATAATGTGCCTAAATAATAACACTGATCTTTTATGTCTTTATTAAGAATAAGCTCATATCACTAATGGAAAAAAGTATGTGAACCCTTGGAATTAATAACCTTCAAAAAGCTAATTGGAGTGGTAGTTGCTACAATTACTTTTAATTTACTTTTTAAATTATTGCACTGTACTTTTTAAATTATTAGGTTGTCCATCACTTGTACCTTACACATTATGAGAATTCTGTGTGAGAAAAATAGAGCACTCTTTTCATGCTTGATAAAATGTATCTATATAAAAGAAAGTGCCCTGCAATTACTATTCACATACGCAAATGTCACAGGGCAGCGGATGGATTAATGTTGAATTTTAATGATATCCTGCTTTAATACCCTGGTCACAGATGCATCCTCTGACTTTCTCCTTCTCAGATCAATTTGTTGTGGTTGCTTTATTGGCAAAAACAGAGAGGGATTTTGGCAGGGGAGGCCTGTTACATATTTACCACGTGTCAAACCTCCCTTTTTGGTTGTTTTCAGGTCATTCCTGACAGCAACAGCTGTAGAGAGTGATATATTTAGAAACTTGACACAAGAGGAGAGGAAGCTCCCCTGCTGATGTTGGAAGCATTAAGTGGTTATCAGTAATGCTAGTTATGCTAGTGTGTCGTACTGTATTTTGGGATGCAGCTTTCTGCACTGCTGAGATTAGAGTGAAAAGCATGACAAATACCATAATACAGTAAGATACAGTGTGCTGCATGTGAAAATATAACCAGTGGATCAGATCCCTGGCGTGACGTCTTTCTAAGACGAGCGTATATATATATTTTTTTTTTCATTACAATTTAGGACAACGGACACAGTGGAAACCATCCACATATTAAGTCTGATACATCAAAAGTAGAACATGAAGCAAGGTGAGGTTCAGTGTTTGGTCAAAGTGCAATTAAAGAAGAATCAACAATGTCTTTCCCTAACCCATTCCCCTCACAGCTGCTTTCCCTTATACTAGCTTTTTCTCCCATTTCCTGCTTGACTCTGTTCTGCACAGAAAGAAGATTCAAATACTCAGCAGAATAATCAGCAGTGGAAAGTACTTTCCAGGGAGAAATGTTTAATTAATTCAATGGTTAACAACCAAGAAGGCATTACTGTCTTGGGATGAAGCTATGGAGCACTTGGACTGTGGCTGTGCATAGCTGAACAAAAAATCTTGTGTCATGCTTTTTTTCTGGAAAATAATTGAAAGTTCATATCTATAATTACGTAAAACATTGTACTTCACATATTTTACTTGAAGAACCATGTTCTTCAAGACGTTAGTAAGAGTCATGAGGTCCCGTAGGTCATGTTGGAAAAGGTTGATCGTGTGTGACTTGTATCTGACTTGCTTGACTCTCCCACTGTATTTTCAGGCATTACATAGTCTGTCAGTAAGCAGGAAAAATATCCACAGAGTTAGTGTGTTATGATAATACCACTTTTTCACGTCACAATAACACAATCTTGAGTATCTGCCAGTATGAATATCGATCCAATATCATCTTTTTCCCTATCTTAAAACACATTTGACAAGAGGCTGCAGTGTGCTTACCTAGCCATCTAAAAAGCGCATATAGGCTACGTATATCTCAGCTTGAGAGCCTGACATCCCTCTAACTCATCACAGTTAATTTGAAAACACTTACAGCCATGACGAGACTAAAGCTGGTCCACCACGGTGGCACAATAAGCTGCACCTAAGCTCCGGAGCCCAAAATTAAATATTCGAGACAACGCTTCTCATTTACTTGTACTTATCTGGAATAGTCCAATCAATAAACACAGTATAGAGAACATTCAGCATTGTAACATAATCATTGTCACAATTGTACTGTATGCTATAGGTGGCGTCAGTTAGACAGTCTGGCATAAATCAATTAGCCCAATTAAATATACGAATACGTGGAGGCAGTGATTCAGGTTGCGAGTCAATGTGACTCTGATTGCACATGCATAACGTATTAGTTTTTGATGTGTATTTGCAGTTCCCTGCAGTGCATCGGGTCTGGTGTAGATATCAGACAAAAGCAGAAAAACCCACGTCTTCATGGTGTTGTTTGCAGCAGTGAGGTCACGGTGACAGGAGGAAACTGAACGATGCATCACATGATCTTCATGATTCAGTGACCCTGGCAACAATTTTTCTCAGCTTGAAATGGACCACTTGCCGCAATCATCAGGGTATGGGAGACATCTGTGATTTCCATCATGTCGAGGGCACTAAAAAACGTGTGTGTGTGTGTGTGTGTGTGTGTGTATGTGTGTAGTAGTAGTAGTGATACTGCCAGTGCTCTGCATGCAAACCTTTCTCCCTCCAGCCGCCTTCTGCTCTCTAATTGTAGCAAGTCCATGATCTGACTGGGTTTGAGGATGGATAAATCTATGTTCTATTTCACAATTTCTCAAAAATGACCAACAAATGCCACCTTCTTATAAAATGTTATTATATTTTTAGCACATAAATGAACATTGTCTATTTGCCACTTTGGTCTTCATTGTCTTTTGCCTCTAGTCATCTATGTTTGTATTTGTGTGTGTGTGTGTGTGTCTGTGTGTGTGCATCTTCAGCTGATCTCACCAGGCACAACCTGCCACATTGACTTAACGGATCAATCCACACCTTGCAGGTACACCAGATGGGTATCACTTCGACTTTAAAATTCTAGTCTGTCTCTGTCAAAGTTGCTTTGTTTGTGGCAAGCTAAAAAAAAAACAAACCAATACATGTGTAATTCATGAATAAATAAGGCAATATTGATGCAGAATGCACCTTTTTAGAAATAATGAAATGGCTTTTCAGGGATAGTGAAGCAGCCCAGAAACAGGACTTCAATTTCAAGGCACATTTTATTTTACTTTTATCTGATGGAATGATCTAGTGGTGTACTTGAATGCTTACGGAGAACTTAAACTTAGCTTTCCAGATATTTGTGTTGAATTAATTCAGTATAAACTACATGCATCAAAATTGTAGCCTATGAATCAGAACCATAAATTATTGGAACAACAATGTCTGAATATCCAAATAACCAGAAACATGGCAGGTATCAAAACACCCTAAAGCACACTTATGCACAAACCCCAACTGCAGAAGCGGCGTATGTTCATTTTTTTGTGTGTGTGTTGTACATAATACCAGTCATTTAAGGAGAACTAATAAAGTACTTATCATAATAATATTTCCCCAACCCTAACCAAATTGTTTTGGTGCTAAACCTAACAATTCTAAATTTAACAATTCTAAATTTAACGTCAAATAAAATTAGAAAATGGAATATAATGGTAGTGGAAAATACTTTTAGGTGTTATTCTGAAGGAATGTTTCAAACAATGGTTTAGACTCCTCCAGGTACAGTGGAGGAGAAACAGCACGTGCATGTTTCGGGTTCAAGTACAGTTGTCAGGCATTTTGTGCAACATACAGTGGCAAAAAAAAGTATGGAACTTTTTGGAATACCATGTTTTTCTGCTTTAATTAAATATAAAATGTTATCTGATTTTCATCTAAGTCAAGAGTATTAACAAATATAATGTGCCTAAAATAATAACACAAAACAAATTCTGATCGTTCATGTCTTTATTGACAACAAACATAAAAACTAGTGGAAAAAGTATGTGAACCCTTGGAATCTTTGACTGTCTCTCTGAATTGTTTCTTTGCCTCATAAATGAGTGTTTTTTGTGCTCTTAGGCTAATTATGACTGGCCGCCCACTTCTTGGTAGAGCAGCCACAGTCCCAAAGTGCCTACATTTGTAGATTGCTTGCCTAACTGTAGACGGGTGAGTTTCTAAAGTCTTTAAAATCACCCTTTCCAGCTTTATGTAAATCTACAATTATTGATTGTAGCATCTCTGAAAGCTTCTTTTGGTGAAGCATGGCTCACATAAGCGTAGTCTTCTTGTGGTTGAGGGGTTTCTGTCAGTCAAAGTAGCTCTAGTCTTAAAATAATTTTCTTCCAGCTATGCTAAGGTAAGCTAGGTAAGCTTTTTGGAGGTTATGATTCCAAAGGTTGTTCTCAATAAAGACATGAAAGATCAGAATTTCTTCTGTGCACATTATATATGTTAATATTCTTGACTTAGATGAAGATCTACATCCCAATTGAACCCACAATATAAAACTGAAGGATAGTTATATGGCTTCTATGTCTTGAACATGGCATTTAGAAACATCATGTAGGCCGTTGTAAGCTACTGTATTCAGTGTACGTTCTTCTTGGGAACCTAAACACAGAGAGTGAGTGGTGATTTCTTCAAATGATATGCAAGGCACATCTTGCCACTGAGACAGTGAATTGGATCTCCCAGCAGATCCAGGGCATGCGTGCGCTTGACTGAGCTATTCTGACACCAGCCATCACTCTTTTTTGAAGATGGAGATATTTTCTACCCTCCTCATCGTCTTCCTCTCAGTGAAAGATCTCGCAGAGTTTTGAAGGATGGGGTCTATCCTAGGGACAGCTCACCCTGCTGGGCAAAAATGCCTGCAAGTCCATGTCTTCTGGTTAACTTGGCTTAACTAAGGCAAACTCGACTCATAAGAACTTAAATCAAACACATGCGCACACATTTTATCACGGCTGCACTCCTACGTTCGGTTCTCCTCTACATCTCTAAAAACGTATCCGAGAAGATTTTATTTTTATTTGACATATGTGGTCACGTTGGAAGCCGACCATACCACGTGACTGATTCACGAAATGGTTCGCGGGTTTGGCGTGCAATTTGAAGTGTAAGGGGCATTTTGTGGACTTTTAGTGTGCGTTTGTTTACATCTAAAAATAAATAAATGAATCAATAAAAAGACACTGCCTTTGGCCCAACACTGTGAAAAGTCCCTTCACAACCCTCTCCCCAATTTGTTTCTATTTTACCTTGTGGCCCCGATGCTGTATCATAAAGACAGACACCCTATTAATGAGTTCATAAATTATTGGCATCACAAATATTTATTTACTCAATTCAAAGTTTCACTCTCCAAAGCGATGCGGTCATTATAATTATTCTGCCTGTTCTACAATTATGCTCCACTTGATGGCACAGCAGAGCAAATGAAGCACCATGAAGCTTCGGCCCATGGTTGAACCAATTGGATGGAAAGCTTCATCTCGCCATCACTACAAAAAAATAAAACGCTGTTTAAATACCCTTTGTAATCTGGAGAAACCTAGTTCAAGGTGAAATCATATTCTGTACAGCTACTAACAATTTCTCTTCTAAAATCAACAATCAATAATATATTGATTATTCAGTAAACATTCAATACACTGCAGGATATAACACACCTTATTAAATTACATTTCAGTTCCACACATAATTGAGGTTGTTATAAACAGTACTGGATTAGTATGAAAAAATAAATAAAACTGCAGTCAAATATAACATGAGAGCCATTTAAAACTGTTATTAAATTACCTCAAATTTGTTCTTGGTTTTTCATTTTCCTTTTTTTATTCTTTTTCTCAAAACTCCATTCCACTTGACATCCCCTTGCACCGTGGATTGTAAAGCTCATGCTGTGCTGAACAACAGTGCAATTGGAGAGGGAAATAAAAATAGCTTGGGATGTCAGCAGGGGTTTATGATGGCCTCTTTTCCTCTGAGAACTCATATTACAGTAAGTCCTATCCACATCTTGTACAATAGACTAATAGAGCAAATCCTGCAAAGCTTGTTCAGACTGACAACTAATGATGACTAATAATACACCAAAAAAAGCTTTCAGCTGGTTATACCTGGTACAATTTGGTGTAAGTGCTCATCCAAAAAGGACCAGATCCAGCACTTTCGTAGGCATTCTTATGTGAAGAATCTACACACACGGTTTGACGCTCCACTTCAGCCAGGCTGCCTGTCAAAGCATTGGACTTTGCAATCAAATGACTTTCTCGGGGGCTTGGTGAGGGATAAAAATCAAATTAAAACCAAATCCATACTGGAATGCGTATTGCTTTGCGAAACGCGCAACCAATGATGTACATGTTATTTCTTTAAATACAAGGTAGCGTGCATTGTCTAAAGTTTGACTTCACTTTAAAAGAAAATGACAACAAGCTAATTAGCTGCAAGTCTACACATGAAGTATAACAAAACATTTAAGGCAGTGTGAAATCAACATGAAAGACTGTAGTGTTGAAACAGTGACACATTGTGACACACCACTCTCTTTAGCAATAATGGGAAAGCTGACTAAAGGGAAAAGTGAGGAGTGTCACAGATTGGTAAAGTCATTTGTGGTGAAAGATCTCTGTCCTTTCTCAGTTGATGAATCTCCATCACTTGGGTAATCATAAGCAAGGTAGATAAATAAAGACATGGATAGACAAAAACAAACCGAACTGGCTAAAACCAACAAACACTGGAACAACTAAATAAATCTATTCCTATTCACAAGGCAAAAGTGGCAGGAGCAGAACTTGACAGGTGAGGTAAATGGGACTAATCAAAGAAACGCCTTGGCCAGCAGCACCAGATTCAGCACCATGGACAGCGTCAATGACAAAAACATATACACAAACCATACAAAAAGTGGGAAGGATATTTATTTGTATAGTGCCAAATCAGAACATAAGTCGTCTCAAGGTACTTTACAGTATAATGTTTAAGACCTTACAAATATAATAAAAAAAATATTATGTAGACAACCCCACGTGAGCAGCACTACAGTGGTGAGGAAGAAACCTCAGTAGAACCAAGCTCAGGATGGGTGGCCATCTGCCTAGACCGGTCGGGGTGAGAAGAAAGAGGAGAGAGAAAAGAACAGCAGGCAACAAAAAACAACAACAAGCAGCAAAAACACTGGGCAGGTTAGTAGGACCAGTAATTGCACTCTCCATGGTGCTCTGGAGACAGCACCGGGGCTGAGGATACCTGCAGAGGAGTACAGAGAGAGGTAGAGAGAGAGAGGAGGAAGCACAACTACAGGAAAGAGAAAAGTCAATGATATGCAATTGTGGCATTTGAATGGATAGGGGAGAGAGGAGAGGAGCTCAGTGTATCAGTAGAGGGCTCCCAGCAGACTAACCTATAGCAGCATAACTGGGAGATGGTTCAGAGTCACCTGATTCATCTCTAACCATAAGCTTTATTAAAAAAAAAAGTCTAGTTTTAAATTTAGAGAGGGTGTCTGCCTCCCGAACCTGAACTGAGAGCTGGTTCCACAGGAGAGGAGCTCGATAGTTAAAGGCTCTGCCTCCCATTCTACATTTGGAAACTCTAGGAACCACATATACACTTGCACTCACTGGAGCCATGAGGTCTTTAAGATATGAGTCAGCAACTTCATGTAAGGAGCCCTTTAAGACATTTTCTTTTATATGTGACTCCTTTAACACAAGTCTTGGTTTTCCTGGGTTACTATATATGCAAATCCTGTTTTATTCCAGTTCAGATGGTGGTGTAAACATTTGTATTTTAACAATGTGGTCTGTAGATTTAAGGGTAACTGCTAAGTTTCTCAAGCGCAATTGTTAGTGTTTTGCTAAAAACAAAAGATCACAAGTTTCAAATTTCAAGAAGTTTAACTTAGATTGTGTTTTGACACAGTAGTTCGATAGTTTTTTAATGTAAATTATGCCATATTTAGAAGAGAGACTCTACATGAATCCTGCTACTCTCATCTCTTTGCACATCCAGTCCATCACCAGCTGATCCTCACTAACACTAACATAAGCAGCTAACACTCCCTGCCCTGCTAACAAGCACCCTATCACTTCTTCCTTGCAAACCTCTGATGCCCTCACCCATTAATAGTGACCCTGCCGACAGAGCTACCAGTATTTTGAAGAGCAGGAGGCAGAGGCCAGAGCCTTCCAGACCGAGGCCTGGATTAGTTACTAATCCTTGGAGGTATTTCGCTCCCCCCTGCCACCCACTGCTTTTCAGGAATTGCTTGCTGCATGACTTGAAATTTCAAGGGAAGGGAGTTGAATGGGTGGAGCCCGGGAGTCTGCAGACGGAAAGGATGGGAATCGGAACCTGTTAATGGACATATTAGAGAAACAGAGGCATGGTGTTAAATGTTGTTTTTAGAGGTTAACTCTTCCTCCTCACTAATTTCACTGAAATCTTATGTAAGCAAATAACTTCACTGCCCTGATGGTTATGCCTACTATGAGGATTATGTGTTTTCATACAAATGCATAAAATATCGGTTTTAAATAGTTGTTTTAAATTGTTTTACCTCAAAACCTGGATGTTAGAGTTGTCATAATTTACCTGCATACTACTGCATCAAGAATTGTTATTTGCTTTAAGAACTGCATTTCCTTCATTAATTGTGTATGTGCCCATCTTCCATGTATTTGCCTTCACATGAAAATAACCTCAACCCTTTGATGTTTAATGTGGGTTACAGACTATAACCCATTGTACAAGTAGTGAGTACTAAATGCAATCAAATACAATACTCACTTTCTCCTTCTCATGTTTATTAGCTTCACATGAGCTGTGATTGACAGCCCTTGATGAGGGCACAATAATGAAATCATCATCATATAACCATGTGACTAATTACTGTGTCATAGTCACTGCCATCAAGGAATTTAATGCTGAGCCCTAATTTGCACAGGGTGAAATATTCATGCTCTTCTGGTAGAAGTTGAGCAGCCTGAATTTTAAAATGATTATACTCTAAAAAGGGGGCATGCAAAGGAGGAGCAGTTCTGATCAGTAATTCTGTTTTTGCTTTATCTAAGTATAGTATCTGATATAAATGTGGCACAGACCCATAGATTACTTGTAAGGAGACAATGTGATTGCACAGCGTTCATTCTCACATGTATATTTGGTCAAATTAAACCAAAAGCAAAATGTGGTGTGAAAGACGCATCTCAATTGCAATTGTCACAATGAGTATAGTTTTTTTTTTTATTATTTGTTTGTGGACCCTTTTTTGATTTTGCCCTATCCTCTGTTTCCCCAGTAGAGCAGATTGGATTATACTGAGCAGAGGCAGTAGAATTAGTGTTGGATCGCTGCGTCGCATATGCTCCCCAAGGAGAGATGGTCTTGAAGAAAGGGTGTGTGTGTGTATGTGTGTGTGTGTGTGTGAGAGAGAGAGAGACAGGAAAAGAGAAAGTGAGTGAGCGAGCAGATGGTTGAGTTACTCAATGTTCAAACATCCCTGGGCAGTAGAGGGGTGCACATTGTTGACTCGTTGCTTGTAATAACTGCAGTCACATTTCTTACAGCCACATTTCATGCTTTAGTGGGTGGATGATGTACAATGGGCTTGTGTGTAGCTTCAGATCTGCTGTGATGATGTTGATCCAAATGTGGATGATCTGAATCTCATGCTATGGAGAGAAGATTTTCTGTACTGAATCTTTAAAGGAAGTGTAAACCTGGGGCTATGTGAGCGCCTCTCATGCAAGGGGAAAGCTGTAGAAGAAGAGCAGCAAAAAAGCAGCCGTTTACTGCGGATAAGTGCACTATACGGTTGTGTGGACGCCCTGTACAACTGTGGAAGAGGTAATCAGATACTACACTACTGAGATGCTTAATTAAAGCCCTGCATATTACAGTATCATAAAGAAATGGAATGGAGCAAATATCAATAACTGTTTAAAAGACTAGTAATAATTAGCCTGAACTAAAGAGTAATATTGTACATTTTGGAACTCATAGCTATAGCGATCAAATATTCCTCTCTAAAATTCCTCTCATTCTCTTTCTCCTTGAGTATAAAGCACAAAGGAACTGGAACATTTAGGAAAAGTGCACTGGGTACAAATGTGTGCAGTATTTCTGCAGTGTTGGAGTAGATGAATCAAGTTATCTTACAGGCAAAGAAAGAGGCACCTTAGTCTTTATTAAGTGGTATACAATGATATTTTAGATACAGTGTGCTTACAATTTTGTTACAAGGTGCTCTCTTGTCCTGACAATGCTCCCAAAATGCAAAGGTCATAAACAAGTGGTTCTCAGAGACTGGTGATGAATGACCTGACTGGCCGGGACAAAGTGCTGACCCCATCCCCTTCCAATGTCTGGTGTCTGAATGGAACCGATCCTTGGTTCCAAAAGCTAATGTATTAGTGTCTAGTTTATAGGCTCTTGCAGCAGAGTTCTGGTGTTATGGAGTAGTATGTTCAATAAAGATATACAGGTTTAATATTTGGGTAGATATTGTGTATACATATGATGAGATAGTGTACTTTCTGTTGCTGCGGTGTTGTAGCATTTTCCTTGTGGTTCTCGATCAGCACCTTCCTGGCTCACAGCTCTCACCACATCTGATTAATGCCTACCCACTTAGACCTCTCCTCTTTTTTCCACTTGCTCTCTGCTTCCCCCGCTGTTATTAACAGTGAGAGCCAAAAGGAGACTTGTTGTGGCACAGAGATTAGGTGGCTTGCAATGGTTCACCTGCTGACCTGAGGTGTCCTATCTGGACTCAGGTTTTATTGTAGTATAAAAAAAATGGTATCAACCTGCAGTTGTGTAACAGTGGGATTTGTTTATCTCTTGTATATTTTTGTTTTTTGCGGGTATGTTTTTGCTTTATTGTCTTTTACACAACATTTAACACTTAACAAAGGTGCAAAAATAAAACCACAAATGCCAGAAAAGCTTTTTGCTACCAACAACCTCAGCTAGCAAACAGAGTCACCAATCCATAACTTGAAGTAATTTTCACAACAATAGCTGGCATATGATGAGTAGCATCAGCAATACATGGCAGCTCTGCCCCCAGACATGACTGTTGTAAGGGACATGGTGTTCAGACGTGGATTGTACTGTGATTAAATCTCAATATTTGACATGTAAGAATCAAGACAATGCATGTGTTTTAAAATAGTAGACATAATTTATCATACAGTGTCTTTAAAGACATGCCAAAACAATTGCTTAGTCTATTGAGACAAATTCTGAAAATAATACAATTTCACAGTTGGACAGTTTCTGATCATCTGTTGAAAACAACAAAAGAATCATATCTGCAATATAACAATTTCTTTTTTTTTCAACTTTATATATTTAGTTAGTTAATGACCTGCATTTCTCACTGTGCTTGGCTAGCCCACAGGCAGGTTGTATGTGTAGGTGGTTGTGGTTGCATGTCTGCGCCAAGCAGTCAAGATTACCAGCACTTTAAATGCCTGCCTGTCCAGACTAATATTTTTTTAATGTAATAAAATTTCCTCCAGGTGATTCAAAGCTATAGCCTGATGAGAATGGGACATACGTGAAGTCACAATGACCTCTGAGCAGAAACTCCCTCAAGGCATGTCCGAGATATCACATTCACAACAAAAGCGGATCTGTTCATTATTGACTCCAATTGGACAGCTTTTCCAAGTCTGAAGGAATTCCCTCCAAGCATTTCACTATATTTGGATCGGTGTACGGATGTATGTACATGTAGGACTGAGAGACAACCCGAAAACACCATGCCTCTGGCCCTGGCTATCACTGGTGCAAAAACATTAAAATGGTGGGAGTAAGTTTTTAGTTGAGAAAGAGTCACAGCTGTTCTGAAAATAAATCTTGTAATGGCGGCAATGTGCCGTGGTCTTTTGAGCTTACTCCATCTCTCCCCTTTCTAAAGTGTATCTCAGCCATTATTGTTGTTCAATGTGGATGCAAAATAGCTTCTCTGAAGAGCAGCACGTGGTCTGAGGAATTGACTGCAACCTGACATTTATTTGATGTTCTCCATTAAATGGCTCAAAATGCTCTTCTTTTGAATAAACATACCCAGACAGTAATATGCAGCTAAACTAAATGCACATAAGAGTGACAGGAGAAGCCGTTTAAGGTGACATTTATTTAAAAATAAACAATTGAAATGAACAATGAAGTGAAAAGCTAACAGATCCCAACGTTTACCTAATGTTAATAATTAGCTGAACAGCAACAACATATAGCTTGCCTCATACACCCCATAGAGAAGACAAAGCTGCATTTACATTAAGTGTCTTCGTCTCCAGACTCTCAAGTGTATCTAGTTCAGTTTTGCTTTCCCAGGTAGGAACAATGATATTTAAGCTCTACTCTGTGTCCTCTTCCCCATAGTGCAGTTTGTCAGGAATGAGAACATAATCACACTGACTGCAGGAAATGGCCCAAAAACAAAAATGTTATGAGTATAGCAAGACAATTTTTGACAGCAGTCCCCTGTGTTTGGAAAATATTACAAAAAAACGACAAAGTCCTAAAAGCCATGACTGAATGCATGATCCAGACAGATCCTTGCCCCATCACCCCAAGAGCAAGCTAAGCTAACATATAAAAATTGGTATACACTCACACTGATGCTACGAATCACACTCTGATTCACAATTCAACATTTCCTTCTCACACACTGTACATGGCCAAAATTGCGTGGCATTAATCAACAATGTGATGATTTCCTTTGTTTTTGAAATCAAGTAGAATTAACTTCACAAAATGTGAGGTGTGATTTTTGCCTCAGTGGCCTCCACAAACCCCTCCACAACCAAAAATGACCAAAAGTCAGTCTAGGAGCTAAAACCAAATGTCTTCCTCTTTATGTATTTTTGATTTGAAGTGTAATTTATCAGCTTTATCAGTACATGTGTACAGATATTTATGCATTATGGAGTGCTAAATTTCATGGTGTCTTGTCTCAGTACACCTTAGCTGATTATAATTTCTATAATATGTCTACCTATGTCTATCTTCACAGCTGTTTCACAGGCTTCACATTTAGTAGATGCTTAAATCCAAAGCGACTTAGGGAGGTCTTACCTAAGGACCTTTACTACCACAGGGATTTGAACGCCAGTCTTCCACACAGAAGGCCCCACTATACGATCCAGCTGATTTTTAACACTACTGCTGCAGTATCTTTATCTCATATGTGTTAAATATCAATAGATCCCCTGATTATTAAATCATCACTTCACTGTATGTAACTCTCATCTCCATCTAATGTGTATTCTAGAAACTCCACAGCGTTCGACTACACACATTGTGTTAAATGTTTGACACAGACAAAAAAATAGGGAAAAAGGAAAAAAAGAAGTCGTCTACAGTATCAGGGAAGCTTGTTCAGCGCCAGTGACCAAGCAGGACTGCACACTGTACATCATCTTCAGCATCTTCATCATCTCATTGCAGCTTAATGATGAGAACTTTGCAGCATCTCCTAATGGAGCTGCAGGGTTTGCACAGTTCCCATAAAACTAATGACCATGGCGTGGATGGATACATAAGTATTTCCAAAGAATAATTCCAAGTCATGGAATATCTCCTGGAAAACAGTTACATCCACCATCATTAAGTAATGGAAGAAATATGAAGTTAGCGTTGCTGCAAAGCATATTTGCCTTCATTTGGTGAAGAGTAACCTCTTTTCCACGCCCTCTCCGGCCTGCTTCAGACCAGCACGTCCTAGACCAGCCTGTTCAGACACACAAACGAGATGCCAACCCTCACATCAAAAAGGCCAAATCCCAAAATGTAGCAGTTACTGGGATTAACAACTTTAATGCGGCATTGCTGGATTCATGCAAAGACGAACAACCTGTTAGTTCAGGTAAGGCATGAAGCACGTGTGACTGTTTTAGTGCGCCAGTGCATCTGTGTGCATGTATTCATTCCCTTGTGTATTATGTTACCACAGCACACATAGGCAATGTTAAACTCACTGCCTGGCCTTGCGGCTGTTGTGTGTGATGGGACTTCTTCAAAGCGAAGGATTCTGATTTAGTTATCTGCATAATGCATCACTCTCCCTCTCTCTCTCCCTCCCTCTCTCTCTCTCTCTCTCTCTCTCTTTCCCATTTACCATCCCAAACCACAACTCTAGTCCAACCTTCAGCCAGTCTGTGTTTTTATTTGCCCTATACCTCCTGGGCGGCCTCATGGGCATTGGTCTGACAGGTGACATGCAGTTTGAAGAGCAAAAATATGCAGGAATACATTTTATTGTTCCCTTTTTTGGTTTTTGTAGGAAAATATAAGATAAACATTGGTAAAATTAAATTCTTATTAATTGAATTGTGATTTTCTTCTTTATGCATTAGTTTCTCTAATAGTGTGAATAAGCAATACAAAATCTGTTATCAGTCATCAGTCATTTTAGTTTATTCTCTTTATTTAATTATTTTAGAGGCTGTGGTTTGTGCTGCTGTTGAACTATACTTCAATACTAAGACGAGTGTTGTCATTATTTATGATAGATATATAGGAGTTTGAGAGTGTTTTTTTAACTTTAATCATTTCAAAAGAAATTCCAAACATGTGTTCACTTTCATGTTTCATGTCACTAGCAGTTACTGTTAACAGCCACCTAATGTCTTTGTTGATGGGCTATTTTCCTTTCTTGTCATCCCTCATCAGGGCTGATATTTTCTATTTATCTCTCTGAGTTAGAATAGAATCTGACCAATGACTCATAGAGCAGAGAGGCACAATGCATGCAGGAGATCAGTCTGTCACAAAGATCAGCTCTATTTGTTCCAACCAAACCAAACAATAATGTCACTGTGCGAGCATCTCTTCTACTGACTGTTATTATCATTATTATTATTATTAGTTACATTCAATAATTTAATTTAATTTGGACTATTACAGATCGGTCATGATGTTTTTCCTAACACTATTGTTTTTGTTTTTTCAGAAATAATTCTTTAGTTGAATATTAACTTTGATGTTGGAGTTTCCATGAAAGAAATGAACCAAATCATTGTCTCATACTGCTGTCGCTGAGCTTTCTTTCAGTATGACTATGAGAAAAGATCTAAAGGAGAAGCGGGACGTAAAGGTTTAGCTAAAATGTAAGACTCCTGCTTGTGTGTGTGTGTGTGTGTGTGTGTGTTTGCCACAGCTGAGTAGGCTAAGAGTTTGGACATAGTGTATTTATGACCGGGAAAAAGCTGTATGAAAGATAGAAAACGAAAATGGCTCCTCCGTAAGTGCATCCAAGCTTGAATCTGTCTGACTGGGCTGCTTATTCATACACAGAACTAGCTTAACCTCCTCACATGAACCTTGAAATAAATTGCTCTTCCAAGTGTAACCAATGCGCTCTCAACTTTCAGAATGGTTGTGACTTTTCTCAAAAAGGGAACAGCCAAAGAGTTGCACATTGCTCATCTGCACAAGTATGGATAGCCTCTTTGCCTTAAAATAAAAGCTTAAAAGGAAATATTCTCAAAGGATAATAAATATGGTGGCCATGCTCTTCAAGGTACTGTAAGTAGCTAAACATGTATGCTTTGCTCTACTACATTCACCAATTTTACAGCTATAGAATGGTTTAAACATTCATGCCGACTCAGATATTCAAGGCCAATTGATTGCCACAAATTTACAGTGTTGCGTAGATCGCAAACCAAATTCCTTTCCCAATCAACTAGTAGCCAGTGCTTTCATTTAAGGAACAACAGAATGGAACTAGATTCATCCTTAGGCGTCCACTAGTTTGCTTCCTTGTGCCTTTTACTTCCTTATTAACTCCAAACCTTTTCTGCACAGACTCAAATTACACTGTGAGGCACCAAATCAACATTTGGAACAAATGTATCTGCCTGAAAGGCAGGAAACTCACTGCTACTATATTCTTTTCAGCTTTGAATTGTTTTGCTCTACAACACATAAAAGATGGTCACTGGTCAATCTGTGAAGTGCAATTCACATATGAAAGCACCCCTGTTTTCAGAAAGATCAATTACAAGGAATATTCTACATTCTTTGATTCTAGGGATTGTTGCGAGATATAAAACAATCTATTACGTTGGTATTTCTCTGTCAAAATAATAGTGAAAAATCATTGTTATTTATTTCTCACAGGAGACCATTAGTTTGCCCTTTAACAGTTATTTCATTGTTCTACAGAGGGCAAAAAAATCTCTCACACAACTATTGTAGCTGCAACCAGTGATCAGAGGTAAGTACAACTTACCCACCTCTGCACGCTTGGCAACCTCTCTCCCAATTAAACAAAAAATCTGCTGAAACTATTCCACAACTTTCTCTTCACTTAAATCATAAAAATAATAATAATAACATTAATAAAAATCTTACTTACACCTCATAAAACGATAACAGTTCTTCCCAGAGCACTTTAAGCACTACTGTGCTTGCCCTGTGCCTCGCTTGTAAGTCACTTTGGATAAAAGAATCTGCCAAATGACTCAGTGTAAATGTAGATTTGTACAGATAACACAATAAATTAATATATAACACGATGATCAGGCGTGTGGCAGGTTTTTATGTATTATAGATCTGGGACTTCTTAGAGAATTGGTTGTCATGCCAGCATCCTGCTGCTCTTCACTCTTTGAAGCAACATTGTTGTTATATTGATGCAATGATGCAATGATGGATGGCGTAATGGTGCAAAAACAATCAAGATAAGAGCTTCCAGATGCCAATATTGTATAAATGCTCATTATCTAAATAATCATGTTCCTGGTTTCGGCACCTTCACAGCAGTTAAACACTGTTTGTAGTGAACATTTACAACAGTAGGGGACAAAGAAACAAAGGTTTTCCATTTTAATCTATGGGGAATGGTTTGCAGTCTTTTGTCCCTTTTGACTTAACAAAATGACATCAAGTTAGTTTGACATACCTGTCTGCAGTGCTCCAATCACTGCAACATTTTATGAACCTCATAATACTCTATCGTTTTTGACATTGTTTCAGAGAGACATTGATTAAACTGTGTGGGAATTTGAAGGTTTATGTCTTTTATACTGTTGTAATACACTGAGAGAGGAAAAAAAGTCAAAACAGTATGTGAACTGTAAGCACATATATTTTCATTGCACTGAATAGTTACTGAATAGTTGAGATGTTAGTGCTGCACTTATTTATTAAAGATTAGATTATGTGTTTATCACCAAATATTCGTCTTATAAATCAAAGAGAGGAAGGAGTAGCTGTTACACTGGAGAAACAAAAAAAACAAAACTAAATAAAAGACAAAACTAAAATTAACACTTTTAGGTTTTATTATTAGCTGTCATAATAAAAGACAGAGAGACCCATCATGCCAGTTATAATTAAAGTGACAAAAGTAATAATAAATAAAAAAAGTACTAAAAATGAACTCGTGAAAATCGAACATTGCTTCTGAGTTAGAAAAGATCATTAAAATAATTTAACCATAGAGACATGTTAAACTACAGTGTGTCCTGTAATTAACATCACAGGTGTGTTCAGACTTCAATCAGTCAGTCTGTGTCTGTGCTTATACACCAAACAGCAGCTCAAAGTATCCAGCCTTCTTGGAGAATTTGTGTGGGGTCCTGAAAAGGGCATTACTGGGGGTCTCCATAGTCCTGCTGGGTGGCTTTTAACACTAACTGGGGCTATGATGGAGAAACATGGGGAGTGATTGGGAGGAAGGGCCTGTCTGATCTGAAGGTAAGTGGTGCTCAGTTAGTGAACATCTGTGCTATTCATGGTTTGTCTGTAACAAACACCATGTGTGAGCATAGGGATGTTCATAAATGTTCGTGGTACTAGGACACCCTGGGTTTAATATTGATGATCAACTTTGTGGTTGTATGATTAGATCTGCAGCCATGTGTCTTGAACACTCAGGTAAAGAGAGGAGCAGAGTTGTCACTCAATCACCACCCAATGGTGAGTCGGCTGCTGGGCAGATCTCGTAGGCCCAAATGTGTAGTGAGGGTTTGCTGGAAATAGTATTTGCAGACATGAGTGATTTGTCGTGATCATGATATTTGACAAAGAAATTCCTTGTTTTCCTTCAGTAATTGTTGCCATGACATCGACAAACACACGCAATGAAGAACAGACTACATGCACTGACCGAATCTTTTTTTTTTTTACTCTAGCCATATCAAGCAAATACTTCAATGTTCAGCAACTATTTCCAGCAAACAGCTCACTATTGAACACACATTTCATCATTTCTCCTACAAGCCACATATCTGCCACTGTTATAAAAAAAAATGTTTCCTTCCTTTTTTTTCTTTGTGTTTCTAATCCTAGGCCGTTTTTCATACTCTCATGATCGCTCACTTATTCTTCTGATCAGTTCTCCTCTCTTTCTCTCTCATTCTCTCTCTCTCTGTTCACTAAGCTTTTAGAATGAGGGGGCGAGAAACCCCAAAGCATGAATCATTAAAAGATGTGAAGAGAAAAATAGATCACTGCAGATGCACCTGCAAAAATAACAGCGTGTGATGAAGGGAGAGGGAGATGGGGACAGAGGAAGAGGGGGAGGGTACATTTGGCATCTCTTCTGCTCATAAGACAAAGTACTGTATCTGTCTTGTGCTTGAGCTGCTCATCACTTTGTTTAAGAAATCCTTCTCAGCACAGAAGGGTTTTAGGGGTTTTAGATGTGTTGCTGAACATATTTTGCTGCTTGATGACATGATGTGTGTGTGTGTGAAGTGTGTATAGTATGTAATTCATGTAAGTGAATTAAACAAATAAAAAGAAAGAATGAAAAAGAAAACAAAACTGAAATACCACCTTGGCAGAAGTAGACCCTTTGCAACAACACTTGGAATTCAGCCTGGATGCTTCCCATTTCTCTTGATCGCTCTTGAGATGTTTCTACACCTTGATTGAAGGCCTATCAGCTGACAATGCATACTGTATCAGAACCCAAAACCCATGAGGTCAATGGATATGCCTACAGAGCACAGGCACAGATCTGGGGAAGGATGGAATAATTTTCTGTTGCACTGAAGTTTTCCGAGATCACAACGGACTCCACAATTCACAAATGGAAGACGTGTGGCTCAGCCAAGTCTCTCCCAATAATTGGTCACTTGGCCAAACTGAGCAACCGTAGGAGAAAGGCCTTAGCAAAAGGAAGTGTCAAAGGATTCAGTGGTCACTCTGATGGAGCTCCAGAGATCCTATGTAGAAATGGCACAGTGGCTAGACAGGAGCCTCTGTTCAATGTAAAACATGTAAAAGCCTACCTAGAAAATGGCATAAGGAGCAAGACTCTCCTTCTCTGATGGCTTCTGTCTAGCCACTATGCAATAAAGCCCAGACTGGTGTAGAACATTTTCACTTTTAAACTTTTCCAACTGCAAATGACTAAAATTATAATACTTAGGCTATGAGGTTACCACATAGTCTAAGTGCCTCCAGCAATTTGAAGAAATCTATTTAATAAATCAACCTAGCCTATGATTACGGCATTTTATCATCCATTAAGGAAGCCCAGTCTGCTAAATAATGAATGAATGGATTTCCAATGACATGCAACAGCGTTAACTTCTTGACAACTATATTAACCTAATAATTAACTTAGATAAATGCAAACACACACGCATTTTTTCTAAATCCACGTGATTAAATTGGAGACTCTTGTTTATCATGAGGAATTACAGAACGTGAACTTGACTGATGATACTTGTTAATTCATCAGTGAGCTTAAAGTTGACTGACTTGAAGCTTTACCAGAATTGTATGAATTCTGAATTTATGTTTAACCTCAGAGTTTGTTAAACCTGCTTTTTCCACCCTTCTATATTCTTAAGTTATTGATAATAAACTCTTCTTTACCAGCCACGCTGCCTGTTTTGTCTGTTTTGGACATTTTTTATGTCTCTGCCTGGTCGTATCTTAACCAGGGACTATATGAATTAACATTTTTTTTAAGTTGTATCTCTAATATTTTTTAAATATCCGGTAAACCCGGGCTGTGATTTTGAGAATGCCCCTCTCCCTAAGAGATTTTGGCCATATTGACTCTTGAATGCTTGCAGGGGTGTGTGTCAATTCATTGTGGTCATTCACTACCCCCACTGTGTGACAAGGCAGAGAAAAAAAAGGTGGTTGTGTCCACCTCTCAGCATTAAAGCAACATTTTAGCAATTAGCTTGCTGCACACAGTTAAAAGCAAAGGAAGGAGGACTTGCTTTGAAATCCAAACACTTGGCACAAAGTAATTAGAAGTAAGAAAGTTTGTGGACGAGCCAGCGGCCTGTTTGAAGTTTTGTAATTCAAAAGAACCAAGCAGCAAGAAGTGTCTGGGCTGATAAAGATCAGCACTATTATTGAAAAGGGATTTTAAATCATGAATATACATTGAGCAGCCTAGACTGCCTCCTGTAGAAGTCAGTGACAAGAGTGTTTTAGTACTGATAAACTTCAAAAGGCTTACAGTATGTCCCACATACTTTCCGCTATTTCCTGTGTGTTTCATCAGATAAAGTCTTCAGGTTTTTCTTCATTAAGTATGGGGCATGCTGCTTTGCTGCATACTGTATGTCAGCATCTTATAGATGGTCTTCAGATTGTCTCCTTTGAATAAGGCAGAAAATGCACTCACCATATTTAGCTTGAGAGAGCTACAAAACTGCTGGATGGCTGTGTTACTGCCATTGCATCACCTTGATTTCCCCACTTTAGACTTCTTAATTGCACCTCGTGCCTTGACTATAAATAAGTGTGGTGGGCTTGCATTATTGCTGCACCATTTTACTCTCTCAACAATGCATGTTCGTGCATGACTGTAACAGAGAGATGAAGACTGAAACCATTATTCGTACAATTATTTGGCCTTTTGGGAGGGTAAGTGGTTTTTGAGCACCTTCAGAGGTAAGGTGGAAAGAGTATTGTTGTGTTTAACCTGTGTTTAGTCTGTCTCCCTATTAGTACCCATGTTGCCGTTCTAAGTGTGACAGTATGACTATCGATTCTAGTGAAATGGTCTTTGACTAGAAGGTGACGCTGAACCAGCAGCACATATCTCTACTGAGTATTGATCGTAATTCCTGCTCTACAGAACTGTTCCATGTTTGTTTTAGGCCTCCAGAGTGTTGACAGAGGAAGGCAATAACTGACCAGGCAAACAAGACAAGCATGTCAAACCAGGTGTAGAGAGCCAAGAGATCCCATGAGAGATTAAATGGATTCAATTACTGTTGTTCTTATTGACCACTCATTAGGGTAGGAGGGGACGAAGTGATGCCATGGATAATAATTTGCATTAACTGGTGTTTAGGCTATCGCTTGTCTTTTCATGCACTCTAGTAACCTGGTTACTATAAATGTATAAGTCACCATACTTAAAGAGCTGATTATCAGTGGGTACCAGTAAATACCAGTAAACACAGTGTATATGCATGTATGTGAAACAATGCTTGTTTAACTATCACTGATTAAATATCAGTTAGGAAAATAGGTCAGTTACACATGAAAATGATAACAGATATTTATATTTCAGTCTCTTGGCCAACTGGTGTTTACTTGCTCATGAGTGGAATGCGAGCATTACTGCATCAGTGATCTTCACTCCAGTCACATATTGTAGCTCATGCCAAGCCTTCATTCATTAATTCATTAGCTTCACTCAACCAGTGTAATTCACTTTTAACCATACTCTCCAAGAAAGTGCAGGGAGTAACACAATATATTAAACTGTACTGTTGAAACTGGCAGTCTGCACACTACAGACCTTTTCATTTAACAAATTATAGACGCCTAACCATTGAATATTGAGTCTGCCCTCATCTGGCTTTAATTGTATTACTGTGGACAATTGAATTTATGTCTTTTGACATATTCATTACTTACTTCAAATTTGGATTTTCCATTAATTTTCATAGATAGACAGGATTACATGCTTGTATTTTGACATGGGTGATACTACCTAACTGCACAACGTGACAAGGATTCTGTGTCATTCTGAACACTCTACAGGCTTCTTTCACTCTCAGAAATTGTAATTTTGAGACATGTCTCACCAGCAGGTGCACTTTTCGATGTTGTCACAAGAGCTGTCATCTATTGTGACATACATTTACTCTTTGGGTGCCTGCTTCAACTGAGGCATACGAGGTTACTCCATCCGTCTTCTGACTAGCTGCCTTGGCCTGGTCAAGTTTTGCAGTCTGAAATAAGATGATGAATATAGACTTATTCTTTATGATATTTCTCCAGTTTGGCATTGGACATGTGTTCATATGTACATCTTTCTGTACGTATGTTTCTGACCAGACCTTTGTAGTATTGTCAAATAAGCATCCTTTTGTTTTAGTTGTTGCCCTGACCTTGTTTCTCAGGTTATGGCAGGTCCAATCACTGGCATCTGATTAGGCCAACAGCATATCAATTCCAATTCTCTAATGGAAAATGTTTGGCACAACCAGGGCACTTTGAACAGCTGGTCACCTGGCCAAACTGAGAAACAGGGGGAGAAGGGCATTAGCAAGAGAGGTGACCAAGAACCCAATGGTCACTCTGACTGATATCCTGTGTGGAGATGGGACAAGGTTCAAGTAGGGCAACCATCACTGCAAGCCTTGCCTGATCTGGGCTTTACGGCAGAGTGGCTAGATGGAATATTTTCCTAAGTGCAGAAAACATGAAAGTCCAAGTTTATAAAAAAGTACCTGAAGGATTCTCACACTGAGAGGATCAAGATTCTCTGGTCTGATGAACCCAAAATTCAAATATTTGAACTACATTATATGTGACGGAAACCAGGCATTGTTCCAACAGTAAAGCATGGTGATGGCAGCTTGCTGTGGGGGCTGTTTTCAACAGTAGGGACCTTAGGACTGGTCGATGTTGAGTGAAAACTGAATGGAGCAAATCTGAAAGATGAGTCATAAAAACTGGACTTCTTTCTTGATAGGTCAAAATGTTTCACTACTCATTAAAGTAGCTTGTTCAGTCTAAAACTAAAGAAGACAGAATGTCCTTTTGCCATGACTGAACATCCAGATAACTTCACCTGGAGGACTTGGAGAATATTCACCGACTTAAAAGAGGAAAGTACGGAGATATTATGACAACCTGTATGACACAGCACTCAGGACCTCAAACTGGGCTGAAGGGGTTTCCTTCCAACATGACAACAATCCTAAACCCACAGCCAAGACGGCACAGGAGCGGCTGCAAATGCCCTAAAGAGGACCAGGCAGATCACTGACTTGAACCATATTGAACATCTCTAGAGAGACTTTACAATGGCTGTCCACTGACAGTCCCTGTACAACCTGACTGAGCTTGAGGGGATTGCAAAGAATGAAAAACAAATCTCCCAATCCTCATGTGCAAAGCTTGTTGTGTCCCAAAAAGTCATGAGTAATTGCTGCTAAAGGTGTTTAAATAAAGAACACTTAATTGCAAATCATAATTCAGTTTCTTTTTAATATATTTACAGATATGTCTGAAATACTGTTTTCACTTGTAGATTCATGAAAAAAACGAATTTAAACAAGTGTAATATCAGGCTGCAACATAATTAAACTGAATTTGCTGTATATATGTTGTTTTATATGGGCACTGACCTCACTACTACCCTTTTATTTAGCTTGTTAATTAGGTTTGATGCAGGTTATTCTGAACCAGTGGCAAAATAATACTGTATACCAGTGAATACAATGTGTGCTCAATAGACAAGCAAACGACGATATACATTCGGTGGCTTCGTCACATTTAGGACTTGACCTGGGGCTGTCATTTCCAGTCATACCTTGTTTGAATCCAGTCCTCACAAACCTTAGCTTGACCAGGTAGTGTGACACATAAGGTCCAATCACAAAACACCAATTTGATACCGAACTCATGAGCTGTAACTGTGTGAGCTGAGCCATGTCACCAATTGTCTTCAATCAAACCAAAAATAGAGTTGCTGTCACATAGCATGTAATGCTTGTCAACACTTGTCATTCAGAGAGACGTTCAGCTTTTGGATAAGTTGCTGTTAGTCACCTCAGGCATCCAGCTGTCATTCAATGTTCCCTTCTTACACGGTTCCAAGTGCTTCATTTCAAAACAAGATGTCCATTTAAGTGGTATTCAGTGCCAAAACTCAAATCAAATTACCAGAGTGTGTAAACAATGTCTGAACTTCAGATCAGAGAAAAGAGACTATTTCAGATCAGAAAACCCTCAGCTCAGTGAAGACAAAGGGTTCTTCTCATTACCTAAAAATCTGTCCTGATTTTTCTGACTGGCATTTTAGTCCCTACCATATACAATGACACAAGGAAGCAGGGATACGATGCGAGGAGAGACCACTTCAGGAACAGAGAGAAAAGAAAGAAACAATGTATTTATATTGCAAATAAACTATGTTGTAAGTCATCAGACAATAAAAGCATGTTTTGCATGTGTATTTGGAATATTACCTGTTTGCATATTCATTATACAGACATGATTGTACACTATCTCGTGTATCCCTGCTGTAAAAGCTGCTGAGGACATTTGCCATGAACATTTTGGAGGTGGAACAGGTTCCTTTATTGGCTAGCATCATAACTAGATAAACTGATGAAATAGCAGAAGACACTGAGGCACAATTGCCAGAGGGTATTAATTAGTCACCGTGGTACACTATCCAGGCTGATGGGTGTACCACTGTTGACAACAAGGCAATAATGTTTGTCTTGCGTGATATAATTCTCAGGAGGATGTGCATGACAGTATGTTATGTACATAATTGTTGCCAATCACTTCTGCAAAACTATTCAAGTCTTTGAATGAAGACACATGAGGAAATCTGGTCATTTTACTCGATGAGTGTGCACATATGGAGCAGTTATCATGATGGACGGCTATTGGGTTTCACTAATATTGTCAAGGTGATCACATCATGCGAATCCCTCTATAAGGTTGCAGGCACTTAACCACTGTCTGCTGTATCTCATAAATTCAGACAGTTAAGTCTGAGCAAATTAACTGCACCTCTTGCAAATGTGTGCATTAAATGTTGCTTGACATCACTGAGTTTAAAGAAATTACCTTCACAGCTTCAGCCTACACAGTATCATGTTGACAAGCATGTGTGTATGCTGTAATACAACCTTCTCTCATATAAAAAGTAAGAATTTTTCACTGTCAAATGTAATTCCAATAAATCCAATGTTATTTTTATTTTTTATTTTCTATTCCTCATGTTTTAAATTAAACTACTGTTGACCCCTCTTTTACCTAGAAACACTGTCAAATTGGTGAGAGGTGTCCTTCTCTTTAAGGTGCTTTTGCTTATTTACACTGCACTTTAAAACGCTGCCATGAACATGCTCCAGTGTGCGTTTTACACAGGTAACTTTCCAGTGCTACCACTGTGATATGTAACATGCACGGATATGCGTCTCCTTCGATCAGTGAATGAACTATCATGTGCTTGTCCTGCAGCAGTGACAGGGTGATGAGATGCTGGAAGAGACGTGCTTCTCAGACTGCTGGTCTAGGACGGGATTACTGGATAAAGTTGGAGTTGGAGTAAGACTGGGGTCATTCAGTTGTGAACTGGTAATCCCATTTTTATTAAGCTTTTTAAACACATTTCTTTGCTTTATATACTGTTGGTGAATAATCAAATTCATGCACAGATATATCATATAGAAGCTAAAGTGACTTCCAGGATGAAATATACATCTTAGCTGTCATGATCTCAGTTTTAAGATCATGTTTTGGCAGGTTACTGTTTTCTTATCTTTAGGCCTTCCTAGAGCCCCGCTTCTTCTTGAAAGAAGCAGCCATTCTGACACACAACATACAAGACAAGGTAACTTGGCTGGTAAGCAGTGTAAATCAGTGCTTCAATCAGTCAATCAAGGTAATGAGTGAAGCCGGAGACATGAAACATGGTAGGGAACAGGAAGATGACCAAAATAAAAGCATGGAACAGCATCGCTTTGTGCTCAATTCTCTGCTGCATTCACCTGTTCTACTTAATAAATTAATTAATAAAACTCTCTTAAAGATTTTTCTAATTTCTGGCTCCACGGAAAGCAAAACCATCACAGTAGCCTAATTCTTTGCCAATAGTGAATCCATTCATCCATCCTTTTAACTGCTTGTCCACTTAAGGGTCATGGGAATGCGGGAGCCTATCCCAGCTATTACTGAGTAAGAGGCAGCGTAAACCATGGACAGGTTACCAGTCCGTTGTAGAGCAGACAAACATTTACTCCAATGGGAAATTTAGTGTCACCAATTAACCCTAACTGAACGTGCATGTCTTTGGAGGAAGCCAGAATACCTGGAGAAAACCCACACAGACACAGGGAGAACATACAGAATTGGTGGGATCAAACCTGGGTCCTTCTTGCTGTGAGGTGATAGACTACACCACCGTGCCACCCCCGCTGGGTACAACAGCGCAGATTATGACTTTGTGTCTCTTGCATGCTCCTGCATTTTCTGCGACAGAGCTCTATTGTAGTTTTGTGTGTCTTATGCTACTTTAGATCTAACATGAGCATGCCTCAGTGGTTTTTACAATGTATTTACATAAAACTAAAATGGTTTCATATACATCTAGGTTAATACAGAGGGGTTTGAAAAAAGCAGAAGTAGGGCAGCTACAGTTTATTTGGAGTTTTGTCAATAGAAGCTCATTCAATATGCATGGTCTGGATTGGAGATGAGGAACAAGCAACACCAGGTGCCATTAATTTCTTCTGATGAAACTGTCAATAGTAATAACAGTAGCTGCAAAAATTACTTCTTTCAGCTTTCTATAGTATCACAATTTACCTGTTTGTCCTTTGTGTTAAAAAGAAGAATGAATTGACTGGACTCAGTAATGTGGAAAAAAATAAACATCTGGAAGTGTAAATAGATTTTTTAAACTGCATTAGTTAATTAATAAAACAAACACTAAATTGCTTATTTATAGTAGTATTTCACACATTCTGAACATGCACCAGTATTACACAACATGTCCCTGTTTTTACTAATCATGTGATCCTCAGCTCCACATCGGCCTCTCATTAACCCATAATCTCCAACGTATATGTAGATGTCTGCTAACTTAGCCAAAATAAATCTTTGGCTATGGTCTGTTTATTAATGTATACCATTCTCCTGTCCCGTAGTTTTATCTTAATTAGTTCTAAGTAGAAATAAAGTAATTATAGTGGGTGACTTTAGCATTCATGTACAGTTTATAGGTTGACAATAACTGACACAACACTGCATTTAATTCACAATGTTTTTTTAGATTTGTTATACTCAAAACATACTGTAAATCACACCCTCAATTTTGTTCTGACATAAGGCATTGAAATTGACTATTTAATTTTCACCAAATCCTCTTTTGTCTGATAATTTTTTATCATTACCATTGAAATTCAGTGTCATCTTTTCCTTCAGTGCCATGTACCTACACATAGAAGGGTGGTCATCTTAATTTAAGTTTTGTACAATTTAAAAATCAATACCCGTTGATGATGCTGCAGCCTTATTGTGAATGAAACATAACTGTGAAAAAGAAGGCAATGACTCAGATGGGAGCTAGCTCTGTGGCACAATTCACAGATCCATAGCTTAAAACAGACATTGCAAAGGTTTGAAAGGAGGAGCATGGGAAGACAGTCAAATAATATATATAATATATAATATATAAGACGCCCTTCATAATTCTAGAACCACATATTTTTGCATATTTAGTATTCATCATCAATAGAGAAAAATAAGAACAACTCCAGGTTTCCTATTAGGATGACTTTATCTATAACCTACCAATAACTTGTTTAATTTATTTATAATCGTCTTTATTAGAGAAAGAATTTTTCACATTCACAGTGGTGTTGTGATTGTCACTGTTGCCTCACAGCAAGAAGGGTTGAATCCACGGGTTCAAACCCTCGAAGCCGGTTGCCTTTCTGTAAGTTTGCATGTTCTCTGTGTGTCTGTCTAGGTTCTCTGTGGGTACTCTGGCTTCTTCCCATCATCCAAAGACACGCATGATTGGTTAAATGGTAAATCTAAATTGCCCATAAGTGTGAGTGCAAGTGTGAATGGTTGTCTAGCTCTATATGTCAGCCCTGTGATAGCATGGTGACCTGTCCAGGGTGTAACCCACCTCTTGCCTAATGACAGCTGGGATAGGCTCCAGCACTCCTGTGACCCTTAAGAGGACAAGCGGATAAGATATTGGATGGATTGATGGATTTTATTACAGAGACTGGTGCGTCATAACTAGGTTCTTTTAATCTCATCTGTCTCATAGATTCCAAATCGTTCATGTTAATGATGAGTCATCCATCCACATAAATGTTAGTTATGGTGTTCTACAGGGTTCTGTGCTTGGACCCATACTTTTCACTTTATACATATCTCATTTAGGCAATATTATTAGGAAACAACACATTTCCATTACTATGCAGAAATCAGCTGAATATATTTATCTTTGAAACCAGATACATAAAGACATAAAGGGCTTGATGTCCTGTAACCTTCTACTTGTAAATTCAGACAAGACTAATAATATAAGTACTCTAGATGTCATATCCTTGGCCTCAAGAACCACCATGCAGTGAAGTTGTCTTTGACCAGAACATCTCTTTTATCTCATAGAAGAAAGAGAAAGAGTATTTCTAAAATCAGAAGGATCCTGTCTCAAAGTGCTGCTGAAAAACTAGTCTGTGCATTTGTCACTTCTAGACTACTGTAATTATTGCACTGTACTAATAGAATATACCAGTAAAGAGAGAGATATTTATTTATTTACATATTTCTCCTACACTAGCCTTAAAATCTAGAATAGACTTCAAAATCCATCTTCTTACCTGCAAAGCACCATCATGTTGACCTCATAATAGAAAATTATACCAAAAACATCACTTTTAAAATACATGTCCTTGTAGTTCCTTGGTTAATAAGATTATATTCTTGTATTTATTTATTTTTAATATTTAGCACAGTAATCGTCATTCCTCAAGTGAAAAGCAGTTTTGTGTTTTTGCAGGATGTTTTGGATCTGGGATTTTATTCAGTTTTTAGGTTTACAAACCCGAATTCACAGAGCCATTTATAAAGGTCAACTCCCATACACATTTGCCCATATGCAGCCCAGTATCAGCGCGCTCCATGTTTCAAGGTTGGCACAATTCACTGTGGTAGTCCTCGCCAGGCCCATGCCAAACATTCTGGACCACATCTAATCCAAGCAAATTTATTTGATTTTATTTGACTACGGACTTTCCTGCCATTAATAAGCAGGCTTATTTTCATAGTGTTTGGCAAAGTTTGGTCTCGAAGTCCTGTTCCATTTTGTGAGTAATTGTAATCTTCCTGGACACTGTCTGTAGAAGTTGGCTTTGTGAAGTGTCCTTCACACTGTCTGTTCACCCAGTGAAATGCCAATTTCCACAGGTAATCCTTGTGCCAGGACAAATACTTGTCTGTTTTTTATGTGCATAATCGCATAAATAGTGAATTGTGTATGGAGTCAGCCACTCCAGCCTCGGTGATCAGAGTCCTGTCCCACCTAAGGTCTCACAATTAACTTTAATTGGAGATCACAACAGAAGTGGTGATGCTGCTAGACAGAACACTCAGTTTGTCAACAGACTGTTCCCATGATATATTCCCAGCAGTGACGAACAATGTTTACTGAGCTATAAAACAACCCAGCTTGCCTACATAGACTTTTGTGACTCTGCTTCTTTAGTTAGCATCAAATCCACTGTCAATGTGATTGCATTTTATTATGGTCTATTTTCAGACTGAAACCACATACCGTATACTTTAGATCTATACAACCAGACTAACATGCACGAAATTGTTGCTTAATAAGGTTAATAAACACTCAGTACATCTGCTGCTGACGCACACATTCATAGAAAGAGGCCCATTTTTCACACTTAAATTATTGTAGAAAGCACATCATCATTTTTCTGCTGATCTCATTAACACTTTTACTGACATACAGAATACCTAGAATTCATTGTGAAAATATAACACAAGAGCTCATTACATTTACAAAACCATTTTGTGCATGTATTGTCTGTTCAATTACTCTGAGTTTGTATAAATATACATTTAATGTATGTGAACAGCCACATCTTTTCTCGCTAGTTGCACACAATCAATCTTCAAGCTTCTGTCACACCGATAACGCTGAATGTGCCTTGTGTAGAATTCTAATTTACTGTATCTTTTAACCTCTGCTATTCATAAATATATGCAGTTACGCAGTCTATGAAAGACTCTTGGAGATAACTGACACTCAAGTATCAAAAGCTAATCAATAACTGAAAGAACTGGGCACTTCATGAAAGACACGGGTTAAATATTAAAATGAATTGGCAAATCTCTCTGCAGCGTTCTTACCATGCTTGACTCTATATGGATCTGTCAGCTAGAGTTACTATAAATTCCCATCTATTTCCAGTGTAAAGCTTATTGGAGCGTTCCACAAAGTTACAATACCTTAACAAATTGGCAAATGCTGACAGCCCATTTCTCTACTTTTCCCCATTGTTTGAAATCCTAAAGTTTGGATTTGTAAAGGGGAAAATGTGTTTGTTTGTGAGTGTGGCGTTGTCGTGCTCAGCTGGCACTAGGAGGTGAAAGAAATGTGGGTGGAAATCAAAACCAATTACAGCTTTAGGTTATTGGTTTTAGGGGGTTTTCAGGTGGTAGCAAGTGGGGAGAAGATGGCAGAAAAACAGACTAGGTGGAGGGACTGACTGATGATGTCAGTGGCAGAGGAGGGAGTAAGCTCCTAGAAGCGCCTGTGAAAATCAGTGGCCCCCTGGGAGACCAGCTGAGCTCAATTACCAGGAGAATACAGTTGCAAAGGGAAGCCGAAAGGATACAGCATCGATCTGTCACACACTGACAGCGGGGAAGAGAGCACAGGCGGAAAGGGAGGGGTGGGCGGCAGACTAGAAACAGAGTGAGAAAAAGAGATGAAATTGGAAGAGGGAGTGCGCCAGAATAAATAGTGAGGTAAAGAAAGGTAGGAGTAAGTGAGAAAAACAAATTCTGCTGTTTGAAGGAGGATATTACTACATCAAATGTGTGCACACAGTAAGTTCAATTTATAGTCTAATTGTGCTGTTTAAATGTGCGTTCAGTTTTCTCTAAAATCACATCAGATTTCAGACATAGCATTTCCAAATAACTGACAGTAAGGCAGGAAAACTCAACCCAACATGCCCATACAGTATAATGTGTCAAATAAAATAAGTGCTGCATTGGTTCCTGGGAAATACTGTCTTTTTGAGCACTTGTTTTTAGTTTTTGTACCATAATTATAAAGGTAAATAATTTATTTCAATATAATACTGCAATTACAATTCTTTGATTTTATTTTAGCAAATCTCTGTGCTACTATTTATTCACATTATTTGGGTGCATAGCTCAACTCTGGTTATTAAGCCACTAGTTTGACTAGCATTTAATGATTTAAAATTTCATCCATTGTTGACAGATGGTCAGAAGATTATTAACTGGACTAGAATTTTGCATTAATTAGAGTAAAATAATATTAAGCTGGGTGATTATATAGGATCAAACAGTGAAATGATGAAAAACAATAGAATATAGCATGACACAAGATGTTTTTTTGATGTTACCCTCACTCTGTTTTCCCGCACTTTGCTGTATTTTCATCACTCTAAGGTAGAAAAGCTCTAACATACCGCAGTGTGGGTGTATGTGTATAAACACATGACTTATTGCTAACTTCCTGTTTGAATAAACACATAAAGTAATAAAACTGGCTGCTGTGTTTATTGCATGAAAAAGGTAGTTTTGCATGATGGAGCTCTGCTCAGAGCTATTTTTCGACTAAGATATATGACCTTTACAGCCAGATGGAAATTTGATCGGTGACTCGTGAACGTGTGCAACAAATATCATGACAGCCTGCCCAATGACGTAATAGCACAATATCAACCTCATTGTGGCACTAGAGAAAAGATCATGTGGTTTTCCAAGACTGCAAGCCACAAATAATCACATTTCATTGCAATCTAAAAAACTGTAACACGAAATATCAACTGGTGCAACTAAAATGAAAAGTCAGCAGATCCTAAAGCCAGTGAGACTGATTATCTGGGGAAAATGAATGTCTTTAAAATCTTAGTAGTGGCCCAACTGACAATAGAGCACTAATCATACTGTATTATTATAAATGCTTAAAATGTTAATAAGCCTTGAAAAGACTTTATTATTACCCATTCTTGAAATTCATGAACCAAATACTGGGGTACTGCAAACAAATCTTATGCAGATTTTATGAAAACATTATGGTGGTCTCTGCTCAACCTGCGCTTCATCAGCAGGACTCCTGCTGATGAATCAGGATGTCATGAGTTTGCTGTAGGCACCAAGGCGAGGTAATAGCTGTTTGTGAAGTATGATGTACAGCTGCCTGATTTGCTGCCTGATTTTTTTCTCCTCTGTGGCCTCCATCAACTGTGGGATGCATGCGACCTACACCCTGCATTCAGCTGTGTATGAATAATTTTTAAAGAAAGCCTTCATCCTTGTCTGAAAAGATTCCTGCTAATTTCCAGGACATGAGCGTATTTCAGGTTAAGAATAACAAGGACCTAAACTAGTTCAGCTGTGTTTTTGTTCATGAGTATTACAGAAGCCATAGAAATTGTACAATGTGCAAAATAAATTAATTTTGCTATTTTAAAATGAATGAATGTGCCAGAGCCGCAGGTGTTGGCTCAGGCTCATTTTCAGACGCAATTATTAGATTGGATCAGAAGGGTACATGAGTAATAATTTGTGGAAAATCAGTTTTCATGGAATTTTGATGACACCCACTGTCTCAGCGTGCGAAAGTAGCAGATATTTGAACGTTGCAGACAGTCACACTTGATTGGTTATCCCCTGCAGCATGTTTTTTCTGGCTATAATGAGGTTGTCTTTTATGTAGCAAATTTTCAAAACTATATCAATTTTTCAAGGTTTTAAAGTAAAATGCAGGCCCTCAGTCCAAGGATCAGTAATAGAATACAGTATAAAAGCAGAAGTTGAAATTGCACATATATGCTCCTTTGAGCATAGATGTGGCACCGTGACAAAGCCCGGAGTTTGGGTTCCAATTAGTCTGTTGGGATCTGATGTGCTTTTATCCTTTGTGAAACTGTATGTCATGAACCCCACTGTGTTATAGGAACGAGGTGTTAAGTGATTACAAACAACCTATGGCATGTGTGCTTCCACAGTATACAGCAGAGTGATACACAGAGTTGTTTTACTCCTTTGTGATATCGCCAATTTAAGTTGATAAACTTGATAAAGCTCATAAATGTGTTTTTGAACTTCCAAGGTTTGGATTTGGAAGATCCTGGTTCTAAATAAGGTGTAATTTCCATTGCAGTAAAAGCATAGGTTTAACCGGATTATGCTTAACAAATATGTGTGTTTGAAGTGAATGTATTGTTGATGTAGTTAAAGAACTGATGCCACCATATGAATTAGCTTTACAAAACTTTTTTAGTTGTATTTGTTTTGCTTCTGTTTAAAAAGAACATCTGCATATTTATCCAACATGCACATTCAATGCGCACTCAGGTCTGTCAGAAGCATGTAAGACAGTTTGCTTAAAATGGTTGGTTTCTGTTGGTCCAGAAAGTTCATTTCTGAACTTTTTTTGCAAGCAAGTCGTTTGCAGTGCTGGAGAATTTAAGTGCAAAAAGTTTTTTAGTGATTTGTTTTACAGATTTTGTTGTAGCAAAAGTGATGAGCTATAGTATTCTTCAAGGCATTTTGTGTTTCAAGTAAAATTTTTAAGTAAAACAAAAAAAACCTTTATGAGGCTTATGACAGCTCAGTTTTTAGACTTTATCAAAGAAGCGTATGTTGTTCATTTTATTCTCTCATTACAAATGTTATTGCTTTCAGAAGCAATGTTCTTGTCTGAATTATCACTGGTAATTCTTTCTCGCTTCACTTTTTTTGTAGGAGAAGAATCAAAACTTTTCAATATTGCTTTTCCAGAATTGAGAACAGAAGTACCATCCACACAGGCTAAGCTGCTCCCAGGTGTATAGATTTGTTAGCTCCTTGTATATTGCGGGTTTTCAGAGCGCCGTGCTCTTCCTCGAACTTCCTTGGCATCCTGCAGGGAGTCAAATTGCCTGGCCTCTCAGGGAAGTGATGTGGACATTCATTGGCACTACAGTACTCATTTGTCTCCTGTGTGATGATGAGCCTAGAGCTTGAAATATTGTGAAGGTGTTCATTCAATGATATGCCTTCAGGGCAACTTTGTAAGTGTAGAACTTATTATTGGTCCTGCAGCTCGTTAGATTTGGGATCTGCTTGTTTTTATTCTGCTGACTTCTCGGACTTTGACAATGATCCTGATTGACAATGAAAACAGACAAGTCTGATTCAAACGCAGAGACATTTTCTTCTTCAGTGTGACAAGTTTGACAACCCTCTCACTCTCTGGATATCATCCACCATGCTCGTTATTTTTCATACCTCTACTGAAGCTTCCCTCGAACATGTGTACATTATTTTTTGGTATTAGTCTTCAAGGCGTATATATATTTCAGAACTAAATGTGAACAAAAATAGTCAAAGATGATTTGAAAAGTCAGGTACTCAGAGCAGCAGCTGGCCACCAATTAAGAGGACAAATGGGCCTTTTAACTTCATTGCTCATTAAAGGCCTAATCTCCTGTCGTATATTAAAATTGCATCGTAGTTGTAAAACTTCTTGTGCTCAGATAGACTGTCAGAGGCTGATGCACATTAACATACAGCCACACACTTGAAACACAAATTATAGGGAATTTGGCCTTCAACCTTCAAATCTGATATCATGACACACCCATCTCTTAAAGCAGACAGCTTCAATGGCTCTGATCATCCACCAGCTTAATGTAGCTAATACATAACTGCCAGTGACATTCCAGTCTGGCTTTCATTATAGCGTCCTCAGGACAGAAGTGATTATCCATGAAAGTAATGTGACATCTTCAAAAGAGCAGTAAGACTTTGAAGAACAGCATGTATTCATGCGTGGAACAAATGATGTTTAAATACTACAATAGAACCCAAGCTTTTGCTGAAAATGACAGCAGTAAATTGGAAGCTATACAGCAAAATTGTATGTTCAAGTAATTTGTAGAATAGGAATAGTATGATAGGTAGAATAGGGAATTTTCTGAGTCTGAATAAAATACAAACTAAAAACAGCTTACATGAGCCGTACCACAATACCTGAATGCGTTGAATAGTGCAGGAGTAGAAATACAACAGGGAATAGTTCTGTTTGCCTGTCCGCTGTTTGCAGCGTGATGCCTGAAGTGTACACATTCAGCCGAGCCAGTATTCCCCGTGCTTAGACAGAGTATGCATATTTTCATGTGAGCAATGCTTAGTCACTGAGTGTGTCACATTGCTTTGGGCCTCCTAGACATCAGGTGATGTTTTGGTTGTGTAAAGTGCTAGACGCAAAATGGATATTAGGACACTGCAAATCACAAAAGGAAGAAACACAGTCCAACCTTGATCTAAAACACTTAATCCTTAATCCGACTAAACATTCTATATTTTACCATTGAAAATAATATTCTTGGCAACAATCAATATTTGTAAAGGAAAGCAACTGAGCCATCAGATGAACTTGATGATTCAGATGACTGTAACCTTTACTGCATTAGCAAATCTGTGCACATCAAACATTGCTGCATTGTGGTTTTATGTGTTACATAACTGTGTAGACAGACATTTTTGGAAAACAGTTAACTGATAGATGGTTGACAGACACCTAAAATCTGTACTCTGAACAGCTCCAAACTGATAAATAATATGTACAGTATCAACAAAGGCCTGGGAAAGTGTAGTATTATGTCACACTGTAGCTCTGTGAATGACAACGTCAGTGTCTCAGTCAGTCACTGAGGATGGAAGTGTCTGAACAACCATGGTGCACTGCATTCAATCCTTTACATACATTCATGATCCCCAAAGGACATCCTTCTGTGAATACCTTACCATTCCTGTTGTGCCAAAGTGATTTGGTTTTTAACAGTGAAATATGTGAGGTTGGGTTTAGGCAAGAAAAGCACTTCATCAAACTACTGCTTAATCAAAATTGAATGAAGCAGTAGATGTTTTGCTATTAATGACCCAGTGCCATGAGTGCCTGAATCCAACCATAAAAAAACTTAACTTAAATAACTCACAGACAAAAATACATTGCCTACAGTATGTACATTTAGTTGTTATGTTAAGTATCAACATATTTGTGACTTGTCATTTATTTGACTATGGTCATTAAGTTATTCAGGTTAATGTCTGTTATTGTGTTATTGGGTTGCAATAGGTTTGAATAGGTTTGTAATGGTTTTGTTCCATATGTGTGTAATCCAAGTTAAATACTCAAAACTCTCACTCTTCAGACATCTTTGTGATCTTTTTCAATGGACGAGTGTCTGTATCATTCACCCATCACATTCCTAATGACCCAATGTGCAGAGTGCAGTGTCAATAGTATGGCTATTGATTTGTCCTTGTAGTTAGTAATTTAAATTTACCCTATAAATTACTGATACACTTTTCTCTTGTAGGTTGTATTGTAGTCAGGTAGTCGGTGCAAAGGTTATGGATCATTAACATTTAGCATAGCTATTTTATAACGGTCACATTTCCTAAGATACTACGTGTTCTTTTCACCAACTTGGGCTTGCAAAGGGACAGGACATTTTGTGTGCAGTAAGATTTTCACATTATTTGTTTAAATCTATTTGTTTTATTCTCTCTTAACCTCTGTTAGAAAGTGCTAAGGAGATAACGACAAAGACTGTACTTTAACAATGTCTCATAAGATCTCTCTCAGCTGTTATTTAGGATTATGTATAGTGAAGGGAAGAGTAGGTACAACAACAGAACTGTGTTCATCTCTGTATGTGATAAAATAAGCCTCTCTCTTCTTTGTTATGTTTTTTTATCCTTCCCTTTTACCATTTTAGCTACTTCAATTTCACATGGCTGTAATTATAAAAAGCTTGGCTCCTCCAAGCTTCTGGACAGTGGCAGATAAGAGAAGGGTTCTGGACTGTTCAATGCTCCGGATTAGCCTTACACTCTTTCACTAAACACAACACATTTGACAGGAAAAGAGCAACTTCAATTAAACAGTGTTTTTATTCTCCTAAAAAATTCAAAGAAGTATCCATCAAAAATGGTGTCTGAAAGAAGTCCAGGATGCTGTAGCAAGACTATATCTGTGACCTTGACCATTGACCTACACTCATTTCCAAAGACCAAGGACATGATTTATAAAAAACTACCTCAGGCATGCACATACTGTACAATACAGTATGCACCAACAGCTATCATCCCTGTCTGCTTAGCCATGTGGTCGATATTCACTGGTGCATGACATTACACCTGAGGACGGGAGACAAAGGTTAATGATGGGGTAAAGGGCAAAACCTCCTTCCCCTGTGTGCAGTTTGTGTCCATTATAAACAGAGATGAATACAGAGAACACACCACAAGGGAATAAAACAGGACAAGGGAGAGGGTTTAAATGTCCTTAAAATGTCTGAACCTAGATTGAACTATATGATTTCTCATTGGGCAGGATTTTTTTTTCTACTACATTAGTACAACACTTTCATCATCTTTTTGTGTTCTGGTATTTCATGTACACGTTTGTGAAGTCGGGTGTCCATGTTACAGTCAGAGGCCCAAATCCTGCTGGCCAACTTTCAGGCTGGTCAGTTTGTGTTATTCTCCATATTTTTATTTAATAAAAAAAATTTGAACTGGGCTTCAAAACAATGCTTCAGATGATTATCGTGTTTACAGAAGTTTAAGTAGACTACTGGACAGGTTCTGCAAAGCTAAGAAAAAACCTATAGATATCTTTGTTTTACTTTAATGATCCCAGGGCTACAGTGAAAGCAGACTCCAGTTGGAAGCCCAGATGCCTTTAATCCTCCTTAACTGCACCTTGCGTCTCTCCCCAAAGAGAAACCAGCAGCAAAAAATCATTTTTCTACTCCATAACCCATCAACAAAGGTTTACATTTGGCTCACAGCTTTGTGCAGTTTAATCATGGAAAGCATGAATTAGCAAGATAGAGAGACGGAGAGTAAGAGACGGAAGAAGACATTAACAGCTGGTCACAAAAACACTGTGGCATGGCTGAATTTAATGACGTCTTTTATTCCAAACAAAGAACATCATCTACTATGAATTATTTGCTCAGGCTCAATTTAATTCTTTTGCTAATTAGCCAGTGTTGGCCTTAACATCCCTGCACTGGGTTTCCCGTGGTGAAAATGATGGTGATTGTTTTCTCAATTCTCAAATGACCAATTATGCGACATGTGTCTGCACAGGTCTAAAACGTTTGTCTTATTTTTTTGTGTTGAGAGATTAAGTTGAATTGTGGCAAAAAATCAGCCACTCTTAGTGTTTTTGCAGAATGAACCTGCGTTTATTGTACAAAGCTGAGACCCCACTGCATCAACACAGTGGCTTCGTTGAAATTAATATGTGGGCATCATTTCTTCACATATACTTATATCACTCTGAACATTGCCTAAGGGAATTGAAGCATTCAATCTGCACCGGGAAGTAAAGCCTGTTAGAGTTGAAAGATTTTCTGTGGTTCAAAAATCATTACTGCCTCTTTTCTTGAAATTACTTGGAGTCCTGAATGAAATTCATTTTTGTGGATCATTAATTATGAAGTGATTATTATAATTTTTCCTGCATATGTATTAGTTGCTGCGATAGAAGAAAGATAATTTCTAAGTAAAATGTATGAGATGGAAAAACACATTACAAACCCCCTGATAGCTTTGATGGACTCATGCTGAGGAGGGTTACAATATTACAAACTATTTCACAGTTAAAGTGAAATAGTCTGGTGTTTGAGATGTGATGATAAACTTTATTTGTAAGAAAGTTGTTTGTACATTTCAGCAAAAAAGGCTGAATTCAACATGTTTTAAAGCTTTTGTAATTATGAAGAACAAGAATAGTGTGTCTGCCTCCAGTATTCAGTATTTGTGCTCCCTGTAATAGTTCTAGAGCAATTTGGAGGCTCAAATGTGGAGAAAAGCTAGATGTTCAGACAATTTCCTGTGTGAGGAAACCTCCATTGTAGTTTCCATTAAGGAGTGACATTTGACTCTTGTTAGTATGAGATTTGTTTGGGCAGTGTGAGCATGTGAGCCAGAGCCTGAAAGTTTGAGTTGGCAGTCTTGTATTATATAAACAATATTTAATCATAAAGCTGCTCTGTGTGGTTATGTGATGTTTAGATCTGTCCAGTTCCTGTGGGTAGTAAACGCATCACATATATAAATATCCATTTAATTTGTCTTTGTCTGTCAATCTATCTCTAAACAGGTAATATTGCCTTGAGGTAATAAACAACTCATTAAAGTCTGGTGTTAATCTGGGATTTCTTCCATTAGACAAATCATGTGCAACTATGAATGACTAATATAGATAAAGACATGATTTTACCACCCGAGGGAGCATTTCAGGAGGGGAAATCATTTTTGGAGGAGATAGAGATGTTTTCCTTGAATGTAACAGCGCTGTTCATTGTTTCTGTTCCAGTGCTGGTTTGGTGTTGGTTTGATTTGTCCCCATACCTATGGGTACCTCTTATCCCCGCAGGATCCTTTGCACAAAAACCACACAATAACATATTCTAAAGCATTCACAAACACACAGCACTACCCCGAAGAAGAATTTTTTTTTGTATTGTAGATTCCATTTTAGTTGAAAAGTAAACGTGGAAGTAGATTTTTTTAACTTAATAATCTATAAGGGCAAAGCCAGAGATGCAAAGTGCAGAGTGAGTTTAGTGTGGGCGATGAGGCAATGTTTTCCATTTCAAATTAAATTTACAACTGAAATCTTACATTTTATTGTCACAGATATAATCAGTGGGGTGATAGAGGTGAACACAGGAAGCCGACAGGGAAGCAGGGGGATCTAGGAGTTGTTGATTCTGAATACAGGGTGCAGGTATAGTGTACTCCCCCTAACATCCATCCATCTATCTTCCTCCGCTTAACAAATATACATGTAGCCCCTAGACTATTATCTTAGGCAGATCAGCAACATTACTTGTTAAGTTTAGGAACTATGCATAACTAATTATTTTGTTTTGTAAAAATGTTACAGCTATGCTAAGTTTCTTCATTTCTTAATTTGGTGCATTGAGGCTGAAGTGTATATTGTAGTTTGGTTGTAGTGTACTATGTACAATGTGCTTGTTGTTTGAACAACCAATCATGTTTAATCCTGTTATTATGATTGGAAGATGAAGTGTCACAACAATGGTTTAGTAGTGTGATTGGCTAAGGGGCGGGAGTTCGAGAGAGGTCAAGGGGTCAGCAGAGAGAGGGTGAGCCACGAGGGGAGCGGCAGGTGGCGCTCGGAAAAGAACACGTGAACGAGAGAAACAGAGACATTAAGAAGGAAATTACAGTTTTACGGTGAATATTGTGCTTGTTAGTCCTGTTGCTGCACCCGCTGCAGCACAGTGGACTACAGTACGTAAAGCAGCCGTTTTAATGTGCACTGAGTCTCCAAGCAACGACGAGGAGGTCGGCGTAGTGCGATTAGCATTACGGGCTAACAACCAGCTAGCCTGAGCAGAGACTTCCCTAGACTTCCCAGATAGTGCTCCAGGTGACCAGGAGAAAGCCTGGCAGCTCCTCCGGCGACGAGAGAGAAGGACACGGTTCACCTCACAGATGAACTGACACCTGATGCTCATCGAGGCTAGCTGTGAGCTAAGCTACAGCGTGGAGTTGCAGTGGATGGACACTGACATTGACACTGGCTGTTTGTGAGTTATCCTAACTTTTATTTCTGCTCGCTAGAGTGAAAGGGCTTCCACGTTTTTGGCCACCACGTTCCCAAGCGCCGACCAGGCCTGCAACAGGGGGTTTGTTGTAATTTTATTTGCTTTTCTGTTTTCCATTTGGTCGCCGGCTGGTGTGTGTGGGCCCACAATATTGAGTAAAAATAAGAAGGTGATATTAATCCACATTTTCTTTTAGTTGAGACTCTAGTTACCATTTTTCATGACTGTGAAATATATTAAGTATTGTACACTTATTTTGAAAGGTTGAACACAGTACCTGTATGTGACAGCAATCTGCTGATATTTTATTTGGCTCAACAAAAGTACTTTTTATTTATTTTCTCTTTTAGTTAAGAAATTTGGAGATAATTCGGGCACATAGTTGTTTTGGTGATCTGTTTTATAAGTTGACACAGAACTATAGACAACTATAAGGAATGTTGTACTAATTAATTTCATTCTGTTGCTCGTTAACCCTTAAAGGGGTGTTCATAAACTAACTTAGGGAAGTAAAATTGTGAACTCAGGGCGCTGTCCTTCTGTTAAAGGGTGAAGGAAGCGTTATACAAATTGGAGGCACTGCTGGGATCTGTGGAACACAGTCTAGTGTGTGTTGGAAAAGGGCCGATGATTGACCCGAATGTCCAGAGAGAGTGCAAGACGCATGAGTGTGGGTGTGTAAAGTGGGTCAGTACCCCTCCTTGGTTTCTCTGTATTGGCCTTCAGGGAGTGGAATCGCTTTCCTGACCTCACCAGAGAGAACAGTCCATTGCTGTGGTGACTGAGGTCCTTCACGATCTTCCTGGCCTTGGTCCAGCACCACTTGCTGTAGATTGAGTGTAGGTCAGGGAGCTCGGTGTGGATGATGCGCTCAGCTGATCTCACAACCCTCTGTAGAGCTTGTCTGTCCTCGTGATGTTTCCTGTCAGGAAGCTCTCTATGGTGCAGGAGTGAAAGTTCCTGAGCACCTTGGAGGGCAGTCTAAAGTCTCTCAAACGCCTGAGATGGTAGAGACGCTGTCGGACCTTCTTCACCATGGTGTTGATGTGATCGATGTGGACACCGAGGTATCTGAAGTTATTGTTGATGACAGGGGTCTGGTAGTTCCTCTCCTGCTTTGTGCTAAAATCCACTACCAACTCCTTTCTTGCTGACGTTTAGAAGGAGGTTGTTCCTCTGGCACCAGTGCTCCAGATTTCGAATCTCCTCCAGGTAGGCCGGTTTAAAGCTATTGAAAATTAACTTAAAAAGCAAAAACAAGGTAAAATAGGTTGGAGCCGTTGTGACGGCGCCATGACCTAATTAATTTAACATTTTAAATATAAGTAACTATAACCTGCGCACTGATGTGCAGTGTTGTCCCTGTAGTCTCTACAGGTGTGTATCGGTCTTCGGCTCTGATGGGGACCTTGGAACTTACTCCAGTGTGTGCACACCTGCCATGTGTTGTTTGTGCTGAGGTTGTCCTCAATCCTCTGTTTGTAGTCCAGTTTGGCCTGTCGGATGCCTCTCTTTAGGTTGGCTCTGGCAGAGCTGTACAGGTTCATGTCACCGGACCTGAAGGCTGTTTTCCTCTCCCGCAGCACTCGCTGGACCTCTCTGGTCATCCAGGGTTTTTGGTTTGGATACACTCGGATGCACTTGTCCACAGTAACAGTCTCTGTGCAGTGTTTCATATAGCACAGGACTGCTACTGTGTGATCCTCCAGGTCTGGGTGGTCAAAAATCTCCCAATTGGTTCTCTCAAAGCAATCCTGCAGCTGGTGGGAGGCACCTTCGGGCCAAGTTTTAATAGTCCTTCTTTTGGTAAGAGCCTGTTTCCTGAGGGGGGTATATGCTGGGGCTAGGAGCAGGAACATGTGGTCTGACTGGCCCAGGTGTGGGAGCTGTATAGCTCTGTAGCCATGTTTTATGTTTGGTTAGACCTTATCTAGTGTCTTATCTCCTCTGGTGGCACATATCACATGCTGATAGAACATAGGGAACATAGTCTTTAATTCAGCATGGTTAAAATCCCCCGCAATAATATGCACAACCTCAGGGTAGTTGCCCTGGTTGCTGGTAATCGTGCTATGCAGGAGTCCCAGTGCCGAGTTAGCATTAGCATCTGGTGGTATGTACACAGGAGTTGCCATGACAACAGTGAACTCTCTTGGAAGATAAACAGGTCTACATCTGACAATCACATGTTCCACATCCGGAGAGCAGTGACTGGCTACAGTCTTGGAGTTGGTGCACCAGTTGTTGTTCACGTATATGCACCGTCTCCCTCCTTTGCTCTTACCAGAGTCCCCGCTCCTGTCGTGGCGATGTGCCGTGCGGCCTGCTAGCTCGATAGCCGCGTCCGGTGTGGATGAATAAAGCCAGGTCTCTGTAAAAATCAAAACCCAACAGTCCTTGACGATCCTGTTTGTTGCCACCTGAAGCTTTAGTTCATCCATTTTGTTTCCAAGGGAACGTACATTAGCAAGAATAATGCTAGGGAGCGGTGACTTGTTTTGGCTCTTATGCAGCTTCACCAGTACACCAGCCCGGCACCCCCGCTTTTGCCTTCTGTCCCTACACCGCCTTCGCCTCCTCCCTGTGGGGATGGTAATCCACAGGGAGCCCGGGGTCCTGGTAATATCCTTCGGGATGTTACCAGAGCGAAAAAAGTCGGCTGTAACCGCTTGTTCACTTTGTAGTCCTAACTTTAGGAGCTCATACCAGCTGTAGATGTTATTCGCCCAGCAGGATGTAGTCCAAACGAGTAGTAACTCACACAAAAATAGCCATTTAAAACACCGAAAAGGAGAGCACAGAGACGCTGTGCCATCATAACTGGGTTCCTCACTACATGTGCTTGTGACAGGCGTTTTTCATCTGAAGAGGCTGCCTCCTCATCCAAATCGAGCATGTCCTCTTGAGAGTGTTTTTCCACAGCCATCTTCAGTGCCTTGATTCTCAGTTTTCTTGTCTTGTAGCTTGTATGTTTGTCTGGTAGGGCCACGTAAAACTTCTCTGCAGTGCTGGGATCGTGGCACATAGATTTTGCCACCTTGCCTTTTCAGAGAGATGTTGATGGGCCTGAGTTGAAACACTGCCCCGGATTCTGTTGAAGGTGACAGTACCTGCCATCCGAGAGTCCCGCCAAGCCAGCTGGAGGAAGCGTCGGGGCTTCTCAATCTGTTTGCGGAGTTCTGTGTGGTACACATAAGTGCTGGAATGTCCAGAGAGAGTGCAAGACGCATGAGTGTGGGTGTGTAAAGTGGGTCAGTACCCCTCCTTGGTTTCTCTGTATTGGCCTTCAGGGAGTGGAATCGCTTTCCTGACCTCACCAGAGAGAACAGTCCATTGCTGTGGTGACTGAGGTCCTTCACGATCTTCCTGGCCTTGGTCCAGCACCACTTGCTGTAGATTGAGTGTAGGTCAGGGAGCTCGGTGTGGATGATGCGCTCAGCTGATCTCACAACCCTCTGTAGAGCTTGTCTGTCCTCGTGATGTTTCCTGTCAGGAAGCTCTCTATGGTGCAGGAGTGAAAGTTCCTGAGCACCTTGGAGGGCAGTCTAAAGTCTCTCAAACGCCTGAGATGGTAGAGACGCTGTCGGACCTTCTTCACCATGGTGTTGATGTGATCGATGTGGACACCGAGGTATCTGAAGTTATTGTTGATGACAGGGGTCTGGTAGTTCCTCTCCTGCTTTGTGCTAAAATCCACTACCAACTCCTTTCTTGCTGACGTTTAGAAGGAGGTTGTTCCTCTGGCACCAGTGCTCCAGATTTCGAATCTCCTCCAGGTAGGCCGGTTTAAAGCTATTGAAAATTAACTTAAAAAGCAAAAACAAGGTAAAATAGGTTGGAGCCGTTGTGACGGCGCCATGACCTAATTAATTTAACATTTTAAATATAAGTAACTATAACCTGCGCACTGATGTGCAGTGTTGTCCCTGTAGTCTCTACAGGTGTGTATCGGTCTTCGGCTCTGATGGGGACCTTGGAACTTACTCCAGTGTGTGCACACCTGCCATGTGTTGTTTGTGCTGAGGTTGTCCTCAATCCTCTGTTTGTAGTCCAGTTTGGCCTGTCGGATGCCTCTCTTTAGGTTGGCTCTGGCAGAGCTGTACAGGTTCATGTCACCGGACCTGAAGGCTGTTTTCCTCTCCCGCAGCACTCGCTGGACCTCTCTGGTCATCCAGGGTTTTTGGTTTGGATACACTCGGATGCACTTGTCCACAGTAACAGTCTCTGTGCAGTGTTTCATATAGCACAGGACTGCTACTGTGTGATCCTCCAGGTCTGGGTGGTCAAAAATCTCCCAATTGGTTCTCTCAAAGCAATCCTGCAGCTGGTGGGAGGCACCTTCGGGCCAAGTTTTAATAGTCCTTCTTTTGGTAAGAGCCTGTTTCCTGAGGGGGGTATATGCTGGGGCTAGGAGCAGGAACATGTGGTCTGACTGGCCCAGGTGTGGGAGCTGTATAGCTCTGTAGCCATGTTTTATGTTTGGTTAGACCTTATCTAGTGTCTTATCTCCTCTGGTGGCACATATCACATGCTGATAGAACATAGGGAACATAGTCTTTAATTCAGCATGGTTAAAATCCCCCGCAATAATATGCACAACCTCAGGGTAGTTGCCCTGGTTGCTGGTAATCGTGCTATGCAGGAGTCCCAGTGCCGAGTTAGCATTAGCATCTGGTGGTATGTACACAGGAGTTGCCATGACAACAGTGAACTCTCTTGGAAGATAAACAGGTCTACATCTGACAATCACATGTTCCACATCCGGAGAGCAGTGACTGGCTACAGTCTTGGAGTTGGTGCACCAGTTGTTGTTCACGTATATGCACCGTCTCCCTCCTTTGCTCTTACCAGAGTCCCCGCTCCTGTCGTGGCGATGTGCCGTGCGGCCTGCTAGCTCGATAGCCGCGTCCGGTGTGGATGAATAAAGCCAGGTCTCTGTAAAAATCAAAACCCAACAGTCCTTGACGATCCTGTTTGTTGCCACCTGAAGCTTTAGTTCATCCATTTTGTTTCCAAGGGAACGTACATTAGCAAGAATAATGCTAGGGAGCGGTGACTTGTTTTGGCTCTTATGCAGCTTCACCAGTACACCAGCCCGGCACCCCCGCTTTTGCCTTCTGTCCCTACACCGCCTTCGCCTCCTCCCTGTGGGGATGGTAATCCACAGGGAGCCCGGGGTCCTGGTAATATCCTTCGGGATGTTACCAGAGCGAAAAAAGTCGGCTGTAACCGCTTGTTCACTTTGTAGTCCTAACTTTAGGAGCTCATACCAGCTGTAGATGTTATTCGCCCAGCAGGATGTAGTCCAAACGAGTAGTAACTCACACAAAAATAGCCATTTAAAACACCGAAAAGGAGAGCACAGAGACGCTGTGCCATCATAACTGGGTTCCTCACTACATGTGCTTGTGACAGGCGTTTTTCATCTGAAGAGGCTGCCTCCTCATCCAAATCGAGCATGTCCTCTTGAGAGTGTTTTTCCACAGCCATCTTCAGTGCCTTGATTCTCAGTTTTCTTGTCTTGTAGCTTGTATGTTTGTCTGGTAGGGCCACGTAAAACTTCTCTGCAGTGCTGGGATCATGGCACATAGATTTTGCCACCTTGCCTTTTCAGAGAGATGTTGATGGGCCTGAGTTGAAACACTGCCCCGGATTCTGTTGAAGGTGACAGTACCTGCCATCCGAGAGTCCCGCCAAGCCAGCTGGAGGAAGCGTCGGGGCTTCTCAATCTGTTTGCGGAGTTCTGTGTGGTACACATAAGTGCTGGAATGTCCAGAGAGAGTGCAAGACGCATGAGTGTGGGTGTGTAAAGTGGGTCAGTACCCCTCCTTGGTTTCTCTGTATTGGCCTTCAGGGAGTGGAATCGCTTTCCTGACCTCACCAGAGAGAACAGTCCATTGCTGTGGTGACTGAGGTCCTTCACGATCTTCCTGGCCTTGGTCCAGCACCACTTGCTGTAGATTGAGTGTAGGTCAGGGAGCTCGGTGTGGATGATGCGCTCAGCTGATCTCACAACCCTCTGTAGAGCTTGTCTGTCCTCGTGATGTTTCCTGTCAGGAAGCTCTCTATGGTGCAGGAGTGAAAGTTCCTGAGCACCTTGGAGGGCAGTCTAAAGTCTCTCAAACGCCTGAGATGGTAGAGACGCTGTCGGACCTTCTTCACCATGGTGTTGATGTGATCGATGTGGACACCGAGGTATCTGAAGTTATTGTTGATGACAGGGGTCTGGTAGTTCCTCTCCTGCTTTGTGCTAAAATCCACTACCAACTCCTTTCTTGCTGACGTTTAGAAGGAGGTTGTTCCTCTGGCACCAGTGCTCCAGATTTCGAATCTCCTCCAGGTAGGCCGGTTTAAAGCTATTGAAAATTAACTTAAAAAGCAAAAACAAGGTAAAATAGGTTGGAGCCGTTGTGACGGCGCCATGACCTAATTAATTTAACATTTTAAATATAAGTAACTATAACCTGCGCACTGATGTGCAGTGTTGTCCCTGTAGTCTCTACAGGTGTGTATCGGTCTTCGGCTCTGATGGGGACCTTGGAACTTACTCCAGTGTGTGCACACCTGCCATGTGTTGTTTGTGCTGAGGTTGTCCTCAATCCTCTGTTTGTAGTCCAGTTTGGCCTGTCGGATGCCTCTCTTTAGGTTGGCTCTGGCAGAGCTGTACAGGTTCATGTCACCGGACCTGAAGGCTGTTTTCCTCTCCCGCAGCACTCGCTGGACCTCTCTGGTCATCCAGGGTTTTTGGTTTGGATACACTCGGATGCACTTGTCCACAGTAACAGTCTCTGTGCAGTGTTTCATATAGCACAGGACTGCTACTGTGTGATCCTCCAGGTCTGGGTGGTCAAAAATCTCCCAATTGGTTCTCTCAAAGCAATCCTGCAGCTGGTGGGAGGCACCTTCGGGCCAAGTTTTAATAGTCCTTCTTTTGGTAAGAGCCTGTTTCCTGAGGGGGGTATATGCTGGGGCTAGGAGCAGGAACATGTGGTCTGACTGGCCCAGGTGTGGGAGCTGTATAGCTCTGTAGCCATGTTTTATGTTTGGTTAGACCTTATCTAGTGTCTTATCTCCTCTGGTGGCACATATCACATGCTGATAGAACATAGGGAACATAGTCTTTAATTCAGCATGGTTAAAATCCCCCGCAATAATATGCACAACCTCAGGGTAGTTGCCCTGGTTGCTGGTAATCGTGCTATGCAGGAGTCCCAGTGCCGAGTTAGCATTAGCATCTGGTGGTATGTACACAGGAGTTGCCATGACAACAGTGAACTCTCTTGGAAGATAAACAGGTCTACATCTGACAATCACATGTTCCACATCCGGAGAGCAGTGACTGGCTACAGTCTTGGAGTTGGTGCACCAGTTGTTGTTCACGTATATGCACCGTCTCCCTCCTTTGCTCTTACCAGAGTCCCCGCTCCTGTCGTGGCGATGTGCCGTGCGGCCTGCTAGCTCGATAGCCGCGTCCGGTGTGGATGAATAAAGCCAGGTCTCTGTAAAAATCAAAACCCAACAGTCCTTGACGATCCTGTTTGTTGCCACCTGAAGCTTTAGTTCATCCATTTTGTTTCCAAGGGAACGTACATTAGCAAGAATAATGCTAGGGAGCGGTGACTTGTTTTGGCTCTTATGCAGCTTCACCAGTACACCAGCCCGGCACCCCCGCTTTTGCCTTCTGTCCCTACACCGCCTTCGCCTCCTCCCTGTGGGGATGGTAATCCACAGGGAGCCCGGGGTCCTGGTAATATCCTTCGGGATGTTACCAGAGCGAAAAAAGTCGGCTGTAACCGCTTGTTCACTTTGTAGTCCTAACTTTAGGAGCTCATACCAGCTGTAGATGTTATTCGCCCAGCAGGATGTAGTCCAAACGAGTAGTAACTCACACAAAAATAGCCATTTAAAACACCGAAAAGGAGAGCACAGAGACGCTGTGCCATCATAACTGGGTTCCTCACTACATGTGCTTGTGACAGGCGTTTTTCATCTGAAGAGGCTGCCTCCTCATCCAAATCGAGCATGTCCTCTTGAGAGTGTTTTTCCACAGCCATCTTCAGTGCCTTGATTCTCAGTTTTCTTGTCTTGTAGCTTGTATGTTTGTCTGGTAGGGCCACGTAAAACTTCTCTGCAGTGCTGGGATCGTGGCACATAGATTTTGCCACCTTGCCTTTTCAGAGAGATGTTGATGGGCCTGAGTTGAAACACTGCCCCGGATTCTGTTGAAGGTGACAGTACCTGCCATCCGAGAGTCCCGCCAAGCCAGCTGGAGGAAGCGTCGGGGCTTCTCAATCTGTTTGCGGAGTTCTGTGTGGTACACATAAGTGCTGGAATGTCCAGAGAGAGTGCAAGACGCATGAGTGTGGGTGTGTAAAGTGGGTCAGTACCCCTCCTTGGTTTCTCTGTATTGGCCTTCAGGGAGTGGAATCGCTTTCCTGACCTCACCAGAGAGAACAGTCCATTGCTGTGGTGACTGAGGTCCTTCACGATCTTCCTGGCCTTGGTCCAGCACCACTTGCTGTAGATTGAGTGTAGGTCAGGGAGCTCGGTGTGGATGATGCGCTCAGCTGATCTCACAACCCTCTGTAGAGCTTGTCTGTCCTCGTGATGTTTCCTGTCAGGAAGCTCTCTATGGTGCAGGAGTGAAAGTTCCTGAGCACCTTGGAGGGCAGTCTAAAGTCTCTCAAACGCCTGAGATGGTAGAGACGCTGTCGGACCTTCTTCACCATGGTGTTGATGTGATCGATGTGGACACCGAGGTATCTGAAGTTATTGTTGATGACAGGGGTCTGGTAGTTCCTCTCCTGCTTTGTGCTAAAATCCACTACCAACTCCTTTCTTGCTGACGTTTAGAAGGAGGTTGTTCCTCTGGCACCAGTGCTCCAGATTTCGAATCTCCTCCAGGTAGGCCGGTTTAAAGCTATTGAAAATTAACTTAAAAAGCAAAAACAAGGTAAAATAGGTTGGAGCCGTTGTGACGGCGCCATGACCTAATTAATTTAACATTTTAAATATAAGTAACTATAACCTGCGCACTGATGTGCAGTGTTGTCCCTGTAGTCTCTACAGGTGTGTATCGGTCTTCGGCTCTGATGGGGACCTTGGAACTTACTCCAGTGTGTGCACACCTGCCATGTGTTGTTTGTGCTGAGGTTGTCCTCAATCCTCTGTTTGTAGTCCAGTTTGGCCTGTCGGATGCCTCTCTTTAGGTTGGCTCTGGCAGAGCTGTACAGGTTCATGTCACCGGACCTGAAGGCTGTTTTCCTCTCCCGCAGCACTCGCTGGACCTCTCTGGTCATCCAGGGTTTTTGGTTTGGATACACTCGGATGCACTTGTCCACAGTAACAGTCTCTGTGCAGTGTTTCATATAGTACAGGACTGCTACTGTGTGATCCTCCAGGTCTGGGTGGTCAAAAATCTCCCAATTGGTTCTCTCAAAGCAATCCTGCAGCTGGTGGGAGGCACCTTCGGGCCAAGTTTTAATAGTCCTTCTTTTGGTAAGAGCCTGTTTCCTGAGGGGGGTATATGCTGGGGCTAGGAGCAGGAACATGTGGTCTGACTGGCCCAGGTGTGGGAGCTGTATAGCTCTGTAGCCATGTTTTATGTTTGGTTAGACCTTATCTAGTGTCTTATCTCCTCTGGTGGCACATATCACATGCTGATAGAACATAGGGAACATAGTCTTTAATTCAGCATGGTTAAAATCCCCCGCAATAATATGCACAACCTCAGGGTAGTTGCCCTGGTTGCTGGTAATCGTGCTATGCAGGAGTCCCAGTGCCGAGTTAGCATTAGCATCTGGTGGTATGTACACAGGAGTTGCCATGACAACAGTGAACTCTCTTGGAAGATAAACAGGTCTACATCTGACAATCACATGTTCCACATCCGGAGAGCAGTGACTGGCTACAGTCTTGGAGTTGGTGCACCAGTTGTTGTTCACGTATATGCACCGTCTCCCTCCTTTGCTCTTACCAGAGTCCCCGCTCCTGTCGTGGCGATGTGCCGTGCGGCCTGCTAGCTCGATAGCCGCGTCCGGTGTGGATGAATAAAGCCAGGTCTCTGTAAAAATCAAAACCCAACAGTCCTTGACGATCCTGTTTGTTGCCACCTGAAGCTTTAGTTCATCCATTTTGTTTCCAAGGGAACGTACATTAGCAAGAATAATGCTAGGGAGCGGTGACTTGTTTTGGCTCTTATGCAGCTTCACCAGTACACCAGCCCGGCACCCCCGCTTTTGCCTTCTGTCCCTACACCGCCTTCGCCTCCTCCCTGTGGGGATGGTAATCCACAGGGAGCCCGGGGTCCTGGTAATATCCTTCGGGATGTTACCAGAGCGAAAAAAGTCGGCTGTAACCGCTTGTTCACTTTGTAGTCCTAACTTTAGGAGCTCATACCAGCTGTAGATGTTATTCGCCCAGCAGGATGTAGTCCACACGAGTAGTAACTCACACAAAAATAGCCATTTAAAACACCGAAAAGGAGAGCACAGAGACGCTGTGCCATCATAACTGGGTTCCTCACTACATGTGCTTGTGACAGGCGTTTTTCATCTGAAGAGGCTGCCTCCTCATCCAAATCGAGCATGTCCTCTTGAGAGTGTTTTTCCACAGCCATCTTCAGTGCCTTGATTCTCAGTTTTCTTGTCTTGTAGCTTGTATGTTTGTCTGGTAGGGCCACGTAAAACTTCTCTGCAGTGCTGGGATCGTGGCACATAGATTTTGCCACCTTGCCTTTTCAGAGCGATGTTGATGGGCCTGAGTTGAAACACTGCCCCGGATTCTGTTGAAGGTGACAGTACCTGCCATCCGAGAGTCCCGCCAAGCCAGCTGGAGGAAGCGTCGGGGCTTCTCAATCTGTTTGCGGAGTTCTGTGTGGTACACATAAGTGCTGGCCTGACTTCGAGGACAGCACTTAGCCACCGAAACTCCTCTTTATTGAGACTTATTCTGCAGTTGTACGACCCTCTCACGGAGCTGACCCCCCCCCCCCCCCCCCCCCCCCCCCCCGCTCTAGGAACTATGCATAACTAGTTCTTTTGTTTTGTAAAAATGTTACAGTTGTGTTCAGTTTCTTCATTTCTTAATTTGGTGTTGATGTCGATAGAAGTAATGTGCATTGAGGTTGAAGTGTATATTGTAATTTGGTTGTAATTTACTATGTACAATGTGTTTGTTGTTTGAACAAGCAATGATGTTTAATCCTGTTATTTTGATTAGTTAATGAAGTGTCAGGAAAGTGGTTTAGTAGTGTGATTGGCTAAGGGGCGGGAGGTTGAGAGGTCAGCAGAGGAGGACAGCATGGCGAGCAGCACGTGCTGTTTTAATGTGCACTGAGTCTGCAAGTGACAACGAGGAGGTCGGCGTTGTGTGATTATCATTACGGGCTAACAACCAGCTAGCCTGAGCAGAGACTTTTCTAGACTTCCCAGATAGTGCTCCAGGTGACCAGGAGAAAGCCTGGCAGCTCCTCTGGCGACGAGAGAGAAGGACACGGTTCACCTCACAGATGAACTGACACCTGATGCTCATCGAGGTTAGCTGTGAGCTAAGCTACAGCGTGGAGTTGCAGTGGATGGACACTGACATTGACACTGGCTGTTTGTGAGTTATCCTAACTTTTATTTCTGCTCGCTAGAGTGAAAGGGCTTCCACGTTTTTGGCCACCACGTTCCCAAGCGCCGACCAGGCCTGCAACAGGGGGTTTGTTGTAATTTTATTTGCTTTTCTGTTTTCCATTTGGTCGCCGGCTGGTGTGTGTGGGCCCACAATGTTGAGTAAACATAAGAAGGTGATATTAATCCACATTTTCTTTTAGTTCAGACTTTAGTTACCATTTTTCATGACTGTGAAATATATTAAGTATTGTACACTTATTTTGAAAGGTTGAACACAGTACCTGTATGTGACAGCAATCTGCTGATATTTCATTTGGCTCAACAAAATAATAATAATAATAATGTATACTTTATTCATCCCCTTGGGGAAATTCGTTTTGGACAGCTGCCAGACCGAGTCGGCGCTACTACAGGGTTTCGGTGTCTTGTCCAAGGGCACCTCAGCTAGTAGCCAGGCGGAACCGGGAATCGAACCACTCACCCTGGGGTCCGTAGGCGACTGCCTAACAAGTGAAGACACAAAGTAACAGCCAGTTAAAGAATTAGTAGTCAAAAGGGATAATAAAATAACAAGGGATGTAACAATGCTCAGTCACTGCTATTTGAGCAGGTGCAGGTCCGAGCAGTAGTTTCATGTTTTGTGTTTCTATTTAGATTTTAAAAAGTCATTGTGTGACGTGATGACAGCTTAGCACACACATCAAACCACAGGAGGTTGCCATGTAGAATCATTGTCAATGAACAGACACGCCTTGTCAAAAGTTAACCATTGGAATTTTTTGCCTTCTTAATGTGTTTGACAGTTTTAGCTGTGAAGTGCGGTGGTAGTGTTAGTATGTGGCAAAGAACTCTACTGTAGTAATTCATAAGCATACTAGAAACAAGAATCAATAGTCCGCCTTCACTCGAAGACACGAAGGTCAGCCAGTTGAGGAAACTAAGAGGAAAATACATATCTCTGAGACATATCTCAGAATCAACTGCTCGTAAGAGACTGTGAGAATCACGCACATGAAACCTATCGTCTGTGCTAAATTGAAAGTCCCCACTTCATTGAGCGTTTCTGTATACGGACCAGCAATTTAAAAGGTCAAAGATATCATTATTATTATGTATTGAAAAGATACAGAATTTCATATTTTCAAATGGCAAATGGTGGCAAATGACCCCATGTCAGGAGAGCACTAGTCCTCATCATGTCTCGAGATTACTAAGTTTGTTACAAATGTCACCTGTTCTGACCGCTATTTGTTGCTCCTAAGGAATGGGGATGTGATGGAGAAGAACCTAGGTACCTCTCTTGTAAATCCAGCAAATAATTCATCTTTCTTGTCCTTGGGATACCTTTCACTGTTGTGTGTGTGTGTGTGTGTGTGTCTGCATGTGACACAAAGAAAAGAATAAGGGCCGTATGTTGACAGATCATTGTGCAGAGAGAAATTAAAAATCAATGCACCCTCCGTGCTGTTCTTCCCTTTCATCACATGCAGTGGCGACCCTTGACCTCTGCAGACTGTTCATCATGAGATGTCAAGAGAAGAAGCAAGTCTCAGGAAAAACTGACCTTGATTTTTTTGTTTTCACAGAAAAAAAAAACCACGATAAAACTGGCTATTTAATTTAGAAATTAAAATTAAGCTCTATAAAAAGCAAACTATAAAAATATTTGACGGTCTCAGCCTCTTAAGTTTGAGCCAGGGAGATTTAAACACCTGTTCTTTGTAATTTCAGGATGTCTGTTTCAAGGTCGATTAGTGTAACAGGGATTATAACTCTCTTTTTCTACAGTTATAAAATACACAAGAGGATTTAATTTGTCCATTTCCTGCAGTTAAATGATGGAAGCTTTCTGACAATACCTAATGGTGATGGAGGCACTTGGGGCCATAAGAACTCAACAATAACCTGACAAGCTCAAGGACTTGATAAACACTATTAAGGCTTTTCAATGTCAGCAAGGCATAAAATCAGCTATTTACACAACCAGCAGATCCACATCAACACAAGCTTTCAATTTGAACCCATGTTTGTGGCCACTAAAAGCTGCAAGGCTGACAGTCCTTTTTCTTTTTGGCGTTTTTTCTTATCTTTCTTATCTTTTCTTGCTAGATGTTTACAGGCTCACTAACTTTGTCTGATGGTTTGTGCTGGGCAGGTTGTATACAAGTTTGTTTATCAGCATTTTTCTTTTGCTCAGTGCTAACCTGTGCATTCATCAGTCGAACCCCAACAAAACAATACTTTCAGGACCTGTTGGGTCAGAACTAATTTCTCAACTAGCAAAGTGTAGCGTCTACAATATAAGCACCAAGATAGTTGAACCTGAGCTCTGAGCATGTTACTTAGCTCTAAAGGTTGATCGGTGAACCGGGAGGCTGTCGCCACCGTCGTTCTTCACATTTTTATGCTACAGAATATCCTGCTGCCTTGTTTGAGTTGATTACATAATATTAGTTCAGGGAAGGTTTGATCTTTTTGCTCACTTTTTGAATGCAATCATAAAATGTGTAGTATATATGTATGTATGTATGTATGTAATCCATTCATCCATCTGTCCATCATCCTAACCACTCTGCCTGTTGGGAGTCCTGGGGCGCTGGAGTTGATCCCAGATGTCATTAGGCAGGAGGCAGGGTACACCCTGGACACCAGACTATCCCAGGGCTGACTAGTTTGACTGTCTTTGGTTCATCACTCGGTTTATTTGTACACTGAGGCACTTTTTGTTCTCCGTTACAATGACAAATACTAACCAACAAACAAAAAGGTTCCCCATTTGAAGGCCGTTTCTCATTTTCACACGAGTGAGTGAATGAATGACAGAGAATGTGAGGCCACATATACACTTCCTCCGGCGTGTACATGCTGTGTGCAGTACCTTAAAAGCTGTTTATAGAGTTAAAAAAACAGATGACTTTCTTCCTTTTTGAAGTATTTAAAGAGATGCTTCCATGAACTTTTAAAAATTTAAAAAGCCTCCCAAGATCTAGATATAAATGTCCTAAAACACAGACCCCTGACCGTTTTCAACTTTCCTGCACTTGAAGTAAATCAGCATTTCAACAACTGTTAATAATAAAAAAAGAAGAAAAGATTTGGACTCAAGTTCAAGAATGAATTAAAGGTGCCAAATATGTTCTACAGCTGTATGACATGTCTGTAGATTTCTATATTTTCCCATATAGTGGACATCTTTGTTGGTTTATCCTTAAAATCAGTCCATAAATCCAGTGTTATAGCTTTTAATCTACCCACTGTTTTGGAGCCAAATCAAACAAACAAACATTGAAATAGTACCCACAAAGCCTCGACCCCAACCTCTGCCCGTTCGCCCAACAAGGAGAACATCACACTAGCAAATGCAGGAAACTCTTCTAAGATATGAGTAGATGACAAGAGCTCTACTAAAAGAGCTGTGGTGCTGCTTTGATGTGGTGTTTTGCCACCACCCAGTGGACATTGAAGTGCAGTCAACCTGAAAAGACAGAATATTTAAAGTCACCTGTTGGTTTTAATGTCGAGGTGGACAGTGTTCAATGTGGAAACATTTTTCTTCTGGACATGTTGACAGTTGACATGTGCTGATTATCTGTGTACATACAACATGTGATGACAATCTGGAATTTGTCTTTGTGGATGTTCATATTCTGCACACGCCCATTAGTCTCTATCACTGCTGAGATTTTCACTGATATGCATGAGTAATTACAGTATTTTGATTTGAACATTAGCATTAGATTTTAGGTGTAGGTTTTTCTGCGTGGACTTGGCATGTTCTCCCTGTGTCTGTGTGGGTTTTCTCATACTCTGGCTTCCTCCCACAGTCCAAAGACGTGCATGTTAGGTTAATGGTGACACTAAATTGCCCGTAGGTGTAAATAGTTGTATGTCTATATATATCGGCCCTGTGAGACTGGCAGCATGTCCTGGGTTTACCCAGCCTCTTGCCCAATGGCAAAAAGCTCTCAGGTTAATGGATATATGGACAACAGATAAGAGTTCACATGAGCACAGCAGAGGAGCTGGAGATCAGCCCCCTGTGAGGAAAATCTCTCTTTTAAATTAAGAGTTTAATCTTATTAGGGTTGTTTAACCCTAGCAAGGGAGGTGGAGTACCAATAAGGAAAAGGAGCAACAAATCATAAGTCCAAACAATGATCTAAATAACCTGTGTGAACTTTTTTTTCTTTTTATTATAAAATGTGTACTGTGTAAACTTTTATTTATTAGCCTGAAAACATTATAAATATAATGTTACAGTGGGCTAGTTTTCAAAGCACTGATGGAAAAAAATGTATGATTGTATGTCTTCAGAAATACACATCAAAATATTATTACATTGCAATAAACTGTCTCATTTCCTTTCTTCTATTGTTCCTTTTAGACTTGGCAACTTGAGGGAATGAATAGGTAACCCATGATGACTTTCATTAAATCCTTTTGGACATGGCCTGAGTTAAACCTTCCCTAAACCTCAGCTGCTAATTTTAGAGCCACCCATTTATTTAAGCCCACAGGTAGTTTGTCCTGCTCTGCCATTTGGATAGGCTGTGATCTGCATAATATTAAAATCATTAACGCCGTGAATAATACCAGACTTATCAGGTGACCACTGGAACATTTAGTTCTTTTGAATTATTTGAAATACAAAACAATGCATTTCATACAGAATTATAAAAGTTACTGATGAGTAACAATTATCAGTCATATAACACTATGAGTTCACTAAAATGCAGAGAAGTATGCAGTTGGATTGGAGATCTAATCTAAACATGCTCCACACATCTTGATACAATATCTTCTTGTTAAGCATCAGCATCATGTGACAAGTAAACTATCATTTGCTAAGTGTACTGCAAAATAAACCTTGCGCAAAAAGAACAATTAGTCCACAAAAAAGACACAAATGATGATCTGGGACAAGAAAACAGACCTGCTTATATTCTACATGGGTTCAGTTCCCTTGTTTGCAATAACTGCATAGAGCCTGTGACTCACTGACGTCACCAAACTGTTGAGTTCTTCGTTTGATTTGTGTTCCCAGTACGTCTAAAAGTGCAAACTGTTTGCCTTGGGATGTTTCTCTCTTCACCTCCATCTTCAGCTGGTGAAGTGCATGTTCAGTTGGGTTAAAGCAGTAATTCCCAAATCCAGTCTTCAGGCCCCCCCTGCTCTGCTTGTTTTCCACCTACCCCTGCCCCACCCACTGCTGATTACCTGGATCTGGTGTGTTCACGGCTGATCGATGAAGTTATATGTTGTGCCTGCATGCCGAAGCTCCCCACCTAGTTTAGGTGGATTTCTCTGTACATTGTTCTACATTACTGAATTCATCCTTTTAATGTCTAATCTTTGTGTGGCTCATCTGAGTATTTCAGTATATTTTTCTGTAAATTTCAACCTGACTGTGTAATTAATCCTGCTGATAAGGGGTTTGCACCTTGTGGTATGGTTTGGCCATAACAAACAAATTAGTCTTGTCGTTCCAATACTTGTGGGGCGGACTTACTCTGGAAAGTAGGTTGAAACATACTAATCTCTATGAACTTTAAAAAAATTAATGAGAAGAAGCAGCAGGATGTTGATGCTGAACTGATCTGCTTAAGGCTGTGAAGGTATCAGAGTATGTATTATGACTATGTTACTGCAAATTCCATAATTCAAATACTGTACGTGTTACTGACTGAATTCTAGTGGACCTCCTGATGAGTGACAATCTTAGTACCCTCTAATCAGCTCTCTGGGATTTCAAAGTGGATCACACTGTTACTTGTTCACTAACTAATGAGACATCAGCATCAAAGGAATCCCAAACTGCATCTGGGATAATTAAATAGCCCTCCAAAGTGAGCTGCGGCTCACATTGATAGGGATGGGAGCAACAGTCTTGTCGGCAAAGGAGGCCACGGCACTTTAGCTGGTCCGTGTACAACATTTAATTTTGGGGGCTTGGTTTTAATCTTTGCAAAAAAATCTTTTTAGATAGAGTTAAAAACAACTAACTGTTTGAAATTAATGAAATAATATAAATTACAAATGTTTTAGTATCTCAGAAACCTGATAAAATGGGATTCCTTAATTATTAGCAGTCACGTTGATGCATGCTTAGTTGTTACTGTCACCCATTGGTTTGGTTGGATGCTGGATATTTATATAAGTGGTCATCAATCATCCTCAGGGTTGTTCCTCACAGTTGTCTGACATTGATGGTCAATTTGTGCATGCTCTCAACCCATATCTTCTGGATCGTCTTGTCTCTCTAACCTAACCACAGAGCTAATGCAATCTAATTAAAAGAGATTGGTACCAGTTCTAAATTAGCATGACCTGGAGCCTCTTAGACTCTTGGCTTCTTTTTTTCTCAGCAGAAAAACAACAGTGAGACTGATTAAGGATGGCAACAGACTTGGATGCCGGCCATTTGGCAGATAAGTTAATGAAGCCGCGTCTGCATGTAGAAGAGGTGTAAAACTAAACTGACTCTTCTGCTAGCAGTCAACTCTTTAAAGGGACAAGTTGTACTTAACTTTAGGGCAAACATTCAAATTTAACAAATGTAGCTGGTTACAAAGGTGGAACATGCAACTGCTTAAGAGCCAGATATTGGGGTGGTGGATATCACAGTAGAGAGTGCAGTTTGAACTTGGAGTCAACAGATGCGACTCTAACACAGACATTTTATATGCATGTCAGCCTGCCACGCTTGCAAGTTTGGCCTACAACCACATTTAGCTGAAAACCTAATTAACAGAGAGAGGAAACCCCACCAACATAAGGCTATGGTAATCCTGAGGCCACACTAATCACCTGTCTCATACGTAACTTGGAGCTTTGGGATTCCACATGGTTATAAGTAACACCTGAGAGTATGAGATGCCCATTTCCAGTCCGGCTGTTTCATCGTGGAGTATACACCCAAAGGCTACCGGACTATGGACAGATAAATCCAAATAAAGTCCATCATGGGGCAGTCACAGCAAACAGAGAACAGTGAGGAGATTGATGTAAAGGCGCTTCAGGATATGTATAAAAGGTTTGTCATGGAGTGCCCAAGTGGACTACTTTTTCTGCATGAATTCAAGCGTTTCTTCGGTGTGGACCCAACAGGAGAAGTGTCGGACTATGCTGAGAACATGTTTCGAGCTTTTGACAAAAATGGGGTGAGAGAGTGAAAGCTATCACAACCTGGGTTGACTGTAAATCTTTACCAAAGTGTGATCTTAATGTTCTTATTGAAGCTATTGTATCTTTCAGGACAATACAATAGATTTTCTCGAGTTTGTGGCAGCACTGAATCTTGTTTTCCGCGGGGATTTGGAGCACAAGCTGCGCTGGTCATTCAAGGTGTATGACAAAGACGGCAACGGCTACGTGGAGAAGGATGAACTGCGGTCAATAATAGATGTAAGTCTGAGTCAGTCAGGGTCTTTGAAAAAGGAGATTCCCTCACACTAAGCTTCTCTTTTTCACTAACAATATGTAATGTTCAGATCTTTTGTTTCTATGCTCCTGCTATTGGGAATAGATGCTATTGCATTGATGTCTTTACTCTAATAAATTCTTCTTCATTTTAAGCCAAGCACCTTGCAAAGCTGGAGATTAGCTAAATGGTTTTGCAGCATTTACAGTAACTGAAATGACACCGAATCAATTGCATTACTAATAATGTGTGATTTTTCCAATACATTTCAAACTTGGTTGGTCAGTGACTGTATCATGCATCATATATGTTGCAGGTTATGCTTAAAAGGTGGTTGATACAACACATTTTATTCTGTAATGTCTTTATTTTGTCGTGCCAGAGCATCTATCGGCTGAAGAGAGTCTCAAAGACAGACACGAGCGAGCCACAGTTCACGTTAGATGAGGTTGTGGATCGAATATTACAAGCTGTTGATAGTGATGGAGACGGTAAGCATTAAGTCACAGGTCACAGAGAAAAAAATGAATATTTTGTTGGATCACCAGAGAATTTTAATCTCACTGTGACATTTCTTCCCCCACAGGTAAGATTAACATGGAAGAATTCATTAAAGGTGCACAGCAAGACCCCTGGTTGCTCAGCATGTTTAAGCTGGATATGAACCCTGCTGGATGGGTGCTGGAGCAGAGGAGAAGAAGTGCCCACTTCTGATACATCAAAGCACAGCTCTGCAATAGGACTGATACTCTTAGACTGCAACTGAATCAGGTGCCAAAAAGAAAAGTTATTATGGGCCAACATGTAGCTTTAAGTAAAACATCGGTAGCAGTTACACATCTTATCAAGGCCTAATAAGCTTCTATAATAAGCTTCTTTCTTTTACTATTCAAGCTATAATGATGATTATCTTTAGTTTTATTATCTTCGAATACAGTTCAAGAGACAAAAAGTAAACGATTGCATAAACAAATGCATGTCATATTGTTTGCTAACTCAAATCTCAGCTTTCAAGTTGTAAAGTGTTCAAGTGTAAGTAGTGAATCATTATGTCTGCTTTTTACTGTTTTTATAAACTGTTTTTATTTTTCATTTGAAACTAATAATAAGTTTCACAGTATTTGTTATGTTATTATTATTTAACACAATACTGTAAAATAATAATGTT